>NC_133762.1:19309655-20509655 GCF_036562045.2 Rhinolophus sinicus
CCTGAATCCAGGCAGCACCAGTAAACCCCAACGTAGCTGCCTCAAAGAACTGCAAAGAGCCAGACAAGGTCCCATCCTGCGTGACAGAGGTCATCACCTCCCGCCCCTTAGTCCACAGGCTATGAGGGTTTTTTTCTCCTCATCCATCAATAGAAACAGAATTCAACCACCAAATTCCATTGCTTAAAAAGAACTACTCAGACCGTCGTCTCTGTCCAAGCTCTAAGGGCATCAACTGAGTGGGACAAGTGGCCAAAACCCTAGTGTGGGAATTCCAGGTCAAAAGAAAGAAAGGACGAAGACAAAGCAGCTCCCTACAGAGCCCGGTGATAAGGAGGGGAGCCGCGCCCTCTGCTGGTCACAGGAGAAACTGCGCCCAATGCGGTCACCTGCCTGTCTGCTTCCTGCCTTAGTGTCCTGCAGGGTCTGGAGCTACATAGCAGCTACACTGGGACCTTGCCCCGACGCGCGTAAGTTTGGAATGTCAACAAGTGAGGACAGACACCTTGGGACTGCCTCCCTCCAGATCTCCTGGGAAGGGAGCAAACATCTTATGGCTTAAGCCTCTGTTGGCTGGGTTTTCATTTACTTAACATGTAGATCTTACTACGCGTCAGACATCGTTGTAAGAACTGTATCATTATTAACGTGGCTAATGCTAAACATAACCAAATAAGGCAGGTGCTATTATATTCTTAAGTGGCACAGCCAGGGACCTCATGCTTTTCTGGATCCCCTGAAAGTCACTCACTCAGTGACGACAGGGGAGGAGGAGGCGGCAGTGGGGCAGGTTGGCACGATGACAGCAGGTTTGCAGCCACACGACTTCCCAGGGGCCGTCCATGTATTGATTAACAATCCTGGGAAGCTGGACTCATTATCCTCTTTTTAGGAAGAATGACGTTGAGGCTCCGAGAAAGTATGTGACTCGCGAGCTCCCACACCTAACAGTCCTTCCTCACTGAAGGGAAGGGCCGCTACATTCTTGCCATTCTGCCTGCCAGCCCCTCGCTGGGGCCTCCCTGCGCCCAAAATCTCTGTCTGCAGCTCCAGCTGACCTACAGTGTACGAAGACGAAGCCGTGGGCTGGAACAGACACCTACTGAACCCTGACTCTCCCTGGGCCTGTCCTGCGTGCTGTGGGGAACAGCTGGCTGCCTCTGCCAGGACAGAAAACGCCCTGTTCTGGGGACCCAGGACAGACATCGCTTGTCATCTAGTCTACAGAAGCCCAAGTACACAGAAAGGTATGAACAAGGCAGCTACAAGTAAAGGGGAAACAACGTAACGTCGCTGGACTCTAAATGGCTGACCAATAGACTTTCCACACTAGGGGATATCACACAGTGACTTTTTAAGTGAAATAAATCTATGTATCCGAACACCATTGGAACTCTACTACTTCCTGGGTGAGTGGCTGCATCGCAGCATGACGTGACGATACCCAAATCACTCATACAGACATACCCACGTACATACTCCTTCCCCAGGCCCGTGTTCCTAGGAAAGTGTTCAGATGGGATCTGGGCAGCTCTGTCCTTGACTGATGGAGTGGGTGTCCCAGGAGAAGGGACAAGGGCTGGAGATCGACAGTAGGGGGTCCTCCAAGTTCCCACCAGCAATGCTCTCGTTTTTGCCAGGAGCAGGAGATCGTGAAACACTTACATGATTAGAATGTTAAAACTAAACAAAAAGGCAAACCGCACCCCGACAATTATGCTCGTAGCCCGACCGCCAGGCCATTTCACTCTTTCACTTTTAGAAGATAATTCATGGTTGAATATGGTTTTTGTCACCCAAACACTTTCTCCAATTCCAGGTGTACATTTTAATATGTTTATTAGATTTATATTCTAAAGAGGCTTTTTTTCCCATGGGAGACTACAGAGCGGGGCTCATTGACTCACCAGAGAGCCTGGATTTATGTCACCGACACCCCATCGCAGACACAGCAGGCTACGTATTTTACAGCGTAACAGTTCAAACACAGCACCGCGCCTGATCTATAAATTACAGAAAATCCATAACGCTAGGTTTATAGGTAGTACTTTAAAAATACATCATAAGTCCCAGGGCCGGAGCGATAATTCCATGGTCCCACTTGCACAAACCTATAAATAATGACGGATGCGCCTGTATTTTCACAGAGGCTGTGATCCCTTTCAGGGCCCAGCACTCATTAAATCTACTGTGCACTTTAAAGCTGGTGCGTCCACTGGGGTTTCGGATTTGGGAGCAGCAGTGATTTAGGCAATCCGATTCTGGCGCCTACACCAGTCCCCACTCTGTCTGGTCTAACCATGCCAGGGGTGTCCACCACCTGCGGGGGATAACATTCAAGCCCGTGTCTAGCAGAGGCCACTTCAGTCCAGCGACTTGGGGTGCACCAGAGATTGCTCCTGGCATTTCTCGCTGCAGTGTTTGGGATTGCTGACCCTCCTGCTTCTCTTCAAGGGCCACCTGGGTGATGTATGTGTCCACCCATGCTGTAATATAAATCAGAGCCCCAGGGTTTTAGAGAAATGGGCCCCAGGGTGCTGTGAAGAGGGAGCGGAGGTGCAGAAATCCAGGGTGGGGTTGGTGCCGGAACCCACCGCAAAGATGAGAAGCTGATCCTTCATCCTTCGGGCATAGGTCTGAGGACCACAAGGATCCAGCAGACCACACCTGGGGGCCCCCAGGCTTGATCCAAGAGAAACGTCCTAGAGAACATGAGGCCCTGTCTGGGTTGATTGACTGACGCGCTCACTCACTGATCCATTTGCCCATTTATTCAAGTGTTCACTGAGTTCGGAGCACGCGTCGGGCACGGTGCAGGGGGAGAAGCGTGCTCTGATGACAGCACATACAAAGGCCCTGGGGTGAGAACGCACTGGGCAGGTGGAGGGGCTGACACAGGGCTGGGTGACTGGAGCACTGGGGCAGATGGCACACAGGGAGGGCGGGGGGCAGGCCCCAGTACTCCAAGGGCCTTGTGAACCAGGGAGTGGAGGATGGATTTATCCTAGGAAGGATGGAAAACCCAGGAGGATCTCCAGCCACGAGAAAAAAGACAGCAGGTTTACCTTCTCTCTCGAAAGGTTCCGGGGCCACTGGGAGGAGAATACAGTGGAGGGAAGCAAGTAGAGGCCGGGAGGCAAGCGAGGTGGGTGGGGTGCTGCATGCAACAGGGAGAAGGTGGGAGCGGCCCGGCCTAGGGTGGGGACGTGGCGAGGCAGAGCAGTGGACGGAACCAAGACACATGGTCGGTGTGCTCAGTATCTCCTTACATATAAAGATACCTGCAGCCAAACTGCAATAAAGGAAAAATCCCTGCGCATGATTACTGTTACAATTCAGAGTTACCAGCTGACTCATGGCTCGGTCATTGGAGGGGGGCTTCTGCTTTCATGTCGGGATTCCTCCAAGGAGGACTTGGCTGGCTCTAGCCCCACCACCCCATAAATTAGTGAAGCTGATACAATGGGGTCTTATCACAGTGGCATCACACCACGTGTACCAAGCAGTGAGCTGTGGGCAGACCCTGGGGTAACCCACTGACCCACAGTGGGGCGGGCAGAATTCACACCCCCAGCACCCCCGCCCATCACTCAGTCAGATGCTGCGAAGGCTTCTGTAGATGGAATCAGGCTATTGTCAGCTGGCGGAAGGCAGGGACATTATCTTGGATGATCGATGGTCTAGTGGCATCACGGGAGCCCCTCACAGCAGAGGGGAGGTAGAAGAGGAAGAGAGAGATGGAGCAGAGAGGAGGGACGGATAAGAGACCCAATGCAGGAGACCAGGGCTGGTGTCATCCTCCATCGGGGGGACAGTGAGGCCCCAGGGGCGGGCACTGGAGAACACACACAAGGGCACGCAGGGAGCCAGGACCCGGCCATGTGCCAACTCCAAGGGTCCTTCTCCCATCTCTGCACCCCCTGCACCCCTCCCCACCCTGCATGGGCCATCCCAGGGCGATGGATGCGCTCACATCCAAGGTCAACACGGCTCGAATAAAAGGAACAAACTACGTAGGAGGAGAAGTAGAAAGGCGTCCCACCTGAGGGACACATGGCATGTCACCCGCGGGACACACAGCTTCCCGCCTGGGGGGCACATGGCATGCCACCCGCGGGACACACAGCTTCCCGCCTGAGGGACACACGGCATGCCACCCGCGGGACACACAGCTTCCCGCCTGAGGGACACATGGCATGCCACCCGCGGGACACACAGCTTCCCGCCTGAGGGACACATGGCATGCCACCCGCAGGACACACAGCTTCCCACCTGAGGGACACACGGCATGCCACCCGCGGGACACACAGCTTCCCGCCTGAGGGACACATGGCATGCCACCCGCGGGACACACAGCTTCCCGCCTGAGGGACACATGGCATGCCACCCGCGGGACACACAGCTTCCCGCCTGAGGGACACACGGCATGCCACCCGCGGGACACACAGCTTCCCGCCTGAGGGACACATGGCATGCCACCCACGGGACACACAGCTTCCCGCCTGAGGGACACATGGCATGCCACCCGCGGGACACACAGCTTCCCGCCTGAGGGACACATGGCATGTCACCCGCGGGACACACAGCTTCCCGCCTGAGGGACACATGGCATGTCACCCGCGGGACACACAGCTTCCCGCCTGAGGGACACATGGCATGCCACCCGCAGGACACACAGGGTCCTGCATTTGGCACAGGGCTCTTTCCTACCACCAGCCTTCTTGTTTCCAAGGCAGGCATCTCCAAGGTGTGGCCAAAGTTGGGGTATTCGTTAGGTCCCCAAATTAGGCACTAAGAACAAGTACTGCCTTCCAGAAAAAATGGCAGAGAGTGTCATTAAGGTTTATGAGAGGCAGGAGAGCAAAGCGACCAACAATTCAGAGCATGCCAAAATAGACTGCTCGGGTTCAAAGGCAGGTCCCCCGCTGTGTGGCCTCAGGCCAGTCACTCCAGCCCTGTAAGCCTCGGCCCTCTGCTGTGCATGGGCTCACACTGCGTACACAGCCATGCAGAAGAACGAGCTGACCCGAGAACAGGGTGCGTCCGTGCGCGAGTGTGACTACCACTGTCCCCACTGAGGGTCTCTGTGGCGCCTCTCGGGTCCCACGCTGTGAGGACTCCCACGCAAACCCAGCATAAATGACAATTATAAAATATTTTGCACTTTCACCTGTGATCATAATTCCCCAAGTTGGAAATCACTCTAATCTATAAATGAGAGGAATACCTCTTCTTGTTTATTATCTAAATGTTTAACCATGAGGGGAAAAAAAGGAAGCTAATATACCATGATTTGGGGGGGGCGGTTATAGGAAAAAATATAGATAACAAAGCCATTCAAATAAAAATTAAAATTGAAATTTGCAGCAAGCCTCTACTGTACTGACACACTCATTATCTGAGTGTGTGTACACGGCAGTCCTTAAAGAGAGTTGGTCACAGACAAGGGAAAACATTCAGTTCATGCAGCTGCGTTGGACACTCACAACTTCCCTAACTTGTATTAGAAACCGCATCTAATGCCAAGTCTCTTTGAGTTCCTACCCCCAGGGTACCTACCATCCACACACGTCATGCACATTCCGTGGGCAGCAGGATACGTGCCCACCTCCCGGGGATCTCGCTGATGGAGGGAGGAAGCAGACAGGGACTGACTGGACAGTGGGAAAAGGTGGGATGCTTTGATTAAGATGAAGGTGCCGGCCAAGGGCACCTATTGTGTCCAGGTCGGTATTGGAGGGTCCAGGCAGGCCCACCCACACCCATTTCAAGTGGCGCTTGTAGAAATGGTGTGTAAGTAATTCAAGACAGTCTAAAAATGTGATGTACAAGAGAACATGGGAGCCTCTCAAAGAGATGCACGTGTGCAATTCTGCAATTTGAGAGGGAAAATGCTACTGAATTTGGGGGTTCTTCTGCTGAATGGTTCTGCTTCAGGGAGAAGCCAGAGACTCTATGCTAGAACAGACGCGGCCTGAAGGAAGGAACTCCTATGAGCCAGGAGAATGGCTCTGCTGTCTCCACGGGGGTTGGGGAGGGAAGGGCTCATGCTCTTAGTGAGGCTGCCCGATTTACAAAGCACCTACTACGTGCCAGGCACTGGTTGACATGCTGCACACACGAAAAGGAGCAAGTCGCCACAGCACAGGGTCTGTATTCGGTGGGGAGGTCGGGTCACTAACAAGAGAGTAAACAGATGACTATTGTGCCGGGGGTCCCCAAGACCACCCCCAGGTTTGGGGATTCACTAAGAGAACTTCCAGGACTCAGACACAGTTGCACTCACAGCTATGATTTATGACAGCAAAGGGACACAGAGCACAACTGGCACTGAAAAAAACGTGCATGGGGTGACGTCCAGGGGAAACCAGGCCAAGCTTCCAGAACCCTCTCCCAGTGCAGGCACACAGGACTCACTTAACTCCAGCAACCAGTTGTGATGACAATGTGGCATGTCGTCTCCCAGGCAAGCTTGTTGGACACTCAGTGCCCGGGGTTTGCACTGGGAGCTGGTCTCATGGATATCCTCTGCCTGGTACATACCCAGATACCAGACCCCAGAAGGAAAGCAGGTGTTCAGCATAAACCATACACCGGAATCCCCATTAAAAATCTGTATCCCATCTCATACTGTCCATGAAAGTAAATTACAGTGGATTAGAAAGGAACCGTAAAGAAAAGAGCTATACACTCACTGAAAGTAAACATGGACAGATGTTTATTACCAACTCTCTGGTTTGCCCAGGTGGGACTCAGGGGTTCTCAGGAAACGGGTCTTTCAGGGCTATCATCAGACTATCCCGGGCAAACTGGGACAAGGTTTTCACTGTGAACTTGAGGCCGAAAAAGATTTCTCACAGAAGACACCAAAAGACATGAAGTAAAAGCTTGATAAATGTTACTACATCAAAACTAAACACTTGGGGATGTAATGTACAGCCTGGTGACAGTATTGAATATTTGAAAGTTGCTAAGACAGTAGATCTTAAAAGTTCTCATCACAAGAAAAACAATTTGTAACAATCTGTGGTGATGGATGTTAACTAGACTTACTGTGGTCATTATTTGCAATATGCACACATATCAAATCATTGCATTGTACACCTGAAACTAACATAATGTTACATGTCAGATATATATATATATATATATATATATATATATATATATATATACACACACATATATATGTAGCAATTTCTAGTCAACCAAAGACACTATAAACCAAGTTAAAAGACAAGCCACAGACAGCAAAAACAGAGAATTAGAGTCCAGAACACATACATAGCTCTTATAAACCAATTAGAAAAAGACTAACAACCAGATACAAAGATGGGCGAAATAAAAGACAGGCAACTCACAGCAAGTGAAATCCAAACGGTCAATTAACATAAGAAACAAACCCTCTCCAAGTAATCAGCGGAATGCAAATTAACCCTAGGAAGTTCCACTTTTTTTCTGGCAGGATTGGCAAAACTTAAGAATCTGAACATTCCAAGGCACCTGGAGAAAGGGGCACCTCAGACACTGCAGTTGGGAGTGGCACAGCCACTTTGGGAAACGACTTTGACGGATCAAATAAAATTTACAACGTGCTCATCCGGCGCCCCAGGAATCCCTCTTCTTGGAACGCGCCCCACTGAGAACCCCTTGTGCAAATGCACCAAGAGGGTATATGAGATGCTCACACGGCCACTGCCCCTCATGCAGCGGGTCTAGGTCTGACAGTGACCTTCATGGCCATCAGCCAAAGGTCAAAACAAGAGTGGAACATTTTACAGCAATTAGAAAGGATCTATTAACCCAGATTAATCTCCAAGACACGTTGCTGACTAAAAACAGTAAGTTTCAGAACGAGATGTGCTGTTTCCAGACGCCTTTTTTCCAAATACTTACAGGAGACAATCCTGCACATTTCTCACTGAGACCCACGTGCCCATGTCAAGACAGTCTGGTGGGAAAAGCAGGACATGGTCATGGGGTCCCTCTGGGAAGGAGGAAGGAGTGGGCGTCCCGGAAGATTTTAGCCGTATTTGCAGTGTTTTCACTTCTCATTTGGAGCAGGTATTCAGGCCACACTTAGTGTGATTCTATTCCCCAACATCGCCCCCCACCCCCGAGGAACCTGGTACCTGAGTAGAACACAGTAGGGTGACATATTTATGGAGGGCCAGCTACAGGTCAGACCTGGTCTCAAGCCTGAGGATGACTTGTTTTCCTTAAAACAAAAACAGAGCAATCACCTTAGCTATCCGCCATGTTCACCAGCAGACAACAGTCTTTAAGGTCATGGGTGGCACATACAAGCGGATGAGGGACAAGTGGCCAGAAAAATGCCCCTGGCACCTGGGCAGGTGATGGGAGGGGGGGTTGAGACCTTCAGAATGCCCCTCGCAGGGTCTGCTATGTCACTCCCTCCGCTTCTCGCCTCTAAGCACACACTTGTCAGGAGAGAAACCTGAAGCCAGCAGATGACTTCAGACCCACAGTGGGTTTTTCAGGTCAGGTGAGCACAGGTAAGGGTCCCCACATTGTGGAGACACAGCTGGAAATGTGCTGGTGTTTGCAATGGCTGGTACCCACTCTCCTTCTTCTGCCGGCATCCCCCTGGCTTTTATCCTGGGGGTCTCAGGCCTAGCTGGTCTGTGAGCTGGGCCTCAGCCGTCCAGCTCCCCCCATTCCCAGCCCACAGTGATGGGTTCAAGGACAGGCAGTGTGACCTGCTGAGCCCGGGACAGACAGGGGGACACTAGCTGGAGCCACCGAGGCCCCCCAGTTTGCACATCCAGTTTTCTGGGCTGACAAATGCTCCCTTTGCTTCTGAAGGTCTAGTCACTTGCTACCAGAAAAGCCTGCTAAGTTTAGCCGGTTGTCATTACGATTTCAGAAGAACTGGGCAGCTCAAACCCAGAGCTGGTCTTCAGGGTCACTGCCTCAGGGAGACTGGCTCAGCCCTGAGCTGAGCCAAGGACACAGACATCACATTTCCAACTGCCACTCAGAGGCCCCTAAAGCCACAACTTTTAATGAGCATCAGCTGAGACATGTCATGATATCATCCATCACGCCTTTCCCTTCAAAAAAAAAAAAAAATTAGAAAAAAATCAAAAACTCATTTGGTGCAGAAATATCCTCGTACGACTCAGACGTCGGAGTCTAGATGACTGGCTAATTTGTCCCTAATTTGAGGCAGCTCCTGCCATAGAAATAGCACATCACCCTCCAAGGTTGGGAATCAGGACTGGCCAAAGCGAGCTCTGGGATATGGCGCTCCCGTGAAGGGAGCCGAGCGTCAGGTGGCAGCTGGACAAATCCTCCTGGGCACAGACGGGGACAGACCAGGGAACCTTCCCAAGGTCCGGCCGCCAGAATGCCCAGAGCTCTGGGCACACAACCAGGCTCTACCCTGGGTCCCTGGAGCCTTGCTCCCAACCAAAATTTGGTGTATGGACTGGGGTCCCGTCTGACGCCACCATGAAACACAACCCAGACCCGGAAACTCAGCCCCACTCTGCCTCGGCCCCCTCCAGGGACGTCCTTTAGACGCCAGCCCCATTCTGATGGACCTCAGATTGGAGGCTCCAGGCTGACCACTGCGCCAAGCTCGACTCAGCCATGCAACGGCCCACCCATACCGTCTCAGGATGTCAACAGGCCTCTCCAAACAGGCATGGCTTCCTCCCTCCACCAGTCCCCATGCCCCCATCAACCCTCCCCCTCACTACCAAGCTTTCAACAGCTCCGTAAATGGTACCTTCAGGTACATAGACACAAAACCTATGGCATATCCTGGCTTTCAGACCCCCAAGGCATCAGCACATCCTCTCAGCTCTGCCACCTAAAAGTCCCCAAGCTGCCCACCTTCCCATCTCTGTCCCCCATACAAGCTGCAGGTATCTCCCCGCCTTCCTAAGAGCCTGCTGCCACAGGGCCAGCTGGAAAGATCTCTCTCACACATACGCAAACCAGGCAATTCCTCAGAGTAAAATCTGCCCATGGCCTGGGCCTGCACCGTGAAACCCCCAGGGCCCTGCCCAGAGCCTGCCCACCTCACCAAGGGCGGGTTCAGCCTCTTCCGTTGCTCACACATCCCCAGCCTCATGGCCCAATTCTGTTCCCCAATTCCACCAAGCCAATTCCCGTGTCAGGGCCTCTCCACTGCTCCTTGCTGCTGGGAATGCTCTCACCCCCATCCTTACATGGCTCCCTGCTTCTCCCCATTCACGTCTACAGCTAAATACCCCTCTTAGCAGAGCCTGCGCTGGTCACCCAGCTAATACAGCTCCCATCCTTAATCACTGCCTATCCATCCTTATCTTTTCCCCCAACATGTCTCTGCAGAGATTATCATTTTGTTGTGTTTTGTTTTATTGGCTTCCATGTCCCCTGTCTTTCTCCCCTCGCTAGAATAAAGGCTCCCAGAGGGCAGAACGCTGACCCCTTGTCTGGACAGCAGCCCCTGGCACCCAGGTCAGCGCCTGCTCCATTTCCAGTGGTTACTAAGCACCTGCTGACCCAGTGCCTAAATGCTCGGCTTTCTCCTTGGCAAAAGTGGGTTAGCGGTGCCTAGCCATCCTCTGTGGCCTAGACAGCAGCCATAGAAGCATTTTAAAAACACCCAGCAATGAAACGAGCGTGTGGAACAGGACTTGCATGATGCTCACGGGCAGGTCACCCACTCGCGATGGCTCTGAAAGCACCACCGAGCTGCTGAAGGGCAGCTTGGGAAATGTCCTTTCTCAGAATCCAGCGCCAATCCAGCACCTGGCGGGAAACTCAGTACCCAGGCACTGCTGGGGGTGGGGGGAAAGCTGGGACTCCTGGGCACCCACTCTGTGCAGGCACGGGCGAGCAAGCTTCCTCCTGGGGGACGTAGAATCTCCTTCTTGGTCACCACCATACCCCAGAGCTCAGCACAAGGTCTCACGCTTTGTGGGGACAACAGAAGGGCCCCCCACACTGTGCTGAGCCCCAGATGATCCACTCACCATGAGCTTCTCACCCTCGGGGCACCGCCCAGGTCTTGGCACATAGTGGGCTCTCCATGACACCTGCTGTCCCAACAGGGTCCCTCCATTCTCAACCCCGCCACTCCATGTATCTCAGTTCCCCTGACACTGTGCTCCTGACACTGTAGATGAAATCCTTTATTTTGGGGGGTGAGGGCTGTCCCGAACACCACAGGATGTTCAGCAGTGCCCCTGGCTCCTCCCATTAGATGACAGTAGTAGGGGGGGGTAACAACCAAAACTGTGGGGACACACAGAATCACCCCTGTTAAGAGCCACAGGTAAGAACCACCGACTTTCTAAACCAGAGCTTCCAGACTGGCTTGAATCCAGAATCATTTGGGGGGATTAGCTAAAAATACAGATTCCAGGAGGCTGAGGAGCAGGCCTGGGGGGGGCACATTACAAACAGCTTTGGGGGCCCCACCCAGGAGTGTTACCAAGGGGCTAGTCTAGAAACAAGGGCCTGTCCTCCCCCTCCAGCGTCCAGCCTGCAGGTCACCATCTGTAGACGGGAGCCACTGTGCAGGGCCACCCCTGGCCTCCTCTCCAGGAGACCCAAGCCCCCTCCCGCTGCAGCCCCCTTCCCTGGGCCAGAGGGGGGCCTTACCACGTTCCAGCTTCCTCCCCCTCCCCCGAGATCCTGTTCCTTTAATTGCAGCTGGACCTGCTCCAGGACCAGGTGTCAGCCTGCAGGGGCCCTGGCCACTCCTACCCGGCACAGGTGGGGACCCGCTCCAGGGAACACGCGTGGAACTCTCACTGGGTGGCGAACGCCGCTTATGTGATTCCAACTATTGCCCCACCACTCAATACCGGATCGCCCCATCTTACGAATGTGGAAACTGAGGCACGGCAAAGCAAGTGCTATGCGCACTGTTCAGACAGCGAGCAGGGACGGTTTCAGACCCCGGACGCCGACCCCAAGGCCAGCGCTCCGGACCACCGCGCGCACTGCCCTTGTTTGGGACCAGAGTCGCCCGCCTTGGCTGCAGGGACAGCCCGAGCCAGAATGCGCCCACCTCTGTGCTGAGGGCCCAGCGGGCATCCTGGCCACCTCGCAGCGGCCAAGGGCAGGGCTCCCGGCGGGGCTACCTCCAGCCCCGCGCCCCCTCCCCGAGGCATCGCTTACCTTGCGAAGGGCCTCGGGCGGAGGCCGCAGCGTCCCGGGCCCCGAAGGCGCGCAGCAGCGAGCGCACCGGCGCGGGCCAGAGGGCGCGCCCCCCGCTCCGGCCGCGCATCCCGCCGGAGGGCCGCTCAGGGCTGCGTGTGCTGGGCCGCCCTGCGCGGCGCAGAGCCTGGGGCTGCGGAGGCGCTGGAGAGGCGGGGGCGTGGGGCCCGGGGCTGCGGGAGGCGCGGGCCGGGAGGGGCGGGGCGGGGGCGGGGGCGGGGCCGCCACGCGAGGCCGGCCCCTCCGCAGGGCGGGGGCGCCAAGGGACGCCGCTGTGACCTTGATCTTCCCTGGACCCGGCCCGCGCCGCAGCCCCGCAGCCCGGCATGCGGGACTTCAGTGTAAGGGACGCCCTGAAACGTTAAAGCGACAGCGGGGCCAGAGGGAAGCCTCGGGTTAATTACGTGGTAAAGAGACTGACGAGTTAGAGCCATTGTGGGACTCTGGGCGAGGCGCTTGACCTCGCTGAGCCTCAGTGTTCTCGGGTGTAAAATGGGCTTGGGGACGGTGACCGGAGATGACAGTGAGCCTGGAACTGCGCCGGGCCTGGCTGTCCTGGCGCGGGAGCCTCCTTGGCTGTCTTTACGGTTCAGGAGCCATTGTTGCATTCTCATAAACTAGTGATATATGTTTTTACCTTCTTTAAAAACAAAACAGAAATATTCAGCTTCCTGAGTACTCTATGCGGGTCACTGGCAGCCACCAACCAGCCCCACCCCAGGTCCACGGAGGGTGCTTCCTCCGCCCACAGCGCCTGGTGGGTCTTCAGTCTGGGGAGGGCCCGGCAGCCTCTGCTGACCTTGAGGCAGGGTCTCTGGCCCGATATGGGCTCAGTGGCGTCAAGGTCATCAGCGAGGTCCCGGTAACCATCACACTGACCGGGGCACAAAGCCCCAAAGGGTCAGCACCCTCCCCCCATCTGTGAGAGCTTCTGGTCCCAGTGGTCCTCCAGTTCAAACCCCAGCAACTCCACCCGAGGTGTGATCACCTTGTCCATTTACAGCTGAAGAAGCAGAGGTGACAAAGAGGAGGGAATTGCCCACAGCCACGTGGCGGCTGAGTGCAGTGCTGGCACTTGGATGTAGACGGGCTTCCTACCCACCTGCATCCTCCCTGGGGTACAGCCCCCCTGCTTCCAGCATCTCCCGCCAGACCTCTCATCTCCGGAACTTTGCACCAATAGTAGCAACAATTGCTAATGGCTAACACTAGATGGCACTGTGCTAAACGCAGCTTCACTTAATCTTGCTGATAAGATGAGCTGGGTACAATTATCCCCACTTCACTGATGAGAAAATACAGGCTGGGGGAGAGCAAGGACTTTGTCACGTGCATTGCTTCATCTCAGCTTCATCCTATTTCCGCCTCCATCAGCTCTCTGGGAGGCACTATGATCGTCCCCCACTTTTTAAAGGAGGAAACTGAGACTCAGATGAAGTAACTTGCCCTAGGAAATTAGGAAGGGGAACAGTGGGGACTCAAACCCCAGTCATGTCTCTGTGCCTTTGCTCTCTGCCCAGCCCCATGGGCATGTCGTGGGAAACCTCTACGCATCCTTCCAGACCCAGCTTAGGCAGTGCCTCTGTTCTGAAGCCTGTCCGTCAGCCTCCCTGCTTCTCCGCCCCACACATTTGGCTTTCCCCAGGCTATGCCCCAGTATTGTGTACACTTTCCGTTAGGCAAGCACCATGACACAGTGCAGTCATGTCCCCCCACTTCTGCCCTGTGACCCACTGGCCTGGAGTTTTAGGGAACAGACATTGACGCTGGTCACTGCCTTCCCAGGCCCACCGTCATGGAACACCTGTTTTGCAGGTTCTGTCACCCGCTGCTGGTAACAAAAGTTCCATTTTCCTCTGAGCAGCTCCCTCCCCAATGCTGGTGGAGCTGTGGCCCCTCCCTAATGCCAGGGGGGCTCATGACCCAGTCTGACCCATCAGCACTGTCCATCCCTCTGTTTTCAATGACTGCTTCAGGAAAGGTGGTCCATGGAGGCACACACAGGTGTTGGCTCATGGTAGACGTTCAATAAATAAAGGTTAAAAAGTTACCACAAGGATGAGGGGTTTTACTTGGAGCAATGAATCTGTTTGGGAACTAGATAGAAATACCACTGACTTGCTAACTTCAAAAATGTGAATTTCACCTCAATAAATTATTGAAGAAAAAAAAGCAATCTCTGTTTTTGAAAAAGGCACCACAAAGTGACTCAGAGTGGCTGGGATGATGAAAAAAAAAAAGAAATCTGGAGAAGGCACTCTGAGCAATTGTGTGTGTGTGTGTGTGTGTGTGTGTGTGTGTGTGTGCAAGCACATGTGTTCTTTTCCTGGCAGTCCCATGGGAAACCTGTTTTCCCTCTAGAAAGTTAATGACAGAGACTTTCGACGTCCAAACCCAAGTCAGAAGAAAATCAAAGTATACCCTGCAGTGGTCTGGGACTAAAATGATTAATTTCTTCTAAGTCTTTTGTTTTATCATAAAAATCCATGAGAATTTTGCATTCTTTCCACACACATGAAATTTCCCTCCAAATCTCCCAGTGAGGCTGACGCTGGAGGAACTGGCACTCTGTCCCCCTGGCAGTCCCTGGATGACAAAGGGACGAGGAGCCCAGCACTGTCACCCAGCTGGAGGTGACTTCTCCAAGAGCAGTCTGTGCCTCTCCCCATCCTGGCCCCATTTCATGTCCCCACTCATGTGTTTCTCTCTCTTTGCACCATCCTTATCTCTCTGGGTCATCATGAACCCCGAGGCCCCACCTGTACTCACATGTCTTCTGAATTTTGTGAATCACTCTAAACAGCTGTGGGGGCAGAGCCCCAGAAAGTAGTTTCCAGGCTCTCGGCCTCACATAGACAGGTGCTGGCTCAGGTAGTAAATGGCCAACTGTGATTGCATGGCCATCAGCTGTGGCTAGTTGGCCGTCAGCTGTAACCAGTGAGCCATTGGCCACTAATATATCTGCTGTGGCTACGCTAGCAGAAAGAGAGAAAAAAATGGGGACTAGCAAGAAGATGGCGGCTGGGCTGGCAAGTGTGGATGGCGGTTTGCGGACAGTGTGGATCCAGCCTCCAGTGAGAGTATAGTGCTGCCAGAGAGAATATAGTGGTATGACTCCCCTACTTATGGCTCCGTGGGTGTTCCTTTTTGGCCTCACCATATCCTGCGTTATGGGGGGAGCGGGAGCAGAGACCCCACAGGCCGTCCCGCACGACAACAGCCCCAAACCTTCTTGATTCTAACAGCAAATACATACACAGACAGGGATGGTGGCCGTTTCTGGGGCACCTCCTGTGGCTGTGTGCTGGCCCTATGCCCTCTCTCATGTACTCCTCACTCCCTCACTTCTCAGCATCTCATAGAGCGGAACACAAGGTCAAGGTCGCCGAAGAGGTCACAAAGTTTTCAAGGCCAGACTGCTCTGGGGTGAGCTTGGCCCCCAGCTGATAGACTCTCTACTGCTCTCTTTTCCATCCATGTGCTGATTCAGGATAACAGTCTGAGCCTGCCACAGTCCCCTTGGGAAGTTTTGGGGTAAGCACTGTGGATAAGCTCTGCTGGCAGCATTGAGAAGAAACTCTCAGAAACCATATTATTTCCAGGAATCTGAGACTCACGGGGTGGTCCTGTCGCCCTCTAGTGGCCACTAAGAAGCATGCAGTCAGATTGTACAGCATTCCGCAATTCCTGAGGGCACCCCTTAAGGGGTATCTGATGTTGACTGGTGGGGCTGGAAAGAGCCTGCAGCGGCGGCATGCACGCACTGGGTACCTTTGAGTTCTCTAAAATTCACTCAATTTGGCATTCTAGTCAACGTGTGTCCATATACATCAACGTTTCCTTCCCTCTTCCACTGTCTGCTGTATTTTAGGTATGAGCTTAAACCTTCTAAAACGTCTGCAGGTTTTGGATACGTACCACTCCTGGGTACATACCTGAGTAGGGTGGAAACATACGCCCCTAGGAAAGCTTGCCATTGTTCACAGCTGCATGAATCACAATCACCCAAAAGTGGGAGCAACCCCCACGCCCACCACCTGGTGGCTGGATAAGTACAGTGCAGTCCCTCCGTACAATGGAATATTATGTGGCAACAAAAAGGACTGCGTACAGATGCATGCTCCATCACGGACGGAGTCTGACAACACTGCACAGTGAGAGAAGCCAGTCACAGAGGCAATGTGCAGCACGCCATTTAGGGAAAAGGTCCAGAATACGTGGGTCTCTCTGTCTCTCCTCTTGTCTCTCCATCTCTCCATCTCTGTTCCAGCCTGATGCAGTCAGAAGTCTCCTCCACAACCCTGCCCCCTCTCCATGACACCCTCCCGCCCCGCGCACCTGGTGGGAGGGGTCTCTGATGGGTGTGGATGGATGAAACAGTGGGCCCTCTGGGCGTGTCTCCCCCAGTTTCCTTGGGCCCCTCTTCAGCCTTGTTTCTGCTCCTTCTTTCCACTGACAGGAAGACACCAGGCTGGGGTTTGGGGTGAGCAGCAGGCGTGGGGAAACTTTTTCCAGATTTTCCTCTAAACTTGGAATTCATCAATGTCCACTAAGCCCACTGCCGACTGGAGTGTCCCCCCAATAAGGACTTGTTCCTCCTTATCCTCCAAATGTCCCCCCAGAAAGCCTCCACCAGCCGGCGAAACGCCCCCCTGGCTTCTGTGCCACTGCCTGGGGGGTGCCCTCCCTGGGACTGAGCCTGCTCTGTCTCTGGGGCTCAGACGTGCCATCACTGCTCTTCTTAACTCCTCCAGACTCCAGATGGCCCCCCAGAAACAGAGCCAGAGGGAGGAGGACCCGAGAACAGGAGGAGGGAGGGAGGGAGGCAGGACAGCCCATCTCATCGTCGCACCCCGTACCCTACAGGCCGAATAAGGACCGTGAGCAGATCACTTATTCTACAAGCCCGACACTGGCGAGAGCGAAAGGGGGGCGCTATCTTAATGACGTCTAGGCCGCAGATGTACCGGGGACCGTCCGGGCAAACTAGGACGCGGGACCACACTATGTATAAAGGACTCCCCTAGGGTCCCTCTGGAGGCAGGAAAGGAAAAGGACATACCGCCGCCTCCTGTCTCCCGCTGGTCAAAGATTTACGCCAGTGGCCTTGCCCCCTGCACGAGGGCACAGAGCAGGGCCCACGGGAAGTCCTGGGATCTGCAGGGAGGGCTGGGCAGCGGGGAAGTGGGGTGCAGGACCCCTCGGAGCTGCTGAGGGAGGGGGAAGATGGTGAGGTGGAGAAAGACAATAACATTTACAGAAACCAGAGAAACAACGACAGAAAACGATAGCATCTGGATTACTTATGTTATACTTCTCCCAGATGTTTTTCTTTTTATGGTTGGGAAGCTGTGAACCCTGTCAGGCTGCCCTCTAGTGGCCATTGGAAGGGTTGCAGAAACCTATCCGGTTGCCCTCTAGTGGCCATTGTCAGGGTTGTAACAGAATGTCTCAATTTTTCCCCAAAGAAGAAATTTTGTGACCCACAGATCCTGAGACATAAAACCCAGGGGTGCAACAAATATATTTCCAAAAATTGCTTTACCTTATAAGTTTTACATGAATTCCATACGTTAATTCAGCATATACCCATGTTCATTTTCATATAAAACACTGTGGGGTTTTTGTTGTTGTTCTGTTTGAATGAAACCCTCCCTGTTGGGCCTGTGGTCCCTCAGGGCCCTTTGGGTGCCGCTAATTCCTGTCCCTTCTCTACTAAGCTGAGACGTCTTCATTGTGCAGGGTTGCCAGAGCAACCTCAGAGCACTCAGTGAAATGTGAACTTCTGATAAGCAAGAAATAATTTCTCAGTATAAGGATGTCCCAAATATCGCCTGGGGTAAGCATAGGGAGAAAGCATTGCAAATCCCACAGGACCGCCGTCTGCCCCCAGCTTGGACTCCAAGCTGGTCCAATGGGTCCTGGCCACTTGCGCGGGTTTGCTTGCAGAGTCTGTGTGTCGTCTTGGGATGGCTCTTTCTCAGGGTTCCTAGGGGCACTGGACTAACACAAGCCAGTGTCCCTGGAGGGTGGACACAGCCAGGGTCCCCAAGTGCCTGGGTAAAGCCAAGTAAGAAGTAAAGTGTGGCTGTGTGGGGACTGCAGCTGTGCACTGACCACACCCCCCCAGCGGGGAGGTCCTCCAGTCAGTGTCCACCTTCCCAGTGCCACAGCTACACAGCAAGAGGTGATGGCAGCAACACAAATGCCACCTGTTCTGCAGACAGGTAATCGGGCCTGTGTGGTTGTCCCTCACCACCTGGCGGCCGGTTCACTGAGTCTTGTTGGTCTGGAGGAAAGACTGAGTCCTGTGTGACCAGGCTGGGACAATGGGAGTGGGGACGAGAGACTTCATTCTGGGATGACAGCTCCATAATATTTACATTTGCCTCTGCTCACCAGGCCAGGGTGCCTCGTGCCAGGCATGTCACGGGCTTCTGTGAGAGGGAAGGTGACCGCTCCCACCCCCTCCTGCTCTGCCATCCTCTTGAAATGCTGAACCTCTTTCCTGGGGAGCCTCTGCCCTGTTGTCCCACCTAAACCTTTTGCCCCGATTGTCCAACCCAGAGAGAGAAGTCATGTCCTGTGTGCAATTGACATATACCTTAATATCACCCACTTGTGGACTTCAGGGACAGTCACTGTGCCTGTGATTGGGTGCCATGCTGCTACCACCTGTTTCTTGTAGGTCAGGAAAAGACATTAGCCAAGTTACTAACAACTTGTCAATCTCGGGTACAGGTTGTCACTGGCTGTGACAGTGATGACATCTGGCACTGCAGGGGCATTTAGCCTGGGACGGTCTCGTGCCAGTTTCCATGTCCTAGTGGCTTTTTTGATAAGCCAGACCGGCTGTTCAGCAGTGACAGGGGTCATAACATTCCTGTGTGCCAGGTCCTGAGGTAACAAATGTCCCCTTTGCATCTGGTGTGCTGTACCACTTTTGATGACCAGTCCACTGGGCCTTGGGTAACTTAGGTGGTTGGGCGGGAGTGATGCACCCCACTGTTATGACTCCAATTCTCTGTTGAGGGTCATATCCCCTCAATCAGCAGTGACATTCTGTGCCCAAAGCAGCCAAAATCTAAGTGCTTGTGATGCATTCAGCTGTGGGACCCACGAACACCGACACCCAAAGTGGCCCAAAGGCTCTACCCACAGGCGTATCAGCACCTGCCTGTCATGAGTCAGCACGTTTGCCCCCAAACTCCGGTGTCCTCCACTTAATCCTACCCTCATGAGGACCTGGAAATATTGCCACGACACAAGAGCACCAGAGTCTAAATTTTCCTGTTACCCCCTTTATCCTGACAGAAGGAAAGGGCTGCTGGTACCAGGTGGGGACCTGGAGACCCTGGTCCCATCCCTAACTGTGCCATTATGCCCGAGACATTTGGGTCCTCATTGTCCCTTCACCAGACACACAAAGCAGGCTGCTGGAGACGTCCCTGGCTCTTATCCATAGCTGCCCTTTAGTTTCTGTATTTCATTCTTGAAGAAGGATCTCATTTCAACAGCTTGATTTTCAGCAATGCCGTCAGTGGTTTTGTGTTGAGTGACAAGAAACCTTGTGGTGGCGGGAAAGTGACCTACCCAGGGGGAGCTCCCTGCATGAGGTCCCTCACTTCCCTTGGACATTTTCTGCGACTCTGGGACACCATGGAGCATCCCCGTGGCCAGAGAACACATCAGCCCATTACCACCTGGGACAGGGGGCTGAGGGGGCCCTGTGTTTCCACCAAGCCAAGATGTGCCACGTTGGGGACCCTGCTCGCTGCACCAAACTGTCCAGCAAGTGGCATCTCTTCTCTGTCACCAGGAACAAAAGCAATTTGAACCACTTCTGCCCTTGTATTTTGGTGTTGACGTCACCAAGGAAAAGACAATGCAGTGACGTGCTAGATGGGACGAGCTTTTGTCACAGAGAGGAGACACAGCAAGGGCAGCTTCAGCAGGGGGGTCAGTCCTCACAGCCAGCAGGTTGCACCCGGAAGCCGCCTCAGGACCACTGGCCTGCATGCACCCCTCTGTGCCACATCAGAAACACCCCCTCCTCTGCAGGGACAGGCATAGCAGTGGCTTGGAAGGAGCCGCAGGACACACACACCTGAGCAGACAGAGGAGTACGTGTTGAGTGACACAGGGAAAGACACTCCTGCACGAGGACAAGCCGGGCCATGCTGTGAGGACTCTACCTCCTGGGAACACAGTGCTCCAGACCCAACGCCCTGCCTTCTGTGGCTGAGTGGGGGTCAAATGACGGCACACATAAGAGTGACTCTCACACAATTACTTTAGGATCCAGAATCCCACCTCTGGATATGAACCCCAAAGAATGGAGAACGAGGTCTCGAAGAGGTATTGGCACACCCGTGTTCATGGCAGCATAATTCATAAGAGACAAAAAGCAGAAGCAACTCAAGTGTCCGTCGATGGGTTACTGGATAAAAAAAATGTGGTATATGCATAGAGTGGAATGTTTTCAGCCTGTAAAAGAAGGAAGCAAGCGCTGGGATAAGCTACATCCTGGCGGAACCGTGAGGACACGACGCTCGGTGAAACTAGTCAGTCACACAAGACAACTACCGCTTGATGCCACACTAGGCGTGTGGAAAGGAGTCAGACTGTTAGCACGTTCAATGCCAGGGGCTGGGGTTCAAGGGGCACCAAGTTTCAGTTTTGCCAGGAGGAGTTCTGGAGATTGTTGTACCACGAGGTACGTAGCTAACATGACTGAACTGTACGCTTAACAAATGGTGAGGATGGTAAATTTTATGTTACGTGTTTTTATCACAATAAAAAAAGCAGTACCTCTGTTTATGTGTCCTAAAACCTCTGCTTTCTGACCTCAGGGTATGACCTGCTCCTTCTGTGAATGAAGGCTGGCAGAATACCGCCTCCCAAAGGCGCCCCATCCTACTCCTCAGAACCCAGGAGGACATTAGGTCACGTGCAAAGGAGAACTCAGGTCGTGGATGGCATTAAAATGGCCAATCAGGGGGCGGCCGGTTGGCTCAGGTGGTTAGAGCGCAGTGCTCTTAACAACAGGGTCGCTGGTTCGATCCCCACATGGGTCACTGTGAGCTGCGCCCTCCACAACTAGATTGAAACAACTACTTGACTTGGAGCTGATGGGTCCTGGAGAAACACACTTAAATAAACAAAAGTTTTTAAAAATGGCCAATCAGACCAGGTTAAATGAGGAGAGCGTCCTGGAGTATTTGGATTAGCTCGGTGTAATCACAAGCGTCCTTAACATTGGAAGAGGGAAGCTGAAGAGGGGGTCGGAGGGGTGCGACGTGAGCAGCAATTATCCTCTGTATCCCTCCAAATCCTCTAAATATGATGAAGCCCTAACTCCCAAGATGACTGTATGTGGCTAGAGGGACTTTAGGAGGTCATTAAGGTGACATGAGGTCATAGGTTGGCACCCCAGTGTGACCATACTGTGGTTTTATAAGAAGAGGAAGGGAGGGAGATCTCACTCTCGCCACCACATCAGGACAAGCGGAAAGGTAACCACTTACATCCAGGAAGAGAGGTCTCACCAGAAACCAACCCTGAGGACATCTTGAACTTGAACTCCCAGCCCCCGTAGGTGAGAGAAAATGAGTGTCTGCTATTTAAGCCACCCCTATCTATGTTTTGTTATTCCAGCCTGAGCTGAATGAGACGAGTGGTGGAGGAAGGGGCCAGGAACCAAGGACTGGAGAGAACAAAGAAACAGACTCTCCTGGAGACCCTCCTGAGGCACACAGCCTCACCCACCTTGATGGTGGCCCAGGGAGACCCGTGTCAGATTCGCAGGCTAGAGAACTATACGGTGATAGCTTTGTGTTGTTTTAAGCCACTAACTTTGTGGTCACTTGTTACGGCAGTGATAGGAAATGAAAACATATACCGAGATTGAATGAAAAGGTCTGGACCCATTCCATCTCTCAGTTTTTCTGTAAAACAGCAGTTCTCAAACATTTTGGTCTTGTGAGCTCTTTGCACGCTTGAAAAATGTTGAGGACCCCAAAGAGCTTTGGTTTAGGCAGAGTTGATTCGCAGGGAGGGAGTAAAGAGAGATTTACTTAATTTGATGTAAAAATTTATGATTTAAAGTACTTATGTATTACTTTTTTAAAGAATACTAACAGACCCAACACATTGCTGGTGGGAATATAAATGGTGCAGTCACTTTGTAAAACAGTATGACAGCACCTTACATAGTTAAACATACATTGATCACAGACCCAGCAATTCCATTCCTAGGTATTTATCTAAGAGAAATTAAAACATACATACTTGCAACCAAGTACGTGTATTATTCATAGTCAGCATGGCTCATACTAGCCCCACATCAAAAGAAGCCCGTCTCCAGCAATGGGTGGAGGAGTAAACACATTGTGGCACAGCCAAACCCACTCAGCAATAAAAATGCACAAAATATCCATCCAGACACTGACGTGAATGAATCCCAGAAACCTCGTATCTCTAATATACGGCGAAGTCCTAAGGTCTGGGAGGATTTCAGCAAAACTTGGAGTTTAAGAAACAACATAAAGATACAAACAGAAAATCCGCAGGAAAAGAAAGGCAAATGGTCCTTAGTCCTATGAAAAGATACTCGGCCTCATTTATAATTGAACTACGAATTAAAATTGCACTGAGATATTGTCACTTAAGAAACTGGAAGAAGTTTGGAGCACACCCTGTCGGTCACATGGTGGAGAAAGGCACACTCTAACATTGCTGGTGGGCATTCGAATCCCCAGGAGAGGGGAGGGTGGCAGATGTCGGAGGAATCCAAGTCTGTTTACCCTTTGACCTATGGATCATACTTCTAGGATGTGTCCCAGAGAAACACGGGAAAAGATATCAAAAGAGGCATGCAAAAGGGACAATAAATATATCCTCATATATACTTACATTATCAAAATAAAATACTGGGCATGCAGCCACTCCAAAAAAACAATTGGGGCCTTCAGAAGAAAGCAACCACTTACTGGCAGAATAACGCTGCACCCCCAATCCCCACCAAAATGTCCCCATTCTAATCTGAGGCAGTATGTCACATGACAAAGGAGAATTAAGCCTTAAAACAGGAAGATGATTCTGGATTATCAGGTGGGCCTAATGTCATCACAGGGGTCCTTTAAAGTGGAAGATGGAGACTGAGGAAGAGGCAGAGTGATGAGATGTGAGAAGATTACACTGGTCACTGCCAGCTTCGGAGCTGGAGGAAGGGGCCACAAGCCAAGGAGTGCGGGCGGCCTCTAGAAGCTGGAAACCGCGGGAGACGGGTTCCCCATGACGCAGGCTCCAGTGGGAAGGCAGCCCAGCTAACTCTTGGACTTTAGCTCTGGGAGACCTGTTTCACGTTTCTGTCCTTCAGACTCATAAGGTAATAAATGTATTGTTGAAGCCACTAGATTTTTGGTCATGTGTTACAACAGCAGCCACCAGGAAACCAACACAGATGTCAACAGGTTTCCTGGGAGAGGCCACACCTGACTGGGTGGTAATGGCTTCCTGGAGCCCAGTCCTGAAGGTTGCAAGGCTCCATCCATCCTGGGTGAAGACGTTCATGTCTGGGTCAGGTTTTTATGCTGAATAATAAATTACCACACATTTAAACAACCCCCACTCCTTGTCTCACAGAACCATGGTCAGGAGTTGGGCTGAGCTGGCTCTCTGCTTGGGGTCTCAGAGCCTGCCGCAGGGTGGGGCTGGGCTGGGGTCCCCACTGAAGGCTCCGCAGGGAAGAACCACTTCCAAGCTCATTGATGAGGCTGTTGGCACAGCTCATGTGATGAGGGCTCTGGCTCCTTCCTGGTCCTCACCGGTCATCGCCCTCAGGTCCTTGAGCCACGTGCAGTTCCCTGCCACAGGCCCAGCTCCAAAAGCAGTTCCCAGCCAGGCTGTTTGCTTCTTCAAAGCCAACAGGTGAGTCTGTCTCCAGTGGACTGACATGGAGTCTTACACAATGCGACCCACTCAAGAGAGTGATGGCCCATTATGTTTGTCAGTGTCTATTGGCTAGAATCAAGTCACAGGTGCCACCTGCATTTGTGCTGACTTGTGTCATCAGGTCAGACCAGATGCGAGTGTGGACACAGAAGACGTCACACAACTTTGGAAGGGAACTGGGCAGTTTAGGGAGATGCATGGAGGTGTGAGCCTGCCCACTGCCCGGGAAACGGCTTAGCGATGGCCGACAACACCAAGGAAGGGAGGGAGGGCAGGGAAGGGCGTCCCTCAACGGGCCCGATCTGAGTGGCCATACACTGTCCTGTCCATTAGGTGGTGAAACAATAACAACACTAATAAGAAAAAGACACTAAAAGCAACAATGCTGATCTGGGGGCAGGGGGTGGTCCTAAGCTTGTTTAATTGTTTTGTTTTTATCTCCTTGAATTTGTAGCTCCATGTTTCTTAATAGGTGTCTGCAGACCCTTGGAAATGCAGCTTGTGGCAATTCCAGAAGGAGTTTTTTAAAATTTATATTTTACCGGATTCAAAACTACTGGTCTTCCACACAGTGGGAAAAAAAAATAAATCACAAAGACGACTTCATAGTCTAAAGCTTTAAGGTTTAAAGTTAAAATTACTTTGAGTCTCTAACACATTTCCCCCGAAGTTTTGCTAAAAGCTCAGGAGACTGAGGGGCCTCCCACAGGAGCCTGAGGCCCCTCAGGGCTCAGCCTTTCCAGGCTTCTTGCTTTCTCCTAGCAGGGCATTCACAATTTCTCTTTAAAAAGAACATTCACAATTTTTCTTAAAAACTGCCTTAAGATGTGTGCTCTACCAAACAATGCGACTGCATTTGCTGCAACCCTGAAGCTGTCTACTTACTGCGTGTCAGTGAAGAGTGGAACAGCACGGCAATATCTCAGAGCACTGTGCAGGTTGTGGGGTTTGGGCCCATTCCATAACCTCCTGCTGCCAGTCTCCCCATAGGTCAAACTGCTGTCGTGAGGAGGACCACACACAGGATGGTTTCCACATTGGCTGGGGAAATTCCAGCCAAGGTCATGCAGTGAGACGGTGCTGCCGTGGAATGGCACCGTAAGCGTGTCCTGGCGTTATGGTCCTCCAGGGGGCGCCACCACTTTCATCCCGTGACCTCACCTAAACTCCTGATGTGCTGGGGCCCCTGGGCTGGGCTGGAGGCAGACTCTGGGCTACACAGGTGAGAGTGGAGAGAGCGATGGCTGGGTGGGCAGAGCACGCATCAGCCACAGGACTGGACTCCCCTCTGCCCACGCAAACACGTTCTACCTTTCACTCCCCTTTCTCACCACTGTTAAGTCCTGGAATGTTGCTTGATATTATCTTCCCACGTAGGCCCTCACTATCCATGTTTAGGAGAAGGCGTAGATAAAAAATAAATTAGAATTACCATGAAACTCGAGAAGACGATGGGACTGCCTGTGTTAAGGGTCTCCTACCTGTGTACCAAGCTCAATGCCAAGTGTCTCCGCTTTCCACCACACTCCCAGGGCAGACGGCAGCTAGCAATACCTGTCCCCCTTTCAAAAAGCTGACCACGGAGGCTCAGAAAAGCCACATAATCTACCAACACCACACAGCTACTGAGCAGCGGACATGTCATTCATTCACTCATTCATTCATTCATTCACGCATTCAATCAGCCCACTCACTTGTGCGCCCTGCAGATTTTCAGTGAGCACCACCATGTGTGGCTGCAGGAGCTGGCGAGGCAGCTGTGACCAAATCAGATGCAGTCCCGCCCTCATGGAGCTCGCACCCCGGTTGGGAAGACAATCACACAAATTTAGAGAAAGCAAAGAAAGAACCACTTTTTTGAGTATCAGATGAAGTGGGCTGACATTGAAGGGCTTCCTTGATGGAAGGACCCCTGAGCTGAGATCTGAAAGAGAAGATGGACAAGGGGGTCACAGGACATTCTGAGTTTTCAGCGCAGTGCCGCGTGTCTGTTCCTGTTATTGCTGAGTGTGCTCCCTGTATGCTCTCCCATTTACCATGGTCTCAAGATATTGATAATTTTATAGATTACCCATTTGAAGTTGAACGTGACACTCTCGTGTGGCTTTCTATAGCCTCAGCAGAAACGGGTCTCCTTGGCATTGGGTGTTTTGAACGTCTGCCTGGCTAACAGGAAAGAACAGCCAAGGCAGGGAATGGCACCCAGCTAGTGGAACTGGAGAGGGAAATAACAGCGATAATTGCAGCCTCACTTTCCAGCTTCTCTGTCACTCCTGTAAGGATGACACTCCCCCAGGTACCCTGCAGAGGTGGGGCCTCTGGGATCAAGGGCTTTGGTGCACTGCCTCAATGCCTGTGAATTATTTTGCTTCGTCTTTCCAAACCCACGGGAACTTCACGTTTTAGCTTCCATAACCTAGATATGTTTGTGACGCGCTCGGTAACTGCATTTTAAACTTCCTAATCCTCAGGTAGGAGCGTCAGGTGTGTCCTTTGGCCTCACACAGTGCCAGCACGTGCACAAGGGCCCTGAAGGTGAGCGACAGCAGGCTGAGAGGCCTGGGCTCCGAGCCCGCCTGCAGCCATCCTGCAAAGCAGTCACTTGTGCTCACTTAACAGCAGACACTGCGACCAGAGTCCTCGCCCAGGAATCACACAGGACATGCCCAATCCTCCAGCAACGATGCGGGACGACACCCGCTGTCCTGTGCACTAGCCCCACCCTGGCCCCACTTCCCCATGGCCCTGGGCTAATTTCCTGGGCTACCCCTTTCTCTCCTGCTCCAAACCACCGTCAGAGTCCTGCTACCCTAGTTTCTGAGCCATTGCGAGCCCAATGTCCCCTTTGAAATGAATGGAGTACATGAATACACCTGTAACAATGGGGATTTGATTTAAACAAGAGACCCCCCCCAATGGAGGGCCCTTCAGGCCCCTGGTGAGGGACCGCACACTCTCCCACTCCCATCTACAGCAACGCAAAAGGGGAAGGTTTATTACTCTCATTTGATAGAGGCCATTATGGCCCCAAAAGATCAATTAATGTTCATACCACTCCATTGAGATGACTCATTCTAGCCTTACCTGGGGTGGAAAGACAGGTGTCATCGAGATTTGGGTGATAAATTGTTTCCTCTGACTTTTTAACTGGGACCCACGGCTCCTGGCTATCTGGGGTGCATGGAGAAGGGCTGTGTCCTGTGTCCAGACTCATGGGAAAAGGCAGTTGTAATGGAATAATGATTCTGGTCAAGAGCAAGGGAGGAGAGATGGGATCCAAATAGATCACCAACCACACTGGTTTGTCCAAGATTGGGGGATTTCCTGGGCGTGGTTGGCTGAA
This sequence comes from Rhinolophus sinicus, assembly GCF_036562045.2. Classification (NCBI taxonomy): domain Eukaryota; kingdom Metazoa; phylum Chordata; class Mammalia; order Chiroptera; family Rhinolophidae; genus Rhinolophus; species Rhinolophus sinicus. The sequence continues at coordinate 19,337,134 of NC_133762.1, forward strand.
TAAGGGCTCCCTAATATGTCCACATACTAATCTCTGGAATTTGTGAATCTGTTACCTGACACGGCACAGGGGACGTTGCCAATGTGACTAAGTTAATGACCTTGAGATGGGGAGGCCATCCTGGATTACTCAGGTTGGCCCCATGGAATCGCAGAAGGTCCCATAAGAAAGAGGGAGGCAGGAGGGTGTGAACCAGAGAGAGAGATGGGAGGATGCCATGTATGCCGCTGGCTTTGAAGACAGAGGGAGGGCCAGGCGCTAGGAATGAAGAGAGTTTCCAGAAGCTGGAAAAGGCAAGGGATAAATTATCCCCGAAAGCTTCCAGAAGGAACATAGCCTGCCAACACTGTGATTTTAGCCCAGTGAGGCTGATTTGAGAAGCCCTGAGTTCTGGAACTATAAGAGAATACATTCATGCTGTTTTCAGTCACTACGTTTGTAATCTGTTACAGCAGCAAGAGGAAACCGATACACTGGGACATGAGGCATTCTGTGGGACAAGCTGGTCACCCTAGAGCCCAGGGACCTTCAGTTAGTTGAGATGCATGTGAAATGTCAGCCATCATCTTCCTAGAGGCTCACGGGGGATGCTTGGCTCTGGCTCTGGAGCAGGAGAAGCCGGGTGGTAGCAACAACGGTACCACAATATCCACCAAACAACAATGGTACCACCAAAAATGGTAGCAACAATATCAAGGCTGAGGACAGGGCCAGCTCTGAAGAGCTGCCCTCCCTCCTCTCTGCTCCCCGAGCACAACACCTCTCTCTCATGGACGCCTTGGACCTTGGGACCCAGGGTTCCCCACACTGGCACTGGCACCCCTGTGGATGGGTGGATTTTCTGGAGAGAACAATGTGCCACGAGAAATTTAATGGTGGGTTTCTTTGCTGTGGGATCTTTTTAAAAGAGCTTTACAAAGCCTCTCTATTAGAGTGTTAATTCACAATGGAAACACTTCCATAGCCTGAGCTTCAGATTTGTAAATGGGTGCTCTCCAAACTGGTGTCTGTGGACTACTTGGGTCATCCTTGAGAATTAAGTTTCCTTACAGTGCCATGTGCTCAGGTTTGGGAAACACAGATGCAGCTTCTTGGGTTTCCCCAGGTGGCAACCAGGCATTTTGGGGCTGTGCTCTTCCACATTTCCTCCTTTACTTTCCCTGGGCCATCAGAGCTCACGGCCGCCTGTGAGCTCTGGAGCCAGCAGGAACATGCTGGCAAATGCTTAACAATTAGCTTTCCAGAAGGTGAAAACGTGTGTACATTATATTGGTGTAGAATTAACCCCTGGTCATTTACAGAATGTGAAGGAATTCACGAGACTACAAAGAAGGAAAGCGAGGAAAGGCTTACTGAAAGTCAGGCAGAGAGAAATACTGGCAGTGGAGTTTGCCAGGGTAGACTCTGATAGACAGCTGCCAGTGAGAAAGAGTGCTGGGGTTTACAGTTTTCTGTGCAGGATGTAGGGTGCTTGTCTGCTTGCAGGGGGGCTGCCATTACAATTGTCTTCTCCTGGGAATTGTTCTGTTCCCATCTATGGTGGATGTCTGTTAGTTTGCAGGGGTTTGCTGTTGCGATTGGAAACTGTTCTCTTCCCACCTATGATGGATGTAAGGTGCCTGTCAGCTTGCAGGTGCAGTGCTAGCCAGGGATTCAGAGCCAAGCTTAATTTTTAAGCTTGTTCCTGCTAGCTCACAAGCTCACTCCTGTTAACTCTTTACTTATCATACATTGTGTATGTACTGATGTTTATGTCTGTTCTAAATTCCACTGGTGGGTAGCAAAAAATTCACACATAACAAGCTACAATACCCTAATGTAAATTCTATTCAACTGTAACTTCAGTGTAAGTTGTATTTCTTGCAAAATCCATTGTAGCTTCTAAAAGTCTATTGCCAACAACAGTCACATTAGCAGGCTATGAATGAATGCTCGATTCAGATCCAATTCAGCAAAGAATTTGGCTCACATCATTGACAAACAATTACAGTTTCCACCTGAATGTTGGTTGATATTTTGATTTATGTTAACTAGTGATACGAAAGTGAAATAACAAAGACAGATGTCAAAACTTCACTCAGTTGACAGTGATGTGAATGATTTCCTTGCTGAATTTGATAATAGTTTTCAAATACTCAAAGAATATTTCCCCAATGTCTTTGTGCTATTCACAATGGAACAGCTACAAACATGACACATATTTAAGGTTAATTTGCATTATTAACATTTCCCTGTCACTTTCTAGACAATCAACAAAACAGTATAACAAGGACTGATTTCCATAGTATAAATATTGCCATCACAGGTGATTTCAAGCTCCTGTTGTGACATGGCTGAGCACAGAGTTGGGCAGAGACTGTGTCCCTCATGTACTATTACTGCCAATCAGACACAATAGACATTCATAACCCCAAGAACACAGATAATAGCAAACTGTAGCTAAACAATTAGGAAGTGGTGGCTTTCAAGTACTCATTTGCTTTGTTTTTTATATCATGTATTTAACTATAAGTTTGAACTTTTAATTTTTAATAATGTCAACAACAGCTTGCAAAATTCCTGAAAATTTATCCCTCAGCTCTGATGGGTCATTACTAGGTAGTTCTGATCCAAAATACTCAGGTATTTAAAGTGTCCATTGTGATAACTTGGCATATATATATATATATATATATATATATATATATATATATATATAACGTACTTAACATCTCTCACCTCATATTTATCTTTTTTTTTTTTTTTTTGGTGAGAACGTTTAAATTCTACTCTCTTACTGTATTTCAGTTATGCAATCCAGGCTGGTCACCATGTTATAAAGTAGATCCTCAGATCTCATTCATCTCATAGTTGAAAGTTTGTGCCCTTTTACCAACTTCTCCATATTTCATCCCCTGAGCCTTTGTCAACCGTGTTCACCATTTCTTGAAGAAATGCCTTGCATTCCACTAAAATACATTTAAGGTTTGTGACTACTAGATGATACAATAGTTTTAATATAAAGATAGTTCTTCCAACTCTTTAGTAAAAGCAAATCTCAATAAAATTGAGCGGCAGAGTGTAATGGGGAAAAATACTATCCTAAGCTTTTGTCTTAAGAAGCTATAAAATAAAAATTAAAATAAAATTAAACCCATGACAATGAGATATCACTTCACACTCATCAGGATGGCTATTGTAAAACAAAACAAAGCAAAAAGAAAACACAGAAAATAAGTGTTGGCAGGGATGTGGATAAGTCAGAACACTTGTGCAATGTTGGTGGGAATGTAAAATGGAGCAGCCACTATGGAAAAGTCTGGCAGTTCCTCAGAATATTAAACATAGAACTGTATGATCCAGCAATCCCACTTCTAGGTATATACCCAAAAGAAATGAAAGCACGGTCTCGAAGAGTTATTTGTACACCCCTGTTCGTAGCAACATGATTCATAACAACTCAAAGATGAAAGCAACTCGGGTGTCCATGGATAGATGAATAGATACACAAAATGTGACATATATATATATATATATATATATATATATATATATATATATATATATATGGTTATTATTCAGTTTTTAAAACAAAGGACATTTCAATACACACTCCAACATGAATGAACCTTGAGGACAAAGCCAGTCACAAAAAGACAAATACTGTATGATTCCACTTGTATGAGGTTCCCAGAGGAGTCAAATTCACAGACAGAAAATAGAATGGTGGTTGCCAGTGGCTAGGGAAGGAACAAGTGGGGATTTAGTGTTAAACAGGGACAGAGTTTCAATTGGGAAAGATGGACGGTGTGATGGTTACATAGTGATGTGAATGTACTTAATTCCATAGAACTGGACACTTAAAATGGTTAAAAAGGTACATTTTATGTTGTGTATATTTTACCACAACATAAATAAATAAATGTAATCCAAAAGTAAGTAGACAGAAGGAAATAATCACAATAAGGGTGCAAATTAAGAAAAAAGAAAACCTAAAAACAATACAGAAAAATCAATTAAATCAAAAACATTCTTGGAAAAGACTGATAAAGTTGGCAACCCTTTAGCTAGACTAACCGAGAAAAGGAGAGAAGACACCGGTGACCAATGTCAGGGATGAAAAAAGAGACAAAATGAAGTGCTATGCACGTCAAAATTTGTTAAGAGGGTGGGTATCATGCTAAGTGTTCTTATAGAAAACAACAGAAACAAAGGTACATGAGGAAACTCTGGAGGAGATGATGTGTTTGTTATCTTGATGGAAATGATAGTGTCACTGTGTTTACATGTGTCCAAACTTATCGCATTGTACATATTACATGTGTGCAGTTCTCTGTAATATCAATTATGTCTCAACAGAACTCTTAAAAAGAGATAGCACCATACAGGCTAAGCAACTTTATGCCAATAGATCTGATAAATTAGATGATAAGATAAAATGTTCCCAAGCTGATTTAAATGGAAGAAAACTAGTTCTGTCAATTAAGAAATTGAATTCACAATGGAAAACCATTCCATAAACACAATGTAACAGTATATGTTAAAAAATTCCAAGTGATCAAAAAAAAAGCTCTATTTTTTTTAAGTGCTATACTAGTTGTTGTAACTAACAAATGAGTTTATCGTATTTGCTAATTTTTTAAAAGTCTACTAAAATCTGAATTGGGAGAGCTTTGAATCAATACATAAAACCAGTTGTATTTCTACACATGAACAAACAATGGGAAAAATATATTTTAAAATAGCACTAAAACCATGACATCCTCAGTGATAAATTTAACAACACGGATTCCAGATCAATACACTGACAACTACAAAACCGTGCAGAGAGAAATTAAAAAGGACCTCAATAAATACACATACCATGTTTATAGATTTCAAGACTCGATATGAATTTATAGATTCAAAGCAACCTTAATCATAATCTCAGCAGGCTTTTTCTCAGTAAATTTAACACGCTGATTCTATAATGTATGTGGAAATACAAAAGACCTAGAATAGCCCAAGACATTTTGAGACAGAAAAAACAGAGTTGGTGAATGAATTGATGCTGCCTGATTCCGCGATTTTTTATAAAGCGATAATCGAGACAGCAGGGGCATTGCATTAAAGAGAGACAAACAGATCAATGGAACAGAAAAGTGAGTTCAGAAATAGACCCTCAGATGTCTGGCCAAGTGATTTCCCATTAAGTGCAAAGGAACTCCTTGGGAAAGGGTAGTCTTTTTAAAAATTGGAGCTAGAAAATCTGAATATCTGTAGGGGCTGGGGGTCGCCCTTGACCCTTATCATACAATATCCACAAAAGTTCATTCAAATTTCACCATAGACCTGAATATAAACGCCATTATTACCACGCGCCTAAAAGAAACAAAGGAGAAAATCTTGACCACCTTAGCCCAGATCTTAGATCTGACTGGAAAAACATGGACCAAGAATGAAAAAGTGATGCTTTTTAAGACTAATTCAAGTGTTTCCCTAAGAAAAAGGCAAACGTACGTCAACAAAAAGACAAGCACACGAATGCTCGAATGTTCATGGTGTCGTCATCCAGAATCGCCCGGCTGGAAACAACCTGATGTCCCTCCACAGGTGAAGAGATGGTCGCACGGTCGTACACGCACACAGACACTCGTCAGCGGCAGCAAGCAACCAACCAACCGCAGATCCACGCAAAACATCAAGGGCCTCAAAAACGTCTTTCAGGATGAGGGAGGCCAGACACCACAAAGTCTGCACGATTTCATCTTATGTGGAAAATCAAGACAAAGCAAAATTACTCAAGTGACAAAAAGGGGCAAGAGGGAACATTTTGGAGAAGATGGGTAATGAGTATCTAGACTGTAGTGATGTGTACCCAGGTATTCACACGTGTTCAAGCTCACTGAACTGTATACTTTAAATGGATGGTTTTCATTGCATATAAATTGAATTAAAAGCTGGGGGGGAGGAGAGTGTTTGTGTCCTAACCTAAAAGGAGTCTGTGTGAGGGCAGAGTGTGTACTTGGGAGGAGAAACACAAGGCAAAATCAGAAACAGCAACATAAGGTGCTCATAGGAAGAGACAGGGAGTCTTTCCACAGGCAGGAAGGGGGTCAGCTAAGAGCTCTGGCTGTTTGAAATGGAACAATCAGGCTTTGTCCTGAGCCCGGATCTCAATCCCCAAAGGCCTGGAATTGCTGTGTCTGGCCGTCTCAAGACCAGGCCACCCTAGAGCCACGCTCACTCAGGGGCCAGACCCAGATTCTACAGGAGAGCGTGGCCCAGGAACTCAGCCTGCAAGCCGGGAGCTGGGAAGACTGCAGCCCAGAGTTTGGGCTCCCAACACTAGAGGGACCCTGTGTGTCCTGCAGAGAGAGGTGCAAAGGCGGGACACAAGGCAGCACACACTGAATTCTTCTACTTTAGCACAATTCTTGGAAATTCCTAGTAGAATTCATGGGAAGTTTACTTTTTACTTTCTAAAGCAAAGCAATTTGTAAAAATATAAGAGTAATGGTGTTTTTAGTTTTCAAATTGTCAAGTTAAAAGATGCCCAAATGTGTCCTATAGCTTCACACAGACCCATGCACGTGACCACAGACCCCTGAGTTCCTGGACCCCAGTGCGTGGCCCACCCACCCGGCCTGGACCCACACCCGGGTCAACTTCATGTTCTCTTATGCTCACCATCCCCTCTTACTCCAAATCTCTGCCCTCACTCTGAGTGATGTGTCTTGTGACCCTCTTTGAAAGGGGGAATGTGTGACCATGTACCTAATAACACCTGATTGGAAGTAGCTCCACTTACCCAGCACCTACTGTGTGCCAGGCACTGTGTAAAGTGCCCCCCTGACACTGACGGGGCTGTTGGTTATTCTGATGTCACCGAGACACAGAGGCCTCAGAGGCCTTGGTTTACATGGGGTCCCACAGCTAGTGGAGGGGTCTGGTCACTTCCTGGGCAGCTGGCACCACCATCACAGTGCCGAGGGCGGGGCTCGTTCCAGCATCATCTCAGCACTCGTGGACACTCCCCCCCACACACACACCCTGACACACGTGCACTCACACAAGCATGCCACATACACCCCAATGACACACACATGCCCATCACATACACACACACACCACACACTCGCTCCACAGTGTTCCTTTCCTGTGGGCCATTTGCCTGGGCACTTTCCAGACCCCAGGGTGACCCTAACACTAGTCGGGACAGGGATCAGTTGTGACACCCGCACCCCGACCCCCTTTCCTTCCCCTTTCCCTCTCTCCCTTCAGTTTTTTCCTCTTTTTTGTCCCACACAAGTCCTGGTGTGGGTGGGTGGGAGCTGGTGGCCCTCCCCTGGGGCAGGCAGACCCCATCCACTGAACACTCTCTCTCCCGCCCTGGGATCAGTAGGGGTGCAGTGAAAGGCAAGGCACAAGCTAATTTCTCTGGGGGGCTCTTTCAGGGACACGCTGCCACCGCGTATGTTGGTCAGAAGGGAGGTGAATCGGATAAGGAAAGCGCAGCAAGGGCCTGCATGACAAGGCACTTAACACCGTAAACATCAGGAAAAAACGGGAGCGAGAACAGTGTTTCATTTTTGCTTGGGGACCCCTGTGAATCTTGGAACCTGGTGGCTACTAGAAAGCATGCAGCCGGTACCTCCAACATCTCCCCGCAAAGACGGAGGCCAGCACCCAGCCAATACCTGAGCAGGTGGACCTGGGGTGCAGCTCAGAGAGTGGGGAGCAGATGCCAGATGCTTCTGAAGCCCCCAGTTTTATCTTAGAAATGCAAATGAGTTTTCAGTCTTCTCCAAGCTTTGTGCTTGTCTGTTCAAAAATAAAAATCATGTGTACTTCCGCTCAAATCTTTGTGTGACGGTGGTGTCCCGGTGAGACACACTTTGCCACTCCTGGAGCTTGCTGCACCCACTTTGGCTCAAGCAAGTGGCTCTGGGTCCCGAGGCTGTGTTTCAGGGCCTTGCACCTGCTCTCGGGTGCTTCCTGCAGGTGTGCAGGACTTCAGGCTGTGTTCTCTGGGCACAAGAGCCCTCCTGAGCCCACCTTGTATCCCTCACCTTGGTTTGCGCCCGGTGTTTAGCTCCCTACCTGTTTTCAGTTTAGTCATGTGCTGAGCTTCATAATAATTTCAGCCAATATTTATTGAGTGCTTACAATAGGCACTCAACTAATTTACCCTCCCCTCTGAGATGGGGACTATCATTGTCCATTGCAAAGAGGGCAAACCGGGGCGTGGACAAGTCATGGGACACCCCAAGGCCACACAGTTAGTGGGGAGCCACAGACACTCGAGAACGCCAAGCAACCTGAGACAACAGTCTGGGTTCTTAACCACTGAAATATTGTGCTGTCCACATAACATGGGTCAGTAGAAGCCACATGCAAAGTCTCCCTAACGAAGAATGTCCTGTCAACATTATTAATAAGAGCCCCAAACTGGTAACAACCCCAATGTCCATAGACTCTAGAATGGAAATATTTTGGTTTGTTCACGCAATGGAATCTCACACAGCAATGAATTATTGCTCCACATACAACGTAGATGAATCTCACAGATGTAATATTAAGTGGGAGAAACCAGACACAAAGAAGTATACTTTTTTTTAAAATTTCAAAAATAGTAAACACAGTTTAGAATAGTGGGTACTTTTGGGGGTTGGGGAGATATGAAGGAATAGGTGAGGGCTCTGGAAGGTTCTACGTGCTGATGCGGTGCTGGTGGGCGTCTAAGCATGGAAATATTCATTAAGCTGTGCACCACGCTTTCTGCTCTTGCCGTAAAGCTCTGTGGTGGGCAGAATGTCCATGAAGATGGTCATACCCTAATGCCTGGGGTCTGTGAAGATGGCACGTGAGATGGCAAAATGGACGCTGACAGGTGTGGTTTAGGTTACAGACCTTAAGGTGGGGGGTTATCCTGGATTATCTGGGTGGGCCCAGTGTCATCCCATGAGCCCTGAAAAGCAGAGAACTTTGGCTGGAGTGAGAGACGTGGCAGAAGAAGTCAGATTCAAAGCATGTCTTCATTGTCTCCTGCTGCCGAAGCAAATTACCACAAACTCAGCAGCTTCAAACAACGTGACCTTATTACAGTGAGTCCCCACTTAGTGTCATTGATAGGTTGTGCGACTTGAAGTGAAACGATGTATAATGGAGTCAGTTTTACCACAGGCTCATTGAATAAACAAGAGTTACGCTGCTACAGCATCTCATCAATGTGATGACAAAACAACACTGGACAAAATGACGTTGTTCAATGACCTGCTGTATTTCAGTTTCTGTAGGTCAGGAGCGCAGGTGGGTGGGCTCTGGCTCCTCTGCTTGGAGTCTCACAGGCCCAAAGCAAGGTGCCAGCCACACATTCCTTGCTGGTGGCTCTGAGGGGGGTGGGGGGCTGGCTCTCACTCTCCCCAGTGCCCCAAATCCTCTGTCTACACCCTGGTCACTTTCCTCAGATAAACCCAAGGCTGCAACCCTGAGAGTAAGTTGGAAATAAACACATCTGCTCAGCAGACTGGGAACCAGAGTGAGATGCGTGCCCCGGCCACAGAGGTTGAGGAGGGGTCCCTAGAGTGAGTGCCTGTGCGCCTGGGGCTGGCCCTCTCACCCTGGGTGGATACAAGACAACCCAGCACATACCACCGCTGGATGCTCATTCATTCGTTCACTTATGCCCTCACTTTCGAGTAGGTAAGTGGGAAAGTGCTTACTGATTGCCAGGTACCATGCTGGGGGCTGGGACCCCTCCCTTGCAGAGTTATCTGCTTAGGCTGGAGTCCCTCTTTTGAGGGGTGTTCTAGGTAGAGTTGCCATATTTAGTAAATCAAAATACAGAACACCAGCTCCATTTGAATTTCAGATAAGCAACAAATAATTATTTTAGTAGATGTATGTTCCATGTCAAGTATGGGGCATGCTTACAGTAAAAAGAAATATGTGATATTCATTTGAAATTCAAACCCATCTGGGCATTCTGTGCCTTCTCTGACAACCCCAGCTGAGGTCTGTCCCCCACGTGGGGCTGCCCTTCCCCAGGACCCACTCCAGGGCCTAGCCGGCCACACAGGAAACACCAGGTACTGGGTGTTGGGGGGCTGCCTGCACGGTGGCTCCTGGAATCCCACCCAGCTGGGCTGTTCTGGTCCCCCTCACCCCAGTCTGTAATGTGGCTGCATGACTGAGTCACCCAGGAGCTTGAGGACCTTGTGCCACCCCAGGGGTTTGAATTTAATCGGTCTGGTGGAAGCCCCAGCATCAAAAATTTAAAAGCATCCGAGAGGATTCACTGGGCAGTCCAGTTTGAGACAGGGCCCCCAAGAGGCTGCTCAGACTCAGGACCCCTGTCTGAGGACAAGCCTTGAAGTGAGAAGCAGTTGCCCGGCTGTGGTCAACGGGTCCCACGATCGGCCGGGCCCGGGTGCAGTTTCCAGCTGTGCAGCTTTGGGCTAGTAGCCTCTGCTCTCTGAGCCTCAATTTCTTCCCTCAAAATAATAGCGATAATTGTTATTGGGATTATGAAACCAGGCTGAGGGCAGACTCTGTAACTTTATCCCCCAGACACTCTCAAAGGTGGGGCAGCGTGGCAGCCCCTTAGACTTGCCTGGGGAGATTTTTAAATCCAGATTCCCAGGCCTCCTTGGGCAGCCGTGCCATCGGCATTTTCCCAACTCCCGTGACTCTAAAGTGCAGCCAAGTTGCGGAGCCCATGGCCTGGTGGACAGACAGGATGACCATCTCCTGGACCAATATTCCCTATATATCATACCCCCCCACACACTTCAGGACGCACACCTCGAGGTGACACAGTCACTTCGGAAACTTGGTCCCCAACTTAGGGCTACATAAACTACCAAGTCAACACATGGTGACTTAAAAACCTATTAACTTCACTTCAGGGGAAAAAACGACAACTTTTTGGTTGAGTTAAAAACAAACAAACAGGGGCGGCCAGATGGCTCCGTTGGTTAGAGCACAAGCTCTGAACAACAGGGTTGCTGGTTTGATTCCCACATGGGCCAGTGAGCTGCGTCCCTCACAACTGGATTGAAGACAACGAGCTGCCACTGAGCTCCCGGAGGGGCGGCCGGATGGCTCAGTTGGTTAGAGCGCGAGCTCTCAACAACAAGGCTGCCGGTACACCCATCTGTCTCCCTGCTCCATCCCACCCGCACACTTCTGGGCCATCCAGAACGAGGCTGGGCCCAGCTGGCCAGAGGTGCAGCGTCCCAGGCTCTGAGTCTCTACCTGCCTCCTGCCTCCATGTCCTCGGAATCACGGAACACCTCCTTGGTGAAGCCTGCCCTGCATCCCCAGGGCTGGCAAGGCCATTGGTCACATCTGCATCTGGCGATGTCACTAATGCCTCCTTGTTCTTCCCACCCCAGTTAGCCCATAAGGGGTGAAGCTGGCTCCAAGGCCCCCTCCTGCTCTTTCGTTCCCTCGGCCACATGGGTCCCAAAGTTGGGACCCTGAGTGACAGACAGTGGCACAGCATGGCTCTTCAGCAATGGCAGAGAGGTGACAACTCTGATGCTACCTTTGTGGATTCCTTTTGGGGGCTCCCAGCTCTCTCTGTGTCTCTGCAGATGGGTGTATCCTTCCCATATGGCCCCTTGAGACGGGCCCAGGCAGCCCCTTAGCCCGGAAGACCAGGGTGGGGAATCAGCACGCTGGAAACAGGCTCTTTTCCTCCTTTCCTTGGGGGGTCACCATCCTCACCTCCTGAGGGAAAAGTCCTGGAGCAGGGTGGCTTTGTGGGCAAGTGGCCTGTGCAGTCACAAAATGCCCAGGCCTCTGTTTAATGCTCTGCTGTTGCTGCCTTGAAATCTTACTACTTTTGAACAGGGGCCTCACATTTTCATGTTGCACTTGGGCCCCCCAAATTCTGTGATCTAGAGGGTGGAGTTCAGGTGTGCAGAGGTCTGATACGGCCACGTAAGATAATTGGGTCTGCGTTTAGCATTGCTCTGGCCTCAGGCCCACCTGAAATGGAGGTCCAGGGTCCCCAAAATCCACCCATCCACCCACCCACTTGCAGCAAATGTGAGGTCACACATATAAGAGGGTCATCACCACACCTGTCCCCCCAGGGGGCAGCAGTAAACACATGGCTGTCACTAGGCCCATTCTTCTCTGAGTTGGCGGCACAGGGGAGGTGTTCTGTGGGCTCCATAGGAAGGGTTCTCAGGGGGGGCTCTTTGGGCATCAGTTTCCTTAAGGAAACATTGCATGCGAAGATGGCTTCTCTAACTGCCCTTTCCAGTGTCATTAGTGATGTCACTTCCCACTATTACCAACTGGGGCCATGTGACAATGTGAGTGTATGTTTAACTTTAGCTGTACGTAGCCCCATATCTGTATCGGCACCCAGAACAGTTTCTGTAACCGTTTGCAAATCCATAGCCATAGGAGACAAGTGATACTTACTGAGTGGTTACCACAGGCCCAGCGTTCTGCACGCGGCATTGGCTCTTTAGCTCAGGGGTGTCCAAACTTGTTTCAACGTTTTTTACCAAGGGCCATATGTGGTAAAATACACAAACAGCCGGGGCACTCACTCGAGGTGAAGTACGTATTGCCTCACCTGATTTATTTAAGTAAACTAAATATATTTTTGGAATTTGCTGCGGGCCAATTAACAATGGATTGTGGGCCGCAGTTGGCCCACGGGCCGCAGTTTGGACACCCCTGCTCTAGAAGGACCTGTGATGTAACCAGTACTACTGTGCCTGTGTATCAGATGGGAAACTGGAGGACACACCGACTGTGAGGAGCTGGGACCCCGGAGAGTCTGTCTCTAGGGACCACACAGATGCTCCTGGTTCCCACCTGAGGCACAAATCTAAGATGTGGAGGGGGTGCGGGGCCAGGCAGGGTACCCAGGATATGGCCCTGACCTGACATTTGCTGAGGCAGTGGAGGGAAGCCCAAAGTTGTGGGGGAGGTGCCCAGACGGAGGAATGAAGGAAACGAGTGCCCCCTCCCCTGTGGGTGGGAGGCAGGAGATGTGAGGTACGTCCCAGGACCCCACTGACCCTCAGGAGGACTGTTAGTTCTGCTGTGTAACAAACCACCCCAAAACTCAATGGCTGAAGGCCACATCAGTCATTCAGCTCTTGATTCCATGGGCGGGCACTTTGGACCGGGCTCATCTGGGTGGCCGCGGTCTGGGCTGGCTCCAGCCAGCCAGCTCCTCTCTGTGCTCCCACAGGCTCCCCTGGGCTTCCCGTGCCAGACGCGGGAGACCCTGGGAGCTCACAGAGCCGGGAGACCGAGGCTCAAAGCTGCCACCATACCCCTTACCTCATTCTATCTATCAAAGCAAGTGCCAGGCCAGCCCAGTGTCTAAGGCCGCGAATCTACCTCTTGAGGGGTACAAACAGCGCAGTCACATTGCAAAGGCGGCAGAGCACTGGGGCAGCTTTGCACCAGAGCGGGTCTGAGCCTGACTCCTGCACATAACCTCGTGCGAGCGGTTAACCTCCCAGAGCCTCCTTTTCTTGTCTGTTCCCAGGATTGTCCCAAGCACGTGAGGAGATGATTCACGGACAGCCGAGCCTCTCTCCTGCTCCCTTCTTTGCCCCTTGTTCCTCCTCTCACCTGCCTGCCTAACATTCCAAAGAGCCCAGGTCCGCAGGAGGGGCCGGTGGCAGACTGGCCATGAGAGGGGACGCTGCCCTGTGTGCAGCACCTAAGCATACACCTGGAATACACCTGGGTTTTGGGGATCAGCTCCCTGTGTCCACACCCTCCAATGGCATCTTCACACACAGAGTGAAATCCAGACTCCTCACCGTGGTCCGGAAGCGTGTCCCTGCGGTCCCCTGGCGTCCCTGATCACACCCAGTTAGTTGTCACCCCAGAGCGTCTCCCGACAGGTCTTCCGCCAGTTCCTGCAAGGCGCTCACTCATCACTGGGATCTTAGACCTTCTTTGACACACACATCTCGACTTGCCCTCCTCCCTCCAGGAGATTTTTAATATTGCGGGGAGATCGAATCAGCTCTGTGACTAAGACATTGATTTGCAGGCCTGCGGGAGTAACACGGACTATTTTAAACATACGTGCGGCATGGTGAGCGAGTTGGACCAGGAAGGCTCCAGCAGGGGTCCGTGGGGGGTGTCTGTTGACGCCTTTCAGCGCCGATGCAAAGCCGGGTTCAGATTCGCGTGGGCCTGGAGGGCAAGCTGGTGCTCGGCTTTCAACATGAGGCGCAGCCCAAGCTGGAAGGGGTCTCAGGATGCTGCCGGCTGTCAGGGGCAGAGGGAGAATGCCCAGTGTCACGGGTTCTGCGCTCGGTTTCCCAGGAGCCGGGGCAGGGCAGACTCTGTGTCTTGAAACCCAGCCCTCAGAGCCACGAGTCACTCCTGCTCCTCCGTCCATGCCATCCCCATCTCAGGAGGGTGGTGCTCTCTGCAGGCCTCATCATGAGCTCTACATCCATGCCCCCATCCTATTGGGGATCGTGGGGGCACGATCTCGCTGCCCAGCCCACCGTCACCATCCTGACCCGGACGGTCAGGTGCCAAATAAGCATTCACTATGATTGTGTCACATGCTTTCTGTTTCTGGACGGATATAAGTCTGCTTACAGAGGAAATGTCACCTCGTAACTAAGGACGCCATGAGGGGTCAGTCAAGCCTTGGCTTGACAACTATCTCTGCCATTTCTAGCTGAGTAGACCTCCCAGTGCCTCAGTTACCACATCTATAAAGTGGACATGATACAACCTCCTTCTTGTAGCGATGAATTGGAAAGATAATGCATACAAACCATCTGCAGAGTCATTAAAAAAATTATGTGCTAAGTAATAAACAGAGCAATTATCATCACAAAGCATAGAGGTTAAGAACTGGGACTCAGAGCCACTGACAGCCTGAGTTCAAATCCCACTTGCTGTGTGACCGTGGCAAATTACCCACCCTCTCTGAACCCCCATTTTCCAAACCATGAGACGGAGACAATACTAACACCTACATCACATTGTTGGGAATGTTCAGCGAGTTTCTAGACAGAGCCTGGACGTGGCGAACTTTGGAAGCATGAGCTGCCTGTTGCGTGGGTATCGCACATTTATTGGGTGTAGTGGAGATTGATTGGATCACCCTCATTTTCATTCACAAAACTCAGGTAACTGCTTTCAGAAGACTCCACTTGGGATCCACACTGGGATTATTACCTAAGGTGCTACTTACTAGAGATCAATGAACAACCAAGACAAGCAGTTTTCTGACGGCCATGACGGGAGCTGGATGGGAGTGAAGCTGTCACCGGGCAGCTGGAGGTGTCTGCTACCGGGCCCCAGAGGTGAGGCCTGGGAGCATGCCGGGGAAAGGCTGCCAAGCTCTCCTCGCTGCCTCGCATCTCCAAGCCCCAAGGAGACAGAAAAGGGGCCCTGTAAGGACCCCGTCCCAGCAAGGTGACGGCCTTAGTGACTATCCCCCTTAGTAACTGTCCACACTCAGCAGGCTCCAGGAGGCTGGGGGTGCTCCTAAAGGGGAGAACCCAGCCTTCTCTTTTCTTTAGACACTGCCCAGGGAGTCTTTAACAAATAAACAACCCCCACCCCCCGCCCCCCATGAGAGCCCAGCTCTACCAAACCATACGGCACACAAGTTTCCATGGTGGGGGTCTGCTGGGGGGCATCAGTGCAACTGGGGTGTGGTCCGCCCCTAGGACTGCAAAAGGCCAGAACCCAAAAAAGCACAACAGATTGTGTTAAGTGAGTGCTAGTCCGGAGGCAGCCAGGGATGGAGCTGGGGGAGGGCACCAACCAGGGGGGGAACTGCAGCCCCTTCAGGTAGGGGGGCCCTTCTGTCCCCATCATCCCCATCGTCAGAAGTTCAGAAGGAGTAACAAACTGGTGCCGGAGGTAAAAGGCAGGGACGCAGCCGCCCACAGATAAGAGAGGGGGAAACCGAGGCTGCCTCTAATCCCATGGGTGAGTCCTGCCCTTGGCGGGCCTCCCAGTCACTTAAGATGCCCTCTTACTCTTACTCTGGAACCCCACAGAAAGTTCTAGAGGAAATACTGATTTCTGACCAGAGGTGGTGCTGTTGCCTCACAAATGAGCTGCTCAACGTGGCTGATGGAAAAAAAAAAATTTTTTTTTCCCCTAAGACTGAGAAGTTTCCATGTCGGGAACAGGGCCTGCATCCTGACAAGCCCTTGGCCTTTCTCCTGCTGGGGCCCGCTTTCCCAGGAAAGGCCCCCTCCACAGTCCCACAGGCTGGGGTGAGGGGAAGAACATTACCAGGAAGAGGGAACACCAGTCCTCGGAGGGGCCACGTTACAGTGCACCAAGGGCTACAGAGTGTCCCAAGGTGGCGAAGCCTGGCCCTGTGCTAAACGCTCTACACACGTTTCCTCTGATCCCCACAGTCACCCCCGTGGGGTAGACAGGCCTTGTCTCCACACTGCAGGGTCTCAGTGTGGCTCATCACTTGCCCAAGTCCGTGGGCATCTCTGAGAGAGCCAGAATGTGGACCTGGGTCTGCGTGGCCGCAGAACCAGCGCTCTTCACCACTTGTGCTCTCCGGCGGTGAGTGGCATTCTGTGCCAACTGCACGTCTTGTTCTAACTAGGGAGGTGGCATGGGCTCGGTCTGAAAGTTGGGTCCAGGTTTGCCCTGCCTTTCCCAGCTGTGCTGCAAGCGTGTCCTACAGCCCGAGCTGTGCTGGAGGGGCTTGGCATGCAGAGAACACCGGGAGAAAGTTTCCATTAAACAATCAGCTCCAGCCAGATGTTAGGTTTTTAAGCCATGGGTTTTTTTTGTTTGTTTTCTGTTTTTTGGTTTTTAACGACCTAAGAGGGACCCTTTCCCCATTCTGGGGGAAGGGAAGAACATAAGTGAGAAAATTGAGCTCAAGCCACCTGGTTTACATTGCAGTGCTCAAAAGCAGGCCAAGGTCTGGGCCCCAGTGTCAGCGGGGCCAGCGAGAAGCCGTGCTGGAGACCAGGAGTCAGGCCAGGGAAGATATGAGAGGATATATGTGCTTTCTTCTCACATTTATGCCTGAAAAAAGAGAGAGTGCGAGATGGAAAAGAGACAATTAGCATGATTCCTTCCACGTCCGGGTGTACGGAAAAGCGTACGTCAATGCAATACTCACGAAAACTGGCTTGTATCCTAACGAGGACTGTTCTACCAGCTCATCGAGTCCCTTTCTTGGGGCGACTCTGAGTTTTTGTAAATAAACCCGGTGAGGACCATTTGTAAAAATGAACATTGTTAGGCAAAACTTGCTAATTCGACGCCAGCCAGAATTAATTGGGCACCAAAATCCTGGGGGGCTGAGACGACTCTCAGGACAGAGTTTTCTGAGTGACTTGACATCTGGCCGGTGCTGCTCACTGGACCCCAAACAGGGCTGGTCGCCGGGGAACCTTGACCCACATCCTGGGTCACGAGGAGGTGGACAAGATGGCAGCTGAGATGTTCTCAGTACAGCAGCCTCTCGGGTCCCAAGGGGCCTCTGCAGGCCGTGTGCCATCCGCTCAACACATACACAGGGAACGTATCTGTTCTGTGTACGTCAGTTCATCAGCTTTTCTCGATGCTTCCTATTGCACTGCAGAGCCAGCTAGCATGGGGGACTCTGTGCACAGGTGGCCTCCAGCTCTGCTCTCTGCCTCTGCCGGTGATTTGGAAGGTGCTTGCCTCGAGGGAGGGGCTCCTTTGGGGCCTGTGCGGGCTCTAAATCAGTAAAGGCCTCCTCCTTTCTTCTCAGAGCTGGATAATATGACAGCGTATATGCACCATCATCCAGGGGTTCGCAATTGGGGTGGGGGCCATGCTGCCCTTCAGGGGACATGTGGCAACATCAGGAGACATTTTTGGTTGTCACAAATGTGAACCTATCACCAATGTGAGGGGTCACAACTCTGGGGCTACTGTTATTGAGTGGGGAGAGCCCAGGGATGTTGCTAAACACCTGACAGTGCCCAGGACACCCCCCACTGCAAAGAATTATCCAGTACTCATAGTCCATAGGGCCAGGGCGGAGAAATCCTGCTGTAACTGACTCAAGCCCTTCTGATGGCCACGCATATTGTTCCAAACACTTTGCTGTTACAGGTGTCGCTCCAAAAACTGCTTTAGTACCGAGCTGCCCGTGCCGTGGGTGAAGGTAGCTGATGGTGTGTGTCGTGCGGTACCACTTGGGCAGAAAGAAAGAAGATGGAACCACAGCCCCCTTCCTAAGATGCTTCTGGAAGGTGACGCAAGAAAGAGCGCTTTTAGGATAGACAACGGGGGGGAAGCAGCCACCTGTATCTTAGGCTCTCTGACCCCACTCGGCTCCTTTGGGTCCTTCCTGATCCAGGGAGGACAAGGGTGGGTGAGACAGAAGAGCCAGAGGATCAGGACAAGACGGCCTGACCCTGAGGGCGGACGCGTCTCTGACCTGGATCACTGGGGTCCAGCACGCAGCCCTGCTCCTCCAGTCCAAAGAAAGAGGCTCCAGTCGTTAGCCTGGCTTGGCCCTGCGTGGTCACCCAATGCTGCCACCTCCTCCTCACTCCTGCCACCCTCCCCTCTGCCTCTTTCAGGACCCTAACTGTCCCACACCTGCTGCAGGCCTCACCCATATGGTTCCCTCCACTCTTTTCAGGACTCAACTCAAACACCAGCACCACTCAGGGCGGCCTGCCCAGACCTCCCTGACCAGGAGCTCTCCTGGCCCTGTGCCTCTTTTTGCACTCACCAGTCTTGTTATTTTATATCTGTTTGTGTGACTCTCCAGTTGATAGCCATCCCTGCCCCACGACTATACGCGTCACGAGGGTGATGCCATGGGTCTTCTTTTCCTATGGTGGTGCCTGCAGCAGAGCCTTGCACAGGGCCTGACACATAGGAAGTACTCAAAACCACGTTGGGATCACATGGTATTTGCATGGCTGCTACTCTCCAGAGCCTCTGGCCTTGACACCCCTTCCTCAAAGCCCAGTACTCCTTAAAGCATCACTCTGCTATAGTTTCTTCCCAGCACTTAGGAAGTCTGAATGTTGTCTCTCTCCTCTTCAGACCCTGAGCTCTGCCAGGGACGGGCTGCCCTCCCTAGTTCACAGCAATGTGCTCAGTGCTAGCATGGTGCTTGCTCTGTAACAGGAGCTCATAGTGGATGGAGAGATGGAGGGATGGAGGGATGGATGGATGGATGATGGATGGATAATGGATGGATGGAGGGATGGATGGATGGATGATGGATGGATAAGTTAGTGAATGAGTGAAAAAAGAGCAGGAAATAGGCAGGCTAGACATGATGCTGGAATTTTGCACCTACACACATGTGTAAGTAGTGCTAATCCATTTTATAAATGAGGCAGCTGAGGTTTCAAGGTGGCTTGGCTTGCCCTTCGAATAATGAAGCCAGCAGATAGTGGAAGCTTCTTTCACGT
Source organism: Rhinolophus sinicus (assembly GCF_036562045.2). Taxonomy (NCBI): domain Eukaryota; kingdom Metazoa; phylum Chordata; class Mammalia; order Chiroptera; family Rhinolophidae; genus Rhinolophus; species Rhinolophus sinicus. Next base: position 19,356,507 of record NC_133762.1, read on the forward strand.
GAGGCCTCTGGCTCCACATCCAGCTGCCTTTTGAAAGTTTTTTGATGACCGGAGGGTGTCTCCACACCCACTTGAGTCCAGCGCTAATTGCCTATGTGTAAACGCATCGTGTCTCATGTGAGGTAGTCAGAAATCCATCCTTTCCCTGCCCAGCTGAATGTTTATTCCAATTCAGCAAGAGCAAAACTGTGTCCTCAGGAGAGGAAGGAGGTCCAAATGTTTCTGTGCCGAGAGTAATCATCATTTCCCAGGAAACATGAAAAATGCTCCACTTCCAAGTATCATTCTATCCTCTCCAAGTGTTGGAGACCGTGCTGGGGCTGGGCCCATTCCTCAGGCCACCCCAGGGCCCACGTCCATGATGGAATGCACCGTGTCCTGTGACGCTGACCAGTGAGGGCACATCAGAGCTGTGGGCAGCTTTGTTGTGGTGGTTCCTTCAGATGAAGCGGATGCTTGTGTGTGTTTCAGGTATCGTTGACACTTTACGTCTTAGCCATTTCAGAGGTCACATGACAAGCACGCATCTGGACTCTGCTTATTCAACAAGAGGAAGAGAGAGCGAGGGAGGGGGAGGGGGAGAGAGAGAGAAGGAGAAACAGACATATTTCTCTCTTGACATATGTGGCACCCTGTTTTATCATCACTCCATCCCCCTGCTAAGTTATGAGCGCTGTGAAGATCCAGGGCGTCTCTCCTCCAGCCCCACCTGTCCCCCCCAGTGTTTAGCAAGAACTTCATACACAGTAGGAACACAAGTGTTGACATCTAAGTGAATGAACAAGAAATTCCTGCCTCTTTATTTATTGTGTGAATCTGCATAGATAAACATGTGCAATAGCCATCCATTTATTTAAGAGTAAAATCTCATTTGTTTCCATTTTATGGGACTTATACATTGTTTTACAAATTATACCGTGGACACAATTTTTAACGGCCTTGATGTCCTTCAGGATTTATTTCAAGGGCATCCTAGGAAGCTCTATGAAATCCCCATGACTTTAAGGACATAAGTTGAGTCCCTCTGGGAAAGGAAAGGATAATCTGTTTTTCACTTTCCTTTTCAACAACACCTTAATCTACAGTAACAATGAGAAGCACTGCATGTTAATTCACTCGATACTCACAGTCCTATGAGACTGATAGTATTATCATCTCTCTCTTATAAGTAAGGCATTCGAGGTGCAGAGAGGTCAAGTAACTTGTTAAAAGTCACACAACAGATACAAGGACAAGCCGGGACTCTCTGTTTGCAATTCGCTTTACGTCTTACCCTTTGCTTTCACATCTCCTACGTGCTTTGAATTCCTTGGCAACCTGGACAGGAGGCATCCCATTTCATGGCTAAAGAAATGGAGGGTCAGAAGGGGGCAGTGACGCAGGCCGAGGTCACACTGCTATTGGTGGCAGAGGTGGCCTCACGCCTGGGTCTGTACGCTTTTCCACTGGAGTCTCATTGCAGGGCAGGCATGTGCTGTGCAACGGGGTTTGCGTGCGTGAGCCAAGCCCATCTTTCAAATGTGACATCCCTCACCTATGGCGAGGCCCTGTCTGCCTGTGTGACGCTTCAGCAATTTATCTGGAAGATGTTCCCCTTCTTAGACTATGGGAAGCCTCGAGCACACGGCTTCACACGCATCAGACGCCCATTCAATAAAATGTTGCTGCCCAGCTGACTGGAAGCTATTAAAGGGAAAAGCACAGTAAATCACTCACAGAACGTCCTCAAGAGTTAACGACAACAGTCTGATCTGGGGACACAGCATTTCGAGGTGCACAGACTGCCTTGCGTTTCTTTGCCCAACCCTGTTACAGGCAGACTCTTAATCGGACTTTTAAAATATGATGCTCATCCACGGTTTGACGCCTGTTTATATCCCGAAGAGAGACTTTAATTGAGTCGATTACTTTTATTATAAGTATTACTGTTCTCATTACTACGTGTCCTGAAAAGAGTCGCTCTGGGTTGGGCTCTGTGCGGTCGAGCTGACTTCATTTCCTTTCATGTCAGAGTTCAGGGTTCAGATGATGGGTCTTTGGGGAGTGTTTCAGCAGGAGCAGAACGACATTTTTATGAAGAGCAGGCAAAAAAACGAGCCATCACAGTTGGAGGGCAATTGGGGTGTTTTTCAAGTCTATGTTAATGTCACACATTCTCAAGTCCATAGTGTCTTCAATTAAAGGGACCAAGGAGAAGACATGAAGACCAAACAGGACATTCTTTGAATTTGTCCTCATTCCACTCATTTTCTCTGTAAGTGCAGACTTAGATGGTCTTTCAAGCAGGAAGCAAGCTGGAGATAGCGGGAGCGATGGTGATGGGGGCCTGGTGTCTTCTCGGCCTCAAAGCCCTTTGCTCTCATATCAGACACATGTCAATGCATTTCTGTTTGTCTGTTGTACCAGCTTGTGTATGTCACGCTGAAACCTCGCAGGCGAGCCCTTAAGCCCCACATTCCATTTTCTATCTCATCTTTCTTGGAAGTTACAGAGAAAGGACTTTGGACAAAGCTCTTGGTTATCCCTTTGCTTCTGTGATCTTTGTTGATAGGACTCGCCTCCTGTGACTCAGAATTCTGTCATTTTCAACATTTGGCAGAGACACAAACAGCCAATAAATCAATATTGCCATGGAGACAATCATTTCTGGGCCCGACTTAATTGTGAATCATTAAGAATGGTTCAGTTGAATTAAAAGAATTAGAAGGGCTCCTCTGTTTAATGCAGGCTTCAGTGATGTGTGTTAAGTAGCAACTAGATTCATTACCAAAAGTTAGATTCATTAGGTTATATAATTTGCAAGTTTCTATTCTTAATTTCTTCTAGAAAATTCCAATTATTTTCTTGAAATAGCATAATTAGTGGCAGGGGGAGAAACCACATTAACATGACAGGAAAATAACACATTTTTCTTTCCATTTGGTTACAAACATCCTTTTGAATGTATTTTTGGCTCGTATATAACAGCACTTTCACGTACACAGCCTTATGCCAGAGATGTCTCTTCACATTCATGGGCAAGACCCACGCACTCACCTTGGTACGTTTCATTAGCAACAGGTATTCTGAGTAAGCGATTTCACCCTAGCTATTGGGAAAACCTAAGATTTGTATTTGTCTTTTGGTGCCTAATTAAAATTCCCACAGAATGTCTTGGTGACTTTTTTGGTTTTTTTCGCCCTCTTTTCCGTTGATGAAAAAGGAATTGAGCCTCCAAGTGAGCCTCAGGGACGTGACCTTTGCAAACGTCCACATTTTGCATGTAGTGCTGGACATTTTAAGGAGGGGGTGGCATCTGGTTGCAAAGAAAAAGAATGTGGAAATTTCCGGAGTGATTTTAAATTTGAGCTCCTAATAGGCAATTTTATAACCTGTTTGTCTCTTCAATGCTCCTGTGGCTTTCTGTATTTCTTATTATCTTGTGTGAGTAAGCATTTAGTTCAGGTGAGACACTGCGCATTTGGAAGCAGAGAGGAAAACTGGCAATTAGCCAGTTGATTTCAGCTATCTAAACAATTGAACTGGAATGTTCTGGCCAAGAAATGAAGGAAGGAGGAAAACATGAAGGAAGGAGGGAGAAAGGAAAGAAGAGAGACAGGAGGGAGGAAAAGAAGAATGTAATAAGGAGAGGGAGGGATTGAGACAAGGAGGGAAGGAAGGAAGGAGAAGAAGAAACCCATCCTGTGGGTCCAGCAATCCACTTGTCTGGCATCAGAGGAACAGCTGTAATCTTGTCTCTGTCAGGCTGTCTCGTCTTTTGGATCAGACATATTCAAAATGGCACCCTAGTCTCTATAGCTTTGCCCATTGCAGACATTGTGGGTTCTGGATCATGGTGGTCCAGGGGAGCTCAGTGACTGGGTTGTATCTAGTTATCTGGGGACTTGTTTATGCTGGAGAATGACACTTCCAATTAGCTTTGATTCTGCATCTGAGAATGGCTTTGCATTGAGCCACCTTCCCTGAGATGGTGGGGCCCCAGTAAATATACCCTTGGAATTCCAAGCCTGGATATGAGCATGGCTTCACCCAGAGGCATGGAGTCATTTATCCACAGGAGTGGATGTGAAAACTTAGGTTAGGTCCACTTCAAAGGAGTCGGGAATGAAAAATCAGAAGCTCCAAGGTGATCTTCCCCCAAACTCAAAGAGAAGAGTGCCCACTTCTTGTCAACTGTATCACTCTAACATGATGCCTTTATTTAGAATTGTCTAAAACTTTCTAACTCCAAGAGAAAAAAAGGGTCTGGTTGAGAAAATGGTGTATTAAAAAGTTTATCTTCCCGGTGTTGTCTTCCACATTTAGACATTCTAATAGCACCTCTTCTCTTTCGAGTCAGACTCTGGGTCAGCTCTCCATGGCTCTGTGACCTGCTGGCACCTCTGCTTAGTCACACCAACAGCCACACAGCCTCCCACGTCTGGCCAAGTTGGGTAAAGCTAGAAATCAATTGCGTTCTGCAAATTAGAGCAGCCTTGAAAATATTTCACCTACAATGAGAGACGAATGCTCATTATGCCATGTTTCGACAAGATATCTGAGCTAGAGAGACACGTGGTTGAATTCAATCGTTTGGTCCATTAGATGGGTGTCTGGAAGTGTTTTTAATGCTCTTTTCCTTCTTGCAAAAGAATTGCATGGATCAACGAAACAGAAGTGTGGGGCATGATTTCTATGGTGGGAGCAGAAGCTCTTGTTTTGTCCCCAGCTGTATGGAGGTGCAGTTGCTAAGTAAACGTGGGATATATTTAAGGTATACAATGTGATGTTTTGATATACACACGAATGGTGGAATTTCTTTTCCCCAATCAAGCTAACTGACCTATCCATCACCTTGCCTATTCCCTTTTTTATTTTATTTTTTGTGTGGTGAGACCACTTAAGATCTCTCTCGACAAGTCTCAAGTGTCCAGTAAACTATGATTAACCATAGTCACCATGCTGACGCCTCTTGTCACAAGCAGCCATCTTTCACCGTGAGTGCCCACTCCCTGGAGACCATCTCCCTCACTGTGTTCTGTAAGCCCGGTTCCCATGCAGCCTTGGAGCCGGGGAGCCTCAGGGAAACAGGTCTGCCAGGAACCCCAGGTGATCCAGGCTCGCCTGCTAGCGTGGCTTCCTGCTGTCCTTGATTTTGTGCTCATTTTCTTCGTGTGCCAAAGAGCGCAGTGAATCATGGTCGTTTCCTTCTAATTAAACCCAGGCAAGCATATGTGAGCTAAGAATTGAGGGGGAAACGGGTCCAAAGAGGGAAGAAACGTAACCGAAGGAAGAGAAAAGTCAAGGTTATTTTATCTTCTAAGCCTTACAGACTCCAGCACTTGGGAGAGAAAGCGCTCAGCGTGGGAATCCTCTTTAACTCTTATCTCTAGGAATTTTTTTTTTAAACAACTATTTACATCTTATCAGCAGGAGGATCAGAGTCCAAGAATTCTGAGCTCTGGGGTCACCAACTGACCTACACTCATACATTCTTAGCCTCTGCCTTCCAGAAAAGGCCAGGCAAACTCTCCTAAAGTCTGTGTTGCTCTTAGCTCCCCAGCTCCAGGGAGTGAGTGGGTTGCATTTCTATGAAGAAAGCTGGGTTGGCCCCCAAAATCACCGCAAAAGTTTCCCAAATAGGAGACATGACCAGCCCAATTCCCAGGTGGTGTCTTCCCACCCACAGCTTTGCAGAGGGCTCTGCTCCAAGGGAAAGACCAGCAGCTGACATGTCAACCCCCTCTGGAAAAGACATGTGAACTAAGCTGCTCGCTCGGAAGAAGGTTCCTCTTGTCAGGCCTTCCCCTTTGAGCCTTGTAGGAATGCCAGGCCAGTGGCATGACTGTCACCAACTGTAATAATCGCTAGCCTTTATTTCGCGTACAGCTGCACACTGAACCGTTGCCATGACAATGCTGTAAGACTGATGTTTTTATTCCCGTTGACAGATGAGGGAATGGAGGCTTGGAGATTACATGAATTACCCCAAGTCCCACAGCCGATAACTGGCAGGTCCCCGCGAATTCCCAGCTTGTGGTCCATCTCCTGTGTGTACCCACACCACTCCCAACGCACGTGTGCGACAGGCCGAAGGTACCAGGTCGGCCCAGCCCTGACTCCAGACGTCCACAAAGAGGCATGTGCTCTGATAGTCTTATGTCCCTAATCGTTGCCATATTGAATTTGGCTGCTGCACCTCTGAGGCCTTGAAGACGGAAACGCTGAGACTAGAGTTTCCTCTCAGATGTTAAGAGACAGACACATGTCCACTTGGACTGTGAAAGGTAAGAGTAGGTGTTTCAAAGCATCTCCTTTCTTTCTAGTCTGGCAAGAAAAGAATTCTTTCCAACCCCCATCCCCACCCCAACCCCTGACTGCCTTGCCTGTTAGAAGGGAACATTTGGACTCGTTAGAAAAATATGGCATGCACACGGCACGGGCTTTACACTGGGAACTCAGGGGAGAGGTTTGCAGTGGGTCAAATGCAGCGTGTCCATGGGGTTCTGTCTTTTAGGGACACTTAAATGCCAACGTTTGACAAGCCCGTTGGTGACCTGGGCAGTGACGTGTGCCCCTCCTGCCTCTAGATGGCCTAATGTTCTGCCATAGCCTCGTGCTGAAGGAAAATGTTTCTAATTAACGCAGCCCCTTCGGGGTGGGCTGCTTCAGAACACGCGAGGACACGCTTGGTTACCAAGGCACCTTGCCACTGTGTGTGCACCGCCTGGAACCTTTGACGTGCCATTCATCACAGCACGGCTACTCAGACACAGAGCCAGATGGCCCCTTCTCTTCCCGGGAGGACACATCAGCGGTTATTTAAGGGACCACCATAAATATCAGAAGGGATCAGAAGACATCTTTCCTTGAAAACAGTTCCACACGTATAAATGAAAGACCCTTTCTTCTCTTTCAGTGAGTAAAGAGCACAGAAACAGGATGTTAGGGCTGTGTAGGAGGAGCTGGGGGGCCATCCTGGGGGGCCGTCCCTAGTCCCCGTCACCTGCCTGAGCACCCATTCCCTAGCTGTGAACAGCTCGTACTTGCACCCCCTTTGGAAGATCACCACTGACCTGTGGGAGCCTGGCGGTGCCTGACCCCCGCAAACTGAACTGTTGAATGAATGAATGAACACAGTCGATGACTCTCTGATGTGGGGTCTGGCAGGTCTCTTACCTCTGGGGGTCGGGGTGGAGGGCACACTGAGGGGTACCTCACCTCCAGGGGTCCCTGTGGGATTCGGCTGAGTCACTCATCTGAACCCGCTTCTTTGATGAACTCCTTCCCCCATGCGCCCCCGACTCCCCTGGTGTCACCCGAGACGCCCTCCCTGCAAGAATCCCCACCTCAAGCTCTTTCCAGGGGCCACATCCTAAGACGGACAACGGTTCACTATCCTGTTGCTTCAACACTGAGATTGCCTGGAGAACGTGGTGTGTGGGCGGGGCTTCAACAAGGGTTCTATGAACTGCCTGTCTTGTTCATTCTTGAAACTCCAACCCCACGTCACACAAGTCGTGACTGCCCGAGAGCAAAGCTGGAAGGGGGAGCACAGGGTGCTGCGCAGTTGCCCTGCTTTCCCACCTGCTCATGGGGACGCAGAGGCACGGAAGGTCAAAGGCCCGGCCCAGGTCACATAGTGGTTGGTGGCTGAGCCATGACCAGAAGCCAGATGGGAGAAGGATGGGAATCTCCAAAGTGACCCTTCCAGGCTCACCCTGGGTCTGCCCTGTGAAGCTGAGCATCCCATTTTTAAGACCGAAATCCAACTGAGGTGACCTGGAACCCGCTGGCCTGGTGGCCCCTACTTCAGACTAGGACTCTGCTGCTTCCTCATTTCCCATCGCTCCTCAGGAAAAAGCATCTCCCCACACTGGAGAACGTGCTTGGGGTCCTGGTGGCCAGCCCCCTCCTCACTCCCCACACAGCCTCACCTGTCAAATAGTTAATGATCTGAAATAGACATTTCCAGCCTCTGGTTAATGGAAATCATTTGGGGAGCTCCTTTTGGGAGTCCACAATTCTTTTTTTCGCATGTGAATAACGAATCCCAAATTTATCCTGTTTTATAAACTGCCTGTCCCTGGGTTGAGATATAAAGGGAGGGACTTGTACAGCCCAGTGGAACCTTCTGCATATTCTACCAATATGGCAGCCGTGGCTGTGGGTGGCTACTGAGTCCTTGACATGTGGCTGGTGTGTCTGAGGAATGGGATTTTATATTCAGCACGAGTTAACTTAAATGTAAGTGGTCACCTGTGGCTGGTGGCTACTGCGAAGGACAGCACAATGTACACAGCAGGGCATAGTGGTGGGGACTCAGAAGCCAAACCACCTGGGTTCAAATCTCCTTCCCAGATGCATGATCTTTCAGCTCCTTTGGGACTCAGTTTCCCCATCCACAACTTGAAGATGACTTGGCCCCTCCCTTGTGAGGACTGAAGAAGACAAACTCTGGGAAGTGCTTAGCCTGAGTCAATGCCTCAGGGAACCTTAGCCATTGTTAGGTTGGTTTACAAAATCCCTGGCTTCCAGGACCAGCCTGGTCAGGGTTGGTGTGTGTGCAGGAGACAAGCAGTTCCCGGGGGCAGGAAGGTGAGAGGTTGAGGTTTCATCACAGTGCTCGCTAAGAAAACCAATTTCTTAATGACAGACTTGACAGGCTTTCCCTGTGACTCTCACCACAAGCTGAAAAGTAGGTATCGTCTTCCTCATTTCATGTAGGTAACGCGACACCAAGACATGAAAAAAGGAACTAGCAAAGCGAGAGGACAGGCAGCCTGGAGCCAGACCACTGACCCCCAGGCCTCCCCCGGGGCCCTGGCGATGGCCACTGCTCCCCCAGCTCACGCCAGCAGAACTTCCCAGGGAGGGTCTGCCCCCTAATCTGTGTCCTCTCCCCCTCCTGTGGCTGCAAGCAGTCCGCAGGGCTGGCCTTAGCAGGGCGGGAAAGCTCACATCAGAGACCACAATCCTCCTGATATGGAATTATCAAGGTTAGATAAAAAGGAAATCTACAAAGCAACATTGCAACATGGCAGATTAAAACAAAAGTCCCCCACTCTCCATAGTCTGCATTCTTTAGTCTCGGGCAGTTGCAGACCTTCACTTAGCACGTCCTGCCCTGGGAAGCATGCATCCCCTTCCCAAACTGGCCCCAGCCTGAAGTTGCCCTAAGTCCCCTGGGTTTGGCGTTTTCCAAATTTCATCTAATTGTCTTCATCGTGTATTTGATTTTCACTTCAGAAGTTCCGAAGAAAACATGTTTCTGCATATGGTCTTTGGGATGACATTTTTGTGGTTTACAAAATCTGGATCCAATATATTAGATAAACTGTGACTCCAGAAACTTTTTTTGTTTTTTTGTTTCAGCTTGAAACTTTCATTGTAAAGGGACGAAGCCTGCAGGGCTGCTCTAACATTGTCCTCAGTCCTGAACTTACTTCTCCAGCATTTATGTGCCAGTAGAACTTTAAAAGCACAGTTGGATGTGGAAAAGATTTGGTACCAATTTCTCTCTGTGTGTGTGTCTTTAAAAGGGTTTTTTTCCCCCCAGTCATGTACCTTTCAAGTCAGATGCTTGAAAAGAGAGGGGTGAGGCTTTTCTTTCTCTCTCTCTCTCTCTCTCTCTCTCTCTCTCTCTCTTTCTTTCTTTCTTTCTTTCATCCCCACAGTCCTCCCCTGAAATCAAGGTGCCCCAAGCCAGGCCAGTTCATGGCAGATCCACCATGAAAAACTGCTTCTTGTTGTTGTTGCTTTTTAATTTCCCTGAAAAATTTCCAGAGGTGGTTCTTATGGTGCTGGTGACATCACAGCTGAGCCAAAGGACAAAATACATAGATAGCCACCTTCACGTGATACATACACACTTGCCCTCTCAGATGCTGGAACTAATAGCAAAAACGTCCTATGGGCATCACGAAGGCAGTGAAGAGGCCACCACGGAGTAGAAAAGGCCTTTCCTGTATCTACAGCCTTGCAGATGAAGAAGGTCTGTGTTGCAGGGATGTGTGTGCATCGGTGGGAGAGGGGACAGGCAGACAGAGGGAGTCTTAGAAATCACAGAGCTAGGTGAGTACACAAGCCTTTGAAATGCCTTAGAGCTGAGATGGAAGGGAGAGTAACTCCGGAGCATTTCTCCATAACCTTTCCTGTGCTGATAAGAACCTCTTCCCTTTTACGTGCTGATGCGTCCTTCTTGTAGGTAGGGAGGTAATTAATTCACTTCTAACATTCCTTGACTTGTAAATCTGGTTTGAAGGTTAGGCCAGGGGAGGAGTCCCTGGGGCTTTCACAAAACTATTGTTCAAGTTGGAGGAAAGAGAGGTCGGCAGTGTTTGCATTCAAGATGCAGGAGTTCTCCTGAAAGGCAAAGAAATCACTGCTCTGCTTATCTTTGTGGTGTACAGGGGTCCCCGGGCCTACAAAGTGTCACCATATACACACACGTACACATGCACAGACATACATCAACACAGATAAGTGATTTCCACATGTGTGTGTGAATTTCCTGGATAAACTAAAATCAAAACCAAAAAAACACACCAAAATTTGGTGATGCCTTGCTTAAAAATAAAATGTGTATTTTAAAAATTCATAGGAAGGTCATCATCTCCTCTCAGTTCTATGAAATTTACCATTCACTCCGATCTAACTGCCCTGCTATTTTGTACCAAACGGGGAAGTTTATGAAGGGTGCAGCGGGGCCTCTTCCCCTGGGACTCCCAGGTGACTAGCAGAGAACCGGCCATAGTGACATTAAAGGGAGGGAGGGGAGAAGCAGCAACCTCTCCCACATGTGTGTGTTCACAGGGTTTAGGTGAGCAGCTGTGAAGAACAGCTAAGGAGATGCTGGCTGGCCGGCTGGCACTGAGGGTTTGAGGCAGACGCTGCAAGCATCCTCTCAGCGCTCACCTCTGCGCACCACCGGTTGCCAACTGAGTGACCGCAGCTCTCTCCACACAGAGAACGCTGAGGTGCCAGAGTTCGTGCCCCTGGAACCCTGGAATCCAATGTATATTGTCGGTCATTCCAGGTCAGTGCAAACCATTTCTGGACTTCTTTTCGGATTGGAATGGAGAAGAACTCATTTGCCCAATCAGTGGCCACACACCTTGTACCTGGGGCCAAGTTCGTTTGCTCTAGAAGAGGCAACACGCTGGCACAGGAACTGACCAGGGAGACCACACTGTTGGGTGGGCTTATGGTCGTCTACAGACACCCTCCAGCACCTGTCTTGGTTCTGCAGAGGGACGGGTCACATAGACATGTGACGGGACCTCTGCATCTTCTAGCTCTTCAAGAATGGCACTGAGCACATTGCCTCCTGGGATGCGATGTGGCCTGGAGGAGACGAAGTTTCCGAGTTTCCAATTGGCTTCTCCACTGAGACGGCTCTTACCTCACAGAAGAAGGACCTGATATGGGGTTGCAGGGAAATGACCCCTGGGTGGGTCTTCAGGCCCAGGGGACCTGAGAGAAGCCAGAGGTGGGCTGGGAACCCCGTGCATGATGAGGGATTCTATCCCTCTCTGCTCAGAATGGAACCATGATGAGGCTTCTGTGGTTTCTGAGAATCACCTTGAATGTTAATGAAAGAGAATAACTGAAATGTTTTCTACCACTGACCGTTGCCACGTGCAAGGGAAACTGACAAACTGTTGTACAGCAGGTGCCTAGGCTGGGAGATGAAACGAACACTGAACACTCATGCTGTGCCTGCCAACGTCGTTTTCGGATGTCTGTCTCTGGACTCTGGGCAGCGCCCTCTGCTGGTGGTCTAAAACTTAACCAGCAAGCTTGGAACAAGTGATGACTGCCGCTCAGGGCTTGGAAAATCGGAGGCAACAGTATTTACCACCACCAGAAGGAGAAAGGACCTGGCTAGCCACTTGAGATCAGGACAGAGGCCTTGGACAGAGCGACCATGGTCAGGAAGGTGCAGGCGGTGGATGGGTGGGAATGGAGTAGCTGTCGCTGAAAACAGGGTCACCAGGACGCTGTGGAAGATACGAATGGCAAAAGTACAGAATTCTCCTTTCTCAGACAAAGAACACCAAGGTGACCACATATGCCTGTGCAGGGCTGTTAAACCTGACATTTCTCTCCCAGCATGAAAGACAAATAAAATTGTTTTTCGTGATTATCTCTGAAGGGGAAGGAAACATAAGAGGAAAGCTGGGCACCCAGGAGACCCTTCCAACTGGGCTCCAACTCCAGATGCCTGAGAGGATGCTCTTCCCAGGGTTTTGAATCTCCAGGTTGGCCCGTTGGATTCCTGAGCAGTTCTGCCAGGAAGTACCCGGCAGTTGCAGTGGCTGGAACCCCGCTCGCAGAGTAACAGCTCACACCCTCCCAGTGTATTTGACAAAGCCCATTATTCAGATAAACCCTGTGGCCCCTTACAGCCCTGGTTCTCCAAGCAAGCCCTCCACCGCCTGGGGCCAAGTCCTCAAGGTCTTATAATTAACCAGCACGTAAGCGCAGGGAAAGTGACAGCCCCAGGTGCTGGGGGGATTTTTTTTCTTTCCCTTTCCCTCTGGAGTTCCATCTTCCTCCACTTTCCAGCACCAAACTCATACAAGGAATATCACTCTAGCTTCCCCACTCCCTCCTCTTGGAAGCTGAGACTAGTTTCTTTTTTCCAGGCAAGCATCTCAGGAAACTTCGCATTGCCATTATTAAAAGAAATGGAAATACGCAGACATTTCCTTTTCATTTAATTGTCTTACAATCTGGTGAAATGAAATTGCCTGGGCCGTCTGTCAAAGGCCCCAGCCAACAAAAGCCATCCTACCTGGACACAGGCCCGTTCCTCACCGACTGCACCGAGAAGCTCAGGGCCCCTGTCTACTATCTAATCTTTGTGCCACCCTTCACATGCCCCCCCTTCATTTACATGTCATTAGAGGTCCCAATATATCACTGCACAATAGTAGAGCTGAGCTGTTCTTTTTCAGTTTAATCGCCAAGCTCAAATTACTGACCCCTTGTCTGTTTAATTAAGATGTTGTTGCAGATAATGAATAATTTGAGAGGGGAAAAATTCCAGTTTCCTGTTTAGCTGTCTTTGGTTGAGGACCTTGCCAGCATGGAGACTGAACTGGTCTGTATCTTATGCCCGTATGATTCTATAGACTAACTCCAACCTGAGCCTCACCTCTTGTTTTCTGGGTAAAAGTAAAGCACTGGGAATGCATTTATTATTTCTGTAAAAGCATAAAGGAACCTACTGGAAACAAGTCATTGCTATAAGGATCAAACACCAGCTCCCTGGAAAATGGGGTCATCCCAGCCACAGGGGCTTGGAAGCAAAAGTGGCTGGTTCTGCCCAGTTTTCAAAAGGAGAGTAACTCCTTCCTTCGTGGACCCTCTGGAGGGATTCTCTTTGTCTCAGGCTTTCTGCTCCCCGGTGGAACCAGAGTTATTCTATAACCCCTCCAACCTTCCTCCTGACCCCCAGATCAGAGGAAGGCACACTGGGTATAGTAAATATTATTAACATTATTGTACATCCCTCCCTGGGTACTTGGGCTCCATTTTCACACTCATAAAGTTAGTGCATGAAGATCCGATTATGGGAGGGAGCAAATGAGATGTGTTTCATGAGGTGAGTCTGAGATGGTCCATTTCAGCCGGGAATAATTGTGTCTTCTGGTGCATCTTCAAATAGTTTACCAAAATGTATTCATTTTCACAGAAGGCAGGAGGCAGGCATACTTGTTTTTATTTCTCCAATTAAGAAACTGGAAGACCTGATGTAGGCCCTCCCTGGGGGCTCAGGCACTGTAGATTTTATTTTATTTTATTTTATTATTTTATTTTTTTTGATGTCAATGTTTCGGCAAGCAGGTGGAAGAGGTCAGACGAAAGAAGCTGAATAGACACTCACGCTTCTGAGTTCCATGCACATTTCTATCCCACATGACTTCAGAGAATTCTCTCTGGGGCACTGGACTGCTTGCACACTGGGGAGAAACCTAGCGTCCTTGGGGACTTTCTGGCTCCACGACGAATTCCCCAAAGCCACGCTTCTGCCTCCTTCTCTCTCATCAGCCTCATCTCTTTGAGACTCACTCCATCTTAGCTCCTTACTTCTTCTTCTGATACCTTACTTTATACTTTGAACCTCTTCTCTGCCAGTCTTCCACCCGCCAAGGGCCCCGGGGTGGCTCACCGTGGAGGCACTCAATACAAATCCGTCAAAAGGAACTGAACTTTTAAAGCAAGCAAGGTCAGTGATGTTTTTTTCGCCTGGTGGCCAACCTGAGTCCAGAGTAGGACGACCTGGAGCCTGCTCACCCCTAATCTGTATTTCAACGCAGTCTGCCTAGGGTTAGGGCTTAAACTTTCATTAAAAAAATGAATCAGTTGTTGGGTAGCCCAAAATAGAGCCAAAAGACACTAACTAATGAACCCTCAGTAGGAATATTCTCCCTCTGGCGAAGAGGGGCTAAAGCTGATACTACTTCGATTATCAACAACTCTTTATTCTCAAGGCTTGGGGTCTACACGTCCCATCTCCTATTTTTCTAGAGTGTTATTTTGTGTATTGTGATCTACAAGGTATGGCTGAATGGAAAAATGGTGTCGGCTTAAAGCCACAGAGCAACAGTTCTCACCTTGGTCTGGGTGACTCTCTGTGTTGTAGCCTGTCCTGGTCACAGTTTAGCAGGACCTCTGGCCTCCACCCATTAGATACGAGAAGCACCTTGTTGTAACAAGCAAGAGTGTCTCCAGACATTGCCAAATGTCCTGGGGCTGAGGGCAAGGGCAAGATCACACCAGTTGAGAACCACTAATAGAGATAGATAAAATGCCAAGGAATTAAACCTTCAAATTAATTGGGGCTATTCACTTAGAATTGACAAATGTCCACAAGCAGCAAAGCACATTCTTCGTGCTTCCGTTTGCGTTTCTATTCTCAGGACCAATTATCTATTTAATTAAATCCTTCTGGTTTCATCAGACTCATTGGCGACATCAAAGTATTGACGAAACCCTGACAACTTGGGGGAGATAGGAGGCCTGGGACACTCAGCCAGACCAGGGAGCGGTGCCCACACCTCTCTCTCACAGCTACTCGATGACTTTGGAAGAAGACGCTGATGGAAACTCCTGGATCTGAGCAGGTCCATACAAGTTCTGGTTCTGGTTCAAGGGAAGAAGGGTACGAGGCGGGGAGGTGGGACCCCACACTCAGCAAGCAGTGTGCACCCAGGCAAATCCCTTCAGATCCATGCTTCAGTCTCCTCGTCCCCCACATGGAGATGGCACTACCATTTGTTCTGTCCCACGGTTAGGACCAGGCTCTCTGGCGAATATTTATGTGAAAGCGCCTTGAGCCACTGAACACTTTGAGCAAATGAAAGCCTTTTTATTCTTCTTTGTCTGGGTCCCATCCTTCTCAGCCCGTGGAAAGATAGCAGACTCCGTAGATGGCATTTCCTGTTTAATCAGCGAGATCTCTGTTTCAGGCAGCTTAATGGTCTACTAGTAAGGAAGGTGTCACATTGCAGAAGAGTTTATCATCTGCCACTATTGACATCTCACAGAGGAGTGACCCTGGAAACATCACCGAGTGCAGAGCTTCATGGCTGGACTTTAAAGGGAGGCACCGGATTGCAGGCATGGTTCAGAGAAAGGCAGTATAGAGCGTACACTTTGTATTTACTTAAATAATGCAGTTCTTGGGAAACTGAGTTCACTTGGAGTCCTTTGAAAGAAAGGAACCAAACCTAGCTCAGGGTGAATTGGCTGTATGTGTGAGCAAGGCTATTTCTTCAGACCTGTTTATCGGCCTACTTGATCTAAAATGCAACAGGGCAGAGATTCTCAGACTCGACTGTTTGTCATAACCCTCTGGACGGCTTGTCAAAATCCACACAGTAGGGCCTCACCCCAGTTCCTAAGTCAAGTTCCCAGGTGGTGCTGGTGTGAGGGGGGCTTTCAGACTGAGCACAACCAACGTGGGGTGAAACTGGGAAGTCTGCAGGGTATGCGGGTGACAACCTCCTGTCTTAGAGGACAAGTTCCTTGCCCTCCGATGAGGCTGCAGACTGGGAGACGGGCTCCTCATTTGAAGTTCCCCTTGGGTTGTCTTGGATCCGATCCCTCGTCACACATATAATGGTAGGAACAATATCCTCGGTGACTATGGAACAAAGTGAGTGATGTTACATGAACTGTTTTCTGTGAACTTTCCGATGTTGGTTACTATTGTTAGTAAATAATGTAAAAACCACATGCTTCCAAACGTCCATTGTCCCCTTCCACCATATTTCGCTTAGGAGATTACTACACATTCTAGAGATGGCGTCATGCTCGAAACACTGCCACTAGTGCTAAGTGGAAGCCTGCTTGGGGTTTTATTTGCATCTCTTCTTCATTCTTTGCATTTCTATTCGTTGTGAAGACACAGTTTTAGGCCAAATCAAGGGGAGAAGTCCTTCCCTCAGAATCCCAGAAACCTAACACAGTATTTTCCTCCCCCCGTTTTTCCAACTGTAGAGGTGCTTACAATTTTGGGGTCTTGGTTTTCCCCCCCACATTATCCCCCAAATGCTTCCATATGTCTGGACGGTCGTTATGACGTTCGCATGTGGGTCCGGGTCACAGCAGCTCCTGCCGGCCCAGGCAGAGGAATTTCGGTTGTTTTGGAGTTCTTGCTTGTTTGTTTACTCAGCTATTATTCTCAGTGCTCTTAAACGTCTTCATGCATGCAGCCTTTCTTCCTACTTGGCTGTTCTTCCCTTCGAGGGAGAACTCCTGCCTTTGGATGAATAACGAGGAGAAAGAGGGCCCCCGATAGAAAGATGAACTTTTGCAGGCACACAGAGAAATCAGCTCTAGGACTTTGGGGAGTTGCTTCATTGTCCAGCATTTTACCTGGGAGCATTCTCTCCCCCCCGCCCCCCAGACTCCTTCCTATAGCTCACTCACGCCCACTCCCTCACACCTGCTCCTACAAGCCCTCAGCTTCCTTACTTACAGCAAGGAGGGCTCTGCCATTAAAACATTATAATAGAAACCGCTTCCATTTTTATGTTTCCCATCCCGGTAACACCAGTGGTCACTCCCAAAGCAACATTAAAATGACAGAAGCTTCCAGAAACACAACTCTTAAGGCAGTAAAAGCCTGGAAATTACATTTTATACAATTAAGAAGATCGCATTTTAAATATAATTCTATCAATTCAGCTAAATACGCTCAAACTATAAGATCGACTCTCTGAAACAAAGGAATACATCTTTCTAACCAATATAATTACATTTTTAAATGATAATCTTAGCGTACCCTTCCATGAGGCATGTCAATTATTTCCAAATGCTTGATTAGGTTATTAATCTCCTTACCTGCCATAGCACCGAACTTCGAGAGGCTACTCTATATCAAGTTCACATTAATGAAACAATTAAGATAATTTAAGATAATATATCATTTCAAAAATATATGATTCCAGATCCCTGAAATCATCTCATAAAAGAACCAAGGATCTCACTGCAGAAATCGACCGTCAAATAAAATTAGGTCTCACATCACTTGAAGGATTCAGATACTCTTTCAACTTTGGGTGTTTTTGCCATAGCCACACTTAGTTCAAAGAGTTCTATCTTTTATGTCTCCCTTTAACATTTTCTAGATTCCCAAGGATTGGAATAATCTTCAAGAGAAGTTGGGAAATTAAATAAAATCTTTCTGAGATAAAATGCTGCTACAGATGGGCCGATAGCGCTCAGCGTCCAGAGGTGGACGCCTGGGTGGTAACAGGGGGGTGGCTGTAGCAGCGACTCTTCTGGGGGTTGGAAATATTTAATACCCTACAAGGACTCATCCATATATTTAAAAAAAAATTTTTTTTTTAAATCATTGATTAAGATTTTTGAGCTCTGCTGTCAGCATGTTAGACCTTACTATAAAAGGCCAGACAAACAAAAATTACGAGAAAAAGATGAAACACTGTCACAAAATCATCTTCCTGAGAAATAGGGGTGGCATATATTGTGAATGGGGAAAGAGAAGATGATTTCAAAGGAGACATGGAGGGAAGGGTCAGGTATGGCTCCCACGTTCTGTAACCAGGCATGGCGGGGAGGGCGGCCGTGGTGTGGGGTCTGAGGGCTAACGAGTGGATTCAAGCATGAGCCCTTGCAAAAGGGAAGACCGATTACAAGAGGCACCCAGACTTGGGTCGCCAGCGTTTAAGGGCCGGTTCCAACACTGGGGACTCTTGCCTTGGTTCCCATTTTTCAGGGATTCTGTCTGTGTCGTCTGGGACCCAATAGTCTGTGAAGGCTGACTGCAGGTCCCCAGTCAGGCCAGCTCAGTCCCCACTCTGCCCTTCCTCAGGCAGGACTGAATTGTATGGATGGGACACAAAAATGTCAAAGCGAAAAAGGAGAAGAGCTTCTGCCTTTTTTCATTTGACCCTTTAGCGAAAGCAGCTAACAGGAATTATAAAACAATATAAAGATTGAATAATTAGATCCAGAACACATGCGGTCTTCATTATTACAATGATTACTTTTCAGTAATATGAGAAAAATATGAATCTTAAAGTAACTCACAATAATTAATTTGAGGTCAACACCCCCCAAAGAGTTGTGGCATTTATGAGAAATCCCGACAATACGGTATTAGGTATTCAGAACGGCTCTGGGAGACCACGCGCTTTTCAGTAGGGACCGGGGGGCTACATTTCATTTTTTCTGTTGTTGTTTTGAGAAAGAAAAAAACAACAGAGTTCCCAAATGTGTTAATTATATTAACACCCAGCTGTGGCCAAGTAGGTCAAAACGCATCGGCATTTTCCTTTATCCCTTCCTTGTGAAGGGCTTTATGGTTCTTTCACATCTCAACTGCACTGGGGTCATCGGACCATCCATTAATTCTTAGGTTCCGTGAAGCTAAATGAGTTTAACTTAGCTGGAGCTCGAATTAGAAAACGCGCCCCATTCTCCCCCAGTAAAGGTCAGCAGAGGTGGAAAAAAGAGTTCTTCCTACTTATTCTCCCCCTGTGGTCGTCTCCACCCACCAGCAGCGGTGATCTTTCTAAAATGGAAATCAGACTCCGAAGACGAGTCCAGCATGTGTGGGTTTGACCCCGACTGCCCGCTGCTGAGGCCCACCTGATTGCATGCCCCAGGCCTGCCTACCGCCTCTGCTTCATTTGTCCTCTCCCTCCCCACTCCAGACCTTCAGCCATCAGTCTGTCTCACAAGGCCCTGCTCCCTCCTGCCCCTGGACCTTTGCACCAGCTGTTCCCTCCACCCACCCCACACACATCTCTTCCCCTTATGGCTACTTGCCTCCTGGTCAGCCAGGTCTCAGTTCCAAAACCACCTCCTCCTAGGGGTTGCGTTCCCCACCAGGCTGCTGAAAGTACCACCGCATCACTTCCTGACATCATCCTGTGTTATTTCAGTCCAGGCCCTAACCCTTGCCCATCAGTTCTTTTTATTTCTTCCATTGTCTTCCCCCACTGACACATCACCTCCATAAAGTTTTTGTCTCCTTGGTCAAGGCCGTTGCCCAGTGCAGAGGAGGCCCTCCGTGTACTAGTGGATAGAGTTCGTGGAGGGCATGGAGGTCTACTGTGCAAGACAGGGCCCAGTGCACAAGGAGCACTGTGTTCAAGGTCTGGGTTGGGGTGTTACCGCCCAGGGCCCTGGCGGTGAGGAGAGGGGGTGCAGTGACCTGAGCCCAAGAGAAAACTGAGGCTGCAGGAGCGTTAGGAGGAGAAAGGCAGAACTGCAGCCTGGGCGTGGGGTGGGCGCTGTTTTTCACACAAGGAACCCAGGCCTTAGAGAAGTCCAGTACTTTTGAGGTTGCTGAGCTAGCAAGTGTGGGAAGCCGGGGGCTGGGAGCTCACAGACAGGTTAGAGCTAGGGATAGAAACTTCGGGCCGTGAGAAGAGTGGGTCCAACCGGGCATGCAACCATGAGACCCTTTGCAGCCAGGCCAGACAAGCATGAGACTAAGGCACTACCGCTACAGAGTCTTGGCAGAAGCTCTCAGGAGGCCTGCTGACTGGGGGCCACACCCTTCCTGCCCCCATCACCAGGCCACTTGCTCAGGCTCTCCAGCCCCTCCTTTGCTCTCCATCCAGGCCTCACAGCAGCTGGCAGCCCACCCAGCCCACCTGCCACATCTGCAGCCATCACAGTCACGTGCCACATCCAAGGTCATCTGACTTTCGGGAAACCTAAGGACAAAGCCTGGGCCCCCCACCCCGGCCCTCCGCCAGCCCCTCAGCCCCATAACCCAGCAGGCAGAGGCCCCCGGAGGCGCCTGATCTCAAGGTCACCAAGTTCATTGCTGCATAGCTTGGCCCAGAGCAGAGGCCTCCTGGGCCAGGCACGCCCTGCCAAGTCACAAAGACTTTACTGTATATATTCCAGACAGAGTAGGAAGAAATTCAGGTTTTTCCACCCTGACAAAGTACTGTGGATTATTTGCAAGAAGTCTGGGAAATTCCAGAAGTCTGTTTTCAAAAGACGCCCACTTGGCTGGCCATCACTTTGTGAATAACCCCTCATTCAGGTAGAGAGGCGGGTGTATTCTGCTGGAATTTCCAGACCCCCGGGCTCACCAACTTGGTGGAAAGAGCTGGAGAAGAGCAACTATCGACCCCAAATCACGCTGCCCATCCAGCCTCCCTCGAGTTGCCCACAGGTTCCCCAGTCACCTGCCCAGCCCCAGCACCTGGCTTTCGCTGGCATCCGTCAGAGTCCCAGCATCTGTTTTCCATTACTTTAATTCCAATTCTTCCCAACTTTGTCAGCTCCCCTCCCTCTCCCCCCTATAATGTGCCTTGGCCTCTACATGTAAACTCTGAGATCAAATCGAAATTCCAATTCATGGACGTAAATTGTCCGTGTGATTTGAGTAAGTGGGACAAGGCCCCGGGTTGGCGATTTTTCCTGGATTCCTAGACGGGTTATTTACATGTTGGACGGCACTGGATGCATAATTGGGCAGTTACTCTTGGATGAGTCTATACATTACTTCTGTGTTGAGGGAAAATAAAACAGGACCCTGAAGGGAAAATTGGTGCCAGAATTAAGTGAATTTGTCAGTTGTACCCAGAAACTATTTATAAAGATATAAAAGGGAATTCGTAAAACATACAAGCATAAGAAAACCTGAAACTGAAATCCTTTCTTCCCAAATAATTTAGACTAAAACTAAGGCAAAGGTCTTGACTATTCAAGAAGATAGCCATGGTAGAAAATTTTAAAAGTGTAACTATAACGTCACTCTAAGAGTTTTATCGTATAGGTGGAATTACTTCATTCCTAAGACTTTTTTTGTTTTGCTCTTTTATGAGATAATTTTTATTTAAAACATTTTAAATACAGAAAAGTTTAAAGACTGATAAAACAAACACCGGTGAACGCTCAACTGAAATTTGACAGCTGTTAACAATTTCTTCGTATTCCTTCAAATATTTTTGTTAAGAAATGAAATTTTAGCATCAGGCAACATTTTTATGCTGGTTATTCCTTATCTTTGGATTCCCACTCAGAGACAACCTCTGCCATGAATATAAATATCTTTCCAACAAAATATCTACATATGAAATATTTGGGATATATATATATATATATATATATATATATATATATATATATATATGTATGTATGTAGAGTAATGTAGAGCAAACTTTTACTGTAAACAGACTGCTAATAAACATTTCCGGCTTGGTGGACCATATGGTCTCCTTTGCAGCTACTCAGATGTGCAGTCTGAGTGGGAAAGCAGCTACAGGCAATATGTAAATAAATGGGCATGGGTGTGTGCCAATAAAACTTTATTTGACAACCACAGGCGGTATGTGGTATTTTGTCAAGTCCTGCTGTACAGTATTATGTTGTGTGTGTGTTTAAATAGGTATCAACTGAGCTATAGCTCACTCATTTTAACTGCTAATTAGAATTCTATCATCTGCAATATCACTTTCTTCAGCCAGTCTTGTATTGATAGGCATTTAGACTTCCATTGTTTGTTTGAAGGTTCTCCCCATAATCAAACCGGCTAGCTGGATTTGACAAAGTCTCTTGGACCTGAGCCACAGCATGGACTCTTGAATTGCAGTGTCAATGTATGCCTCAGAGGACAAGGTGGCAACAGGATTAGCTTGCTCTGTAGTGGGGACGTGGTTGGGTAGGGCCTGCCCCAGTCTGGCAAGAACTAGAACTTCCCCCCTTGATTACCCAGACAGTTCTCTCAGTCTCCTGTTTTCTCTTGCCTTGAAGACTTGAGAGAGTGCTTGCCCCAAATCGGGGGCACTGGCAGAGAACAGGGGTTACTCACTCAGAGCCTGACCCTGAATAAGAGAATGGGCTGGGGGTGGCTGTGCAGCCGGGAAGCATATGCCCCATCCAGCCTCATCGGAGGGCCTGCACCACATGGGAGCATGGCCATGGCTACAGGTCTCCTGACTTGAGAAGTTGTGTGTCTGACTGTAACGTGAATCCTCCCTGTTTTCAAATGCAACTAAGCCAATGGAAGGAAGGCAGAAAGGGAGGGACCACTCCCGTGTGCATGGATCAGATTTGGCCCCAGTTGCCAACCTCCAGAGAATAGGGACAAAGAACTGTTGCATGAAAGAAATAGAAAGCCTCCTTCTAGGGAACCCAGAAGCTGTTGGCTCTGCCCCGCTTCCCCCTCTGTCCACCTGGGCCAGTGTTTCAGCCTGGTGGAGTTTCCCATCTATGAAGTGGAGCTGCATGGTGCTGACCTAGTTACAAAGATGGGGCGCTTTGGGAAAAGCAGAAAGGAAAACGCTATTATCACTACCCTACAAAACCTCTGAAACGTAATGTAAGAAGCAGCTCTGTCCTCCAACGAGGCCCCATCTGCTCCGTTTTAGGGTGTGTGCTCGTTAGCTCCTGCCACACCATATGCTGATAGACTCCGGATTCCTTCCCTAATGCCTCTGGGCCCGTTCCCAGAAGCTCACTGAGTGCGCTCTGTGATGGATCCAAGACACTCCTTAGCGTTCTTGCAAGTTTTTTAGAGCAAGTCCTGCCCTTTCCCCAACCTCCAGTAAATGATTTTCTTCTCTCCTCCGTGTCCCCCCTCCTCAATTTGGAGAAAATATTTCTGCAGTAGTTTCCCATCATTTCTCCTTTCTTTGTAATTTCATTAGGGTCCCAACCAGCTGTGCAGCCCAGGCATCTCCTGAGCTTTTTGTGAGCATCATGTTACATATTTCCCTTTAGATCCAAAAACAAAACAAAACGAAAAAACAGAAAACGAGGCTTGCAACCCAGAGGGGGTTTTTTCCCGGGGATTCTGGCTGCTCGGAGCCTTCTTAAAGAAGTTGGGGTTGCCCGGGGGGTCATTACATATAAAGAGAGCCTGGGACATGTCCCTTTCCTCAGAATTGACCAGAACAGCCACCTCCAAGGATGTAATGTGGACAATTGGTCCACACCACAGCATCAGCCGATCTTCAGAAAAACCCAGGCAGATAATTACAAGCTAATGTTAGAAAAATAGAAAGCTGGAACATGTCACAGCCTCAAAGAACAGACGAAGACCTTCCCTTCTCACCATGTCAACCCCCTCCTTCTAGGACCTGGCCCTGCCCCACCTCCCCTCATCCCCTCAGCAGCTGCCCTTCCTGGGGTCCATACCAGCCAATCAGACCAAGATGAAAAACAAATGTAGAGCAGAAACAAACTCGATTTTCACCCCAGTGTCTAAAACTGTCCCAGGAGGTACAATTTCCCCGGACATGGGCCTTGCTTTTGCCTTGTAAGGAGAGGAGAGGGCTGGGCAGGAAGACAGGTGAGTGTAGAAGCTGTGTCCTCCCTGTTCTTGTTTTCTGCTGTTTCGCCCTCAGGCCAGGGAAGCAAGGGCAGGATACACAAGTTAGCAAGGTGAATGGACTTTTCTCATCCCACCCGGAAAGGAGAGGGCATAGTCACAGGCCTCCGAACTGAGACTTCACTTGGCACCTGAGCACATTAGAGTGGAGGGTGCAGGGCTGCCCGGCCATCTGGGTTTGACTCCTTTCTGTGACACTGGCTGGCTGGCCCTGGGCAAGTTACTAATTGCACCTCTTGGATGACACCTTCCCCATCTGTAAAACAGGAATCCTGATAGCATCCACCTCCCAGGGGGTTATAGCAGCCAGCCGGCTGGCCCAGTGAGAAAAGGATGAGACGATGAATGAGACTAAACACTGCTGCTGGGCAGTGCCTGGCACTGGTAAGGGCTGCTGCCATTATTGCCAGAATCCGGAGACAGTAGGACCAGGTGGAGCCCTGCCCCACAAAGGCAGCGCCAGGTACAATGTCAGGGACCGTAAGTGATGGGTGCGCAGAGGGAGAAAAGCATGCCCGAAGGTTCTTTCTAAAACCCCAGAATCCTCTGGGCACGTCCTCATGCATCACGTGGCTCCCGACTGCCCAGGGCAGGGCCTGCGCTCCCCCGTGCACAGAGCTTGCATGCAGTAGGGTGGGCTCTCAAAGAGGTGGATGAAGGGATGGATAAACAGCATTCTCTGGTTAGCTTTCCCTTAAGGCCTCCATCATCTACCCCAAATTGCAGCCACAGGAAGACCCTCCATGGTGTCCGCTCTACTAGCCTTACTAGGAGCACACCTCCCCCGAGGGCCCTCCCTTCACTTGTCTGCTCTGGACAAACCAGTGTTGTCCAGCTCCTTGATTTGGGATGGATTACAGTTTGGGAGTGCAGGATCCCAGGTCCCCGAACACAAGGAAAGCTACCCCTGGGTACAGACCCACCTTATACGACGACTGCTCCCACACCCCCGGCATAGCCTTGGATTTCTGCTCCAGGATCCACTTCTGACTGTTCCCTTTGGGCATCTTTATGGGGGGGGGGAACCTGTAAATGGGACACTTTATACTCTCCTTTGTTTTCCCATTTTTCTCACTTTCCTATGTCTATCCATGAGATTTCCCCCTCTTCTCCCATTAGTGTCCCAATTCCCCTCTGTTCTGAGAACACCTTAACCCTGATGGAAGCCACAGGTCAAGGTCAAACCACTTTTAGGAGCCCTGGTGGATCACAGGGCCACACAAGGGGATAAGCCCCTTCCAAAAAATAAGACCTCCAGTGGCAGGAGCCATAAGGAACAGCCGAGAAAACAACGAGATGAGCTAGTTGTGCAGATGACTTCATGGGTGACCTTGCACTTAGCTCAGCCATTTCTCAGCCCCTGAAACCATCTGTGGAGCATCTGATGAAAAAAGGATAGACAGTCTTTGAAACCTTCAGACAAGAGGCGCCAGCTAAATCCTATGTGACTTTTATTCTTAAATGTTTAATTGTACCTCCTTCTGGTGTACTATGGTCAATTTCTGAAACACAACCATAGCAATAAATTTCTCGTAAGAATTTACTGCCAGATTAATAGTTTTGTAGTGCAGCTATTATTGTTTTAATAAGAAAAAAACACATTTGAAAAGACTCTGCACACAATGTATGTATAGTCCAGCGTGAGCTCATGAAGGCAGGCAGCCAACTCGAGGTGTCAGCCAGAGAAACAGCAAGCAGGGCTCGGCACGGTTGGACCATGTCCGTCTCATGGGGGAGGAGGGACGAGCCACTTGGCTGGACGCTCACTACCTACCCCAACCCCGGCCCCCAGAGCACTTGCAAACACAGAGCTCTTGGAGCCTTGGCAAAAGAGTCTCCGGACATAAGGAAATGGAGAAATTTCTTCTGAGCATAAGCCCAAGCCCATGGTCCGTGGGAGAATCCCACTTGCCTCTGGGCTTGCCACTAGAGAAGGACGTTAGCACGTGACACCTTTGTGCTGTTGCCCCCTCTAGAACCGGTTAAGGGTTTCTGGAGGCAGGACCAGGACAGGGAGTGGGGCCCAAGCCTTTGGTTGGCAAACACTTCACTCATTTGATGACTGACTGGTGCCTCTAACATCCTTTGACTTCAGACCTAACAACCATCCTGCTAACATGATACTTTAAAAATTCAAAGGCCCAGCAAGCTGCGAAAAGACGTGGAAGGAACCTTAAAAGTATGTTGCTAAGTGAAAGAAGCCAGCCTGAAAAGGCTACAGATTGCCTGATCCCAACGACATGACATTCTGGGAAAGGGAAAACAATGGAGACACTGAAAAGATCAGGGGTTGCCTGGGGTTGGGGATGGGGCCCACAAAACAGAGTGTCACAACCTATGCAGCTGGCCATCTGTCTTGCCGTAGACGGGGAGCTCCCATGATGAGGCCTGCCTCCCCCTCCAGCCTCTGAGCATTGGTGCTTGGCCCCCAGTCCGACGCCAGCTTCACTGGATATGTGAGAAAGAGTGTGAGTGTTTGCAACTTGCTCTCCTTAAGCCTATCAGGGTAGGGGACCACCAACCCCCATCACCCTCATCCAGGACGACTGCTTGTCTAGTAGTGCCCAGGGCATAAAAAACGGTGTTAGGCATCTGGAAAACCCCACCACGATATGCTGCTCTGCGAACATATTTAATCACTGGCACTTGCATCCCATCCCCTGTTCCTCTTCTCCCGTGACTAACGTGCGTCTCTGGCTGTAAAGTAGCCGCTTCTCGCTCTAATTAAGTTCGGGTCCGTTCTAAGCCGGCTTCCAATGTTCAGCCTAAGGATTTGCCCACGGCTTTCTAGGGATTCAATGTTGGGATTTCTTCATACTTGTATTAACATTTCATATGCAGGAGTGTCTCTAAAATCATTAACCCTAACAAAAAACAAAATTTCTTATGGTCATAGAAGCTAGAAGAATGCTGGGGGGTGTTAGGGGGAGGGGCACACGGGAGCCTTCTGGCTCGTGGACGTGCTTTTAGTTTCATCTGAGGATATGTGTTAGGTCCACACCATGGAACCTGTGACTATGAGACCTTACAAGGTACAGGGGACTTTGCAGATGTGGTTAAGGTACAGGTCTTGAGAGGCGGAGACTATCCCGGATTATCTGGGTGGACACAATGTCCTCTCAAGGGTCCTTACTCTGAGGGAGGCAGGAGGGTCAGAGACAGAAAAAGGGACTAGAAGATGCTACACTGCTGGTGTTGAAATGGAGGAGGGACCACGAGTCAGGGGATGCAGGCACCTCTGGAACCTGGAAAAGACAAAGAGACAGATTCTCTCCAGAAGGAATGCAGTCCTGCCTGCACCTTGATTTTGGGACTTCTGACCTCCAGAACTGTAAAATGATGCATTGGTGTTGTTTTAAGTCAGTTTGTGGTCATTTGTTCCAGTGGTATTAGGAAACTAACACAGTATGCCTATATGTGAAAACCGACATACATGTATGCGCTTTCGATTTGCGCACTTTGCTATATGTCAGGTCAGATATTGACCTCAGCATCACTGACATTTGGAGCCAGATGTCTCTTTGTTGTGGGGGGCTGTCCTGTGCATTGTAGGGTGTTTTGCAGCATCCTGGGCCCATGTCCACTAGATGCCAATAGCATGCCCCACCTCCAGATGTGAGAATCAAAATGTCTCCAGACATTGCCAAGTGTCCCCGAGAGGGTGAAAATGCCCTCGGTTGAGAACCACTACCATATGAGCATTACCCTTCAATACTCTAAAATATTTCATGAATCCCATATAAAATAAAACAGAACAAACCTTCGTTCTACCCTAACCAAAGCCACTGTAGGACGGCTTGCTTTACTCAAGTCACGGACAAGACCATTCCTTCCGAGGGAAGCTTTGAGGGGTCACCTGGCACCATCTTAGAGTAGCCTCCTAAGACTCCCTGGTATTCCCGTGGGTGTGTGGGGCGAGGATGGACGGTGGCATTCGGCGAGGGCGTGCCAGCCTGTAAAGGGACTTCGGCTCCATAGAGCCGGTAGCTGTGGAAGGACAGGCACTGGAGCCCCCGCCCAGACCCTGGGTCTCTTCTGTGCTTCCCTATGTGTTGAATGGAACCGGGTGAGTGAGAGGCCTGCCTTGGGGCTACTGAAACCCGAGCCCTTGGGAGGCGCTGGTGAGGTGGGGTCTGCACAACATGAGGAGGGGTGGGCTTTGAAAGCTCCCAGTCGGCACTTGGGAGGGAGAGTGCTGGTGGCTGATTCGTTAGAAGGAAAACGGGTGAGAAGGAACAGCTTTTGTAAACTAGAAGTCTCTGCCAGGCAATTTCCCTCTTACCCCCAATCTTGAACTAATTTTCAGGAACTCTACCTTCCCCAATTACTTAATTGCCGCTGAGTGACATCTGAAGAGCTCCAAGAGGCCAGGCCATGGGGCTGGCCCTGCCATGGACCCTCACTGTGCTGGAGAGGGTCAGCGCCCAGGTCGTCAGGGAGGGTGGGGGAGCCCGATCAGACACTGACACCTCCAGGGCCCCCGGTGGTGCATTCCCACTCGAAGTGGGGTCAATGGGGTCACCCAGAATTCCTAGGGGAACAGATACCAAGAGGTTAGAAAACTAGA
Source organism: Rhinolophus sinicus (assembly GCF_036562045.2). Taxonomy (NCBI): domain Eukaryota; kingdom Metazoa; phylum Chordata; class Mammalia; order Chiroptera; family Rhinolophidae; genus Rhinolophus; species Rhinolophus sinicus. The sequence continues at coordinate 19,384,893 of NC_133762.1, forward strand.
CAGAGACCAGCTTGACACTTTGGGTGACAGCTCCTATAAACAGGGACTAGCAGTTTCTGGATGGTTCCGCTGCTTCCTCAAAGCAGCTCAAGGTGGCACCAGAACGCTTTCCCAGGCTGCGAGCCATCAGAGCTGCAGGGGAGATCCAATTCCAGCCTTGTTTTTGAGGGGTGCTGTTCAGGGTGTAGGGTGGGAGCCAAGTGCTGATAAGAGGGGATTGTGACCCCAGATCTTTCCTGAATCAGGGGGATCCCATTCCCCCCTTCTTTCAGTGGGTGTCTCCTCATACCCCTCACAAAGTCAGTGAAATGCTGCCGGCAAACAGTTATGCCCGCCTCTTTGTTCCTGGGCTCTTTGGTCCTGAGCTGTAATGGAAAAATAAAATACCGACCCCTCTCCAAGGCCTTCAGGAATGGGGACCTCTGGGAGAGGGCCGTGGGGCCAGACTCCTGCAGCATGTCACCAGCAGCTGGCAGCACCGTGTTTACAGTGAGAAGCCATTTCTCGCTCCTCCTTCCGGGCTGGGGTGACATATACAGAGCAGCCCAGCTGTTGGGAAGATCGTTTGCAATGTTTGCAATGTATTCAACAGACTGTGGTCACCGTCCAGCTTAGCGGAATCAAGGCAAAATAAAACAGACCCTCACACTGATAAAACCCACTGTACCTTTGAAAACCCAGCATGAAGTTTTGCAATCCATGCTTCATGCCTGTGAACCAGCTCAGTGGCCAGCTGGGCTGTGAGGACCGACTGGTCCAGCCAGGAAGTCTCCTCCCTCCCTCCTTCACCTCCTCACTGCCCAGGCCGCAGCTGGCCTCTCGGGGCCCATCTCTAGCTGCCCCCAATGATGCCTCATCCAGGGGTCTATAGAAAATGACTTCATGTTTCCAATTTGGGAAAGTTTTGCTCCCGAGTAACTGGTATTGCAAAGGGAGGTTGTGTCACACTTGGAATAACGGAGACTCTGCCTTGGGTGGTGGCTGTCTGGTGACCCCTGGGTCTGGTTGAGGAGACTCTGTGTTTCCTTGGTTCCATCATCCAGGCTTGGAAGCAGAAAACCATCAAATGAGGAAGCTCATGAATGCCCAGGGAAGAGCGCTGCTTCCCAGGATATGATCAAAGGGAGAGAAAACAGCCCAACTCAGAGCTGTCAGATGTTCCAAAACTTAGTGTCTGCCAAGGAGGAACTCTTTGCACTGGGGACCCAGGGAAAGTGAGACACTGATCTGCATTGTGGCACCGGCACCGTCAAACATGACTGACAGCCCATCGGTGCATTTGGTACCTACTGTCTGTGGGCAAGGACTTGGGGGCCATTCTGGGAGAGGGGAACGGCGTTTGGCACCCATTAGGCAATGCAATGCAGCAGCTGAACTCTTAGGCCCCAGACGGAGCCACAGTTTGTGATATGCGTCTTCTCTTGAAAAGTCGAAAGAGCTGGCTGTGCTCCCAAGTGCTGGGAGGTGCGGGTGGCATAGCGACAGCAGCCGGTGTTGCGTAGGCCCCGGGGCTGGGACCCGAGCAGGGTCCCTTGATAGGGCAGCAGTGGATCTGCTCCGAATTTCTCCACAAACAAGGAGAAATCAGTTGTGACGACAAGGCACATGCTTTGAGGCGTCAATTCCCCCATCATAGTTTCAAAGCGAGTACCTGAACGGGGGCCGCAGAGTGACAGCTGAGGAAGATGGTGGCTCCCTAAGGAGTGAACCTTGCGTACTTAATCTCAGGCGGCCTGCTGTGGTCACCGGAGCCCGAACATTGGGTGGGTGTAAATATACATTAATCAGCTTCTTCAAGGGTAGTTTATTCGCTGGGCCAACATGAATTCTCTTGGCAGTTTTTTCTGGATCACATTTGACGGAGACGCTCACGGCTTCTCAGACAATGGCCTGTTAAATCTATTTTCAAAAGTCTCAGTCTCTCTGATTTTTTCTGCAGTAATCTCATTAATACGATCCTAAAATAGATGTCAAGTTGTTGGTTATTTTTTTTTAAATAATGACAATATCTCAATGGTCAGAAACTAATTTTATTTAAAAAAAAAGGAGACATTTAACATTTCGTAAAGATGCCATTTGGGGTTTAAAACCCCGAAAGTCCTTTCTTCCTTCCCGGACTCATTTTGTAATCTAACACTAGTCAGACATTTTTCTCTCCTAATTCATCACATAGATGATTCGCTTGTTTTTCACAAACTGAAAAGATGATGAACCCATTTATCATTTGCTCCCAAGCTTGTGGGGTGCTTTCAATGGTATATCTGAGCTTAAAGGTTCTTCCTGTCGCTGACAAACTTTCTACGCTAACAAGGCCCCTGACTCATTGACCAGGAAACCCCCCGCTCTGGCCCATGTCTGCTTGCCATCTGAACAAGCTCCCTCGCTTGTGCTATACCAATGAACGGTAGAAGATAATTTATCCACCAAATACGTGGTGGATTGCGTGTGTGAATGAGCTTCCCGTACCACCATTTTTAAAGATGTACCATTTTTAAAGCATGTCATGGAGGCTTAAAAATATTACAGTTCAACTAACAAATGTGTGTCAAGAGATATAGATGGTGGGTTGTTGAGTGGGTTCCTTGCATGAAAATAACCCCATGTTTCCTGTTTTGAATGGGGATCCACTTCCATCATCTGTCTTGTCTCTTCTTCCTTTGCCTCCTCCCATCCAAAGAAAAGGGTGCCCCAAAATCTCAAAAATATTGAGACCTAGAAGCATTCATTCCCAGAAGGGTGGGTACCCAATGGCCTACTGGGGCCTAGAAGCAGAATGAGAGAAGAGCCCCATTCCAGCTCCTCTTTTTGTACCTTGCAGCCCTAATTCATTCATTCCTTGTTTCTTGTTGACAATGAAAAATTGTGACCTTTCTGGTTCTGTTCTTATTGACAGCAGAGGAAAGAATCTGCCTAAACAGAAAATAATACTCACCAAGAATATTCTGTGCCACTCGAGAAAGGTGAAGCTCGAGTGACCTTTTCCAGTCAACAAAGCCTTTAAGCCAGCTCCTGTCACCATATATCATTCATTCATTCATTCATTCATTCATTCAGTAAACAGTCTGAGCATCATAATGTCCCTGAATCCAAACTACTCATGTTCTCCCCTGAACTCTATCCCAGGATCCCTTAAAAAAAAAAAAAAAAAAAAAAAAAAAATCCTATATGTCTGGGTGGTTTTCTGAGCCTATATGTTAAATATTTAAATTGGTCCTACAAACATGTTTCCAATGGAACTTTCAGGCTTTTTCTGGGAGGCATGATAGGCACACCTCTGAATTCGAAGACAAGAATTTTTCCATCAAGAGTCCCATATGCCAAAAAGTAAAAAATAAAATAAAAAGGAAATGAACACTATGAATGGAGAGAATTTCAATGCACTATACAATCATTCACTTCTAAATTAAGGAATGCGTGAGCTAAACTTGATGCAACACATTCTATGAATAATAACACAGTTGTGCACCGTGGTCAGAGAGAGCAGAGCTAGGAAGGGAAAAATGAGATGCAGAGACAGGCAGAGCCAGAGAAACAGAGGGAAAGGAGGAAACTAAGGGAGAAAGGAGTCAGGTGAGCTGTTTCACGCTGTTTCCAAAACCTGAGTGTGGGTATCACACGGGAATCCAGGGTGTCCCTGAGGATGCGAGCCAAACCTTGCTACTCTTTGTAACCTCAGGAGATAACACAGCGCCTAGTACACAATAAGCACTCAGTAATTGTTTGAACAATTGGACAAGAGGCAGAAAGAATCTGCCTTTCATGGAAAATCCTCTCATTTTGTGGCTTACATGACCGCAAGTCAATTTGATTCATCTTGACTGGACTCTCCTCTCTTTTTCTTTCATATCTTACTTTCGTTTCCTTGTCATCTTGAAGCAAAGACACTAAAATTTTTTTCAGTCTTTTTTGGATTGTAGCAACCGGGGGAGCCATAGCTCCAAGGAAATCTCACGTCCACGTACGCGGTCCTGAGCCCAGTGTTTTGTTGCAGCTCTTCGCTTCTATTTCCTCATTTCCAATGAAATAAGGTGGGGAGGTTTGCCATTGTTGTAGGAGACCCTTTCTCCACCTCTCTCAGTCAACAGGTGACTTTGGGTCAGAAGGAAGGCGTGGCCCACTCACACAGCTGTGAGAGGAAGAAAGTCCCTCTGGGTTTATGCTCAGGTTCAGAGAAAATCACTTGCTGTGACAACCTGGCAGGGAGCTTGTTTGCTGGCCCCCATTTCCTCATCTGAGAAGTGAAAGATTTGGAATACGTATCCCTTTCGAGGCCCAGACTTGGCTGAGGCCACATAGTTAAGTGAGAGGAAAAACCAAGACTCAAATTTAGGACCTCTGCTTCCTCAGTAGGTCTTCTCTCTCTCATTTAGGGAGTTCTTGCTTCTGAGGACCAGCCCCTGCATTTCACTGGATGGCTTTCCAGACCCCATGTGGATTTCTCAAAGATCCTCAAAGACCCTGGAAGATCTTCATGGTCCAGAGAATATCTTGCCTCCAAAGTTGTCTTCAGGGCTTAGCAACCACAAGCCCTCATTTCCTTCTCTGGTCATGATAAAATTGGGACAAAAAGGGGATCTCGTCTCTTGGGGTTCACATGGATTCATGATGGAGTGCTGGAACAACTACCTCTAATTCTAACTAACATGTGAAGGGTTAATATAATTCCATTTCCAGCAGGTGAATGTTGCAGATGAGAGTCAACAACGAGGGCATAGATGTTGTGGGAAGATTTATGACAAGGAGGTGTTGTTCCCCAAAATTCTGTTTCCCTTTCATTTAATGCAATGAAGTCTCCTCTTTCGGAGCTTTAGCAAAGTCCGACCTGGGTTCAAAGCACTTCTCATTTGCAAATTATTATGGAACTGGAACTTCTAAAACTAACATGGTAGGATTTATGGCAAATTGAAAAATTCTCCTCCTTGAAAGTGAGTCTCAAGTGAGAAGAAGTGAGAACAATTGCACTGGGCCATCCAGAAGACATTAGAGTTGGCAGTAGTTTTATAACTGTGGTTCTTTCATGTGAACTCTGAAGAGTGGGAATTTGGGAATTAGGCATTGTATCAATGACTATGAAAGAATACATTTTAGATTATTATTTTAAATATCAGGAGACAAGCTGTTTAAATATTTTATTTCAAAGTTGGAGCCAACAAGCCCATGCTGTGGGTCCAGCCCTACTCCCTCAGACACTTCATAAGGAAGTTGAAGATCCTTAAGTCAACATGTAAGAATGTTGAGAAAACAACAGCAATGCCCACAAAGAAAGTTTCTCAGGGTTCAACCCAGCCCTGAGAGGAGCAGTCAGGGGTTCTGAAGGAAACGCCAAGGCAAGAGGTCTTTGAGTTAACACCACTCAGGGGAAGATGATGAAAAGGAGAAGCTGACTTGGCAAACCTTTGGCCATCTGGTCAACCGTCCATGAATCGTTCAGACTTTGCATTCATTAATTCAACAAATATGTAGTAAGTGCCAAAGACATGCCATGTGTTTTTCTAGGCTCTGGGGATACAGCTGTGAACAGAACAGACATCTCAGGAGCTACTCATTTAAGCTGCTGTGGGTAAGACCTTACAAGAGATGTGAGGAAAGTAAAAGGAAGTTACTAGCCCTGTCCTCACGAATCCTCCTCAGTTAGGAAGAGAGCAAGACACAAAACTAGAAGCTCAACAGCATTAACGATACACGATATGCCTCAAGGCATCAGTAGATAAGATGGTGAGCAAATGAGGGATGAGGACGTAAGGACGCTCTTTTAAGAATATATGGTGATGGAAGGAGAACTGACTCTGGGTGATGAACACACAATGGGATTTATAGATGATGTAATACAGAATTGTACACCTGAAATCTATGTAATTTTACTAACAATTGTCACCCAATAAATTTAATAAAAAAAAATAAATAAAAATAAAAAAAAGAAGTGGGACTCCAGCCAGACCATACTACCTCACTTTGAACTTCTGGCTAAACATTTGAAAAGTAGGGCAACATTGCTCTATTACCAATTCCATTGTCTCTGCCTCCCAAATCTGACCACATTTTCCCATCCAACTATTGTTTCCCACCTGGACTTCAGCAATGTCTTCTGGCTGATCTCCTTGTGTTCACATTTGCTGCCCACACAGTCCCAGAGGGACCTCGTAACCACTCATCAGATTTTGTTCCTTGCTTGAAATCCACTGGCTTCTCCCAAACTTAGACTGAAATCCCAACCATTCACATCTAGCACAAGCGGGTCCTGCCTGCTTCCTGACCTCACCTTCTCATACCCCAGGGCCTTTGCACGTGCTATTCTCTCTACCTAGAACACTCTTAGTGCTATTCTGTACATGGCCTGTGCCTTTTTATTATTCAGAGAAGCCCTCCCTGACCCCCCTGTTTAAAGAGCCCCTCCTGATTACTCTCTAACCTATTTTGCCTTATTGTTTGCAATTGTCTGTTTTTTTGTTAATTGACGTGTTTTGTCTTCTCCCCACTAGAATGTAAGCTCCTTGAGAGAAGGAGGTCTTACCTGTCCACACTGTATTCTCAGCAACTAGCTCAGTTTCCAAAAGACAGCAGGTCCTCAAGAAACATCTGTGACACAATGATATTCTTTCTAACCCACCTCAGCTGGGGGTGAGGAAGGTGGTAGCTTTGCCTCATGTCCCAAATGTGACTGAGAAGTCCCAGTGGACCTGGCCCAGTGTGGGTCCATTAGTGACCCCCTGAGGATCTCGCTGGGATGACATACTGTATAGTCTCTAGACGGCTGAGCTGATTTTTGCTGATGGGAAACAAGGAGATCATTAGGAGAGGTTACTCTTGGGTTGGAACGTCTTCCTGGGACACTCTGATCGTCCCAGCCCCAGCAGGAGCACATATTCCCCACCACCCCAGGAGCTTCCCCACTGAATGGCACAGACACATTCAACCCACAACCATCCTTGGGGAAGTGGAAGTCCCAAAACCCATTTCCCTGTCTGGGAGCCGTGTTTGCTAAGTAATGACACTAGCAGGTCATGAACCACCGGTACTAGAGCCTACCCCTGCCCGGTCCCCTCAGGACTACCCACTTCCTGTGACCCTCGAAACTGAGGCTCAGAAAGGCCACATGACTTGACCAGGTGCCCCTAGTCAGCAAGTGAACCCAAGTTTATGATCTCATTCTGTCTGTTTTCCCTCTAGTGAAACAGCATGGATCCGACCTCCTGGAATCTTTTATTTTTTGGAAGGAAGGGGGGTGATGTGTCACATACACGAGTAGAAAACAACACCTTAAGCCCACACATCGAGGAGGGGAGATTGGAGTAAAGCCTCTCTTCCTGGGGTCCCAAGTCAGGACCTCTTGGATCCCTAAAAGGAAAGACTAGTGGAAGCTTCTAGAAACAGCTCTCTCACGGCCTTGGGACTGAGCATCTCTAAGGAGAAAAGGAGCAGGCAACGTTGCGCAGAGACCCCACAGCCGCCCCTTACGTGAGTGGACGTGGGTTCCAGACGACATGCTTAGAACTGTCGATCGTGGACAGGAGGGGGACCCAGAGGACCAGGTCACACGGGCGCTGCGCTGGTTGGCTGCAGTTCCGCCTGCGGCCGCGTGGGCGCGCTGTTGTGCAGCGAGTGAGCACAAAGCGTGGGCGCGGCGGCGCTGGGCCAAGAGGTCCGCAGGCCTCCCTGCGGCGCGCGGGGGCGAAAGGCGGCCCTTTCCGTTTTCTTGGGCACCGCAGCCCCCATTCTGGTCCCGGGACAAGGTCCTGGTTGTTGGCCTGCCCCCCTCCTTGAACCCAGAGGAGATGGGCTTCTGAAGGCAAACCCCTGGGGAGGGTCCCCAGATCCGGGCGGGGGCATGGAGCAGGGAGGGTGTCACACGGAGCACTTCGATGCCCACCTGGGACACCGAGGACCGTGGACAGTGTGGCGGAGGACAGAGCAACGTGCCTGTATAGGAGAGGCCAGTTGCCAGCTGGCCCAGGTGCTGCGAGCGGAGGAAGACCCCACAGAGGCCTTGGGGCCCTGGGCACTAGGAGCAAATGTCTGCTTCTTCTCCTTGTCACGGTCACCATCGCGTGTGGCAGGGTGCTGGGAGAAGCACAGAGACTTGGGCCTGGACAGTGACACAGCACACTTTTCAGCTCGTGGAAAGGGTGTTTGTGAGGGAGAGACAGAGACACAAAAAGATGGCCTAGCTCGGGAGAGAGAGGAAAAACAAAACGGGCACACTCTCCTAGCTGTAGAAAATGGGCGAGAGACCGATGCCCCTCTTCCTAAGAGTTGGCGGCTGTCGGGAGACCGCGTGCGGGTTTCCAGCCCCTGAAGGGGTTAAAGGAAGGAGGCATTTCCACTGCTGGTTGGTGGTCTCCAACAGCAAACCATGGGTTTTCCGCCAGAGGGAGGGAGAGGCAGAGAGGGGGGAGGGGGAGGGGGGGAGAGAGAGAGAGAGAGAGAGAGAGGTTGATTTTCTTCTGAGAGGAGACACACACGCACACACGTGTTTTTCTGTGAGCGGGACCCGCAGAGCACAGACAGGGTCTCCCCACGGACACCCACGAAGCGTTCTCTCTGGAGAGCAATCGTGTCCCTGTGTTTTCCTAACATGATGTGTGTTTCTGTGCTGCGGCCAGGAGACATTTCCAAGAGGGGATGAGACAGAAGGAAAGAGATGGTAGACATTTTCTGCCAACCACCCGCTCCGGCCCCCCCAGACATGGTTTCTGCAAACTGAGAAACAGTGTTTCTCAGGGGTGCACACTTAGTGAGGAAAGGGGAGCTGTTTGCCCAGCAGTGGAGCCCACTAGAGGTCTTTGTACTTCAGTGTGTGTGTGTGTGTGACAGAGAGATACAGAGACAGGCAGAGACAAAGTGAGAGACAAAGACAGAGAGAAAAAAAGGCAGAGGCAGAAAGAGACGATTTTTTTTCTATTTGGAAAAATCACACATATATTTTTCTGCTTGTGGAGACATAGATGAACACAGAGACATTTTCTGCCTCTAACCACACACGTGAACACGCAGTCTCCTTTTCCAATGTGTATTTTTTGTCTTGTGTGAGCTTTCTTGCGGAAAGGGGAGTTATTTTGCCCAGTGATGAAAAGCTTTAGAGGGAGACTTTTCTGAGAGGGAAAAAGAACATTTTTCTGCCTGGAAACACATTTCTGTGAGCTGAGAATTACAAAGTGCTGGTATTTCAGGTGATGGATATTTAGAAAATGAAGACATTCTGTGTGTGTGTGTGTGTGTGTGCGCACGCGTGCGCACCCACGTGCGCACACACGCGTGTGTCTGACATACACGCTCGGCTGCAAAAAGCATTTTTAAAAAATTTTTGCCTGCAGTAAGAGACAGTAATAAATTCCGGGCTTTCCCCGTACACACGCACACGCACACAATTTTCTGAGTAGGGAAAGAGGGTAGTGCGTGTTTTTATCTGTGGTCTTTATGGAGGAGAGTATATTTCTCCCAGTGGTTTTTAAAAAGTTACTTTTCTGAATGGAAATAGAGAAGAATTTTTTTTTTTTTTTTGGCTTAGAGACAAGCACATACAAAATTTTCTGTAAGCCGAGAAATACTGTTTGTTTGTTTTCCACAAACATAAAGAAGAGTCACCGTGTGTGTGTGTGTGTGTGTGTGTGTGTGTGTGTGTTGGGAGTATTTTTTCTCTCTGGAGAAAGAACATATATATTTTTCTACTTGCAAGGACTCGGCTCAACACAGAGACTTCTGGTTTTTAACCACACATACGAACATACGAATTTCTTCTTGCTGAGGGTGTGTGCACATGTCATCAGAGGTGTGTGGGGGGTCATTTCTGCCCTGTGGACAGAGAGCTTTAGAGAGGAATCTTTTTGAGAGACAGAGAATACGTTCTGCCTAGAAACATGGACATTTTTCTATGAGCTGACAATTACAAAGTGTTAGCGTTTTAGGTGCTGCGTCATGTTAGTAAGAAAAAAAGAGGCACTCTGCTGGAGAGAGAGAGAGTTTTTCTGCCTGGAAAAAGATACATATTTTTTGGTTTGCAAGAAGACAGACCAAAACCAATAATTTTGTGCGCGCACACACACACACACACACACACACACACAAATTTCAGTATGGAAAGGGACTGTGACTATGAGTGTTTTCCCTCAAGTGCCCTTCCCTGGGGAGGGGTCGTTTCTCTCCCAGTGATGAAGTGCTTGGAGAAAGCCTTTTCAGAGGAGGAAATAATTTTCTGTCTGCAGACAGATTTTTCTGAGCTGAGAATTAGAAGGACAGAGGGTTGATTTTCAGGTGGTGCACACTTAATGAGCAGAGGCCACGCTTGTGTGTGTGCGTGTGTGTGCACGTACATGCATGTGAGTGTGTAGAAAGGGTGACAGGGGTGTCGGGCTCTTCCTGTCATAGTGTGTCTGTGCTTGCTTGACTCCTGTGAGCGTGTGTGTGTGTGGACGGGGCCCATGTCTGCCTAGTGACAGAGCTTTAGACATTTCTCAATGAGCAAGCGTGTTTTCTTACTGGACACACAGGATTTCCTGAGTACCAAGAATTCCAGAGAAAGATGTTGGCACAAATGTATGCGGAGAAGGGGAGACTATTTTGTGTATGTGAGAGAGCAGGAGATGGATTTTTCTACCTAGAAAAAGGCACACACATTTCTGTTTGCAGGAAGAGACAGACCAACAGACACGATTCTCCTGTGCATGTGTGTGTGTGTGTGTGTGTGTGTGTGTGTGTGTGTATTATGTGATTTGTGCTTTCTTGGGGGGCATTTCTGACTTCTGACAGTCTTTTGGAAGGAGCCCTCTCTGAGTGAGAGAGCATGACTCATGCCCAAAGGCTTCTGGAATTTTCTGTGGATCAAGAACCAGGACAAGAGTGCCGGTCCTTCAGCCGGTGCATGCTTGGGTGGACGAGGGGACATTTCTGTCCCAAGTGCCATGCACACACATGTGTGAGGTGGCAAGACAGTTGTTTTTCCCCTGTCTGGAAAAAAACCCATATTTTTCTGAGCCTGCACGGAGACTGGTCAGAAGCAGACACTTGTGTTTGTTGCACAAGCACGCACACACAGACAGCGTTCTCAGTGTGTGTGTGCTTCTCTCCGGTGCACCTTTTATTAAGTGGATGGGGCATTTCTGCTTTGTCACAGGGCCGTTAGAGGGAGCCTCTTCTAAGTGAGAGGAACGGGCTTTTTCCCTGGACATTCGGACACACGTAGACAGTGTTTTGAGCTGGGAGCAAGAGGAAAGAGATGGTTTTCCTGGGGGTGCAAACTGAGGCCTCTCTGGCAAAGTGAGTGTGTGCCTGAGTGTGAATGTGTGTGTATGGTCGAGACAGTCTTTTCTGCCTGGACAATGACACATACACCACCACCCCCCCCAAAAAAAAAAAAAAAAAACACCTAGGGAGAGTAGTGCAGCCAACAGACAGAGGCTTGTATTTGGTTTGCTTCCTGCACAGCACACACACCCAGTTTTCTGAGTGTGGAAGGAGAGTGACTGTGACCCCCCCAGTATGTGTCTCTTTCTCCTGAACATGCTGACAGCTTTCTGTGATGGGGAAAGCATGTTGGCGTTGCAGGTGATGCATCCTTCCCAAGAGAACAGAAGGTGTTTTGCATTTGTATTTGTGTGTGTGTGTGTGTGTGTGTGTGTGTGTGTGTCCGAGGAAGATTTTCTGCCTTGAGAAAAGGCATGTACAAATTTTCCTGCCTGAGAAAAGAGTCCCATAGACAGACAGTGTGGTGCACGCATACAAACACACACACACACACACACAAACATACACATTTCTGAGTGTGGAAAGACAGCCCAGTGGGAGAGGGGTTCTCTCAGGTGGGTGCTTTTTGGGGAGATGGGTCTTTGTCCCCAGAGATGAAGCACTCAGGGAGGGAGGCGCTGTCTGAGGGACGCGGGGATGGTGTCTGCCTGGAGACCCACACCGAGGCAATCTTCTGCGAGTTGGAACACAAAATGAGTGTTGGTTTTCTGGGTGCTGCATCCTTAGTGAGAGAAGCAAGGCATTTTCTCTCAGTGACACAGCCTGTGAAGGAGATACTTTCTGTGTGTGCGTGTGTGTGTGTGTGTGTGACAGCACTTTGTCTACATTTCAGGTTTCAGAGAGACAGACCAAGATAGAGGAGCATCTCCTGTGCACACGCGCACACACACACACACACACACACACACACACCTGAGCATTTCTATCTAGTGTGCGCTCTATTATTGTGTGTGGAGTGTGTGTGTGTACCTTTTGCCTAGTGACAGAAACCTGTAAAGAGAGACTTCTCTGAGACGGAGGGTACATGTTCTCATGTTCTGATTTCCTCCTGGAGACACACACATACTATTCTACATGCCGATAAACCGAGTTTGTTTTCCAGTGGCACGCAGTTAGTGAGAGAAAGGAAGACATTTTGCATGCATGTGAGAGAGGGGATACATTTATCTTTGCAAACAAAGACCTTTTTTCTCTCATTGCAGGGAGAGACAAACCAACACAGTGTCACACATACATGTCCATGTGACCACATACACACACCATTTTCTTCTTGACCACAGAATTTGTGTTATGTTTTTCTCTCTGGCATGTACTTTCTCAAGAGAGACAGCATTTCTGCCCAGTGAGAATGAAATTTAGAGAAACTTTGAAAGTTCTCTCTCTCTCTCTCTCTCTCACACACACACACACACACACACACACATGCATACATTTTTCTGTATGCTGACAGATAGTGTTTTTTTCCTCAGATGATAATTCCCTAAATAAGGGAAGTAATTTGTCTAGTTTTAAATCCAATCGCGAGAATTTTCTGCTAGAGAGAGAGAGAGAAGAGAAGAGAAGAGAAGAGAAGAGAAGAGAAGAGAAGAGAAGAGAAGAGAAGAGAAGAGAAGAGAAGAGACAGAAAGACAGAGACAGGAAGAGAGACAGATGTTTTTCTTCCTGCAAAAAATCACATGTACATTTTTCCAGCATCCAAGGAAAAAAGCCCTGCAGGCAGAAGCAGTCTTTCTCTCATACACGCTTTCTTAAGGAGAGGGTTGTATTATTATCTAGACACAGACATCTTCAGATAAAAACTTTTCAGAGACAGGGAGCATTTTCAATAGGGACCTGCATGATTTCCTTTGTGCTGAAAACAGACAAGGATTACTTTCTATTTCAGATGGTAGATACTTAGCAAAGGAAGTGGCGATGGCTCTGGTCCCTAACCAAAAGGCACCTTCCTACCTGTGTGTGACAGCAGGTGTCAGAGGGACAGTAGTTTTTTATTCCTGGGGAAAGACCCATCTGTCTCTCTGCCTGCAGAGTGAGGCCTCAGAGTTCGCACAGGTACACTCACCTGTGTGGACATTCGTATGTACCCACACCCTCCCCAAGGGCGGGGCGGAGCAGGGTGAGTGGTTCTCCTAGTGACGTTTTGAAAACTGGTGTGTTCTACCTAGAGGCAGAGAGTGAGCAGGAGGCAGAAACATGAGACACTCATGGACACACATGCGCACAAACCAACACACAAACACAGACTTCGATAGGCTGAGAAATAGAAAGTGTGTGTGTGTGAGCGTGTGTGAGTGTGTGTGTGAGCGAGTGTGAGTGTGTGTGAGTGTGTGTGTGTGTGTGTGTGTGTGTGAAAGAAAGAGAAAAACAGAGACAGACAGAGAGAGGCTTTCCACTGGCAGAGAAACAGACAGACTTCAGATCTAGCGGGCACTCCAAGCAGGTGAGACGGGACCAGGTGACCAAGCTCTGGCAGCCCACTGCCGAGACCCCTCCGGGCACAGTGCCTGGTGTGGTGCCAGCACCCAAGGGCTTTTCAGGCTTTTCTTTCATGGGTCAGAAATAGGCCCACGTGCCACTGTGCTGTTGCCCTCTCACTTTCTCTCCATCCAATGACTCCTGTGTATACTGTCCCCTCACTTGCCCCATCTCCTTTCAATGGCCACTGCCTCGTGACCACAGAGCTAGGACACTCTGAGGTTCAATGCCTGAAACTGTTTTCCAGTCAAGAGGTCTCAAAGGTCTGGAGCTTGAAGGGGCCCCAGAGAAACAGTTGTCACTCATCACTCTAAGTGTTCTGGGAGGGCAGGGACAAAGGGCATGACCTCAATCACTGGAAATCATGGCTTTGGCCCAGAATATTGCAACATCCTTGAAATATGCACTTGAGGGGAGAGATGTGGGCCCAGGACCCCTCCTCCAGCTGCCCTGGGGAGTGGCAGGCAGGGCCTATTCCTGACTTCTCCCACCAGATCTGAGCTTGGGACTCCGGAAGTAGAACGGGAATGTGGGGTCGCTGGGGGGGCTCTGTGGTTTTCCTTCCAGCCTTGGCTGACTGATGGGACATGTTCTGTGAACCCAGGGCTCACCTGGGGGTGGCCAGCACGGCACCAAGTACTCCAAGCGCCTACCTGCTTCCCTAGATGCTGGGAACAAGCACTACAGCTTGTGGGATTGTGGTGAGGTTGAAATGGGGTTACTCTGAGGAATGAACACATGTACGCATGTACAACATTTAACTCAGTGACTGGCTCAGAATAAGTGCTCATCAAACAAAAGCTATTTTCATCTGCATTGCTATGACGAGTTGCAGAAATACTGGCTGTCTACCCAACCGTCAGTCGTGTTCCCTTCGTTCTTGTGAACAGAACCCTGATTTTTGTGCGACAATGTGCCCAGCTCGACAGAAAGAGTGCTGACTTGTCTATGCCATCGCAAGCTTATTCTCCTTTGTCTTGAGCCGGGTAGGGATGGACCTATGACCTACTCTTAGAAAATGAAATACAAAAGAAAATCTACTAGGAGGCTTCTGGAACACATTATGCCCCCCCTTCAGAATAAAGAGAGATTCATAAAGAAGAGGCTTTTTGGCTTCTACCCCATTCTTTCCTGTTTGGTGTGTCATTGTGGAAGGAGCACATGATGTCTGGAGCTGTGGCAACTGTGTTGTGAGCATGAGGGTGGCACAGCAGAGAACTAGGAAGAGCAGGAGTTCTGGGTTATACCAACGCGTGGCCGCCCACCTCCAGGCTGCTAGTTATACACTATGAGTCAACTCCTGCTGTTTGCGTTTCTTAGAGTTATTTCATCTCCTACAACCATAAGGATTTTGACCAACACATTTTTACAGTGGATTAAAGTCACCATGCCGAAAAATTTGTAAATAGAGGAATGTTTTGAAACAAGCGACAAGCTGGCAGCAGAGATACCATCCTTGCAAAATTTCTTACACACTTTCTAGTGGAGCAGGCTGTCACCTTGTCCTGACTCTCTTTCCTCAGAAGGTAAGGGCTAGAAAAAGCTGTAATTTGATCCAACTTTCCTCACATTAACGCCGTGTGAGAGGAAGTTAACGCCAAGGGCCCCTGTGTCTTTGGGGATCCCGTCGTGGGACCTTTTGAAGCATAAATAACCTTTCTCATAGTGGCTTGTTCTGTAAAAACAGTTGGCATTTGGGGAGCACTGACCACAGCTCTGCGAGGTCCGATCTTTAACCCCCTGCTTCATGGATGATGCATGCGAAGGCTCCGACTGGCACCCAGTAAGTAGCACTCAAAGATTTAATCTTCAAGTTCATGTTCAAGTCCGTCGCATTCCAAAACCTGAGTGTCAACATGGGCTCTTGTGAGAGCCTTTTAATAATCGCAAGTGTCTCTTCCCCTGCAAATGGGCGACCACATGTGGGAGCAGGTGCCTCGTCAGGAGATGAGGTAGGGAGGGGTGAGGCCACGAAAACTGAGAGTTTAAGAAGAGGAGAGAGAAGAGGGGAGCTTGGGGAGCAGGAGAACAGACCCAAGACCGTGGAGAACGACCTCTTGGGAGCTGTCTTGACCGCCATTTCTCAGCTCTAACTACAGGCACACATCTGTCAGCTTTCCACACTCATCCCATTTGATCCTTTGGACAAACCTAGGGGGATGAGTTTGTCAGTGAGCAGCCCCTGGGCCCCACGTGGCCCACAGATGCATCTTCTATGATGTATAGAGCATTTTGTGATTTGACGTGTAAGTTATTCTGGCCGAGGCCTGTGTTCCACCAGCTGCAGACCCCCGATCCATGGTTGTGCCCCCACGCTTCTGTTCTACCATCTATGTGCCCCTCTGATGGGCAATTTGCAAACATGGGCCCTGACATATTTACATGAGAAAGACGAGTCTCAGAGAGGCACCGTCACCCACCCAAGGCCACTCTATTCACAGGAGGTGGAATCTCAACTTGAACCCAGGTCTGTCTATAAGCTTTGGCTTAGAGTTGTCATATTTAGCAAAAATAAAGAAAGGAGAGATTCTAATTTAACATGCAGTTAAATGAGAATTTCAGATAACAGTTTTTAGTATAAGTACGTCCCGTGTAGTATTTGGGACATACTTACACTGAAACATCATTGCTGTTTTTCTGAAATTCTAATTTAACTGTGTGTCCTGCATTTTATCCGGCAACCCTACCCATGCTTCACCCTCCACTCTCCTGAAGCAGGATGACAAGAAGAATCCTTATACATCTTACTTCCTTGAATTATAGCCCCAAACTTATTTTAAATAACTTCTATTTCTCTTCACCTCTTTCTTCTGTTATACTCTCCTGCCTGTGTCCTTCCTCTCCACACAGGTCTCTGTGAGGTGGTGTGGTCTGGCTGGAATGCCACCTCTTACCATGAGATGGACAGATGGATGGATGGATGGATGGATGGATGGATGGATGGATGGATGGATGATGGATGGATGGATGGATGGATGGATGGATGGATGGAGGATGGATGGATGGAAGGATGGAAGGATGATGGATGGATGGATGATGGATGGATGGATGGATGGATGGATGGATGGATGGATGGATGGATGGATGGATGGATGGATGGATGGATGGATGGATGGATAAATGTTGGCTTAGCAGGAAGAGGGAGTACTTCAAGTTGGTCCCTGCAAGTCATGGGACGAGGTGAGGGTAGTGAGAGTTAGGGGCAGAAAGAGCCTGATTCTTCTGGGCTGTCTGAAAGCAAGGGGGCACATAACTCCCTCCCCATCTCTCTGTCTGGATGCATTGGTGGGTTAATGTTTTATAATTCCCTCCCTGGTGTAACCAAGTCAGAAGATGCTGACTGTTGTCTCGCTGAGGGTTTGGAGCAACCTCCATCCTGGAGTTAGTTCTCCAGGAGACCCGGACCTATAGACTCTGAATTTGCCCCTGGAAAGCTGCATGGGTTGGGGGGGCGAACAGGACAGCTGGCTGCTGGCAGGGTTTCAAGGAGCCTCAGCAATGTAGACAAGCATTAATGGACTTTACTGCTTTCTCAAGAATATAGTTAGTCATTTACACGACTTCATTTTAATTGCTGCAATAAATAATTTTTGGTTAATTAGGATGCATAAACTTATATATCACTTATTAACAAAATTATTTGCAGCAAAAATTGATATGTTTTGCCCTTGGGCATACTGTGTCGGTTTTGGAAACGCTGAAGAATAAATAATCACCAGAAGGAGACATCCACAGACACAACTGAGAAGTATTTTTAAGCCTACTGTGTGTCTGGCTCTGTGCTGGTATGGGGGAGCGACACAGGAGAGCAGAGAACAAACAGGAAAAAACCTCTTTTTGCGGTCACTGTAAAGAACCTTACCGTTGGGTGGGAGTCTTCTTATAATTTATCAACTGTGTGCCTTTGGGTAAGTTACTTAACCTCTCTGTGCCTCACGTCTTCATCTGTAAAACGTGTCATAGAGGACCCACCCCCTGAAGGTGTTGTTAGGATTTGCATAAAAAGGACCACAGAGGACACATGTTCCTTTAGGTGACCCAGCATCCATGTCCCTTTCTTCTAACAACCATATCCTGATGTTCCTGAAGGGACTTATTCCCTCTCTATGTCCATGTGCTTTGATCTTTGGGAAGGAGGTCATGCAATGCATCCCTAAATCAATCAGCATAATCCTGACCATAGTGATCAGCTGAGGGATGGGCATGTGACCTAGATTGTCCAATCAGGACTAATTCTGGGACTTTTGGTGGAGTGACCAAGAGGAAGACCTTCCTTTCCACTGTGAGCCTTGGACAGTGGGAGCCACCAGGAACAGAGTCGTGGCACCAGCCCATAGACAAGCAGACGAGACAGTGCTCAGAATCCTGGGATGACACTGCAGCTCCTGGATCCAGCCATGCCTGAAGCAAGTCTATCCCTTGGCCTTTCAGCTCTGTGAACCAATGAAGTCCAGTTTGGACTTAAGCCAGTTTTAATTTTCCTTTCCATGGGCAACTGACAGACTCTTCACTAATATAAACACTTAGAACAATGCCAGGCTCATGGTGAGATTCAATAATTGTTAGTTAACAGTGCAGAAAGTGAAAGAAACAAAATGGGCTGCTGACGTCTCACCCTGGCCTGCTTATCCTGATACTTCATTAGGAAGGACATGTGCTCTGTGCTGGTCCCGACATGCTCCAGCCCTGTAGGGACAGCCACACGCAGGGAGGTAGGCTTAGGTGACGTCTGTGTCCCCTGGCTGCATCTACAGAATTGGGCACCCATTCTGGGCCAGCCAGAGGCAGGGAAAGGGGCTATGGGCCCCGGTGGCCCTGAGCAGCCCCTGACAGTGACTCTGGTCATGGAGGTGACCAACGACACAGCTTTCCAGAACACCTGAAACCAAAATGTTATTTACTCCCTCCTTGCCGAGGTCCCTTTCATCCTGCCAATCACATTTTGGAGGTGATGGCCCTTCCTGAGCCCCCGTTCCTGACCTGGCTTGCCAAAACCCAAGCTGTGGCTCTCCTCGCACAGCACGCAGTTTTCCCCTGGGGAGAAAGACAGCTCGTTCTTTTGGATGCTAGCAAATGTCCTTCCTGTGTGACGTGTGGCCTTCCTGTGACCACCAAGGTCGTGCACCCAACCTGAATGTGTTCTTCTGTTAATATAAGAGCCAAGGGGCGATTTCCTCGTGTGCCTTTTTCTCATTGAGGAAGCTCTTAAGGGGTTAGCAGCACCTTCCATGACCAACCTCAGCGCTTCCCACAAGAGAAAGAAAAGAATGGGGTCTAAGGACTTAATTTCATGATATTATTAACTTTGGGGCAATTTATCTTCTTTCACTGACCTTTCCCTCCCCACCTGCCAGCCCCATTGCTGAGACCCGTCAGGACAGCCAAGTCGCCGGAGAAAAGCTGAGCAGCGTCACTCTAGGGACAGGGGTATTTCAGATATTCTTTCTCAGGAAAGAAGAAAACATCTTTATGCCTTCGTTTGCACGCTCTGGGTTAAACTCTTGCGTAGGAATTCAACATTTCCTTGGCGTGTGTCTCTCGCCACCTCCCAAGATGGTCAACTCTCTTTGGAGAAACACAACGGCGTCATGGCCTGGGAGATCAAATGAGGGGTGAGTGGCTGTGATGGCAGATGCTGAGGGTTCTTCCATCCTGTGGTGACGGTTCCCCGGGGTGCAGGCATTGGCCTGTCCTCCCCCCGCCCCACTGGCGCACACAGAGCCAGCCAAATGTGAGGATAATAAGGAAAGGAGGAGAGGGAGAGAGAAAATAAAACTGTCTTCACCACCGAGGAGCCAGGCGGATGATTTAACGGGCAGAAGGAACTTTCCAATCCTCATGGCGGCCACTCCCTCCATCCGCTGATTTGGCCCCACTTGAAACATTCCCTTGGTTTTTGAGGAGGAATTAGTGGAATCTGCACGTTCTTTTCTACCAATAGTGAGTATCTGGGGACAGGATTTTTGTGGCTTTTTTTTTTTTGGCAGATGTTGAGCCTTCATTAGGCAAAGGAAGAGAGAGGGGCCCCATGACCCACGTGACATTGCCGGAGGGGTTAAATGCTCTTCTCCAACACCTGTGCCCCCCGAGGCTGGGCCCAGGGGATAGAGCGACACTGAGGCATGGGGAAAAGCAAATGAAGTAGAAAGCTGTGCACCCACATTTGACCTGAGGCCTCTCCCTTCACCACTGGGTGCCTCAGTTTCCCTCTCTGGGACTTGAAAGGCGGCACTCTGTCTGAGTTTGCTGAAGTATGATGTTGTGAAGACAAACCACATAAAGGAATGTTTTACTTGCTGTCCAACTCTGTCGTTTTTCTGATTACATCAAGAAACATCTCAGTCTAATGTATCAGTGGCCCCCAATCCGTCGCAAACTACCCTTTTGAATGAACCATGCCTTGGGCTCAGAATCTTCTGTAGGTGAGGTTTCCAGCCAAATTTAATAATGTTTTGTTCCATCATCTTTCTGTTCATGGTTACCGTCTATTTAATATGGCAAGGAATAGTGGTTTTCCACTTCTGGCGCTTTGTAAAACAATCTTACATTTTTTTTAAAGGTGAACTGATTTAGAAACAAATATCACAAAGTCACATCAGTGAGAGTCATGCAAGTGGGGCTGCTTGTATCCTATGAGGCCAGCGTGGTAAGCGTGTCCCCAAAAGCCGGACCTGGGGCCACCTCCCTTCCTCCCCAGTCTAGGGTCTATGGGTTCCAGAAAACTATTTAAGGTTTGGGACAGCATGCGGAAATGTATAGCGAGCAAACAGGGAGGGACTTTTAAAGTGGGTGCTGTCCATGTCCAAACATAAAAGTGGGCTCCGCTGATGGGGTTTCGGGAAGGAAGCCAGCACGGCTGGAATGAGAGGGACTCACGCAGCCCCAGCCTGGGAGAGGGACCTGAGTTCTGGCTCTGCCTAGGTTAGGACAGGGCTGTCACATGGCAAGGGGTAATGCTGCCTGTCCTTGGAGCAGACCTGCCCGTCTCTTTGGGTTTGGGAACTTGCCACCAGCCCTCCTTCCTCTGTCGACAGGGGCACTTCCAGGAGCTGCAGGCAAGCACCCGAATGGAGAGAGGATTGTTTCGATAGACCAACGCCCACACGCAGACGTACACAAACACACCTCCAGACCCATGGCCCGCATAGCCACCCCAAGGGCCCCCAGAGCTGGACACATCTGGAAAGCAACAAGGCCAGCCTGGCCTCCTGCCCCTTCCATAACCTGAAACTGCTGACTTCTGCAGCCCGGGTTTCTGGCCCATCAGCCAGGACCCCCGTGCGTGGGCTCTGTTCCTGGAAAGGACCACTTCTGAGAAAGCCCTTGGTCACGAAATCCCTAAGCTCATGTGCCAGATTCTTCAACGCTGAGGGCGAGCTACTCGATAGAACATTCAGCAATCAATTTGGTTCCCAAAACGGTGGTCGATAAATCATGGAGAAGATGGTTTCCCAGAAGAGTCTGTTTCTCATCCATAAGAAGAAGCACAGCCTGCCATTCCCGATTTCTGAGCCAAAGCAGGAAATGAAACGTCTGAGCTTCGTCACCAGCCCAGACCTCTGCTTAAGCTCCAGCTCACCCACCCTCGACATATGTGTGTGTGTGTGTGTGTGTATATATATATTTATATGTTGTTTTCCTCTCAAGAACAAATTACTTACCGAAATGTTGCATACCTAATGCTGTAATTATGGGCCCCGTCAACACCTACGGGTACCTACTGAGAGGCAGCAGGGTGGGCAGCTCCCTCACCTGACTCCATAATTGACTCCTGCCTTCCCAGGAGCGTGCAGCCCGCTGTCAGAATGAGGGGTGGTGCAGGGATGAGGTGGCGAGGACCCTGGCCCACCGAGCTTCTATCCTCTCTGGTTTGCCTTACATGGGACAGAGTGGGGACTGGGAGTAGGGGTCGGAGGTGGGGGCACCTGAGAGATTCTTGCTGCTGGGTCCCTGTCCTGCTCAGGGCTCTGCGTCCCGTCCCCCCCAGCCTCCCACCTGGCTCCTGTGCCCCAGTTGTCACCCAATAGCGAGCCCTTCCTCAGAGCGCTGGCCGGTCACGTTTCCCAGGAATGGCTTCCTGTCATCAGACCGAGGCCAAACCCAAAGGCCAGCTACATACCCAGCCATCTCCAGTTTCCAGGTTCTCAGCCAAGTGAAAGAGGGGCCCACGGGCCAGGAGCCAGGCGCTCATGGCAGCCATTACTGACGAAGTGGCCATTTCCTTGGGCCATGTGGACACTCCCCTCTGCGCAGGTCACACTCAGCTTGACCCCAAGGCTGCCCTGGGGCAGACATGACTCCCTACATTACTGAAAGGGAGCCTGGGGCTCTGGAATGTGGCAGGTCTGGCCATAGACCACCTGGTTGGGGTGACCAGACCTGGAGTCTAGCCCCAGACCTTACTCCAGAGCTTCTGTTCCCACCTCCATTCTACCTGCTGCAGTCCCTTCCTGCTTCCTGGGTACTGCCTGTGTATCCAGTGATGACCAGTGTGTCTCCATGGGCCCCCTTGTCCCGGCGGTGCTGGAGAAACCCAGGGAGCAGAGCAGGGTGAAGGAGGCTGGAGGGGTTAAGGCATGGAGGAGGGCTGGCCACGTCTCCTCCACTGAGCACAGGTGCCAACACCCTGACCAGGAAGAAAGTGCAGGGCCCCACGGCGCCTCGCACACCGCCTGGAAGGTTGGCTCCAGGAGGGACCTGCATATCACTGGAGTCACGTGACCAGGAAGAGCAGTGTCAGTGATCTGCTGCCTAATACCAAGAGTATGAGCTGGTCAAAGGTCTGTGACACAAGTACTCCCTTCAGGTCCCACCGCCATCACCTGCTGTCCTTTTCCTGGGACCCTGTGCATTTCCTTGGTGGCCCTTGTGACAATCTGTCTTTGTATGTTTAGCTGTGCTGGAATCTGTTTACTATCTGCCACCACAGTCACTGTCAAGCTTCCTGAGGGCAGGGACTCTATTTGCCTGTTTCACCACCGATTCCTGAGCCCTGAAAATAGCACTTGGGGCACCAGAGAGAAAAGGGAAGGAGAAGCGAGGCAGCGAGGGACACACACGAGTCTCCTGGACACGTGATGGGGGTTGTGAGATTCCTTTTGGGGGTGCTAAGGTGCTCCACTGTATTGAGAAGGAAGTCAGATTAGATGAGTCAAGTACCCCCTACGTAATACTAGTGTTCGAGAATTCTGTAAATGCAAGGTCAGCTGTGTGCATTAGTCATGGATGTTATGAATGGGAGCCATTTAGAAAAGGTTAGATGACACTGAGTGTGTCCTGTTAGCTGAGGCAGGACCCCATGCTAAGTATCCACAGTGTCATCCACCAAGAGTAGCCCTGACGAAGGACGTTTGGGTGCTGGGATGGCTTCTGCGTCCCTCACCTGGAAAGCTCACTTATCCGCAACACTTGGCTAACGCCGTGGGACCCAGGGCGTTGCTGCCGAGCTCTGCTGCGCTGCGACATTCTTTAACCAGGCTCACTTGAACTATTGATTAAAATCAGCAGTTTCCCTTGCAGTTCATTTTTTCAATAATGCTAATTTTAGTAATTCATTAAGTTAGGCCAGACAGCGTGTGCTTCTAACATGTGTAATGAGCCAAATCATGAAATTAGATAATGCATGAACTCCAAGACGAAACAGGTAATTGGCCAAGCATTGCCAATCAGCTCAGCACACAGCGATGAGAATGTGGGTCCCACAGAGACCCTCGT
Source organism: Rhinolophus sinicus (assembly GCF_036562045.2). Taxonomy (NCBI): domain Eukaryota; kingdom Metazoa; phylum Chordata; class Mammalia; order Chiroptera; family Rhinolophidae; genus Rhinolophus; species Rhinolophus sinicus. The sequence continues at coordinate 19,408,320 of NC_133762.1, forward strand.
GCTGCTGCAAACTCCCATCCCAGAGCCCGAATGAAACTTTTCCCATCAGGACAAGTGAGTCATGTTGTTTTTGAAGTTCTTTGTATTAGAAAGACATTTGCCCCAGACCATCATCATTCATTCCAGAATTTAATATCCTGAGACATCAGGAAGTTTTCCACAGTATCTAAATTAAATTCTTTCTTATGAAGCTCAGATCCATTTCCTTCTGAATAGATAGCAAACTGCCAGCCATAACCGCCTGCGCGATAACCAGAGATTCATAGATTTTTAAGGATAATATGATACAAGCCCCTCTTTATGAAGGAAACTGTGTTCATAGGTGGCTGCACAAGACCATATGGAGAGCTGGATGCAATGCTGGTCTCAGAGTCCAAGACCCCCACGCCCCTTTGCAGCCCCTGCCCCAAGCCCACTCCCCGGACTGGCCCACCCAAGGAGATCTGAAGAGCAGAGTAAGATGACGCCAAGGGCATGTCTTTTGAAAGATCTGAACAGCCAAGTCACAGGGAAGGAAATTGCTGTTGGCTTTGAAAGTATATATGAAAAGCTGCCCTGTCTCTCTCATAATAACAATGCCAATGAGGCATCTATCAGATTGGCGTGATCACAAACTTTGGCAACACCCTGTGATATCTTGGCGTGGGGACATCTGACACCCTTGAACACTGCAGTTTCTTAGGAGCTGTTGGCAATGTCCATTCCGATTAAAAACAGACACACCCTTCAATTTGGCAACTTTCTTTCTCGGGATTTGTCCAGCAAACCTTTTTACAAATCGCCCGAAGTCACAAGGGGAACGCCGGAAGCTCCAGATGCACAGCAGTGAGGTGACGCTCTATAAATTAGGGCTCACCCATGCAAAGCTATATGCCACCCCACGGATGAGCCAGGGCCATGTGCACTGGTGTGGAACTGCCCCCCAAACAGCCTGCTAATTGACAAATACAAGGAACAGGAGAGTGCACGTTAGAGCGGCTATTTGCATAGAAAGTAAAAAGGAGGGTCATTGTGCATGAATATACATGGAACACACTCGTACATAGGGCATAACCCTAGAAAGATGTTCAAGAGATTGCTATCTTGCTGTTTCTGCAGAGGGGGGTTGGAGAACTGAGAGGGGATAGAGACTTAATTTCCCTTTGTACCTTTTGTGATGCTCTAAAGTTATCTTCCTGTGCGTGCGTTTCTCATGTGGGCTATTTATGCACGTGGTCATGTAGCTCAACAGAACCTAACAAGCCGGCCATGGTTCTTCACACCAAACAGACCTGGTGCAAGGGCCCGCTCCACCACGCCACTTCACACCTCCCGGTGTTGAAGACTCGGTTTCCTCCCCTGTACAACGGGGAGCACCCTGACCTCCTCCGGGAACCAGCCCTGCGGAACCAGCACGGCTAACTCCCTTCACCTGCACAGGAGTCTCCCCAGACAACAGAGCTTTTCAAGGTCAGAGCAGAACAGACAGGTGTGGGTATCGCTGACACCTTCTGGAACACGGGGTGCAGAGCTCAGCTGCCCCTCGGAAGATGCCTGCTCTCCCCGCCGGCCTCCTGCTCTCCCTGGGACGAGCTGCCCACTTCGCCAAGCTTGTTTGCTGTGTGCCCACATGCTTCCCTTCCATCTCATGGCTGGCCCCAGACTGCCATTGCCAACGCAGGTCCTCACTCACTCCTCACCTGGGTCAGATCAGGCCCAGCTCCTCCATCTCATCCACTCATCACTCACAGCTTCCCCCAAATCCACTCAATGTTGCAGAATCTCCTGAACCTTTATTTCAGCATCCGCAAGACACAGGCGTATAGGATTTGGGTGTTCAGGGCTGTGCAGACTCCTAAGGACCATCGAAGGAAGGAAGACAGAGGAAGAAGGCTCCAGACTCAGTGAGCAAGGTCAGAGCTGGGCCTCAGAAGCCCAAGCCCAGAGCTGGTCTCACCACAGAGCCTTTGCTTCTGCTGTGCTCCCTGCTGGGAGCGCCATCTCCCGGGCTTTTCTTGTGTCTCGTTCTCTCAGCATCTCCGTCTCAACTCTCACTTCCTCAAACAGGTCTCCCGCGGCCACCTCAGGTAAGTAGCCTCTTTCCATTCCATCTTTTTCTCTCACGTCTGTTTAATTGTGTATCATCCATGTCCCCACTAGAACAGAAGCTTCAAGAGGACAGGGAACCAGCGCTACCCATCATGACAGGGTCCCCAGCGTCTTCTACACATTGGAACTCACTAAACATTTGCTGGACAAACTAACGATGACAGCACACAAAAAATACCTTCCTTCTCTCCTTAAACAATATGTAGGTCTGTGCTCCAGAATCTCTAACGGCCCCCAATTTCCTGTCTAATCTGGTCCGTGCCCCTTAGCCAGGCCACGCTCTCCCTCCTTAGTCCTCTTTCCCAGCTTCATTCCGCCCCACCCCATTAGACAGCCCCATCAGACAGACACGCCCCCACATTCTCAGACTCCATACACACACCTGTACACCTACAGCACACACAGAGATCACACGCACACACGCCGCACAGCACTCATGCCATGTTCACCTCTACCTCTGGACCTTTCTTCCTGCTGTTTGTTAGTCACGCCCCAAAACCTTCTCCTTCCCAGCCCTAGCGCCTTCAGGGCTGACTCAGCCTTTCCGCCTGGTGGCCTTCCTGCCCTCTGCAGGCCCTGTGAGAATACCCCTGTGCACACACAGCTTAATTTTTCCGACTCCTTCAAGCACGTGTGTCTTGGGCAAAGCTGGGAGCCTCTTGTTTCCCCACAAGGCAGGATGGAAAAGGCACCGAGAGGCTCAAAGCCTGACCCTCCTGCACAATCTTGGGAAAGCTCAACTACCAGCTCAGTTCTCCCTCCCTGGAATGGACATTGTAGTTCCTGTGTGGTGGTTGTGACAATTAAATGGGGGAGTGAGTCCAGCAGCACAGTAAGCAATCAAGAACAGGTGTCCTCATCAACACTCTCCTCCTCTTCATCACCATTTTAAAATGTATTATCATTGAGCTGACTGGATATGACCTTTGTGGGAGCCCCTGAAAAAGCCACCCTGCAGTGCATGTGTCAGTGCTGCAGCCGCGCCAATGGCTGTTTTGACAGAAGCCCAGACCAGCCAGCCGACCTTTCCCGGTGCTTTGGGACCTTCGAGAGATTACAGTGGCACTGGAGCAGGACAGGCCCCAGGTGGCTCAGGACCGTCCATCAGGATCGCACTTGCACTTTCAGTGGGGACAAATCGAGCCTGCTGAAGGCATCCATCACAGGAGCCTTCCTGTGTGCCTGCCTGTGCCCTTCTTGGCCAGGTGGTGGCCATCTTGGTTGGTGGCAGCCCAATCACCATCAATACATCCACCCAGTGAATATCAGAGTGACCACTCCAGCCTCCAGAGACTCAGGAGCTGGTGTGGGGACCTGGCTCCGGACTCTGTGGGGCAGGATCTGGGCAACACACAGATCAATGCAGAGAAAGGAGTGTACTCAGAGAACAGAGGACCCACCATCTTCTGCTGTCCCCACGTGATCCTTAACTGCTCTGCTTACCCCTGAAACTGAGGGCTCTGGGAGGACACCTGCCCACCAGGGCTGTTCAAAGTAGCACCTGGCCCTGCCGTGCTTTCCTCTGCCTTCCTTTCTCAGGTGACTGCTGCTGTGTTTACTGAGGACTCTTGCTCACAGCTCTCCATTTACTCCAACTCATAGAGATCATAGGTTGTTGCTTTTTCACTTTTTCCACAGAGGAGCCCAGGTGGAAGCAATGGAGACTAATGACAAACTCACCTTTCTTCTACAAATGAAACCACAATGAGAGACAATGTCATATTCACGAGAAGGACGAAAATTAAAAAGCCTGTCAAAACCGAATGTTGGCAAGGATGTGAAGAGACGGGTTCTCAGAAACCACTGATGGTGGTAGAAAGCGGCACAACCTCCTTGGAACTTTTTGACAGTTCCTGATGAAGTTCAACATCCAGGTATCACATGACACAGCAATTTCACTCTTGGAAATTTACCCAAGAGAAATGAAAACATTTGTGCAAGTGTTCAGAGCAGCTTTATTCATAATAGCCCCAAACTGCAAATAACCCAAATATCCATCAATAGTAGAGTGGTAAGCAGGTTGAAGTAGATTCATACAATAAAATATACAAGAAAAAAAACCAAATTACTAATACACACAACAATATAGAACCTTCAAAAGCATTGTTGAGTGAAAGAAGCCAGACACAAATGTATACATACGTATCATCCCACTTACATGAAGTTCAAGAACAGAAAATTAATCTATGGTACTAGAAATCAGAATATTTGTTTTCTCTGGGTAGCCAAGGCTGTGGGTATATAATTACCTGGGAGGAGAGAAGGGAACTTTCTGGGAAGAAGGAAATGTCCTATATCTTGAGGACCCAAGATGGCAGAGTAGATAAACACTGGGCCTGCGTCCTTCCGTAAACACATTAAAATTACAGCTAAACTATAGAAAAATCAACCTGGAGAACCATCTGAAGTCTAGCTGAACAGAAGTCCTATAACTAAAAATATAAAGAAGACGCCACGTCGAGACTGGTAGGAGGGGTGGAGACTCAGAACAGGCCCCAAACCTCCATGAGGTGGTTGAGAATCAGGAGAGATATCTCAGCCGCAGAGGCTCCCCTCTGGAGGAGCAATAGACCCCAGTCCCACACCAGCCTCCCCAGCTCAGAATAATAGTGCCAGGAAGAGGAGCCCCCACAACATCTGGCCGTGAAAAACAGCAGCGAGAAACCCAGACGTCCTCTTAAACGGCCCGCACATAGACGCACTCGCTCGCAGGCACTCACCTTGGGCTCCAGCGGAGGGTTGGTGACTTGGGAGGCCTCGGAGACATACGAGGGTCAGACTGAGATGTGTTGTTTTTAGGCAAGGGCTGGAGAACAGTCAGCATTTTCCCAGAGAGGGGACCTTCTCCCGAACAGCCATCAGGTAAGTGCCATCTTGCCTGTGCTGAGCCCGCCCCCTACGCGTACGGCCAAATCTGAATCTGATTGGCCTGGTGAGTTCCACTGGCTCCACCCTGCTGACTCAGCTGGTACCCAGCCCCACTCAACTTAATAGAGCACAACCAGATACACTTTCTCAGTGAGCAGCCAGCCCCTCCCACATTGCACTCTTTCTTGGAAAACTATTGGACTCCAAGGGCCCCAGGTGGATGAGGACTATCCTCAGTGAGCTCTCAGACTCTCGCTGAGTAGCTCCAGGCTCAGCACTGGCACCAAACCAGAGTCCACATTACCCTGCTGACCACAACTCTTCCCACTCTAGTGACTCCCTGAGACCCCGCCTCAACCAACTTGTGTACTGCACAAGGCTTTATCAATAGCTGAACCTTAAGGGAGCTGGCAGGTGCCAGTAGGCCTCACGGTGTCCTGGGTTTTTGCAGACCTACCCCAGGCCTGGTACTGGTGACAGATGTCCTCAGTTCACAGCATGGCCTCTCCTACGCGCCTCCAATTTTATTTAGCATAGGAAGCGACCAACTGTGGATTGCTTTGTAGCTCCTACAAAGTCCCCGGCTGGTCACAGGCAGTGGGTGACCTGGGCCTGCAACAGAGCCCCTCCCAAAAGGTCCTAGAACCAATACACTTGGAAGTTGACTTCAGACCACAGCAGAGCACTGCCCAATTAGTCCCACAAGCGGCATACACAAAGGACCGTCTCAACAGGCACCAGATCCCACAGGGGCAAACCCCACTCAGTAGGGTAAGGCCCCTGCAAGCAGCCCATAAGTTGTGGATGTGGCCAAACCCCACAGCCAATCAGCCTGAGGGCCAGCCACACCCACTTGGTTGCCAACAGCAACCAAGGCTCAACTATAACAGGACAGCACATACAACCCACACAATGGACACTCTTGAAGCACCTGGAGTAGGGGACCAGGGAAACTGTACCAGGGCCCCACGGGGCACCCACTACATAAGGCCACCTGGCCAAGACTGGAAGATGGAGCAGATCTACCTAATACATAGAAACAAACACAGAGAGGCAGCCAAAATGAGGAAACAAAGAAACATGACCCAAGTGAAATAACAGGAGAAAACTCCAGAAAAAGAACTAAATGAAATGGAGGCAAGCAATCTGCCAGAGACAGAGTTCAAAACAATGGTTATAAGGATGCTCAAGGAACCTAGTGAGAATTTCAACAGAGAGACAGCAAGCATAAAAAAGGACATAGAAACCATAAAAAAAGAACCAGTCAAAAGTGAAGAATACAATAACTGAAATGAAGAATGCACTGGAAGGAATCACCAGCAGACTAGATGAAGCAGAGGATCGAATCAGTGATTTGGAAGATGAGGCAGCAGAAAATATCCAATTAGAACAGCAAAAAGAAAAAAGAATCCAGAAATATAAGGATAGTTTAAGAGACCTCTGGGACGACATCAAGCATAATAACATTCGCATCATAGGGGTAACAGAAGGAGAAGAGAGAGCAAGGAATTGAGAACCTATTTGAAGAAATAATGATGGAAAACTTTCCTAACCTGATGAAGAAAATAAAAAGGAGGTAGGACATATGCACAATGGAATATTACTCAGCCAGGGAACGGAATGGGTTCTTGCCATCTGCAGCAGCATGGATGGACCTGGAGGGTGTTGTGCTGAGTGGAACGTCAGACAGAGAAAGACAGATGCAATGTGATTTCACTTATATGTAGAATCTATAAAAACAAAATTAACAAATAAAACAGAAAGAAACTCATAGATTCAGAAAACATTTTGATGGTTGCCAGATGGGACAGGGTAGGAGTGGGTGAAAGAAGGAGAAGGGATTAAGAAGTACAAATTGGTTGTTATAAAGTAGTCATGGGGAGTGGGGTACAGCATAAGGAATAGAGTCAATAGTATTGTAATAACTATGTATGGTGTTAGATGGGTACCAGATTCATTGGGGTGATAGATGGGAGGGGGTTGGGGACAGGGTGAAAAAGGTCAAGGGCTTAAAACGTACAAATTGATAGTTACAAATAGTCATGGGAATGTAAAATAATGATGTGGTAATAACTATGTACAGTGCCAGGTGGGTACTAAACTAGTCAGGGGATCACTTCTTAAATTATGTAAATGTCTAACCACTATGCTGTACACCTGAAATTAATACAGAATAATACTGAATGTCAACCGCAATTGAAAAAACTTAAAAAGGGGGGAAAACATGAAGGGGAATAAGAGGTTCAAATTTCCAGGTATAAAACAAATAAGTCATGGGATGTAATGTACAACATAGGGAATATAGTCAGTAATATTGTGACAGCAGGGACGGTGTCAGGTGGTTGCTGGACTTCTCATGGTGATCACCTTTTTAGGTACATACATGTTGAATAACTATAGTGTATACCTGAAACTAAGATAATGTTGTATGTTAGCTATATTTTTAATAAAAATCTTTTTAAAAAAAACGAAAAGAAAAGAAATGTCCTGTGTCTTGATTGAGATGGTGGCTACATGGGTAAATACCTGATAGAATTCATAGGGCGAAACACTAAAAATTCGAGTATTTTACTAAATGTAAATATACCTCAAACAAACCAAAAAACTGGGGGGGAAATTTCACATCTCCCAGGGCCTGATTTCTAGCCAGCTCCTTTGTCAGTGTCTCTTAACTTTAAAAGGCACTAACTTCACACGCTGAGACCGCGTTGTCAGGGTGCAGTCATACTCCAAACCTATGCACTTGACAAGCGCACCCCTTAAGCAGTTTGAAGCACAAAGGAAGAGACTAATTTAGAGCTATTTTGATGATGTGGTTGACACATATGGAATTGTTCTGTATACATTAACACTTCTGGATATTTTATCGCCTAATAAGGAAAAAGTTACGCGTGTCGTTTCTCAGCCTGGGAATTCCTGTCAGAGCGACGTATTGAGGCTGAGGAAGGTCTGTGTTATCAGGATGGAATTTTGTTGTTTATGGGGAGACAGGGACCCCGGAGCCCACCTGGCAGCCTGTCGTTAGGAACAGCTCTCAGCTGATGGATGAAATGACTTCATTGCTCACGAGGCCCATCTTGACCTGGCCACACATTTCCGTTTCTGAATGTTTACTTACCCTGTCCCCTCACTCTGCCCCCTCCTTCCTGACAATTCCAAAGATGTTTCACGCCCACCTTCTGCTGTATTAGAACTTCACAACAGCCTTGGGAGATGGGGGTCGTGAGTGCCCTTCCATAGGGAGAAGGAAGAGGTCCTGCGAAGTTCATAGGGTGGAGAGTGGCAGAGCCAGGAGACCCTCCACCTGTCACCTTGTCACTCAGTGCCTTCTGACCCACTCCCTCTGTCTACGCAAACCCTCCATCTTTGTCCCCAGAAGTCCCTGCTCATGTGTGTGCCCAAACTCCCGTTGCCTCCCAACATTCCACATGGGCTTAAACTGGGCAATCTGTTGAACTATTCACATTTAATGAGAGTAGATCTCCTCACACCTGGGCGATGCTCAACTCCTTGGACATTTGACCCTCCCTTGGCGTTCTTCACAGCAGGTAGCTTAGGGTTGAAGCGATTTAGGGGAAGGCGCTGGGGAGCAGGGGTGCTCAATAATATGGATTGATGGATCGACTGGCTTGCACCCCACTGGCCATCTGTTTTATGAGTCTCCTGGGGCACACACTCTTCCTGATTAGATTTTTGCTCCATCAATTAAGGATGCTGTGTGTGATCCCGCTGTGTCAGCTAAAGATCAGACTCTAAATAATGTTTAGTGTCTGCTCTGGAAGCATGCTTGCTGAGCCTAGATCCCAGGCTGGAGAGGAGAGGCTGGAAAATGTCAAACACCCCTGTGCAATACAAACACACCGGGGAGGGCCTGCGTACATCAATTAAAAGCGTGATCATTAGCGTTTGGGTGAAGGGAGTGATACTGGAGGGGATAAGACACGGAGGTTTTTGCTCAACTGCAAGGTCATTTTGCCTTCATCAATCTATCGACTGTATTCATCCCCAGAATTAAACAATAAAATGTGTTATCCAAGTAAAAATGTGGCAGTAAAATATCTTTATCACTCAAGTATGGCTGGCTTCCCAGCTGTCAACTAGGAAAGTGCCCGGGGAGGGCAGAAGCAGATGGCACTGAAATTGTTTCTCTTGTCCTGGCCCCTTGGAAGAAAGTTCCAGCAGGAACCTAGGGCTGTGATGGACTGGGGCTGACAGACTTCCCCAAGGAGGGCTGCTTAAGGACACTTGGCTTGCTGTCGTGCTGAACTTGGACAAGAGCTGTGTCCCAGGAAGGTGTGCCCATCCGCTTGCTGCATGGGCCGGGGTGAGCCACACTGGGCCCCAGCCTCTGAGGCACCTTTCATAGATCGTCTCTGTGCTCTGTCCCAGGACCTCTTGTTTGCCGTTAGATCCATTTCTTTGTGTCTGCTTCAACACTCTCTTCCTGCTGCCTCAGACCTGTAGGGGTTTGCTTATTATTTTTCTTCCTTGGGGGCTTTAAAAAAATCCATGTGCTTGGGGCCCCTGGTGGAATAGTGTGGTGATGCCCTTCCAGGCGGAAATAAACCTGCTCTGTTGAGATCAAGCCCAGCTCCGCCTCAGACCTGGCTCATCCTTAATTCCAACCCTATTTCAATCTTAAACCAAAGCCCAGTGGAGCTACAGCCCCCATCCTCACCACCCTGCCTTAGCTGGTCCATACGAGTAGACAGGTCCCTTGCCATCACTCCAGGATGGAGCAGTCAGACCCACAGAGGGCCAACAGAAGTGTGCTCTTCAAGCAGCCAACATCATTAACTGATGGAACAAGAAAATTGGATTCCTGATATTATAAATTAAAAATTATGCTAAACTTGCCTTGCCAAATGCCAACCCTAAACACAAACCTATGTTGAAATACACGGAAGGACAATGTGAGAGTAAGCTATAATGAAAGGGGGGCCCCAGTGAAACTGGGAACCTGACACAGCAGTTCTCCCCGGCCTCCCACCCCACCCCCAGAGGCTGAGAGAAGACCCCAGAAAGTCCTTAACACGCAAATTTCCGACACCTCAATGGAAGAGCTATTATAAACAATGAAAGAGAAGCTGTGACTGTAAATAACAAGCTTCTCAGCCCCAGGGTGGAGCAGAGCTCCGTTTGTGCCTCTCTTGGTTTGAGCAGAAGGCACCTGCTATGTGGCTGAACATCTAATTGGGAATGTAACACGTCCCTGGTCCTGGGTAAGCCATGCTCACTGGGGGGACGATGACGCTGGCTGCTCCCTTCTGAAATGCACCAGAGGGCCAGAACAGAGGGCCGGGCCGGCCACAGCTCCCCGCAGCTGCCTCTTGCTCAGAAATTAGCCGGCCGGGCTCCTTGGGAGCCCAGATGATTTCTTCAATAACTGCAATTTGAGTTCCTTCCTGTTGTCTGCAGGCATCTTAAATCTATACCGAATGCATGTGTCAGACTCTGAGGTCCCAGCCGCATGTGCTTCTGTCCCTCAAGGTTCTCAGTGCTCGGTCCTGCAGGTTTTCTGAGGAAATGCTCTCCCTCTACTGACCTGGCTGTCAGGGGTCGGTTTTATCAGTGGCCAGGCAATGGTGGGGGGACGCAGAGCTTTGGGCAGAGAAGTGGAGGCCAACCCAGCACGAGGTAGTCCTGTAGGGTGACGGGGGTGCTGGGGGCACATGGCCGGAGAAGGGCACATGGCAGCTCTGGCCCGCGAGGACAACTCAGCACTCAGCAGATGTTTGTTGACTGAATTAATCCATTAATTAACGTCCTCCTCATCGTCCACGCAGCCAACAGCTTTCCCGGGCACACCTCCTGTTCACCGAGGCCTGGCCCCTTCTGGAAGCTGCAGGTTTAGAGGTTCCACTGCACATGTTTGCATTTAGAGAGTCTCCACCCCACCCCACCCACACCTGGTGACAGCCACTCTGAGGACACTTCCCAGGGAGATGACCCTGGCCAGCTGAGGACATATGGAAAAGCAGCGACTTATCAACCACAAGGCTGCTGCCAGGGCAAGGCCATTCCATGTCTATTGAGGAAATCATGAGCTTCCAAGAGGCCACCTGGGGTCCCTCAACTCTTGGTGTTCTGCCCCTCCGTCACCGTCTATTTCCATTTTCTAAAAGTGTGACTGGGATGGCAGCAGAATAGACAACCCCCATTGAGGCTGAAAGATATTCCCCTGATGGTGCCATGGGAAGGTGTCATGAATGCCGTGCCTACAGAAAAGGCCACAGATGCAGCAACCTTTTCCATGGGAACAAACCCCCAAAAGTAAACAAAGATGCCCTGTTTTGGCCGAGCAAACTTGGGAGTTAAACTCTCAGGATAATGTATGTCAAGTTCCACACTCCAAGAACAAGCTCATCCCAGCGAGCTGAGGAAATCCAGGCAGAGGTCAAAATTTGGTTGTTCAGCTGCCTGGACACACAGGAGGGGAGAGCTCCACGCCCTGGGATGGGAGCCGGGAGAGACTACTTGCTCCATGGTCTGGGTTTTCAACGTTGGGACAGGAAACAAGCATGGGAGAGGTCAATGAGAGAACAAAGATGGAGTTGTGTCTGTGGAGATGGGTTCTTTCTTTTCCTCCACCCACCCTGTCTCTTTCTCTTTCTTTCAAGAAACAAGCCAATGAGAAGCATTCTGTTCATCAATGCTTTGATTTTTAACCAACCATTCAACCATCCAGCCCTCTATCCTAATAACCAACATTTTGTTTGTCCATTTATTCAGCTATCCAGACCTTCATCCATTCATCCATTTAACTGTCTATCTGACCATCCATCCAACCACCCATCCACCCATCCATCCACCCATCCATCCATCCATCCATCCATCCATCCATCCATCCATCCATCCATCCATCCATCCATCCATCTGTATCATCCATTTATCCATCGATCTATCCATCCATCCATCCATCCATCCACCCAACAAACACGTATTTCATGCCCACTATGGTCCAGACAGTGTTCTAGGGAATACAGTGATGAACAATACAGACTCAGCCCTCCTGGAGCTTATTTTTTAGTGATTAAATCCAACACATGTCTAGTGACCGCCTCTTTTGTGCCTCGCTCCAGAAATACAAAGGCATAGACATAGTCTCAGCTCTAGAAGGAGAGACAGATGCAAGACAAGCAGTTGCCAAGACCTCTAAATGCTGGGTGGGAGGAGGTGCAGAACATTACGGAAACCGCTGACTCTGGCTGGCAATTTCAAGGAAGGCTTCTTGGGAGACACGAGTGGGAGTCTCCCAAGCAGAGGTGAGTGGGAGTGAGCCAAGCAGAAAACATAGTCCAAGCACAGGTGTGTGCCCCACCTCCCCAGTGTCTAGAACGGTAGGTAGCACACAGCAGGAGCTCAGTAAGTACTTGTTGGATGAATGCTGGGTGAAAGTGAGGGAGAGAGAGTGATGGTGCCTTTTGGGAATTTAACAATCCTGGTTGGCACAGGGTCCCAGTCATGTTTCTAATGGAATGAAAGGATATTAGAAGGCACAATAGTTTGCCCATCTGTAAAATGGAAATAATAGTATCTGCCCCATAAGGCTGTGATTAGAATTATAGCTCTCAAAACACGAGTGGCCTGGCACATAATGGGACTCTATGCGACGTTACTGATAAAGGTTAATAACAATTAATCATTAATAAAAGAAATAATACAATGTAATAATACTACTTAGTACTCAATGATAGATACATTATTAGCACACAGCTATTATTACTGTCATAATGTATAGCCATTCACTACAGGGGATGCTTTTCTGCGCTCATGCTCAGCTTTGCAGGTGAAGTTGCTCAGGGGGCCGGGAACAGGCGCCCTGCCCCTGACTTTTCTCTGTCTCCAAACTGCGCCTGAGAGAAGTGCAGTGGCCCTCCAAATGGAGGACTCACGCGGCCATTAGGGGGCCTGCCATGTGCCTGGCCGCGTGCTGCTGGGGGGGTGGCTGCAGAAATGTGTGGGCGAGCAGGTCCCCACCTGACCGGAGGCCGCCAAGACCCAGTGGGTGCCCTACTCTCCCTTAATAATGCCATTATGGCTGTTACCCATGAATTTTGCTAAAACCTTTTGGGAAATTGTTTATATTTTCAGCTGAATGACCTCCTGGGGTAATGAGTTTCCATAACAACTAATGGGTGGCCAGCGTGCTTCCTCCCTGGGCTGGGCACTGCGGTTCTCTTTGATTGGCATCAGCAGCTGTGGGTGGCAGTTCCTGTTTGTCAGTCTCCGGCAGGCAGGTGGGAGGGGGGCGCAGGGGGCTTTGTGCCCATGGGGAGAGGGTTTTGGGGGCGTTGCCACTACCATCCTCTGACATGAGCCTGTCCCGACTTGGGGGCAAGGGGACAAGCTTGTGGCTGGCTGGAAGTTTACAGAAGGGAAGTGGGAGCACCTGGCCAGTGGTCACCTCCACAACCAAACAAAGGGAAAAGTTTGCAGCACAGAAAAAACAAGGACATAAATCAAAGTGTCAGCATCCACAGCTGGCATATTTCTCTGTCCTATACGGTGGTGGCAGCTGGGGCAGACGGCAGATGAAGGGACCCAGCTCTGGCCCTCCTGTACAAAGGGGGGACATTACCAGGACCTGCCGGATTGCCTCAGGTGGGAGCTGTGCATTAAAATAGAACGGGTGTGTCTCTGACTTGCAGTAAACACACCCAGTGTTCCAAGTCTTTAACTGGGAGGCCCCGGGCGCCCCCACCCCGAGCCAGAGCACAGCCCCAGGGGAGGGGAGGCTGGCTTCAGGCTCTCACCAGCGGGGAGAAGTGATTCTAAAATAGTTTAAATGTGCAGAGATGAGCTGATGGGCAGCTCTTAATGAAGGATTAAGGGGCCCGTTTGAGAGTCTGGGAAGCACCAGGCAGATTTCCACGGCCTCCGAATAACTCGTTGTCTCTGACCTTTTCTATCTTGGGAAATGCACGGCTCTAGCTGGAGGAATGAAGCGATTGGCGCCAGTTTCAGCCCCTCACTTCCGGGGGCCTTGGTCATGGACAAGGCCAGGTGGTCCCATTCACCCCAGAGGATGCTTTTGCTGGACTCAGAGGCCACATGTACCAGCTCCCTTCTTTTCAAATCCACAGGTGCCTGGAGGTGCCCCCAGAGTGGAGAGGGAACAGCCTGAGGACCCCGCTAACAGCTGCGGGAGGAACCCCACGTTATGATCAACCCCACCGGGGCCTCTGCTTCCTCATGTGGAAAATGAGGAGCTTTGAGAGAGATGAATCCAGACTCATAAAATGTCACAGCTGAAAAAAAGCCCTTAATGAGCGTCTGGCTCTGCTCTAGTGCCTCTGAAACGCATCTGATCACAGAACGCATTCATTCATTCATTCATTCATTCATTCGCTCAGCTGACATATCTCTGAACACCTACCACATGCCAGACAACGGGCCGCAATGAAAGAGCATTTCCTAGTGGAAATTCAGGTAAACAAACAAAACGAACAAAATTCCAGACCATAACCAAGGCCATGAAAGTAGTGCCAGGCTGCAGGAAGGAGACGATTTTAGGCAGCATGACCTGGGGCTGTGACAGCTGAGCTGAGGACAAAGGAATACGGTGGGGTTGGCCCTGGACAGGTCAGAGCAGGCCAGGCAGAGGACACAGCACGGGCAAGGGCCCTGGGGGGGAACCAGCTTGGAGAGTACCATCAACCGAAGAGGCCAGAGTGGCCTAGCAGAGCAAGAGAAAGAATGACTTGGGTACAGGCAGAGACAGAAAGGGAGCACTGTGGCCACAGCCCCAACTCCAGTTTCACTCCAAGTGAAGCAGGAGCCCCTGGGGAATTTTGAGCCGGGGTTTACACTTTAAAGTCCGCTTTGGTAAAGAGCAGATGTGGGGGCCAGAGAGGCGTCCCCTGGAGATTCTGAGTCAGTCACCTCGTGCAGGGCCAGGCTATTGATATTTCCGTACAGTTTAGTATTCAGCCAAAGTGGACCACGCTACAGCCTCCAACCCCTTGGCAGTGGCGATGGGGAAACCAAGATTCCAAAGGGTCTGTGACTTTCCCAAGGCCTGCCCCAGGCTGCTGACTTTTCAGCATTTCCTTAGCGCAAAAGTGAAGCTGTGCCGACAAAGGCAAGAAACTGGAAGCAAGAAACTTTCTGAGCCTCTGTTAATGGTGCCTCCAGCAGACGGGAAGCGAGAGCTCAGAAATGACGAAGGGGGTCGATGAGCCGCCTAAAACCGGGCTTATGAAAGAAAAATCCATTTGTGCGCCTTCTCAGGAAGAGGCCGCATGTGGCCTGAATCGCTCTCCAGGGTTATTTGGTTTTGCCTTCAAATCAGAAAATTGCAGTTATTACAGCCCTAGGATTGATTGGCGTGCAGGCACCTCTGTCTTTGTCTGCTGAGGTCTGAAGTGAGAGCGGTTCTCATTTCCTTCCTGGTGGATGGGGCGGCTCGAGGGTGGTAAGGAGGGAGGGCAAAGGGCTGGGCTTCAAGGCGCAGATGACCTGGCAAATGGCTTCCCTAATGCATCTGAGCCATGATTCTTCAGGCTTGACACACGCGCGCTGACAGACCGCATACTTTCGATGCTGGAAGGGGTGCGTCCCCACTGCCTGCTGGGCTTCCTGCAGCCCCTGCCCCCCAAGACTGCAGAATGCTCACCAGCCCCTCCAGCTCAGCGGTAATTGCCCATTGATCATGTCAGGCTTTCACCTTAATCCCCTTAAGCTTCAGCAAATAGCCCCTAATTCACAATCACCTGAAATGCTATTGATTTTTTTTCTTTTTAATTTAACTTGCCATAAGTTTTCACCCCCCTCTGCCACACAAAGGGAAGACGAGGGGGGGTTTCCAACCTCCTCCCTAGAGCCACTAGACATCCCCCCCCCCCGTCCACGTCTCCCTACCCTTCCCCAAGTACAAAACAGACACTCTTTCCATTATTTATTATAGCTCGATGACCTTTTAAATTCCTAACAACTCCAAGAACAAAGAGAAGTCCCCAGTGTGCATTAGTTTTGCAATTTGTTATTAATTTGAAGTCCTCAGATCTGAACAGCTTTGGCAGGTGGGGGTTCCCGGTGTTGCGGGAGGTGGGTTTCCCGCATCAGACAGCCATGTGCTTCTGTCCACATGACCTGACTAGAGACAAAGGTAAAACAGCCCCTCCTGAGCGACTCACCATCTGCCCAGTCACATCAAGGCCAAGCAGAGACAGGAAGATACTTTGCGCCATACTTTTTTGGGAAAGCTCTACCCTTTGTATATTATCATTAGAGGAGGTCAATTAGCAAGAAGACATTTTTACCACCAGCTGTACACTAGCTGTGTCGTTTTTTTCAAGGGACACACACACACACACACACACACACACACACACACACACACCAGTGATATCTGAATAAGGGCTTCGGAGTAAACTGGTGTCAAATCCTCTGCTATCGTCACATAAGATGTCAGTCACCCTGTGGGGGGAACAGTGGGTAGCGTACCTGGGACCCCTCTGTACTATTGTTGCAATTTGTGAATCTATAGTTATTTCAAAACTAAAGGACGTAACAGCACCTACTTCGCCAGACTTTGGAAGGGATTCAGAGAGCGTGGTGTCAATATGAGTCTAATAAATGGGGTTTATTCTTCACCTGTCCATCTCTTGACTTAAACCCCCAGTGCCGCCTCTTCTTAGGAGAAGCCAGAAAATCAGAATGGTGTTTGTTGAAAGGGTGTCTGTGGAGTGTGGCAAAAGCCAGACTTTTTCTTTTGTGATGGTTCATTTAGTCTTAAGGTAAATTGTTGCTAATTGGATTGCCAGCAGAAGTGTCAACACAAACCCAGTTAAATGTGCTGGTGGTTGAGTGGTTCCAGCGAGGTGGGCTAGATGCGGATCCTGTAGCCGAGTTTCAGGTCAAGACTGTGACGTCTAAACCAGACGGGGGCACTGTGGCTGCTGGCCTTCAAGGTGTTCAGTTGTCTCGTTTTGCCTCTTTGCAAAGCACAGTCCATTTTGGACATAAATGAAGTTCCGGCATCATTTTGGCTCTTAGGCGTCTGACATCCCTTTTTGCAGAGAACTCCAGCTCTGCTCCTGAGTTCTGTGGTTGTGTGACAAGCACCTGCTCCTTCTTTTTATGTCCTTTGATAGATAGTGGTTTACACTTGCAGGCAGCTGGGGTGTCACGAGGAAAACGGTGGGGTTCAAATCCCACCAGTGCTGTGTGACTTTGTGCACGTTTCTTAACCTCTCTGGGCCTCAGTTGTCTCTTCGATCAATTGTTGACTAGAAACACTTACTTCAATGTGAACACAAGGGAAAATTGGATGGGGGGCCTCCAAGGACCCTCTATACAATTTTTGCAACTCTTCTGTAAGCCTAAGTTTATCTAATAATGAGTAAAAAAAATGTAACACAAACACATACTCCCTAGGTTGTGTGAGGACTGGAGGTGACGAATGTGGAGTGCCTGGCATGGACTTGGTGTTCACTAGGTTTTACGTAGAGGCAAACAACCCAACCATTGCTTCAACTTTTTCCTTTCCCCCTTTCCTTCTCTGCGGCATCTGTGTCTCATATTATGGAAACAGACTCATCCAGCTCCGAGGGGTGATAGGAATGGGAGACGGTTATCGTGCGTAAAAGAATATTCTTGCTGCTATGGAGCAGGGAGTGCTTCTCCTTTTGGAATTACAATCCCAGCCTTAAAAACAAGCTCCGGGGACTGCAGGCTGTGCTTACTACCCTTTCTCTCTCACACTGAGGGTTTGAGGGTTCGAGGGCACCGCTTCCCCAGGGCCATGCAAAGCTCAAGCTGCTGGGACCGGCGCAGGCCCCATCCTTAGGTCTCAAGAAGAAAAGAAGGAGCAGCGCCCCCCTCTGACTGATCACCCAAATGCGCCCTGGCAGGCTCAACACTTTGTGCCGCTCTGGAACCCAGGGAAGGTGACAAATATCTTGCATCCATTTTCGCTATTAAAGCAGGAGGAGGCTCGGATTATACTTACAGGGAGCTCTCCTTTCCAATGGAAAGGCAATTCGATTTAACAAAAGGCAGGACACTGGGGGAGTTTGGAAGGAAGGACCATGGCTGAAAGGTTTCATCCAAATACAGTTCCGTCCCCAACCTGGAGGCTGCATGAAAGCCGTGTCCAACGTAAGATTTACTGCCCGAGCATCGCCTCCGCTCGGCAATAAACTGTGTCTTCTGATCAATACTGGCTCTGGGCCGCCTGTCTGTAGCCTGGCCACCCATTTAGCAAAGTCACTGTATAATGGAAAACGCAATCAAATTGTATAATGAGTCTGGGTAATTGGATGGACCGGACAGAATGGTCCAGCTAAATATATTCAGTCCGGTGTATTAATTAAAAGCTTGACACTCCAGGCACCATCCAAAGTGGCCCATTAATTATTCTTTGAATCCAAAGGTCAGAAGTAGTGGATGAGTTACCAAGACGATGATAACATTGCTCAACGCATGGGACTTTGCGCGAGCGCACTGTCGGGGCCTGGGTTTACCTGTATCTCCCACCTGTCCCACCTGTGCACCCTGAGCCTGCAGCTGCACATGCGCAGAAGAGGCTCAGCACCCCAGCCCCGGGCCACAGCCACACAGGCAGCAGCCAATGATTTTTGCCCTTTGACCCCAGGGCCTTAGCTCCCATCTGTCTCTCTTTGAAGACACAGACAGGTGCCCCTGGAGCTCACCACGGCCCCCAGAGAGCCTGGGACTCAGGATCAGACAGGGTCAGTCCCACATGCCGGCTTGTTCTAGGTGCACCTGGCTTGTGGGACCCCAAGTCAGTCGTTGAAGTAAGTACCACCAGTAACCCCCATCCTCCAGATACATAGTCGGCAGCAGCCAGAAGAGCAGCTGGACCCCCTCCAGACTGACTCCAGAGTTTTGCACACACTGTGCCTCCAGGCCATGAGAGGGTTGCATGGAAAGAATGCACAGAACTTTGGAAAAAAAACAAAACCATGCCAGGAGTCAAGGAGGAGCTCTCTCCACAGACCGACCAGGTCAGCAATCTGACAATGATCAGAATTAACGACAAGTACCCTCTGCCTCACTTGTAGGAATGTCCCCTCCCAGTCCCCAGTGCATGTGCCTGAGATGGGGGCATTCCATAGCAGGGCTCTTCCAGCCACCCACACCCCAGCTCCGCGGGCCCCTAACGTAAGTGGAGGGTGTCACACCAGGAGAACTCCACAGCAGGTCAGCAAGGAGCCTGCTTTCTTTCATTCAATGCGAATATTTCCTGGGTACCACGAAAGCCCAGGGACTGAGACAATGACTAAGGTAGGCGGGACCTCACCCCCCATGGAGCTGACACAGCAAGTGTCCGAGTGGACCCACAGGAGAAAAGCTGCTGCAGACCAGCACACCAGAGGGTCCATGGCAGTTGTCCCAATACCAGGTCTACACACACGTGTGAGTACACGTGGAAAACTTCTGGGAAGGGCAACATCACGGTGCAGGAGGTGGGAACACTTTTTCTTTTACGGTATTTCCTTCTGTGTTTTTGCAGTGTCATAACCGTATATCATTTTATAATTATAAAGAAAGAGTTGGGATTTTAAAACGTCCACGGCCGGCTCTGAAGTCAGTGGACAAGACGGAGTTTCTCGTTGCTCCTAGAACAGCCCCCCACCCCTGGTGCTCTGAGTGAACCAACCTCGTGCACGTCCGAGTTCAGAAGCCAAGTGCTGTGCGAGGCAGTGTTCTGGGGCTGTTTGGCCCTCGAAACCGCTAGACTGTTTATTTAACGGATGGCGGCTGTCTTCATTCAAATGACGTTCCCCTATAAGAAATGAACACCCACTGAATCTGTCCGCGTGACAAAGTGCACCTGTGTGTATCTTTCTACTGCCAAGCTGAGAGTTCAAGATTCTGTTCATTAATTTTAAACACCTTTTAAGAGACGGGCTTCAGTGAGGGAATACAGAGGACATCCCTCTCCTGGGTTTCGGCCAGAAGTAAGGCAGAGACACAATCGTGGGCCCTGCCATTCAAACGAAAGTTCTACTGACCCAAATCTCTAGCTGAAGCAAGTTACTTTCTAACTGCAAGGGGACACCCCTGCTTATGCCCAGAGGTGTGTGGCTCCAGTAGGAAAATCCCATTGTACTTAGAAAACGCCCAGACCTTGCCTAGATGTCTGGGCTGCCTTTCTCCCTTACTCATCTCACACCATTTGCCCGTCCCCTAACCCAGCCTGCTCTGGCCGCACAAGTGCCATTCTGGTTCCTTTCTTTGTCCTCTCAACACATGTTCACTAGGTGAACTCATTTCTTCCGTTTCCATGAGGCTCTGCCAAGGTTTTCACTCTGACAAGCTCACACCCTACAGACAAGGACAGAGTGGCCTTGATTGTGAGTTCATTCATTCATTCATTCACTCATTCATTCATGCATCAACCCCTACTAAGCTCCTGCTGAGTGCCGAGTACATGCTGAAACTGGGGGATGTGGCGATGAATCCTTCCCCCAGGACCGTCCCCACAGGTCTCAGCTTAGTGCTGTTGCCAAGCAGGAAAGGTCAGATTTCCCAATAGGGTGGGCGCTCAAGGTGCCCATCCCCTCGTGGCACCGGATGCAAAATGGCGCCAGCACACACAATCAGGCGGGATGCGAAGGCCGGAGAAGACTGCCAAGGTGCCTGCCAGATTTTAACAGCTTCTAGGACCTGGGGCGCAGAATCCAAACCTGCGTGCAGCTCAGTGCTGTGTTTCTGCCATTGTCCCCTGTGCCCCTCTCAGGAAATGCGCCCCACTCCTTTCCCTGGCACAGGCCTGCTTTACTCCTTGAATCCTTGGGGCCTCCATTTTCTTTCTCCAGCTGGGATGGAACCCTACCACTTTGGAGCAACACTGTGGCCAGGCTGTCTCCTAAGCCCTGTCTGGCTTTACCCCTGGTGGTCACCCCAGTAAGCTGGGGCAGGCTCCAGGCTGTCCCCCATGACCTCAGTGGGAAACTAAGACTCAGAGAGCTTCAGGAATGGTCCACAGCCACGCGGCCACTGAGATTCAAATGCGGGGAGGTTTGATTACAGCCACATCCGCCTCGAACACCAATGCCCTTGGCCACCCTGCTTCCTCTCAGGATGGGAACGAGGATGTGCTGGACTGCTGTGTGTGAAAGCCAGGGCTGGGCACAGCCAGGCTCAGTTCCTGCTTCCTTCCTTCCCTCTGAGGTCTGGCTGGGAGACATGCCTGCCCGGGCCTGGTCAGCATGAAATACACCACTGATGACCTCACCCCCAGCTCCAGCCATATCTGGGATGTACCCAGAAGGGGGTCTCCTCTTCAGTTCCGAGGCTATGCCACACCGTAGCCCCGGACACCAGGCTCCCTGAATTTTCCCAGAGCAGCTGCAAGCCCACGGCAGATGCACGGGACACCTCCACCCTCTGGAGAAAGTCCTGGTGTTCATCACAGCATTTTGTTCCTTAAAGGGTGGGCCCTGGTCCCTGTGAGCAGGTTGGGGGCCGGGGGTGGGGGGCGGAGAGAGAGAGAAAGAGAGAGAGAGAGTTGCATCTGTCCCAAAGACAATGGGAAGCAAAGCAGAGGAAGCGTGACCTTGACTCTGTACCCCCCACCCCCAACTTCCACGGTAGCTGAGTGGGGTGGGGTAGACTGGTAGAGGTCAAAAAGGCCTAAGCAGCATTTCCCTTTTGCTTTCCTGGATCCCAGGAGCCACTTGGCAAATGTCCCTGAGGTTCTCTTGGAACCATCCCCGAGGCCCTGCAGCCAAGAGATAAACCTGTGACAATGGGGTTCCCCGGAGGCCTTCTTCCTTCTTCTCCACATACACTATGAATAATAATAACACTGAGGATATTAAAAATAGTCACTTCCTAAGCTCTTGACATGCCCTGGGCATGGTAATTATCCCACTAAAGGCTCACATCAGCCCCATGGGAGAAGCTGTGTGGTTACATCCATTTTTCAGATGAGCAAACTGAGGTTCCAGGAGTTCAGTGGCCCGCTGCCCGAGGTCATGTGGCAGCACTGGAGGGCTGCAGCTCGGAAGCCCAGCCGCACAATCATTGGGGTTCATTCACTTGTTTCATTTGCTTTATTTGTTTGACTTTTACAAGACGCAAGGAATGCTGGGTGTTGTCAGCTCTCAGGGTGGCCACCCTCTGGGAGGAGACCCAACAGCAACACATATGTGAGCACACAGTGACAAAAATGCAGTAGATGAGTCCTCAGACCGTTTCATCAGAGAGGCCCACCTACCAGACTCGGTAGACCTACCTGAAACAGGAACCTCAGGCCCATGACAGCCCCCGGGGCCTGGCACAAGGAAGCTCTAGAAACCAAAACCCAGACTGTTTACATCCAATCTCAGCCTTATCAGGAAATACAGTACCTTTGTGTAATTACACTTAATTGAGAGGGGAAGTGGTTTTTATCACAAAAGGCATAGATCCGATTTTGCTTTTTAATTTTAAAAATTCCATTCATTTAAAAAGCCAAACAAAAGGTCTCCAGGGGGATGTTTAGGCTGAGACAGGAAGTAGCCGGCCAGGGGTGTGGGTGGGGGGAAAGCATTCCAGGCAGAGAGAAGAGCAGGTATGCATCTCACACAGGGCCTGGCGGGGCACTGGGACCAGGCCTCAGGTACCACCAGTCTCTGCCCTGTGCAGACAGAATGGAACAAATGCACCATAGCAGGTGGGCTTCCGGCCTGGCCCACGCTGGGGTCTGAATCCCAGCAGCATGACCTGGGGCAAGCTTCTGAGACCTGGTATCTTCATCTGTCCCCTGGAGTGGGCCCAGAGTGACACAAGAGAATGGCTGCCACCCCCATCAATAAATCAAGAAATGGCTGCCAGCCCAGGCAGACACGAGCCAAAGCCCGTGGACCACAGAGCGCAGGAGAAGTGGCCCTTCTGCTCCCTGGGGCTCTAGGTCCCTTGTAGCCAGTGAGAATCTCAGGCCACAACTCAGTGGGACAAGAAATGTCCCGCTTACTTTCGCCATCACTGAAATTCACTGCCATGTGCCTATCCTGCCAGCTGGAGGACACCACGCAGCTCCCTAGGGCTATGCTGAGGTCTGCACAGGTTCCAAGTGTAGGAAAGATCCCTTGGGCTGGGTCCACCACCCACAAAGGAGTCCATCACCCCAGCCAGTGAGATTGGGCCGGTGACCCCTCCAAGCTCCTGACCTCCCTCCTCTGGCCTGGCCTGGCCTCTGACTGAGGAACGAACGCTCACCCACTTTCTCCATCTCCCCTCTATCTCCACCAAATTGCCCCTACCCCTCTCTCCAGGACACCTAGCCTTAGTTCTGCAAATGTCCGTGATCAGGTGGGGCAGTGAGATGGTCTCAATCTGACCCAGACTCTCACACCCAACGTGTGCGTGTCTCCTGTTCGTCAGGGACATGCAAGGCCTGGGATGCGATGGGTTCAGAACGGATGGAAACTGGGAAGGAGAAGGCCCCATCCTTCACGTAGCGTCACGCAGGTGGGCAGACCTGCCCCACAGAAGGTGGCAGATGGACCCCAGCTCCAGCCCATTGGTGATAAATGAGGACACCCAGATTACCCAGTTCCCCCAGACAAACCAGGGTCCTGGGTTTTGGGTGCAACCTGTGAATTCCATATGGCCAGTTTGCAGTGGGCTGTTTTTATAGAGGGGGAGATGCTCCAGCAGGTGACTCTACCTGGGTGCTTCTAACATACATCTGCCAGGAGGCAAGGGATGCAGACGGGTCCAGCGAGCTGCCAGAAATGGGGTGAAATATGAGGAAAAACAGCTTGAGTGACTATTTAAAGAAACAACCAGCTACACTATCAGGGAAGGCCAATCCCTGTGACAAGCAGAGGAGGGGGACCCGAGAAGAGTCTCTGAACCATCATTGGAGAAAAACTAGAACTGTCCAGAATCAGGTGGGTCCGAGGGAGGTGCAGAGGGACGTGTGCTCTCAAAGGGGGATGAAGAAATTTCACCATTGTGGAGATTCTGTGAGTCCTGCCATCTTCTCCTGGAAACCAATGATCAATTTCCCTGGTCAGTCCAGTGAGACAGCCTCGAAGTCCTTTGATGATTCAATATGATGTCACGGCTCAGGTGGATACACAGCTCCCACCTGGGTAGGAAGGCACAGCATCTGCCTCTCTTCAGGTGAGACACTGACGGGGAGGTAGGGCATTGTCGGTGTCACCACGCTCCCTAGGTGAAGCAAGCTTCAGCTGTTCCAAGCCCTCGGGATTGTGACACGCTGCCCCAGTTTCAGAAGGAGAGGAAGTCATTTCTTGTTGATTTTTCGCTCTTAAAACTTAGTTTCACTTGGAGAGGCCTGCACTAGAGTTTCCTTCAAACTCAACAAGCCGGCACACAAGTACCACCGCCCCCGTCCCTCCCCAGGCCCCAATCACCTGTTACCACCCTTAATCTGACTGGGTTGCAATGCAGGTATTTATTTGATTATCTTTTCCCACCAGGGTCCTGGTCCCCTTCCTCCATAAAACGTACTAAAAGTATTTTACAATTGCATTAGTTTAAAAACTAATCTAATCCAGGCTGGATTTGTTATTAGATATCCATTATTATTATAGTATTTATTCTTCTTCCGATTTTAAAAGAAATGACAACATTTTTGCAGGACCCTGGAAGACCTTGTGCTTACTGGGTCTAGTGGGCAAGCTGGCTGTGAAACTGCTATGGGTTTGCAACACAGAGGAGGAAGGAGCCCCTCCTGACCCCTGCGCCTGCCCCTGGGTGGGGGCAAACCTGCATGAGTGGAGGCTCTCCCATCTTGTGCGAAAGGCACCTCCTTCAGTCCCTCGGCTCTTTCCTTGGGGGCTCAAGTCCACACGACAATGGGAAGGTAGGGGAAGCGGACCCCACACAATTCTCCTGCATTGTCCCTTCCTTTAGGATGCCTCCCTGAAACTCAGCCCGCCCCCAAAGGTCTGTGGGTGTCAGTTCACACGTGTAAATGTCCCACAGACTCAACAGCCCATCGGCTCCCCAAGTATCAGGCTGGGAATTCTATCCTGGGCTTACCTAGGCCACCACTCACCTACCTACCACCCCAGGGTCTGGCAAGCACACCTGGCTACCCTGGCAGAGTAAGAACAGCATGTGGTGCCATGTTGCGGTTGAAACCACCCCAGGCTTCTTGCAGTGTCTGGTTTCCTACCTGACCCTAAGCATTTCTGGAGCCCGTTGCATGACCCCACACGCTGTCAGGAGCACCTCACTTTAAGCAAAGATGGTATTCCTGCCAGGTGATATGTGAAAGATATTCTGTATGAACTCCGTGTTTCCTGAGACTTCAGTCTAACACTGTGACTGTGAGTTTCTCAGAGCACCGGGTCCTCAAAGCAACCAGAGCCGAAGGTCGGTGAGTCACCTCAGAACCGCAGACGCCGATGCCAGTGCCCACAGCGGCGGTCTGTGCATGCGCAGTGACCTCCAAACGTCCGCTCCGGGGATGACTACAGCCAAACGAGAGGATAACACTTTTATTGTTTATTTTTTGTCACTCCTCTGAGACCTTCAGTGACAGCCATCAGAGAACGTCTGGCTTCTTGCTGGGAAACTTAGGGGAGAATTTCAGGTAATTTGCATTCCTTAAGCAATGGGTTTTTTCCCCAAGTATTTTGCTGTTTTAGGTAACATTGTAATAAATACCTTCATCATCAAAGTTTTGGGGATGCATGTGTTCAAGTCCTTCAATCATTTTGACAAACTGTTTACACGAGACTCATTTCAGCTTACATGTCTCCTGGAGATGTGCCGAGGATGACAACCCCTCTGTTGTCGCTAGGTACGGTAATTGCAAAAATAAGTTTCAGTACTCAGAAACTGCTTTTTTTTTTCACTTGGGGAATAAAGGATGAGCCACACCAGAAAGAAATGTCTATTGGAATTCGACGAACTAAATCCCCTCCCTCTAGGATGGCCAGCTAAAATACAGGACACACAGTGAAATTCGAATTTCAGATAAACAATGGATCATTTTCCAGCCCAGTATGTCTGAACTATTGCATGGGATATACTTGCACTAAAATCTTATTTATTGTTTATCTGAAATTCAAATACAACTGGGTTTCCTGTATTTTTATTTGCTCAATCGGTAACCTTTTGTCAGCATGTATATTTTATCGGCGTGTTCCTTTTGCCCAGCAAACCTCGCCACGTCTATCGTCCGTGAGCATTCAGTAAATGCGAAGCCCATAGGAAACACTCTCTGTGCATCAACTCATTTCATCCTTAGAAGGACCCCACAGGTTGGCGCTCTTACTAGCAGGATAATTTTCCTTACCACAGTAAGCACTTAACCATCTTAAAAGTTTCCGCGAGTCAGGAATTCCGAGAGGCTGGCTGACGGGTCCTAGCTTGGGGTCTTTCATGAGGCTGTCGTCCTTGGAAGGGTGGCATGGGCCTGGAGACCCACCTCCAGGTGGTCCAGTCACATACCTGGCACTTGTGGTGCTGAGTGTTGGCAGGAGGCTGTGGGTACTGCTATCATCCCCATTGTTCAGGTGGCAAAATTGAGACTCTGAGAGATTAAGGAACAAACCAGGGCAGCAAGCGACAGAGCTGGGGCTGGAGCCCAGGCCACCAGATTCCAGGCATGAGTCCTTAACTCCCTCTCAGCTTCACTGTGGGCGAAGATGTATGCCACACACGTTATAAAGGACACAGTTGTTCTTAGGTACCTTAAACGCTACTGCATGTGACCTTAGGTATGACTTCAAGCACAGCAAAAACCCAGAAAATGTCCCCTGCAGAATGCTGGTAGACCTGGAAAAGAATCACTGGGCATTACCTTATTACTTTATGACATAGTGACAGATGTTCTGGAAGGTCATGGAGTTTGTTCCTGTGAAAAGGTTAGGCACGTCCCACCCATTCAGGATTATGCTCTTAATTTGCTTTTTCATAGATAATTCGAAGAGAATATCCAATCCATGCCCTGTCAGAACGATCATAAACTCTAAATTTATGGAGTCCACATGACCAAGCGTTGACCACACGATTCTGCAGGTGCAAAAAATGTGATGTCAGAGGATGATTTAGTTGAGGCATCAGGGTAAACAGCACACATTTTGCTGTTCCTGGCCTTTCTTGGTAATTCACCCTGAGCCTCTGGGAGGTTTCCAGGCTGAATGCCCGCCTCCCTAATCCTTTCAACAATTGGACCCCTTTCCGTCTTCTTCCACATTCCTGGAAACTCAACTGAGAAATGGCTTGGCCTCCCTGACGAGGCTGGGAAAAATGTGCTAACTGGAACAGGTGGTACCACCTGGGGTTGGCTCCAGTTCCAGGCCCACAGCTGCTGCCCAGCTGCAGAGACCCAAATCCCAAAGATTTGGGAGGATTTTCCCACCATTTGGGCTCAGGAACTCCCAGGCCCAGAAGCATCCTTATGAGCCATGCTCTCATTTCAAATGCTACCGGTGCCTTTAGAGGATCCACTCACAGCCCCTTCTTTCCCTGAGAACAGTCTAATCCTCTCCCACCTCCTGCAGCAATTACGCCCATCTGTCTTCCAGCACTGGCTGTCCATCAGAAAAGGGAACCTCTCCAATAATATTCTGTCGCCCTTTGTGGCCCGAGTTCTAAGCTGGGGTCATATTTAAACTGCCTGAGCCAGTTGGAAGTACCTCCATTATTATATAACTTTGGAGAAGATTCAATAGCAATTCTGATGTATATTGGTGTGTCCTTATTTCTAACCCATGCCTATAATTAAGGCTCCTTGATCCCAAGGTAAATCAATTAATAACTAGGAAAATGTTTCCCTTGTTTTTTTTTTCTAAAAATCTAAGTGTGCAGATACTTAAGATATTGAAGTTTCAGCTTTGAAACTCCACACACTCTGACTGGGATACAGTTGTAAATGATGGTTTCCTGGGCATCCTTATAATGTTTTACACACACACACACACACACTCACTGGCCTCAGACATACTTGCATTGCAATTTGGGTGGCAGTCTCCTCTAATATATTTTTTAAAAGGATGCATATTTTCCCTTTGAATTCTCTTTCCCCCACTTATAACATTAGACTGTTTGGACCACAGAGCATGGAGAGAAATGAAGATGTCACCAGGTCTTCTGTAGTGAGCAATGCTGGGGAGACATGGACTTGGCAAGGAGTCTCTGAATACGCCTGTCAAGATACATGTCAGATGGAAATTGATGAAAACCATGGTTTCTCTCCGAAGAAGCACATAAGTCACTTAACCTGAGACAGGAATGATGTCTTAATCAAGGCCCTTGGGTGACTAGACACGCTTGTGGGGTTTGCTGCCCACCACCCATTTTCCCTTCTTCTGGAAAGAGCATCCAAACTTTCTCTGGTCTAAGAACTGAGTGAGTATCAGACCCCAGGCCCATGCTTGCACTGTATCCTCCTGGCCCAGTGATTGGTTCGGGGATGGACATGTGACCCAGCTGGGCCCAATCACAATGGATCCAGGATTTGTACAGGAACAACTGAGGACAAACCCCTTTCCCTTGGACTTGAAGCAATAAAAGCTGGTGTGACTGGATTCTCTTTGGTCAGTTAGAAGAGGGTGTTCACATAGAATGCTTACCGGTAACATGAGCTTCAGGCACTGGAGGGATTTTGCTGAGAGGAAAATGTCTTATTGCATGACATCCAAATATAAAGTAAGCCAGTCCTCACAACAGGTTAAACCAGAGATAAAAACGTCACCGTGAACCAGGCTGCACGCTGTGCAGTCTCCCTTCTAGGAGTGTAGCTTCCTCGTTCCTCTGGCTGTCTCTCAAGAATGGCTTCTTCAATGCTCTACATACGAGGCAGAAAAGGGAGTCCCTTCCTGAGCTGCTTTATCACCTTCAGCTCTCTCACCTCAATATCTGACCAGCTCACTCATGCCATCCACTTCTAAACTCCTGGCGGACATCTTGCTCAGGTACCCAGCGCTGGTACAATCAGGTCTGGCCAGAGCAGAGATCTACCCTGCAAGGAGGGGCTTAAGCTTTTAAAGAATGGGTTTGCAGACCCCCCAAAATGGCTGGCATACATGAATATGGACCTTGGCTTTTGCATTCTCAATGAGGAAAAGAGTCTCATCTTGGTGGAAAGATACAAAGGCTATTTTAATGAGATGGGGGCCTAACGCTTCTGAAAATGGCCCCCGTCCTTGACAACCAAACAAATCAGTCCACTCTGAAAGAAGTCCCTCTGAGAGAATTCACTCAACAGTAAAGAAGAAGAAACACAATCTGGTTTGACTGGCTCCCACTGCCCTTCCCAACGTTATCAAAATTCCAAAAAGGAGTCAACCACCTTCAGGAACATGGTGGCACAGGGGGAGATTCTCAGCAACCTTCAATGGCTCCCACTTCCTTCCGTACCAGTCCTCACCCCACTGGCTGTTTTCCATAATGTTCCAACTCATAAAACTTTCTTACCTCACCCACAGCATTCTTCATTCTAGTCCACCGCTCCCTGTCTCCTAAATAGCTTGTGTCCATTTTTACCTCCTTATTAGCTGGGACACAGTGGGATAATGACGTCACCTTTGGAGCCCCAAAACGTGATGGGTAAGGATAATAACAACACACGCCTCAAATCTGACACTATCTACCAAAAATACAAAAGTACCTTTTAACACAGTGATATCATTTCCAGGAATCTATCCCACAGATAGACCCGCCAATGAGGGAGTATTCATCGTAGTATTATTTGTCATAACAAAATATTGAAAGCAATCCAATTGTCCACCAACGGGTATCTATTGGATAAACCATGGTACACTCATCTCCTAAATATATTAATCCAAAAGAGCAAGGCACGAAAATGTATGGGTTTATGGTATAATAAAAAATAAATACTTGGTCTTTGTCGCCAGTTCCGAGCACAGAGCTCCTAAACCTTGGGAATTTATTGTCTTTTGTATGCTAATGAGATGACTCATGATGGGGGCCTACATATCTTCAGGATGGGGGCTGATGCCAGAAAGACCAAGCCATGATTAAAGGGTTGGGACTTTCAGCCCCCCGTGACCTCCAAGGAAGGGACTGGGGCTGGAAATTGAGTTCAATCACCAGTAGCCAGTGATGTAATCAATTATGTCTACATAATGAATCCTCGATCAAAAAAACAAAACAATGCAAAAAACCCAAAACCCTAATGGGGTTTGGGAGTTTCTAGATTGGCGAGTACAATGATGTCCTGAGAAGGTGGTGGGCTTGGAGAGGGCATGGAGCTCTGTGCTACCGTGACCCCCCACCCCCACCCCGCCCAGTAACCTGTCCTCTGCGTCTCTTCCATTGGCTGTTCGTGAGTTGTATCCTTCACAATAAAGCTGTAGTCATACAGTGTTTCCCCGAAAATAAGACCTAGCCGGACAATCAGTTCTAATGCATCTTTTGGAGCAAACATTAATATAAGACCTGGTCTCTTTTTACTATAATATAAGACCAGGTCTTACATGAGACCTGGTTTTATATTTATGTTTGCTCCAAAAGACGTATTAGAGCTGATTGTCTGGCTAGGTCTTATTTTCGGGGAAACGCAGTAAGTACAGAGCTTTCCTGATTCTGTGAGTCATTCTTGCAAATTATCAAATCTGATGGGGGGCAAGGGTTGTAGGAACCCCCAAATTTGTAGGTCAGGCAGATGTATAGGTCACCTGGGGACCCCATTTGCACTGGTGTCTGAAGTGGGGGCAGTCCTGTGGGACTGAGCCCTTAACTTGTGGGATCTGAGGCTCACTCCAGAGAGAGTGTCAACATGGAATTGAATTGTTGGACAACCAGCTGGTGTAACAGAATTGGAGAACTGGTATCAAAAAATGACATATTAGTTGTCACGAGAAAACTACACATTTGGTGTAAAAAGTGGTATCAGAAAAAAGTCACACAGTGTTGTATGCTAACTTTTGCCTAAGCAAATAGAGAGAAGCAAGACTGTGTTTGCATTTGCCTGTATTTTCACAATGAAACAGTGAAAGGGTAGACCAGAAAGCAATACAAATTATTACCTAGAGCAGGGACGCGGACAAGACTTCCCTATATATAATGTTTTTTGTAGTTTTAATTTGTAAATCATGTAAGAGTATCACTTCCACCCTCTTCCTGGAGCTGGTATACATCCAACACCAAGATAACCAAAGGGGACAGTCATTTGCTATGAGATTCACTATGGAGGAAGAGGCAGAAACCCTTTGACCCTCGTGACATGAGCAAAACAAGCCCCCAGGAAGGGTCTGATGTTCCTACAGATGGTGACTGTCCCCCTGCACAAGGTGGTAGCCGTTGAGCCAATACTGGGAGCCAGACTTGGGTCTGGTGGTTCTTGTCAATTGTGTAGATAAATGGGAAATTGACATCAAGTAGCCTCATGACGGAAGTCCATTCAAGTAAAGATGGAAGAGGAGAAAGGGAAGAGAAAGAGAAGGGGAGGCAAGGAAAACGCACAAAGGAAGGAAGAGAGCGGAGGCAGCAAGCTCACGTTCATTGGCACCACCCGCCCCGAGACTCTTTCTGACATGAATTTTTAATACCTCCGCCTCCGCCATTTATCCCCCCACCTCTCGTCCTTTGCTTCAGGACTACATTGTTCTGGAATGCTGCAGGGATGGATGAGCCACGCCTGGCAGAAGGGCAGTGGCCTTCATTCATCCTGGTCCCTGACAGTTACTAGTTCTGATAATTTCCCTGCACTAAAAACCACACAGATCTCAACAACTCTGAGTATTCCTGCCAGCAAAGAAAAAAGAAATTGCATATTCAATGACTGAAAGACCCCAGTGGATTTATAATGGTCTGAATAACAGGTAACTTGATTTGCTTAAGCTTTGAAATACTTAAGAATTCATATAAAAGAATTTTAGAGAATACATGTCTTCCGGGGGGAAAAAGCGATTATCCTGACAATTTCTATAAATCAAATTCTATTACTGTGAGGAACATTCTAAGTTCAAAGATATGTTTCCATGAGAAACTTTTCGTAAAAATAGGAGCTGGTGACTTGAGTTCAGGGCAAACTTTGAAGACTTGAAGACTGTATCTGATGCCTTGCGTGAGTTCAGGATTGAAACATGTTTTCTACGTGGGTCATTTCTTTCAACTTGATCTCTGGATAGAGCGATGAGGTAGGCAGGGCCAGAATTATCACATCCATTTTACAAATGAGGAAACTGAGGCTCAGTTTAAGGCTGGTCCCCCTCAGGGATTTGGTGACAAAGCCAGGTTTCTAGACTCAACAGCCCCTTCTGTTGAGTATCACAGGCATGCAACCTGGGCAGGTGATGGAGCCTCACACTCAGAAGGGCCAGTGCTTGGTTTTAATGCTCTGTGGCCGCCATCTTGAAATTCTCAATACTTCTGAACCCGGAGCCCGGCATTTGCTTCCTGCACTGGGCCCTGCAAATCCTATAGCTGGTCTTGCTCACAACTCCACGGACGCCCCTCTATTCCTCCACCCAGGTCCCAGAAACGCCCATCACGTCTGGGACTCAACTGCTCCCAGCTCCTGGAACCCCTCAGCTCTCCTCGCCCTTCCCTCTGGGTTTGCGGGATTCCAGGCCCTGAGCACCACCCAAGAACGCTGGCAGCTTCTCCTGGGCTGCTTCTCACCCTGCAGAATCAATGAGTACCCAACTCTTATCAGCTCATCAAAGTCAAAACTTTCTAAAATGAGTTTAATTAAAACAAGAGGCTCTTGGGTTTTCTCAGATTCGATGCAATGAAACCCCCTCAGAATACTGGCTTGCTCTTTGCTTGTTAGCTAGGTCTCTTTGTTCAATTCCGCGTCTCTGATGACCCCAGTTCTTGGAGAAAGAGGGAAAGAGGGAGGGAGGGAAGAAAATGAAGCAAGCCCACCGCCTCCCTGATACTCCCAGCTCCCAGAGATGTCTTACAAGTCTTAAAGGCTTAAGAACATTGCAACTGGTAGAGAAGATCAAACCAAATAGGGTCACTTATGGCTATTAATTCACAAGAACTGTGAGCAGCAAAGCAAGAGAAAATGCCCATCTAAAAGCTGATGGGGTCGACCGCTGGTTGCTGGCTGGGACTGTTCCCTCCCTGGATCCCGCTCTGGCCCTTCCATGGCCTGTGGGGCCAGAACAGAAAACTCTGCATCTTACAGAGAACAGGACGGTGCCAGAGGAAGGAGCCAAGTCTCTCCCCAAATTTCCCTCTTCCTGACCACCTTGAATACTTTATCTTCCTCAGATGGTCCCCAAATCCCTCTCCTTCCTTAATATTCAAGCAACCCCTTGCTCATCTGGCTCCAAAATTGACTTTAGATAGATTCTACTTCCTGAACTATCACTCTCTTCGTCCCCTCAGAGGTCTATGAAAAGTTGATGTGTAATCAGGTATATAACACCAGCAAAAAAAAGACCAAAAAAAAAAAAACCCACAAATCAGAGCAAACGTTGACATCTTTTTATTATGCATTTGACAGTTAGTATTTTCTGAGTGTTAGCGTCTGGATTTCTCGCAGAGATATCATCTTGCCGTTGAGCCCAACAGCGCATATGCATTTTAAAAATGTAATTCAAGCTCTGAGGAACACAAGCTTGGATTTGGGACCCAATTTAAAAACTCTCTACATACAGTGGCTTTATTTTTCACAGAGCCACATGAAGCAGTTGGAGGAGAGAACAGTTTTGCAATAAATAATCGCTTCTCTAAACTATACACAATCCTGCCAGCAAATCCCTTCCGTTTCCTTGGGGTAGATATTCACTTTTATACCTGGAATAACTTATGAAATACAGAGAATTTAGCATTTGGTCAAGGCCAATGCTCCATCATTCACCATCTTACATTTCCCCACATCGTGATCTCGCTCGCACTCAAATGCCACTTCTCCTCTGTCTGCCACGGGGGGAAGGGGTGGAATGGAAGGGAGTGGCCTCTGCCCCGTGATGACCTCACACACCGCTGCACTACCTTTTGACACTCACAGTCATTTCAGAATGGCTGCAAGAAGAGCACAGCTGAAAGGGACAGTGGACCGTCAGGCGTCACCACTCCCAGTTGGTGCCAATTATACAGATAAATAGGAATTTACATAATTTACAAAGACTGTGTGTGGCTTATTTTGAAACCATTGCTCCAAAGATACACATTTATTCATGAAAGCAAATAGAAGATTCCCTCTCATAGCCTTGAACTGGGGCTGCCTTTCCAGCGGCTTCCTGCAAACAAGGCCCGGGGGAGCAAGGCCTTTGGTGCACGGGCCTGGCCGTCTGCAAAGGGCCCGGAAAGTCAGTCAACTGGACAAGAACACGTAGGCTGCTTCCTGTCCCCGAGTTCAAAACCCACAGGTATGAATTTCGTCATTTTCTTGTCACAACGTCAAGGTTTCTCTTTTTTTATCCCTCTGTTTTTTGTTGTTGTTGTTTTTTTAGATATATTCTTCTGGTGGGTACAAGCAAGCACAGATGAAAATTTCTGTCTATATGCTCAAGCTCATCGACTCTTGTACATCTAGCATCTGCTTCTATCGCCGCTGCTGCCCGGCGGCCCACACTAGCCCACGTCATCACACCTATGATCTGTGAGGCTCCAGCCGTCAGCATGCTCCCGCTGCTCGCAGCAGCTGTTACAAGACAACATGTGTTTACATTTGCAAGGAGTTTGCAAATGTCTAGTCGAAAAGTCAAGTCGAAAGCCAGCAACTGGCTTTGCAATGTGCCGTACCTCTCCCGAACCAATTTCCTGCATGAAACCTGAGCCTCAAGCAGCAGGCCCCAGGGCACATCTGCGATCATTTTCCGTTAGGGGAACCGGACCTTTTGGATTGGGGCATTCTTGGTGTAGGGGTGAATTGTTAGGTGAGGACCCTTCGGGTGGGTTTTCTCCCCCAGGCAGAACTCATTCTTTGTCTTCAAAGAGGTGGGAATGTGAACCGAGTCAGAGCAGGACTGAGGCCTCCTAACACAGGGCGCTGCTGGCCTCCTCTCCCAAGGGGCTCCTGAGAGGCGGGAGCAACAGGCAGGCAGAGCTCAGGGAGGGGAGGACCACTGCCGGGCGGCATTGGATGGTGGAGGTCTAAAGCCTACTTGCTCTCTCTGCCCTTGACTTCAACCTATCTTGGAGAAAGGGCGAAAGAAACAAAGAGGTGTTTTACAAAAGGAGAGCTTTGCACCAGCTGAAAAAGGCGATTTCTCCCCTCCTCCCACCCCTTGCATGTCTAGCCTGGTCCTCGTTTTGAATTAAACCTCCTCACCAGTGCTTCTTGGCAATTTCAGAGCCTGCCATCCACCTGGGAAGGTGTGAATATAATAATACCAGCAGATGCGGCCACCAGGAGCTCTCCTGCAGCCTAGGCCCCCCTTTGATTGTCACAAGCTCAGGACAGCAGCAGCCTCCCCTCTGAGAATGTGAATCCAAAATTACTAACTCGAGTCTTGCAAGAAAGTAAGTAGGGACCGTGACTTATAAGGAAAAAGCTTTTCCTTCCCAAGAAAAGCTCCTGTAAGGAGCTTTCTGGGACCCAGTGGGACACCTGTGCCACCATTCTCATGTTCTCAACATTCCACAGAACAATAACAAAAATAGCAAAGTCAAGGTCATGCTTTTTCTGTGCAGGCTTCTCTTGCCGTCCTCGAACACACCCAGCACATTCCTACCCCAGGACCTTTGCACCTCTGCCTGAAATTTCCTTCTCTCCATCATCCTTCTGGCTCACCCCTCTCCCTTTATACCAGTGTCACCTGGCCAGAGAGGCTGCCCCTGTCCACCCAATGCAAAATTGCAGCCACCCCTAATACTTCCTCTCCTTGTTCTGCTTTCCTGTTCTACACACATCTCACTCTGTATATTAGGCATTTGTTTTCTGTCTGCTTCCCCCACTGCTTAAGGTCCAAGAAAGCAGACTCTGCTTTGTGCCCTGATGTGTCCCCAACATCTAGCACACCGCTTGTGTCACAGGTGCTCAACAAAACTTTGCTGAATGAATGAATAAATGATGCAATGGATGGATGGTTTTAATCACATCCCTCCCTTGCTGAGAGGAGTCTGAGTCTGGGGTGACGAAGAGAGAAAGAAGAAAAAGAATAAAGAGGCAAATCGGGGACCAGCTGGGGCCTGACTCATGCTCCCCAGGGACCTCTCATGCCGCCTCGGGCCTCTCTCCCTCTGCTTTTTTATTATGGATGCTGACAGATCCCTCTCTGGGCAACTAGAAATGACCTGCCACTGATCAGGAAAGCCTCCTGTATACCGAGGCTGGTTTAATCCTCCCTTGATCAGTCCCTGTAGGAACCCAAGACACGTCCAGGCGACTCTGTGACCATAAATTACCATCCCATTGCAGGGGTGTAGGCAGGGCATTAATAATGAGTCCTGATTGATAGAATGACAAATAAACCCAGTTTGGCTGCAGGAAACCCTAAGGCTCTCAGACAAAAAAGACAAGCGGGTTAAAAAACATAATAAAACGAATCTGGGGAGACTTAGGGGGCCTGCTACCAAGATGCTGTAATTCACCTCTGTCCAGAGGCACTGGCTCAAAGGAAGAAATGACTGTTTTTCTATAAAGACCATGTTACTACGGGAGCAGAGGCAAAACACGGGGCCCCGGCAGTGTGGGCTCCGAGCAGAGCAGTTGGCTGGCTTTGTCCATGCCCGGTGAGACCCAGGGCTGGACATCACTGCGCTAAAGCCACACGATGCACGTAGTCAGCTCCGAAGGCACAGGGCAGGCTAGCTAGGGGCAGGGCCGTGACAGGCCATC
The DNA here is from genome assembly GCF_036562045.2 of Rhinolophus sinicus. NCBI lineage: Eukaryota > Metazoa > Chordata > Mammalia > Chiroptera > Rhinolophidae > Rhinolophus > Rhinolophus sinicus. The sequence continues at coordinate 19,444,927 of NC_133762.1, forward strand.
TACAGCTTCAACCTGCTCTGTCTGTCCTCCGAGACGATGTACCACAGGCACCACGGCCTGTTATGTGGCGCCCCACGGACCACCTCTCAGGCCAGATGCCACTCCCACACGTCCTACATGCCCCACAAAGTGCAACACCAACGAAAGCAGCTTCACCTCCTTGGATGCTGGCCTCCATTGGCACCGCTGGCAGTCACTTCTTCTCCGTCCAGTTTTTCTGCTGTCCCTGAATGCCTGTGGTGAGAGGGCTGGTTTTAATGAATTGGCCTGCATTTCCTTGGGGCTGGTTTCTCAGTGTCAGGTGATGACTTCCTCTTCCCCAGAACATGAGCGCATTCGCCAAGGACCACATCTCGGGCACCATTTCTGAAGGCTGAGCACGCAGTCAGGGGATGCCTAATTGAGCCTCAGTTACTCATCGGATGTGAAAGAGACAAGAAGAAAAATGTGGTTGTCACTGGGGTTGCCAGCCAGCAGATCCTGGGCCCCTGGCCACAGTGGTACCTGTTCTGTCCGAGTTTCTTGTGCGTGCACAGGGTGGCACCTGAAGGGGTGCCACCAGGAGGGGTTTCCAGGGTGGCTATGCCTGCTGGGTTGGTGAGTTTCAGCCCAAAGCAAAGAAAAAGGGGAGCAAGCGGCACTAACAGGAAAACCTGTTAAACGAAAACTAAGTTAAACAGCCACCCCCGGTCACTCATTTGAGTCCACACTGAGGCAGTCAAAAGCTCCTCTCCAGCAGCTGATAGACTGCAGGGTCTCAAAGTCGGGGGCCTCCGGGGGCCACAAAGTAAGATGATGAGGACAATGGATCCTTCATGTCCCCCTCAAACATGAGTGGACCCCACTCAGTTCCAGCCTATACTGGCAGGAGAGAATACGGGGTCGATGACCCCAGGGGATTCCATTGGTCGTTTTTAAAGACGTTAAAAATACATATTGGGTGGGGGGAATGGTGTAGGTAATTGTTCAATTTTGCATGTGTTGGCAATTTATTCAGGTTTTGGCAAAGCGCTGTGCAGTCCAGAACGAATAGTCTGGAAACCAGACCCGGCCGTGGCCACAGCGTGGCTCAGTGCGGAGAGGCAGCCAGGAGATGGGGACGGCCTCCCGGAGCTGAGGGCCCACAGCCCCTGTGTGCTCCGTCCCTCACGTCCCGGGCTGCAGGCCCACTGTGGTCAGGGCACGGCTGAGCCCTCCTGCACCACCTGGCAGTTAGACCAATGCCCCCGGCCCCACACCCGGCCTTGCCTGCCTCAGTACAACTGGTACCCGAAACGAGTACGCGAAGAGGTAGGTGTACCTGCCGACAGCCAGCGTCCGGCTGCAGAAGCGCGCACAGGCCCTGTCGTTGCCCTGCACACAAGTGCAGCGTGGTGTCCACTTCGAGGGCTGGCGGCTCCGCGGAAGCCCTGCGGACCTTCTGCCACGGGAGCTTCCTCTGTAGTTGGACAGGCCATAGGGCACAGTCTGCCTGCAAAGGACAGAGCAGTGTCAGGGCCACGTCTGGAGATGCATGCCTGGCCACCCTGACTCATGGGCACGGAGCTGGCGAGCGGGTGCTCACACAGCAACGAGCTGTGTGGTGCAGCGACGTCCCACGGGCTGGTGTCCACACCCTCCCCCTGCACTTTGGGTCTGAGGAAGCCTCTGGAGGGAGTCCTCCACCCTTCCTTTCTGCCCCAACCCTCAGAAAGGGTGCTGGGACCGAAGGGTTGGAAAGATGGGAGGACCTGGGAGAGACGGAGGAAAAAGTCTCCACATCCTTACAGCAGGAGCCAGCAGACGCCTGGGTGTGCACGCGGCTATGTTCAGTCTTTTCAAGATCGAACCACGGTCCTTGCAGAGCAGTTGTGGTTTTTCTTCCTGTACCTAAACCCCTACACAGACATTCCCGTTGACCTGCACACTGGTCCCAGCCTTTCTCCTTGAGCCAATGCCCGGGCCTGGCCATCGATACCAAAAGGACGTCTTCCTAACCCGGCAGCCCGAGGCGGGCCCTGGCTCCCGCCCCGCCTGTCAGAACTTCAGTGCCCACATGAGCCTTGCAGTCTGTGCTGATAGGCCTACAACAATGTAATTACATTCAGAGACACATCCTGGCCTGAAATGTCGCTTCCTTGAAGAGATAAACGCTCTGTGCCCTGTGAGGTGTGGCCAAAGACAGAACTGGCCTTGGGGAAACTCTTAGGAAGAAAAAAGTCTGAAACTATTTACCAATTTTGTTTACAGTTGGAGCTGGGAGGGTGACAGTGTCATTCAGAGCAATAAACATTTAAATTTGTTTCTTATGCTCGTATATATCCAAACCATCGCTCTCCAGAGAAAGGAAGAGAGGATTGCCAGGCAGTTCAGTGGGAAAAAGTTAAAAGCATACGTTTACTACATTAGTACCAATGAACAGGGCTTAGGGGACAAATCACTAATAACCAGAGGAAACTTATGTGATGGAAAGTCACTTCTCCAATAAGTCTCAGTGTTCCTGCCAGGCCCCAAAATGACTGTGAGCCTACGCAGCACCACAAACACCCACCCAAAAGGGGTCCTGACATCTCTGTGTGTCCAAGTCATCAAATTGAATTTACTCTCATTTGAAACACACACCGTGGAGCCTTGCTGGGTGAGGGCAAAGTGGGGGTGCTCCACCGTGACCTGATGCCTGAACGGAACTTCCTCCCTACTGGGTTGGAGGAGAGAGCTAAGGAATGTCACCATATTATTCTATAGAACCATTGGGGTGCTCCCCAGAATGAGGCAGGCCCAAACGGAGCGGTCCGTGTTCACTGAAGGGAGAAGGCAAACAGGGTCCAGTCCTGTTCTGAGCTAAACCTTTGCTAAAAACCCCATTTTTCCTCAGGAATGGGAAATGGGGGGGGGGGGGGTTAGCCAAACAATACAGACATTGTTGCGAGGCAGGATTTGGTTAAAGGTCTATATTTCCCGTAATAGGACCACATTAAATCTCTAAGCACTGACATTAAATCCAGTCCCCCATTTCTTGGTGAAAATTACACTGGAAGACTAACAACTCTCCCATTTTTCCATCAACAGCAAGACCTGCCCTTCTGAAAGTGCTGTCAGTTGGTGATGCATTCATGTGTGCAGAGCTACTCAGCTTCAGCGAAAACATGCGAAAGTGTTTTAAGTAAGGCAAGGAGGCAATGTGGTATTTGTCAATAGAGAAATGCTACTCTCTTTCCCAGCAGCCAAGTGCAAAGAGCTAGTATGCAAACGAGCTTTTGCCATTTTCAAGAATGTTCACAGAGAGGTAGGGCCCCTCCCCTCCCCACTGTGCGAAGGCATGGAACCCCCGGCTCCAAGCCTGGGGTGATTGACGCATGGGCTCTGCTGGCTGACCTGGGCGGGTGGGGGATGATGGAAGCTGACGCACTGCAGGGCCGGCCCCTAACAAGAGTTCCAGCTCCAGTGGTGCCCACCTCCCATAGGCCGAAATGTATAGGTTTTCAATGAATCAGAGAAGCTCTTAGTTCTGCGCTTTACCTGAACAAATATGACTTGAAAACACCTGGAAGTTCAGGCTTAAATTTAGAATTCTGAGGCTCCTTGGAGTTCCGTGTTGAAACATGGCAGCCCAAGGAGATTCAGCATCTTTCCCTCTGTCCTGCTCCATCCCACACCAAGGGGAAGGCGGGCCTTACCCACCCCTGTACGGATACACCCCCCAGCTCCAGCTCCCCCTCCTCCTGCAAGCAGCCACCCTTTGGCCTTGTTCGGTCCCTGGTTTCAGACCTGGGAAGGTACATGAACAGCCCTTGAAGTGAACCCAGGAACATTTGGGTAGGAGATTCCAGGATCCTGAATATTGGAACACGGTCTAGAAGAAGGGCTACTATGTGGCTTTCAGTCCACAGACGCCTCGCAGTGGGTGGGAGACATGGTGAGAGGAGGAACAGAGGCAGACCTCTAGCCCACAGTGCCCGGACAGGGGTCTTTCTTGGCCAGCTCTAAGACTGCATTCCCAGCTCCTCAAAAGTAGGAAGGTCTTCTTTTGTATCTGCCATGGACCTAGCACAAGGTTGGACAAATAAAGACTGTTGCTTGACCAACTTGTAGTTAATTGTGAGATAATCTAGTCTAGCAATTCTGGATTCTTTCCAACCTAAAAAGTTCAATAACCATGAAATTTGATTACATAAAACTAACATTTGCCAAGTATCCACTCTCGTACATTTAGAGGAGATGGTGTGTGTACATGTATATATACACACACACACACACACACACTCACATATATACAGAGAGAGAGAGAGAGAGAGAGAGAGAGAGAGAGAGACTACCTAGTATTATTCTAAGTGTTATTGAGATACAAAAAGACATATAAATGTCTGATGTCTGTGCTTTCAGGACTTCACATGCTACCAGGGTATGAAAACAGGTAAAGGAAACATTATAAACCAATGTGTACAGGTATGTGCAAGGTACACAAGAGCACAGAGAAGGGTTATCTGGTAATTCCATCATTATGTTGTAAAGCACTTACATGAAGATCACTCCACCCTCTCAACAATTTCCTGATCTACAAAAGGGTTGTTAGACTGGATAAGACATGGCACTGCCTGAAAAACACTTACCAAGAGTTAGCAGTAAGTTAATGTTCGCTACTGTTGTTTGCTTATTTGGTCTGGGAATTCAAGTGAGTTGTATCAGGCAGAAAAGTCCCACCGACCACATGTGCATTTGAGATGTGTGACTAAGCAATAAGAGGTGTAATAAGGAATCAGAGTATTAGGTTAAAACTTTGGGTGTACAGGGTGTACGCCGTTCTTTGCCACACTTTCTTGTGGCTGGTCTGTCATTCAACACTGCCCGTCCAATAAGCACTTGTATTTCAATTGCCTTCGTGCCCTTTGTCATTTACTGTTTCTTGAATGGTGAAATGGAAAGACCTAATGGTGGAACCATGAAAATGAAGTTAAATTGGCCAAGAACCTTTGACTAGCATACTCTCTGCCCAAATTGTTTTAGCCTATAGAGTTTGGAACATGCAATTTTCGTCAAGGAAGGCATCTCTTCTATCTATTAACGTTTCAGTTATAACACAGAGCTCCATACAAAAGAGAGGCAAACGAGAAGAGCAATCTAAGAGTCCGTCATCGGCTCTTAGACTAAAGACCCCTCCAGCACACCTACATATGTCTAGTGTCGTGTGTCTTTGAGTAATAAATTGCCCCTCAACATATGTACTCAGAACATTCATTATTTGATTGGGGATGGTGATGTCAGAATCTTATTTATCAGTGTTCCATATTTGCCACTTTTCCCCAAATGTCACCTATAAATGTTACTAAATATTAAGCCTCCAAATCTCTCATATTCATTCTTCATCTGCAGCATCACACTGAAAGCATTTTATTTCTCTCTACAAGAAGCTTTTAAATAAGGAAAGCTGACTTCTTTAAGATTCTGTTCTTAAATTCAGTATTGCCTGTTCATAGTGAATTAATGATCTCCAGCTTTCTAATGAGGAAACTTGCTTCTATCCCTGAATTTTAAAGGAGAGATACAGATATTCCCAAAGGCAGTGAAGGAGCTTCAGTGGCCAAAATTCTAAAGTCTCAGGAAAGTTTATCAAACTGTCACTCTCTTTGGTGGGCTGCAGCCCCTGCAACTAACAACGGCGACCAGACCTGGAGATGAGCTGCGCCTTCCACAACTAAGATTGAAAGGACAACTTGACTTGGATGGAGCTGATGAGTCCTGGGAAAACCACACCACTGTTCCCCAATAAAAAGTCCTGGAAATACACACTATTCCCCAATAAATTCCTGTTCCCCTACCCCAATAAAATCTGTAAAAAAAAAATAAAAAAATTGTCATTCGCTCAAAAACCCAGTTCTCACCCCACCCCCATTAAATGCCATTCAATAAATATCTGCTGAGTGTTTCTGATGAGCAGGCCCTGGACTAGACTCTGGGTGAACATCCCTGAACAAGACAGACAAGGGATCCCTTTCACCCAAAGTTTTAACCTAATGCCGAGACCAGCAAATTGGCATTTGTGGGCTTCATTCAATCGACAGGGTTTTTTATTGTTGGTTTTGTTTTGTGGTTTTTTTACTCTGAAAATTTCACATAAACATCCCAATTTCCAGCTTCTTTTGAATAACTGGTAGTTATACTAACACCACACTCCATCATGGAGACAATTGTCCAGAGCTGAGTGATAGTCATGAGTCATTACCACTCCATTTGCCCCAGCCCCCACCACTCCCAGTTACTTTCCTCTTGTCCTTCTTTGCTCACTTTTGTTACCTTCACGGGCCTTTTGAGTTTACAGCCCCTGGTCTAGTGGCTTGTCCCATAAAGCAAAGCCAGACAGGTCATAGGACACTGTGACAAAATTGGTCCTTGATGCTGTTTTTATAAGTATAGTTGTTTTCAGTTTTAAAAAACCCAGTTCTGACTGACTGTCTCCCCAACAAATAGAACATTTTCACTTCACAATCCCCAATGTCAAGTTGATGACCGATCTCCGTCAGGTCACACTTTTCCTGCTGAAATGAGAAAGCAAGGACGATACTGCCTTCAGGCCCAGGGGACATACTGTACAGAAGGTGTGACGCTGCTGACCAGTCCTGTGGCCAAGAAGAGGAGAAACAAGTGTTTCCCACAGGCAGACAGGCAGGAGGCAGCCCCCAGCTGCCAGGCCCCAGTGGTCATGAGATACCGCCTCCTACCATTCCCCAGGGAAACAGCTTCTAGGCTCCAACACGCTTTCTAACTACGGCTCGATTTCAGGTTTTATTCAATTCCTTCCTTTGAAGGCACCACTCACCTGCTCCTGGAACTTAGAAATATCTTCTTGGGCAAGGGAGAAAGTGTAGGTCGCCTTCATTTATTATCTTTGTAACCTTAACCAGAAAGAACTTCTAGCTAAGAATTTTGTTCTGAAGACAGGGTGCAGTAACTATAGGAAGTGGCTGAATATGCAAAGGCTGAGAATAGCGTCCATTCACTTCAGCAAACATCTAGGGGACCCCCACTATGCGCAAAAGCATGGGGGCACTGGGCGGGCAACACAAGCTCAGATAGGAGTGCCTCTCTCAGAGGACTTAAAAGCCTGGAAATCTCTAGAGCCTGGGGCCAGTGTAGGTTGTTTTCATCTCCTAGAATCCAATCTCTTACCTTCCCCTTGGGGAACTGTCCCTCCATCCTTGTGTGAGGTCTTGGTGAGACTGCCAATCAACGCCTAACCTCTGCCTGCCTAAGGACCCATCAAGCGACTCGAGCTGGACAACCAACCCTCTCTCTCCCAAGACAACTGAGTGGAGCAACTCAAGATCAGAAAGTACTCTGAGCCTCTCAGTGCCAGGTGTCCCCATCCTGCCTTGTCTGTGCCACTGCGCCCTGGGACCCCCGGTCCTGACCCTGGTACCTCTCCTTTCTGAGCCTGGTGCTTTCCCTCTTACATGTGTGTGGGCTACCCTGTGTCTTTCCAATAACTCCTTTCATGCTGTTAGCTGGACTGGGTTTCTGTTGCTTCCGACCAGGGACTGCTAGCTGACCCAGAAGTCACTTTCTTGAGATTGATGCAACCATGATCTCTTGGGTTTAACAGAAAAACCTGGAGACTCTCCAGCTGCCAGGGACAAGTAGAGGTTTTCTTTGTTGCAACAAAGCACAAAAGAATGCGTTCAGAATCAGGACAAAACCCAGCACATTCAGCTGGCTGGAGTCCTTTCTTCCCAGGTGTGCCCACTGTGAAATGTTTGCTTTGGACCACACTGTCCTTTAGGCAGGTGGATGCAAGCACACTCTTCCAAGACGTGCAGAGCCCGGCCCCCTGACACTAGCTTGACCACCTCGGAACTCTTCTCCTCCAGGGAACGTATTCCAGGTCCATTCATCAGACGCTTGTGAAAGTCTGCTGTAGACCAGGCCTCATGCCAGACAACCAGAGGGTGTCCCTCTAACGTCCAGGAAAGAAAACAGGCCAGGAAATCCAGCTCCTCAGCGACCTCATTATACAAGCAGAAAACACACATACTTTCTGATTCTAAAGACTATCACCCAAACCTTCGGCTCACAAACAATGTAGAGCGAACGGGCAATCGGTAGCTTTACTTCCACGGCAGAAAATTCTTGCATCTTTAGTTCAGAAGACCCCACGGCTGACTGCTCATCCAAAACCCGCCAATGTGCAAAGTCCTCCTCCCGTGACCCTCGAGTACCTGGAAATATCAGGCAGGAAGGAGCAATGTGCTATGCTTGGTGGTTACCTTTTTTTAAGACACCCCTCTCCAACCCCCACCCCCAAAACCCAACTTTGGGGTTTATCCAGGACTTAACTGTTTAGGAATTTTACCAGAATCATAACTACGTTCAGAGAAAGTTGAGCACTGACCCCCACCAATCAGACATAAGAAGAGGGGTCATGTCTTCATCTGTACTGCAGGTGTAGCTTCCTTTTTGTCCCTAGGGGTCGACAACAGCTAGATTTTGTCCAGCCAAAGTCACTGGTAGTTTCTGCCTTGGTCACCTCTGCACCGAAGGCAGCCGGAGTGGGAGCTCAATAATACCTCAATTACCTAAAAAATAAACATCTGTTACGGAAGGGAGGGACAGAGGGATGGAGGGACAGAGGGACGGAGGGAGGGACGGAGGGAGGGACGGAGGGAGGGACGGAGGGACGGAGGGAGGGAGGAAGGGTCTAAAATAGCCATGACTTCTAGGTCACATTCAATCTCCCAAACGTATAGACTCCTTGGCTGATTTATTGGATTTCTACTACTGTCATCCTCAATTGGTGGATCTCTGAGGGTCTTTCTAGAAAGAATATGGGTCTCTAGATTACATGAAGCAGAAGAACTGTCTGGATAATAGCCCTGCAGGCCTCTCAGCACCATGGAGGAGAAACCAGAATGCACAGAGAGGCATCAGAGGTGAAACCAGAGGCTCCACGAGGGTTGCAGACACAGGTTTCTGGTCCAAATTGAAGACTAACTCACAGAGAACCCCTGGGTAGCTCCCCTCCCTCTGGGCTTGAGATGAAAGGGCTGGATTTCTGGAAAGGCCTGGCCAGCTCCAAATGCCTCCTAGAGATTCTCAAACATCCTCTGTCACTTGAACATCTCCACACAGCACAATTGCTGGAGAAGACCCAAGCCCTTCCTTCCAGCAATCAAGCCACACCTGAATATGGGGTTCCTGCCTCGCTCAAGTTAAGGGGTCCCCAGGACCCCACCAACTGTATTTAGAAAGCTTTGACCTAACCCGTTTCCACTCTCCCATGTCCTGTTACCCTATAACTGAGCTGAAATATTACCCCATGCCACACACTGTATCATCCCATCAGCTCACAGGGACACAGGCACAGTCGTCCCTGACCCCAGGCACACGTGTGCTGAGGGACACTTAGAGGAAGCACAGGGGTCAGAGAGAGGAGAGTAACAGAAAAATCCTTCTGTGCTTGTTGTGAGGTATGGGGTTTTCGAGAGTTCCGGCTCATAAAAACAGTGAGAGAAATTGAGCCGTCCGACAGGTGGGCAATGGTGCCGTCTACAGACTCGTCCAGATCAGCTGGTCTCCCCTCCATCTGGCCTAACCCAAATGTGTCCCTGCGAGTCAGGCTAGAGTTTCTCTCCCCAACCCCCAGTGACCCCAAAGAATTCCAGGTCGCATGGAGGCATGGGAAGCCCACGTCTGTTTGGCATGGCCTCATTAGGACTTTATGCAAAGCTGCAGACAGATGTGGCCCAAAATAGTTCCCAGCAGTGGAAACAGAAGTGGTGAAACAAGGAGCAGGGCTTTTTTTTTTTCTTTTTTTTTTTTTTTAAGATGGGGTTATTTGGAGAGGGATTAAAAAATATATATACACCATCACATATCCATTTAAACAATCCGCAGAAAGCAAGAGAACATAACCCTGCTGAGGATCAGGACATTTCACCTTGGAAACTCCCACTGAACAACAACATACTTCCCTTCGCAACGATAATAAAGACACCCTCGTTTTCCCCCTAATGGAATTGCTTGCGTCCTTGTGTCATGTCCTTTGGGTAGCTCCGATCCATTAACCACTCACCCCAAACTTAGAAGACCTGAGCCCCCTAGAGATGCAGGCTTTAGCACCAAACCAGAACCCAGGGTCAGGGTGAGGGGGCAGGAGGGGAAGCAAATTGCGAAAGCACAGGTCGGATCCTGCCTTTATTAAAAATGTTGATATTGTGTCAATTACGACATGGCACTTATTTTGATTGTTTTTAACAATGTAAATAACTTATTTTTTTATTGCTGACTTTTCAGCCTCTCCTTAAAGTTTGCACTCGCTCTTTTTTTGTGTCACTCCCCTCACTCTATCCTGGACCCTGCAAGGACCCAGTTGGAAATCAGAGTCATTAAAAATCCAGAAAAGACTCATATACTACTGCTTTCCCACTGACTTGCTTCTGACTTTTGGCAAAGCTGTTTTATGCTCCCCAGGTCATGGGCGAAACTGTCCACCGTGGGCCATTCACACCATCGCAGAGAAGAAGCGTGACGTCTCGGCCATGGCGGCCTCCGTGCCTTTCTCATCAACTCCTGAAATGAATCTGTTTCTGCTTTTTAAATTACTGGGACAGGGCACAGGGCTCCCTGGCTGCCCTGTTCTAGAGTTACTGTTTATGAAGCCCTCCTGCTAAGTTGGCCCTGAGAAGGCCATAAAAGATGAGAAGGCCTGTGTTCTCCATAAGCTCTTGGCTCCTAAGACCCTCAAGCTGGGGCCGATGAGAGAGGCAACCAGACACCCTGTCCTGCCTGTCCGTTCCTGGGAGACTTCGTGGATGAGCAGGAGCTAGAAGCAGCCCTCACTGCGTCTGGACACACAGCTCATCCAAGAGGTCATTGTCTGGATTTATTTTCCTTCTAAGTAAAGCTGCTTCCTATTCCAAAGAGAGGGAAAGTGTGTGCTGTGCGGGTGTCCCATTCTGAAGAACTCTCTGTTTCCATCTGAAACATGACATAGAAGGACAGCAGGTCATTTCCTTGGTAAACATCCAATCTATTTGCTAGCAGTCGTTACACGGGGCTACCTGGAGGTCCGAAGGGGACCCCTCTCTAGCCTCCATCAGACGTGTTGAGATGCTGCAGACCCAGTGCAGAAGGGAGAGCTGGAGGGATGAAGCTGAGGGAGTTCAGCACGGCCAGTGGGGTCTCCTCAGGGAAAGCACTGTTTGCCTCCCAGATTCCTTTGTTTTAAATTCTTGCAGGAATAAACTGCACCAGAGATGTCACAGCCTTTTATGTGCCTTCAGATTTAAGGCCAAGTTCCTAGCTGCAAGGTCCCTTTCATCTAGCAGAAATCCAAATTCTCCCTCCAGGGTCACACAGGGTCACAATCTCTTTGTAGCAAATTTTCTTGCTGAAATCAAACATCCCCCAACTTCAAGTCCGTCCCTTTCTCTCATCCAATTGGGATCAGCTGCTTCTCAACTGAGCCCATCTTTGCTCCTGGACACGCCCTCACCTACTCATACCCACTCGGGGGCAGAAAAGGGGGCTTTCGGGCCCAGCGACTCCAACAGGAAGGTCACCTTGTGTGAGCCGACCTTTCCAACAAACTCTGAAATTTAACCCCAAGGCCCTCAGATTTTAAAAGATATATCTTTCCTTGAAATGTCCTAAGAGATATGCTACTCAAACTCCAAATTTCGATCTGAACATGCACCGGACTTCCAAGGAAATGGAAGGAATGGAAATGGAGGAAGGGAGGAAAAGAGCCAGAGAGTAAAATCATGATCAGTCAGATACCTGAGTTCAAGGTCACTTCTGTCGGGCCGATACCATCTTCTCTTATGTGTCCTTATTTATTTATGTTTTGCAAACAGATGTCCATAGAATTTCCTGGCATCGCCTCCTGGTGACCCACACTTCCGGTCCTGGGCTGGGTGAGATTGGAAATGAGGGTCTCAGGGCCCCATGGGGTCCTCAGTCTGCAAATTGCAAGGCGTTGTATGTTTCCTCTGATGGTCCGGACAAGACCATCACGCAGACAGACCCCTTCCCAAGATCTCATCGTGGAGCGTTTAACAAGAGGTTCTAAATAGATCCCTCAACGTATCCCGAAACGCCAGACCCTAGCCACTGCCCCTGCCGCCCCATTAACAGAGGGAGCCCCAGGCCAGTGGCTTCTGAGCACACCTGGCCCCTTTCCCCAAACATTCCAGTTGTGTACCCAGGTGAGTGGGAAGCAATAGAAAACAAGGAAGGAGGGACAGAAAAGGTGGGACCAAATCTCCTCAAGCCTGGAACAACCTTTGATCACCAGTGTCCTTATCAAGTGGCTTATCAGCTACAGCGGCAGCCTGGGCCGCCTTTCCCAGGATCTGTAATCCTTATGCCAACTGAGTGCTAATAGGCCATCCACTGAGCAGTGTCACTCCACGAGGCTGGGCCAGACCAGGGCCGTGGTCCAAGGAGGCCAACCTCAGCAGTACTTGAGGAAGAACTTTCTACTTACAGCGTCCTCCAACCACAGAACCAGATACAGCAGGCAGGAGGAACAGCCCCTGCCCAGAGGCTGTGTACTTATATTTATGGTCATGTCTTTGTGGTATAGTGTGTTCACCAGATTCCAGCCACTGTCAGAGCACGTCCCTGGTACCTTCTCATGTCATCCTCACATAGCTCTACTCGTAGGCATCACAGCCAATGCCGCCATCATCTGCACCACCATCGCCATCACCTGCATCACCATGACGACCAGAAAGACGGTCCCTCTGCCTCCCTGTCTGCGTCTCCAGCAACAACAGACGCCATCCTGGCTCACGGGTTGGGTACCTGTTATTGGGGTCCCTGAAATCACACGGTGGGTGGACAGCCGACCCCACGTCAGCAGGAGGCTGGGGTACCGGATCCCTCCATTCCACTGAGAGGTCCTACGGTTTGGAAGACCCCTTCTCGGAGACGTGCTGACACGCCTTTCTTGAACAACACAGGGGCAGAGATGCAGCTGCTGAATCGTCGCCTTCAATACAAGTTCCAATGTTTCTATTAACCATTATCACCATTATTATTCTCACTGTACTCCTTTGGGGAGAAAAAGGACCCCACACGAATGCCATTCCGGCTGGTTGCGTTCAGCACGGCATGTTTTGGAGTGGCTAGGTCCGGCACTGTCCTCGAGTTGAGCTGATGTCTGCACCTTACATGTAGACACAGAGAGAAGGTAGGACGACCCCCAGGCCATGCGGCAAGTCAGAGCTCCTAGGTCTGAGGTCGTCCCACGCGTAGGAGTTACAAAGCCCGGATTGTCCAGCATAGTCCTAACTTCAAACGCCCTGCACGGACCTTCTCATAAATCCATCCCTACTTGTCAGCCCGGGTGGGAAACGTGCTCACCCTCACAGCATCACGGTACCTCCTTCTTACACCCTTGGCGGGATTAACAGATGGCAGGTTCCCTCAATTCTTGGGAACAAAGTGGAGAGGAAGGCAGGAGGGCTCCTTCTGGGTGTCCTGCAGCTCCCTGGGCCATTTGATGGGCTGGCTTAACTCTCCAGCCAGGGGGACGGTGGCAGGCATAGGACGGCAGGCCCACTGTGGGGTAGGACAGCCTGTGTGGTTAATTGTATGTGTCCACTTGTCTAGGCCATGGTTCCCAGATATCTGCTCCAACACCAGTCTAGATGTAGCTAGCTGGGAAGATACATTTGGGGTGTGATTATTATTTAAATCAGCAGATGACCCTCCATAATGTGAGTGGGCCTCACCTAAGCAGTTGAAGGCCTTCACAGAAAAGACTGAGGTAACCTAAAGAGGAGGCCATTCTGCTCCAGAATGCCTTTACATTCAAGACTGCAACATCAGCTCCTCTGCGTGTGTGTGTGTGTGTGTGTGTGTGTGTGTATTTGTATAGACATGCATATCTACACACACAGGTCTTACTGGTTCTCTCTGGAGGCCCTGACTAACACAATCCCCCACTTGGTCACGGGACACATCTGTTTTTTGTGTCCCCATGGAGAACAGCCCCATGTGTTTAAGTACGGACGCACATGGACTGCGTATTCACTACCTCTCCCTTATCTTATTGTTGGCCAATTTTCTATGACCATGAGATGGGATGTGCTTTTCTCTGATGTGGGGTTTTGCTTTTATTTTATGTCAGCAATGGAGGGTTGTTGGGGGAGGGGAGGGCTCCCTAACACGGCCAAGGAAAGTCATGAAAATCTCATGGTCCCATGGACTAGCTGTGATCTCAGCCACCTCCACGGGGGCAAGAACTGCAGACACCCAGGACACACCTGCGTCCTCTTTGGGGCCATGCAGGATATAATGGACGTTATGGGCTATGTTCTTGGAGAAATCTCTCTTCCATGGCCATCTGCAGGGTGTGTGGCCTGTGGAGAGCATCCACACACCCTGGAACAAGAAGCCTCACTTGTGGGAGAAAGCCTTGGCGACCAGAAACTCGGTAACAACAAAAACAGGGAACCATCACCAGGCGGCAGGACTCAGCCACAAGCCAGCCATCACGACGGCTCTGCTGTGTGCTGTGTGCTGACCAAAAGGGCTGACCAAGCTCAGGTCCAGAAGAACTAAGTACAGGGAAGAACGTGGGAGAACCAGGGACCCTCATATCTTATACCCGGAAGATACTTCAGGGAGTAACTGGTCTCTCGCACCTGAACTAGACATTAACTTTCCACACGAGAGGCAGGGCAGATCTGAGCAGAAACTCCTGCAGCTTTTAGGTTCTGAACTGTGGCATAACTGGCCGCACTCATAGCATGCCCTCAACCTGGCAAATGTTCTTCCAAAGGAGATTGTTGAGTCCATCTCCATGTGACTGAATGGGCAGTAGGAGGAAAGATAACCAAACCCCGAAAATCATCCAAGTTCAACATTCTTGGTTTAGGCATGAGGGTCAAGGCTCTTTGCGTTCCCAGAGCAGGCAGCAGCAGGGACAGTGGAGAAGTTTCAGAAACCAGAAGGATCTGCTAACGGAGAGGGGGTGACAGCTAAGTGAGAGAAGGAAACACTCAAGAGGTGGGGCTGTGACGGGACCTGGAAAAGACCTCAGTATGCACTTCCGTTGTCCCTTTAGCACAAATCAACCATATTTCAGATTCTTTCGTTTCTCCAAAGGCCTATGTTCCCTGTCCCTAGAGCCCATTTTTCTCACATTGCAACTTTGTCTGAGATATCTTGAAGACAGCAAATGGACTCGTCTACCTATCAACAGAGAGTTTTAGGAAGAAAGGAAGACATGAAAGAGGGCAGGAGGGAGGGAGGGACCGAGGGGCAAAGGAAAGAAAGAAAGAAAAAGATAGACTATCCTGAAACATCGTCCTTATAGAAATTATTTTGCTTGTCTAACTTCAAAACGTTCAAGTCTGGCTATTGTCATTTTTGTTTCCCGAGTAGTTCACGGGCCTCCCAAACACCATATTTAATCCTTCTTTCCTAATGTTTAAAATGAATCAGGGTCAGGGAAGAAAGGAAGAGGTAAATCAAGCTGTGAGAGGAAGGTTAGCTAGTTGTCTGCCCTAGAAAAAGTCCAAGATCCACGGCTTTATCTCGGACCATACAAGACAACTTGAAATTATGAGACAGGATTTCAAACAGATCGCGGGGTATTTGCTCAGCCTCTCGGATGCATTTCATTTCAATCACTTCCCCGCTTCCTTGGGAACTTGGGAACAGGCAGAGAACTGAGGTGGTCTTCAAATCCTCTCCTTGCTCCCCCCTCACTTCCTCTGTCCCCGGCCCCCTGTCCCTAATTTGGCTGGTTTCTTCTTTCTCCTTCTAGATCCACCGCTTGGGGTTCTTGCCAAGGCAGGACTCAGCCCTGCCGTTGACCTCCCTGAGTCCTGGGTTTGGTCAGATCACAATGCCAGGAGGACAGGAAGGGGGACAGGTGTCAGGGTGATGGGGGCTGTAAGGAAAGGTGACCCTGATCACTGTCTGAGAAGAAGGCCGTCAGTCGATGCTGGGCCTGTCCAGGAGCACACACACACCACCACCCCGCCCCGCAACCACACATCCCTGTATCTTCCCCACGAAGAGCTCACTGTGTGGACAAGCCTGAGCAGACACAGCCTGACACGTCAGTTCTGCAATCAGCATCAATGGCATAATCTGTGAGGCCCAGGACAAAATGCAAACGTGGAGACTGGTTCAAAAAGTATGAAGACTCTTAAGATGGCAACAACAGAGAATCAAACTGAGTGAGGACTCTTCTGAGCTCTGACCCTGAGCCTGTGTCCAGGTTGCTGGGTGAAGCTGCCCTGTCTGCCATTCTGGCATATGGGTGACTTTCCAGATCTATCCCACATGTAGTTAAAAGGTCTTGTCACCTAGTTTGAAAGACATTCGACCCCTTGGTTTACCCTACTTTTCACTTCATTCTCCAGGTGTCCATGGAACAAGGTGGGAAGTGAGCCCATCAAAGCTGTCACCCAGAGTGCCCAGAGGTTAATTGGCTCGGGGATGAAGGAAACCGTGAGGGACACAAATTAAGGTGGCTCCCAACACGGTGACAAAGGTGCCTTTCCAAGCCCAGGATTCCCATTTATACCAGTTCCTTGATCAGAAGACCCGGCAGGGTGCTGGGAGTCCCAGGAGACCTCCAGAACACTCAGCGAGCAGAACGTTGAGACATCTGGTCCAAGTCCCAGATTTTGGAGGTCAAGGAGGCAAAGGCCAGATGGCTGGTGACTAGCAAGGTGGAGCCCTCTTTGCTGCTTGCAGGACGATGCTTACGCACAGGGGGTCCTAAACTAGGACGTGAAGGAAGCCAGCAACCCTTCACACAGCACAGTACCCTTTCCAGGGGTCTGGAGAGGGTAGACTTCACAGCAAGGCAGGAGACAGTTCTTAGGGACTGGAGCGGAGAAGGGGAGGCCATCTGTGGCAGTGGCAGTGGTTGACAGTGGGCAACAGGAGCCAGCCCCTGGGAGGAAAGGAGCCTAGCGCCCATGGAATCTCAGCCTGACAGGCAGGTCCTGCCAGGCCCTGCCAAGGCCACCCCAGCGCTCCCTGGAGAGCAGGTTGCTTTCAAGGAATTTGAAACTCCTTGGAACCTGGCAGGGTCAGGAAGGGGGATGGCCCACTTAGCCCCTGGGGCAGGAGATAACTTTCGGGCCTTCTCCATCTCAGAGGGACTTCTCAGGTATCTAATCCCTCTGGCCGGCTCATTTCGCTGGCTAGCAGGGAGGGCTTCCGTTCCACTGGATCAGAAGCTCTGGGATTGGGTTTCTCCCTGGCCAGGCCATCCAAGGGGTGGGGATCACACCGGGACCTGCAGACGGGACCTGGGCTGGCAGGAGGCCCAGCAAGAGTCCAACTGACCCGGTGGGACCAAATCCTGTGGGAGTGGGGAGCTGGGGGCCTGGCCGGGAAGGCCCCGCCCCTCAGGCCTGTCCCCACCAGGGCTCACTCACTCGGGGGTATTGATCCAAATGATGTCCAGGTGGCAGTAGTAGACGCATTCCTTGTCTTTGTAGGTGAAGCACGTGCAGCGCCGGGCTCTGCCGCGCACCGGGCCTCCCTCGGCCGCCTGCGCCTGCCCAGGGCTTTCTGGGCGTGGACCCTGCACTGCCTTCGCCGCCGCAGTCTCCTCGATGTCCCCTTCAGATCTGGCTGCAGGAGTGGCCCGGGGTACCCCGCTTCTGCCAGCATCTCCAGGCTGGGGGCGAGGCACCAATCCTGTAAGAGGCAGATTGAGGGGCTCCTGAGCTCCTGGGTGTGCATGCCCCTGACACTCACCCACCCCGAAACCAGGGAGAGGGCGACCACCAAACTTTCTGCAAAAGTTACAAGCTAGGTGCACTTTCTGTAAGGGCTCCAAGCTATGCCAACTGTTCTGAAAAGTTTACAAAAGCTACATGCCCAGTTTCTGAAAAGTCTGCAAGTTATGTGCATACTTGGTGGAAAGCTTGCAAACTATTTTCATTTTCTGCAAGGTCTGCAAGCTATTTGCGCCCCTTGGAAACTTGCAAGCATTTCTGCACGCTTTCTCAAAACTTTGCAATCATTTTACACAGTTTCTGAGGAGTTTGCAAACTTTTTGAAAAGGTCCCAACTTCAGGAAATATTGACCAAGCTGGCCCAGGCTGCTGGTCTCGCGTCTGCGCGTGGGCTGCAACCTCCAGAGCCCCCGCAGTAGTCCGGGCGGCCAGCTTCTGCCCCCCAGGAGGTGGCGAGCCCAGGAAAGAGGCTGTGCTCCCGCAAGGCACCCTTCCCAGAGTCCCCCCACTCCCCATTCCAGGGTCCTTTTGTGTGAGCTCCCGCCAGGAGAGGCGCGCCGCTCCGCCCGCTTACCTGCGGCGGAGGTCACTGTGAGCCCGAAAAGGAGCCACAGCCCCAGCTCCATGAACCCCGATCAGGCGTGGGAGCACCGGGCTGGGAGGACAGGCGCCTGTGGCTGCGGAAGGGCGCTCCAGCCGGACACAGCGGGCCTCGCCCTCCAGCTGTGGGGGTTCGAGGCCGGCCGCTAGCTCGCTGCGTCCCGGCTCGGCCAGGAGTTGGCTGCGGCGGTCACAAACTTCAGAGCGAGCTGCCCATCCCTGCGCAGGGCTGGCTGGCTGTGGGCTCCAGCTTTTCAGGCTCCCGCACCACCCCCCTTTGCCTCCCCGCCCCCTGGAGGGGCTGGAGCTGCGGCGCGGGGCCTTTGAACCCGGGGCGCACCGAGGGTCGCCTGGCAGGCGCGGGGGGAGCAGGCTCAGAGAGCAGTGGCCAGCGGCGGCGGCGGCGGCGCACCCAGCACAGCGAGGGGCGGGGGCGGCACGCTGGCCCGGTGCAGTGGGGTGGGGGCCAAGACAGCTGCCGAGAGGCCACGCGCGCGCGCGCACACGCACACGCACATTCACTCACACACGCACACGCAGGCACTCACGCCCCCACCCGCTGCTTTGCTGCCCCAGAACCTCCAGTCCCCACCCCTGGAGTAATTGGAGAGATAAGAGGCAGCGCAGAACGGCTGCTATCTTTCATCTCAGGGGCTCAGGGAAAGCAACCTTTCTCAGTGTTCACCTAATGACACCTTTACCCTTAAGACCCGCCTGCCAAGGCCCAGCTCGCACTTTACACTCTACACTCGTGACTCAAGGCACTGGCTCGTCTCCCTGCCTCTCCCAGGAGCTTAGAGCCGGTGGGTGTGGGCAGTGGCCTGGGAGCAAAGTGAACCAAGAAGCAGGGTTAGCGGTCCTAGGGTGTCCCCGGGGTTTGCTTATACCCCTTGCACAGAGGGGTGGCTTCCACGAGAGACAGCTTCCTCTCCCAAGGCAAGGCCTCAGGTCTCTCCCTGTATTTCCTTCATGGTCGTCGGAGTCCACTCGCAGCTCACCTGAGACTTGTCTTCTGCACGGATGCCGCCCAGAAGAGGAGGGCTGGTCTATTGTGTTCTTTACCAAGGCCATCTGTGCAGAGAACAGTGCCTGGGCACATAGGAAGAAAGATTTGTGGATGAATGAATAAATGCTTCCCACGGACTAGGTCCTGGACTGCTGACCTCTGAGGACGCCAAGGAAGCCTGGCGGCCCCTCTCTGACCAGAGTTCCCCGACCGGAGGGAAGGATGGTTAAGAGAGGCCGTGCTCCAAATGTCATTCGGCAGGTCCCTCCCGCCACTGCCCACCCCATCAGCTTGGGTTGGGTGGGAGGTGGCTTTCCCTGGGCAGCCAGAACTCAGCAGGGAGTCACAGCCCTTCCTTGGGGAGGAAGAGAAACAGGTCTGAAGCCCTGGAGTTGCTCCTCATGTCTTAGGGGACTTGTGACATTCCTCCCATGAAAGGTGGAGTTAAACAACCCTTCCCCCACACCCCGTTAGCCTGAACGATCCACTTCTGAAAAACTGCAGCAGAAGTGACATGAATGACTTCTGAGGCGAAGTCCTAAAAGGTGCTACAACTTCCACCTGACTGTCTCTCAGGACACTTGGCCTCTGGACACAGCCACCATGCTGGGAGGAAGCCCCAGCGAGCCCACGTGGAACCATCACATGGAGAAACCTACATGGTGAGAAACAGGCCTCCAAGCCAATAGCCAATGCCAACCACTGCCGTGTGTGTGTGTGTGGATGGGCCTCGGATGACTACAGCCCCCAGCCTTCAAGACTTCCAACTGAGGGCCAGCTGTGCCCCGGTGCCCTGTCTAAATCCTGACCCACAGAACCCCTGAGCATAATAAATGGTCATTTTACACCATTCGATTTTGAGCAATTTGTTACAGAGCCATTGTAACTAAAATAGTTCTCAGTCCGCCCCTGCAATTCCCCTTCCATTCTGCCAGGTCCTCAAATCCAAGTCTAGGAGTGGAGAGTGAAAGACACCATCTTTTAGGGTCACTGGCCGTCAATAAGGACCAATGCTCCGTAGGGGACTGCTGCTTTATTTTTTGTGCTCCATGCTTTGAAAATTAGGAAAATCCGAGACTAGGATTATCTTCTGTTCCCCCTGGGCTAGGATTTACATCACTTCAGGATTATCTATTTCCTTGGAATTAAAATATCCATCACCTATAAAATAAAAAATTATTGGAGGATGGCTGGAAAAAGAGAAAATATGCTAATCCACTAAGAGGGAGAAAAGAGTAGAAGGCAGTTTCCTGGTATGTTCAGACGCATGAAACGTCAGAGCTGCTGAGACCGCTCCCTGGACCAAAACCAACACACGCGGGATGAGCCTGTCACGCACCCGTAGGGGAAGGATACCGGTATACGCTGCCCTTGCCCTCGGATTCTTCTAATCTGGTTGAGAGAACGAAGTGCAAAGACAACCAAGGATACAGGGTGCTCAGACCAGAAGACACCAACCACACAGAGCTGAGAAAAGGAAGTATGTGGTCAGCAGGATAATCAGAGGAGCAGCGTTTAACTGGCCAGTACTGCACCCAGAGCACCCCGATTGGCCGTGGCACCCTCCGTGACAGCCAACAGCACCCACTCGCAGGTCAGAAAGGTCTCCCCTTTTCTACTCTTCTTCAGTCCTTCTGACGATGCCAGGAGGACCCCTCAATTGGGTGTCTTTAACAGCTCTTTCTAGCAATCCCCCTTTTTTGTGCTGAGAGAGAACAGGCCATAGGCGTAGAGCCTTGGATAGGCCACAGAATCCAGCTAAGCTTTTTTCCCCATTTTTTTTTATTATTGTAGTAAAACACATATAACATAAAAATCACAAAGCTGGTTTGCCTATAACTGAAGTTATGGAAAGCTCAGATTTAAAGAGAGCATTAAGCCAGACAGGGAGGAGGGGGCAGATGGAGGGGGGAATAGGGAGAGGGAGGAAAAGGGAAGAGATGGGGAGAGGACCAGGACTAGAGCAGTTTCATTGCCAAGTCCCTGAGGCAGAGGACAGAGGACAGACAGCACCAGCAAACTCTTGCTTGCATGGCGAAGGGAGAGTCTCATCGGTCCTGAAAATAGCTTTTAGAAAAAAGTCTGTGGAAATGAATAAAATACATACACTATATTCTGGCAAACTGAAGGTACAGAGGAACTTCAAAAATCTAAATCAGTGATGATTTCTGAGGACTCTTACTGTAGTGAGTGGCGAAAGGAGCCAGTGGCCCCGGGGGAGGTGCCTCTGCACATGGCTGGTGCCACCTTGGGAACCTGAGGGTTAATCCTGGTCATCTTGGGTGGGACCCACCTGGTCGGGTGTGGGGAGCAAGGAGCACGAGGGGAATCAGGAGTGGGCTGGGAATCAACACCATCAGCGCCCTCCTGTTTCTGGTGGCCCAGCTGTCTGCTTAATGTTGCACTGATTGATTTGTTTCCTAGCCTTGAAGGCCACTGTGGGAGACACTGGCTATTGTTGCCCACTCAGCATCCACTCCCTGCCTCCTGGTCACAGCACTTTGCTTCTTCTTTGAGGACTCACCCAACCTTTGTCCACGTGGTCAGTGGGTTTGGCACCCGTGTGACCGAGATCTGGCCAGTTGATAGATCCCATCCACTTGGCCACAGTGATTGGTTCAGGACTTGGCCAGGTTGGACGAATCAGAGTCACCCTCAGGACTTTTGCTAGAATACTTGAGAAAGAAGTTCTCAATGCACTGGAATTGTGGAGAAGAAAGGAAATGTGCCTGAAGCCACTGGTAGCCGCCTTGCCACCATGAAGCAAGACTCTGCCTGAAGATGGACCCAACACAGAGGAGAATGGAGTCAAGCGCTGGAAAGACTGTGTTGATGTCCTGATTTGAGCCCCTGGATTCAGCTAGGCCTGAAATCCACACTATCTGTATACTTTTCACTTGTAATAGCTCATAATTTCTTGTTTAAGCTTATTTGGGGACTCTGTCACTTTCAACTGAAAAGTCCCTGGCGGGAACACTAGCTGTCTTCCTGGGCTCCGCGCTAAGCAGTGTGCACAGCATACATACAATTCACCTGATTTGAGGGCAAGCTGGTGATAAGGGTTATAATCATTGTTTGGCCCTTCTGACAACTCAACAAAATTCATACTACCGTCATCCCCATTTTATAGATGTGAAACATGAGGTTCAAAAAACGTTGAAGTGACCAGTCTACAGTCGACAGCTATTAAATGGCAAAGTCAGGATTCCCAGTAAGTTCTACCCAATTCCAGGCGCAGAGTTTATACCCAAGAGGCAGCCCCGCCTCTCGAACTCACACCCTGGCTTTATAATGACCCTCAGTTATTTTCTATGTGTCATCGACGAGTCACTCCTTGCCACCAGTCTAGTTTCATTAGTCCCCTAATCGCTGATGAAAGGTCATGTGGAGGAATGAGGACGTTTCCTCTGCAGAGGACTCCAATACATGGTCCTGCTCCTCCCCTCAAGTCTGCCAACTCTCTTCACCATCCTTTACTGTCTCTGCCATCAGCGGTGCCCCTAAGAGACGTGATAGATCAGGACACTTCGGGGCCTCGGCCAAGGGCACGGCAAGGTCATTCTGTTTATTTTTCATCAACTTTTTCCAGGCTGACAGATGTGCGGCTGTATCTTGGAGACTGTACCTCTCTCTCACTTCAATTTTGATTCAAAATCCAGCCATTAAGAATATTGCGATTTATCTAGATAAGCATCCCCTCGAGTGGCCTCTTCATGGGCTTTATGACTCTTTTGAAGATTGTTTCCCTAAAATTCAGGGGATTTATTGAGAGTAACATAATCCATTATGTAGTTTCCTATTATCCTGGAGTTTCTTCCTCCCATCCACCCTCATCAGCGGAAACCCTGGACTTGCTCAGAAACCGAGTAATTAAGTACTTTTCCATGTTGTCCCCGTCTTAGCCGTGTACCTCCTCTTGAGTCCATCACGTGGTTCATTGGAAGACTCACTGGGGGAAGAACCAGGCTTCACATTATTTGCTTTAAAAGCTACATCAATTATATAGAGAGTCCCAAGTGAAATAAATTATCACAATGCATTCCACACATCAGAGCACATGCCAATTACATGTGCTCGAGGGCTAAAAGAAATTGGCTGATCCCAAAAATAAATCTGACAGCAAGTCTAACAAAAATTGTTTGAGAGAGCGCCAGTGGTTTTCCTGTTTTCTGTTGTGGACACTGGCTGTGGTTGGCCCTGTAGCACCCTGTTCTTCCAGGTCTGGTATACACTACATCGTCCCCTGGGGAACCGCTTCTCCCCCCCACTCTCCATGGTTTGGGTGGGGCTTCAGGGCCAGGCTTGTGTCTCTGGACTAACCAATCACAGCGTCACATCCTGTGTGACATAGGCAGACCTATGGGACTTTGAATGGGAGGCTTTTCTGTTTTTCCAGGGAATTCCTGAGATGGTTGCATGGGAGCTTGTGGGTGTTGGCAGCCATCTTGTCACCATGAGGAGAAACGTCTGTTCAGGAGTGGAGCTGACACAGGGAAGGCAGAAGGACAAAGTAGATGTAGGGAGATGAACCAACGTGGCACCCCGACTTCTCACCTACGTCAGCCAGTACGTTCCCTTCTTTGTTGAAGCCAGTTCAAATTAAGTGTCTGCCACTTGCCTTCAAAAGCACCCTAGTATTTTGTCTCACCTAACTGTGACACTGGGTAGGCAGTCAAAATGACGGTGCAGGGGTGAGGGGTAAGCGCCTACCGGCTGTCAGTAGACACCGCTGATGGTGGCTGTCTCAAGAAACAGCGCCAGGAGAGTCATACTGGTTGACTTACTCAGGGGATGACAAATGCTACCAAAATAAATATTTAAAACTATTCTAGAAAGTCTGAGGTTCCACTCTTCCAGTAGGCAAGACATGAGGATTCATTCATAAGCCATTTCTTCTGATGGCAGAAACTACCCAGAGGTGGGAGGCCACCCGAACTGTGAAGCAGTGTGTTATACAAACATCAAACGTGACGCCAGCCCGGAGCCTGGTGGTGGCTCAGCAGAAGACATAAAGGGACTGTATCCTGGTGGCAGGACCCAGGGCTCCATTTTCAACAGAGTCAGCCCCTGGCAGAAGACAGTTTCATTTGAGAATGTCTATCCTTACGTGTGGTGCCTGTTTTCCTCAGAAATGCCTCCAGTTCGCACCTTCCCCATTTCCTCCCAGGAGCCCCCACCCAGACAGACCGCTCTCACACACACACCCTCTCAACTTCTCTCCAACAACAAGTGTGCATTTCAACTGGCGCCTTCAATGACGTACCTAAAGGGGGGAATTTCAGGCATCCTAGCAGATTAATGGGAGAGATACTTTTGAGCAAGTTAAGTCAACATGCCACAAACACACCTGCCCGTCTTACCCACCTTGAAGTAGCCTTGACTTTTATCAGAGGAATTTTTTACCAACTGTATCCTTCTAAAGCTCATGTACTAGTGAGTTCCTATGTCCAGCAAATGCAACCGGTCGCCGGATTTGGGAAACCTGATGCTAGCAGCTGTCGAATGCCTTGATCTGTTTGCAGAGTAAAAATATTCACAAAGAACTTCTCCATTCCCTTCACCTCATTGTATGAATCCTGCCCAAAGCCACTTCAAAACTCAACTGCTGCCCCTTCTAGAAAGTTCTACCTGATTTGCTTGTTTAAAGGGAATAACTTCTGACCTTATGGCTGCCAAACCATTTAGACGTGCAGTAAAACCTAATGGTAACACTTGTGGGCACACTGGACTCGAACAGACCTGGATTGAAATTCTGACTCCCCCTAACCTTGCCTAGCTGTGTGACCTTGGCCAAGTTACTTCATTTCTCTGAGTTTCAGTTTCCTCATCTTTGAAATGGGGATAACAGTAGAAACTACCAAGTAGGGTTGCTGTGTGGATTAAATGAGAGGATGTAAGAAAATGTTGACTATAGGGCCTGGCACAAAATGAATGAGCATTTAATGAATGTTATCTACCACCTGTAGTAGCTGTATGAATTACAGTTGTGAACAAACTTTTCTCTCCCAATAGATGGAAGTCCTTTGACAGTGGTGTATTCATCATTTACTGCCACAATAGTGTGCACAACGAACATGCCCCCAAACAGAACAATGGGCCACAAAGCATTTGTTGGCGAGGCAGCTCTGTGACCTTGCTGGGCTCACTAATAGACCCAGGGGTCAGCTGGCTATTGAGGAATCCAGACTGACCTGGGCTGGGACAACGCAAATGACTCAGCTCTGCTTCATTCGTTACTCAGCCTCTAGCAGGCAAGCCCACGCATGTCCTTCCCATGGCTGTAGACGGGGCTCCAAAGGCAGAAAACCTAGTGCACAGACCGTTTTCTGTTGATGTCTCATCTGTGAACAGCCCATGGGCCAAAGCAACTCCCATGGTCCAGCCCTTGTGACCCAGGAGGGCACAGCAAGTTTACATGGTCAAGGGCATGGAAAGGGAGGCGTGAAGAATTAGACTCACCTACTACAGGCAGGAACGTCAATGCTACGACCTGACTTAAAGGGCATCGTGATCCTGAGAAATCTGTTTGTAAATGTTGGCTGAGCTGAACATGAATTTGGGCTCTATACCTAAGTTGCCTATATCGCCAAACATCAAAATCAGTGATTAAAATAGAAGAATTTATGGAGTGCAGGTGATTCGTTGTTATTGAGGTTTCCGGGGGCCAGGGGGGCAGGGGAGGAGTCCCCCAAACAGCCAGTTTTATTCCTTTACATGGAAATTTTCAAACTTTTCTTCCCAGGGTCAGAGAGAAAAAAAAGATATTATACATTGCATTTGCCGAAATATCTCTGATGTGTCACCCACTTTTTCTCCTCATCTAGGTCTCCCTCACACATGGGAACTGTCCAGACTTCAAAGTAAAGTAAGGAACTGAAGGGTGAGAGGGACATGGAAACAGATGGAGTGAAGGAGGAGAGGTTGTTAGGGGCCAGGGGTTGGGGGTGGACAGAATGCTAAGGGGACTGCCTGATTCTGGAACTTTCAAAAGTTACAATAAGGAAGGGACTCCTTGGCACTTCTCAAGTGATGGCACAGACGCATTTGCTTCTGAAAGAAATTGCATTTGCTTCTGAAAGAAATTTCTCAATCCTGTTTTTAATGAGCTCCACATTTTCTCCTGTAAAAACAGTTCCCTTCTAAAAGACCAGAGAAGCCACCTCAGCAGGACACCCGCTAAACAAAAGAGTAATGCAGTGGAGTCTGGAAGTCATAACTCAGGGTGAGAAATCCAGAGAGGGCAGGATTTGACCTGATACCTTCTCAGAGACACGGGGCTCGGAGACGAAGCAAACTCTCCTGCCAGAACATGGTGATGGATTAGGGGAGGAAATGGAAATAGTGTGTGGCTATTTTCTTTTTAAGTTTAGGATTAAACTCTTGGTTTCCAGAGATGCCAACTGGTATCACAATGAAAATACATTTAAAAGGGTGCTAAGTTTGTTCCTTTAGTCACTCAACAACTATTTAAGCACCTGTCAGGAGCCAGACACTCTTCTAGATACTGATGTTAGGTCTGTGAACAAGATGGATGGCTTCATCATGCCTACGTGCTATTGGTGAGAAAGACAATAAAACAATAAAAACACAAATCATTAATTAATATGATTTTGGGTTGGGATAAGTGCCATGAAGAAGAATGCACAAATGGAAGGGGGCTAGGGAGAGGGACCCCATTTTGAGTGGAGTGGAGAGAGAAGTCTCTCCAAGGACATGCCATTTGAGAAGAGACCCAAAGATTTGAAGGAGAAAGCCAAGCCATGCAATCCATGGGAAAGCAATCCAGACAGAGGGAATCGCGCAGAGGGAATGAACTTGGCATCTCCCAGGAAGAGTGATAAGATAGGTCAATTAGTTTCTCTTCACAGTATCATCTGATCTCCCTGCAGATCTCAGATCAAGGGCAGCTCACTGCCTGGACTTCTCAGGTTAGGTTGGGTCTCCTGGGAACATTATTGGTGCTGCTGGGAACACTGGGGTTCTCATTTATAGGATTTTCAGCATTGTGACAAAATGCCTATTTCTGTAATACTCTGGTGAGTGACTGTTGCCCCCTACAACATACTGGAAAGTATAGACCATGTCTCCCTGTTCACCCCGGTGGCTTCAACACCTATACCAGGGTCTCTGCCACTTAGTAGATGCTCCACAGACACATTCAGTGCCTTCCTTGCGTCCTCTCACTTAATCCTCACAGCTTTGCCAAGTGGGCACTGCCATCATCCCCATTTCACGGATGAGGAATCTGAGACAGAGGGGAAGTGATTTGCCAGTGCCCCCCCCCCTCGCTGTGGGAGTTGGTCATGATTTTAATCTAGTCCTATTTGACTTTAAAGCCCAATTAGCACACCCCACCCTCTGGATAGGTGATTGGTTCAAGGATGGGCACATGACCCAATGAGAGCCAATGACACGCCAGGCAACATTTGCTGGAGCTTCTGGCTAGACAAGCCATCTTTCTCCCTGTGGCTCGCCCTGGGGAAGCAACACCATGAAAGACAAAATGGAGAGACAGAGAATCAGGTCCACCTGATGTCATTTAAGGCATTGGCTCAAGCCTCCCCCCAACCAGACCTGCACCTGGAGAGCCAAGTCCTATGCTCTAAGGCAGTTGGAATCTGTGTATTTCATTTGCAACATCGATCTTTTCTAATTAATCCAACATGCTGGCCGTGGCATCACCATCACTGCTGGGCTATTGTTTCGTGGAACAAACTAAGATATAAACATGTATATATTTTACCAGAACTGGCTACACATCAAGTTTTCTAGACAGGTCACCATTTCTAGACAGGCTGCATCCCCACCCATGTTCTCCAACCTTCTCAGCAGCTCAAAGTTCCCCATGGCAGACCAGCCATCCCCACTCCCTGCTATGGCCACCATTGCCCAAGAAGGAATGAGATGCCTGGAGCTGCTTGTGATTTAAAAATTCTGAGCCATGTCTGTCTTTTCCTCAATACCATGAATAAATGATTAATTTGTGCCAAACGCTAAAGTCAGGTACAGTGATGTGAGAGCAGTTAAGCTGGGAAGAGATGAATCCATCAATCACCAACAACCCAGGAGCATTGTGCTTGGTGCCCAGGAGCTTACAGAAGTGTCACACAGCCTTTGCACCTTAAAAGCCTGTGATTTGCCAGGGAGATAAAGGAAAAGGCAGGTAATTGTTAGAGCACAATGCAAGACAGATGCAGTCAGGGCTAAGCTACCCTGGGGTCTGATGGGGGATGGGCAAGACTCAGCAACTAAGTCCAGGGAGCCTGCAGCACAGCTGTCACACACATCCTACCACCCTGATTTTTGCCATAGCTGGGTACTCCCCTACTGTTATTCACTTAGTATTTTTCAATTACCCCATAACTTTTTTCCTCACATATTTTGCTTTAAAAAAAGATGATGTCAGTTGCACAAATGGAAACGAGACTCACGTGCCATTAAGAGAAAGTAATTATAAAATTAAATATGATGAAAGCACAAAACTTGATCGTCAGACGTCGAAGCAGATATGATTGTGCGCTGGATTCTCAGCTCTTGGCTGGCCTTCTCTTTCTGCAAAAAACGAGGTAAGCAAGTGTCAGGGAGGCGTTCAGGGTATGCTGTTGACGGAGAGGACGGTCCTGGAGGCAGTCAGGATTGAAACGGATGTAGGAGTCGCCGTGTCATTATGAGATTAGTGTCGATGTCAGGTCCCTGCACCTCCTAAAACTCTCGTGCACCCTGCTTGAGCACACCTGCAGGGGAGCTGCGAGCAAGGGCACTTGTGTCACGGCCGGGGTTCAGATACCACTCAGCATGGTGGCTGTGAGCACACTGACCAGCTCTCCAAATCTCAGTGTCCTCCTTGAAAAAATGGTGACAGTAATGACACCTAGCTGGCTCGCAGTGTTGTTGGGAGGATTTTAAGTGCTTGACTTACATGCAGTGATATACACATCATAACAAGGATAAGCTTTTGTTGTTTTTGTTGCAGTGACAATGATGATAATGATGCATTGGAGACCCACAGCCCGCCTGTGGGTGGAGTGGCCCACACTTTACTCAAGGTTTGTTTACAGTGACAATGGCTGCAAGGTTGAGCCCAAGGTGCTAGAACAAGGCAATCCAACCTTGTCTGGAGAATCAGAGAAGCCCTCCCCAAGGTCGGGTGCAGAGGTCTGAAGGAGAGAGAGGAGATCAGGTCAAGGGAACACCCCTGCTATGCAAATGAGCAGGTCTGGGCAGCCAATGGGAGAGGAGCTCCCAGCACCTGGCAGGGGCAAGTCTCAACGTCAGTCCTGGGGATTTCCACCCAGTGTCCCTCTGGGTCAGAGCCAGACGGGCCTCACTGGTCCTGGTTGATCATCAGTGAGGGTGTGGCCAGACAGGCCTGCTGTGTGTTCACTCCAAAGGGCTGCCTGGGTGGTGTCTACCGTTGGCCAGGTGAAGTGCTGTCACCACCCCTCCATTCCCATGGCCCGGCAAACCGTCTTCTCCCAGCAAGAACGCCTCGCTAACCACGTAGCAACAGACCTGAGGCCAGGCGCCCCCAGACGTCGGCTCTGTAACAACCCCGGAGTCACTCCTTTTGCTGAGTGTAGGAATTATGTATAAAGTTGAAAACTTCAGTGTGTTGGGTCGGCTTGAAGGAGACTTAGGGGCACTGCTGGAGATAGTCAGGAGATAACTCAGAAAGACAGGCCATCTCAAGACCAAGAATTCTACAAAACCAAGTGCATGCCTCCCCGCCACAGCGATACTGAGTGAGCTGCACACACAGGAAGGGATGCAGTTTACCCTCCACGTGGCCAGATATGAAACAAGGAGGTGGGTTTCTACAAGCTGCATGCAAATCACTTATTATGATTAAAAGCTACTGTGTATGTATTGAGTCTCTGCTTTGTCCCAGGCAGCATGCTAAGTAAGCTCTTTCCATATCACATCTCATTTCATCTTCATGTCAACCATGGGTAAGTATCTGTAGGGTCCCCTTTTCACCATCTGGGAAACTTAGGCATGGAGGGATGAAGTAACTGGCCATAGGTCATAAAACTAAAACTAACGGAGTCCTAGGGGCCAGGACTGAGATCTGTGTGATGGCAAATCCAGGCTTTTCATCCCATCTCGTATTCCCTCCCTTGTGGGACCTTGCCCTGGCACAGCCCCTCTGATGGACGGGGAGCTCCATGTCACTGTCACCTTCCTATCCTTAGCATCTCACAGGACCTGGCCGGTGTGGGCGCCCAGTCGAAGCTCGTCCAAGGAGTTGGCTGAGCTGAACTGACGTCTACAAACATCGGAATGAGGAGGGCTTGGTGTACAATGTGTGCTAGTATCTAGGGTTTATGTTAAAGAGGAGAGGGCAGGAGTTCCTGCCCTTGGGGAGCTGTGTGCCTGTCTCCACCTGGAGCTCACTCGGATGGGCATCATCTCAGATGGATGATGGCAACAGGACCCGATGGCAATGCCACAAGACCTTAGGAGGGTCTCTCCAGCCACTGCCGCCTGCCCCTCAATTTCCCCAGGTTCCTCTGCTCACAAACAAGGCAAACCACCCAGGGGCCAGCTACCAGCCTGGGGGCACCAATGGGGAAAGCTGAAATTCCATTGGTATGTGAAAACCTGAGGGCCCGTCCCCCTTCCGCTAGACTGGGGTCTCTCCAGGAGGTAGAAGGTGGGTGAGTCGTGACTTTTGACAACTGAAAGGCATGCGTGCCTCCTTTCTAAACCCCCGTGGTATCTGTTTGTGCTGCTGCTGGTGGGCCAGCTGACTCGTTCATTCCCTTACGCGTGTGCTCAACCCAGGTTCCTGACAGTGGCCCACCCAACACGGAGCTATACCACCCGAAAGAGAACGGCCCTTGATGGTTATGGGTTTGCTAAGCTGCACTAGGTGTTCTGGACCCGGAGAGGAGATGAGAAGGCAGAACAAAGGGATGGAGGCCAGACAGGGTGAAGAGCAATGACACACATGAGCTCCCTGGGCCCTGCAGCCCGAGTCCAGGGCAGCGGTGGGTGACAGGGGCACAGGACATGCAGGGACCAAGCAAGACGGAACCCCTAGGTCCCTGAATAAGTCTCCAGCCAGAAGAAGAAAGAACAGTGAGGGGCAGAGTCCCTGCCAGCCCTGGCCTTGGGGCACGTGTGTGAGCCCTCCCTCCTGGAGCCCTGCTGATGGCCGGGAGCCCCAGCTGTTTCCTGGGTGAGACACCTGAACTCTGCAAGGGCAGGAGCCCGCTCCTTCTGCCTTTCATTCATTCACTCACTCACTCATTCATTCAGCAAATTTCCTAAAGACCATCTGGGACACAGGTACTGTGTGTGGCACTAGGGAACAAAGTCCCGCTCTCACGATGTTTATAGTTCTGTTGCGGGGGACAGAGAATAACCAGGTAAATAACATGGAACATCATAATTAGACTGCGAAGGGGGCAGTACAGAAACTGGCAGGCTGAGGGGATATTGAGTAACTAAGGGGGACACTTATGACAGTGGTTGGCAAAGGCCTCTCCTGGTGGTTGACATTTGAGTGGACCCCAGTAATGGGAGGGAGCCGAAACCCAGATACCTACATATTTGGGGAAGGGTGGTCCAGGCAGAGAAAACAGCAGGTACACAGACCCTGGCAGGGTGGAACCAAGCTGGGCATTTGCCAAACGGAAGGGCAGGAAGGCTGCAGGGTCGTGCATTAGTTTTCTATGTCTGCTGTAACATTGCCACACAGTTGATGGCATAAAAAAACAGAAAGTTATTCTCTCACAGTCAGAAGTCTGAGATCAAGGCGTCAGCAGGGCCACACTTACTCCTGGGTCTGGAGGAGAATCCTACCTGGCCTCTTCCAGCCTCTGGGGCCCAGGCTGGGGGCAGCAGCACTCGAATCTCTGATGGCTTTCTCCTCCCTGTCCCCTCCCATTCGGTCCTCTTATAAGGACACTAGTCATTGAATTTAGTAACCCCCGCCCCCGCTCATCCAGAATGATCTCATCTCGACATAATGATATCTGCAAAGATCCTTTTTCTAAACAAGGCCACAGGTTCTATGGGGACATATGTTTGCGGAAGGGTCACCATTCAACCCACTAGTCTGGCTTCCAGCTCCCCCCAAATTCACATCCGTTCCACAGGCAAAATACAGTCCCACCAATCCAAATCTCTGAAAATCTCAACCCACTGGAGCATCTACTCTATGTCCCAAATCTCATAACCTAAATTGCCTAAATCAAGAATGGGTGAGACATTAGGTAGGATCCATCCTGGGGCAAAATGACTGTTTATCTGTGGACCTATGACTAGGAAACAAGTTATCTGCTTCTGGGGCACAACAGTGGGGTAGACATGGGGCAGACACTGCCGCTCGGAAAGAGAAATTATAAGAAATGAAGGAGCCCCTGGCCCCAAGCAAGTGAGCAATCCTGCAGGGCAGCCCCGTTAGGTTGCAAGGCCTGAGAATAGTGGTCTGCGGCTCTCAGCTCCGCCCCCGGGGGCCTCCAGCAACGTGCACAGAATGGAGTGCAGGGATCCAGGGCAGAAGCGGGAAGACCCGTCAGGATGCTCATGTGGACCAAACAGGAGATGGATGGTGATGACTTAATCAGGACCGTGGTGATGGGAATAAAGAATCACGGTCAGGTCAGATTCAGAAAATATTTTGGGGGTAGAGCCAACTGGATTTTGCAACACATTGAGTTTGAGAGGCAGGAAAAGGGTTGGAAAGGACTCAAAATGCCTTCTAGGATTCTGGCCTGAAGCTTGGTAAGGGGGAATGGATATTGAAGTGTTTTGAAATGTACAATGAGGTTCTGTCTGAATGAAGGGAATTCTTGCCACCCTTTCAGCAGCTGAAACCAAAGTGTGGGTAACCCCTATACCCCAAAATCAGAAGGTCATACTGCAAAGGCCTTTGCTTTAGCCCTCAACCAATTTCTTTTATTCCAACCGTTATCCCTTCTTCAAACTTGAGGCACAACTCTCAGAGAAAACTATTAGGGGTGAAGAAGATGAAAGAGTTATTCTTGGAGGCCGCTCCCGTAACCCAGAGTGCTGAGAGGGCTTCCCCCGAGTTCTGGTGCCCCCTACCTGCCCCTCTTCATACCCATCCCTGGACACACTGTTCTGGGTGGGGCCACCCAGCACACCTCTGTCACCCCACCAAACGGACAACCAGGCACTGGTCACATGTCCGTTTGTTCTCACTGAGCCACCTGTCATCGTTGCCTCAGCCCCACTGTCATTTGTCTGCAGCTCGAAATAGTCTTAGAATCTGTTAACATCACTGCTTTGAACTGGTTGAAGACAAAAGGAGGAGACAGATGAAAACCCTTTGGAAAAACAGACGAACAAGAACAGGTACACACAGTACACACACTTCACACGTGGAGGTGAGCAGGGGTGGCTCTGAGCGGCCTACCTTGTGTGCAGCTTTCAAATAGCCACGTGATGCTGGGAGCTACCATATTTTAATTCTTGCTTTCATTTTGTCCCCCAGAGAGTCTTTATTAAGGAACGTATGGTAATTAAGTGATCTTGGGGGCTTCCTACAGCTGAACCTTAATAATAAACTGAAAATAAAGCTTTCCACTTCCTAGGCTTCTGCTGGATGCCACACACTGACACACAAAGCCTGACACACAGCAGCAAGGAAGGTCATTTTATCCCTGTTTACAGGTGAGGCTCGCAAAGGTTCAGAGACTTAACTGGGTCTTACAAGGGAGAGGGTGGGCCTGGAGATTTGAATTTGGGAGTTGTCAGCAGATAGATTACACTTAAAGCTTTTGGGATAAGCTCACCATGGAAATAAATGTGGCTGAGGAAGACATCTGGAGACTGAGACCTGGAGTGATCCAAAGGTTAGAGCTGGGAAGAGGGAGAAGACCCAGCAAAGGGGGCTGAAAAGAGAATCCAACTGTGATTCAACCCCACAGGACCACTGCTCCCCACTGATAATGGGGCGGGGGGGGCACATCCAGAAACCAGTGGTCACTCCCATGTTCCCAACAGCCATTTTCCCACTGGCTCATCTGTTCACTCAGCAGTGCTTATTGAGAAGCGAGTAATGGATGGGGCACCACCCAGATGTCCCCTGGCTAGAGGAAGAGGCTGGCAGGACAAAATCATCAGAATGCCTGCCTATTCTGCGACGACACACCCAGGAGAGGCACGTTTCAGACAGGCATCAATGTAGACCCACCCACCAGGTCACTGAGGTCAACAGGTGCCCCTGACTACATTGAGCAGGTGAATTCCAATTTTAAAAAGCCACTAGGCAACACCAAGATACAAAATAATAAGAAATTCTGGGAGCCATTCTCAGACAGTTTATAATCTACTGAAACTGCTGGACAGGACCCGAAACCACACGGATGTGAACGGCAAGCCCAGGAAACAACCCTTGCATACATCCAGGAGTGAGTTTTCAACACAGGCGCCAAGACCATCTCGTGGGGAAAAGACAGTCTTTTCAACACATGGTACTCAGAAAATGGGATAGCCACATGCAAAAGAATAAAATTGGACTCCTATGCAACAACACATATAAAAATTAACTCAATATACGTGGTTCAAAGACCCAAACATAAGAGCTAAAACTATAAAACTTTTAGAAATAGACACAGGGGAAAATCTTCATGACATTTGATGTGGCAATGACTTCTTGGATATAACACCAAAGGCACAGGCCGACAAAAGGAAAAAAACAGACAATTTGGAGTTCATCAAATTAAAAACTTTTGTGCATCAAAGGACACTATCAACAGAGTAAAAAGGCAACAAACAGAATGGGGAAAAAATATTCGCAAACCATAGATCTGATAAGGGATTACTATTCCCCATGTGTAGAGAATCCTAAACTCAACAACAACCAGCAAACAGATTCAAAAATGGCAAAGAATTTGAATAGACATTTCTCCAAAGAAACTATACAAATGATTGATTAGGCATGAAAAGAGGCTCACATCACACGTCATCGGAGGTGCAAATCAAAACCACAATGAGATGTCAAGTCACACCTACTAGGATGACTATTATCAAAAAGCGGAAAATGACACTTGAAAGCAGAAACACAAACAGATGTGTCTACACCCATGTTTCGAGCAGCATTATTCATCATAGCCAGAAGGTGGGAGAAACCCAAATGTGCATGGATGGCTGAATGGATAAACAAAATGTGGTCTATCCATACAGTGGAATATTATTCAGCCTTCGAAAGGAAGGAAATTCTGACACAGGCTACAACATGGATGGGCCTTGAGGATATTGTGCCAAGTGAAATAAGCCAGTCACAAAAGGACAAATACGGTGTGATTCTACTCATATGAAATGCTTAGAGCACCTACCTTTCTAGAGACATAAAGTAAAATAGTGTTGCCAGTGGTTGGGATGTTGTGGTCTGGGGAGGGTCAGTCCTGGGGTGTGAGTGTTTCATGGAGACAGAGTTTCAGTTTTGCAAGATGAAAAAAGTTCCAGAGATGGATGGTGGTGAGGGTCACACAACAATGTGAATTCACTTAATGCCACTGAACTGCACACTTAAAAGTGTTTCTAGTGGTAAATGTCATGTATATTTTACCACAGTTTTAAAAAACACATTTTTAAAAACAGGGAAAAGGTCCCCCACTCCACCCCCCAAAAAATTATCAATGGCACTAGTGGCCGAGTGGGTTAGTTTTTGGAGCTCTTTAATGCAAGACCAGAGGGAATAGCAGCAAATCCCGGAAGCCTTTGAAAAAGTCATTAAGACAAATCATTTCTTCCTTCTTTTAGCTCCTCTACAAAGCATAACTGGTCTGCAGTGACCCGCTCAGAATCTGTCTCCCACCAACTCTTGAAAAGGAAGGTGACGCCAAGCATGTGACCTGGGGAGGGGCCCTGAAACGCGATCCTTGTCCCATTGCCACTGTAATTGTGCCACATGATGCCCAGTACGGAGGGAGACACTTGGAATGTGATCCGTAAACGGGGTTTGACTGCTGTGCCAGGGTCAGCTGCCATTTCTCCAAAGGTAGTTTAAGGGAGGGTGGAGGCGGGAGTTTTAAAGATAATAATAAAAGGTTCAAGTGAAAGCAGCGTTCCCCATCTCTTACTTAAAAAAAAAAAATGTCCGGAGGAAGGAAAGGGAGGAAAGGTCATGTGGTAACGAAATGGGGGGGCACAAACCCAGTGTGGCTTTCATTTTTCATTTAAATCCAATAGATCGCTAACCTCGGCTCTCTGTGAATGATAAACAGACAGTCCAGAGGTGGCTGCAGCCCGGATCGTCAAACTGCACAGTTTTGCTATAGAACCAACTCTTTCTTTCTCTGGGTGGAACACTGAAAACCTGGGTCACAGAGTTTCAATAATGCATGGAGGCTGATCTCCTGGGGGAGATGGTCTCTCTACACAGAGGCAAGAAAATGCTTCCATCCCATTCCATGTCTTCGTGGAGAGCATGCAGATCACCTGTGCCACTTTGTGGCCGAGAGTCCCCTGGCAGGTTTCATTGCCCCTGCTTTGACATCACCCGAATGATAATTTTTAAGGTCGCCTGACCTTTGAACAGACCCAAGCTCTCTCTGACAAGTTCCTCTCTCTTAAAGGGAATTTTAATGCACAACACCAATAGAATAGGTATGTAAATGAAGGCTTCTGTTCCAGCAGGGATTTGGTTTGAAAGAGACACATTATTTAATGCCATTTTGGGAAATATTTCAAACCAAGGGATTCTTTTGATGTTCAGACAAATTTAAGGGTAAATTGCCCCACAGAGCTGTCAGTGACAGGAAACAAGATTATTTGCTATTTGCATGGTTTTTTGTTGGCCTTAAATAGTTCTTCTGTCTCAGTCTCTTAGATTTCTTTGAAAAAATCAGGTTTTAGATGGAAGTTTACACAGGTTCACCCAGGCAGGACCTTTGTCTGCAGCATTCATCGATGTGATCAAATCGGTTTCAAAACCTGGCATATTGGACAACTGGTCCTGCTGTGTTTTTTTCTCCCCCCTGCATTGGCTAATTAAATTAACTTAAATTCAGCCTGCTAATTTGTCATTGAGGAACATCCAATTGTCCCCTTCAATTGCCTGACATTTTCTCTAAACCACTGCCTGCTCCTTCCCCCAAATTTGTGTGTCTGGGATGGGAAAGAGGTGGGGAAAATCACTGGAAACTCATCTCAGGGGATTAAAATTTAAAAAAAAAAATTCCAGGCAAAGCAGGGAAAATGAAATTAAAGGGTAAACAAAGCTAAGCGACGAAGAGCAGAGTCGCCTGCAAGAGTTTTCGATTGGGTTTTGCATGGGTAAACTTCCACAATAGAGTCAAGAACTCTGACACCGTTTCTGGGAAACAGAAGAGCATTGTGGGAAACAATTGGAAGAGTGTTGCTTTTTACCTCTGATGAGGTTATGTAGACTTTGTTCTGTCTCACAATAGAATTATGAATAAGATTTCATGGTTTGAAGTAGCCTTAGACGCCCCAGGAAACAAGGCTCATGAGAAAATACTTATATAAACTGAAAGGGAGGCCAGAGGTTGTCTAAATAAGCTTTGAGAAATAATAATTCTGAAGTAAGCTGAGACCAGTTCTGGGGTGTAATGAATGTTCAGTCTGTCCAGACGCAAAAGAGGAGATGGCTTTGTAGTAAGGACGAGCTGCTCCACGTCAAAAGCCAATGAAAAAACTAAGGTGCTGAAAGGTGGACCTACACAGTCTGGTCCCCTCAGGCGAACGTGAGTGAAGCTTCCCCTTGCAAGACTATTTCTGAGATTTTTCACACCTGCACACCTGAAGAAAAGAAGCATGCATTCTAGTGACGCAATCCAATTAATGAGAGGATCTGTTATAAACATTCAGCTGCATAACTTTGACAGAGAGCAAATTTGTCATCTCGAGAGGAATTCGACATTCTAAATAAGTACGGTTAGGAGGAGAAGCAAACTTCTACCTATTTGAAACCCTTTCATTATTAATAGAGAGAAAGACAGACGTAGGGTGCAAATTTGAGCAAGATGAGAAGTGTTCAGCAAGAAATTAAATGACTCCAAAACGGACCAGGGCTGAATGGTGACTGATGACCTCGGATGAATGAAACCAATTTACCTCCCAGAAGCTCCTGGAATGTAACTGGCTTGGATCAGCTTCGGCAGGTGCCTCTGAAGATGACGCACCTCTTCCAAACCAGAAGTAACACAAGAAGCAAGATCTTGCCTTTCATTTCGTTTCACCTCATCTTATTTGTTGGTGTTCTCACCCAACCCACCTGCTACTTTTGATAGGAGGGGTCCCTTCAATTCTCCCAAATAAGGTATTGTGGGTTTGTTTACATAGTGGCTCTCAATTGAGCGTGATTTGTTCCCCAGAGGACACTTGGCAATGTTTGAAAATATTTTTGATTGTCACAACTTTCAGGAGGGATGTTGGTTACTGGAGTCTAGAGGGTGACAGGGCTGGGCCATCTTACAATGTGCAGGGCAACCCCTACAAAGAAGCTCTTGGCCCCAAATGTCCATATGCCAAGGTTGGGAACCCTGGTCCTCCAGACTGTACATTTTAAAACATTCAGTCGCCTGGACAACACCCCATTAGCAAGCATCCCTTTGCACTCCAGGCTCTGTGTACAGAAATCAGAGAGGATTCTTTAGATAACAAGAGACAAAACCCAGCTCATCTAAGCTCAGGCAGAACAGAGACTCCCTTGGCTCTCATAGCTTAAAACTATGCCACGACCTGTAATAACTTGAGTAGAGCTGGGACTGTCGCACAAACTCTGCTCGGACAGACCAACATGTCTGCAAACAGAACTTCAGCTACACATATATTGTACGTGTTTCATCCTCCTGAGGCCACCTGCCTGGTTCAGGCAGGACTTCTGTTTCTGGTCAACGGAGGGCGGGAGGAAAAAGGAGCCTGGAGCCCTTGGATTCTCTGTGGTCTTGTAGATTCAACTCTAGGACGAGGTTGGTATTGCTCTGGAGTTTGAACTTTGCCCTGGTGAAAATAAGTGCAATTTATACACGGCATAAATTTAAAGTTGCCAGAGCTCAGGCACATACACGTGTAACACATGTAACTTTGCATTGCTTGGCACGGCCTCACCCACCAGCACCACGTGAGAGGGTGTCTGCTAAACTCTGGAGCACTCATAATCCTGAGAGACTGGGCCGAGCATAGCACTAAGCCAGTGCCCGCCCTTCGTACTTAAAAATAAAAATTAATTGGATTCCCCTGGTACCCATTTTTCATCCATGATCCCAAGTGTGCTGAGAACCCTTTCACGATGAGGAGAATCTGATGAAAATGTTTCAAGAATTGCAACAAGCAACAGGCAGATGACATACATACCCATCATTGTTTCTTCCTCAGCCAAAAAAAAAATAATAAAAAAAATTGAATACTCATTTGGGTTCAATTGGACATTCTCTGTAACTAAAGAACCCAAGACTGCCAACCTTGCTGGGAACTTTTTAGATGTCTCCTCTGAAAACCATCAATTTAGCTGAACTGAAACAAAGTTGCTGAACTGCTTCCTACTAGACTTTCAACAGGAAAGAAGGGATGGGTTTGAGTTTCAGGGAGTCACAATCACCGTGACAGGACCTGGTTGAAAGATTGTCATTTTAAAATTCCCTATTTGTTACAGAAGATGACCAGCCATGCAGAGGCAAGGAAACCTCCACAGCAGCGTCTTTTATATTCGAAGATCGTGGTAGCCATGGGATCTCCGTGCTGGTGAGAAAGCGACTCGAAAGACAGAGGATGCCCATTCAGCCTTTTATTCAAAAGTCTTACATTTGCATTGCACTTCCTCGTTTTGAAGCACTTTGTATATGTTTTGTCACTTTTGAGTCTCACAATGTTCTAAGACTGAGCTTTCTGAGGACCGGGACTTTTTTGTCCTTGTATCTACGTGCACCCGAGGCTAATCACCTTAAATCGAAGAGTACCTGGTGAGAAAGGCCAGTCCACTGTTGCTGCACCATGTTGAAGCGATTCTCCGAGGTTACATGGGAAGTTAGTGCAAGAGCCACGGGGGTTGGTTCTCTTGGCCACACAGTTTTCCTGAGAGCTTTTTAAGAGACTCTCCATCCTTCTCGTGACTCACTGTCCCCACTGCATGCTGAGCTGTTGCTCTGTCCCTTTTCATCCAGGGCCAGAACTTGCCGTCTTGGTTCACATTCTGGTTTCCTACACGTCCCAGTTGCCAGCGCTCCAAACCTAACTCTGAAGCAGCTGAACAGAGCAGAGTGGATTGGAGGTGGGGGTGGCTGTCCACACCCAGCCTGCGGGGTCCTGGAGGGAATGAGGTAAGGCTGATTTGTCTTTGTCGGACACAGACACACAACCTGATAAAGTGAACACTCCTAACCACCGACTCATTAGTCCATCTGTCTATTCATCACAGATCTGCTATGAGCCAGCCACTCGTCTGTGCCTCTTACAAGTGTGACATCATTGAGTCCTCAAAATGATGGTCTACGATCAAGCTAAATGATGGCGTGAACCCCCATACAATGCCACGAGAAGGGCACTTCTCCTGTGTGGCCTTCCTCCCCAAAGCCAACCCCAGCAGACAAATCCACACTGAGGGACATTCCACAAAACACCTGACTGGTCCTCCTCCAAACTGTTACGGTCATCAGAACCAAGGAAAGTCTGAGAGTAGCCTAAGGAAACATGACGACCAAATGCAGTGCAGTGTCCTGGGTGGGTCTCAGAGCCGAAAAGAGAAATTAGGAGAAAACTAGTGAAACCTGAATACACCGGGGAGCTTAGTTAACAGTAACATGGCAGGGGAGGGGGAGGGGGTCTCTGTAGTTGTGGCAAATGGAAGATGTCCAAAATGGGGCAGACTGGGGCCCAGCTTTACAGGTACTATCTTCACAACTTTTCTGTAAACCTAAAACTATTTCGAAATAAAAAAGTTACTTAAAAACTTGCCGAAGAATATAACCCTCTAAGGTAGGCACTATGAATTGCCCCAATTTGGTGGGTATGGGGACTGTCCAGGGGAATCATTGTCTCCTAATCTGATCATTCTAGCAGCTTCTCTAAGGCTGCTGTTTACACTGCAAGAACCCTCCCAGGGCTCCTGAGAATTCAATCACGAGAGGCGGCCTCATGGGGATCATTTCTCTGCTTGGAAGCGTGATTGACCCAAAGGGCTCTGCAGGGAAGACAGCGAATGAGCCTGCGAGGTCTGGGTGCTGGGAGCTCGCACAATAATTGAATCGTTTGAGCAGTCGCAGGAAAAACATCGCAAGACTGATTTAGATGGATAGTCGGAGACCTCCTCAGAACCCCTGTGAGTCTTGGATGTCTGAGCAGGTTGAAAAATGGTTCCAATTCGGTGGGGCCTGGGTGGCAGGAAATCATCCGGGGTAACCTCTAACACCATCAACACACCAAACTCTTTGCCTCGCTCCAAACGCAAAGGCCCACAGCTGCTTCCAATCAGGGAAAGCCAACTGGCCGCTCAGAGCACCACATTCCCGCACACACCATAGCTGGCTCTTCAAAATATAGCTCCCTCGCTCCGGTGCAAGGAACAAAACATGCCCTTTCAAGGTCCGGGACTGATATTCCCTTTCTCCTCCTCTCCTCACTGACCCTCTTGCTTTTCTGAGTCCTCAGTGGCCTCCAGCATTACCCACGGGGGTTTCTCTGAAGGGACGCTTCTTCCCCTACTTGCCTCTGCCCCTGAACTTCTCCCAGTAGGGTTCAAGTTTAGACACTCCCAGGGCTGCACAAGTACGCGGGGGACTTCAGTGGGACATGTTGGTTCTACCTTTCCAGTATCCATGCTCCCTTCTACGCATACAGCTTGGGCAATGCTCTGTCCCCAGAGGATGGCTCTAGTCCCCAAGGTCCCCCCCCCTCATCCAGGCCTGGCTTAATCACAGTCCCACTGAATGACGGGCTCGGGGAAAGGGAATAAGAGCCAAGTGGGTTTGACTTGGCTTCTGTCACTAGCAAACAAGAGCCTGACTGCTCTTGGTCACACAGGAAAGTCCCTGGGGTGGCCCCAGATGGCTCGCATGGCTTCTGGTCCATGCCTGCGGTGCAGGTTTAGCAAAGCACCCTCGTTGACTCTCAGAAGGGCCCATGTTGGCCAGTTAACTATATGACCACGTTGCTTATAATACCAGCCTCCCGTGAGAAGGTCACCATCAACTCTTCATACATATTCTTCTCACTGTTTTCTTCTAGGCTCAACTCTAACGCATTATTCCTTCTTGCTTATTTTGACAAAAACACAGACATCCTATTAACATGGTCTCACGCCTTCCTCTTGGACCCAGTTGCCCTTCCCAGTCATATGTACCAATCTACTCACTCTTTCTAATGCGCAGAATAGCCACTGAATGGACACACCCTGGTGTATTTCACAGTGACGGTGATGGACACTGAAGGTGTTCCCATCATGTCACAGTGCTGTGTGACAAACAGTGCTGCCCTCTCATAAAAACATCTTGCTGCATGAGTAAACGTGTTTTTGGAGGACGAGTATCTAGCGGTGACTGTGGGGACAGAGCCCCAGAGAGCGGTTTCCAGGTTCTTGGCCTCACATGG
This sequence comes from Rhinolophus sinicus, assembly GCF_036562045.2. Classification (NCBI taxonomy): domain Eukaryota; kingdom Metazoa; phylum Chordata; class Mammalia; order Chiroptera; family Rhinolophidae; genus Rhinolophus; species Rhinolophus sinicus. The sequence continues at coordinate 19,487,746 of NC_133762.1, forward strand.
AAAGGTGCTGGCTCGGGTAGTAGAGGGCCGTCAGCTGTGGCCCTTGAGCCATTGGCCACTAATATAACTGCCGCAGCTGCGTTAGGGAGGGAAGTCGAGGAGAGAGTTGGTCGGTTGGCAGAAAGCAGACAGCAGGTCGCACGTCGTGTGACTCCAGCCTCCAGCGAGAGTATAGTGGTGTGACTCCCCTACCTATGGCTCCGTGGGTGTTCCTTTTTGGCCTCACCACATCCTGCGTTCTTATGTGGGGAGCGGGAGCAGAAACCCTGCAGGCCGCCCCGCACGACAGTGACCACACCATGGATAGACCTCAATGGCTCCACTATCTCACTTTGACCTTGGCTCTCCGTGGCGACCACTTGATGGAACCCTGTGGTTTGTTCTGTGAAAACTGAGCAAAGAGCTGACATTAAGGGAGCTCCTTGTGGGTGTTGATCTCTGGTGTGCCTCGCAGCGTTTCTACCTTGAAGCGCCTGTAAGCCCTGTGAAGCAAGAACAATTACTGCCCCCATTTACAGGTGAGGAAAGTAAGTAATTTTCCCCAAGTCGTATAACTGATACATGAAACAATACGGATTTGGCGCTAGTCCTGCCTCACTCTGGAGTCTGTGGCCGACACCCTCTCTGCTCTCCTTCCCAGTGTCTGGGAGCTGGGAGCACTTTCACAGCACACTCTTCCTCCTGGACTCTCTGAATGCCATTCCCGCAATAATCGATCAGAAATCAGAGCGACTGGTGTGGGGTTGGCTGTGATGTGCTCTTCATCTGGTTTGAATTATTATGAAATCAGGATTATGTGGATACTTTTCAGGCCACACCCTGGAGGACAGTGATTATTTTCTTTTATTCATTTATTTTCTTTTCCTACCCACTTCAGCTACTAAATCCTCCCCAGTATAACCTTTCCGATCTTCTCGAAATTGCACAGGATGAGGAGGCTTTACTGTATCCTGAGCAAGTCAGCTCCTCGGGGTGGGGCAGGCGGCCTCACAGGCAGAATGGCGCTTTTCAGGCCATTTTGTCCCTAAACTTTTGGGGAAAACGTTTCTTCCACACCCCCACCTACAAGCCTCCAGGAATTTCTTCACAGACAGAAGGCAGGTGAGACCAGATACAAATGGGCCATGTCTTCCAGGCCGGTGGCCTCCAGGTTCCTCAGCCGTTGGCCCGACCCTAACACACAACAGAAGACTTTATGGACAAACGTTTGCTGTTCTCTCACTCTTGCTCCCTTCCCTGTGACCTCCTGCAAAGACTCCTCTTACAACGTCTCGGCTGCTGAATGGCAGGCAAGCTGGCGAGCCTCACGGAGTGGCTATGTGAGCTCACCACGATGGCCCGTGTCACCCTAGCAGAGCTAAGAGGTGCTGAGAGGCTCTGGTGAGTCAGATTAGCCGATGAGGAGAGGAGGGTTCTATGTCCCAGAGGGGTGGCCACATCCCCCTTGTCCACAGGGAGACACTGACAAATTTAGCAAAAGCATCAAGGACGTAACACACGCAAAAGGTTCACTTGGTAATTCCCCACCCCCACCCCAAGGTTGAAAACTTGACCTTCTAAAGTGTCAGCAAACTGAGAAACCTGGCAGATTCCCATGCACAAACACAGTGGGGACATTCGCCGTGCCATCCTCGGGAGCTGAGGCCACCCGAGAGAGGGCGGGTACAAGCAGGTCGGGCCATCACGTGAAGTATTCTATATGAGTTCGAAATGATGGGTGCAATGAACACCTAGCAACACGGATGGATCTTAACAACATAGGACTTAGTGAAAAAACTAAGAAACAGGACAAGATACATAACAAGACCATTTATGTAAATTGAAATCACATGCACCAAAATTTATCCATGATGATAGAAGTCAGAACAGTTGTTACCTTGGGGTGAAGGGGACAGTAATTGGCTGAGGGGCCTGAGAGAGCCTTCTGGGTTTTGGAGGTCTTCTGTATCTTGAGCTGGGTGGTAATTATATATATGTGAGGTCCACTGAGCAATATACTTAAGATTTGTGTGTATACGTGTATGTGCATACAAAGCAACATACGTATTTTACAAAAATACAAACAAAATGATTAATGCATTTGTATGGTGGTTAACGGTACTGGAGGAAAGGGAGTGGAGTGGTAAAGAAGAATGAATGGCTGGATGGATGGATGATGGATGATGAATGGATGAATGATGGATGGATGGATGGATGGATGGATGGATGATGGATGGATGGATGATGGATGGATGGATGATGGATGGATGGATGGATGGATGATGGATGATGAATGGATGAATGATGGATGGATGGATGATGGATGGATGGATGGATGGATGGATGGATGGATGGATGGATGATGGATGGATGGATGATGGATGGATGATGGATGGATGGATGGATGGATGGATGATGGATGGATGATGGATGGCTGTGTATATTAAGAGAAAGATTAAGGGAAGATTCTGCACACAGAATTCCCCTGCCAGGTGCTGAGTGGGCTCTAATGGTCCCGAAGTCTTTTCGTGTCTCCCTGAAGATTCAGAGTCTTGGATGAGAGCACACAATTGGCCGGGGCCAGAGTCCCAGGGGGTGGGGATGAGGAACGTGCACCTCCAGTGCTCTTTGGCTCCTGTAATGATGGAGGAGGACCACACTAAGGGGGTTTCCCCCAAAGAGAATGGGTGTTGTGATGCCAGCACCTACCCCTGCCCCACTGCTGTGACAGAGCTGGGAGGAGGGACAGAAGGGAAACAGGTCTTGGGTTCGGACTGTAGGGCCAGTCCTGCCAGCAAGCCCAAAAGTACTTGTGAAATATTAAGCTCCAGGCAGACAGCAGCCCTGAGCAAAACTGCAGAGATGAAGGAAAGGGCCGTCTGTGGTGGGCTCAGAGTGTGTGACATGATCAGAGATTGTCAAGTGTAGGATGACCAACCTTTCTGACTTGCCCAGGACTGAGGGTAATCCTGGGACACTGGGCTTCTAGGGCTAAAACTGGGAAAGTCACAGGCAAGCCAGGCCAAGTTGGTCGCCCTAGCAAACGGCTCCATCAAGGTCAGGATGGGAGAACGGAGGTCACCGAGACTCAGACTGGACCACTCACCAAAGCTGGGCCTATGGCCCTTCATTCTCAAAAGCAAGTTCTGAAAAAAGTATGATTGAGTTTGGGAATGCAAAAAGAAATGATAAATATTAATGATTCCCCCCTCCCATCCCCAGGCACTTCTGACTGAATCCAGAGTGTTTGTCCATGATTTGTGGCGTGGTGGTGAGGAGGTAAAAGGCCCCTGCTACCACCGTGTTTCCCTGAAAATAAGACAGGGTCTTATATTAAGGTTTGCTCCAAATGATGCAGTAGGGCTTATGTTCAGGGGATGTCATCCTGAAAAATCATGCTAGGGCTTATTTTCCTGTTAGGTCTTATTTTCAGGGAAACACAGTAGCCTGCTCGTTCCACCCAGGACAGAAACTGTACTCCATGCAGCTCTCAGAGTTAAGCCCGGGGAGTATAGGGCAGGGCCTTGTAAACTGGGAAGCGTTATGCAAATGTCAGATATCATTATTATCCTGGATTGTGAAGGTCTCTTGTGGTATTGATGAGTTTTCATATGACAAAGACCTGTGCTTTTTCTGTGCTGAATTAATAATTCACTTATGCTAATCAAACAAAGAAATCCAGTTGCCAGGGTCTCAAAAACAATCTCATTTCTTCCCATGAATTCTAATGTTGTTGGGGTTTCTCTCTCTCTCTCTCTCTCTCTCTCTCTCTCTCTCTTTTTTTTCCCCTTTCTTTTTAACTGGCAAATGGGAACAGGTGAGTTGCAATGTCTGTGGACTATTTTGAGCCAAAAAGAGTAAATGGTTCATGAAAAACAAAAAAACAAAAAAGTATGGGGACCATTCCTGTGTTTTTACTAGGCCACCGAGTGTACCCCCAACTGCAAGTGGTTTGAATCAACTACCCACCTTTTTGGTCAAAGTGAGACCTGTGCTGACATGACATTTTCTCCCCTGTCCCTTAAGTATGCCTGCGTCATGTGTTCTCCACAGACGTGCACAGTGGGGTTGGCCCCACCACAAAGTAAGCCAACTGGAAGAGAGCGGCTCTGATGGCTAGGGAACTTTCTACAGTCTCCCAGGCCATCAGACAGACAGTTCTTTTTCTGTGAATGGTTTCTAGTTCCTGAAGATGTTCTAGAATGAGGACTCGGAGGATTAAAGAATATTCAGATTCTTAATGATTATTTCCCAAAGCTTCGACTCTCGATTCCAATGGGTTCTCTCATTCCGCCCCTCCCTCCGCGCATTTTTCTGAGCACTGAGATGAACTGGACCTTGGAGGATGGGGTGGGATCAGCTAGGCAACAAAAGGATGTCACACCACCTCATGGCTGTCCCTGCAGCTCACATTTACTGGCACTGTTCTGGGTTCACTGCACAACAGGTTGTAGTGGGAAGAACACAGACCCTGGGGGCAGACAGTCGGGTCTGCAGCTCTTCATTCTATGGCCTTGGGCAAGTTCCTTAACCTTTCTGCACCTCATTTTCTTCATCTGTAAAATGGGAATGAAAATGGCCCTTACCCTGGACAGTTTGTTACATAACAAAGATCAAATGACCTACATGTCACGCTCATGATGTGATCTGTCACCTGTCCCCCAACTTCTTTCAAGAGCTTGGACACCATTTTCACATTAACATGTAGTTGGTGTTGCCTTTTATACTCAGATTCTCTCAGGAAAACACAGCAGAGTTTTCCAGAAGCTACACGGAGTGTGCTATTGCAAGACATTAAAAGAGAGTTGTGAAAATGGACAACAAAGCCCTTCTTTTCACTAGATTCTCGATTTGGAAAATATTACTGTTTTCCATAAAAAATATATATAATGGGTTTATTATTGCTATTTTAGAATGAATTGATAAACTGTTCTAAATGTTTTCAGTGTTAATTTCTGATACGGTAAATAGCAACCATTACTTTGTAATGGGGATTCTGTAACTAGAGCGTTTTAGGGTTCTCAGTCAATTTTAAGGGTAGCAAGGACTCCTGAGACCAGAGCTGCTGATGAAGAGACGTAAAGCACTCATTTAATGCAATGGGAGCTGGTTCTGACTGTCCCCGTTGTACAGAAGTAGAAACTGAGGCATTGAGAAGTCTCAAAGCCAGACAGAAATTCAGAGCAGAGCCAGACTCAAACCGAGCTTTGTCTGGGTCCAAAGCTTGTGCATTTAGCCAGACATTGAACGTGGTTTGTCTGGGTCCAAAGCCTGTGCATTTAGCCAGACATTGAACTTGGTTTGTCTGGGTCCAAAGCCTGTGCATTTAGCCAGACATTGAACTTACTCTCATTCAATCCTTGGTTTTATCTAGAGACTAGTTGGCTATGACTCTGTGTGTATTAGGCACTCTGGAAAAGCTTGTTGAATAGAAGCATGAGTGTTCCAGCTTACACAGTGTAATTGAACACACCTTATTTTGAGCCTATCATGTGACAGGCCCTGTGTTGGGGCTGAAATGCACTTCCTCAGAGCGAGACCAAGGCTGTCTTGATCTCTGAGTCTGCCTGTCTGGTGCACTTGGGACTCCCAGTGCATGCTGGGCAATATGCAAATCAGCAAGAACGAGTGAGTGTTGGGGGGGGGGCGGGTCTCTTCTCCATGGAAGCAAAAGACTTTCTTGATAAAGGAAACCATCATCCCTTCTTATTATCAACCCCATCACGAAAACCTTGTCTTTCATTTGAATACCAGCGGAAAACTGGAAGCTCAGCAGAAGAGGGTCTCCCAAACTTGGTTGCTAAAGAACTCACATTAATTTGGGAAAGCCTTCCTGTGTTTCCCCCTCATCTTAACTCAACAATTGAGTGAACTCCTGAAAATCATTTAAAGCCCAACACAACCTGCCACCTGTGTCTCTCTGACTTTGGGGATAGAAAATGGCTGACCACATCCAGAGGTATTTCATATTCAAGGCAAATCTGAAATCTATTCAGGCAAGGGCTTTGCAGAAAGGAAAATAATGCTGTCAAGGTGGGGTCCTTACAGATCGGGGCTTTATACCCCCACGGTGCTGGCCCCCAGTACTCTAATTGCCCCCCACCCACACGAATTCTCCTCTCTGGCACACCAGGTGGTCATGAGAAATTCACATGTATGTAATTGAAAGTTACATTTCCTCCCACCACACAAGCAGCCACTAAGCAGTGACCACAGTGGCAATTAATAATCTGGCTCGCCCACCCCCAGCCCCCAGGTTCAGGGCAGAAGTCAATTAGATTTCCACCTGAAGTTCCCTGCTGCTCCAGAGCATATTATTTTCTTCAATCTGTCAGTAATTTCCAACAATCTGCTTATGAAATCAAAGTACAGTCTGTGGCTTTTTTCTCCATCCAGCCTCCTATAGACTCTTTCTCCCCCAGATGAAATAGTGATGAAATATACAGTGAGGTCCTGATCCTTCGTTGCACATCACTCTTGCAAACTCCGAGGTCCACAGGTTTCTCCTGGCAGAGGACTGTCACTTCCCCAGCCCTGTTCATGTTGTGAGGCAGATGTGTCCCACGAGAGGGGACCGCAGCTTGACTCTCGTGGCCACTTGTGAAAACTGAGTTGTCACAGCATGGGGAATCGGGGTTCATTTCCAACCCCCCCACCCCCACCTCCCGGGAGGCACTGAGCTTTGGGTCAGCGGCATAGGACAAGGCAGGTACCAGGGCAGCTGGGACAACAAGCTCATCTTTGTTTCCAGGGGCTTCATGCGGCCCGCCTTTAAGCCACTGCTGGTTTACGATGTTAAATGTTCCTCATCCTGAACCGGTTCCAAAATTAAAGACCGATATGTACCTTCTGTTCCCAGGCTCGCAGGCCTGAAGTGTTATCTTCTGACACTTTGAAGACGGCACATTTTGAAGTGCTTCTTCTGACGTGCTCCCTGTCACATGTGGGCCATTTTTTAAGTACCAAATAAAAGTTGACTGGTCTGCACGGACCCAGAAACTGGCTTTTTAATTGGATGATCTCTACGGGGGAGAACTCAGCTACTAATCAAAAAGGTTAAGCTTTCCAAACTTTAAATGTGTGCTAAGTAAGCGTTGAGGTTGCTGAAGAGAAGACTGCAGCCCCCCACGGGTGAGGTGTTCGGAGCAAGCCCTGAGGAGGACCACACATTCTCTTGGCCTGCTCTTCCTCAAACCACAACGAGGCTCTCCACCATTCTCTCTGGAAAGAGGAGACAATGAGGGAGAGGGAGGAAGAAAGGGAGACTCCAAATCTGAATCTAATCTTCCGGAATTTTCTCAGATCCCAGTACCTTTAAATTCTGTTCCTACATAAGTCAGAAAAGAAACTCTTTACTCCGTGAGTCCCAGAAGACACAGCACTGACATCCGACATTGGGAATCTTCTGGGCGTTAGAGACCTTTCTCTTTCACCTTTCCTTCCAGATGAATGCAAAACCTGCAAGGCAACTCAAGCCACCTCCTCCTTCATCAGAGGGTTTATGGTTGCCAGTCTCAAAGCTCGGCGGCTGACCGAGCTTTAAGTATCTCGTTTTATAGCTTTGATTATTCCATATGGATGAACAGTTGTGACAATGACGGTGATCAGGTTAAATAAGATGCCGAGACAAAAAAGTACAGGGGTCTGCATAGAATTTGGAGCGGCTTGCGCAGCGTTGAAAGAAGCTATTTTAATCTTAGGCACCTCCCCTTCTCAAGAACAATGCAAGCCTTGCCGGCAGGAGTCTGTATTTAAATGTTAAGCCAGTTTCCGGGTTTCCAGTCCCAAGAGAACGTCCTTCCTGGCTCCCCCAGCCTGCAGTGCATTTCTTGGTTATAATGTTCAGGATGAAAGCATCCTCCTTCACGCTCCCCACACAATCCCCTGGATCTGGCCACTGCGGGCGCAGCCCCACACACCCCACACTGTACCACACAGCACTTCGGGGCCACGCTGTCCTCCCAGTCCCTCCAACTCCAGCTCCCTCCACCAGTTACTCACTCGTTTCCCTCTGGTCCTACTTTATCCTTCAGAGTTCACACTAAAGATTCCCTGATTCTATTCGTTCCCCCAATTATTTTCTCTTTTCTCACCTGCTATGGTCCCTTGTCACCACTTATCAAATTGTAAGTAAATAACGTGTAATATCTAGCAGATGGCAGATGCTCAATAAATATTTGTTGGATGCATGGAAGGGAGGGAGGAGGGAAGCAGGGAAAGAAGGATGGAGGGAACATGGATGTGCCCACTGTGGCGCCCTGTTGTAGCAGATTCTGTGGAGCGCCACCCAGCTCCCCGTTGGTGAAGGGTTGCTTGCTGCCCCAGCTGCTGGCAGCGCTGTTGGCAGGCAGCCTTTAGCCACTGGTCCCTTTAGGAATCACCTCAGCTGCCTCCTCCAAGGTCAGCCCCTTCTCCAGCACAACCCCTGGGTTGGCCAATGCTGTCACGATCCGTGTTAGAGCTCAGCCTGCCCCTCTGCCTTTCCTGTTTCCCTGTTCCCTTCACACAGGCGTGGTTCCCAAGGGTCCTCCCTGTGAACCTCTGACACACAGCACTCCGTTTCAGAGTCTGCTTCCAGGAAAAGCCAGACTGAAACTCTCACCAACTCTAGCCATCTGAGACCCTCTCTTTACAAATGGATGTCCCCCAAAGCCTAGGGTGAACCAACCCCTAAAACTCAGATTCCCAGGGAGGAAAACACCAAGTGATATTCCCAGCTACACCCCTATATTGAACCACACCAGAAAAAAATGGCCTTTCTGGAACTATTGTTGGAATAAGCAATGAGGCATCTAGAAGTTTCTTTCACATGATTGAAAGTCATTTTAAAAGTAGAAAGTCACAGAAAGTGTAGCCTGGTGCCTGGCAACATACTCAACACCCAATAAATGTTTGTTGAAACAATGAAAGCTTCTTTTTTTTTGTTCTCTGTTTCTCCCCTAAGAATTTAAAACCAGAAAAAAGATAATAAGACTAACACATTCAGTCCCATGCAGTTTTCTCCAAATCACTTGTTTTTAGCACAAAAGGGATCACTCCTTGTAATGTATTTTTCCATTACTTTCTTTGTGCAGGAGGTTTTTAAATTAATTTATTCTCTCTCTGCATCAGGTTGTCTTATAATTGAAGACGTGAAGTGTTTGTCTTCCAAAGCCTTTCGGGTGATGTCTTCTTTGCTGTTAATATCTCCTTTGTCTGTGCCTGTGATCCCTGCCAAAATTGCCCACGGAACAGCGACTCAAGTGCATAAATTATGGGACCACATTGGCACCGCTCACACCCATTTGAGTCTAAATGTCTTAGGAGAGAAGCTTTCTTTCTGCAAAACAAACACAATCAAATCTTGATTAACCAGAACATTTGGGGGAATGGGATCGTCTGGATAATTTAATTATCTGGGTAATTTCCAGTTAACCGGAAATCCATTGATATTTTCAAACCCTAATGCAGAAAATCCTTATAAAATAGAGCAACCACAGTAGAAGGTAATGGAAAATTTCGGAGGCAGAACGTCATGGCAAGAAAGTTGAACTTCAGGGCTGAAACCCTGGTGTCAGTCACAGCTGTGCCCACCTCAAGCCAGAACAAAATGCTGCAGTGCTCAGTTTCCCCTAAAAAGAAGAAGACCCAAACCACCAAGCCAGATCATGGCCATTGAATCTGAAGGCTTCTGGGCACCTGGCATCAGTGGTCATTTCCATCCATCCATTTGGCTCTGCAAGTCAAGGGAGGCTGTATGGCAGCTTGGGCTCTGTTTACCCTCACAGGAAAATCCGGTCTTTTGCTCTATAAATCTTCCCTGACTGTCAACTGCACATTCAGGCATCTGTTCACATAACTTACCTTCTCACGTCCTGGCGCTTTCTCCTCAAGGTGGAATAAAGAGTAAAAACAATGAGATTTGTGGTTCATTGAACCACAACCAATAGATGGTCTGTTGTGTGTAGTCTTTAGAAGCATCTCCTAACGCAACTGTGGGAGTTCAGATGCGATGCTACGCAAAGGCTGCTGGCCTGGGGTGTGGAGTCTGGACTCTCTTCTGCTCCTGAGCATGCAAATCTCTCTCCCCACTCCAGCTGCGTCATCAGTGGGAAGACTGAGCTGCTCTAGGGTCTCTGACAGTCTGTGACCTCATCTCCATAGTCCAGAGGTTCTCAGCCTCAGCACCCCTGGCATGGAGGACTGGAGACTTCTTTATGGGGACCGTCCTGGGCACTGGAGGATGTTAGCAGCACCTCTGGCCTCTACTCACAGGTACCAGTAGCACCCCTCCCCCAAGCTGTAAAATCAAAACTGTCTTAAGACATTGCCAGGAGGTAAAATTGCTCCCTCATGAGAACTGCTGCCTGGAAGGGTGATCTCTGAACCTTTCCTGAGAAAAAGAATTCAGGATTGAGAGCATCAAGGCGTCGAATATTTGATGGCTTCTCTCAAGGAAATTAGGCCTAATGGAATGCCCACCTGGGTTTTCTTGCTACTGTGGGAACCAAGAAGCATTCATCTCCTGTGTGCTGAGGCACCTGAAGTCAGCATGTTAGTGCAGGCAGACCCCAATAACCATGCTCAGTGGAGGAAACGCTTCCTGACACCAACTGAAGCTCCCAAGAGAGCAAGAAAAACTACCAGAGCAGTGAGACACCACCCTGAAACATTCTCTGCTTCATGTGAGAAGAACTGAGATTGTGTGCGTGAAACGGAGGAGACAGATCTTAATGTTTAGGATGGTACTCCTCCACTGAGGACAGATAAAGAAAAAGGTTTCTTTGCATTCAGTGTTTTGAATCAGGGTAAATAAACTTTCTGACATCCCTTTAGCTTTCTTACTTCTTAGCACCATCTGCTATTATATTATTTACATATGTGTTTGCCTGGTGGGGTCATGAATTGACACTCCCTCCCCTCAAATAAAAGCCCCATGAATCCTGTACGTCTTTTTCACTGCTGTGTCTTCATGTGCCTGTTACATACCCTGTTTCCCTGAAAATAAGACCCAGCCGGACAATCAGCTCTAATGCATCTTTTGGAGCAAAAATTAATATAAGGCCCGGTCTTATGTTATATTACATTATATAAGACCTGGTCTTATAGTAAAATAAGGATGAATTTTGCCTCTGGCAGAAGCTGAGGGAGACTGAAAGTGGACCTCTGTCACAGCTGGAGACAAGGGTCCTAGACACCACACAGCACGTTCTTCTGTGTTCACAGCCCAAAGACCAACAGGCTGTCAGGAAGCAGGAGGCTGGAAAGTTGCTCTCCAAGATTGTTAGCACAGCCACATCCATTTGCTTCTAATTCAATAGTCTGAAAGCAAGTCTTTCAACAGAACTGATGGTAGTACTTGTGGTTCGGCAAGAATCCCTAATGAGGCTTTCCTATCTATCATATTGTACTCACCAACCAACCAACAAAACACCAAAGCAAAATTATATATATTGGGCAAGAGCGAGTGAGAGCTGGGGGACAGGGGAAGGCAGGCGAGCATGAGGGGGGTTATAAAATATATATATAAAGACAATGTATGATTATTCCTCTGAGACTAAAAGATATGATAATCCTTTGACTCGGAATATTAATTACTCAACTGTGAAGTTTGACTAAATAGACTTCTCTGATAAACCTACAATTCTGCTTGTAGTCACCAGTTCTATTGGTTTGGAGGGAAAATGGGGAGAGGGCGGTGCTTACCAGGAATATAGAATAACTAGAGAAACTAACAATGCCTGTACCTCTTAGATTCACTCAATGTTTCCCTGAGTGTGGGGACGAACGACCAATAGTATGAAGATGAGATTTGGTACCTGGATGAACAACTTCTAATGGTTTTACTTTATTTTAATGCCTATCAGAAAGTATATATAACTACCAAATTAAGGCTGACATTTCACAGATATTATTACTTAGCGTAATAATAGCTTCTTTAAGACAGAGATCATTTAAATAAAAGTATTAAGTAGAGACGCGATCCAAGATAGCAAAATAGACAAACACTGAGCCTGTGTCTTTCCTTGAACACATCAAAATTACAACTAAACTATAGAACAATCAACCTGGAGAACCATCCAAAGTTCAGCCCATCAGAAGTCTTATAACTAAAAATATAAAGAAGCCACATCGAGACTGGTAGGAGGGGTGAAGATGCAGAGTGAGCCCCCAAACTCCCTGTGGTGGTTGAGAATCAGGGGAGATATCTTGGCCGTGAAGATTGCCCCTAAAGGAACAAGGGACCCCAGCCTCACACCAGGCTCCCCAGCCCAGAGTACTGGTGCTGGGAAGAGGAGCCCCCACAACATCTGGTTGTGAAAAAGAGTGGGAATTCCAACTATCTGGGTGGGACAGAAGGCGGCGGGAAACCCAGACATTCTTAAACGGCCTGCGTACAGACGCACTAGCTTGCAGACACTCACCTTGGGCTCCAGTAGCAGGATGGTGACTTGAGGGGCCTCGGAGACATGTGAGGTGTGTGGCTTCAGGGAGCCTCCTGGAAGACAGTTGGCATTTTCCCAGAGAGGGGTTCTCCTCCCAAGCAGCCGGCAGGCAGGCGCCATCTTTCCTGTATTGAGCCCGCCTCCCACACTTACGGCCAAATCTGAATCTGATTGGCCTGGTGAACTCCGCCCTGATGACTCAGCTGGGACCCTGCCCCCTCCAACTCCAGCACAGTTGGAGGCACTTTCTCTGTGAGCAGGGATCCTCTCTCACATCGCATGCCTTTTTGGAAAACTCTCAGAGTCCTTGGGCCCCAGGTGGATGGCCACTGGCCTCAGTGTGCTCTGAGACTTTTGCTGAGTTGCTCCAAATTGGTATTTACACAATAGTCATGGGGATGTAAAATAAAGCCTAGGGAATATAGGCAATGATGTGGTAATAACTATGTATAGTGCCAGGTGGATACTAGAATAGTCAGGGGGTTCACTTCTTAAATTACATAAATGTCTAACCACTATGCTGTACACCTGAAATTAGTATAAAATACTATTGAACGTCAACTGTAGTTGATAAATTTTAAAAGGGGGGAGAGGTGAAGGGGAATAAGAGGTCCAAATTTCCAGGTATAAAACAAGTAAGTCATGGGGATGTAATGTACAGCATAGGGAATATAGTCAGTAATATTGTGATAGCATAGGATGGTGTCAGATGGTTGCTGAACTTATTGTGGTGATCACTTCTTTAGGTCTATAAATGTTGAATAACAATTGTGTACCCCTGAAACTAGTATAATGTTGTATTATTATTATAATACAACATTTTTAGCTACATTTTTAATAAAAATCTTAAAATATATACCCATATGTGGACACATGGCAAAAAGCATTAAGATGGTTCTCAAAATACTAAAGTTTAGAAATACTGGATTGATTATTACTAGAGTTTGATGAGTTAACAAAAATGCTGTAAAGATCCATCAATTAGTATCACCTGTTCCTTCTGTGTCCCCATTCCCACCTTTTCTTCCAATGTGTTGTGTCTGCACTGACTTCAAGTGGCTTCAAGGGGAATAGACATAGAAGAATAACATTTTGCTGGTATGTAAAAGAAGTCCACTTATCGTTGCAAAGAGTACATGAATTAGCGTCATAAGGAGGTATTGTTTTGAATGAAGGATGCTTTTCTCTGTTAATGAATAATATTAAATACCCAAGAAATACCAATTCTAAGGGGGAAAGTTTGGGATTATTGCACTGTGGATAGTGCCCTCATGTGGCTTCAAAGTTTAGCTACATTTCTAAGCTATGAACTCTAAAATATGGCAGACAATAACAAACGAGACGTGTGGGAAAAGGAAACGAAAAGAAAATGTGATCATTTGCCCGATCCTTTTGTTGAGCAGGATGAGATACCAAGATGGCGGACAGGCTGTCTGGTCAAGTCCTTGGAAATCGTCAGACATGCCGTTCATACAGGAGACAGCTGTGGTCATCTTGGCTAACATGTCAACAAATCACACAAGACATTTGCATTTTCCGTTTTATTTTTATCAAAACAAAATAATTTAACCATGTAAAGAAGAAAATAAGTTTCCACAAATAACCAAGAAGGCAGTTGCTTCACTGATTATGAACAATCCACAGACTAGTAAGTTCTGAAGAGTTGACTACAAACCAAAGATACTGAGGCATCCTCTAGCTCCAAGTGACGGAGACTTGCTATTTTCCCTGACTCCTTCCCTTCCAATGGTGAAGCAATATTCTCGAATGTCCCTGTTCTTCCTCAGACCAAATTATGTATATTCCCTCGTAACTACAAAGCGTGGGTAAAAAGAATGGTACAGGGTACAGATCCAGCAGGCAAGATTTGCTGGGTCCTGACATCTAGATTTAAATGAGTTCTGAAAGATAAGGACAACTAATTGTGCTTCAGTGTTGAGAACGGTAGTGTTTCAAAAGCCAGTGAGTCTTCCCCACAAGAACTCTGGGAATCATAACTGAAGTGAGCAAAAGTACACGAGCCCTGTGTGCTGTGGTGGGAGAAGTCCGATCGCCCCAGTGCCAGCGGGACCATGTGCACCTCACCATATTAAATTATGTCTGGGGAGCAGAGCAGCAGACATTCCGATAATGATGACAGTTTCCATAACTATAAAAATCTGCTGCACCAGGAAAATTTTGTGCAAAATGCAAATTTCTATGCTGGGGGGAAAAGGAATAATGTGATCATTCTAAGAAATGAATGTAAAGGCAAGGAAAAACTTTTTGGCATGAGGGTGCAAATCATTCATTCAGCCTTCATGCCAAGGACCATGGTCACCATGCATTTTTGCAAGGACACTCCTTCCATCTGCGCTTGAGAGGAGGACCTTTAGGAAGGAAAGTTTGACTTGCCCCCAATTATCCACAGTGCTATCGACAGAGTTTTTACTAGAATCCAGAGGCACCCCTCCTCATCTTTTTTTTTTTTTAAGTCTCTTGGCAAATGAACCATAGGTTCTCCTGGGTTGTGAATTAAAGGTATATTCGCTTCATCCAGAATCTCAAAGGTGATACCCAACAGGACAGATGAAGTGTTCTCCGTCATGCCTTACAAGAAGGAGGTTTCAGGCTGTCCATCAAAAACCACGTGACTTGAAGAGTCCCTTAACAGTATAGGTTGCCAAGGGTCACACAAACCTCTTTCCACCATGCATCTAACAAGCAAGATCTGGCCAGGTGTGGGTACAGAGGGAGAGATAAACATGAGTCCTGACATTTGTATACCTTGACCAGAGAGAATAGCAAAGGATTCAACGTACCCCTTGTATTATTTCCTGCCAGCATCCTTGGAACTATTCTCTATGGAAGAAGCTGAGGCACCAGTGGTTAAAACCCTTACCTGAAGGAGCAATAAAATTAACAGCACTGGGGGAAAGAGGGGGAGCCCTGATCTTTAAACTCTAGTTTGCCCTGTTCTAAAATAGATTTGTTTTCCCTTAACCATTACACAGTACACAGTTGTAGAGTAGAAAACTGCAGCAGTCATCAATTGACAATACCAAAATCTTATTTTCAGTAACCCAGACTGGGTTATAGGTCACCGGTGTTATCCTGAAAATGTATCCTGTAATTGCATTCCACTTTAAGAAAACCCATAGGAAATCAAGATTTATAAAAGTCAGAGATCATTTGTTGCTTTATAAAAGGATTCTTCACTAAAAAACAAAAAAAAAATACTTACCTTAGGATGATTTTTAATAGCCAGTTCCTCGAGGGTCATTCAAAATACACTTTTGCTTTTTTAAAGCCACTAAAATATAGCTTTTCATAAATCCATGATGATATAAAATAAGGAACACTTGTAAACAATGGCACCCACCAGCTAAATGACCAGCTGAAACAAGATAGTTTGCCAACCTGCTCACCTTTGTAAGAGAGACACCAGGAGTTAGAGGTGAACTCAACATTCTTCCATATTTAAACTAGGTTGGAATGTGGCAGCCAGCTATGGTGGCTCATAGACGGAAAGAGCGTCCATCACCATCTTGGAGTCAGTGCTATTTGGAGCTATGACTTGCTGACTTAGGTCCAGTCATCCGGTTGACAGCTCAGCAGCCACCCAGAAAGAAGAATCTGGAAGATTGTTTTCTCCCCCAACCAGGGCCCCCCAGACAATTCAGCCTACAGACATGTCTCCCACTCACTCAGTGGTGTTCTGTTTTTGCTTTTAATTTCTGAATTATGAACCAACACTTGTAAACTGGATGACTGCACTCCCACATCTGGAATGCTAGGGAAAAAATTAAATGGAGTATCTCTGAGCTCACATTCTTCCTGGCAATAATTGGCTACACGTGTCTTTGCTTCAGTTCCCCACCCACACTTCTTGGGGGTGGGACCCCTTCCCATGGCGACTCCCTCCAAGCCACCAAGCCCTTATGTATGTAAAGGAGAGGGCTGCTCATCCTCCCTCAGGATCGAGGATCGGAGCCTGGAGAGACATTCAGTTCATCTTGTCCAACCCTCTCGTTCTCAGTTGGGAAAACCGAGGCACAGAGACAGTGTGTGCCTTCACTGAGATTTCCCAGCCGGTTATGGACAAAATCAGACCTTCCCTCTCTCCCTCCAGGACTCAGACCACGTTCCTAGACAGCCTGTCTTATCCAGGTGTCATGGGCAAGTCAAAGGGTCGACAATCACCACATCACCATTGCTTGCTTCAAAAAGTACACAACGTGAACACCTACCATCCCGTTTCCCTCCCTTCTTATGTTTGTCTTACGAAGTCATGTGGATATTTACGAGCTCATATGAAATGACCACAGATACATGCTAAGTCACTAGGGGAAGCTGATCCCTCCTTGAGGTGTTGGACGAATAACCCTAAAGTTGGAAATTTCATATGGACATACTTGAAACTTGACCATCCGTGGTCACAGGCAAGGACGTGTTAAAGTATATTCGTACGTGGGACATGTTGGGTGTCGCTGCCTTAGAAGTACAAGTTGTCATGTGAATGTTGTTACATCAAAGTTCAGCCAAAAGTGCTCAGCTGGCTATAAATTTTGAGTTGTACAAAATCATACCAAAAACAAGTATAAAATCGTATTGAAATGCAGCAGTGGACATCTCTAAGTTGAAGGGGAAGGAGAGGAATGCATTCCACATGAGCCTCTGCTCTCTGAGTGAGCTGACGTCAGAGCAGCTATTTTGTTCTGCACGGGCCCGCTGGCTTGGAATGCTGGGGGATTGTATCTGTGCTGTTCTGACTTGCACAATACAGAGGCTGATTTAATTTGACAGCAAAGTAACACCAAGCCCCCAAAATAAAATTACTGAGATGTAAAACAGCGTCAAAACTCCAATTAGTTTTGTATCCTTGAAGCTTCTGGAGGAAATCTAAAAGGCTCCCGTCACGATGAGCAGGCATCAATTTAAGCTGCAGAGATTACTAAAATGTAACCCTCTAATTGAAATTGCTCAGAGCACAATATGACAGAGAGAATCACAGGAAAATAAGTGAATTTTTCCCCCTCAAAAAAATGACTCATTAGAGAGACTGTTCTATTAACTTTTAACACAACGTTCCTTTGCAAGAGCTGGAAAAACCGAGGGCTTCAGAGGTCTCCACAGAAAAGGCACCGGGCACGAGAGCAGTACATGCTGTGTCACTGGATCATACATAAGCATTGACCATTTGTGCAACATTTAAAGATAATCAGCATTTCACCAGATCATAGACATTTTGAAGTGTATTTACAACTTTCACTAAGGAGGAGAATTGTTCTGACCAAACTTCAGTATTTGAATGAACCTGGATTTTGTCTCCAGAATGGACAGAAGTCTGTTGGTGCCCAATTCCCTTGCAAGCCCCATCTCCCCATCTTTGCGAGCCATCCCAGCCATTCCACATATGCTTACCACCTTTGACACAAACCCTCAGTCTACAATGAGATGTCAGTCTCCTTGACTGTGGGGTTGGTTCAGTTGCTGATAAATGTGTCGACTGTGGCTCTGTTGGTTAGTGCCATTTTACAGAATGAGACTGGGGTGGGGGGGCTGCGGGGAGCCAAGCCACAGCCACCGCGTGTTGAACATTCTCAGATGGCTTCACTGCCAACTTTGGCTTGCCTGGCACCACACGAACACCAGCAGGATGTACCCCAGGGGTTCTGGGGAAGGGTGAGGCTGACTTGGGGGGGTTGGAGTCGGTTGAGGATGTCTTAGAAAGAACCCAAAATGGCTTCCTAATCTTTAGGTGCTTCATGAAGAGAGTTCAGGTCTCCCGCCAGCTTGACAGCATTTACTGTGAAACACCAACAGTCGTTGACTGCAGATGCCATCTTTCTCTGAGAGCCTCATATTTCTATCACTAGTCGGTCTTCATCATCACTGCTCGTGTCACTGAGCTCTACTCGGGTCTGCTTTCTCATTCCTTCCAAACTCCTCTTCTTCATAGTTTTCGAAGGGGCTTCTGGGATTTCCGTGGGCTGCCCTGGGCTAGAAGGAACCACACAACCCTTCAGGGCAATTAATCCAGATACTTGACATTTCTCACTGTCATTTCCTAGAGGAGGGCAGGGGACGAGCATTTCCCCACACTCATATTGCCCCCCAGAAGGAAAAAGTGTCTTGTATCTCCCTTCCTCTGGGTGTGAGCTAGTTGAACTTGGTCCTGAAGCTGGTATTTCAAGATGAGATTTTCCAGGTGGCCTCAGTGGAACTGGGCTGGACAGTCCTTGCCCAGGTGAAGGTTTTCTTGGCAAGAGTGACGGGGATATGCCATGTGCTATAGCTTTTCTGTCTGGGGAGCTCTGTGTCAGGGTCTCCCCTGCAGCTCGGCCCTGGTCTTGTGGCTCTGCACTGTGAATTCCCAGCATTGTGTGACTTGCTCTCGCCCCCAGAGAGGTACAAATGGCGGCCACAGAGGTAGCAACATCATGGCGGGGGGAGTTTCCTTTGGACACAAAGGAAGAAGGCTCTTGGGTATCTGAGAAAACGCACGATCTGGGATCTGCTGAGACTTGCTCCTGGGAGGGTGGCAGCTGTGTCTCAAGCAATCCCATGTCGAGATCTTTGCCGCATGAGAGAAGGCTGTTGCCAGCCACGGCCGCATAGGTGTCAGACGGCAGAGATGACAGGGACCCGACAGCAGAGTTCTGAGGACAACAGTCACCACCATGCGCATCAGCAGAGGGAGAAAGATCCTGCAACAAAGTGCAAAGGAAAATAAATGGGGAGGAAAAAGGTTCATTGGTACCAAACCACTTGTGGTCAGAAACGCCGTCCTCCATGAAAACAAGGTCTTGGGTTCTTAACGAGTTTTTACCAACCATGAACTTCAATGTCATATTCTCAATAAGTTTCCATTCATAACGAATCAGTGCATTAACGTGAGGAAAGCTCCCTGTTGACACAGAACAGGTTGATGGGGTGCTGTGTGTTTTTGTCTGGCTTTGTGAAAACTCAGAGCCCTCAATTATCCAGTCAGTCCTCAGAATCCAATTTTAAATCGCAACAACCCAAGGGGTGGATGAGCTGCTTTGTAGCACCATGTATTTCAAGTTTTCCAGATGAGCCTTTTTCAAAGTGTGAGTCAGCATTCTCATGTTTTTCCACCCTTTGTCCCCCTCCCCAGTCTGGCTGGCAGTGATGTCATGTGGCAGGGGCACCTAGAGAATGACAGCATTTCAGCTCTGTTCAGGGATGAATTAATAATATGTAATGTAAACGATTAATGACATAATTATTTTTAACAAACTGTCAGGGTCATCCCATTCTTCGGGGACACAAGGTTTGGAGGCCTGTGTTTGCCTCATGGGCCGGGAACCTTCCGTACGGGGTCTGAGCAAGTTTTGCCACCGCGAACACCAACAACAAGGAAAGGAAAGCCATAAATCCAGACAACAGGTAGGCAGACACCGTCCGAAATCAAAACTCCCACCTTCACGGTCAGTGTGTCTGTTTCCCTGACAGCCCTCGAACTTGTGCCGGGAGAGATGCTTCTTGAGGTTGGTCTGTCCTCCTCCTCTTCCTTCACTTTGTTCCCACAACCAAGAGACAATTCTGAGGTGGCACAGGATGTCTCCCCTTGCAGATTTAGACCTAAAGAGGGGAAGGCATATTTGTATACATCTGACATTATAAAATCCCCAAATAGTAATTTCCTAGGGGTTTATCTGCATCTTCATGACTAGCTCTACGCTCATTAGCCCTCATCGCATAAGATGCGTTCGGGAAATCGATTTACCTCGAACCAGTTCACCCGGTCAAGAAAAATGTCTCTACTTCTGCTAAGGAAAGAAGTGGCAAAACCAATTGCCAAAGACAGAAAAACCCCTAGATATGTTTTAAAATATTCCATGTGCCTCCTTTTCAGAGTCATCTTCCTGGCATTTTAGATGGGCTTGAATTCAACCAGGGGTGGAGAGTAGAAATGTCCCCCTGTACCACATGTGACTTCTTAGTTGCCATCAGAGCACTGAGCACTGGGACATACGGCCGGTTTTGTGTTGCTGTTGTTTTGTGCTGGTTACTGTTTGATTTGGTGTGGGGAAAGGCGGGGCAAAGGTGTGACGTTCACAACATCCATAAAACAGCCTCTGTCTTCGGAGGGAACAGCTGCTTTCCTTCACCCCCGCCCCACCCCACCCCACCCTTACTCTTGCCTCTATTTTATCATATTGACCTGGGATGCAGGTCCAAAGGACCACAGAATTTCAGAGAGAGTAGATCCATCATGAGAGATCAGAAAAACTTTCTAGAATGGCTGTGTCACCAGAGAAAAGCATTAGACCCACTTTTAAATCGGCTTTTATTTTTATTAAAGTTACATATGCACAAAGTTTTAAAAAGTCAAACCTTTCTACTTATTAAAAAAAAAAGAAAAGAAAAAACAGCTACATCTGCCCACACACTCATCTTTTACCACTTTTGAGTCTTTTAATATTTATCTCCTTCCCTCCTGGTAACATGTTTACAGAATGACGCCTTGATTTATTGTTTTTTCCCACTTTGGAGGACAGCCTAGGACTTCTCATAGGGGAGAGGAGGGCTTAGGATGAGCCCCCTCGTCCATAACCTTCATTGCTCATATGTATACACACTATTCACCCTCCTATCTTCTCAACAGTTGTATGACCATGATGTCATAGTTTTGTTTAGAATATTCTGCGTTTACATTTTTAGGTTCAGGAACATGCTTTACACCACTGAGCCACGCAATGTGCTATAATTGCATTGCTTTTCTTGCCAACACGGTTTTCCCTGGAGTTAATAATTACTTTGCTGTTTTCTCTTGCTTAGTTTTCCATGGAGTTATTACTAAAATCACCCCCCAACCTCCTTCCCAATTGTCTAAGGTTTCATTTCATGTCCTTAGAAAGGTCCTCCGTGAAAATGTCTGGCCTGCGCCCAGGGCCCAATGTGCGGCTGTGGACTGAATCCCCTCCAGCCCCACCACCCCATCCTGGCAATTATTTTCTCCAGGATGGTTCCTGGACCCTCACACTTCTTTTTCCTTGGTTTACTCCCTTGCCTTCCTAATGTGAAACTTCCAGCAGTTTCATGAAAAAGAGTGTGTGAAATAAAATTGTTTAGACTTTAATTGGCTACTTGTCCGAGTAGAACATTCTGAACTGGAATTTACTTTCCTTCAGAAAGGAAGATGCCACTCCGCTGAGTTCTAGTTGTTGGGAAGTCTGGCGCGAACACCACGTATGAGTCATCAGCCTTTCTGTGCTCCTCTCTGAAAATTCCTGGGCTCGTCTCTGTCCCAGTATCACCAAGGTCCTGGGCCTATTTCCATTCAATGTCTGGGCACTCACTGCGCCCTTTTGATCTGAATCGTCCTTCAGACTTAGAAAAATATGGTATGTCTTTGATGTTTTTCCCCTTATGTTTTGTCTTCTCTCTCTTTCTATTAGGTTATTGGACCTCCTGGTCTAATCCTCTGTTCTTTTCAATCTTTTCTCTCCTATTTTCTATTTCTTTGTCTTTTTATTTTACTTTTGGGAGAATTCTTTCACTTTTGTATCCCAACTCCTAAGTGTCTATTTCTGCTAGCATGTTTTTATTTCTAAGAGGCCACTATTACTATGATTAATCATTATTATTCCTTCTTTAGAGCAGCCTGCTAATATTTCATGGCTCCAACATCTCCTCAAATCTCTGTCAGTATCAGTAATGATTTGTTGTTATTGCTGAAGTTTGTCTCTCCCTACATCGTGTCTCCTTCTTGCAAGTTCCTTTGTTTTTGTTTGGTTTTTCTTTTTTCTTTCGCATTGGAGGCTTTCTTGAGATAGTCAGCGATCTTAACTATCTGCCCTTGTTTAAGAAACAGGCACGAAAAAGCTGTGGGGGAGCTCTTTACAAGTACAATTTGTCAACCATGGGCCACCCTGCATGGCTATCGGGTTGCCCTGTGTAAGTGGACCCTGAAGCCCTTCCCTTTAGATCTTCCCCACGAATAGATCAGCTCCTACACGAGAACCCTTCAACCTCCTCCTGGAAAGTACAAGCCAGGCTGCCAGCATACTGGAGTCACAACTGGGGATAAGAGTCAGGGGGCTCGATATGCAGTGTTACCCGTTTGGTTAAACCCTCTGTTTTCAATATAGCCCCCTCACTCTCTGCTAAACTAACTGCCCCATGTCCCCCAGCATTTTGTATGTGCTCCAGAAACTAAGACCTAATATTCTGCAGGGAAGTGACCACACTGTGAGAAGTAGGGTTAGAGTGCAGATTTGGGAGCTCTGACTGCTGCTTAGACTTTCAACCAAACATCCTGTGTTCAGTCCTACCTGGTACGACAAATTTCTGAGTTTTTAGGGATGTTCCCACTGTTAAATCAAGATTACGTTCTCTTGGGTCTACTACATTGGTTACTGTCAGCTTCTGCATTCCAGCCCCAACTATGGCATTGTTTCTTCTCCTGTCACTGCGTCCTTGTGGGCCTGTGCACCACAGACACACTTCTTTACTAACTTCTGGATTTTTAGAGGAAAGTAGAGGTCAATGAGTGTGTTCTGTGCTCCATCTTGAACCAAAAGAACAGACCCACTTCTTCTATCTCAAGGGGCATGTTACTAGATTACCAAGTGCACCAACCCTGAGCAAATCACCTTTGGAAATCTGCAGAAACGTGTGACAGCTTGAGAAAGGAAGCAGCGATTTTTCTTTCATACAGTCTTGACTTGAGCACCTGCCTAGTGGAGTCATCCAGTGACACAGAACCAGGCTTTTGGTCTTCCACACCTTTGCTCAACAAATATGTCCCGGAGGCCTTCCATAAACCAGCTACCATGCTCAACCTTGAGGAATCAGAGACCCAGACAAAGGTGCTCTGGCCCTCAAGAGCTTCTGTTCCACGGAGGGGAGGGAAGCAAAGACAAGGAAACTGATAGATGAGATCATTTCAGGTTGTGACAGGGGTCACGAAGGAAATAAACGTCAGGTGGGGCTATCACAGACAGTAAAGATAAATGGGGGTATTACAGAGAGTAAAGAGAAACAGGAGGCTATGACACAGGCTGACAACAAATGGGGGAGGGCGAGTATTACAGCCAGTCATGATAAGCAGGGGGTATTACAGAGGGTAACACTAAACGGGGCATATTACAGAGAGTAATGGGGGGGTGACTGTTTTTACATAATTGAGGAAAGCCTCTCCTCTGAAATAGTGACAGCTTTAATTAGATCTTCAGAATGAGAAAGACAAGCCCACGAAGGCCCTTCCAGACAAAATAAGACGAGAGGCAGCGGTCCTGAGGTGGGAAGGAGTTTGGGGGTGTTAAGGAATCAATGGTAGACCATCGTGGAATGAGGGTCATGAGCAGTGCAGGAGGCAAAGCGAAGGTGGGAAAGACAACAGGGGCTCAGGTCTGGCAGGTGCAGGTGGCTGATGGAAAGGGATCTAGATTTTAGTCTACACTCATTGTGAAGAATCAGTTTTTCCAGCCGGGCTCCGCATCTTTTACAGATGCTTGTTGCTACTATCTGGAGACTAACTTTGAGGGAGAGAAGAGTGGAGGTAGAAAAAGCAGTCACAAGATTACCAGGGTAGTTTGGGGGCCAGATGGGGTGGCTTGGCTAAGGTAGTGAAAGTAAAATGGATGACAATGGACGAATTCAAGATATTTTCATTCTCACCCAGGAAAAATCACCAAAAGATAATAATGGTGATAAACGTTTCTATAGCCCCATAGTTCACCAAGCACAAGTACCTCACGCTAAGTGGATTAAGCTGTGTCCCCAAAGTGACAAAACAACCGGGCAATTCATTCAATGCAATGAAGAAGTAAAACCAATTAGTATAGAGAAAATAATCAGATTGGCCAAATGTCTTCTCAGCAGGTTGTTTGGGTTTTTAAGCTTAGTGGAAAGGCCATGTGCACATTTGACCAATAACTTCTGACTCATCTGAGAAAGTGAGGGAAGCAAATCCATTGATTTAATTTGCTTTTGACCTACAGTCTACAGAGGAAAGTGAGTTATCTTTAATAATTGTGAAAAATGTCCAAATAATGTCACCAAAGTGTGTTAAACACATTTGGATTATTGAGGAAGGCTGCTAACTTGCTTTTAAATGAATGGCCCTTTTCAAAAAGTAAGAAGTTGCCCTGGCCAAACATGAAGGCACAGAGTGTGATCCTGTTTAGGTTTCAGCATCACTATATGAATCACTTCAGAAGTTTCGGATTCTGCCATCATAATGCAATCTACAGAAATTCCACCGCTGTCGCACAATTATGCAAATCTTATTAGAAAAACCATCTCTCATCACAGCTCTGTGTGCTGTTCTGCTTTCCCCCCGATTAAAGACTGCATTTTTAATAATTTTCCTCAGAAATAATTGCCCAGCGATGTTGAGAGAGGAAGAGACTGCTTAAAGTGTTGCAGCAAATTTCAATTTAGCCGTCTTGAAAAGACTACAGGAAAACTGTAAAATAATTGGAAAGAAAATGGGATGAAGAAACAACATGATGAAACTTACAGCATGGCTGTAGACACCTCTGATGGCAAACCTTCTCCCGGCTGCCTAATTCCTAGGCCTTATGAAAATGCTAATAAACATATTACCCTAATAACCTTATCTGAAAATGTAAGTAGTTTGACACATTTTTTTCAGTTGCCCCCATATGCCAAAAACTCCACGAATTTGGAGTCCAAAATCTCTGAATTATAAGGAAGGGATAAAAATGAGCCTACTACCTTGGCCTTCAAAGTAAGCTATCAGTATAAACAAGAATGCGGGTGCAATCTCTTAAACTATTAATTGATCTGAGATTAAATTGTTTAGAAGCATCTTTGCCACTGAAGATGCTTCAGATGCTTTGCCACTGAAGATGCAGTTTATACCATGTGCAAGCAAGTATAAACTGCAAGTACTTAAGGAAAGCTGAGCAGAACTCTAAAAGAGTTCTAAAAGAACTCTAAAAGTAATCACTTTTGCTCATTTATTCAAAAGTTTGGGGAGCCCATTTTTTTGAGTCTGTATTTTTGAGCCCCTGTTATTAAACCTAAACATTTATCGAGCCTATGGGCACTGAGCATTGAGCACAACTATTACTCTGTGGTAGGAACTGTGCTGAGCCCAGGTCGTTTATCCAGTGGCAAATGAGGCGGACACCCTCATGGAAATTACCATCTAATGGGGAAGAAATTCAGTCAGCAAACAATTACGCAAAAAACCTCACCAAGCAAATGTGGTAAATACTATGAAAAAAAAGTGGAGGGTGCTATGAGATAGTGAAACGGAGCCCTGAGCCCCCACCTACCTCTATGGAAAAGAATAAAACCACCCATACTATAAAATCATTCTGACCTGCACCTGCTTTGGCTGGTTTTCTCTCTAATAAATCTGAAACATTCATTCATATATATATATATATATATATATATATATATATATATATATATATGTGTGTGTGTGTGTGTGTGTTTTAAGTTTCTATTGCATGCCAGATATTATTCTAAAATTTTTTGAGAGTAAATTCATTTGTTTCTGCAATTCTATTACAATTTTGTTTATCAAAACCTCTACAGCACAGCAACAACAACAAAACATGGCTCAAAGTGATGGAAGAAAGAAGCTTTATTTCTCCCTGGCAGAGGCTGGGGGGCATCGATTTCAACCAGAAAATGATCAGAAGTCAGTAGGCGGTGAGCGGTGAGAAGCAACCTCAGACTCTTAGTTCCACAGGCAGAGGGAGACTCAAGAGAGGACCAGAAAAATGTATTTATCGAGTACAGCTTCGGGTATTTTTGTACTGTCCTAATGCAATCTTTTGAAAGTTTGCCTCCAAGTAATCACAAACGAATCTTTGATTTCAGAAGCCACTTTTCTTAGTGGTTTTCATCTCTTTTCTATTCCTTTGATGACAGGCAATCAGGACGAGAACTCTTCCCACACAGAAACTCTTCACCTTAACCATGTACAGTGCAAAGTGATGTTTAAAATCTCGCTGTAAGTTAAAATTTTTATCATGTCTAGACAACAAGAGCATGACTTTAAAATACAGAGCCGAAATAGGATTATGAAATCTTGGAAGGAAAAAAAAAAGATAAACGGA
Source organism: Rhinolophus sinicus (assembly GCF_036562045.2). NCBI lineage: Eukaryota > Metazoa > Chordata > Mammalia > Chiroptera > Rhinolophidae > Rhinolophus > Rhinolophus sinicus. The sequence goes on from NC_133762.1 coordinate 19,514,204, forward strand.
ATGCCCCTGGAAATGCCAAATCCCAAGGCTGAACCCAGCAAACCCACTTTAGGTACCACTAGTTTAAAAGTTTCTTGTTGCCAAATGAAAATTATCTGTGTGGGTCTCTTCCCTGTGACATAACTGATATACTCGCAGCGGCTTCTCATCTTTTCTCAAGATTTACACCCGAAAATGAAAGAGAAATTATTCTGTTTCGGCAATTTCGGAGCACTAAGATTTAACTAATAGCTTTAGGGAAAGAATTAATACTTCTCTATTAATTCTAATGAGAGGAGATGTAAGAAAGTCATTAGACTCCTGTCAGAGAAGGAGAGAGAAGGCAGAGGGGGTGGGGAGCCCCAGAGAGACCCCTCCCCAACTCAGGAACACTTGCTGAGAACTCATGGGAAGAGGGAGGACAGAGGTTAGCTCGCCTGGGGCCTGGGATGAACTAACACAGGAAACTCCTGAAGAAAACTAAGTGAACAAAGGCAAACCCTACCTTTATTCCAGGGACTTATCAAGCCTCTTCATACAGTATTTAGCAATTGTACCTTTTATGTGTGTGTAATTAGGCAACACTTTTACTTCAGAAACCACCTGTAATCATGGCTGTCTCTACATCTCTGTTCCTGAGATGAAAGGAAAGTGTTTTGATCACTTTCTCCTCTCAGATATTTTCTCCAAGCTCAGTGAATGGGGCTGGTTTTAAACCTTTCAGTGACTTTAAAGCTTGGTCGTGTACAGAATTCAACAATGTTCCTTCATAAAGTGAAACAGAGGCCTCCAGAATAAAGAGAAATAATGAAAACAGCTCAGGAACACACTTAGAAAAGTTGATCTCAAAATCCACAAGGAAAATGGGTTGTGGATCTCTTTATGCCAGTGGTTCTCAGCCGGGTGTGATGTCCAGAGATGTTTTTGGTTGTCCTGATTTTTGGGGGGAGGATGGGGTGCTCCTGGCTTCTCATGGGTGGGGGCCAGGGGTCGCCCAACACCCTGCAGTGCCCCCGGACAGCTAGCCCACCACAGAGAGCGGCCCAGCTCCAAAGGTCAGCAGGGCTGCTGTCAAGAAGCCCTGGTTTAAACCAAGAATCCCAAACTCGAATGCTGCAGGGACCAGACAAGTAACGTAAACGAGGCAAGTTTCCTTGGGTGGAGACTGCTGTGGATGGACGGTATGTTAAGCTCAAGGGCGAAGCTGACCCTCACCTCCTGCCGACTGAGACCGGGAGGGACGAGGGTCCAGTTCACCACAACTGTCCCTTTTCCAAGAGAAACCTAAGATCTGGATTCCATGTGTTTTTAAACCCTGATAAAGAATTAATTTTCAGACAGCAACACTGTGCTAACCAGCGTGTCTGTGGCCTGAATGTGGCTGGAGAGAGGCCAATTGGTGGTGACCCCTGGTTAGTTAAGAAGTTCAAGTGTGGACGACGACGCAGGGGAGATTTTAGGCTTCACCCAGGCTCTGCTCTTGGGCTGAAATAAAGTTTCTTTTAAAAAAAGAAATACTGTTAACAATATTTATAGGAGACTAACTCTGTATTTCAAAAGGAATTCGGTAGCATCTTATAAAAGGAATACATAATTATAAAACATGTGTGCATCCAGCAACTGCTCTTCAGGAAATCGAGCAAGAATGTTTCCTGCAGCAGTCGCTGTAGTAGGAAAACCAATAGCCGTCAACGTGAATATCCGTCAACAGGGGGAGGGTTGGAGAAATAAATGATGGTACAGATATACTGTGGGACTTCATACCATTATTAAAACCATGTGTTGTTTATCTAGTTACAAAATAGGCCTAGAGTTATATACAAGATATATTAAGAAGAAAACAGTTGTAGGTTACCATGTATGATATGATCTATTTGTGTAAAAAAATAATAAAGCAGCTGTCCATACTTGTATGTACATGTAGAAAGATGTGGAAGACAACACCAAACTAACCCTGGCAGCCTCAGGGGACCACGAGGCTGCAAATGGTCATTTCCTTGGCTATATCGATGTTGCTTTCTTTATTGCAACCAGCATGGTGTGGCTTTATTGGATTGAAAGAAAAATAAGAGACAAATAATGACATCGACTCTAAAATTAAGACCGAAAGTAATGAGGAAAAGTCCCAGAGTATGCCCGAGCATGCGCTGTTCAGGCCAACTTAGAGCACACTACTGATAGAGGCAGATAAATCCTCACATTCTCATAAAAAACGTTTCATTTCTCAGGCAGAGAAAAAGTTGGGAGACTCACAAAAGGAAGGAAAAGATACATTTTTCCATTTCTAGCCAAATCTGAAGTATTTCTGTACTATCATAATTTTTTTTTCTGAAATTTTGCCTCTTCTGAGTAATCATTTTCCAATCTCTTTTCTCAGAAACCACTTTTCTGTATGGTTCACATTTCTCTTCTCTTTCTCTAATGAAAGGCAATCAGTCTGAGAACACTTCACTTACCATTTTCTCCAAAAAAAAAACATATTTATTGGGAAAGTATGCTTAAAATCTTTTAGTAAGTTGAAACTTTAATCATGCTCCGACAATAAGAGAATGCCCTAAAATAAAGAGAGGACAAATCGTGGAGAAGCAGAGTAACTAAACGAAGAACAAAAAAATTGCTCATGTTATTTGAATTATTTAGTGCCAGAATTGAATCAAGAGAACCTACTTTATGGATCATTACTTTCAAACTTTCTTAACTCTCAATGAAAATTATAGAGAAAAGAAGCTCAAGCTTTGGAATATAATTGATGTGTTTATATTGCCTCATCCTTTCTTAAGATTTACACCCTGGAGAAGGAGGTGTTATCCTGTTTCAGCAATTCCGTAAGCAATATTACTTAACTAATGGCTTTAGGAAAAAAGAATATCTCCCCATTAATTCTGACAGGAAAAATAATGGAACAGAGCCATTAGCTCTAGTCAGAGGAGCAGGGAGGGAGTTCGTGGATGAGGGAACACTGGGGTTCAGGCTGCCATTTTGTTTCTCTCAGGAAAACATTTTGAGGTGATTTGTGACAGAGAGCAGAGCAGAAGCAATAGCAAGGGGGCCCCCTCAGCTCCACCTCTCCCAGTCCACTCATAACAGACTAACAGAAGTTTAAAGGCCAAAAAGAAAGAAAATAATTCTAATTTACTTAATTTCAGAGAACTACATCACCATCCTCACATAATATTTAGCGATTCTCCCTCTTCAACACGACTAGGTAAACCTTTTATCTCAGAAAGTACCTGTCAGAAAAGTTCTCTTTACCTTTCTTTTTTTTTTTTTTTTTTCAATGAAAGACAGCTGCTTTGATCAAGTTATTCCTGGAGGAATTTCCCCTAAACTGTGTTAGTGAAAAAAAGAAATCCAGTTAAAATACTTCAGTCGCTTAAAAGCTTAGTTATGCACAGAATTCAAAAGAAAAGATTCTGGTGAGAAAGAAAGTAAATGAGACAAGAAGAAAGAACAGAAGTGCCTCCCTCACCCTGGAATTAAGTACGGGTTTATTGTTAACGATTTAAGAAGCTCAATTCTACCAGGTTGATACAGTGTACACACAGCTGAAGAGATGAAAATTAGGACATAATTATACAATGATTAGTATTGTGGCAAATGCCACAGGGTGATGAGTTATGAATCATACCACAAGGTAATCTGGCTCGAGAGTCAGAAGTGACCGGCCTGAGTAAGCCTTAAATGTCATTTCACAAAACCGTCCAAGGAGAACCAATACGATGACTAAGAAGCCGCAACACATTTCTTCAGAAAGTGGTTGAAGGTCCCATCAGAGGGATAGAAAAATACATTTATCAAAGTCTAACTACAAACCAGAGTATTTCTCCCTCCTGATGCAATTTTCTGAAAGTTTGTCTCTTCTAAGTAATCATAGGTTTTATTTCAGAAACTACTTTTCGTGGTGGTACTCATTTATTGTCTATTTCTTTGATGAAAGGTGATCAATTTAAGATTCCTCTCTCAGATATTTTTTTTCCCCTGAAAGGTATTTAGTGGAAAGTTGTGTTTAAAATAAATCCTTAAGTTAAAAGTGTGTGTCCACACCATAAGCAAGTATCTAAAATTTAGAGAGCAAAAGCAGACTTGAGGTGAAGGAGAAAAAAACACAATCAACGAAAATACCATTTAAAATCCATAATGCTAGGATTGAAGTCAAGAGTACCTATTCTTTGAATTAGTATTTTCAATGTTTCTAATTACTAAATGAGTCTGAAAAAGCCAGACTTCTTCTCGAAATATTAATTGAGGTATTTGAGGGAGCTCATTTCTCCTCAAGATTTGCATCCTTAAAAAGAAGAAATTGATCCATTTCAATGACAATCACCGGGAAGAAAGATCTTCCTTTTTCTCTTCCATTAATCCTGATAAGGGGGGAAATAGACACATGTCAGAAGAGAACCAAAGACAGGAAAGAAAATACTGGAGTTGGCCTCATCAATTTCAGCTTTTCCAATCACCTTGGGAAAGAAAACATTCTGAGTCCAGTGTCTGTAAAAAGATAACTGCTCACGGAGAGTCTAAATCTTCCCTCAAACCTGAATTACAGATTACTGAAGCATAATTTGACAAGAAAACCAGGAAAAGAGGATGAACGAACACTTCTCTCTTTTTATAACATGTTTAGATAGTTTATCTCGTGTAGGACTTGGACATTTTTCCCCCCTTACTTCAGAACACCTGGCATTGCAGTCCTGTCTGCTTTTTTGAAGGAAGGCAAGTGTTTGAAAAGCTGAAAGCTCTCTTCCACTCAGATATTTCTTCTAAACAATGTTAGTGGAAGAGCCAGTTCAAATATTTCAGTAATGTAAAATCGTGTACAGGTAAAGAATTCAATAGTGTTTCTTAAATACTAGTCAGGAGCAAAAGGGGACTGATATAAAGGGGAAAAGAATAAAAGCGGCCCCAAAATTCTCTTCAGAAACTTTTCATACCCAAACTTACTCAAGAATGTATGCTTTCAGGCTTACTTTATAAATGTGGTTTTTCTTAATAAGGACAGAAGCTCGGCTGGGTGGACGATGCTGTAATTGAAATACTTTCAAACTTGGCTTCATCTTTTCTCAAGATTTTCATCTCAAAAGCGAGAGTACTTCTGTCACTGCAAACCTGTGGTAATGCCACTCAAGTAGTGTTTTTTGAGCAAAAGCCTCTACATGGTTTCTATGGATCCTGACAGGAAATAAAGGGGGACGGTCATGAGTTCTTTCAGACCAAAAGCAGAGAATAAAGACTCTCCCTGCTATGAAGAGGTCACAAAGACTTGAACCTCAAGGTCACTTGTACCTTGGAAGCTGAGAGGCGTGTAACAAAGGGGAACGTGTAATAGCAGCAAGAGATGGACCACATTCTTACCGAATTCTATGAAGCCACTCTTTTGTCCTCACCTCAGCTTTAGAAATTCTACCTTTAATGATGTGAAACTTGAAGGACGGGCTGTTTCAACTTCAGAAACTACCATCTAGACGTGGAGTAGCTCCGTCTCTTCCTCTGAACTTAATCAGGCTGGATACTGCCCCAGAAATAATTTTTAATCCTACCAAACTAATTAAGAAATCTGATTTCTAATTTTTATTTTTTTTTTAAAAAGCACTTGACATATTAGAGTCATCCAGAAAGTCCACGCTCTGAGGAATTTAAAAAATCTTTACGTCTTCCCTGAAGATTTCTACTCCACCACCCATAAAAGGAGTCTGTTTTGCAATTCTGAAGCAATATAAGAAAGGAAACCCATGATGTGACAGAAAATGGGAGCTGCCCCTTAGCTCTTATCTGGAAGAGTTTAATCAATGTCATGCACCCACAAAATTCCACCTGGAGAAGGGGTAGAGAATGGAGTGGGAATGAATTGCACAGATGATACACACAAGCTAAGGGGGTTGTGGAAAGAACAGAATTTAAAATACTCGAAGCTTGCTAAAGGGAGAGACGATAATCTTTAGAGCTGCCTGCCTTCTGTCAGCTCCTGAATCTTCCCTGGTGGGGGTCTGGGACAAGGGTGGGGTTCGGGGCATTGGTGCACCTGACCATGTAACTGTCCACTTGGTTATTTTCTTCAATGAAAGACAGCTACGTTGATAAGATTACATCTTTAAAATGTTCTCCTAAGTCACAGGGTCTAAAATACGTCCAGAAATGATAACTAAATCAGTACATAAAACTCTGGCCCAATAAAAGAAGATTAAAGAAGAGGGTACTGAACCTTAAGCAGTTGTCATTGAAAATCTATTCGGGAAATCTTCTCGACTTCTGTTTAAAAATATGTTATTACTAAATTCAAATCAGAAAAAGAATACACAGCTCAAATTACCATGGAGTAAACTAACATAATGGTTTTGAAATAAAGTAGTTTACACTGTTTCTGTGAATGCTGACAGAAAAATAATGAGAAAATTGCATGAACATCCATCAAAGAATGAGAACTGGAAGCGTGGAGAGAGGGTTCTGGTAGGCTTTCCTACTCAGACCCCTCCTGAAAATAAAAAAAAAAATAAAATAAAAAAGTCAGTCTAGAGAAAGCAGAAGAAAAATGGGAAGTGGGCTTGCACCCAAAGGATACTGGTACACGGAAAGGGAACCGTGGCAGCCTGCCAGGGAGGGAATGCTAATTATTATAATATTCCCACATGCTTTCTCTCACTTCAAGGAGTTTTCAACTTCTCTATGCAAAAGCAACCTTCAAAACTTCTATTTTGAGAATTATTCATCTATGTTACCTCCAATATTTCTCTCATATAGAGGAAAACAAGGCTATCTGTTTTTCTTGCAGAATATTCTCCCATCCTATATTCACCATGAGTGATTGCCAAGCATATCTCATTGTTATGAAAGTCCTTTCAGGGAAAGGAATCCATACCCAGCCTCTAATAAACACAAGGGGAGAGGACGGGGAAGATAAAATAGCATGAGGTAGATAATAAACTTTAAATGGGCTTTGGTGTACAGATGTACCCTGTATAGGAAACCACCACGGCTCACCACTGATTACAGAAGCTGAGTGTATTTTCTGAGCCAGAATGGTGCAGCTTTGATGCTTTTCCCTCCTGAATTTCAAAGAGAAGAGAAGATGAACCCTTTTTCTTCCGTGCTTTAGTTTTGAAAAGAAAATGAAGATGGCCTTATTGATAAGGTATTAGGTCCTAGAGGACCACCCCCCCCCATCCCCACTCCCCTCCCAGCTGAGAGGCAAACACCTTATTTCAGCCAAGCAGCCCAGAAGGAAAAGACTGGGAGGGACACAGAGAAGTGGAAAGAGAGAGATCAAAATGGACCAATTACAGGGGAAATTGAGGGGTCCCAGCGCCCAGGTGACTGGATCCAGTCTCCCACCCCTCTTAGGAGGTAACTAATGGAGAGTTTGAACAGCAGCCCAGAATCAGCCCCACTGAAGAAGGACCCTGGGCAGATTGGGCAGGGATGAGAGGGAGCCTCCAACGCATCACAATTCAGAACTGAAATCAGATTTGAAAGGAAGTTCAGGGTACATTCGCAAGCATGTGGAGTCCCCCAGAGAGGTCTATACCAGAAAGAATGGTCTCAGGGCCTTAGGGAATGTGGAGCACCAGATAAAAAGTGCATGCACAGTTCAATGTCAAGTTCACGGTACTAATGAATCATTGTTAGCATTGGCAAGTCTTGTGCAATACTTGGGGCATACTTACACTAAAAAGTATACACTAGCTGTTCATCTGAAATTCAAGTTGAACTGGGTGCTCTGAATTTTCATTTGCTAACTCGGGCCACCCTTCCTTAGGGTAGAGGGAGACTGGAAGCTGGCTGGGGGCTGGCCGTGCTCAGAAGAGTCTGACTGAAGCCCTGGGCTGGGCAGCCACCTCTTCTCCCAGCTCCAGGCACTGTCCACTCTTGAGCCACGGATGGCTGTAGGGTCTGGATATATTTGGGATGAGCAATTATTATCAACAAGACATCTCCACGAGGAAGGCACCTCAAAGACATCCCGTGTGAGGATATGGCCCCAACAGCCCTCAATGGAGAAATAACTTTGGGGCGGGAAAATTAAAAAAAAACACACACAAAAAAACCCAAGAGCCCAGCTCTCAGAGACAGGCACGCAGAGGGACAAGTAGCAGCCCAAAGCCCTCCTGCCATTTTTAAGAATTTTTTTAACACTACCATGAAAACACAACCTTCAAAATGCCAAATGTGAAAATATATTAGTCTCTATGATTTCAGAATGATTTCTCCCGTGTGTACAAGAACTATCCATAGTATACAAGGCTATCCATTTTCTTCCCCAAAGGATCCCCTCACTTCTACCCACTGGGAAAGACTATCAAGTCTAGTTCATTATTATGAAGTTTTTGTCTGGGTGCGAAACCTTAGCTAGCCTCTAACAAATGCAAGAGAGGAAGGATGCAAAGAGCGGAAATGGCGCAATGCAGATAATAACATCTAAAGGGCATTATGTAGAAACGTATTCTAGAGTTCTGAAGGATGCAGCCACACTCAGTAATCGCAGGTTCAGAGACATTTTCTAGATGACAGTTTTGTTATACTCATAACTTCTCCCTCAAGAATTTTAAAGCAGGAGGAAGGGAGAAAAAAGGAATAAACTTTTTTTTTCTTCTTTTTTTAAGTCAGGAGGAGAAAAAGAATGCAAACTTTGGTTTCTATTGGTAAACGTGTCAATGGCAATGTGCCTCAGAAAAGGACAAGAGCTGACCTTGAGGGCAAAGGGCCCATGAGAAAATGGTCCCTCATCCAAAGGACACAACCCAGACCTTAAGGACAGGGCTCCCTGAAGGGATGGATCCATCAATTCAGGAAGATAGTGTGTGTTCCTTTCCCCCTTCTGCACCTGGAGGACAAAATGGAATGTCTGGTCCATGTGTCCAGTTGGCTGGGGGTGGGCAGACAGACACACTCACTTTTGTGTTCATTGCCTGGTTGCATATAGGAAGAAGAAGGTACAACCACTGCGTGAAAATGTCAGGCCCAGACGGAGGAATGAATTCACAAGGCCTTCAGGTGGACCCAGGAGGCCACAATACGTCATCAGGGAGTGAGGGACTGATGAATGACCAGGCTGAAAAACCCATATCCTATAGCCTTCCTGTCAATTCAAGACAGTTCTAGCCTCGCTATGCAAAAACAGCCCTCAAAAATTACATTTTAAAAACTTATTAGTCTATTTACCACAGAAATATTTCTCCCCCATATCCATCTTTCTCGCTCCACAGCGCCCTACCCTGCTCCCTTGCATGGGTGAAAGAGAACCAGACATGTGCTCCATCGTCAGGAAGGTTCTCTGAGGGGGAGAAGGCTATGCCCACCTGCTAATAAATTCAGGGACAAGAGATGGGAGTCTATGACGTAGTATGAGGTAAATAATAAAATTTAAAATAGGTTTCAGTGTAGAATTGTACCCTGTGATTTTTTTTTTTGGTTTTTGCTTTGTTTTAGTAGGTAACATCTCTCCTCTGATTATAGGTTCTGGGTATATTTTCTCAGTGAGAATTCTAATGCAGTTCCTATCCAATATTTTCAAGGAAAATAAAAATAACTTACTTTTCCAATAATGTTTTGGTTCGGGTAAAGCCTATGAAGAACTCGGTGTTATGTAGCAGCTCTGGGTTATCTTTGTTCCTGAAATGCTAATTATACCATGTGTCACACCAGACAGAATAAGGTGAGCAGAGTGACTGCAGGGCAGAGGGCAGAGGACAGAGTGTGCAAGCGTGGAGAACAGGGAAATGGAGGCAGGCACCAAATCCTTCTGGTAGACAGAAGTGGAACTCCTGTGGTAAAAAGTCTAATGGGGGGAAGCGGGGTAGAGTCACTTTACAGTGGAGAACTTGACACACACACAACCTCAGCCAAGTGACCAAGGTCAATATGAACAGCGATGAGTCATGTTGACAGTATGGACCCTTGATATGATGAGAAGGGCACTTCACCTCTGAGGTCTTGCTCCCCAAGCCCCTCACTCCAGTCTAATCATGAGAAAAACATCAGACAAACCCCATTAAAGGAACATTCTACAAAATACCTAACCAAGAACACTCTAAACTGTCAAGATCATCAAAAACAAAGAGAATCTGAGAGACTGTCACAGCTAAGTGGAGCCTAAGGAGACAATGACCACAAAATGTCATATGGTGTCATGAGTGGGACCCTGGACCAGGGAAAGGACATTGAGGAAAACTAGGAATACCTGAATAAACCGTGGTGTTTAGTTAATAATAATGGATCCGTAGTTAGTGGATCATTACTTGTAACAAATGTGCCCCACTAATGTAAGATGTTTACAGGAGAAACTAGGTGTGGCACATATGGGAACCCTTTCAACTATCTTTACCACTTTTCTGTAACTCTAAAACTGTTTTAAAATAAAAGGTATATTTAACTAACAAACAAAGAGCAATGTGCTAGGTGCTCTTGGAAGGACTGTGCAAACTTCTTTCCCCTGGGCAGAGCTCTGTGGGAAAGGGGGTGGTCTTTCACTCCCATTGCTCTGAGTGTCTCAAAACCTACACAAAGTCTAAAAACCTCCTGAAGTCCACACTTTCTCCCCTTTTGTGGGGCTTGTGCAACATCACACAGCTCTTCTAAGACGCATGAGAGTGTCTGTTCTTCCCTGACAGGCCTTGAAATAAACAGACATATATTATTCCATTTTCCCATTTCACACCACTTTTGTTAACAGTTTTCCAGAGCGTTGGGCTGTCAGGACAAACTATCTCATTTGCAGGGCCTCATGCAAATGAAAGTGTGGGCTCTTCTTCAAAATGAGGAAGAATTTCAAGTTGGCAGAGCATCAGATCAAGTGTGCGGCCTTCTGAGGTGAGCCCTGTGTGCCTGCCTGGGTCATGCGTCCGGGACGATTTCCATTAGAAGGTATTTATGGCTTGTGGTGAAGCTTTTCTTAATACCAACAATCACAACAACAAAACAATGGCTAGAGAACAGAAAAGCAGAAAAATGTAGCTTTCGTAAAAGCACTCTGTGGCCTGAAGTGGGGCTGCCCTTTGAAGATGTGCGCCACCTACAGGAGCGGCAGCCCCTCTCTGTGCCCTGTAACCCCCAAAGGGACCCCACAACCCCCAGTTGTCATCTTTTCTCAGGAAGGAACCCAAAATCCCACAGTGGAAACAGTCACTCGTGGCCAGAGGCAGGGAAAGCAGTGAGAATTGAAAATGAAATGGTTCACCTGGGCTATTTCTCTTTTATTCTTTTTCAGAAGATGGGGGTGGGTCAAGGGGATTGTTGGACACACACATATACACACACTCACACACACACACACACACACGTCCAGAGAGGTGGCTTAACTTGTCAATGGTGGACACGCAATGCATGCAGTTGTCAGTTTTGATCCTCAGGAAAATTGGAAAAGGCTTGAGAAAATTCTTCAAGGTATCTCCCCAATTCCTGTCATGTGTTTGGGATAAAGCAGAGGCCTGGCAGGACCGATAAATGAAACTTCCGTTGATTCCTGTCGCCAAAGGGGCACACAGTGTTTCAGTGTTTATTGAACTAGAGGCCTGCTGGATGGAAAAGTCTGGGTGGCTGCCCTTCCTATCATTTTAAAAGGCCTTGGCTTTACATTTGGTAGAATTTAAGTTCTTGGCTATGTCTTGATGAGATTGGGTTTTTTATTTGTTTGTGTGATTTTGGGTTTTGTTTTCTGGCTCTCCTCTTTCCAGTGTGGAAACAGTCACAGCTGGGTTCCCCTTAATTTCTGGTGACGCTGCTATTTCCTTGTTGCTCAGATTTCCCCAAGGCACGAAGTGGGTCTCAAAGGCAAACGCTGGGAGGAGGCCCTTGGCCAAAATGGCGGCTGTGTGAGGCACAAAGCTGATCGTTTGGGGGAAGCTCCCTGAGACCATTGCCCTGCGCTCAGCACAATCAGAAAGTGACAGGGTTGTAAAGGAAAACCAGGAAACCTCACCTCCATGCAGAAGCCAAGTGACCTGTGGCAGGTCCCTTCCTTCCTGGGCCTCAGTGTCCTCATCTGCACAATGGGAGGAACTAGCACTTCCTGCAACAGTGGTTGAGAGACTGAAATGAGTTGATACTACAAGCACCATACTCAGGCTCTGGGATATCGCACTCCAGAAATGTGGGGCCATTGATCCTATTGGTGCCACCTTTGTCATCATCACTATATGTTGTTGTCTTATTCACTTAATTGTGGTGTGTGGCCTGTCTCTCTTCAACTAGAACAACAGCTCCATGAGTGAGGGGATCTGGTCTGTCTTGATCATCATAGTTTTTCCAGCACCTAAAACGCTGCAAGTAGCACATAATAGGTGCTCATGAAAGATCTGTTGAATAAACTTACTAAGTCAAGCTAGTCTGGCTCCAAAACACGTACCATACACTGCTTTTCCACTTCACTCCTCAGAATCATAAATATGACCCCTCTACAGAGATTTCCACCCTTTGCTGTGACAGTAGACCCTCGGGGAGGTTCGTCAAAGGGTTAACTAAGTATCCAGCATCTCAAGGGTCCCAGGGCGGAGGCGGACCCCAGGGGGGATACACAGTTGGACAGGCTTTCCAGAAAATCTCCTTTTCTGATTAATTCACAGCAGTTCTTCCTTCCCACCCCCACGAGTGAGATCAATAATGATTTGACTCTGCTCCACTACTCTCACTGATTATAATCATATTTTTAAAACCCTGATCATTTTTTTAAACTCCATTTAATGTCAATTTGCATTCATCAAGGTTTTTTTTTTTTCTTTAAAGGGGTAGTTCTCTTTAAAAGCTAAATATGAATTTTGAAAGCAACAGGCCCTATTTCTGAAGATTAGTTGAACAATCTACTTCAGCCCCGTTTCTGCAGGGGACCTGACCGTGAGGACAGCGGGAGCATCTCAAGTTACAAGCCAACTCACGTTTTCATGTTCCATAGCGTTTCTCTCCTCTTGGTTGCACATGATATTAATTTTCTTTGGCGCGGGGTGGGTGGGGGGTCTTATATAGGTATATCCATGAGCTCCCCGTGGGTGGTCAGTGGGGGGTACTGGGCAGGGACAGTGTGATATATGAAATAATGGGACACTCTCATTCAGTTATGAGAGTCTCATGCCTTGTTCTGTGTAAATAATAGCAAAACATTTTTACTACTGTTATTACCATAGCTCACCATATAATTTGAGATTTCTCCAGTGGGTGAGAGTGGAAAAGCAGAGACTGAACAGAAGTGGCAAGGATGAAACCAACCCCACCAGGTGTAGTAACCGGAATTGTGTGGACAGAGGAGGAAACCTTGTCCCTTGTTTTATAACTGGGGGTGGGAGCAGGGGATGCACCAAAGGGGTTCAATGCGGAAGCATTCAGAAATGGAAGAGCTTGGAAAAGAAGTGCACAGCCCCAAGCTAATAAACATCAACACGGGTGTTTAGTAACAAGATTCTTGAAGTGGTATCATTTGGCTTTCTGCATATAAACAAACAAAAACATGTTTTTCTCTAACTACGATTTCAAAGTTCTATCTACAGTTTTTTTTTGTTCACTTGACTCTTTACTCTGATCTGGAGTTCACTAAGGAATTACGATTTTACCACTGCATACAGAGACTCATGGTCAAAGGCACAAAGGGAAATCTTCGCATGTGAATAGTACCTGGAAAATGGCATTACTGGTATGAATATTAACCGAGATTTTCTTCATAAGGAAATAAATGGTGGACTTTCACCCTATCTCTATCTCTGTGGCAGAGCATGTGAGTTGCCTCCCTGTTTCTAATCCTTTTTCTTAGTGATAAGAACCCACTTTCTAGCTAGGGCACAATGCAGCTCTGTTAAAGCTGTATTTCCCAGTGCTTCTGCAGCCAAGGTGTAGCCATCTTCCCAACCCAGAATCCGGGCTGGTCTCGTGAGTTTCCTTGGCCAGTAGGATGCAGCAGAAGTGATGTCATGCCCGTTCCACACCAGGTCTCAAGAGCTCTGTGTGCTTCTGCTTTCTCTCTCTCTGAACCCATGGAAGGCTGGAAGACACATGCTTCATTCAGCCCCATCCCCCTTGCTGACAGCCAACCAACTTCCATGCATGCGAATGAGCTCATCCCAGACCAGCCAGACCCCACCAACCTGTCAGCAATTCCCCAGGGGACCCCACAGATGCTTGAACAAACCCAGTAAGACCAGCCGAGCCTGGCTCAAATCAGCAGAATGCCCAGCTAACCCAAAGACTCACGGGTAATAAGAAATACTTACTCTTATGACCCACTGAGTTTGGGGGGCGAGGGTGTTTTTCACACTTATATCACAGTGTAAAAACTTATATCACAGATAAATGTGCTTGATATAAGTAGCTAATGCTGGATAGCAAATACCTTTCATCTAAGACATATGTATATAGGTACGTACACTTGTGATGATTAATGTGTATTCTTACAATTAAAATTCTTAAAGATTATTTGTTCATATATCATAGAGGTAAACACGCTATACTTTGGGGCTTCCCATTATAACTAGCGAGGTCTGGAATGAGAAGCATACCGTTTAATCACCTGGGCATGGGGTCAGACCGCCTGATTCCTAGCACTTGCTTGTGTAGACCTCCAACCCGGCACTTAACCCTTCTATGCGTCTCTAAAATGAGTATAATTTAGTACTGTGTTTCTGTCAAAAGTGTACAGGTGATGATAAAAGGGCTCAGAATGGTGACGAGCCCACGGTAAGTACCCCCCCCCCCGATATTAGCTAAGATTACTCCTACTGTTATTCTTATGAGATAATATAAAATATTGCAAACAAACTATAATCTGGCTGAGCAATTCAAAGAACCGAAGTTTGAGAATAAAAGTTTTCATGAGAAAGGTTAACATTCATGACTATTTAAAATAAGACGTGAAAAAATATAGTTGCTCCCAAATACCCCCTAAGATTGGGTCATCACTTAGCTATTGGGTCTTTTTCTACCTTTTTCAGGTCTGTTTATACTGAAATAAAGAAAGCGCCCCTTCTCCATGTCCTCTCAAATTTCATCTTACTTTTGGAAGGTCACAGCTGAGTCAAGCAAGATCGGTTGGCTCCATTTTGGCCCCTTCGCTGGTCACTTAGAAGAGATATTATGCTAAGGACTTGATGTGCCTGAGGGTAAGAGGGGTTTGGACCTCCAAAATTTATCCTTCAGAAAAGCAGGGGTTGCCTTACAGTGAAATCCTTACAAAGTCTCCCATTTTGTAGAAAACTCTTCCAATTACTCCATTTTGAATTACAAAATACTGTTTAGAAAGATTCATTACCCTGAATGCCAATCAGTGCGGGTTTGGGTCACTCATAGATATCGCCTGACAAAACTGATTATCAAAAGGTGAGGGGAAGGGGGACCTCTAAAACAAATTTAGTCATTATTCCTGAGCTTTTCGGACACAATTATAAGCACTGAATGTTGTAAACAAGTCTCTTGAAGTCTGCTTTTAAAAGCAAAATAGGACATGTTTATTTGGTGGAAATTGCAAATGGGCACCTACCAGAGAAATGAAAGCGCTGCCCTCATGTTACCCAAATGGGTGTTATGGCTGTGGATAAATTTCTATGATGGCATTGTACTCAGATTCTAAAAGTACTAACTCTCAAAGAGCTGGGATGGAAGTGAAGGTGCCCTGCTCTGAAAACTCTATTAGATGACTCAAGCAAGTGGCTCTGGTGATGACAAAGGCCACATCAGATGCATGCTACAAGTTCAGCGAGAATGGCTTTGTGAAATGTGAGCAGAAAACACAATATCACGAAACTAGCATTTCATGTGCCGTGTGATTTAAAGGGGCATATGCAAGAAGATGAATAAAGTCAATATTATACATACAAATTTGCCTACTGCATCTGTACCTTTATACGTTACATCTCAGATTGGCCCCCAAATTCCTTTTGATCTTTGCAATGAGAAAATAGGGCTCGTATATGTTGGGACATATGTGGTAAGTAGCTGCATTTTACGATTTATTGATAACTGGTATCTTAGGTTCTTGTGTAAGTGATTTATTGAGGAGGCGCTTCTGGGAGAAACTTGAAGGAAGTGAGAGAAACGGGAAGAAGTTAGACAAAATATGGTTTCCGGAGAGTCCACAGGAGCTCTGGAATATGAATACATCACAAAATGTGTCCCCCTCAGGGGCAAAAGGGCTGAGTGGTCACAGCCTCATCAGTCAGTCAGTGACTGCAGGCCACCCCCCGGTGGTTGTATGCGTATTGGGAGCGAAGAGGTTCCCTACAGCCAAGGGCAATCCTTTAGAAAAGGGTACAGATAAGAAACATAAGCAGCTGTCACCCTCCACAGCCAGGACAAAGGCACGGGTGGTGCTTGACATGAAAAGTGGTCTGGGAAAGACACCAGCAGCATCAACGACAACCATCGCCTTGGAGCACACAGCACATGGACTGTCACTGGCTGACTGCACCAGTCTTGGTTCTCCGCTACCTAGGAAGCCAGAGGAGGCTGGGATACACACCTGTTGTTCTGAGCTCAGCAGCCATTCCTCCAGGCTGATTCTTTCTCAGGAAATTTCCCTTCTCCATATAAATTGGCTGGCTTATTACAATCCCTTCTCCAGGAGGGGGCCTATTATACTTGTCTGGCCCAACAGAAAGTGCAAGGCCAGGCGTCTGACCCAAACCTTACTAAAGCAGAGTCAATGCCGGGACTTGAATTAGAACGCTGTCTTTCCACCACGAGCTCTGTGGTAGGCTGTAGGCTGGGGCCCCTGGGGCCACCCCACGCCTAGGGGTGAAGGCCCCCCAGAGGAAAGCTAACTCAGATAGGAAGAGAGATGCACAGAGCCCTGGGGACAGCATCTGGGTCCATGGATCCAGCAGGGACCACCCTGGGCTTCTCATTACATGAGCAAACAAATTCCGTTTTTTGCTTAAACCTTTTTGAGTTGGATTTTGGTCCCTTGCTACCAAGAATTGTGACTCATACAAAAAAAAAAAAAAAAATGTTTTCCTGCCTCTTACAGACATTACTCATTTTCCTTGCGCCCCAGGGAGTGAGATGGGTGGGTGCCACAGATACCTGCTGACCCCACCACCACCACCACCCCCCCCAGCTATATTAAAGGTGGGATTAGGGATTTAGCTAACTCACCTAATGACAGACTTCAAATTCAAGCCTTAACTATCTGCTCCCAGTCCCGGGAAAATCATCTAACGTGTCTGTATATGAGAAACAATCGTGACTTTGATGAGAGAAGCCAGTCTTTCCTATAAAGATGCATTTCCAAAAGACATTGATTAATCTAGTTTCCCATTCTTCTAAGCAAAATAATAGAGAAATCATCATTTCCGTGCTTATCTAACTACACAGCTGACTGCTTCGTGACTCCTCAAATTTATTGAGTGGCAAAACTGGAAGCAAAGAAGAAATATGTCCTGTGTCCTCAGAAGCATGCAAAGCCTCAAGCTCTCAGGACCAAAGCAAGTCTTGCTAAACCAGCTGTGGAAAATCGAAGGAGAGATGGAGAAACGTAAACACAAAACCAAGCAAAATGAAAAAGAGCCTCTTCCTCTTCAGGGAGACTTCCAGAGCAAACCAGGTTAAGTGGGTTTTCTGAGCTTGAATGCAGAATTACTTAAAACTCATGAAAAATGTTCCCCATTTCTTAATTTAAAAAATGATATTTATGCTTTGAATGTATAATGAAATGTTACCCTAATGAATCCAAATAATTGAAATTAAACACAACAGGACACACCATAGGATGTAAAAAGTAAAGCAGATAGAGATTAATAAATAAAAAATCAAGAGTTTTCCCCCCTTCACTGAGCAGTGTGAAAAGCGGGGAAGACCCCTATAGACCCAGGAGTCGTTTTAAAAGGAAAAGAATTGCTTCCATATTAAAGCATACAAAACCAATTTCTTTTGAGCCACTAACATGGGGATTATTAAAAAATCAATAACATATTATGTTTAATCCATGTGAATGAAGATAAATGGGAATGTATGTCTTTGGTCCTCAGTAGCCTTGGCTGTAATGCTTTTTGGAATCACTGTTGCATGTAATTTCTGTTGTTTTTGCTATTACACTTGGAGACGCTTTAAAGTCTCAACGTTAGAGGAAACAGGGGGAACTCAAGGAAGTGTGCTTGATTTGCCCTTCAAGAAACAATGACAGATACACAGTAGATGCTCAGTAAAGAACCACTGAGTGACTGACTGGATGAAGCCACTTCCCCAGGGCAGGGCCAAGCGCCAAGAGCAGTCAGATTGATCAAAGTACCAGGACATTAAGAATAGATGGGTCTCATCTGACTAGATTTGGGGTCCACCCGTGTGTGTGTGTGTGTGTGTGTGTGTGTGTGTGTGTGTGTTTGAATGTGACTTCATTACTATCATGAAAAAATGGGGAGATTTTACTTAATGGGAAATTCTGAGTCTGGTTTCCCTATAGAGATAAATAAGCCATGAGCTATGATGCTCACCGTACAATGTGATGCCAAGCCTTATTTTTAAATCACATATATGTTTATATATATTTATAAGCCTTATTTTTAAATAACATATATATGTATATTTATATATATACATATATATGTGTATATATATATATATATATACACATATATATATATAGAGAGAGAGAGAGCCCAAAAAATGTATACCCATTTTACGAAAGGAAAAAACTGTATTAAAATTGTAATACAATGAATGACGCTAGCATTCATTTGATTAACTTTTGAGCGAACATCATACTACACATTGCTACTGTAATTCAACTTTGAAAAGTAATACAAAGATAACATCTCTTAAAATGTGTACATTTTTTGGCACCCCAATATATATAATGATACAAATGATATCTCACCAGCCCTGCAAAATGGATACTGTTATTATTGTTCTCGTGTTACGGATGGGGAAACAGGAAGAGAGGAGCTAAGACATGTCCCCACGGCCACGGGATGCTGGATGGTGGCACTGAGACTTGAACCAGCACTGTGCCACTGTCGCCTCTGCTGGACAGGCTGCTGCCTCTCTCCCTCCCGCGTCTCTGCTTTAGAACATTTGCTTTTTAATATTTCTATGTCTGCCTTTTAAAGATATGGCCAGCTCTGTGGTATGTTTCCACGTTGGGGAGAATAGAAACATCTCATGTGCTTGGCACAGAAAAATTTAGAAGTGCTGTTCAGTGTACAATGGCTGGGAGCCTGCGTGGGCAGCCAAGCCAGCATTCTGCATCCCGTGTCCGGACAAGGAGCCCCAAAACATTCTTCAGCACCCCATTTGGTCCTTCCTTTCTCCATCTCGGCGACCCTCTCCTTTTCTCTTGCTCTCAGCCTGGGCTTCTGCTTTCCCTCTTTTAGTCATTATTTTCACTCTTGCACATCTGGGAGGCATTTAATGAGATCAATGAAACTACACAAAGGGCCGGGGTCACCTGCGTGCTGAGACAATGGCACGAGTTGCTTGTCAGCGGGGTTCCAGCTTATTGATTCAGAGACTCAAACGCACAGGGCTTTTGGATCAAAACCCTCCACTCCCTTCCTTGGGCTGCAGCCTGGCACATTAGATCAGCCACCTGAACTCCTAAGAACATAAAATCAGTTCGTGCCCAGGGGTCCCTTGGTATTGAATGCAGGCCCCCCGAGTGCACGGGTCCCCCACAAGGGCAGCGAAGCCCAGTCCATGCCCAGACACACACCTGGGCGAGATCAGGAGAGGGAAAGGAGCAGAGATGAAACTGTGGCCTCGGGCGCAGACCCGAGCGGTGCCAGCCTGCCTGCTGCTCGCAGACCAGCACTAGGGGGCCCCCTTGAAGCTTGGAAGACGATTTCCCATCAAAATAGAAAGTCGTGCTTCGCTTTTTCCGGGTAATAAATTCACAAGGCTTGTTTTTTAACCCCCACCAGAGGTTAAAATAGTTTGAGAAAAAGTTTTGGTAAATTCATGGATAACTTTTGAGGTTATGTGAGGCTGTTGTCAAAAGAAAAAAGAAAAAAGAAAGAAGGAGAAAGAAAAAAAAAAGAGAGCCTTTCTCTCTGCTCATGTAAGACCCAGAATCAGAGAGCCCGTGAGGGAGGATGGGAGGGGGGCTTTGGGCTTTCGTGTTCCTTCTAGAAGGGTCCACGCAGAACTGTGATTGTCAGGCCTCCCTAATGCCACTCGGGGGGATTTGGGGAAGGTGGGGAGGAGATGTTGATTAGCCGGCACTGCGGCTGCATCAGGCTGACTGCCGCCCAGCCAGCTGCCTGCAGCCCAGACTCTGCGGGATCAAAGGCTGCCTCTGCCGCCTTCTGGATTTTTCCATTGCTCTCACTGCAGTCCGGGGCGAGTGCTGGTCAAGGCTTTTGCACTCACTTCTTCCTGGCAGGTACTCAGGAGTAAGAGCAAAAGTTGCAATGTCTGAGTAGGGGTTAAAAAAGAACAAGAACTTTATCGGATTGACGAGAAAGGAGACAGAGGCGGCAGAAGGAAAACAGCGCAGTTAAGGGAGGGGGCGTCGCACATTAACTGTGATTCAGAGACTCAAATGCACTGAGTTCATTTTTCAATCTGCCTTTAGCTAGGGGGGAAAAATAAGGAAATTATAGAAAATTGAGAAACAAACATCTCCGAGAGTGCTTTGCACCCGGGGTGCTTAATGAACACTTAATAATTTCAAATGCTAGTACTTAGAAAAATGGCTTTTGTCCGTTCCGGGAACGCCAGGTGCCTCGTAGCAAAAACGGAAAGCTGAAAATGACTGAAAATAATCATTAATGTCTATGTGGAGGGGGATACAAAAATTACCTTTTTTCATGTCTCAGGAAGTTAAGAAAATAAGCAAGCCAAAATTGTAAGAGTTTTAGCAAAGGAAAAGCCTTGGAACTGAACTTGCATTTCTCTACCTCAATGTTTGAACCTGGGCAAGACTCCTAATTAGGATGGAGAGTGGCCACAACTTCCCCCCCCTCCCCAACCCCATGGGGCCATATTGAAAATTAGATGAGGAAAAACATTTGAAGGAAACTCTCCAAACTCTCACGTGGGAAGCAATGCTAGTTGGAGCACATCCTCCATGATTCCTGCCAGCACCCAATGGCGGGGTAAAGAAAGGCCAGTGTGGATGCATTTATCGTGAGGAAGGCCGTGTCCTGGAGCAGAGGTATCATTGCCCAGAGGCCTGAGATGAGGTGGGGCTGGAGCATGGAGGATTATTCAGAGCCCTTCCTTTATCTTCTCTACCTTCCCCTCAGCAGGGAGAGCACCATGCATCCATGTGACGTGAGTTACAGTGCCCTCAAATACCCTCCTAAGTACCCACTAGGTCCCCATGGGAAATTCACCATTCATTACTCATTTGTTTGGCTTGCAGACCTGGGGCGGACAGTTAGCCCACAGTCAGCCCTGGCAATCACCACACCTACAAAGGCCTTTCTAGTTGACGCAGGACCTTCCTTCTCACCATCTCATGTAGCTGGAGGCTCTCCACAGTCCCATGAGTACATTTCCTAGACGGGCCTCATGGGGTTTTCAAGGGCTGGGTTAAATGAATCAGTGTAGGTGAAACCTGCGGACTGGGAATCTCCCGCCACCCCCTTTTACAGATGAGGATCTGAGGCAAAGAGAAGGGATGACCTTTGCCCAAGGATGTAGTAAGAGGGCAAGTCAGGACTCAAAGGAATTCATTCCTCTGAATCCAAAAACAAAATTTCTTCCTCTGCACCAATCTTGGCCTAAAGGAAGCTGAAAAGGATGGGCCGGGGAGATTATTTGGCTTTCCAAAGTCTATTGTAAGAGGGAGATGGAGAAGACCAGGTCTCTGGGATAAGAAAGCACCTGCAAACACAAATACAATTTAAACAGACCTGTGTTCTCAAATTCTAGCTAGATGTTGAAACCTAACCTCTCTCTGTTTAAAAGAGAGATTAGTAAAGAGTTAGTGAGGCAGACGTTAAAGACATACTAGCATCAACACAAGACTTTCTCTTTGGTGAAATCAAGACGCTTAAATGGGAATTGAAAAGAGAATTACTTTCTCATTATGATCAATGTGGTCTATAGATCACTTAAAGTTATTTCTTCTCTAAGCTCACCATTGGTGACACCATTCTGCCTCACCTAACTAACACCTTAGTTAGAGACAATCCTAAAGGCTCGCTTGTCTCCAAAACTAAAAAGGCCTTGCCCCTCCTGAAGACCAGGTACCAGGTGGAGGTGGAAGGGAAAAGTTCCAACGAGATGAGCCCTTCCTCATTTTGTACCCCATCTGGAGACCTGTTGATCATGTCTGAGGTCCTCACTTCTCATCCTGCCCCATCCTCTGATCCCATTTGGCTGCGGGCTCCAGCACATCACATAGAAAATTCTAGAACAAAACTCAGGTTTCTTTTGCAGGCTCTGCTGAGAAGGGGCTCTCTCCCAACTCCAAGATGAGAAGGGTTTTCAGAAAGTCCTTCAAAAGCAGGACAGCCTCCATTTCAGGTTTAAGATTGAAGGTATCCTCTCTCTCTCTCTCTCTCTCTCTCTCTCTCTCTCTCTCTCTCTCTCGTTTTTTCTTTTTAATTTTTAACATAAACATGCATTTATCTTTCAATACCCTTATTTCAACTTCTCTTTAAATGACTAAATGGTCCTACTCTCCCACCTCCCCACCTGGACCAGATTCGTGCCCTGGCCATTTTTGCCTTCCCACCTCTGTCTGCGCAGAAATCAGAATTCAGAATGTGTCATTCCGTTTCTACAGGAATCTATTAATGATTGCCAAGGGAAACACTTAGCATTTTAGATAAATAAGTAAATAGTAGTTAAGTGCTGTGCGCCTCAATTTCCAGCAGTTTAGTGTGTATGGCAAAAAAAAATATATATATATATATGGTCCAAGGAGGGAAAAGCATGATAAAGAATGACAGCCTTTGGGTCTTCTGCAAGCCTGCATTGCTCCCATCTGCGGGGAGGGGGGCCGGATGGAGCGGCCTTGGGGAGGGGCGTCGTCGGAAGCACGGCCCCTCCTCCCTGCGTTCTTGCCTCTGCGGGCGCGCGCGCCCTTGTCCGCTGCCGCCGGCCTTGTGAGGACCCCGCATTGGGACGCTTAATCGTATCAGCGAGCTTACCGCATTGCATGTGT
The DNA here is from genome assembly GCF_036562045.2 of Rhinolophus sinicus. Classification (NCBI taxonomy): domain Eukaryota; kingdom Metazoa; phylum Chordata; class Mammalia; order Chiroptera; family Rhinolophidae; genus Rhinolophus; species Rhinolophus sinicus. Next base: position 19,537,197 of record NC_133762.1, read on the forward strand.
AATGACTTGTTTACCAGTCTGTACCGGCTCCCTCTGCCAGACTGGGCTCTCCCTAAGGACAAGGGCCGTGTCGTGTTCTTATTTGCCTCTCTTCCTGCTCCCACACACTGCCTGGCACAGAGCACACCCCGGTAATTGCATGTGAACCTCGGGCTGTGTGACTCTAATCTATTTCACAAAGGTGTCTCGGTTCACCAACCCTTCCCTGAGCTCCGGGAGAAGAGGCTTCATACACCTTCTGCTTCTTCCCTCTCCAGGGGTGTGAGGGAGCTCAACCGTTCACAGATACAGGCTGAATTTCATTAAACCATGAGTCAGAGATGGTTTGGGCGTCTGTGGTGTTGACCTGCCTGGCCCCCTCTCCTTCTGGGAAACCATCACTCCTTTACTCTTAATGGCTGTAGCAGAGGTGACCCCAACTCATCCCTCCACACAAGGCACGACCCAGACCTAGACATTCAAATCCCTAGTGATGGATTCAGGAGAGATGCCAGGCCCGAAACAGGCCAATGAGATTTCATCTGGGGACTTGGGTTATGAACAGGAGTCAAGCCAACATGGGTGTGGACAGGCTGGGCAGGTACCACAGGAGCCAGTGATGATGACGGAGAATAAAGAGGAGCCAAGAGATCAAGAGAAACTGAATCCCAGTGACATCACTGACACCTCTGGACCCAGCCAAGCCTGAAGCCACTATTTCTGTTACGTGAGATAACAAATTTTTTGTTTGGCCAATTCGAGCTGAGTCTCTTTTCCTCATAGCCCAAAGAGTCCTCCGTAATGCAGACATGCAGGGTTTAAATTTCCACCTCTGCTAGCAACATTTCAGAGTAAGAGAACCAGGGCGTCTGTTTGGGGATAAGAAAAGCTTGCAAAGAGAAACATTGCTATTGTATTGGCAGCTGCAGCCCTGGGAGCCTTCTCATTTTATCCCGGGAGTCTGGGCTGTGGCCCCAGATCCCACACCAAAGCAGAAAGTGCTGAGAAATTCATCACTCTGGCTTGTGTTGATAATGAGGAATGAAGACAGTCTCAGCCTTTGACTAAAGCCACATATATCACTGTTTGCTTCCCCGAGCTCCCCAGCGACCTGAGTTTTCTGGGAGTTAGCTGAGTAACACTTTGGGCTCAGAAGCCTGCAAATCAATTCATATCTTCTGCAAGTTCCTAACCAGGTCTAATGAATTGGCGAGGCACAGAGGAAGCCCTGAGTGGCTGGGTGCCCTTTGCAGGGACGGGCTCTCTGGGAGCAGACTGAGACATCGTGCCTCGGCTGAGGAACAAATCTATTAATATTTGGAGAGAACATCAAATGTACCCAGTGGATTCAAAGTTTGGTCAAGAGAAACTCACTTCTCTGTGATTAAAAAATAAAAAAGTCTTATCATCCCTCCATGTTTTTTTTCGCTGGATAACGCCATCCTGCCACAGTCTGTTTAGGCAAATGGATCTCCCAGTGGGATGCAAAGTCAGGTGGAAAGGCCCTTTTGTCCAAGGGCATTAAAAGAAGTACCTTTTGCCCGTCTAAGGGACTTTTTAGAAAGTGTGATAAGATCAAGGAAAGAAGAGGTACTCTAATATGCGACTGATGGAAATGGAAATTGGGAAGCAATTTGGAAGTATCTACTTAAAACTGCACAACACAACACTCAAGGCCCAGCAATGCTCTTCTCCAGTCTGCCCTGGAGAAAACCTCTGCTTGGGCCAAGGAGTTTCCAACAGTGGGTCCAAGGAGCATGATGCAATAATGAGCCACTGGAGATGACCAAGTGACCCATTGTGAGAATGGCTATGTAAATTAGGGTATTCTGTGCCAGACTCTGTCCCCATTTACGAGGTTGAGATAGGTCTGTAAGTATTAACAGTGTGCAAAACTATGTCGTTGAATAAGAAAAGAAAAAAAAAAGCTATACAATGAAATGTGCAGTGTGGTACCACTCCTGTTTTATATATATATATATATATATATATATATATATATATATAGAGAGAGAGAGAGAGAGAGAGAGAGAGACAAAGAGAGAAGAGAGAAAGAACGATCTGGCTGATGTACTTCAAACTCCAAACCAAACAATAGTTTTATCTGTGGGGGAGGAAGATTGGGAGTGAGGGGTGGGGGGGAGAGTGGGGGGGAGCAAAGCAAACATTAACCTCATTTTAATATGTCAAAAGTAGTATCAGTCATTCATGATTACACATGTGATTAAAAACTGATAATTAACTTTCTTATTCCTGTAGGTGGAGCATCGCTTTTTCCAAGTTCTTGTTAAACGCGGACATGCCCGGTCTCAGGCGCCTTCTCCTCAGCCTCCTGGCACCCACTCTATCCACCCCAATCCGTGTTCCACTCTGCGCCCAGAGGCATCTTTTTAAAACCTACATTGGGTGGTTTCTCCTGCGTTCCTGCCCTGCACCCAGATCCTTCAGTGGCTCAGGATTGTTCTCAGGAGAAAGACGAACCCCCCCCACCCTAACCCCCCCTGCAAAATCCTGCCCATGTGTCAATCCCCTCCCCCCCACCTCCTCTCACAATGCCCTGGGCACAGACGCATTTCTCACCACTCCACCTACCACAGACAGCACGCCCACAGCGCCCAAGTGGGCTCAGGTCAACATCTCACCCCCAATGAGGCAGAGAAGGTGGAGCCTTCCAGTGTGTGTGTGAGGGTGGGGGAGTGGGAGGGGTCTTGATAGAAGTCTCTTGAATGGAGAGTTTAAAATCTATAGATGTCAAGGCTTTACCAAAGTTGAGGAAATACTAGATTAGACAATACCAGCCAACAGGGATCCTAGTGACAGAGCAAAGGAGGATATAGCAGCACAACCAGAGTCCCAGGGAGAGGCTCAGACCCCCCGGGGTGGGGGGTTGTGATCTCAAGCTTACAGTTAAATAAAACAGAATGACATAGTGAGAAACCTATTCTCTTATAATCCCTCTAATTAAGGAAAGAAGAAAGTCTCAACTGGGTGCTAGGGCATCTGCAGTGCCTCCCTTACACTTCCCAAAATCTCGGTTTAGCAAAGGGAGCAGACCTCGAGCTCCTGGCCTTCCGCCCACAACACATTCTAGCTAGAATGTATGTACCAAAAACACCATTCCTAGTGTTTTTACTCTGTAACGTCCTCTCAGTGGCACGTGATGTTGGCTTTCTGTGTCGGTAACGATTAAGAGCTTCTCTTTAAGGTAAATGTATTTACGTTTTATGTACAAATAGAAAAATAAATAAAATAAATGTATTTGCATGTTTTGCAAGTGAGCCTGAAGGATAACACAAGCACATGATCATCTAGGTGGCGTGAAGCAGATGTGACACTTCTGAAGGTGGCGGATGGATTATTTGCATTTAGAAAACACTGTTGACCACCAGATGTACCATCTCGGTGGCCTTGGGCAAGTCACTGAATGCCTCTCTGCGTCTCAGTTCCTCTGTCCGCAAAATGAGAATGACAGTCACTCATCACAAGTTTGTCGTGGAGATTAAGTGGGGATGAACCTCCTAAGTGCAAAGTGGCTTCTGAGTTTAGTTACTGAGGGAGTGTTCTCAAATCTCACTTTAAAATGTAGCCTTGAACTTCACCGTGTTTACTGCTAGAAGCCATGCCAGCTGCAGGAAATTGCAAAACCATAAACTCAGTGTAGTTCTTATCACTCAATGCAACATCTCCCTTCATCAGTATGACTTCAGATGTGTCATCCAGGCACAGGCCACCCTCACCCCTCTTTAGTGCTCCCATTTTAGTCTGTGTACCCTCAGAAGCAGCACGACCTCCAGTGCCCAGCAAAAGCCCGACTAATTAACCTCCACTACAGCAACATTCTCCATTCAGTTCCGCAAAATGCATTTCTAAGGAAGTGTGTAAGAGCACTCTTTATACAATGGAATGTTTGAATGTGTCCCAGCTTTGGAGTACATAGAACAGGTCTCAGTTAATGGAGCAGGTCCTTTTAACACAAAGCGTTTCAATAATAATAATAGTTTAAAAAATAGAAGCTGATATGTTATCGGCAAGGGAGAAAGCGATGTGCGTATAAACCCAAAAACAGAGCAAACCTAATTATGAGATTCTTTTTTGCAGCCCGGGGTCAATAACTGTGACAGTAGGAGACCGGGAATAGGGCTGCGTGCAGGTGGGTTTTAAGCTCCCTGAGACTAGAAAGCCCCACTTGAAATGCAAACAGATTTCAAGGATGTTGTGTTCATCCCCACTGCACCCCACATCCTGAGAAGAAAAAGTGTCCATTTCAGAGCAGTGACGTCATCAGAAGGGTGTTGGGAATTGTATAACCACAACAAAAGGGTACCGGCAGAGGCTTTCACTCGGGTGGTGTCACCCACTTTGTATGGATGTGTGGGTTTTTCAATTGCTTTCTGTAATGGAAAGATAACACTTGAATGAGAACATGTGTGCACGCACGCACACGCACATACCTGCAAAGCTTCTCTTCTTAAGTGGGACCCTAACTTGGGAAGTAAACATTACAGCGACCATTTTCATGACAAGCCTTGGTGGTGAATTTCCCCTTAAGCTAGAAGACACGGTCTTTCCCGCACCTGCACCAGCTGGCATGGGGTCATTGCCAAACAGAGACAGCCCCCCAATTCCTAAGCTGGCACCAGAAAGACAGGTGTTCTGGGGCGAGGAGAAACCACCCAGCAGGGTCCCAGCACACCTTTAACCTGTACCCTGACTTTTGAGATGTGCTGTCCCCCTCACTTCCCAGAAGACACACCTCCAATACCTTAGTTAAGCCCCACTATAGCAACCAACCCATTAAGATGTCATAACCATTTTAGAGGCTTAATGCTAAAACCAAATGGCGTATCCTGACCAGCAAAGCGGGGACACTTGAGAATTTCTCACTCCCCTGCTCAGGGGGAGGATTCGCTGTTCATCTTCAAAGCAGCCTAACGGATGGTCTCTTTTTTTCCTTTACAGCAGTGGCCCCAAACATATTGTGAGAATTTCTGCTCAGCGTTGTAGACACCAATTATACACATGACTGGGTTTATAGATTTTCAAAGATGATTTTGACTACAGGTGGTTTTGACTAAAGGACTGGCTTTGGAAATGAATTTCCCACTTAAGATTCTGTCCCACTGTAGTGCAAGGGAGGATCGCAGGTCAAAGGACATCAAAATGAACATCTTCAGGTCCAAAGTCACCATCTTCATCTATCTGTGCAGAGCTTCCATCTGTACCAAAACTGAGGTGGTATTAGGTACTGTATTTCCCCGAAAATAAGACCTAGCCAGACAATCAGCTCTAATGCGTCTTTTGGAGCAAAAATTAATATAAGACCCGGTCTTAGGTTACTATAATATAAGAACGGGTCTATAATATAATGTAATAGAACAGAACAGAACAGAACAGAACAGAACAGAACAGAACAGAACAGAATAGAATACATAATACCGGGTCTCATATTAATTCTTGCTCCTAAAGACCCATTAGAGCTGATTGTCCAGCTAGGTCTTATTTTTGGGGAAACAGGGTAGATACCCTTAAGGTTGAAAATGGCAATTCCACAAAATTGAATCTAGCAAGGGGGTCAGGGAAACTGGACGTTTCTTTTTAGATGAAAAAGTTTCTTTTATGAAGAAAAGAAAGATGAAGTTTCTTCTGCGCTGTTCAGCTCACTGCCCCCCTAACTAGATGCCTACTGGATCCTTCTGTTACTGATGAATCTCTGTAACACCACAGAGACGAAACCTCCAGGTTGCACAACCATTTCTTTGTTCTCAAACCTCAAAAGATTTGGGGGCTAGTTGGATAGTCCTTTCCAATGAGCCTGACCTTCAAGGAAGCTCAAGATAAGAGATTTACCTCTGCCTGGTCAGTCGTTCACTCAAAAAACACTTACCAAGGAAGTGCTACCATGCCAGGCACTCGTACAAAGGTGGAGGTGACCATCAGCTTGGTAAATAGGATCCTTACTAATTGAAATCTTTGCCACTGGGGAAATGCCACCTAAAATTAATTCATTCACAATGGGGACCAAAATTTCACAGTAAACAGTGAAGAATTAAGGACTTTGAGAATTTATCTTGAAAAACAATGAAACCAAAAGTTATCCTCATCAGTTTTCTCTTGTTCATTTGTCACTTAGTCTCATTCTGCCAATGGTCCCTGCCATCAACTTCATGAAATTTTATCTCTTATGCACGATTTGTGGTTTCACTTGGCAATCAATGTATATAGTGTGAAAATTACCCTGAAGGGCAGGGATGGATGCTAATGGTAAGGATTTTGAGAGGAAGACAGGGAGAGAGTGAGAGAGGGAAAGAGGGGAGAGAGGGAGAGGGAGAGAGGGAGAGAGAGAGAGAGAGAGAGAGAGAGAGAGAGAGAGAGAGAGACTACATTCATCAGTAATTTATTAGGGAAGGGAAGGTCCTATCCCATGACAATCATTATCTCTCCAGCCAACCTCTGATTGGGGCGTCTCAAAAAGAAAGTTGGGATTACAAGGGCCTTCCCTCAAGTAGATGTTCGCTGTCCTTGGCACATTCACTGCCCGGATAGCTAAGAACCTTCTTTTACGAATCCCTTCAATGAGGCAGCTTGAGCTTCTGAGGTTAAATCCACCTAACTCCACACCTCAACCCTGATCCTAAAGGGAACATGGGTGAGGAAGGACGTCCTTTGAAATATTGATACCCCTGCCCATCCAGTCACTTTTATCCTGGGGTGTCTAGTACTAAATCAACTCTATTAGACATCTGTAAAGAAGCTTCCAGCTTCCCCCACCCGCTTGCCAGAAACCTAGCTGGGATGGACCATTGAATTTAGGTTTAAAAAAATGGACTCAGTTCTCAGGAGAGCCTCAACAACGCCGATCACTATAAAAACCTTATAATTTAGGTCTTTATCTTTCATAACTCCTCTGGCCTTCTGCTTACAGATGGCTTCACTGCCAAGCCATCTGTTAATTCAAATGATTAGTTCCAAGCTATCAGAATGGTTTAAAAGAGAGGGAAATTAAGCATCCTTTTAAAAAAATGTTTTTCAATAACATCCTCTCTCTCTCTCATCCTCATCAATTATTGACAGGAAGATTCTCCAAAAATAAAGAAGACAATCACTTACGTCTTATTTCAGCCCCTGGACACAAGTATTCCTGACTACTTATTTTTAAATGTTTTACTGATTCTAGTCAGCCTATAAAGATCAGGGCCAAAGGTTTTCCCTACTTTTTAATCGGAAAATCTGCCCCCCTCCACAGATCATTATCAATTTTTGGTTGGATTTCATCAAGTTCCCCCAAATCATAGCCCCTCAGGTCACTCAGAACAGATCACCCTACATTACCCTGCCAGAGAAAACAGGTCCACCCCCCAAAAAATATGCACCCTTGCATTCCCTCACAAGCATACTCATGCGCACGCACACACACACACACACACACACACACACACACACACACACACACGGGACAGTCGGCTCCCTCACTGAGAAGACAGCTCTGATCTCTCCGCCCAGGACCTGCCAGGTCAAAGGAGACAAGAAAGTTGTTTGTAAACGGTGGACACCAAGGCCCATCTTTCAGTTCCTTTGAAGTTAAAGCACTTTGTCTTCAAACACCCACCACTCTCGGAGGGCCTGTCACTCCACTATGAAATATTGGCATTGGCAAGTGGTGGTGCTCACATCCCCAAACCCTTTGATTTCCAGGCGGCATTGATTTGAATGCACTCTACCACCCTCCAATGAGATGGTATCCATCATGATCCATCCAGCCCGGCTTGCTGGCATCGCTGTTCCCCTGACACTTCAATAAGGAGCAGGGGGTGATTAATATTCCCCGGGCCAGTGCTCAGACCACACCCAGCTGTCTCACAGCTGCCCTTTGGGGAGCTCCTTCGTGATCCTCCTAACTGCAGGGGAGAGAGCCCTTTGAAAATGGGCACCGGTGACCCAGGCCTCTGGCTCAACGAGCTGCTCAAATAATAAACATGAAAGTACAGACATATATCACCATTCGAGGCTATTGCTGTGACATTGTCACCGACACTGGGGGCCTACGTTCCCAAGGGGAATTTGAACTATGGCTAGCCTCTTATTTCTTGGCTCCACATTCAGATTTTGTTTCTGACTTTTTTTTCTCTTTTCTGTCCAGGTACGGTTTTGTCCACCATTCATGGGCACCCCCAGTTTGGGGTGCCACTTAGGATTGTGGTATGACAGCCAATGTTGAGAAAAGAAGTGCACAGAAGTGAGATTTCTCCCAACATGGAGGGAGTCGGAAGATGCCCACTGTTGTCAGTCTGTGGGAGGGAGCAGGACAATTCCCTGAGGCTGAGAGAAGCTTTTAGGGGAAGAAGGGATGAAAAGGACAATGAAATGCAGAGGCTTTCCAAATGGTCTCTCTGATCCCCCTGGGTCCCCCACGGTCACCATGAGCACACCTGGCGCAGGTGCAAATTAGGAGGAGGCACCCACTTCTATTGGAGGGTATGTGGAATGGCGCCCCCTGTGGGACGAGGGGAGAAGAGTCGGGGCTCCTTGCTTTGGGCTGACCCGGCCCCACAGCCAAAGCACAAGGCCAGACAAATTGGGTGCTGGCTGGCTTTCAGCCCCTATTGGCACAATCCACACAGCCACACACGGGGGCCCTGACCATCCGCTGTGCAGCCTGCCACTGGGCCTTCTTCCTAAGGAGAACCTAGTGAGTCCCACAGCCCAATGAACCCGTCAGGATGGAGGCTACCTGTAACCACTTGGACAACACTTTCCCTGAGTGTGGGACATGCCCTGCTGGTGATGATTCCGTCTTAATGATTTCATGTTGATTTAGGTTTCAAATAGAACTCTCTTACAGTAAGAATACAGCCGGTGTGTATCGTGCACACTGAATGTCCATGTGTGCCACTGCCTTTTCCACATAGAAACGCACATAGAAATGCGTTTTAAGGTCACTTCTGTTGGTTTGGGGATAGGGGAAAATTTGTGAGAGTGGTGTAGTGGTTGAATCGTGGCCCCCCAAAAAATATATGTCCAAGTCCTAACCCACAGAACCTGAGACTGTGACCTTACTTGGAAAAGGGGTCTTTGCAGATATAATAAATTAAAAATCTCAAGATAAGATGCTCCTGGATTTAGGGTGGGCTCTGAATCCCATGGTGAGTGTCCTTCTAAGGGAAGGACAGAGGGAGCTCTGACCCCCAGAAGCACAGGGGAGAAGGCCACGAGAAGACAGAAGCAGTAGACGGAGTGACGCTGCCACAAGCCAAGGAAGCCTGGGGCCAGCAGAAGCTGGAAGAGGCAGGAAGGACCCTCTCTTGGAGCTTTGGGGGAAGCAGGAGACTCCTGACCCCCAGAACCATAAGAAACTCGCTTTTTGTTGTATTAAGCCACCACGTTTCTGGCAATTTCTTCAGCAGCCCTTGGAAACTAGTACAGATGGTACCCAATGGAAACAGTGACTTCAATGGCTTCCTGTGTCTTCCATGCAGCCCAGCACACACCAGCCCACCTGGACTCAACGTGCCTTCCCCAGGTCCCCCGTTCTCGCCCCGGAGCATTTACTCACCACTCCCTAGTACAGAGAGCCTCTGTTCTATTCTCTCTACATCCGAATTTCCAGAAGAAGTCCTATATCTCCCTAGAAAACACCCCCTTTGGGTTCCTCCCTTAACACTGGCCTCGTCCTCCACTAAACAACGGAGACCCTTATTACCGCATGTCCCACATTCATTTGGCACGCAGCATATGCCAATTGGTATGCATGCATGCTTATTATGCTCAGTAGATAATAACAGCCAACATTTATCTGCTTTACAGTCTGCAGAGCCCTTGCCACACACAGTGGCTCACTTGATCTTCACGCAGAGGCATTGAGTGAGTAAGACCTACATCAACAGCCTAGTTCCAAGCAGGAAGCTAACGGACCCACCCCTGTCATTCCCAACGCGATGCAAGCAAAGGGAGTCTGTCTTCACCCTGCTCCACGTTTAGCGACAGCAGAGCTTTTCTTTCTCACCCCTTCAGTGCGTAGCATGGAGCTCAGGGATATAAACATGGAGGCTGAGGTGAGTTGACAGGGGCCGCTTGACTCAACTCTCTTTCAGGTGCTGGGAAGAGAGCTGGTGAGAAAGCTCTGACATCTGGGACAACTGGCAGAGTTCTGGCGGTTTCTGTTAGAAGGGGTGCTATCACCCAAGCACACCCCACTGGGCAATTCCATTGGTTGTATCTATTTGAGAAGGAGGAAACTAATGGGATTGACGATGAGGGCCACAGAAAATGAAGAAAGAGCAAAGCTGGGCTCCTTGGTTGCATTTGTGCCTTACCCCCACCTCACCTCATCCCAGCCTCTCCCACGCGATCTTAACCCTCCACGTTCCACAGAGACGATGCTTTCCTCCCACAATTGGCCATCCAGTTGAGCAAATACCTATCTTGATTTAAATTCTCACTGAGAGACAAGACTAGTCCTGCCCTTGCCCACTGGAAAGGGCTTTGGGGGCTAGGGGTTGGGAGTTGAGGGGGAGCACAAAGCGCCATCTGCCTGTAGGGGGCACTGGAGCTACACAAAGATAGAGGGAGAGCTGTGAGCCAACTGTCCTGTGGGACCAAAACCTCAGACATCACAGAGCCCAGGGTCAGCCCTTGAGCCAAACAGACAACAATTAGCCACAAAAGGATGGTAATTCAGTCACTGCTGGCCAGATGGGACCCTGCAGCCTTTTCACAGATGGTCTTCATTTTCCCCAGTCAACACCCTGCAAGCAAGGCTAAGATTGGGCTCATTACTGCTGGAGAGAGGGGAGAAAGAGGGGAAATTGAGGTCCAGAGAAGTTAAGCAATTGGTGCTGGTTGCCCAGTGATTAGAACTGAAAATAGCCCGTGTTCCAGGAAGCAGTCTCCATTACTCCGTCCTTCATGCATTTCCGAGCATGATGAAGAGGGCCCCTCTTACCACTCACATGTAAGCGACGTTCCCTGCAGCTCCCACACATAATAACTACTTATGTCTCCATTTCACGTGGACGCTCAAGCCCGTCCACTGACCTATTTCAGCCTTGCAATGGCCCTGTGGAAAGAGTCACCTGAACTTTCTTTCTAAAGACGGGAGGAGGGGCTGGGCACCAAGACTTCCAGTTGGGGGGAATCTGTATGTAGCACACGTGGGCAGTACTCAAGGATGTTGTGGACTTCTCAATATTGGATTCGCAATCAATCTCACTGGGTATTCTCACCCAGTACCCTGTCCACCAGTTTAGGGTCCTGTTGACTGCCCCACAGATGTCACACTTTTGTCATCATCTCACAGGCATCTGTCCCTGCTGCTAAACTTCAGGCTCCTGAGAGCATAGATGACTGTCTCCTGCTCATCCTGCAGCCTGGTACCTTTTCAGACGCAGTTTGGATTCACCTCCAAGGAAACTGTTACCTGTCATGTCTGAAGAAGACTGCCCAAGAGTCCTGCATGCGTCCAGCCCCTCGAGTGGGGGAGGGTGACTGTCTTTTCTCAGCGCCCGGAGTGGCTTGCGCAGTCTATCTGCTTTCTTATGAACACGACACTGCAAGAAATTCCCTCTGTACCTGTGGGACAGAGAAGTACATGGATAGTGACCAGTCTTGAGAGCATGTTCCCAGAAGTTGATACACACAAAATTCCACAACGGTGATGCTCAGACAATAAAACCCAAGTCTCTGTGGGGGAGGAGGGGGTTTGGGACAACACAGGCTCTAAGTAGCTTGTCAGCTCTTAGAAACCCCTTATCCCTTCTATCCTCGTTTTCGTTCCATGACATGGGGATAAAACAGGACCTAACTCATGAGGTGTGGTAGGGCTTAATGATGCAGTGCTTGTAAAACGCTTCCCAAAATGCTTAGCACATAGCAAGTACTTACTAAAGGTTAGTTGCTGTACCTAAATACTGAACCCTATGGTCGTACACTTACTAAACAGACTTCTGATAGCGCATTCTGCAATGACAGAAATGCTCTATAATCTGCATTGTGAGCATTGAAATGTAGCCAGTGTGTCTGAGGAACTGAGTTTTACATTTTATTTCATTTTAATGGACTCAAGTAGCCACACGCGGCTAACGGCTAATGCACTGGGCAGCGCAGGTCTAAAGGGTCTCCCTGGAAAACATGGGCATTGCAGACCATGCAGAGAAGCCTTTCTAGATGATCTGGTCTAATCTCCAAAGCAAATTATTCACGTTCCAGTGGGAGGGCATAACAACGACAGAAAAAGAAAATTCTAGAGCTCTTATTTATAGTTAATTATTTTCATACAGACTCTCTTATGTCTATCGTTGCATGCCCTTTATAATGTACATAATACATGGTTGGAGTAGAACACATGTATCGTTTGTAAATGAACAAGTATGCATTTGTTAGGGTGCAGGCTCAAAACCATTTACAACCTGTAGTAAGAATGTGCAACAAACAACAGATCAGCAAGCTAGTCTAGCGCCCCCATGTTGCAGGTGACAGAACTGAGACCCCAAGCCGCTGTGATGTGCCCTGAGACACAGGCAGACCAGTTGGTCAAGCGGGAGTTAGGCTCTGACCCAGGGCTCTGTACCATTTTGTAGAGGTCACCATCAGTGGTCAGCTCTTTAAAAGGATCTTTGCTCTGCTTCTAGCTGCCTGGTCAAGCCACAAAGACTCCCTTCTCTTTATAAACCTCAGTTCACAAGAATTCTAGTCCCATGACGCTCTTTCAAACCACCTGGCTGAGGAGGAAGGTGAGGCAACCCGCTTGGCCATTTTCCTTTCTCATTTGTCTGAGCTGCCGACATCCAGCCGCAGTCCCATGATCACCAGGGCTGCTCGCAGAATTTTAATTAAGGTCTGCAGTATGAATGCAGTATCCTCTTGGGTGCTGATTTTTACGGCACCAACAATGAGAAAGTGACTTTTTGTTCATTTTCCCTGGTGTTTGGGAGGGGCTCCACGTACACGGTAATGTTGCCTCCCCGGCCTTGAACAGGAGCTGTCATTCCCCAGGGGTGCCTGCCTTGTTTTTTGAAGCAGTCCATCACTGCTTGTCAAGACCACAGGTTCCTGAAAGAGCTATCTGAGCCGTGGTGGAAAGTAACAGGGCTGCTGTTTCGATAATGACAAGCCCCTGAACCCGTCGGGGCTCCTGCTGGACTGGGGCGGAGAGTGATTTCAAACTGCAGAAACAAAGGGAGGAAGGAAGGTGGGGGGGTCACAGGGAGAATTCTTCTATGTGCTGTGGGTCACCTTTGCCCCCAAGTCCGTGGGTGACTGCCACACGCTTGCAGGTGTTAAGAATGGCACAGTTTGAACTGCAGGGAGGTTTTGCTTTTGGAAAGTGTCCAAGCAAGGCACTCCACTCAATGAAAATAACTAGGAGCCTGCTGGGAGAGTCCTGGCCCCTGAATTCAGATCTCATTCAGGGGGAATTTCAACCCTTTGGACCTTGGGGGGAGAACCCAAGTGGATCTTGGCGTTGTCCTCAAAGCAATACTTTGTTAAATATGGGCAGGGTCTGTTTCTTTCTCTCCTGGGTTCTCCCAGAACATTCCACGTGCAACCCCTCATGGAGCAGGTCCACCCTGGGGATGAACAGCCAGGGTGACACAGGCTCCCCATCACCAGTCACGCCAGGCCTCCTGCCGGTAGGTGGCCCCGTGACTGCCTGTCACCTTCACCAGCTGCACGGCCACAGCCGGTGCTGGAGTGTTGACTACTAACGGTCCACACTTAGCCCCTCTCTAGAGGATTGCCCTTGGCAGATGGGTGCCATCTTGCCTGGAGAGACCTGGGGGAGTTTGCACACACACACCCCTCTCAGGAAAGACCATTAGCCATTGACTGACTGTCATGGGATATGACAGCCCAGTCCCTTTGCTTCTAAGTAGGACAGTCTCTGGTGCATCTCACACTCCAGAGCTCCCCATGGGATCAGGCAGGACTGGATCGCCAACACCAAATCTTTGCTTAGCTCTCCCCTTGCCCTGATCTGCTTCCTTCACTCCCTTACAAGCCTCCTGAGAGTCGGCCCTCCATAAGTTACTTGGCCAAGAATCGCCACCTCAGGCTTTATTTCCCGTGAGCCCAACCGCAGACGCGTGATTTGACTGTCTTTTCCTCCTTCCCTTCTCCTCACTCCCATTCACCTACTTCCGTCAGAGATATTCACTTGGGTGTGTTTGATAAACACCCTTCAATATGCACATGTCCTGATAAACATGTCGTGTCACTTTTGTGCATGACATTGCACCATAGAGCCATTCTTTTGCTTACTTTATTTCTACTCGAGGTCATGTTTATGAGATCAATCTAGATTTCTGTATTTATGTCTAATTTGCTGCTTTCAGCTGGCCTGTATAGTGGTTTACTTTTTTTTAATAACCTGCCATTTAAGGTCCCGATTTTAAATCCAACTCCTAGGCTCAGCGTACCCTCTGCTCTCTTGGTCTCTCTCTGTCGGTCTTCCTTTAAGAGCATAGGTTATTGACACTGCTATAAGATCAGTGTGACATCTTTGTTTGTAGCCCTCATAGAAAACCCATCAGAAAAAAGTCTTCTTACCCCACATTCAGCTCCAGCAGGGACAACGACAACTGGTTGCCCAAAGTCAAGAGCTCAGGGGACTAGTATTGGCTGGAGTGCAGTAGGAAGCTCATAAAGGGAGACAGGGGAGGTTTTTGTCATGTATCTTGATGCTGCCTGAAAACCACTAACCACCCTGCCTCCTCCAACCCCACCCTGTCCCCTTCTCCAAGGAGAGTCTTACAGGTTTACACGCCTACCTCACACATGCTCATCCTGGGGAAAGAACATGTGGCCTGCCATATTATTCCTCTCTTGATCCCATAGAAGGAAATAACAAAGCAAAGAGAAGTAAAGTGGAGGTATGGTAGACCCTTTGTGTCCCCACTAAGCAGAATCTGGGACCATGGTTAAAGCTTCTGGTGTCATGGGGAATGTGACAAAGGACCCCAACCATGTGTAGTGGTGGCCATCACATCTCTACGTCCGGTTGTATTTCCAACTCACTTCAGAGACTGAGCTCTCCTTACTGACAGTCTAATCTCACTGAACAAGTAAATTGTGCCATGGCTAAAGTGAGTAGACACACGCCTCAGACAGACAAACATCTGCTCCGTAAGGAAAAAACACCATCAATTAAGAGAATTACATTTTCAGTGCCCAGGCTTTTCTCTTTTGCTCCTCCCTTCAATGATTAATGTGTAATTTAGGCTTTACAGAGCACCTTTCTCCCACGTAAACTCCCATCTCTTCCTCGTTCATTCTGATTCGCTGGGGACTTCGCAGCTCACTGTTCCGTTTGTCAGAAGCTTCCTAGAACAAGTCTCTGGGTGTTTCATGCTTCATATGGCACTGTACACAGTTACAAATTAATCAATAGAATCCAATTCCATGGTCCAGTGCTTGCTTTAGACATGGCAGAGACGTATTCTGCGAGCTCTCTGAATCCTATGCCTCTAGTTAATGTCAGGGCAATTAGGCATCCAAGTATGAATTTCTACATTTTTTCCATTTCCAGTCTGAAAATGGATCCTGCATTTCCTCATCCTCTCCTTTGACTCATGTACTTTCATTAATGAAAACAGCCATTTTCATTACAGTGTGATATTTAGAGTTAACAACAAACAAGGAGATGGATGAAATGGAATGGAGGGCCCTAAAAAAACTCCAAGTAGGAGTGGAAAGTTAAAATACAGCAAATAAGTGAGAAAAAAAGTGATTAATCCAGGAGTCTGCATCCTTTTTGTACAAGTGTCCAGATAGTAAATATTTTCAACTTTGCAGGCTGCGTACAATCTCTGCCACATATTCTGTGTGTGTGTGTGTGTGTGTGTGTGTGTGTGTGTGTGTGTCCTTTTAAAAATTAAAAACCACGTCTAGTGCACAATGGCATTCAAACACAGGTCAAGAGCCAAATTTGACCCATGGTCCATAGTTTTCTATATGGACAAATATTAGTTCTTCCTTACATTATACCGGGGATGCCAAAAAAAATGTATACACATTTTAAGAGATGCTATCTGTGCATTACTTTTCAAAGTTGAATTGAATTATGGTAGCAATGTGTAGTATGACATTCGTTCAAAAGATGGCATTCATCAAATGAATGCTAGCGTCACCATGCGACAGGCAGGACAGTCAGAGAAAATGGCAGAAGCCTGGTTGTTATTCAAGGAGCACAAGACCATTCTGAAGTGGTATTTGAAATTCGAGAACGTTGTGGAAGTACAGCGACAATGGAGGGGTGAGGATGCATCAGAACCTCTAACGCGCCTACCAACTGCACGCATTTGTGATAAGTCTGAGACGCACGGTGCTGTGTGTGACGTGCACAAGAGAAGACCCGGGAGCACTCACACAGCAACACGTCCTGCGGCTTCTGCTGAGGTGTTGGGACAGTTCACACGCTCGCCACAGAAATCTGCCAAACAGTGTTCGCCGCAATCAGAAGGGTCTGGGTGCTGACGGTAACCACTTTGAGCACCTCTTGTAATTGCAGAAGTCAAACGTGACTTGTATTTGCCTTTTGTTATCGGTCTATATTGAGTATTACAATTCTCATACAGTTCTTTCCTTTCTTAAAATGTGTATACATTTTTTTGGCACCTATGTACATTACAGAATATATTTTTGTATTTGAGACACTGGGAGCTTGAAACTAAGAAAATATTTCTTAAACAAGACCTAAAAGTAACAATTATAACTGAAAAGTTAGCTCTGTTTCACTACATCAAAATTATAACTTCTTGATGACAAGAGAATCATAAACAAGGTTAAGAAACAACAAGTCCATTTCAAACAGTACTATGGACTCATTACTCTGATTGACTACCACCATATTCACCCTTATACTAAATACAACTAAAAATGCAGATTAAAATATAAAAACGTTTAAAACTTATATTGCAACATATTGGTGTTAAGGTTAAAAAGTAAGATACATTTAAAAGTCCATATCCAAGTGAAAACTGAAAGCTGAAAAGGTAAGAAAGCTTTCATTTTGAGGGTATTTGCAAAGCCAAGTGAACTTGGTTTTCCATTTTCATGGTCTGCTGCAGTGCGGGGTGCAGAATTCAAATCCAGAATCGATCCAAGGTGACAGTCAAGGGGAAGAGCCAGCTCTAGTCCTGCATAAAGCTGAGACCTCAGAGGATCATATCTCAATAGGTGGGTGAATTAAAAATAACACACCCTACCATCTGGCCAGGAGACAAAAAATCCAATCTTTTCACTGAGTGCAAGGGGTAAAAGTCTCTCTTGTTAATTTCATAACAATGAGACAGTCTTCTCATGAGTTTGCTATCTGAATTCACACTACAGAGTGACATGAAGAAATCTAAAACTAAGAATTTTACTTAAAGTGGTACCCAGTGGGTGCCTCCAGGCACCTAGCAGAAGCAAAAACAAATCATTCCTGAAGAAACTCACATCCAAATCGTCTCAAAGTTCCAAAAATAGTAGCTCACTGTGAAAAATCCGAAAACAAACATGGCCACAAGTTACCAGTATTGCGAGCTAGTACATAAAACGAGTCAAACATGCCAAGACTTCCTATGTTGGCATTATCAGATGCAAAATATTAAGTGTGTCCTTAAAAAAGATGGAAAATAAGAGTAAAGATGAAAGAAATAGAAAAAACAATCCTAAAATCCAAAGGGAACCACAAGAGGCTCCAAATAACCAAAGCAACTTTGAACAAGACAAGTGAAGGAGACAGCATCACACCTCCTGTTTCAAAATCTGTTACAAGGCTAGTGTAATAAAAAATAGTATGGTACTGGCAGAAAAACAGAACTATGGACCAATAGAACAGCATAGAGTGCCCGGAAATAAACCCACCTCTTACTGTAAACTGACCGTCAACAGGGGGACAAGAATACACAATGGGAAAGGACAGCCTCTTCAATAAATGGTGCTGGAACAGCTGGATCTCCACATGCAAAGCAATGAAATTGGACCCTTACCTCACACCGTACACAAAAAAACCAACTCAAAATGAATTAAAGACTTAAATGTAAGACCTGAAACTGTAAAACTCTGAGAAGGAAACAGGGGGAAGCTTCTGGATATTGGCCTTGGCAATGATATCTTGGATATGACACCAAAAGCACAGATCACAAAAACAAAAATGAACAAGTGGGACTACATTAAAGTAAAAGGCTCCTGTAGAGAAAAGACAAAATCAACAAATGAAAAGACAATTTACAGAATGGGAGAAAATATTTGCAAACCATATATCTGATAAAAGGTTAATATCCAAAACATATAAGGAACTCATATAACTCAAAAACAAAAAAACAAACAAACAAAGACAACCCATTTTTTAAAATGGGCAAAAGACCTAAATAGACATTTCTCCATAGAGGATATACAGATGGCCAACAGATATTTGAAAAAGTGCTCAACATCACTAATCATAGGGAAATGCAGATCAAATCCACAACAAAATATCACCTCATACCTGTTAGGATGGCTATTACCAAAAAAAAAAAAAAAAAAAAAAAAAAAAAAAATTGTTGGCAATGATGGAAAAGGGAATCCTGCACTCTGTTGATGGGAATGCAAATTGGTACATTCAATAGGAAACAATATGGAAAACCGTATGGAGCTTCCTCAAAATGTTAAAAAATAGAACCAGCATATCACCTGGCAATCCCACGTATGGGTATATACCAAAACAAATTAAAATCAGGATCCCAAAAAGGTATCTACACACCCACATTCCTTGCAGCATGATTTAGAAGAGCCAAGATATGGAAAACTACCCAAATGTCCATTAGCAGAAGAATGAATAAAGAAAATGTGGCATATACATACAATGGAATACTACTCAGCCTTAAAAAAGAAAATATTGCCATTTGCTACGACATGGATGAAGTTGAAAGACATTATGCTAAATGAAATAAGCCACGTACAGAAGAACAAATACTACATGGTCCCACTTATATCAGGAATCTAACATAGTCAAACTCATAAAAATATTGAGTAGAATGGTGATTACCAGGGGCTGGAGGGAAAGGGAACAAAGGAGGTGTTGATCAAAGGGTCCAAAATTTCACTTATGCAAAAATGAATTAATCCCAGAGATCAGCTGTACACCACAGTGTACATAGTTAACAATACTGCATTGTATACTTAAAATTGTAAGCGGGTAGATCTGATGTCAAATATTCTTATCAAAAAAAAAAAGAAGGAAAGAAAATTCTAAAGATGACAGATAAGTTTAGGATAGTGTATGTGGTGATGCTGTGTTTCCCCGAAAATAAGACCTAGCCAGACAATCAGCTCTAATGCGTCTTTTGGAGCAAAAATTAATATAAGACCCAGTCTTATTTTATTATAAGACCTGGTCTTATTTTGCTATACTATAATACCTGGTATAATATAATATAATACAATACAATATAATACAATATAATACCGGGTCTTATATTAATTTTTGCTCCAAAAGATGCATTAGAGCTGACTGTCCAGCTAGGTCTTATTTTCGGGGAAACACAGTAGCTGTACACTTATCTTCAAACTCATCGAGATGTATATGTGAAATATGTACAGCTTTTAAGTCAATCATAACTCAATAAACAAAGAGAAAAGAAGAGTAAAGAGCAAGAGACTATAAAAACGACCAAGCAGATCTGAAAATAATTAAATGGAATCTTTTGGAAATAAAACATAATCTAGCTACATTAACAATTAAATGTAAAATTCAACAGACCAGTAAAAGCAGGAAAGGTGGGGCAATTCAGAGGCCATTGCAATAGTCCAGGGACTTTTTCCAACCAAGATGGTGTAACAGTAACAAGATTTACCCTCTCAAGTAAAAATTTAAAAACTGGACAGTGTATTAAGCAATGAAAGCAGTGATTCCTGAGAGAAGAGAAACAAATGAGGTAAGCCCAGGGATTGCCTCAACTTAATGGCAGAGAAATTTTCCAGGTCCAGTACCATTTGTTGAAAAGACTATACTTGCTCTACTAAATTTCCTTTGAACCTTTGTCAAAAATCAATTGACCATATACATGTGGCCTATTTCTGTATTCTTTTTTCTGTTTCGTTGATCTATTTATCCATTTTGATGCAAATACCACACTGTCTTGAATACTTAGTTTTATAGTAAGTCTTCAAGTCATGTGGTGCAATCAAGACAGTGCGGTATTTGCACCAGAACAAAGAGATGAACAAATGGTGCTGGAACAATTAGATATTTGCACGCAAAAATAAAAACTTTGATTTATATGTCACAACGTATACAAAAATTAAGCAAAAATGAATCATAGGCCTGAATGTTAAACCCAAAAGTATAAAACTTTAGAAGAATATTTACAAGAAAAATTTTTGTAGCTGTGAGTTTAGGTAAAGATTTTTTTAGTTACGACACCAAAAACACAATCCAAAGAAATCAATGAAAATTAGACTTCATCAAAATTAAAACCACTTGCTTATTATAAGACACCATTAAGAGAATAAAAAGACAAAGTACAAACTGGAAGAAAATATTTTCAAATCATATATTTGATAAAGGACTTATAACCAGAATATATAAAGAACTCTTCAAACTCAATAATAAAAAAATAAACGACTCCTCCAAGATGGCAGAGTAGACAAATACTATGCCTGTTTCCTCCATGAACACATTAAAGCAAATAAAGATGGTAATAGACACCTTTATGGGACCACTTCCCCGATGCCACTTCTGGTGTTAAAGCACCTCACATGCGTCATTTCATTTAATCTCTACAACAACATGGTTAGGCAGTTATTAGTAAACCATTTTACAGATGTGGAGATAGAAGCTTAGTGAGGTCTAGTAACATGAGGAAAGTCACTCAGCTAAGTGACAGAACCAGGATCCAAATCTGACTCTGAAACCTCTTCTCTTAACTACCATGTCACCATAGAAGAGACAGGTAAGGGGGCCTGACTGCACTGCGCTGGTAGGATATTTGCTTAGGATTTTGGAAAAACAGCTTTTCATGGCCTGTCATTGGTCCCATTTCTCATACACCACATTTCCATCTTATTATGTGCCTGCAAGTTCAAAACGTCATGAAGAATTTTGGGGGGGGGGGGAGAAAAATAATTCCCAAGAGAGTAAGCAAGCTAGAAATGGTTAAGTTACTTCATGCCAAGGTCCGTAGTAAAGTAAGAAATCAAATTAAAAAAAACACATATTTCTAAAAGAAATGAAAAGAAGAAATAAAATAAACAACCTATCTTTTTTAATGGGCAAAAGATTTGAACAGATAGTTCAGCAAAGAAGACACAGGAATGACAAACAAACACATAAAAAGATGCTCGGTACCATCAGTTACCAGGTAAATGCAAATTCAAACTATAAGCTACCACTACACACTTATTAGAGTGACTGAAATGAAAAACAATGGCCACACCAAATGTTGGCAAGGATGTGGAGAAACTAGAACTCTCACACACGGCTAGAGGAAATGTAAAATGATACAACCACTTTGGAAAATCGTTTAGCAGCTTCTTAAATTTTCAATTATGCATCTACCATGTGATCCAGCCATTCTACTCTTAGATGTTTACCCAAGAGAATTTAAAGCATGTAACCATACCAACCAAGGCTTATAGATAAATATTTATAGTTTTCATTTGTAATAGACCCAACCTGAAACAAACCAAAAGTCTACCAACAAGTGAATACAAAAAAAAAAAAATTGTGACATATCCATCCTAATTAGCAACAAAAAGGATATAATTTTTCATACACACAACAACATGGATAAACCTCAAAATAGTCTGCTGAGTGAAAAAAGCAGCCAAGCCAAACAAATAACAACAACAACAACACCAGAGCACATATTGTATGATTCCATTTCTATAAAATTCGAGGAAAAGTGAACTAATCTATAGTGACACAAAGCACATCGATGGTTACCTGGGGACAAGAGGGCCGTAGGGTGGCCAGGAGGAAGGAATTACAAAGGGACACATAGAAACTAGGCATTATGGATGCATTCATTATCTTGATTGTGTTGCTGGTTTCACAAGTGTGTACATATGCCAAAATTTATAAAATTGTGGAGTTTAAATATGCATAACATTAAAATTCAATATACCTCAATAGAGCTTTTCAAAACAATAGAAAATTTAGTAAAATTTTAAAGATAGATCTGAACAAAATATCTAGATTATAGCAGAGACAAAGTTATTGAAAATAGAGGTTAAGAGACATGAAAGATAGAGACTGTCTAGGATACATTATTCCAGAAAGAGAGGACAGAGGATGAGGTAGAGGCAACATTTGAAGAATGATGGCTGAGAAATTTCTAGACAGACATCAACCCACAAATTATAGAAGCCCAATGGATTCCTAATGGAATAAATAAAAGTGGCATGTACCTGTATACATCTAAGTACGGAACACCGAAGATTAAAAGTAGATCTTGAACATAGCAAGAGACAGATAAGACAGATAACTAGACTTAATAGCCGACTTCTCCACCGCAACACAGAAGCCAAAGGATATGGCAATAATTGCTTTATGTACTGAGAGAAAATAACTGTCAACCTAGGATTTTATACTCAGTAGAAATATTTTTCAACAACAAGGATATTTAGGAAATAAATACATTTTCAGACTAATAAAAATGCCATTTTTCTTTTCTAAAGGAAATTCGAAAGGACATGTTTCAGACAGAAGAAAGCAGTCCCAGAAGGAAGGTCTGATATGTGAAAAAGAATGAAGAGGCAAGATATTTGCAATAATGTGGGTAAATATAAGTGAATGGGCTTAAAAAGACAAATAACAGACTTTGAAAAATATTTGCAATATACATAATAGGCAAAGAATATGTACAAATCTAGAATAGAGAGAATCCTACAAATTCTGGATGGGCAAAAACATTAAAAATCTGCTAATAACAAACATTAGTAAGAATATGGGAGCAGAGCAGACTCTCACTCATTGCCGGAGGAAACGTAAAATGACACAGCCCTGTGTGGAGGGACTTGATAATCACTTGTAAAGTTGGAAATGTGATTATCTTATAACCAGCAATTCTACTTTTAGGTATATTTCTTAAAACACTGCTTGCATTGTGCCTAAGGAGGATGTGTAAGCATGCTCATTGCAAAGTTAGCAACAACAACAAAAATTGGAAACAACTTAAATGACATAAATAGGGGAATAGAAAATAAAGTGTGTTGTATTCATGGGCTGGAACACTCTATAGTAATAAAGATAATGAATTTGACCATATGTAACATGGCTAGATCTTCAAAAACACAATACTGAATTTAAAAATCCAACTGAGAAACAATAAATTTAGAATAATATTTATATACATATTTTAAAGACACAAACCAATATGATATATTATTAGTGGATACATTGATTTGCAAAGTCTGAAAACAATGATTGAAACAATTAGTGCCAAATACATAAAACTACATAATTACCTTTTTGGTTTTATTTATTTTGTTTTACATAATGTATAATGTATAAAGTAGTATTTCATTTGTTCTTTTTTTTAAAAGGTTCAGAAGCAACTATGACAAAATGTTAACGTTTATTAATTCTTGGTCATTACCCAGGAGTCTATTATATATTTTCTGAGCTTTCTTGTTTTGTTTTGTTTTTTTTTCAAAAAAAAAAAAGAGAAAGAGAGCAGATGCTCTGATACATGGACTTTACCCTTCTCTGTGAGCTAAGGCCTTGAGGTGAATCTCTGCTACAGTATTTCATTTTCTATAGAACGTTAAGACAACTGAAGTGAGAACGGAAAGTAAATTTAAAAAAAACAGGCTTCTTTTTTGAGGAGAGAACACACATGTTGATAGATGATAGATAGACAGAGATGCGTTCATACACATGCGAGTGGGTAGGTGGATGTATAAATTGAGAGATAAACTGAGACATGCATATATACAATCATACATGTGGGCAGATGGATAGAGAGTGTGGTAGGTAGAAAAATGACATCCAGACCGTAACCCCCAGAACCTGTGTGGATGTTATCTTCCATGGCAAAAATGACTGTGCAGGTGTGACTGAGGGTACAGCGAGACAATGAGATTATTGGGGTGAACACAATCTACCACATGAGCCCCAAGAAACAAAAGAAAGCGCAGAAGATTGGGTGAGATAGATGGGAGTTGCAAAGTACAAGACGTGGTTTGGGGCAGTGCAAATCATCACTCCTCCAAGACGCAACCTGCTCCAGCAAACTCAGCATCACCAGGGAACTTGTTAGAAATGCAGAATTGTAGGTACCACCCCTGAGGCATCACAAGAAAAACTCCAGAAAACTCCAAGTGACTCTGGTGCCGGTTACAGGCTGGGGAGCGCTGGGACAAGCTGCTGTCTGGCATACGGGTTCTGGAGTAAGACTTGCTGGCTCAAAGCTGGGTCCTTGGCAGGTCACCTGGCCTCTCTGTGTCTCAGTTTCCTCATGAGAAAAAATGGGGAGTCACTGTACAGTGGCCAGCACAGAACAGCCCTCAGTGATGCCTGCTCTGGTCACCTGACAGAAAACTGAAACGTTGGCAGGGGCCTCAGAAGAGGATATGTCATCTCCAGCCGCTGAGGATCTGAGCAACTGTAGGGAAGAACTAGGAATTTGCGTTGCCTCTTGAAAACTATGTAGACTTTGGATCAAATATTGACAGGTAGGGGGTGGGAGTAGGAGGCTATGAGCATTCCAGGAAGCGGAGACTGCTGGGAGCCAAGGTATGAAGGGAAAGGCAGGAGAGCATCAGTGACCTGGGCTCAGAGTGCGATCAGAGAGTGGAAGCAGGCCGGCCAAGACAGCTTATAGTCACAGTGAGAAGGAGAGGAGGGGATTGTGGGAGAACAAGGCCCAAAAGCTTCATGGGGGGCCGAGAGGGGCCAGGGGCTGGATACAGAATTCACTTTAGAACTTGTACCAGCGGGCAGCCTGAAGGGTTTTGAGCAAAGGAACAAGACAGTCAAAGAATGACGTGATGAAAGAGTGGTATTAAAATCCGTGTTCCCCCCATTTGTTGCTGGCAGATTATGTACATACGCATCAGAGTGAAAAGCCTGGAAGGGCACACACCTGAATGTTAACAGTGACTCTCTCTCGGGTGGTGAGAGTACCAGAATGCTTTATTGTTTTGTCTTGGCTCATCTGTATTTTCTAATCTTTCTGCAAAAGACATGCATTGCTTGCATAATTAAAAAAGCAATAAAAGCTGTAAATAATTAACATGCTCTCTCTTCAGGACTTAAACTGGATGGATGTGTTTTCAACTCAGTTATTTCAAATATTTGCTGAATTCCTGGCCTTAGAAAGACGCCATTGAAAACTACATGGCAGCAGGGCCATGCGGGGCAGATGGATGGGGAAGCAAGTTCAGTCCTTCACCCGTGAAACTTCAGACCTTGGTCATAAACAAGAACTCTTTTCTCTGGAGCACAGAGATGCCTTTTGAATCCCACGTGAGGTTTTTCCTGGGGGGTTAGGGAAACCATGGTCTACAGTTCCTGATACTAAGGGCACATGTGGAAATGACAGAGGTGGCTACACACCCTACCTTCTGGAGTTGATGCTCAGTTTCTTCTGCTTGCTGCTCCCACGGGACCCCTTCCCTCTCCTCCGAGGCGGTCCTTTCTTCCATTCTGGCTCAGACCCCCGGTCCTGGGACACCATCCCTGGGGCTGTTGGGTAGGAGAGCTGAAAATACCAGGCATGTTGGTATCATATTGCTCAAAGCCCTTACAGTGGGAACAACAAAGAAGGGTTCTCTCTGCAGATAGGATGCCTATCTGGGGAAATCGAGGCATGGAAATGCTGTATCACCAAGTAGTCTAAGCATTCCTGGGAGGAACCTTCTGGAACCCTACCTAGGCTCGATCCACAGGGGAAAGCCCACACTTGTGGTGTTAACCGAAGGCCTAGGAAACAAGATAGCTGCCCCAACTCTCCTTCTGGGAACCCCCACTCCCAGCACCTAAGTGGATTTTGGAAGAAGAACTAATCTGGGCCTTGAAGCCCCACCTCTCTCAGGCCCAACACCTTATTATGAATCCGCCACTCTCAGGATGAAGGAAGTGATGCCACTCCCTCAGGCTCTGCCCACCCCGGGGGAGAGCAACCCCCGAGGCCCTGTCAGTGTTCTCTACAGTAACCTCGCATTGAAGCTCCAGGATCCCTGTCAGTTGCCCTGACCTGAGACATGCCAGAGCAGCACAACACTCCCCAATTATAAAATCCAGATGCGTGGAACTGCTCTCAAGATAGGACTAGAAACGTATCATTTAATCACCAAGTGAGAACTCGTGAGGCAACCCAACTCCGTTCCCTTTTTGGTCACTGCTCCCAGGAAACTCAGAGGTAAGTTGAATCTGATCATCGTAATTATTTCTCCAGAGTCCCTGGTGCACTAACTCTCCTTTTAAGAGATGGGTTTTTGCCTGGAGTCTGTCTCTCAATGAGTGTCTGGTTAATAACCTTAGATGGCTGAGAGTGCTCTCCTGGGCAGTGCTTCATTTCACTTTTTCCCTCTGCTACCAGGAAGTTCAGAGTTAAATTTTATGTTTACTTAAGAAAGCTACTTCAGCCAGAGTCTTGGGTAAAATAATTTTTCCTTTTAAATTTATCTTGTCATCATTTTCTTTCATTTTGCATTATTGGCCTTGATTCTCTCTGCCCTATTTGTGGTAGCCCCAACTTCCCTCTGGAAACGGCTGAGAAGGTGTCCTAATGGACAGCAGATGTTACAGGGATGGTTTCACGCTTTCTCTCCATCAAGACAAGGCCTGCCTGCTAAGCTTGCTTCCTCAACCCTGTGGCCCTGGGCCAAAGCTGGGCGTTACCTTAGACGTCTGTGCCTGCCCTCCTTCAGTCAGGTTTGTGCTGGTCCATCCTCCAGACACCGCCTTGCTGACCGGTCCAATGTCCGGACCCTCGTCTGGGGGGCTGTCACCAGGGAAGTGCAGTGCCAAGTACACAGAAGTAGCTTTCTCCTTCTGCTCCGTGGGCAGAGGGAGGCTGCGGTTCAAGCAACACCATGTGAGCCGGGGCTCGGCCTTCAGCGAGGGGAAGGGGCCCTGGGCCCTGCAGCTCCCAGGAGTCTCTGAGTGGGTGCACAAGGCCAGCTCAGGCCAGCCCGGGGGAGTAAGGGCTGAGAGGAAGGAGCTGGGCCGGAGGGAGCAGCAGGGGCTGAGCACTGGCAGAGGGGGCCCCGAGTGAGGGTCGAGTGGGGCCTTCTCAGGAGGCTCTCCCACCTCTCTGCTGGGTGCCCAGGGACTTGGGACGCCAGCAGAGGGCCAGGCCTTTGCCCCAGCGCCGCCCATGCCAAGGTTGCCACTGTCATGGGTCTCACTCCTCTGGGAGTCACAGGACAGGGTATGTAGGAAAGAGGCCATCTCCCTGGGAGCCCCAGTGGTCAAGCTCAGAGACACCCCCACTGCTGGGGTGCTGGTGTCCAAGTGTCCTTTCTCTTCTCCTTGCACCCCCTTTCTCCTGCCCCACAGCTTGGACCAGCTGGGGTACTCCCCGAAGCTGTTTGCTTCACCTGGGGCCAGGTCTGAGGCTGGGCCCGGAGGCAGGACCGTCCCCATCCCTGATCCAACAAAGGAGGCCGGTTCCTTGGGCCGCCCACTCCTGCAGAGAGTGCCCTGGCCTTGTCCCAGACCCTGGGTCTCTCCCTGAGGGAACTTGAGGAGGTACTTAGGGGGAAAGGCAGTGTCGGCCAGGGCAGGGAGGACTCCGGGAGCCCGAGGCGGGGTGGCCGGCTGGGAGTGACCCCGGGGGACTACAGCTGTAGGACTCAGTGTGACCTCCTTGTCTCTCGGCCCCACTGGCCTCAGGGCTGAGGAAGAAGCAGTGGAAGAGGCGCCAGAGGCCTCCATGGGCCTGGGCTGGGCCCTCGCCATGCCGTCGGCACTCCAGTGCAGCCCCCCTGGCTGGTCCCCAGGGTCACTGTCCTGGTTCCAAGATGGCAGGGAGGCGGCCTGCTCGGGGCCCCCTGGGGTCTCACCTCCTGCTCCCAGAGGCCCCGGCTGCTCCTGGCAGCTCAGCTCCTCCACCCTCAGCTTCTTCCTCTCTGAGGGGAGTTTGCCCGCAGTGGGCTGTTGCTCTCCAGAGCTCCCGCTGGGCTGTCTCAGGATGACGGTTTGGGCCCGCTGACAGGCGTCCTTCATGCCCTCACCACCGCAGGTGCCTTCTCCTTCCAGCTTGGGGTCTGGCAAAACTGGCCTGGGAGCCTCTAGGTCCCCTCCTTTGAGGGGCCCAGGTACTGGGGACAGCTGACACCCCAATTCCAGCCTCTCATTTGGAGGAAGCAAAGGGCTCTTGCTGCCCAAAGAGGGGGGTTCTCTGCAGTTTGTGGTGGGGGATGACACAGCCCTGTTCACCCCGGGCTGGTCACTGCCTCCTGCTCTGGCCACCATCTCCCTCTGCTTGGGGGGCTCAGTCACCAAGAAGGTCTCTGTGGCTGGCGGACTTCCCCAAGGCCCGGGCTTGGTGCCCACAGAAGTGTCCCCACAGACAAGGGTCCTCCCATCCTGGGATGGGGCTTTGCGCTGGCCCCCATCTGCCTCTTCCTGGAGAGGAAGGTCCAGCTCTGTCCCACTGCCCACTCTCCCCTCCCTCACCTTCCTGCCTCCATGGTGGCTGGTTTTCAGCTTCTGGTAGAGTCTCTTGAACGTCTCATTCCCGTACACTTGCCACTTCTCCTGGGAAAACATCTTCAACTTCCTCTGGCTGCGTTTCCTACCGGCCACTCTGCCCTTGCCTGCTGCCCCCTCCCCTACAACAGCTCTCTTTCCATCTAGGTCCTCTGCAGGGGCCACGGCGTCTCCAGTGGGGGGACACAGCAGGTCCTCCACTGCAGCCTGTCTGACCAGGGCCCGGGGGTGACAGCTGGGGACATCCACCAGTTGGGCAGGGACGGGCCTGGGGCTCAGAGGCTTCTGCCTCCTGGGGCAGGTGTCCTGGGGGTCTGGGGGCTCCTGCCACATCCTGGTGCCCTCAACAAAGGGCAGTGAGTTGCTCCTGGTGACAGGGATGCACTCCACGGTGGTGGAGAGCTGAGTGGGGATGGAGTGAAAGAAGAGGGGCCGGGCCTTGTCCGGGGCGGTGCAGGTGGAGCGAGTGGCGCAGAGGGCCCCAGGTCTCCTCCGGCCGGGCTCCAGCGCCCGGATCTCGAAGTGGAAGGAGTCCTTGTAGGTGTAGGGCACGGGCAGGTCGATGCTGCCCTGCTTGGACAGCACGGTCTTACGGGGCCGCACGTGGTCCAGCTGCGGGTCGTCCACCACGGCCTGGTTGTGTGAGATGAGCCTGGCGATGCGCTCCTCCAGGTGCCGCTTCTCCAGCTCCAGGCTGGCCCCCCGCCCCGCCGGCTCGGCCCCGGCCCCCCCAGGCGCCGGGACCCCCTCCCCCTCGGACTCGGCACTGTGCTCCGACAGGCTGTGCAGGGGGCTGCAGGGGGCCAGTGGCTGTTCCACGCTGTCTGAGCGGGACAGGTAGCCCGAGTCGGTGCTCTCACACTTTCTCAGCCGGCTCTCCAAGGCCTTGGTGTCCCCGGGCTTCTCCGAGGACATCGCCTGCTGCTGCTGCAGGGAGCACGACCTGCTGGCCGTTGGAGACTTCTGCTCTGGCAACTTACGCCTGGGGTGTGGGCCGGCTGGGGGGAGCCCAGGAGAAGCCGTCCGGGTGGAGTCCAAAGGGGCCTCTCTGCCAGCAAATGCGGACCCTTGGCAGGGAACGGCTTCCAGCGTCAGATCCAGGTTCTTGGCTGTCGGGCACACGTGCGTGGGGGGCTCTGGGCAGTGCCCAACACCCTGCATGCCCGGAGAAAGGGATTTCTCTGATCTGGCCCCATCACGCCCACCCTGGCTCCAGCTGTCCCCCTTGCCAGCTGCTCTGGAGGTCTCTCCAAGCTTGTCCCCCTCCTCTAGGAGGCTGCCCCCGGCGCCATCAGACTCTGAGGACAGCCGAGAGTTGTTGAGGTGCGTCTGGGTACGTCTGTGCTTATACAGGTTGCTCTGGGTCTTAAAAGCGATGCCACAGCTGGCACATGGGAAGGGCCTCTCCCCCGTGTGGGACCGGATGTGCTTCTCCAGAACACTGGGCTTCAGGCAGTCCCGGCCACAGTGTGGGCACAGGTGCTTGCCAGCACTGCGCACTTTGCCCGGACTGCCCAGTGTGGGCCCCAGGCTCGGCGACAGGACAGGCAGAGCACCCACGATATTCACTGTGAGTGTCGGGGCCGCCGGCTTCCCGACCTGGGGAGGGCCAGGTCCTTCAGGCTGCAACAGGGGGCTGAGAATGAAGGGCACGCTGCCCCCTTCCAGGCTGCCCGTCACTAGGGGGGCACGTGGCTGGAGGCCCCCAGGAGGCACCGTGTGGTACAGTGGGATGGGCAGGGCCTTCAGGAACACAGCCGGGGCCAGGCCCTGCTCCGGTGGCAGAATGACAGGGCCCAGGGTCAGGCGAGGCAAGGCCTGCCCACTAGGGGTTCCTGGGGGTCCAGGAGCAGGAGCTGGCTGGTCCCCGGCAGGTGAGGCAAGGCAGTTGAGATCTGGCACCTCCATCGCACATCATCTGGATGACCCAGGATGCCGGGTCACCTGCAGACAAAACCAAACTTTACCACGGGCACTTCTCATCGTACGGCACACTCTCCCTTGCCTCCCACCAGGCAGCTCATCACCCTGCAGAAGCCTGACAAGAATCCCCCAAGAAAAGTATTCTTATCCCCATGTGAGGAAAGGGCAACTGAGGCCCACAGCCGAAGTGACTTGTCATGCAGCTGAAACATGGCAACACAGAATTTGGATCCAGGTCTGTGTGAGTCCTGTCTCTTATTTAACATGTTCAAAGGGAGCTCTTGATTCTTGCCCTCTACAGGGGTCCATGACAGGCTTGTCACTGTCACCCCCTGACACCCAGCACGGTGCCCTGTGCAGAGGAGACACTCAGAAAATGTGCTGACTTCATGAAAAAGCAAAGTTGTGTAGCTCAGAAGGTCCTCACAGTGATCCCATGCTTTGGGGCAAGTCCCTTTCCTTATCTGGAACTCAGTCGCCAGATCTGTAAAATGGGCAGAGCAGCTCCCTATGGCTCTTGCCACACTGCAGTTCTGTCTCTGCTATTGAATGAGGCAACAAGGAAGAAACCTCACCGGAGGGGAAGCTTACAGAATCTAGCCAATGAAAACACACGACCCCCAACGAAATTTGAATTTCAGATAAACAATGCACAGTTCTTTGATATACATCCCAAATCTTGCATGTGTCATGCTTATACTAAAACATTACGCATTTTTCACCTGAAATCCCAATGGGACTGAGAATCCTATATTTTACCTGGCCACCTCACCAGGAAAAGCACTTCCTAAACCTCAGGATCAGGCTTGGGCCTCTGCTCAAAGGTGGGGCTTTCAAAGCCCATCACATCCAGCTGGGACACAATTGGTTCCCTGTCAGCCAGCAGGATCAACTGGGCAAATGCTAAGCAAGGGAGTGAGAGAGACCCAGACCTGCTCTTCAAACAAGGAAAGGAAAGCTAGAAGCAATGGGAAAATGCCAGACAGGCCCATGCTGACAGGATTGGGGTCTCCAGCTCCTTTTTCCTCAGGCACCCCTCCTCCAGGGCCTCCCTAAGCACTTCACCCATCCCCCAGCTTGGCTCCTCAAGAAAGCAAATCCAAACTCCAGCCTTCAGCAGCAAGGTTGTCGCAGGAGGGTAAGATGGAGGTAGTGGCATGCTGGCGCCAGCTCACACGGGCTCACGAGAGCTGATTGTTAAATTCTCAGGAATTTTGCAAGTTGGTTGTTAACCATGGCTGTCATAAAGAAAAATTAAATTATATCATCTTAAAATGCAATAGATTACATTAAAAGCAACGGTACTACAACTAGGTATCACATGCAAAAGAATGAACTTAAACTCTAATTTCACACCATACACAAAAATTAACTCAAAATGGATCAAAGACCTAAATGTAAGAGCTAAAACTACAAAACTCTTAGAAGAAATTATAGGAGTAAATATTCATGACTTTGGATTTTGCAGTGACTTGTTAGAGATGACACCAACAGAATAAGCAATTCAAAAACAAGATAAATTGGACTTCCTCAAAATTAAAAACTTTTGTGCATCAAAGGACACATCAGAATGGGTGAAAAATATTTGCAAATTGTACATCTGATATATCCAGAATTCATGAAGAACGCTTACAACTCAATAACAAAAAAAAGACAAGCAACTCAGTTTAAAAATGAGCGGAGGACTTGAAGAGACATTTCTCCAAGGAAGAGATACAAATGGCCAAAAGCACAGGTAAAGATGCTCGATATCATTAGTCACTAGAAAAATGTAAATCAAAAACACTATCAAATATGAGTTTACACTAACGAGCAAGGCTGTGGTAATAATAATAACAAACTGGAAATAAGTGTTGGCGAGGATGTGGAGAAAGTGGGACAGTCACACACGGCTGGTGGGGATGGAAAATGGTGCAGCCACTGTGGAAAACAGTGTGGCAGTTCCTCTAAAAGTTAAACACAGAACTACCACATGACCCAGCAATTCCACTTCTAGAATAGAAAATACCCAAAAGAATTGAAAATAGGTATTCAAATAAAAATGTGTATATGAATGTTGATAGCAGCACAATTCCCAATCGCCAAAAGATGGAAACAACCCAAATGCCCATCAACCGATGAATGGACAAACAAAATGTGGTCTATCAATATATTTTTCAGCCATAAAAAGGAATAAACCTTAAAAACATGCTACAACATGGATGAACCGTGAAAACATTATGCTAGGTGAAAGAAGCCAGACTCAAAGGGCCACATTTGTATTATCCCATTTATATGAAAAATCCAGAATAGGCAAATTTATAGACACAGAAAACAGATTATAGTGGTTACAAGGGGTAGAGAGATAGAACGAGGAACAGCTGCTTCATTGGGTACAAGGCTTCCTTTTGGTGTGCTGAACATGTTCTGGAACTAGATAGAGGTAGTGGTGGCACATTACGAATGTACTAAATACCATTTAATTGTACACATTAAGTAGTTAAAATGGTAAATTTAATGTGTGAATTTTACCTCAGGAAAAAAGTACTAAATACTAAAACTCATCACTTACCAACTATTTTATTACATCTTACCATTCTCAGTGTTCTTGAGGTTAGCTACATTGGTGGCGTTGGTGTAATGTAAATACCAGCTCACTCCACATCCCACCTCTTCCCAATTTTGGGTTCAGTAATGTCATGTTCACAGTTTGGAACTGGCCATGGTGGGAGTATTTACACCATGGAAATGGGCAAATGCTACAAGTCAGTCCTTTTTTTAATCCTGAGACCATCTCTCCTATTCTCTATTACTCACAAATCTGTCTAACGTTATGAATCTCACAGAACAATGCCACCTTCCTCAAAACATTTGAGACCTTATCAGTATTTAAGGAACAATTTAAAGGCAGGTATCTCTAGAGATCAGCAGGGAGCTGCTAGAATGACTCAGGGCTAATGTAAGTAGCAGACAATGGCTGACCTCCAGACACTGCATCCTCTGCGAGCTAAGGAATTTCAAGGTGCTCCCCAAGGGAACCGTCAGACCTGAGTTTCTGCCCTGCTCACCTGGCTTGCTGGTCTCTGCCTGAGACCCAGTTCCCTGGGTTCTCAGGACAGGTCACTTGGGCAGAACTACTGGACGATCAGATGAAATCGTGTGTGTAAAAACACTGAGGGCGGTGCCAGGCAAGGAGTCACTTGAGTTCGACTTACTTGAGTTTTCAACCATTCACCATAATATTTTGAATTATTAGCTAGTGATTCCTCCCCCTCCCGCTCCTTCCTCCTACCCGTCTCTTCCCCCATCAGTTAGCACAGCAGGATCCCTTCTTTGCCTCTGGGAAGGGGTGCTGCTCAGGTTGGGTTCCCAAGAAAAGGACGCTATTGCAAGGATTTTGTTTGGGAAGCAATCCCAAGAAACACTCACAGGGGAGTGGGAAAGCCGGGTGACAGAAGCTATGCAGCCATCCCTCACTGGGGCAGCTGGAGCATCACAGGGCTGGGAACACACCTCAGTTACCCAAACCTGGGGCAAGGGAGCTGTCAAGCATCGAGGGCCACTCCTGGGAACAATGACATGCTGGCAGGTCCAGCTGGCTGAGTGGACGCACTGAGCTGGCCCTGGTGGCCCCAGAAAGCCACCAGGCATAACAATGTTGCCCATGGCTGGCTCCAAAATGACAAGTGCAGCGGGAGATAGACGGGCAGGGCTTCTGTGGAAGCTGCTGTGGCAGAAACAGAATGAAGACTTCTGAATTCTAAAGCCTAAACCCTAAAAACATCTGAAGAGGATGAGCCAGTTTTCCCAGCCCTTGGGTTATGATGGCCCTGGGTTGGGAGGAGGTAGCAGGAAGGCAGAGGGAAGGGAGGAGACCTCCAACTTTGGCTTCACGGGGTCAGTTGGAGGGGTGACCTGGACCCAGTCCCCCAGGGCCATCTGGGCCGCCCCAGGCCACAGAGCAGCAGCCCACAGCTCATGTCCAGCCAGGAGGGGATGGAGGAAGCCCACAGGTTTCCCACACCCAGAGCCATGCAGCCCCAGAATAAATTTCAGAGCACCCAAGAGAGGCCCGGCAGTGACCAGGAAAATGGGTCATAAAATGGGTCAAACGGCATGTCCTCGAGGGGTATCTCGGGGAAGCGGGGGCTGCTCGAGGAGCTGAGGACCAAGCCCCACACATCCCCCCCAAATATGCCCAACCTCCGGGGGGGAGGAGAAAAGAAGCCCAGAACTGACTGCCTCAGGGTGGGAGGAGAGGGGCTTCAAAATAGAAATTCCGGAAAACAGAGCGCACTTCTCACACACCTGCCGTGGGTATCGTTTTGCTCTCTCTGCAGCATGTTCTGTGATCACAGCAAAACTGACGCCTTTTAGGAGCAGCGGATCCCTGCCTGCAGGATAAGGAGCCAGCTAGCACCTTCCCGGGAAATGGCACGTTTCTCCAGAAACCTCAAAGCGCCGCTGCTAATTTTCCTCACCCTGAATCAAGGAGGTCGCAGATCACACCATCCACGTTAGACTCATGGGGAAACCAAGACACAGGTTTGGGAAGGTGGATCTCAGGAAAGGTTCTGGGAAGGCCACCTGGTCAGCTAGACTCATTGTCAAGGGCTCACCCTTGCCATCATGAGGGCCCACAACGCCGCACTCTGCCACGTATGCAGCCCCCCACCTCCAGCGACCCCCAAGCCAGTAATATTCTTGGGTATGAGTGTGCAGCATTACGGAGAGTGGACAGAGAGCTGGGAGAAACGAGGGACAGCAGTGACTATTTCCAAAGCCCCCATCCTCCTAAATAACCCACAAAGGGGCAAAGAAAGAAATAGGCTTTATAAATTCACAGTTGGGGCCCCTCGGAGGAATGTACACAATGTATTAACCACAACTTTTCACAAAGAACTAAACAACAGCTGAGACTGTTGTTTTAGTTACAAGTTTCCAAAGCTTCAATCAGTCCTGCACCCCTGTCACCTGCTATACCATGTGTGGGGACCACTCAGGCCGTTACTTCCTCCCATGCCTGGGTAATGGGGGTCTGTTTTGCTGAAATACCCTGACTCTAAAAGGGAAGTGTTTGCACAACAATGTGAATGTACATAGCACCACTGAACTGCACACTTCAACATGGTTAAAATGACAAGTTTTATGTTATGTCTATTTTACAACTTTTAAAAAGTAAAAAAAAAAAGAGGAGGGAGAGAGGAGGGAACCATATCTTTACTTGATGAGCCGAAGACTTAGAATCATATAAAAACCCGCACACGGATGTTTACAGCAGCTTTAGTCATAATCACCAAAACATGGAAGCTACCAAGACGTCCTTCAGTGGGTGATGGATAAATAAACTGTGGTCCATCCAGACCGTGGAATATTATTCAGCACTAAAAAGAAATGAGCTGTCAAGCCAGGAAAAGGCATGGAGGAAACTTAAATGCATGTTACTAAGTGAAAGACGCCACTCTGGAAAGGCTGCAGACTGTGTGATTCCAACTACACAACATTCTGGAAAAGGCAAAACTATGGGGCCAGTAAAAAGACCAGTGGTTGCCAGGAGGTGGGAGCAGGAGGGCTGGACAGTTAGAGCACAGGGTTTTAGGGCAGTGACACTACTCTGTGTGACACTGTCATGACGCGTACGTGTATTTTTACATTTGTCCAAACCCACAGAATGGACACCACCAAGAGTGAACCCCAATGTGCACTCGGTTAATACCAATGCATGATACTGACTCCCCAGTTACACAAAAGCACCACATTAATGCAAGACGCTGCTGACAGAGGAAGCTACAGGAGGGAGTGGGTTAGGGTGGTGTTTGGTGTCTGTGCTTTTCCCTCATTTTCCATAAACCTAAAACTGCTCTAAAAAATTAAGTCTACCAACTTAAAACACTTTTTAAATCAAAACAATTTTTAAAAAGGCATATGAAAAGATGTTTATCCTCGCCAACCAAGAAATGCAAAGCATATTTACCAGGATGCCATATTTTTACCTATCAGAGTAAAACAGCAAAACAATAACAACAAAAAAAGCAATAAATAAGTACTTGAAATAACTGGAGAAAAAAAAGAGGGGAGGACTATATCATTGCCACAATTATCATTGTTTTCTAAGAACTATTAAATAAATATATAACTATTCATCTTTTTAAGTGCGTATCTGTGGGCCCCTCAGATGATCTTGCTCATCCAAGTGGTATGGTCCCATATTTGGGGGTCTATACCTCTAATTTAAGATCTCAACCTGGGACACCTTCAGGCTAGACCCTGGAGATGGGTCCGATCTCCTTCCTTCCTCCCTGAGCCCCCGAGGTTGTAGCCACGGGCTCCCCTGTCCTCTGGTGTCCACGCCAGTAGGTCAGCATAGGGAAGGAAGAGAGCCAGCCAGCGCTGGTCCCAGGTGGCTCTGTCTCTCTATGAAGGCCACACTTTTGCTGGGTGGCGTCTCCAGGTCCCAATTACAGCTCCAGCCCCTGGCCTCTGGGGTAACACTGCCAGCCCTCGCCCCCTCCTTAAACTTCCCCCAAGAGCCCACTCACACTTGCATCTGGGCCTTCCAGGACCCAATGTGAAATTACAACTTAAATTATGTGCATGGTTGAGTTTTCCCAGCAAGCGAGAGCATCTCTGACTTTTGTCAGATTCTAGAGCAGTCTAGAAGGTGAGTGGGAGTGGGACTGTCCGGTCAGGTAGAGTAGCACCCCTCTGAAAGCAGGAACCCTTCCCCACGCTGCTACAGAACCTCACTCCAGGGGCCAAACATATGGCGGTTCTCGCTACAACTTTACCCAAATTCATTCCGCTTGATGACAAAATATATTTTGATTAAACAAATTGAGGTAACTGAGCCAAGAGGGAGCTTACAGACAAAACCATGGTGTGCAGAAGGCTCATGCAGAAACGCGTCCCTTCAAATTGCCTGGTTTCATTATACAAATCCTGTGGTTTCCCTGTAGATGGTCGGTAGGTTTCAGATGTTTCAATGTCAGGGTGGCTTGGCCAGATGGGGAGGCTGCCCTCTCCTGTCAGGCCTGCCCAGGGCCGGGGTTCCCTAGGTTGACAAGAAAACACTCCCAAGTTCAGGCTTTAGTTTGCTACTTACCCCACTGAGTGGCTTCTGCAAGTCCCTTCAACATAAAGGACTCTCCTTTGTCAAATGGGGATAAACACGGAGGATTAAATAGATACCATCTACCAGCACTTGTCACAGCCTAAGCCCCAAAATGGGAGCAACCTGCTAAAAACGATTAATATGATTTTCTCTTTTTTGCTTTTCCAAGTCAATTGGCTTTACCTCAGGCAGCCTGAGGTGTGTCTCTGCCTAAAGAGAGATGGTGACAACATACATGTTTACCTTCGTCACAGACGTAGCTGAGTCTTACATAGCGTCTATCCTGTACCAGTCACTGGTCCAACTGCTTTACCTGTATCAGGTCACCTGACCCACACAATGACCTGTGAGGAAGGCACCGCTCTGGTCCAGTGTGGGGAATGATGCCCTGACAGGTGGAGAGATTTACTCAAGGTCAAGTCGTTGGGAAGTGTATTCCTTTCGAAAGAAGGAAGACGGACAGAACCAGGTGAGATCCAGCCTCAAATATGCAAACTAGGATTTCTGGTCAGACAGACAATAATCTTGAGAGCAGATACTGTTGCTGAGTGAGAAAGGGTTTTTTTAAATTATCTTCTCTCTTTGTTTTATTGTTTCAGGCACCAAGGCAGGAGGACGTGTGCCTGGAGTTGGGTGGCCCTACGTCCAATGACTGGTGTCCTTAGAAGAAGAGAGGAGAGGATACAGAGGTACAAGAGAAAAGGCCCTGTGAAGACACATGGGACCACGGAGGCAGAGATTGGAGTGACGCGGCCACAAGCCAAGGGCCGGCCAGGGACCCAGAAGCTGCGAGAGGCAGGAAGGAGCCTCCCCCAAGCCTTCAGAGGGAGCACGGCCCGGCTCACACCTTGATTTTGGACTTCTGGCCTCCAGACTGGGAGAGAATTAATTTCTGTTGTTTTATGCCTCTCAGTTTGAGGGACTTTGTTATGGCAGCCACAGGACACTAGTACAGAAAATAAAGAAAATGATGCCATTTTCCTAGCCCTGGAAGATGGTGAGGAGGGAACGGGTTACATGAGGTAGGCGAGCAGGAGAGTCAGGTTTCAATCAAGAGAGGAGAAGGTGTGGGGGCAACACCAGGGCTTGTCCCATCTCCCTATTGAAAAACTGTATGGAGACGTCCAGGGCAAAGCAAGGGTGAGCAGAGGGAGCCCCACCCCAGGGAGCCCCCATGCCGAGGTCCTCCCATGGCTTAGATGGGGGTTGACTTAGAGCTCGCAGAGTGCTGGAAAGGGGCACCTAGTAGGAAGAATAGCTCTGTAATGAGAGCCCCAGCGTGGACCCAATGGATTGCCAGATGCCATCTTGAAGATGTGAGGGGCATGGTGGGAACAGAACGTGAAATGTGGGGACACAGGGGCCTGGACGTTTATTAAATTGGCTCCACACAGTGGTTAGGTTAAGGGAGATGGCTCTGGAGGCATTTACAGATGCTGTGACTTCCGATGACCTGCACAACTTCCTTGTGACTCAGTTTCCTCATCTGTAAGATGGGGAAATACTAGCACCTCCCCCATAGGGTTGTGTGAGAGTTAAATGAATTTTAAACAGGCCTGGCCCAAAGTACAAACTCAGTGAAGTCAACAAATACATGCTCGCTTTTTGAAAAATTTCCTCCCACTACCCAGGGAGTAGGGC
Source organism: Rhinolophus sinicus (assembly GCF_036562045.2). Lineage (NCBI taxonomy): Eukaryota > Metazoa > Chordata > Mammalia > Chiroptera > Rhinolophidae > Rhinolophus > Rhinolophus sinicus. The sequence goes on from NC_133762.1 coordinate 19,576,448, forward strand.
TTTTGAGCAGATCCAGTCAGCTACAGGCAACGTAAAGGAACATTTTCTTTTCATATATCCAAGGTGCAGCATGAGCTATGTTTTTGGGCTGTGAAACTGTCTCTGAATTATTACATTTAATGGCTGCATACTATCAGTCTTGACCCAGGACGGCCAGTGTCCCAAACAGTATTCGGCAGATGGGAGGTGTTTAATAAATATTTGTGGAATGAATGAAGTGCAGTCTGGGGGAAGACTGTGGAGTCACTCAACATGAGGTGAGGTTGAATTCAACCTCAGAGGTTGCCCAAAAAGGAAGACAATGTCCGTCGCTTGGCACTGCCCCTAGCCGTCAAGTCCATCAGCGTGTGGCAGCTAAAATGAGGAGACCTGAAGCCTTGGTCAGCGGAGCTCCCCTTGGCCTCCCCACCATGAGCATCTCACTGCTGATTGCAGTTCCAGTGTTTGCAGGGTTTCAGGTACAATGTGCATTGAATATACAAGCCCCCTACTGCATTTGTGGATGAAACAAAGAAATAAGTTTCAACACCAAAGGAAAAACTGGCTGAGTTGGAAGTACTGAGAAATACTGTTTGTAGTGGCCAAAAAAGTGGTCTCAGTCCCTTACACCTCCCTGTTTCCACAGCCTTTGCAGGGGGACTTGCTGCTCTGCCCTTCAAGAGATGGAGACTTTTTATCTACCCCTTGATTCTGGGTAACAGAGTGGCACTAGCGATGGTGAGCGGGTTCCAAGACTAGGGCTTGGGACACGGGGTGCATCTGCTCTGCCTCCTCCGTGAGAACAAGCCCAAGCTAGGGGACTGAACAATGAGAGGCCACATGGAGCCCAGACCAGCCATCCCCGGGGAGGCCCTCCTGGCCCAGCCAGTCCCTCCCACACTCACATGTGTAAGTCCAGCCAAGATAAGAAAAACCACTCAACTGAGTCTAGCCTAAAACACTGACCCATAGAATCAGAAGCTAAATAAATGGTTCTCATTTTAAGCCACTGTGTTGGGGGTTGTTTGTTAGATAACAAGAGATAACTGAACAAAGAATGTGGCTTCAGCATGGTACCTGACTAAAGAATTTTAAGGGTAATTTTGACCAGTGCTGATGTCTACCTTGCCACATCCCTCACGGGCTGTGACGCTACTGATAACCCACTTCTCACAGTGGACATTGCTGGGCTAGATAAATTCATTAGCATTGAAAGGGTCATTATTGATGAGCCCCCTGGAAATGGCATTGTACTTTCTATTTTCCTCAAATATCACAAGGTCTTGACATGCTTCAGACCTGAGTTTCTTCAGCTTCCCTTTTTCAACCACTGGTCACCTTTCCAGCTCATTTGGTGTCCACAGGGCCTGTGTCTGCTGATCTTTACCCTCTGTTTTCTCACCCATTTCTTTGAAGGGCTTGGACTGCCCATAAATCTGCATTTTACCCTATAGCAAGATTATCTTCCTCTGTTTCTTGGGGCAAACCAGCTGAAGTACTTGCATATTTTTTGACACGCATTTTAATTCAGAAATGTTCTCTGGAATGCAAACTAACTAGCTAGGAGAGAGGCTGCGGGTCACTATTGGCAGAGAGAGTTGGCAGAGAGAGCGCCAACCCCCCTTGGCTTAGAGTACACTGGATGGTCGGCCATGATGTGTCACCTCAGCTGGGGGCTCATAAGAATGATCGAGACACTCACACTAACAAGCATTAGCTTTATTTAGTAAAGTATTTCAAACCAAAAGTGATAGACGAATTAGCACTCTTCAGAGCGACATTAAATGGAGCGTACGACTATCGTGGTTTCATTTCTACCTATTGATCTTTTCATCCACGCAAAGGTTTATGGAACACCGACGGTGTGTCACAAAAGAGCTCGTATTATGGAACTTGCATTCTAGTTAGGGAGACAGACAATTTTTTTAAAATAAGTTATATAATGTATCAGAAAATGATAAGTGTTATGGAAGGAAAGAGAGCATGGTAAGGAAAGATGGTAAGGAAAGATAGGAGTGGGAGGGAGGGAGGTGGGAGAGGGGCCAGGCAAGGAGGGAGGGCCGCTACTTTACACGGGACGGGTCAGGTGAACCACACTGAGAAGGTACTGTCTGAACAAACACAGGAGGCTAGTGACGGAGCGAGCCAAGCTGGTATGTGGGGGAGGAGGGTTTCAGGCAGAGGGAACACCCAGGAGTGTGCCTGGTGTGCGTGAGGCTTAACTAAATGTAAAGGAAATGCAGTCAGGGATGCCAGATGTCCAGCAATATTTTGTGATTCTTTCTGGAAAAAGCTTTTCGTTCCCTGGGCCTTTGTTTCCTCAATGGCAGGACAGGGCAGGAAAATGTCTGGGTACAAAAAGACCTGAAATTGTACGTATCGAGGCACCGTTCTTAGCTAAATGACAACCAAGAGGCCTGTCTTTCTTACTGCTGTGCCTACGACTCAGCTGCATGGCAGATGGAGAAAGCTCAGTTTACAGCTTTACTGCTGGCTGACAGACAAGCCTCACACAAAGGTGAGGATGGTCACCCAGGACCACCCCTCTTTCTCCACAGAACACAGCTTTGAAGGTGACCTCTGCTAGCCATCACGCACGCCCCAAAGGCAGCTCTTCCCATTAAGGGCCTGGAGGTATATCATGATCCCTTGCAGCTTAGAACATATCAAATCGTACCTAACACCACAATTCACAATCGCCTGGCAGGGTAGAAACAGATTTGTTTGTTTATGAAGTGAAATCACATAATTCAGAATATTGTCTTGGTGATGGCTATTGTTTTAGATAATTACATTAATTAGGCAGGGAAATAGCAAACAGATGCTGAATTCAAGGCTGGGGAGGACAAAGAGTCCCAAATACTGACGGGATTCTGAGAATCACAACACTTAACCCCTACGTGTTAAACTGCCCGCTTTGGAAATGCAGCGTTTGGAGGGACACTTTGTGAGTGCTCACAGCATGTGCACGAAATCCAGGGCGCGGATGGGTTTTACTCGTAAAGGTATGGGAGTCTCGGTGAGGGCTGGGGGGTTTTCTTCAGTTTATTTTTTCAGTTACAGTTGACATATTACAGTTAACTAGGGCCTGCAAAGATTATCTTTTGGCTGCAGAGAGCTGACAAGAGATCACACCCCTCAAACTTCATCTTTCAGCAATACCACCCTGCACTGAGTTTTGTTGTTGTGTGTTTTTTTTTAATTAAGGATCAATTTACATATAGTACTATTCACCCTTTTTAGTGTATAATTCTAAAAATTTTGATAAACAGATATAGTTGTGTAACTACCAACAGAGTCAAGATGCAAAAGAATACCTCCCCACGGCCCAAACTGTCCCATACCTCTTTGGTCAGCCCCTTCCTCCACCCCTAGCCCCTGGCAACCACAGATCCATCTCTGTGCCTATAGTTTTGCTTTTTCCAGAATGTCATATATATGGAGCTATAGCCTATGTCGCATTTTCAATCCAGCTTCTTTCTCTGAGCAGAATGCCTTTAAGATCCATCCAAGCCACTGTGTATTTCAGCAATTCATCCCTTTTGATTGCTGAACAGTATTCGGGTATGTGGGTGTGGCACAATTTGTTTATCCACTTCCCTCCCTGCTGGATGGTATCTGAGGAGGCCTGTGCAGACAGTCAGGACGTTCACTGCCATCCAACAGCAATGAAACCACCCTCACCCACACTGTCAGTGGAAGTCACATGGGAATAATCACAAGTCAGCCTATCTTTCCCAGGCTCTGCCATCTCCCAAGGGAGAGATCAGTGACAGCCTAGTGGGGAGCTACAACTACCACCCTCACCAAGCAGTAATGACGAGCCCCTCCTTGGGGGCTCAACAGAAAGTGAGTAAGTGACCTGGACCTCTAGCTACCCTCTTCTCCTGCCAAACAGCATCCAGAAACGCCAGCTGAGGCCGAAGGTTTAATCAATCCAGACTCTATAACATAGTACCCAAAATGTCCGAGTTTTCATTAAAACTCACTTCTACAAGGAACCAGGAAGAGCTCAAACAGAATGAATATAAGATAATCTGTAGATGCCTAGACCAAGACACAGGAGACATTGGGATTATCTGACAAAGATTTTAGAGCAGCCATGATAAAAATGTTTCGATGGACACTTACAAATGTGCTTGAAACAAATAAAAAATAGAAAGTCTCAGCAAAGACATAGAAAAAAAGAAAAAAATTTTAAAAACAGCCAAACGGAAATTTTAGAACTGAAAAATATTATCACCAAAATTTTAAAAACTCAACGATGGGCTCAACATCAGAATGGAGGGAACAACAGCAACAACAACAAATCAGTGACTTTGAAGACACAACAGTAGAAATTTCCCAGTCTGAACAACAGAGAGAAAATAGGCTGAAAAAATAAACAGAGCGTCAGAGACCGGTGGGACTAACACAAGCTATAGAATCCTGTCGTCAGAATCACGAACGGAGAGGGGACGAGGACCGGGCGAAAGCCGTCAAAGAAAATACGGCTGAAAACTTCAATTTGGCAAAAGGTATAAACCCATGGATTCAGGAAACTAGTGAACCCAAAACAGGATAAAATCAAAAAAATCCTCACCAAAATACATCAGAGTCAAACTTCTGAACTGTCAAGACAAAGAAAAAATTCTTGAAAGAAGTGAGAAAGAAATGACACTTTACCTAAAGCAGACAACAAATTCTAATGACAGCAGGTTTCTCATCAGAAACTTGGAGGCCAGAAAGAAGTGGCAAAACATTTTTCAAGGAATGAAAGAAAAGAATTGTCAACCCAAAATTTTACATCCAGCAAAAAGATTCTTCTTGAATGAAGGAGAAATCCAGACATTCTCAAATAACGGAAAACAAAGAGAATTTGTCACCAGCAGACATACCTTAAAGAAATGGGTAAAGGAAGTTCTCTGAACAGAAAGCAAACAATAAAAGGACACTTGGAACACCAAGAAGGAAAAAGAACTATGGAGAGAGTGAAAATATAGGTGAATGCAGTATTTCCTTTGGAATTTTCCAAATGACGTTTGATAGTGGAGACAAAAACAGCACTGACTGATATGGTTCTAAATGTATTAGAAGAAATTTGTAAGACAATTGTAAATGGGAGAAGGTAAAGGGAGGTAAAGTTTCTACATTTCACGCCAACTGGTAAATACTGACACCAATAGACTGTGATGAGTATAGCCACATAATTAATATGAGGCTATCTGAGGGAGTCTGCCTGAACCACAGACCACAAATGTGATCCCTCTGCAACCACACAGCTTCAGATTGGAGAGGATGTGTGTGCACCTCTTGTCAGTGACACTAGGGCCTTGTGCAGCCAAAGCACAGCCCACCTGTGGCTGGAGGTCCACACAGAGTGGCTGTTCCTTCTGCAAGCCCTACTTCCTACCACACAGCCCAGGAGCTCCGAAGGCTTGTGTCCCCACTATGCACAGACTCCCAAAGCACACCCACGGCTCCTGTTGTCCAGCGCCTGCTTTCTGCCCGCACTTCAGTGTCGCCTTTTGTTTGTTCAGCAATGCCAGACAAGGTCCAGTCTGGCTAACGCAGCCAACTTCTCTGCCCTTCGATGGTCCAACCACAACTTCTCCAATGAGATCTGTACCCCTTCTGAGGTTGCTCCTCCTCAAATACTCTCTCTCAATCTTAGGGTACCATATAGAGCTGCTTTGAGTCTTACAGTTACTCTTTTCTTACAGTTAATCGTGTAACTTACTGTGTGAGTTCTACCTGACTACATATAGGTTACTACAGAACTGGTGCTGGGAGGGGCCCAAGAGATGGATCCCTAAAGACGGGCTCTGGGGATTGACTTGATCAGGCCTTTGGACTTGAGTGCAATGCTGAGCTCCTTTCCAATGAGCAATTTGATGCTTGTAACCCATGACATGCAGGGGCATCACAATTAATCAGGCTATTACAGGTAGGTGATTGTGATAAAGTGCCGATCGCAGCACATGCCTCGGGAACTCAAGTGACTTCCACTCTTGCCCTGTGGCCGTAGTGATGACCATAAGGGCTGTGCTGTGAGATGAATTTTATTTTTTATTTTATCTTTTTTAGTGCCCTTGAGTGCTTACAGAGAGAAAATGACAAGCTCAGGTTCATTAACTCCCACTTCAAGTCATGGTCTGAGAATCAGACAGCCTTCCTGACAGTCCTAAAAGAATCTCTTATTTCTTACAGCCACAGGGCTGATGTTGCTGAAAATCAAACAGAAAACTTAATGGTGCAAGTTGCTGGATTAAAATGGCCGCCGACTCCACAGTCTCACCACGTATTTCATGTGAAAATTAGGACATTAATTGGGTGAGAGTGAGATCCGAATGAGGACATCTTATTGGACATAGAGGCATGGACACTGTTACCTCTAAATCACGTTGAGCCTCTCCTACTAGTAGCTTTGCCTCCTGTGTCCAAGAACACTAACCTTTCTCAGCCTCAGAACCCTGTGACACTCTCGCTTGGCCTAGATGCTTTGAAACGGATTGTTCGTTCTTGTCAGAACCCTCCACCACCCCGTTGCCAAAAGGCCCATAACTCAAGCCAAGTCTCAGCCTGATACAGGGGGACAGGTGCATCCTATAGCCAGGGAGGAAATAACTTACACACCAAAAAAGGGGGAGGCCCTTGCTCATGTCTGTCAGCAGAAACCTAGGGAACGCGTGTGGGGGGATGGATTCTAAGGGTGTCACACCGAGAGCGGCAGAAAATAACACCAGGGATTGAGCCAGGTTCATTGGCAGGGCTGCACTGAGGAAAGTTACTGGATTTAATGCATTATTTGTGCCACTGGACATGACTTTAACAGTGTACTAGGTTGGCCGACTGAATCCTGGACACAACAGTGACTTACATTCAATGAGGTTGAGATGCCAGTTTCCCAGGCAGGACGTGGAGGAAGGAGTCTTAGGTAACCAGGGATGCTGGACTGGGTGTATCGTGTGCAGCCGTCAAACTCCCCTCCCCCACTCCCTCAGTACAATCCTGAAGAAGACCCAGAGTATCTCTCTTCGCTAGGACATTGGCAATACATTAGTGAGGGGTACTTGCCTCCCTGAAGACTTTGTGGATGATCCTTTTTCAGGCCAAGATGGCTGGGAGAGATGTCACCCTTGAGAAGGACTCCCTGGTTTCAGTGGGATGACGGAATCCCAGAATCACAGAGGCCAAGTGGCAGCACTTAATTGTCAGAAGAAAATTGGGCATGTCAACCACAGAACAAGAGGGCCACGCCAGACATCAGAATCCTCTGGCTCTGAGAGAGCTCCAACAGGAGCTGATTGGTCATGGTGTCCCCAGGACTGAAACGGGTGCTGAGCCCACCAGGATGATTGCTTGATCTATATACCAAGAAACGTTCTAACTGTGGTAGCCTGCAACCTGACTGAGTCACCAAATACAGAAACACAGACTTTCTTTCAGTTTTCAGACCTAAGTCAGTCCACAGACCCAGAGGCCTTTGATTGAAGAGAAGCCTGCGTCCCTTGAAAAAGGACCCTGTACTCTTGCCACAAAGACACACTATAAATCTTCCTCCTCGCCTTCCCTGAAGGGACCGATGGCCACATACTAGAGTGACTGTGATTTGGGGGGAAAAGTAAATACTCAGATTTTCCAGGGATTACTAGATACTCCAAGAGGTAAAGAACCCACAGCAGCTGAGGTTCTGCCCTGAGGGCGAGGGGCGTACGGGGTGGGCTGCTGAAGGAAGGAGTCGCAGCTATAGACCACATGCTCGGGCCAGTTCCAGAAACGAAGACGGGAGTGGCTTTGTGTGTGGTCTCTGTGCCCATTACAGGAATGGGTTTATTTACATGTACTAACCATTCTCTACTTCTTTATCCTTCACTTTCAAGTTTATACCTGCGTTATTGGAGGTGAAGTTCACAATGTAGCTTTCAAGGAACAGAATTTTCAGGGAGCCCCTGACTGGATCTGAGGGGTAATTGATAAAGCCCACGATGGATGCAATGCCTGGGTCTTCTTGTTTTGAATACTGAGAATTTCTTCACTTGTAAGAAAGAGAGGGGGATCTGTTGTCTTGCTGTTTTAAGGGAGTCCTCGTGTGAATAAAAGGATATGTGTGGCAGCTGAGCAGCCAAAGGCATAGACTGTGTCAGTCATTAGTTCATTACCTCTGGACTCCAAATACACTTTTCAACATTTGCTGTATGATACACAAAGCAACTCCTTTAAGCTTTATCCCTTTAACGTGGTCACAACACCCAGTTTTCCCAATAAAAGGCGCTGGAAGGACATTCCAGGAGGGAGTGGCTACCCGTGATTTCCAGCAGGAGCCAGAGCAAGGGTCAAAAAGTATGGGTATGCGGACATCTTCGCGAGCCTACCCCTGCCAACAGCCCCAGATGCAGCCCCTGTGTAACCTCGCCATCGTGGCCTGGCGCTAAGCTATCTGCAGCCCCCACTCGTGGAAACCAAAGCTCCCGCTCTGCCTGGCCGCAGCCTGCCTGTGGCCAGAGGGTCGCCGTGGGTGTGCAGCAGCTCCTCTGCAACCCCATGCACAGCCCACCTGTGGCCAGGGCCTCCACAGAGAACCACTCCACTTCCCACCGCTGCAGCCAGTGAGCTCCCAAGGCCTCTGTCCCCACAGGTGTGCAGACTTCCGATGCACACCCACGTCTCCTGTTGTCTGTCGACTGCATGCTTCCTGCCTGCACTCCAGCTGCCTGTCACTTGCCCCCCAACAACAGAGAAGTCCCAGGCTGGCTCCACCAGCCAACTCCTGCTCTCTGGGGGCCAAACCACAGCTTTTCCAGTGGGGTCTGAACCTGTTCCAAGTTCTCTCTTCCTCTCAACTCTAGAGTTCTTATGGTCACTCCTTGCACTGTTAAAAATTCCTGTGTTAAACGTCTTTTGTTGAACCTGCTCTGTGGTTTCTGCTTCCTGATTGGACCCTTGCTACATCAAGATAGATCATATCTTGGGCCATAAAACAAACCTCAGAAAATTTAAAGAACTGAAATCACACAGAGTGGGTTCTCTGACCATAATGGACTCACCCTGGAACTCAACAACAGAAAGATAACAGGAAAATCTCCAAACAGTGGGAAACTAAACAGCACACTACTAAATAAGCCACAGATCAAAGAGAAAATGTCAAGAGTAACCAAAAAATACATTGAATGAATGAAAGTGAAAATACGACATCTTAGAATTGGTGGGACACGGCTCATCCAGTGCCGAGAGAGAACTTTGGGCGCTAAATGTTTATATTAGGAAAGAAAAGAGTCTTGAGTAAATAACCTAAGCGCCTACCTCAATAATCTAGCAAAAGAAAAGTATAGTAAACCTAAAGCAAGCAGAAGGAAGGACATAATAAACAAAAGAGAAGAAATCAATAAAATTGGAACAGAAAAATAATAAAGTCAATGAAAGAAAAGGCTTGGTTTTTAATAAGATCAATAAAATTGATCTTTAGAATCTCTACAAAGATCGAGAAATGAAAAATGAGAGAAGACAGAAATTACCAATATCAGAAATGAAACAAGGTATGCACTACAGACATCCAAAGGACACAAACCCTGCAGACATCCAAAGGACAATACAGGAATACTGTAAATAATTTTAGCCCTATAAATTTGATAACTTAGACTAGATGAACCAGCTCCTAGAAAAGCACAAACTATCACAATCTACCGAATATGGAATACATCATGTGAATAACACTCTGAGTATTAAACAGACTGAATTTGTAATTTTCGAACTCCCAGAAAAGGAGTCTCCAGGTCTTGATGGTTTCACTAAAGAATTGTATCTAATCTTTAAAGAAGAATTCAACTTCTTCCAGGAAATAGAAGAGGAGGAAATAGTTCCCAATTAATTTTACGAAGCTAAGTATTACCCTGATGCCAAATCCAGACAAAGACAGTACAAAGAAAAAAAAAGAAAACTAAAAAACAACACCTCTTGTGAAAATAGATGCAAAATCCTTCACAAAGTATTAGCAGATAGATTCTGCAACATAAAAAGAATTATAGATATAGACCATGACCAAGGGTTCCAGGGATGCAGCAACAAAATCCACCATATTAACAGAGTAAATAAGAAAAGTCACATGATTGCATCAATTGAGGTAGAAAAAGCTTTTGACAAAAGTCAGCTCCTATTCATGATAAAATCTCTCAGAAAATAGAAATAGAGGGAAAGCTTCTCGACTTGATGAATATCCACAGGTAACATGATTCTTAATGGTGAAAACCTGAATACTTCTTCCCTAAGACTGGGAACAACACGAAGGTGCCCCTCTTATCCAACATATTCCTAGTACTGGAAGTTCCAGCCAGTGTGATAAAGCAAGAAAAAAAATAAAAGACATACAGGTAGAAAGGAAGAAACAAAACTATCCTTATTTGCAGGTGGCATGATTGTCAATGTAGAAAATCCCAGGAAATCTACAACAAAACTTCCTAGAATTAATAAGAAAGTTTAGCAAAGTGACAGGATACAAGATCAACATGCAAATACCAATTCTCCTTCTATATACTAGCAATGAACAATTGGAAACAAAAATTTTAAATACAATGCCATTTGTAATCACTCAAAAAAAAAATAACTTAGGTGAAAGTCTAACAAAACATGCACAGGACCTATATGCTGAAAACTACAAAACACTGATGAAAGAACTCAAAGAAAATCTAAATAAAAAGAGACATATTGTGTTTATAGATCAGAAAACTAAATATAGTAAAGATTTCAATTCTCCCCAAATTGATATACAGGCTTATTTCAATTCCTATCAAAATCCCAGTAAGAATTTTTTATGGGCACAGACAAGATTATTCTAAAACTTATATAGGAAAATAAAGGAATGAGAATAGCTTGATTTTGAAAAAGGATAAGAATATGGGAAGAATCAATCTACTTAATTTGAAAACTTATTACATAGCTATAATGTTCAAGACGGTGTCATCCTGGTAGAAGAATAAACATCCGTAGAACAGAAGTTAAAGAAGGAGAAGGAGAGGAAAAGAAAGAGGAAGAGAGAAAAGAAACAGACCCACACAAATATGGCAAACTGACTTTTAACAAAGGTTCAAAAGCAATTTAGTGGAGAGAGTACAACGTTTCCAACAAATAGTGCTGAAGCAGTTGGCATCCATGGGCAAAAATAAATAAATTGCAACCTAAACTACACACCTTACTTACATAAAAATTAATGCAAAATGTTAAAACAGGCTTCAATGTAAAACTATAAGGCTCTAGGAGAGGAAACAAATATATAGGAGAAACTCTTCAGGGTCTACAAAACAGAAAAGAGTCCTTAGACTTGACACCAAAAGCATGAGCCATAGGGAAAAAATTGATAAATCAGACCTCATGAAAATTAAAAATATTTGCTCTATGAAAGCTTTGGCTTTTAAGAGAATGAAAATAGCATCTACACACCAGGAGAAAATATTTGCAAACCACATATCTGACAAAGGACTCCTATCTAGAATATATAAAGAACTATGAAAACTTCTTAAGATTAAAAAAAAATTCAACAACAATCCAACTAGAAAATGAGCCAAAGAAGATTTACAGATGGGCAGAGCACAAGAAAAGACATTCAGGATCTTTAGCCATTCAAGAAGTGCAAATTAAAACCACAGTGAAATACAACTGCACACCTATCAGAACGGCAAAAAATGAAAATCGTGACAACACCAAATGCAGGGGAGGATGCAGAAACATTGCAGCTATGAATGTGAAGCAACACAGCCATTCTGGAAAAGAGTTGAGCAGTTTCTTTTCAAAAATTACACATGCAACTACCATTCAACCCAGGAATTGCAGCCTGGGCATCCGTCCCACAGAAATGAAAACTTCTGTTCACACAGAAGCCCAGACACGAGTGTTCCGAGCAGCTGTGTTGGTAATAGCCAAAAACTGGAAACAGCCCAGAGGTCCTTCAGCAGATGACTGTTTCAACCAATGGTGGTACGAACCTGTCATAGAATATTACTTAGCAGTAAAAAGGAGGGAACTATTCCGTATGGAGCCATTAGATCTGTCTCCAGAGACGTATGCTGAGTGAGAAAAGCCCATCCCAAAGGCCACACCCACTCTCTATGGCTCCATTTATATAGTGTGCTTGAAATGACCAACTATGGAATTGGAGAACAGCGGATGGTTACCCAGGGTGAGCGGAGGAAAGCGGGAGGAAAGTGAGTGTGGCCACCGGGGATCCCTGTGGTGACGGAAATGGTCGTATCTTGGTGTCAACACCAATATCCTTCCTCCTGGTTGTGATTTGCAAGATGTCACAACTGGAGGAACCTGGGGGAAATGGTACATGGGGTCTCTCTCAATTATTGCTCACAAGGGCACATGAATCTATAATGGTCTCAAGACAAAATGGCGAATTTATCAAAATCATAAATAGTAAATAAATAGATCAAAAGAAAGAGAATTGAAACAGGAGCAACCTTCCCAGCATGTGAGTGGATGTTATCGGATGTAGCATCTAAGGTTTCCCTAAAACCACGTCCCTGAGCCCCACTCAGCATATTTCATTTTCCTTGACTTTGTTTTCTTTGTATAGACTCACTTTTCCTTACGTGTCTTTATATTCAAAGGATGTTTTACATCACTACTGAGTAAGGAAAAGCTGCACCGCTGCTGTGAATACAGAGGGATCATAATAAAACTGCAGCTAAGGCTATGAAGTCCTGCGAAGACCTCTCCCTAGGTTGCAAACCAAAGCAGAAAAAAGACTTTCGACAGATACGCCCCAAAAGGGCTCTGCAGATATTTCTGAACGTGACCATTCCAGGGTAGCTCATCCATCATCTGGGTCTTTCGGGGTGACCCTGCTTATGGGGAACTGCTCCTATCGGACCATCCCCCTCCCCAGCTTCCCAGCTGAAGTGCAACCTTCATCCGTTGGCTTTCTCAGAATCTTCCCACACACCCCCAAGTTTGCCACAGAATCTAAGCACTTGCTCTAATTAATATCAGCCTTGTGGTCCTAAATGATTGATTTTTCCTGGGGCAATAGAATTAGGGTGGTTAAAAGGCACATTATTTTAAACGGGCCCTGACATTTATTCTGCTTTTCCCAGTCAGCTGATATTATCATTTTTCTAAGTTGCATCCTGTCCCCCATTGCATTGCGGCAGATAACATCTCTGGTTTCATTCTTACAGAAAGATTTGCTACGGGAACGGAGAAGAACATTACCTCCCAGAACATGGGCCCTGGGGCTTATCTGACAGACCCTCCATCTCCTAGCTATTTTGGATACTGGGAAACCAAATATGTGTATAAATACATGGTCCAGAGTCCATGGTCCCTTATAAATCTCATTGAAAAATGCTACCCTTGGGTGGTTGGTAAATGGGACCGCTATAAATAATATCTCTATCAAGTACCTTGATATTTAGATTATACTGTACATTTCGCTTTCCCAACTCTTGGGCTGACATAATTGATGTTTCTAACAAATTTACACCTTCGATTTAGTTAGGTACATCATCACAACAGAACACCGCTTACAAAGCACCACATTTTCTTACAGCTTGTTTTTATGTTTAGTACAACGTGGTTTGTGGACCTGGTGTCTGACAGCCATTATGAATTGCGGTAAATATTTTGACAAAAACCAACCGTGGTGTTAAGCACACAAGAGAATTACGAAACTGGCTCAGACCCAGTTTTACGTAGCATTTTCTTGATAACTGCGCACTTGAAGATAAATATATCATTAAGAACATAGGGTAAAAAAGAGTTTGCTTTTTTTTTTTAAACTGACATCTTCTATATGCCTGTTTCACACAGCATGTTACATACCTTTACGAAGAGAGATGTATTTTCAGCCGGTGATGCTCTGATTGAAACACAAATGGTCTGGCCTGAAACTGAGAAGACAGCGCAAGGTCCGGGAAAGACAGGGGCTGGCCACCTGGAGAGAGTGGGCTCCGTGCCCTCCTCCCTGCCTGTGTAGGGAGTTCGCGACTCTCAGCTGAGAAGGCCACCTTAGGCATCCTCCACTGGTCCCCAGTGCGCAGGCAGCATCTCAGGGGACAGAGACATGCTCCCGGCATCTTAGGAAATACAAGGAAAGAGGGTGGCCTTCCATGGCTTGGCCTTTGAGTCAATTCTGTCTCCAACTGAGAAATGCACCGTTCTCAGCAACCCGGAGGGGACTCAACAGAGATGAAACCTGAACCGGCTCAGAAATAGGAAGTCAATGATTGTCTATACATTACTTAATGTCACAGTAGGAACCCTTTGAAAACAGGAAGAGATAGATGCAGAGAGGGGAACAGCTTAGAGCCACAGCTCGTGACTTTGGCATAAGCGTGACTTGACTACGGATCTAAAAACCTGTAAACAGACCTCTGCCTGGGAGTGGAGGTGTGCAACCCATTGCATGAAAGTTGAGGTTGTTCTGTGCAGGCTGGTAAGAACTGGAGCCTGTCTGGTCATTTTCCTGGTCACGGGATTAGGAGCGTCTGCAGAGCCTCCCCGTGAAAGCCTGGATGTTCCTGGGGGCCCAGAAGGAGCATCTACCTCCATTGCAGCTGATGATGGCAGGAGGCCCCACAAGCTCTCTGTGAGGCTCTCTTTATTCACAAGTTTGACATTTGGTTCAATATGGAACTGCTTGCCTTAATTTTTATATTTAAGATACTGCCCTAAACTATGCTGTTGATGACTGAGCTTTGGGCGCCCCTTAAATTCTGCTATTTCAGTGAGTTCTTCTCTCTCGCCACGCGAGTCCTAGCCCTGCTGTTTCTGACTTCGAAGGAGTGATGGAGAGTGAAAAACACAAGTATTCTAAATGACAGAGGCTGAGAGGCAGAACGGGTCTCTAACTCAGAACAGGATCTAATGGCAAGAAATGCGTTTGGAGCGAGATGGGGCACCAGATGTGAAGCTGACCACACACAGTGGTGGTGTGTTAGCTTCTTTCAGCCAGTTTCCCGATGCTCTGAAATGTGCCGTTTTTCACCAGTGATCCCCAGCTGGTCATGGGTCTAAGCCTCATGTTAGCTAGATTGGGTTTGGGGCGGGGGGATTTCATGTGGCGCAGTGAGCTGAGCTTTGAAAGAACCCAGTTATGCAGACTCACGTGGCTTCCACTCCCCCTACCCCCACATCAATGGGCATGCACCTCGCTGGCTGTGCAAGCCTCAGGGAGCACGCAGCTGAGAGTGGACGAGAGACAGGTGCAGAGCCAGCGGTCACGCAACTCACCCATGTGAGTGAGTCTCCACTCACTGGCATGTGGGACACAATTCACTTCCAGGGTCCCTTCCCCTCCCCAGGGACCCTCAGAACCCAGCTACCAAGGAGTAAATGCCTGCCGGGCCCTGACACTGGCATCCATTCTGATGTATTGATACTTGCACCTCTCTCGCTGTTAAATATAAGAGCCATCCCGGCCATGAGACATATAAACACAGCATTATGGGAGCCTAGGAGAAGAGGGATTGCGGAGCCTTCCTGGAGGAAATGACAGATGAGCAGGGCATTGCAGGATGCACAAGAGTTTGATGGGCAGAAGCAGCAGCAAGAGGTAAGCTGGGGAGGCCTGAAAATGTACGAAATGTGAAGACTTGTGCGGCTCCACTGCCCCTGAAAGGGACAGGGCCATGAGGCAGCCATGGACCTGGGGAGAGACAAGGGGATACCAGAAACTCAAGTTGGTACCAGCCAACAAAACACCCACACTCATGCTGGAGAGATGGGCCTTCCCCTGGAGTGGGGGAGAACCCCCAGAAGCCTGAAAGCTGGAAGGCTGAGGAGCAGAGATCTACAGAAAAAGAGAGGCTACAGCAAAAAGGGGCGAATGAGGCTCCCCCAGGGGGCGGGGCCAGGTGGTTCCCAAGCTTGACTGAGGAAGTCCTCAGACACAAAATTGTCCCTATAGCCTAACAAGACCTGGATTTGCCTTTTTTCTCCCCAGTTGCAGCCTGAATGAACTTCATTAAGATAAATTAATGAAAAAGTTACCTCTACAAAAACTACTTTAAAAAACTCACCTTTGGAGTTGGTTAAAAATAAATTTATCGGCAGGTGAATGGATACACAAAATGTGGCATTCATACAATGGACTATCATTAGGTCATAAAAAGGAATGAAGTGCCGATCCGTGCTACAGCATAGGGGACCCCTGACAACATGATGGTAAGTGAAGAGGCCGGACACAAAGGCCCCATGCTGTACGAGGCCACTTATCTGAAATGTCCAGGAGCAGCAAATCTGTACAGACAAGAAGCCTGCACAGGGGAGGGAAGGCAGTGAGCGCTAATGGGTACGAGTTTGTTTTGGGGGCGTAGAAGGTGTTCTGCAATGAGATAATAGCGATGACTGCACAACTCTGTGTATATACTGAAAACCAGTAAATGTTATAGTACGTGAGTTATATCTCAATATAATAAATAAATCGCTCCCCTTCCAATTTTTCTTAGCACCATGATGTAATTCAACTCTCCAGAGCATGCGACAGATAACCAATGAGTTAAGCATGTGGCAACAGTCACCACAGAAAAAGTCATTTTCAAAGAATGGTGAACTCGCTTTCTCGGGCCTTGTATTCCCAAGGAAACAAACAAAAACGGTATTACCGCTCCCTTGCCAAAAGCAAGGCTCATTTGGCAGAATTGCAGCCTGCAGTGACTGTTCTTTACAACAAAGCTATTTCAAAGAAAAAGCAGCAGAGCCAGGAGAAGACGTCAGACATTCTGTGTGTCCACGTGAGACCAGGTGAGAGGAATAGCGGGGCCCAGGGGCCATGCCGCACGTCCCTTCATCCCAGCAACACACATTCCTACAGAGAAAGCCGTGGCCACGGGAGCTCGATGAACCTCTGCCTTTGGGGTTCAGTCCAAGGGACCTTCCCCAGTCCCCCAATGTGCAGTCACGTGGCAGAGAGCCACAGGGAGAGGGGCTGGCTGCAGCCAAGTTCAAGTGCAGCCACCTGGCTCCCCCAGGGCTAAGGCTGTGATGAGCCTGCGCAGGAAGCCTGGGGCCCAAGGACCTGGTGCAGCCTCCCCAGCAAGCAGGGCACTACGCTCCGCAATGCCTCAGATGAGTCAAATTGATAGTGACTGCAAGACAAGTCTCTCTGGCATGTCCCCAGGGGCTGTCCCTGTCCCCACATCCTGCTGCCTGCCTTTATTCCCCTCCCCCCCCCTCCAGTGGCCCTCTTCAAAGCACTGAACTGAGTCTAGCACAGCGTCATGGTCCCCAAAGCATGATAAATAAATAAATAAATAAATGACAACGGGTAGATACGTTCGCTTGTGTCTTTGTTTCAACACTCTTGTACACACCATGGACACAACTGGTGAAGGACCAAGACGGGGCAAGACCAGTCAAGACAGGCTGCCACCCCTCCTCGGGCGACTCTCCGAGATGGATGCTTGGAGCATGGCTCTCGTTCTGCATGACCACCCCTTCTCGGGTTAGCTGTCCCATCTGTCACGGTGGCTGCTCAGGTATTCCTCTCTGTCCCCTGCCAGGTCCTCACGCACACCCCACCACATGGTGGGCTCAGTGCTGGGCACAGAATCAGCCCTCGGTCAACATCTGCTGAGTGACAAAACTATCAGATTCCTCACTCCCTGAGCAAACCCAGACCTTTCATTGAGAGACCGACAAACTCACAAAGCAGCGGGGCCTTGCCTGACCTGGCAAACCTCATCAGTGCCCCACTTCGGCCTCTAATCAAACTCAGAGCCTTGGGGGTGGGGGTGGGGGTCAGGGAGGCAGAGGGACATGGCCCCCTGTGGGGCTGGACACTGCTGTCCCTTGGAGCACACACTCAGATTTTCGTTTAAGCCAGTGCCCTCTTCGGGTTCAGTTGGCTCCCCCTCGAGCTCTCACTGTCATCCACGTGTGATGAGCAATGCGCTTGAGCCTGTTGGAGCCCTGGAGAAAGGAGCGCCCCACAGATAGGTGACATTGTACTGCTGGCTGCTCTCATTTTGTACAGACAGAAAAGTTCCCCCCTCCCCGAAGAGTAATTGCACAAGTGCCCCATGCAATTATCCAACGGCACGTCCTCAGAGCCACTTAAACAATGTTTTTATTTAAAACATGATGCATCCAGCCAGGTTTTGATTATCCATGGTAATGGGGGTCAAGGGTCGGCTGAATAATTGAAATGGAAACTTTATTTCCACCGAGAGTTTCCTCCACCTCCTTCTTCCTTCCGCTCAGGAGAGAGGCGCTGTTGGTTTGTGGAAGTCCCCATCCTGGGGCCCCCCCAGGCCTTTGTGACTGGCTTTGTGGGGGACGCTGAACTCCGCCCTTCCCTTCACTGGGGCTGTGAAGGGAAGGGGCTGGACACAGCGTGCCTTGTTCCTTGTCACCAAGCTGCATGTCATCTTCACTGATATTTATAACATATTTCTTCACATTGACTTGCTCTTGTCACTCAATTTGCCCCAAGCTGTAATCACAGTTGACATGGTCATAATGTATTTTTGTAACAGCCATTAAAATAACTGCCTAAGTATTAACTTTTTTAAAAAAGTGTTATCAAAAGATACCACCTGACTTGGGTACTAGAGGAGAAAGATAACCCTCAGAGAAGTACTGTTGAAATCCAGATAAAGTCTGGGGTTCAGGTACAGCTGAGTACCAGTCATGACAAATGCCCCACGCTCGTGTCATACCCGGGGGAAGGGGTACGGGGACGCCCTGTGCTAACTTTGCCCCTTTTCTGTAAACCTAAAAGAATTCCAAAAGGGAAAGTTTATTCAAAAGAAAGAAAAAGGCCCACCTAAAGTTAAAGACGTTTTAAAAAAGATTTCTTTAAAGAAGTACCCCTGGGGGTCTGATAACAGTCCTTAGGAAGTGACAGACCACCTCCTGAGTCAGTCCTTTGGATTCTTCTGACACCAGGACGGGCTGGGTTTGGTTGGGTGTCTCTGGCCCAAACTCCCTGGGGAGGGCTGAGTGAGGAAGCAGAAAGATGCCCAGTGCCGTGGCCAGTGAGAAGGCAGAAGTTCACCAAGATGACGTCCCTCTGGCTCACAAGTCCGTTTCTCCAGAATGGTCCTCATTCCCTCTCCCTGTGCTGCAAAGGCTGTTGGGAGATAAATGCCCCCCCGCCCGCCCTGCCACCCCGACCCTTTGCAGAGCAGCTCCCATCGCGCTGGTGGAGATGGCTCCATCAGGCTGGCTCCCGGCTTCCGGGGCCGTGACTGACACGTGGCGGGGAGCTGTGAAGCCCGGCAGGGCCCGTCACCCACGGTGCTCTCCCACCGTCTTTGCCTCTGCAGTTCTTCACCCAACCCCCGCCCCTGGCTGCAGTCTCACAGAGCCACATAGAAAGCAAGTGCCTGAGTGACAGACAAACAGCGAGGGGGAGGCAGGGCCTCTGGTTCCCCTACAAGTGTGTCCCTATTTAGGAAGACGTGATGTGGTTCCTGAGCACTCGGCCACCAGACTTCTCACCGCCGAGTGTAAAAATGAAATCACTTTCAGCACCTGAAGAGATTCTGTTGGCATCACCCACTGCTTTTGGAGATTAATTTTTTAGACCAGAAAGAAAAAGCCCTACATTTCTTTCAGCTGTAACAAGAAAAACTTGTTCCCCCCTCCTCCCACAGGCAAAAGTTTCTTATATAAGGAATTTGTTTTTGTTTTTGTTTTTCAAGGGGAAGAGTTCACAGGTCCAGATGGGGAACAAAATGGCAGCGCTGGGACCCCACCCCCTACCACCACTTGGAAGACAGGCTAATCAGCATCTTTTGGATGTATTTACGCAAACAATATGCTTAAATGTTTCAATAAACAGATTAAAACAGATTTGTATATTAGCCTCTGCCAGCTGCTTCTTCAGCCAAGAATCCTTTTGTCCTTGTGAAACCAAATGATGATTGTTCCGTGAGCCCAAGTCCCAACCTGAGCCCCCCGGCCCTTCTCAGAGATGTAGTTTCGCTTCCTCTTGGGGGCCTCTGATCTCACACTCTGGCTTTATCTCCCACTGTCTTGTCCTCTGGCTGTGTTCTTATCGTAAGCCCCGCAAGCCCTTTACAGAAGGGAGCAGAGCCCCAGTTGTAAGCCACCCAGTTTCCCTCCAAAGGCAGCGTTCAGAGTCCCATCTGCACCCAGAGGGAAGAGCAAGGCTGACATTTGTGTCACCCTTCCCGCAGCACAAGCACAGCCATCTCCCGCTCTCCGTGGGACTTGTTTTTAAATGCTGGGCATTTCAGGGTCTTTGGTTGGGTGCCAGGAAAAACGCACACCTCACACATCCATTCTGCAGGTTGACCATCACTTCATACCCTCCAGGAGGGGTTTCCTAGCACATCTCTCAAAACCAGACTCTGAAGATGAAGTCATCCCAATGTAGGGGAATTGGCCCCTTCGCTCCGGGTCCCCATCTCATCTCTTCCCATTCCCAAAGGATAAGGGTTCATGGAATTTAGAGGTAAAAGTACTTCAGGGGTGATCTAACATGTCCCTTCCCCTTCCAGGACCCCTGGCAGTCTTCCCCACAGAGCTGGCCTCAGAAGCCTCTTCACCGAGACCTCCTGGAAATCATGCCCAGTGAGATTCAGCGCATAAGTTAAAACTGGTGTGCCACCCCCACACTTGCAAGGTCATAGAGGCGGGACCAGAGCCCACCTCTCACCAGAACCCGTGCAACTACCCACAACATCAAACTGTGGCTGTTTTTGTCACGATGTTCTATGCACATACGTGCAAACATATGTGGACATACGTACAGATGTGCAGATGAGAATACTGATGACACGTGTGCCAGCCCCTCTGCTTTCCACCCACTGAAACCAGACCTTCCCAGTGAGCTCCTTCACTTCCCGTGCCTTGAGAGGCTTTTGTCTTCACTAGATGGTTCTATAGTCTTTTATGTGATACATAATCAAGATATTGGGGAGAAAATAAGAACAAAAGCCAATCAAGTAGATACTAATGATAAAAGCAACGGAAGAAGAGGCCACCCCACCACCACTACCACCCCCAGCTGTCAGGGAAATTACATGCAACAGTTACCTGTCTACCAAATATTTCTTGAATGCCAACCAGCTTCCAAGCTCCCTTCTAGGTCAGAGGATTAGGGGACAGTAAGACAGAGACGGTCCTTACCCTCATGGGGCTGACATTTTAGTGAGAGAGAAAATCATAAACAGTAAAACACATGAATGAGTAAGGAAATTTCAGGTAGAGATATGTGTGATGAAGAAAGAAAAATGGAATGTGATGACAAGTGATGACGGAAGGGAAGGAGGCATCCCTGAGGAGAGACCTGAAGTTAAAGACAGAATCAGCCATAGGGAAACCCAAGGTCAAGAGGTTCCAGACAGAGGAAGCAGTAAGTGCAAAGGCCCTGGGGTGAGTCCTCACCTGTCAAGGTAAAACCAGCAGAAGACTAAGGGGTATGCAGAGGAGTGGTGAAGAGGAGAGTGCTGGGAGACGAGGCCACAGGGCGTGCAGAGGACAAATGACGCAGAGCTTTTCAGGCCACAGGAGAGCTTTTATTCTAAGTAGCATCCACCACAGCACGGAGGTAGGGAAAGCAACCGAAAAATACCAGGGGCAGAACAGAGGAAGGAACTTTGCACAGAGTCTGAAGAAGAGGGCCACTGATGAGAGAAAGTGGATGGGAAAAGAAAGAATAAATTTGGTAAGTATTGCTGTGGGTGGTGGTTCTAGCCCCAGTTGCAAAGAAATCCAAGCAAGGACTGTGTCTATGAGCCCATGCGCCCAGGCAGCAGCCACCTCCAGGGTCCGGTGGCAGCGCGCCCCTTCTTCCTCATGCACCTGGGACAGGGTATTGCAATGACCTGTGTGTGTGTGTCAGTCTGTCTCACTAGACCATGCACTCCTCGAAGACGGGGACAAAAATCTAGCTCTCTTAGCTGAGCTCCAAGTAGGTCCTGGGTAAGGGGCTGTGGAATGGAGCCTCTTAGTTATGTATGTCAGAATAAAAGGCGCCTGTGACTTTTCCAAAGGAAGAGTTCGCCTCTGCACGAAGTAGCAAAGCAGGAATGCCCTCTCCGAGGCCAGGCTGGCCAAAGCATTCGTGGGTCTTGTCCCTCCATGACTCAGCATGGTAGGGACACCATACCTCTGACACGCCCTTCTGGGGGTGTGCTGGTGGGCCCTTGGGACTGTCAAATGTGTTCATCCAGCCTCCTGATCAGGTCTTGGCAGCCGGGAGACCCAGGCGGCCTGGGCAGCGGCCAGAACAATTAAGCACTTCACCTTGGAGCGCGCTCCACTGGGAAGCAATCTGCTCGTCCTGCCAAGCCTTCTGCTCCCCCAGGGAGCGCAGCCCATGAAGACATGCACGGCCCAGGGAGGAGGGCCAAACAGAAACCAGGCCCTGACCTTCTCAGCGTTCTGGCAGTGGTTCCTAAGCTTGCTTCCTATCTGTGACTTCTTCCTGTTCTCTTTGGGTCCAGTTGTGCAGAATTTGGCTCAGAGAGGAAGAACTCAGAGAGTGTGGGCGAGGAGCCAAGGCACGTGTTGTCCAAAGGAAGGCGGTGGGGAAGCCAGGCGGGAAACAGGGGGACTCGGGAACAGGGTCTGATGAGACCCTGTTCCGCTGCTAAGTAGCCACTGAGCCCATTGGGCCAGGGGTGGTGGTGGTGGTAGCCAAGCAGAGTTTTGATCGAATTGTACGGGTCACAGCTCACAAAAGCCCAGTGATCTACCTTCAGCCTTGCCTCTTACAAATCCGTTCTTCAGCCATAATGAAGGTACATCTGCACACACCCCACTCTAGTTACAAGCCCTCAGCGGTCCCAGCTCTTAAGTGATCTCCTCTGCCTGCAAGACCTCATGGGCACTGGCCTCTGCCACCTCCCCAAACCCCACTTCTTGTTTCTGCTCCCCAGGAGACCACACGACACTGGCCTTTCAGTTCCTTATGCTCCTGCTCCTGCCGTGTCAGGGGCCCTGCAGGAACCACACTATTAAACGTATCATTACTTGCAAGCCCCATAGGTCAGGGACCTTTCTACCTTGTCACCAGCACCGAGCCCGGCATGGTGGGCAAATGGACGCACCCCCCACCCATACTCTTGCTTACGTTGCTCCCTCAGCTGGAGCTCCCTTCCTGCCCCAGGTGCATATGCCCAGAGCCTCCTGTCCATCAAGGTAGACCCTAGCACAGCCCCCTAACAAGAGCCTCCGTGGTCTCCCCAGCTGGAGGTGTCCCCCCACCTTGACCTTCAGCAGCACATTCTCTGCGGCTCTTTTTGGAGCGTATCTTAGCATCCGCGCATAGTGATGGATTTAGCTTGGTTTCCTGGATGCTAAGATCTGCCAAGGTGAGAGCCACATTCAATAGTTTAATTATAATTGCGATGAGTACTAGGGAATCGGAGCCGTCAGGGAGTGGGTATGTGAGAAGGCTTTCCTGAGGACCTGAGAATCAAGCGAAGATATGGAGGTCTTGTGGGAGGCAATGAGGTAGAGGAGAGGAGAGAGAACCTCGGCCATGGGAGTGGCTCCAACCCCAGGCTGCTCAGCAGAAGGATGCCCGGGGAAAGGGGCTGCGTCTTCCTCGGCAGAGAGAGATGCCAGAAGTGCCTCGGGAGGGTTATCCCAGGACACCGGAGCCATGTGGCTTGCTGGGGGTGCACAGATCAAGGTGGCAAGTCATGAACACGTCGACACCCTCCCCCAGCCTCACACGTCCACCTCCACACCAGCCCCCCCCCCTGCATCTTCACCCAGCCAAGAAAGCACGTGTGCGCGCTTGCTCACACGCGCACACACACACACGCCTCCCTCCCCAGCCCACGTGCAAGCCAGGAACGTGGACCTCTCTGGGGCCCAGCATGCTCAGCCAGGTACACCTGCCCCTGCCCGAAATCCAGGGTTGCAGGACTGTGCTCATGCATCTCCCGTCCAGGTAGTGCAGTCTGCTGTGGGCCAAGTGTATTTGCATATAATTTGCATGTGTTGACACAGCCATTCCCATCTCTGCACAGAGCACTTCCAAGCTAACCTGTTATTACTGCTCCTCTGAAGCCTGCTTTCCCAGTGAGCAAGCTGCTTACCCGCCCACTGCCAGAAAGTACTATTCAGTGAGACAGGCCGCAGCTGACGAGCGCCCTGAGTCACGCCAGCTCCCTGGCCTCAGTTTCTCCCCTGGACGATGAATAACAACGCGCCTCCACTGGGCAGAACCTACCCGCACGGAACATGTCAGTGGGCGCCCAGGGCTGAGGACCCGCTGGATTTATTATTATAAAGGCTGCTTTCTTTTTTATTGTCACAGGGCCAGAAAGCCAGCCTGGAGGGAGACGTTCCAGATGAAGCTCTGAGTCTCGCGTGGTGGGTCCCCTGTGTGCCGGTTACTCATTGTAGCAAATACATAAAAATTACAGGATGCCTAGCTCAGTTTGAACTTCAAAGAAACAATGAATAATACGCTAGTATAAGTGTGTCCTGTGCGATATTTTGGACATGCTTATACTAAGAAAGTATTTGCTGCCTACCTGGAATTCAAATTCTAACTGGGCGTCCTGTGTTTTATCTGACAACCCTACCTGGGGCCTGAGGCCCGTTGGCTTCCATCATTACTAATATCCTGTTTTCTCACAGCTTCTACCTAAGCCCAAAGGAGCACGGACTTTGTTTCCTAAACGCCCAGCTTCCCAATGTGGGATAGGAAGGGAGGGCAGAGGTTACATGTGAGGGGAACTGAGAGCTGCTGAGGGGAGAGAGAGAGGGAGGGAGGGAGGGAGAACATGTGTTTCCTAATTTAGTGAAAAGCCTCAAATCCATCCCTCTTTGGTTTCTGTGAGGAGCCTGGTGGTTGTCACTGCGAACGTGAGGCCGCATTTCCTGTGGCGAAGGCTACGTGTGTTTTCATCAACAGGGCCCGTTTCTAGGGCTCCTGTCAGGATGTGAGGCCCGTGGCAGGTCGCAGAGGAAGAGGAGAGGCGGCAGGGAGGGCCTGTGGCCAAGGGCTGCTTGGGAGTCAGGGTCCAGCTCTGGGGGCTCCCTGGAGAGCCCCCACCCCATACCATTGGCAGAGCTTCCCCACTGCACACCAGTCAACTGGGATCCTTTGCAGAATGCCGATGTAACAATGTATCTGATTCCTCCTTTATGCAGGGACGGTAAGGAGCTCGGGGGGCACTGGCCAGAGTCACTATCAGACGCAGAAGGCTCAGCACTAAACCTACATGGAGGGCATCCTCCCTCTGCTCAGGGCTCTGTGGTCTGTCCCTCCCATGGGCTATGCCCCAGCTTTTCTGCTGGGATGCGTGTACTTCCGGAACAGGCAGGGTGCCACAGGAGTGCCACCTTCTAACAATACAGGTAAACATGTACCTCACCCAGGAGTAACAGGTTTCCATCAAGATTTTTTTTTTCAGGGGCAAGTGTTATTTTGTAGTAAGGCCAATGGCTATACTAAGAGTACAATGCAAAAATTTATATTTCTAAGATGAAGTGTGACAAATAAAATATATAAGGTTCAGTTTCCTCCTCCATGAAGTGGTGGTGGAGACAGTGCCAGCCTCACCAGGCCATTGCAAGGATGAAATAAAGAAAGGCAGGTGAACCCCTCCTTGGTGCAGCCCTGGGCACCGGTAGGACCTTCTCGGATCAGAACTTTGACTGGTCTTGCAGGTCAGAACTCCATGTGCATTAAAATAAATAAATAAATCGCAAAGCAGCAAAATTACTGAAGATTTGGGGCAGCAGAGGAAGCTTTCACTTGATGTTTGAATGGCATCCTCTCGTCAGGTCTCAAACAGGACAAGAACCTGAAAGCCACTGGCGCAGTCTGATGTGCCAAGATGGACACCCACCTTGGACATTTGTGACCATAGACATCGCTGGTCGGGAAGGGGCCAGAGAGTCTCATTACCATGCCTGGCTCCCCCTCATGGTCCCATGCCAGGGCTGAACACAGGGGTTCCCAGCCCAGAACGATCCACCAGTGCCTGCTGAGGAGGCCCTGGGGACGAATGTTACCAACAAGACTCATCGAGATACATGTAGCTGAGATGGGTGGGCTTGGCATCCCTGAGTCAGCTGTCGGGGTGACAGGATGGAACTGAACTTCATGGCATAACACCCAAGGTCAGTGCCCTGCTCGCTCACACCCTCTGGGTCATTCTGACCTTTCTTCTTTAGGACGTCAGAAATTCAGTGGTGCTCCTTGAGGACCTGAAAATTGACTTTGCCAAGGGTCATCAGCAATCACGCACCTTGTGTTTCTCCTCTCAGCAGAGAGGCCAGCCACATGCCTTCGGAACTACCCCCGCCCATTCAAGACATGTCCGTGCCTTTGTCGGACAGACCACCAGAAATGCCTTAGGAAGTAAGTGAAGACTCCACAGAGGCCTCAATAAATGGCGCTGAACAACGAGTCGTCAGTGAGTCATCTGACTCTAAGCTACTAGGGGAATATTCTGGAGAAGAGAGTATGAGGCACCTCTTCTAATTAGGGGCCCTGATAGAGTCATACTTTCTTATTGACCTAATAATTGTTGCCAATGTACACAGACCGTTGTCCCAACAGTTCGACTCCCACTTGGCCTGGCGTTTCTCCTTCTCACCTATTGCTCAAGCCGGCTGCTATTCTGTGACCACCTTGGGAAGCAAGGCGCCGTGCTCATGAGAACTCCTGCATTTAAATTCTCTCCATATTTACTGCCATGGCTCTGACACGTGGACAGGCTTTGGGGGTTAATTAGCCTCACATGCGATTTCAGCCAACATCCGATCAACCCCAGCCCCATAGTTAATTCCTGCTGAAATCTAACCTACATTGGAAGACGTCCCCGGTTATGAAATCTACTTTGTCCAAATCACCCTGGTTTGGAGATTAGGAGGCCCATTTTTCTTCTTTGTGACGATGGAATTGTCCCCAACGCCATTTTTTTAGTTTCAAGCCATGATCCAACATCTTTTTTTTTTTTTTTTTTTAATTTCAGCATGTGCAGCCTTTCCTTTTTGAAAAACAAAGCTAACAATCCAATCCTCCCTTGGCCAGTGGCCAGACCCCCAAGCGCTGGAGCCAGGAGATTAACGGATACACCCGGAGAGGGCAAGGCCAGAGAGCGGAACATTCTGGACCCGTGTTTGTGTCGCAGCCCAGACCCCGCAGGACCACGGGGGGCCCCTCCACCAGGGTCGACGCCTCCCCGTTTGAGTGACATGCTAAGGGCCTTCAGAACCTGTGAATGAAACATGCCTGTGACATTAATGAATGCCAGGCAAAATGTAACAGATCTTGGAAACTAAAAATAGATCTATGCCAACGGATTCATTCCTGACTGCACAGAACTCGGAGCTTTTCTAGCTGCTTCTCTTCTACACGTACATTGCATTACGGCCTTTTTTCGGTCCCTCCATCTTTGTTATTCCTGTTTTATTTCTCTCCTTCTTGTCGACAGGTTTAAACCTTCCAGAAGAGATGTCCCCACTCGGCTTCCCTCCAACCCACAAACATGCTTAATAAGCAAGGAACTCATTTCCTTTCCTGGCTCACATGGTCGGGAGCTGTGTCATTTGTACTTAATATTTTCCATGCAGATGCTCCCGCCTGTTGCATCATACACAGAACTCTACAGCTTTGTTTCCAACTGCGGTCCCTTCTATTTTAAACTTTGCTGATTTCTACTGGGAAGGAAGCCTATTTCATACAGATTAGCTGGACAGCTGGGTCTGATGGCTTCTGATTACGGGGCTTGGGGTCACTGGGGAAACAGGTTTCCCAAAGCCCCTTGGACGGAGAACCATTCCACGTGGCCCCAAAGGGATGGGTCTGTGCTCACTCCATGGAGGAAGGGTCAGCCGCCTGAGTTGGAAATCAACAGGTCAAACCAAAGGCAGGAACAGACCTGAGTCCACATCTCGGGCTCAGGAGGCTGTGCTGAAAGGTGGAGGAGGGGGCATTAGACACCCCCTGGCTCAAAGGCTCTCGCAGGGACCCGAGTGGGGGCTTGTGTCTGAGATGACTGCGTGTGCGTGGCAGGGAGCATCCATCATGCTTGCCTGATAGAATCACTCGGGAGGCAACAGACAAGCCTCAATGATTAAGGTCCCTTCATCTGGCCTGGCCTCCCAGACCTCCAGGTGCATAAAGAAATCATAAAGACCTCTCTCACCTTTCAGTGGCCAGTCCACAGGCAGGGGGGGCTGCCGCGTTCTCCCGAGAACCGGTGGCTCCGATGAGGCAGGAGCTTTCTCCCTGCTCGTCCCATCTCTGCCTTTGCTTCTCTTTATGCCTTCTCTAGAGAAACCGAGTGCTGGAGATTAAAAAAAAAAAAATTGTGTGTGGGGGGGTGGCGGGTGGCGGGGGTGCCGGGGCAGTGTGGGTGGCAGAGGGACACCGGTGTGGGTGGCAGAGGGACACCAGGGGTAGGTGAGCAGCCTGTCCTGGTGTGGGTTCGGGTTTAATGGCCGACGCTGGCGCTACGGTTTGCCTGCTGAAGCTCAGTGCCACTGCAGCTCTGTGTGTGGGCGGCGGCAGCTACACGGCTGGGTTTCAAACCATTACACTGAACATTTGCAAACAGATAAAAAAACAAAGCCATCCGGTACAAGTGGAAACTTCTGTTTTCCTTTCTCTTTCTATACTGTCTGCCCTTTCACCTCTCCTCTTGGGTATTGGAGGGGGAGGGGGAGGGTGGGCACAGCCCCCCTGGGGTCCCCCTACCCTGTGTCTTCTAGCCACACCCCCAACGCCCCATGGCCACCAACATGGACTGGAAAGTCCCATCATCCAGACTAACCCCCACAGCTTTGGAAACGCCCAGAAATTTGAGAAATAGTTTCTCTTCTCCAATGTCCTGCTCAGAATCCAGCCGCTGAGTGCCATCACACCCAAAGAGGGTTTGGGCTTCCATACTTGATGTCCCATCCTTCCTACTTTCAGAGCTACCTTAGAACTGGCCAGCAGAGGCTGGTGAGGTGCCCTTGTACATCTGGGTGACATTTTTCCCAAGGAATAATCTGTGGGCGGTGCCATGAGATACCCCAGGAAAAGAAAACATGCCCTGTGGTCAAATTACTTTGGAAACTGTAGTAGCTGGTATTGCTCTTGGATAATCACAGAGCGTGTTAGCAGGTAAAGGCTCTGAGAAGTCCTGCAAGAAAGTATCCTGTTTAAGCCAATATTTCCAAAATGTGGGAGACCTTAGATGAAAGAATCCCCTCTCCCTGAGTAACACCACCACCAGTGACAAGACACACCTCACAAACACACTTGTACCCACTTTCCAAGTGGTGACTTGACCCAAAGCAAGTCTTTTGGCCAGAGAGCAAGAGAGGGCAGGCTACTGGAAACCAGGCAGGTCAGAGTTCACCAGCTAGGACTCCGAGCTTGGCATTAACACAGGGGCCCCGAATGGTTATCAGTGAACTTGAGTCTGTGGTTCTGGCAGGACAGGGGACATGAGGGATCCAAACAATTCCTCAGGGTTGTGGGGACTCTTAGTGCATCTTCTCTGCCACCCTAGTGAGTCCCCTTCTCACTTCCACAGCCCAGGGAGCGGGGCAGCCTGTGACTGGGAACTGCCCAGTGCTCCTGGGGTCACTGTGGGGCAGCCTCACTGAGCAGCTTTGATCACGCCCTGCCCACAGACTTCTGCTGGACCCTCCACATCAGATGAGATGTCTGAGCCTTCCTTGTTGGGTATGAAACTTGGGAGGCAGGAGAGCATGAAACAACACCTAACCCCCCAAGAGGTAAATGAGCTGAATTAGAGGCACTCATGTTGAAAATGACTATTGCAGAAGGACAGGCTGGGAAGTTGAACAGGGCTCGGGAGAGGAAAAGGTGGCATGCTGTGCTGCATTGGGGGCTACTGAGGGCTGTCAGTGCCGACAGCCCCCCTCACTACAGGGTGCCGTCACTCGGGCCCTGGGCATACCCATTGAGCTGTGACCCCTCATCTGAAAGCTGTTCTCAACCAAGGGAGATTGCCCCTGCCAGTGGACATTGGGCAACGTCTGGGGACATTTTTGGTTGTCACAACTAAGCGACAGTGCTGAAGTCCAGTGGGCAGAGCCCAGAGACACTGCTAAACACCTTACAATGCCCAGGATGGCCCTGCATCAAAGACTGACCCAGCCCCAACGTCGGCAGTGCAGCAGGAGTTCAGAACCCAGTCTGGGTGTGCCCTCCAGCCCCTCTCAATGGGGCTCAAAAGACACCGTGCATGGGAGGGTTCTGAGTAGACCGGAAGCTGATCATACTACCCTTGATAAGAAAGAGACTTCCATCTCCTTCAGATGGCACTTAATTTCTTATTGGGTGACAAGATGGAAACAGATGGAAAGCAGAGTAAAAGTGCTGACCAAGAAGAGAGAAAGCCTGCCTGCCTTGTAAACACTCCAAATTACATGATTAAAAAAAAAAAATGAAGGAAAGAAAAGAAATGCTTCCTCTTGCTTAAGTATATCGGAGAACTTGAACTCTGTGTGAACAAAGTGAAATGGGTGTAGAAAAGCTTTAAAAAGCTTGTAAGCGCTGCAACAGGTAATTATTGGTAATTAGAACATTTTATAGGATCCGTTAAAGAGGCTTTAAACAAAGCTGAAATTATTTGGTGACCTTTCCTCTGAAGGAGAGTAATGGTCGTGCTGACAACTGACAACACTAATACGTCCAGCCTGGTTGGGGTTTTCTTTCAAGGAAATCTTCAGCCAAGCTTGCAATGCAATCCTCGGCACATGGCAAATTATTAGAGGCCAAAAAAAGAGAAAGTGAAATTAAAGTTCAGTGAACTGCCCAGCCTCAAGGAAGCAAAGCTGGTCAGTCTCACTCTGTGTCCCTACTTCCGAAGGAGTCTCAAGGCAGGACCCAGGAAAAGGCCTTTTCCCGGATGGTGGAAAACTCCCAGGTGGGTGTGAGAGCAGAGGAGAGGCAGCTAGGGCCAGGCCTGCTATGAATGGAGCGAGGGGAAGGCCCGTCCTGGGGGGAAGGAAGAGAGGATGTGTGAGTGCAGAGACCAGCGCCCTTGCAAAGAGGCTTTCGAGGAAAGAATGACAAGCCAAGTTGCTGACGTGGACACGGAGCTGGGCCCACATGAGCCAGTTACGTCAGCTTCCTCCGGGAGCCAACACAGAGAGCAAGCCAGCCTGTTAATCGTGACTTCCTGTGCCTTCCTCATCCACCTGGCTGCTACTAACCAGGACAGGCAAAGGCCACCCCGCTGAGGGCCTCCCATGCCAGCACTTCACTTGGCTCTAGGAACAAAACGGTCATGGGAACACAGAGGCACGGTCCCTGCCTTCAGGGGGTCCATAGTCAGTTGGGGTAAAAAGACAAAAACCAAAGAAAAAGGAAAAAGCACCCAATTCATTCACTCATTCATTGGCTGAGATTCTGACCCTCTCCTACATACCAGACAGTATTTAAGGAGGAAAAAAAATGTGCAAGCAGATTATCGAAAACCACACCAAAAATAGAGCAATATGACAAAACTCTAGCTGGACAGTACTGCTCATCAAAAGCCCTAAAGCCAATGCCATCTCTCTTTCCTAGAGAGGGTGGGGCAGGGCCAGGTGTGAAGGACCCACTGATCTAGGCTGAGACGGAGGGAGAGGCAGCAGCTTCCCATGTGGTGATCAAAGTCAGGTTCTGTGCCACCTAAAGGTGTCTTGTCCTCCACAATTGCTGTGAACCGCAGGCTTTGGAAACACGACCTTCAACATGGGGGAGGTGTTGAAAAAGAACCCACAGACTTCAGGTCTCACAAAAGGAAGCCTGTTCAGAACCTAGGACAGCTCTCAGGCGCCTGGTTGTCTAGTTCCCCACCTTCCCTGGCACTGCCAGGCCAGAACAAGTGCCCGAGGGCTTCCCTCCACGGGGAATCGGTTTCGCCTCATCTTGGTGTCCACTGCATGCCTCGTCCCCTCTGTCTTCATGGCTTCCACCCTATGCCCACTGCCAACTCCTGACTCTTTCTGCCTGACACTCAACTGTGCCAAAGGAGGATCTGATTGGTTCACTTAGTCCTTACAGGGCCTCAGAGTTGGTCAGAGTTTGCCCTCTGGGCCACCCTATAAATTGCAAGCCATTGGCCAGCCAACACTGAGCCAGCCCTAGACAAAGGACAGAGTCATGTGAATTTCTGCAAGGGGTATAGCCAGCGTTCCACTCCCAGTACAGGGGTGCTGGGAGGTGAGGGCCTGGGCCACACTAGTGGTTTATGAGATCATGTCACATGGCTTACAGATGATTGTTTTTTATTGTAGTAGTTACATTTTTATTTTAATGTGACTTAGTATAGCTCTAGCTAACAGATCAAATTCACATGTTTCTCTTTTACATACATTTTAATAGCCAATTTAAATAAAATATTAATTTTATTCTAAGATGTATATGGAAATCCAAACAAACTAGAATAGCTAAAAGGATTTTGAAAAAGAAGAATAAACTTAAAGGACTCACACTATCTAATTTTAAGCCTTACTGTGTAGCTACAGTGATCAAGAAAATACGGTGTTGATGGAGAGACACACATAGATCCATAGAACAGAATAAAGAACCCAGACATAGACCCACACAAATATGTTGGAATGATCTTGACAAAGATGCAAAAGCAAATAATCTTTTCAACAAATGATGCCAGAGCAATTGGATGTTTTAGGGAGGAAAACAAAACTATGGTAAACCTCACACTTTATACCAAAACTACTCAAAATGGATTGTAGATTTATATGTAAAACTATAAAAATTTTAGAAGAAAAAGTAGGAGAAAAGCTTTGGGTCCTAAGGTTAAGGCAAAGAGTTCTTAGACATGACACCAAAAATACAATCATAAAAAGAACAAAATCAATAAGTTAGATGTTATTAAAATTAAATATTTTGCTCTGCAAAAGACCACATTAAGAGAATGAAAAACAACTTTTATTGAACAACTGGTGTTGGGAAAACTGGACATCACATGCAAAAAAACATGGACCCAGACACAAACCTTACACTCTTCACAAAAATTAACTCAGAATAGATCACAGACCTAAATATACAATGAAAAACTATAGAACTTCTAGAAGATAACATAGAACAAAACCTAGATGACGTTGGGTATGACGATCACTTACCCTAAACGTACTCTTACATATGACCCAGCAATCACGCTCTTTGCTATTTACCCAAAAGAGCTGAACACTCATGTCTACACATAACTCGCACACGGATGTTTATAGCAGCTTTAGTCATAATCACCAAAATTTTGAAGCAACCAAGACGTCCTTCAGAAAGTGAATGAATAAATAAACTGTGGTCCATCCAGACAATGGAATACTATTCGGCATTAAGAAGAAATGAGCTGTCAAGCTGTGAAAAGACAGAGGAAACTTAAATTCATATTCGTAATCAAAGAAGCCAATCTGAAAGGGTACATCATGTATGCTTCTAACCATGACATTCTGGAAAAGGGAAAACTATGGAGACAGTAAAAAAGATCAGTGGTTGCCAGAACTTAGAGGAGAGGGGGAAGGATGAATAGGCAGAGCAAGAGGATTTTAGGACCGTGAAAATACTCTGTTTGATACTATAGTAATAGATACACATCATTATACATGTTTCTAACCCCACAGAATATACAACACCAAAAGTGAATTCTAATGCAAACTACAGGCTGAGCGGTAATGATGTGTCAGTGTAGGTCCATCGATTGTAACCAATGCATCGCTCCGGCGGGGAATGTTGATAATGGGGGGCAGGGGCTAGCTGGGAAATCTCTGTACTTTCTGCACAATTTCTATGTGAACTTAGAACTGCTCTAAAACTTTTATCTTTATATAAAAAAAAAAAACCTGGAAGAAAATATTTACAAACCACATATCTGACAAAAGACTAGTAGCCAGAATATACAAAGCACTCTCAAAACTCAACAGTGCAAAAAACAATCCAATTAGGAAACGGGCAACAGACATGAATAGACACTCCACCAAGAGGACAAGCAGATGGCCGAGAGGCACAGGAGAAGGTGGTCGGCACCATCAGCCATCAGGGGATGCAAACTAAAGCCACAAGGAGATAACCCTGCACACCATCGGAATGGCTAAAAGAAAAAATACCAACAATAGCCAATACTGGCAAAGACACGGAGAAACTGGACCCCCCACACATGGTGGGTGTGAACGAAAAACGGGGCAGTCTCTCTGAAAAACAGTCTGGCAGTTTCTTATGAAATTAAACATGGCCTAGCAATTGCCTTTGTGGGCATTTCTCCTAGAGAAACGAAAATTTATTGTCACATGCAAACCTGGATGTGGACGTTTATAGGTGCTTTATTTGCAATAGCCAATAACTTGAAACCACCCAAATGTCCTTCAGCACGGAAGAGATTAAATAAACTGGTGTGTCTATACCACAGAATATTATTAACGCAGTTTTTCAAATACACTATTGATACACTCGACAAATTGGATGAGTCTCAAGGGCATTATGCTGAATGAAAACAAAACAATCGTGCATACGATATAATTCAATTTATATAATACTCTAAAATGCCAAAATTATAGTGACAGAAAACAGATTAGTGGTTGCGGGCAGTTGTGGACAGAGAGTGGGGTGAAACCATGATGAGGCAGCACAGGAAGCTCCTGGTTGAACAGGTCTGTGTCTTGATAGTGGACAGTGTCCACACGTGACCAAAGTGCACAGACCTACACACACATATGCAAATGAGCACGTGCAAAAACTGGTGAAATCTGAATAAGGCCTGCCGCCTACTTAATCATAGTTTCCTACGTTAGATACTGTAGCGTAGCTGTGAAGCTAAAGTTGTTATCACTGAAACTGGGTAAAGTGTCAACAGAACCTCTCTGTAGTATTTTTGAGTCTAAGATTATTGAAAAATAAGTTTTTGAAAGAGAAAACTATTAATTAAATAATAGCACAGGTGATTCATGAATTTGGCAAAAAAACTGTGATGGTGACACAAGCCTCGCCCAAGGCCTTGCGGTGATGTCCCTCTGATGCTGAAGAGCCTCGTCCCACCCAGGGGCAGAACCTGTGGGCATCTGAGCCTTAGAAACCCAATGGGTGTCAGAGGCAAGGCTCCAGCCGTTCTCCAATTCAGAGCTGGTCAAATGTAAAATCAAAATGGCCCCGGAATCCAAATGAACCAACTTTCTACATGGCCAGAGACCTTGTTTAAACTCAGCTGAAATTGAATTGAAAGACATGGCAGATGTCTTTGTGATAAGAGCAGCCTCAGACAGAAATACCCCATTTTATCAACTCTAAGACACACAGTTGCAAGAAGCACCATTGTTTTTTGTTCTACTGCGAGAGAAAAACACACTGCCAATTAATCCAGGACACAATGCTTTCTTATCGCTTGGAATTTTTAATTTTACTTATTGAAAGAGTTCCTTGAGACTTAATTAGACAGATTTTTATCACATATTACTATGTTGTGCATACATAAAAAATGAAAATCCAAGTGAAATAAATTGGTTGTTATCCCTCAAACTTTTTTATACTGAGTTCAACTCTTCTGAATCACTCTTTGAGTCAGATTCATCGATGTCTGCGTTTTTTCCACACCATCCGTCTCATCCTCTGTGCATTTATCCATAACATTGATGATGTGGCTTTTTTTTTTTTTAAAGAATCCATAAAAGGATTAAGTCATGAGTGCCAGACTCTTAAGTAGACTTTAGAATTAAATACAGTTTTTCTTCTTTGGTTCCCACTGCAACAATATCCTTAAATACGTAGGATTTGCCCCAGGGCTCTACTCCATCTCTACAATCATGACATACAATCAGATGTTAAAAGAGGGCTCCGTGTCCAATCGGGATTTCCTTCCCGTGTGCTGACACTGCTCAATTGCATGTTAGCTACATGTGTTGGCTGCAGAAGGGAACTTCAGGCTTGGATGCTGGTCATTTTGATGTCCATGCATGCGAGGGCCATTTGACTATGCCATGGCCTATAACACACGTGGACCATGAGATCCATTCCCGATTTCAGAAATTCATACATGAAAAAATGTTTATCTTGGAAATAATGAAATGCAGTAAGTGGACAAATAAACCAAATAATGTCAGATGGCCTTAAGTGCTACGAAGAAAATAAAGCAGGGAAATATGATGAAGAGCAGCTGGGAGGAAGTGGACAAAAAGAACTTTTCTGAGGACAGGATATTTGAGAAGAGTCTGAACAATAAGAGGGCATCAGCCAAAGGAAACTCAGGGGGAAGTGTATCGGTAGGGGACATCAGATTATGCTGCAGGACAAAACAACCCCCAAGTCTCTGTGACATAAAACAGTCAAGACTTGTTTCCATGTCATGCTGTGTGTCCAGAAACAGGTAGGCTGAAGTATCTTTCTCACTTCAAGACCCAAGATTGATGGATAGGTCACTGTCTGGGAAACCTCAGTTGCCACGGCAAAGGGGCAGGAACGAGGTAAATGGCACGTGGCTCTGAAAGTTTCTGCCCAGAAAGCACACATGTTACTCTGCTCATGTTACCTTAGTGGAAGCAAGTCACTAGGGCTGCATAACTTCCAGGTGGTGGGGAGCAGAGTGTGCTGTACCACGTGCTTGTGAGAAGAACCAGAAAGACCTAGTGAATAGCAGTAACAATAACCACACAGGCAGAGAGAGGAGCAGGCGCCTACACAGGGAGGTGCAAAGAAGCGTGGTGATCAGAGGACAGGGAGCAGGTTGGTGTGACCGAGAAGGTGGAAGGGGGGGACAGGTGGCAGAAGACAGCACCTAAAACCCAGCCACGCTCCAGAAACCACAACCTCATCCCAAGTCTGACCTCAAATGCCTGTAGACAGAATTAAGCAACTAATTATATAATGAGGTGGTTGAATTACACCTAATTTCCACAAATGCTTTTATTGAGCAAACATCTGCAACGCCAGAATGAGGTTTTCAATCATTTAATCAGTCTTCCAAAAATGCCCCAAAATCGGTGTTAATCACAGTTTTAAAATAATACATTCAATGTGTCCTTAAATACTTTGCTGTGTCTCTGCATTAATCCTGCAATTAAATACGTTGCATAATTGATACACATTTAACACCTGGCACTCGGGATGTTGAAAATCATGCATTTCTGAGAGTAGGTAGCCAATGAGTAGAGCGATTAGCGATTTCCTCTGGGATGGCCAGGGAGGGAGAGCTTGGCTCTTGGAACGGGAGGGTGCATGAAGAGATGAGGCCGGCAATAAAACGAAGGATTTGGGGCTGGATGCAGGGTCAGAAAGCGCCTCTCAGAATAACACGGGCGTGCCCAAAGGAATCTACGGGCACTGCCAGGTCGCTCCACCCATCCGGGCTCAGTTGCTGTAAACGCGCTGCTCCCATGCCTGGGGACTCCTCCAGGAGGTGGCCATATTGATGATGATACTGAAAATCAAAGGTTTAAAAGTGCAGGTGGGCTTCACAACCCCCACACAACACGAGAACTGCTAGGGGGCTAGCGGACACTTCAAGGGGATGGAGAGCTGACAGGGACCCCAGCTTTGCGTCCCCATATAGTTTGAGGCACCAAGAGAAACTGAAAAGGTTGCGTTTGAGTTTGACCTCCTCTGGCAACCTACAGATGTCAAGTGACATGTCTGAACTCCTGGTTCTTCAACTCAGCTTGACCAGGAAACAGAAATAAAGAAGGATTTATCATGTACAATAAAAAACTGTTGTGGAAAGTGCACGATATTTTATCTTGTATACTATGCTCCATTGATTCACTCCAAAAAAAGGGGTTTATTGGGAGCATATTAAAGACATATTCAAGTATATGACATGTCGGCAATACAGATGTTGCTGTCTTGGGATTCAAGTCTTCTCTTGTGAAAAAAAAAAAAGTTTTCACTTATAATAAGACCCAGAAATAGCAGTGGTTTAAGCAAGATGGATGCTTATTTTTCTGTGCTATAACAGTCCAGACACAGGTAGTCCAGGGATGGATGGCAGACCCACAGAGTCAAAAGCATGGCTTCTTCTAACTGGTTGGTCTTCTTCCCCTGGATGTGCCCTGCCCGCATGATCTCAGGTGGTGCATCACCTCCTTTAAGGATGGACAAAGGGGTGGGAAGCAACCTACTCCTTCCCTGTAAGGGTTTGACATTGAAAGGGTATAACTCACATGGTTCTCTGCTTTTTCTGTCTGACTTATTTCGCTCAGCATTACACTCTCAAGATCCATCCATGTTGTCACAAATGTTCCTATATCATTTTTTCTTACCGCCGAATAGTATTCCATTGTGTATATATACCACAACTTCTTCATCCATTCATCTATCACTGATATGTGGTATATAAAGCAAAAGCAACAAAAGAACAAGACAAACAAATGAGAAACAGAAACTCATAGACACAGACAATGGTTTGGTGGTTGCCAGAGGGTAAGGGGGGTGGGGGGTGGGAGATGGGAGATGAGGGTAAGGGGGATCGAATATATGGTGATGGAAGGAGAACTGACTCTGGGTGATGAACACACAATGGGATTTATAGATGATATAATACAGAATTGTACACCTGAAATCTATGTAATTTTACTAACAATTGTCACCCCAATAAATTTAATAAAATTTAAAAAAAAAAAAAAGAAAGGGTATAACTCATTTGTCTTTACAGCTCTTTGGCCAGAATTTAGTCATAGAGCCATATCTAGCTGCAAGAGAAAAATGGAAGGTTGTATTTTCATTCTAGGTGACCAAGTGTTCAACGAAATGCTGGGGGATCAGTTACCATGAGACAGAGAGGAAAAGCGATATAAGGGAACAACTTGCAGACCCAGCCACGTTAGCCTGGGGGAGTTCGGAGTCTGCTGGGGAAGAAAAGCACACGGCCGAATTCTAACGTTTCATCCTAGAATGGGCCAAATGCCTACTAGGGTGGAAGCTCAGGGACGGGGTAGTTTGGGGACCAAAATGTAGAGGGAGCTACAGTATCTACCGCATACAATAGTTGTGGGCTTACCATGAACTCAAGAGAGCAAAGACAAGCTCGGCGGAAGAAGGCGGCGTGGGTTCCAGGGTCACGGGACAGAGCTGGAGTCCTGCCCCTCCACTTACTTTCTGGGTGATTGTGGAAGGCAGAATTCTAAAAGTTTCCGCTCCACAAGATTCCCAACCCCTGGTTATTCAATCAAACATGAGTCTAGGCACTGCTGCAAAGGACTTTGCAGATGGCATTGAGATTACTAATGAGCGGACTTTAGGGAGAGAATTCCGGATGATCCAAGTGAGGCCAGTGTAACGCATAAGCCACTAAAAGCAGAAGAGGAAAGCAAAGGGATGCAGGGGAAGAGAGAGGCAGGAGATAAGCAGAAGGGGAGGGAAGAGAGGGAGTTGAAGCATGACCCCCAGCATGAGAAGGACACAACCTGCCAATGCTCGGGCCACAAGCCAGGGAACATGGGTGGCCTCCAGAAGTTAACAATGACCTCCAGCCCACAGTGAGTCAGAAAATGGGGACCTCAGTCCTACAACCACACGGAACTGCATTCTGCCCACAACCTGACTGAGCTTGGAAGTGGGACCTTCCCCAGAGCTTCGAGGCAAGAGCACAACCCTGCTGACTCCTAGATTTCAGCATTGTGGGACCTGGAGCAGAGAACCAGCTGAGCCCAACAGGCTGTGAGATACTAAATGGGTATTGATGTAAGCTGTTAACTTTGTAGTAATTTGCTAAGGCAGCAAGAGAAAACGAATCTGATGACCTTGGGCAGGTCCCTCTCCTGTGGCTTATTTTCCCCATGGGTCAACAAGAATAGCAGTACTCCCTAGGACCGTTGCAAAGCTGAAAGAAGACGATTCAGGTGGCTGAGGTATAGGAAACAGTCAACAGATGCTCCTGTTACAATATGGATGATGATTATTTCCACCTTGAGGATGATGGGGCCATCGCAATGGGCACTTTACATGCATGGTCTTACTCAATCCTTGCCACAGCCCTAGAAGGCAGGTATTTTTCTTAAACACCCCCCCTTGCAAAAGGGGAAACTGAGGCACAAAGAGATTAAATGATTTTCCTAAGGTTATACAGCCAATAAGAGGCAAAGTGGAGATTCCATCCCAAGCCATGGGGTCTAGAGCGCTGAGAGGAGGGAATGCAGCAGTTCCCATCGCACCCCCATTGTACAGATGAGCAAAGAGAGACCGGGAGCATTGAAGGCCAAGCTCCATAAGAATAGCAGGTCTTAGGTTGAGACAGTGATGACCACATGCCCTCCAGGCATGGCCCACAGTGGAGCTAGTGGTTTCCTCTCGTCCTTTGCAGGTTGCAGGGAAGTCCAGTGTCTTGCTGCTCAGCTTCCAAGAGCAGGCTGCCCCAGGAGAAAGGCCACAACTCCCATTGAAAGGCCAAAGAGAGAAACGTAGACAAAAAGCCCAGTAGCTTTCCTCCGTTTATTCAGCCATCATTGGGCTCCTAGATGCGAGGCACTGTCCTTGGCTCTGGGTTACACTGGTGAGAAAGACAGGCACAGTCCCCGTGAGGAAATTAGGACAAGAAGCAAGTAAATAACCAAAGGAGTGAATCAGATCATTGCGGGTGGACAGTGCCCTTCAGGCCTGGGTCCTGCGGCTTCGAGGCCTGCCTGGGGGGCTAGAGGCAGCGGATCTCTTGGTTACAGCTGCTACTAGCCTCTGTCCACTGTTCAGTAAGATTATGGGCATCACCGTGCATGTTAAAGGCATCTGGGGTGGTCCCAATGCCACTGGGAAGCTGGCACAGTGCTAACGCAGAGACATGCTGCGACCTGTCCCCACACAGGACTGGTCTTCCCTGCTGCTCATCAGTGACCCCCACCTGATGGCCATGACAGTCTGAACTCCGGAACCCGAGAATGAGCAGAACGGTGAGGACCAGGGGCTAACGGGGAAGGAGGGGAAGGAGGGCCCCACCCAGGACCAGCCCTCGCTATTGATTTCCTCCTCTCTCTGAGCCTCCGTTGTTTCCAAGCTCTAGAATGAAGGACGATCACCCCCCAGGCCTCCTCCAGCTCCCAGACGCCAACGTGTGCTCATTGCTCACTCAACCAACCAGCCTCCGTCCGCTGCCTGCTGTGCGCCAGGCCTGCATTCATAACTATAAATTGATGCCTTGGGTTCCCTCTTCCTGCTTGGCAACCATCAAGTCGAGCCACACATGGGGCCACCTGGCCCGCCACGAGGGATGTCTGGTTCTGCACAGAGGGGCCATGTGCGGACTGCATTAGCACGTTGCTTTAAATCATTTCAAAATTGACTTTGGGCGAGAGCTTGACAGGTGAGGTGTGTTTTCCTACCGGAAAAGCAAGCAGAGCAACCACCCAAGGCGACCCCACGGCAGTCACGCAGGACCAGAGGTTGAATAGGCCCTAACAGATCAGCTGAGAAGCTTCCAGCTGCGGTCAGCAACATAAGGGGCCCCTGTCAGGACCTGGGAACCTCAGCGAAGCAGAACCTCAGCCCTGCAGGGTTTTAGCCTGGCCCACTGGGGCTGGCAAGGCTGTCACCCCTTACTGGCTCACCTTCTAGGCGAGGGGTGCTTGAGACAGAGTTGAAGCTTTGCAGGGGGCTTGACTTAATTCATCAGTTTAGCAATCCAGTGGTTTACAAAGACGTATGAAAAGAACAGAGCCCCAAATGGGCAAAGATATTTCCAGAAGCTGTGCAAATGACCAGGGAGCATATGAAAAGCTTCTCCACCCCTAGACCACCAGGAGAAAAACAGGTGAGAATGAGATCACAACGTAAAATATTGCCGGCACGTGGGTTGCCAAGGGTCTTGGGAGACAGGCATTCATTCTCCTTCCCCCCCTGACGGGCATATAAAATGGTCAGCTTTTTGGAGTCCAACCTGGCACTATTGGCACAGCGATTAGTCATCTGGGCATTGTCTTTCCTGACAATATAATGAGACACATTCACAATATGTATGTACAAGGTGGTTTGTCGAAGCCAGAAACACCCCCTCCCCCAAAAAATCCCCAACAAAAGATCCTTGGCCAGCGAAATTATGGGACACTCATGAATGAAATACAATGCAGTCATTTTAAAGTGCTGGTATAACTCTACATTTTCTGACTTAGAAAGATATCTGTATCATACTATTGGGCAGAAAAATAGCAAGTTATGGAACAGCACACGACGATGTTCCAACTTATGTGGAATTGCTCGTACAATGGGGCCTGTGTGCGTTGTGCGCAGTGAGACGCTGCAGAAGACATGGCGACCGTGTTACCCCTCCGTGGAGAGAACTGGGGGGGTTTTCATCGTCGTCTTTCTGCTTTGCAGTGTGGTCTGAATTCTTTACAAATGATGATGTATCATTTGTATAATCAGGAACAGTACAATAAAAGCAGTTTCCATTCTAAGAAGAGCGGATTCAATGAGGCACAAAGCATGCAAGCACTCTGAAGGCCCTCGGCGCGCCCGGGGGGAGACAGACCTGCCTGGCGCCCGCAGAATGAGAACCCGACACTTAGAGACCAGAAGACGGGAAGGAGGCCGCAGAGAAGACCACACAGAGCGACCAGTGAGGCGGACAGAGAATCAAGAGCTGGACCTAGAGGGCGATCAAGGAAAACGTATCCAGATAAAGAGAGCGAAGAACAGATGCAAGGTGCTAAGGGACGACCTTGGAATTCGGCCGCTGCACGTCGCTCATGGGCACGAAAAGAAGCCACATCTATGGGGTGCGATGATGAAAACTGAATTGCAGCGGATTTGAATGAAAATGGAGGACAGCTGGGAACAGGGAACAGTCAACGCTGTCGAGATTTCAGGTTAAGGGGAACAGAAGAAACAGGACAGTGGTGGACACGAATATGGCACCGAGATTACCCGTTGTTTTTTAAGATGACAGAAATAACATGAAGTTATAGACGGCTTGCTGGAAGAGGGGACTGATGTTGCAGGAGAGAGAGAGGACAAATGTGAGAGCAAAGCGCACGCGCACACACACACACACACACAGGACAGTTGGCTACAGATAGGAGCACAGACCGTGTAGTAAATTGCATTTTCTAAAGAAGCCCACTACTTTCCAGCATGGGTAATGATTAAAAGTACCTTCTGACAAAATGTGCCCTGCCAGCCAGGGACGTGTGCATGGGGACACTCAATAAATATTTGTTGATGGATTGATTTTCAAGTACGGTTCCTGCTAAACTCACACACACCAAGGTCCGTTTATAATTGGAAGCTTCTCGCTGCGTCCGCCTGGTGAGCCAAAGTCCTGCAACACAGTTTGCTCAGTCTTGCTGTCACTCCAGCCAGCCCTCAGGCTGGCCCCGTTTAAATTATCACTTCAGAATTGGTGAGGCCTGAATTAGGGAGATTTTACTGCACTCACAGCTTCAGATTAAAATCAATGCTGCACCCACATGTGAGTCAATGAAAAATGGTTGGGAAAAGCAGAGCTACTGAACAACTCTCCCACATTTGTCTGAGATGCTGGCTGAGGCCCTCCTTCCATCTTCCTGAGTTTTCTCCAACTCTTTGGCATATCTGAGGTAGGCGGGCCAGAACCTGCAGACCCAACACATATTGTTGTGTCTTGGGGGGAAACTGAGCCCTTGCTGTCAAAACCAAAGCCCTCCTCCATGGGACTCGTTCAATGAGAAGTATGTGCACGGGTGCAGGGCTCCTCAAAGTTGGATGTGCACACAAACCGCCAGGGGATCTCATTAAAGAACAGAGGCTGAGGCCACAGGTGGTGGAGTCTGAAATCACCCGATGCTGCTGGCCTGGTTAGGGGACCATTTTTGAAGCGACAAGGCATTTAGGTTGAACCGATAAGGACTTAGGTGCCTCATATAACAAAAGGTCCTACAGTGGGGCAAGGACAGGGATGGCAAATTCAGGGGCTTAACAGTTCCTAGCGGGGACCAGCGTCCTTTCCTCTTGCATCCCTAGAGTACAGGCTGTGTCCTCGGGCTATCCTGTCACAAGATGGCCGATGCCACCCCAGGCATCATATCCACTCCCGACAGTGTCCAGCCAACAAAAGAGCCATCTCCACCACGAGCCTCTAAGAGAAGCTTTTTCCAGAAGTGCCCACTGTACGCCACCGAATTCCCTGTTGGCCAGACCTGAGACACCTGCTCACCCCAACACCAGCACTGGGCAGAGGAGGGAGATTGCCAGAGCCGCCGACTCTAATCAGAATGTAACCCCTGCCTGGGGACGGAGGAAGGGGACACACACACCACACAGAGGTCCCACCAGCAAGGTTGAGGAGGGGTGACTAGCCACGCCTGCTATGGTAACAGCCACTCAGTTCCAGACTGAACCTTGCCAAGGTGCCACCCCTACAAGGGAGGAAGCTGAGGCTGCAGAGAGGTGACTCGACCTGAGCCCTATCTTCTGACGAGAAGCTCAGTGTTGCCATGTGTGACCTCCTCCTTCCTCGGATGGGGAGTCCGGTGGAAGAAAGGGACGCCCCTGACGCTGTGCACAAGGAGACACCCGGAACCCCCCCGAGAGGTTAGTCAATAAAGCCCGGATCAGCTGCTAATCGTCGTTGCCAGCCCTGACTTATCGCAGAACTCAGGCTGCTAATCCTGAGACAGATGGCCAGTCGGTGCACAA
This sequence comes from Rhinolophus sinicus, assembly GCF_036562045.2. Classification (NCBI taxonomy): domain Eukaryota; kingdom Metazoa; phylum Chordata; class Mammalia; order Chiroptera; family Rhinolophidae; genus Rhinolophus; species Rhinolophus sinicus. Next base: position 19,620,894 of record NC_133762.1, read on the forward strand.
AACAAACCTACGTGGCACTGGGGACGTTGCCAAGGGTCAAAAGAGATGACAATTTTATTCAAAATGAGAACCTGTACCCAGCTGCACTGCCCCCCGTCACCTATGCCAACGTGAGGCCAGACAAGGCCATCAACACAGGATCCATCTTTCTTTGCCAATGGGCCTGAGCAATGACCCTGGAGGCTGACATGACCGAACACAAGCACAGCCGGCCCTGTGTCTGCCTCTCCCTCAGAGCCTTGTGAACAGAAACAGCCATAGGAGAGACGTTTATTTTTCCTGAGCTGTTGGGTGATCGCCTGGCGTTGCCACCAACACAGATGATTTTGCATCAGACGCCTTTCCTCCCTCGCTCGCTCCCTGCACCTGGACCAACACCACTGACCTTCGCGGGGAGTGGAGGCACGCTATCCTGGAAACGGAAGGGCTGGGGCACCTGCTCTGTGTGCCCGGCTTCAGCTCGTTACAAGTCGAAACTGCAGTACCGTTTCACCTGGCACCCACTTCAAAGGTGCTTTGCAGAGCTTCTTACTATGGTTTCTGTGCTGTGAGCGAGAAGCCTGGTCAGAACCCAGAGGCCCTGCCCTGAAGAAAACACCCGGGTTAGAGACACTCACTGGCAGGCAAAACCCCTCTGCTGCTTGCTGCAGCTGACAGGTGTGGGGAGACCACTGCCCTCGAGGAATTCAGGGGCTGTCCACTACCCCCTGCATCCACCCTGTCACTGAGCTGCCTCCACACCACTGCCGCCTATCTTTCTCCTCCAGTCAACGCAAAGATGCCGATTTGATCTGCAAATGCCCGCCAGGCCCTGCTCTGACACCGGCTCAGATTGATCCCCTGGGACAACTGGGGACCCTCCTCTCCAGCATCACCCAGGTGGGGCACAGAGACCCTTCCCTTACAAAAGTTCTTAGCTGGGGTTGTTTAGGTAGGACAGCATGTTCAGGTCTGAAATGTCCCTCTGAATATCCAAGTGGTATTTGCCCGTCCTTTATTTGTTATGCATAAGATTTCCACACATGGCCGGTGATTTTCTCTCATACACAGATTCCCCAAACTTCCTTCCTCTCGCTCTGAGTTAAATCCCACATCTGGGCCATCTGTGTGGATGCGACATTCTGTGGGGGCAGCCACGGGTAGGAGAAGGGGATGTGGTCAGGGGAGACAGGCTGAAGCCCTCAAGCAGACAGAAACTTCCCCGGGACTCTGCAATTTCTTCCATGACAAAGTGAAAAATAAAAATAAAAATAAATGGAGCTATGTTACCCCTGAAGCAATGCATGCTTCTAATAGACTGACGACCACATGGAGGCAAGTTGTTGTTTGGGGGGAAGCTCTTGAAGGCTAATTTCCCCTGCCTGCCCGTCCAGACTTCTAGGAAGGTGATTGAAAGATGGGGCTGCTTTGAAAATGACAAGCTGCAACCTCCAACTGTAAGATTGTGACAATGACAGTGGCTGTCTTAAAAGGCACCATCTGAGAAGATCCGAGACTCAGTTGGGCCTCTCTGGTGTTACTGTGATGATTGTAGAGGCAGAGTGACACGGTAATAGTAAAAATAATAGCAAGCAATTTATTGCAAACTCCTTGCAGGCTGGACTCTATGCTAAGTACTTGCTTGTGCATTAGCTCAGGAGATCTCACCAGACTTTCAGGCCGATATTACTACAATCCCCCCTTACAGGAAGGGTCGGTGAGATCAGCGGCTTGCATTACGTCACACAGCTGGTAAACAGTGTGGTCAGACTTGCCTCCAGGGCGGGCTGGCTCTCGTGCCAGAGCACTTGCCCACGCACTAGACCAAAACCCTAACATTGTGACCTGGAGTTGGCCCTGGTTTCCTTCCACAGAAGGAGAGAATGAACAAGGGACCAGGAGCTAGATGACCCCTTCTGGCTTGGACAAGGTCTAATTCTTGGAATGAAACTTGACTGAGAGGGAATGGCAAACTCTTTAAGGCCGCACTTAGTGACTGCACTTCAGGCTGCTGTCTGGCTGTGTGATTTCTTCCCGCTGAGGAGACGGGCCATGGAAGAGAGGAGCTTCCTGTTGTTAACTTTATAGCCCCCAATTCAGGCAATGCTTGTTTCTAATAGACTGACGACTACATGGAGGCAAGTTGTTGTTTGGGGGGAAGCTCTTTAAGGCTAATTTCCCCCTCTCCTTCTGATTCTTCCTATTTTTTATAGTCTTTTGCCTTACTAGACTCGGATTTTCAAACCTGTTGTCAAGGCAACACTAGATTTCTCTCTTTGCACTCTAATGTCTCAATGGGGGTATCCATAGCAACAAGAATACCTAGCGCTTTCAAAGTCAGTGACCTCCCAAAGCTTCGTGGGACTGGTGGAGATAAGGTACATTTAGGCAACTTTTCACCACAGCAACCAATTTAATATTTAACAAGCCTAACCAATGGCGTCTGTAACAGTCAGTTTTTTCTGTGTAACAAATAACCCCAAAAGTTGGTGTCTTAAAGTAGTAAGCATGTGTAGTTACTCTACAGGTCGGCTGGTCTCCCCCGGGCTCACTCACACATCTGCATAAGCTGCAGGTAGGTGTGCAGCCCTGCTTATCCTGCCTGGACTCTCTCACGTATTAGGGGGTCAGCTGGTCATAGACTGGTTCAGGATGGCCTACCCTAGGACAATTAGGCTCTCTTCCTCGGGGTCCCCCATGCTTCAGCAAGCCCAGGCTTTTCACATGGAGGCAGCAGGCTTCCGAGAGAGGGAGGGGGTGGGGAGAGGTAGGATATGACCAGAAGCCCACTGGGGCTCTTGAGGCCAAGGTTGGAGCTGGCACAGAATCACTCCCACCACATTCCACGAGCCAAAGCAAGTCACAGGCCAGGCTAGATTCAACGGGTAAAGAAATAGACTCCACCTTTGGATAAAGAAACTGAAAAGTCACATTGCAAAGAATGTAGGCGGACAGAGAGGAGGGGTGGAGAATTGAATTGCAGCCATTTTTGCAAACAATCTACCACCACATTCTTGTGGGGAGATTATGGGAGCAGTCAAATGCAAACTGAGTTTCGGAAACCAGGAAGTCAGCTCAGCACAGACGGAATGGAACCTGAGAATTCTCAGATCTCCCCGCTGCCCTCCAGAAAGAGCTCTGGATCCCCTCAGTCTCGGGACCATTGAGATTTTAGCTGGAGCACAGCTTCACCTGTGCACGCTGCTCAGTCCATTTCAGCCCCACAGGCTGAGAGTGCAGTGGGTCTCCAGCAGAAAAGAGAGGTGCTGTCACCAGGAAAAGGGACACGAGTGCTGGGAAGCCAAAAATCAACAGATGACTGTGGCAGATCTCCCCCAACCAGTACCAGCCGAGAAGGAGGGGTCAACAGTCAGGTCTTTAGTAGGAGAGTGGTTTCTGGTCAGGTGAGAACTCCCACAGCTGTGCGCCTCTGGGAAGTTTCAGAACGCTGTCAAAACTGTTTCAAAAACCAAACTCTAGAAATCTCAGCTGGCTGAATCCTACACCAGCAAAGCAGGAGAAGCTTTCCACTTTGCTACAGGATTCTGCTTCTTTCCTGAGGTTGGTGAAGGATGCTATACTCCAGAATGGTCCAGAAGGGTCCAGAATGGAGGGTCACGGCACACATGGGGTTCACCAGCAGCCCAATGAAGGGGGGAAACATCACCTTCTAATGAGCATTCACCACATACCCTCAACTTAGCAAATAAGAGTTTCCTGTTTCTCAAGAGTCTTTTGGTGGTAAGTGACAGAAGCTCAGCCCAGGCTGGTTGTTTCCAAAAGGAATTTGTCAACTCAGGGAGTGAGGTCAGGCTCCAGCAGTTTCCTCAGATGTGGCCAGGTCAGGGTTCCAGATGATGTCAGCAGCCACAGCTCTCTCTCTGTCCCTCTGCCCATCAACCTCATTTCAAACACCAGTTGATTTCATGGCCCCACGGCAGAAACCCCCAACGCCTACAATTTGCCTGGGACCTAGTAGGTGCTTAGAAAAAGAACTACCAAATGAAAGATGGTGAAAAAGAAATTTCTCGCAAATCAGAACTTCTCAGGCAATGTATGCTTTCCACGAGGAACTTGAAAACTATCGTACGACGCACCCCTCACTGCAACAGGTGAGAACCCAGAAGGACTGAGCCCAGTATCCCTTCTGCCAAATTCCCCAGAGGGGAGGAGAGAGTTAACCTACTCCCTGAGCAGGAATCTGCCTGCTGCCTCACCGGTCTGTGCCCTGTCACCCATCTCCCACTCCCTGCTCTCTGTGCGTCAGTGAAATAAGTTATTCTCTACCATTTGGTCTTCAAAAAGCAGAAGAACAGTGTCACATTTCGGAATAAGCCACGCGACCTGCTATAAGGTTCTCTCTCCAGCTGCTCTTGCCCCAGCTCTAATCCCCCGGTGATTCATCCACTTTAAAATTCCCGCTTTCCTCCCACTCCTTGAAATGTCAGGAGCACCTTGTCACCACATAATCAATTCTCTAATCCCCAGCTTGAAAACCTATTTTTTAAAAGGTGGTTGTTTTACACAGAAGCAAAAAAGACTATCCGAGTGTGAACTCATGACAGTCTGTGGAGGGAAAAAGTTGAAGACAGATGACTGATGAGACTTTCTGGAGATATTCTTTTTGTTATTTTTAAGGGAACTTGCAAAATGCATCCAAGGGCAGTGACGATTAATTTACGTTATCTCACTTGTGTGGAAAACAGTGGCTGGAAATCATCACCCAAAATAACCCTGCACAGCTTTGCTTCTTCCTCAAGATGTAATAAGAAAAACCCTAGTCTGGTCTTCATTAATAAAGCACCTTTATATGAAATGTACTTCAGAGCAGCAGCAAGTTCAATGGATACAAAGTCAACAACAACAAAAAGCAATATGTCAAAATTGATTTATCTCCTGCGTGTTAATGTTTCAGATCATTTTCTGATTCACACATGTGCTGATTTTCAATGATAATGTTCCATTTTTGTCTAACTGTAATGCGAGGAAATTGGGCTGATAAAAGACAGTCAGTCTGAGGCTCCAGCCCTGTGTGGGTCACAGAATATGTTATTGGTTAATTCAGTAAATAGTTGATTTTAACCCACTTTAAAGCTTTTCACTTCCATGGGCATTGTGTGTTTCTGTTTTGTGATACAAGTATACTTCACATTTTATAATCCATCTGTGAAATCTCCACATTTGTGATTTAAGTTGCAGTAGCACAGCCGAGATATTTACCTTCAAGTTCCCTCACTGGCCACAGCCACAATCCCCCCAGCAATGTGTTCCCAACACAGAGCAGGTTGTCAAGAGCTGCCAAGTGAAGGAAATCTACTTTGAAAGGCTCCTGTAGTATCAAAAGTCATCCTTGAATTGACAAATCTAGGTAATCCTGAATTCTCCAAGTTGAGTTTTTCTGAAGTCTCCCACCGGAGTAGGGAGCCAGCTTCTCAGATTCTGGGGAGAAAGCCAGGCATTGGCTTGAGCTCGAAGATAAACACTTGGCCCTTAAAAAAGTGCTGCCCTTGATCACTGTTGCTGTATTTCTCAACATATTATTCTCTACATGTCAACATATTATATTAAAATAATTGTCTAAAGGCATCGCTTTGGGAGATGGGGCTGGGACGAGAGTAGGGGCAGGGGGAACCTGTCCCCCTGTTCTTCTCACCAGCCACACCATAAAGTTTTCATTTGTGCTGCTTACGCATTTTATTCAGTGTTCTCTAGGCTGAATAGGGGTACAAAATCCCACTACTGGCAATGTAAAGTCTTTCCTCCAACATTTCTTCCTCTATCGGGTGCCATCTTCCCCCACAGAGCTGACACTTTAGCAGCAAGAAGATGCAATGTCATTGTTCCTCCACTTAGAACAGAAAGCCTCTTACCAGTCCTTGAAGTGGGCTCAAGGACACGCTCCATGCAGATTTCATCCGGTCATCAACTCACAGGTTTATGCCACCTCAAGGTCCAATATCCTCTGCGGATATTAAGGGACAAAAACAATCTCTCAGTGGCACCTGGTCATTAAACATGTATGTGGCCCGGAGCTATGACCAGCTGGGCACTCACCAGCTGGCTCAAGGCGGATCTTTCCTGGGTTGCAGAAGCTGCGGATGATTTTAGAGGGGTTCATGTCCCTGGAAGCAGCACCTCTGGGTTTCTTACAAACGCTGAGTGGAGGATTTTGGAGGGGGGGAAGGGTGTTTAAATATCTGTCCCAATAACAATAGGATCTCAGCTCCCTGCAAGGAGCACGTCCCCTGAGTCAGCTCAGAAACAGAAAAGAGCACAGGGGTTTAACGACTCAGAGAGTGAGATGCGAGGGCGTTCTTGGGGATGAGGACACTAGCCCTTTGTCCAGACTCTCAGGAACATCTCAGCCACGTGAGGCAGATTTTGACACCCCGCCACTTGGCAAGGTAAACCTCGGAAAGACACCTCTCCCCAATTAAGACTTTCAAGAATCATCTGCTTCCAGAAGGTACTCAAGCCCACTTCAGCCTCTCCATCTCACAAGTAAATGAATTTAAGAGATTGAAGGTGCATTATCTCTACTCCTAACAACAAAGACTTGGGTTTTTATCTGTTGTCAAGGCAACACTAGCAGTTTTCTCCCTGGTTTCTTAATGCCTGGATTTATGTTTCCATGGTTACAGGCAATCCCTAGGTCTTCCAGGTAACACATCGGTCCACCCAAACTTTCAGCGATGGGACTATGGCCATTTACTCTGCAAAGGCAAAGTTCCCTTTGGGGTTTAGCGCGACAATGACATGAGGACAGCGAATTGGGAAACACTCTGAGATACATGGGGCCGCCCAGGCAGCCTGCCGGGCTTTCAGCTCCCAATCCCCAAGCTTTGTGACATCAATTTCTAGGACCCAGAAATCAGTCTTCTCTCAGGATTAACTCACACGGAACTGACCTTTCAAATGTTTGTACCACTGGGCTTACAGTCTTTTGTTGAAGCCAATTGAGTAATAAATCACTACTTTACATCTCTCTGTGGCCTTGTTGGCCTTTCTCAGGGTTTTATTACCTCAGGAATATTCTGGCAAATAGTTGTATATTGTTGCTCAGCGTAGTAAAAGCAAAATTGTGTGTCCGTGTGTGTGAGAGTGAACAACGGGACATGCGAGGCAATGAATCTGATGAGTCAGTGATACTGTCGGAGTCAGAGGGGTCTGGGCAGAGGAGGAAGCCTGAATTGGGACACATGCCCCATTCTGAAGCTCTTCCTTGCTGTCCAAACATCAGCATCTTTAACAATGGCTGTGTTGCCTCCTGCTGAGACCTGAGGGAAGCACTGGGCAGGTGCTGTCTGTGGTCTGTCGGGGACACAGAGACAAAAACCCCAATTGCATTAGCTCTCTAGGGCAGCAGTCACAAAGTACCACAGACTCGTGGCTTAAACACGGAAATTTATTGTCACAGTTCTGGAGCCTAGAGGTCCAAGATCAAGGTGTTGGCAGGGCTGGACTCCCTTTCAAGGCTGCGGCAAGGATGTGTCCCAGGCCTCTCTCCCAGCTTCTGGGGGTGGCCTCAACCCTTGGTGGCCCTTGGCTTGTGGCTGCGTCACTCCAATCTCTGCCTCTGTTGCCACATGGCCTTCTGCCCTGTCTGCCTTTGTCTCTGTGTCCCTTCTCCTTTTCTCACGAGGACACCAGCCATATCGGATTTAACATGCACCCAACTCCGGTATGACCTCATCAAAACTCATTACATCCACGATGACCCTATTTCCACATCAGGTCACATTCTCAGGTACTCAGGGTTAGGAGGTCAACATATGAATTTCTGGGACGCACTTCAACCCGTAACACCAATCCAGACATTTTGGAGGAGGACATGACACCTACCACTCACTGGATTCTAACCATATGCCAGCCATGGGACCAAGCCCCTGACAACATCCACTACCCCATGTCCTTTGACAGAGAAGCTACTGAGGCTGAGCAGTTTCCCGGGTGACATATAATTGATAAGTAACAGAGCCAGATGTCAAACCCAAGACTGTCAGAGTCGAAAGTCCTGACTTCGGGGCATGAAATCATCATTCTGAGGATACCCAATGATACTGAACACATATTAGATTGATATAAATACCAAAATGTTCCTGGAACTTCATTAGCGAGAGATTATTTCAAGGGAAGCATTCAGGGAAGGCTTCCCAGAGGAGGTGAAACCTCAGCCAGGCCTAGTAAGTTTATTTTCAAAGGAAAAATAAAGCATGAGCTCATACTAGCATTTCCCATTCAAATTTTAAGATGCCAGGTTTATGTCTTTAAGTTTCAAATGTACGTCTCTTTAAGTTTAAACTGAAATTCGGGGTCCTAAGGAGATCAATATAATTGCCCTTTGCTTTAACCTGCATTATCCAATAAATACTTTCAAACTAGCAATGATGAATAAAGCTTCTGAATACAAGTTAAGATTTATTTATGGTTCCTTTTGTCCTTAGGATACACTCGTATTCCACTGGGGGCAGAGCATCCAAATACTGTGTCTTAAAATCATTTGAAATAACGTTGTGAGTGTGGTTGGCCATCAATTTCATAGTCACTTAAATTCATTTATTTCAGTTTGTTTTCAATTTTTAGGGGTTGAATTTTTATTTTTAATTATGTGAAATATGTTCACGCTTCCCAAATGGATTCTATAAAATAAAGTACATTTTCACAAGTCACTTCCACTTCTGTCCCTTTCAACCCTCTTCCCTACCTTCCCCTCTAGGTCCCCTTACTAAGCAGTTTTTTGGTTTATCTTTTCATGCTTTTTTTGGTTCTTTTTGACAATATAAGCACATACATATATATTCTCCCTTTCCTACACACAAAAAATAGAATACTCTTAATGCTAGTCTGCACTTTGGGGTGCTTTTCCCCACTTAGCAACATATGCCGGAAGTCACCCCATATTCGTACGTCAAGGTATTTATCATTTTTTACAACAGCATGGTACTCGACTGTTGGACTTTCCACAGTTTATTCAGCTATGTCCCATGGGTAGATTTGGTCATTTCCACCCTTTGGCTCTTACAAATAACACATTCAAAAGTGTTATGTCTCCAGAGAAAAAATACACATTTTTATCACTTAGCTTATGGTTAAACTGAAGGATGCCAGTGGGAGGAATTACTCCTGTTTTTACCCCTAAAATCTTACTATTTGGACAAATTTGAGAGATGACCCAAGAGGGACAGACCAGGGCGGTGGTCTGGAGCTGAGGCGTGGAATCAGAGCCTGACACCGCCATGGCCAGCAGGGGGCTCTGAGCCCCTGACCTTGACTTACTGAGCCTCAAGTCCAGAAAATGGAAAAAATGATTAGTAACACACCCCTTGCAGGTACACTGTTTTCTGTCAAGGTTACATGAGCTATTCCATATACAGCTCTTATCACGTAGCAAGTGCTTGACAAATTTACCTATTATTACCATGGGGTTTTTCCTAATTTTTTAATATTTCATCCCAAACTAGGAGGCCCCAGATGAAGAAGGAAGCTGTTCTAAGCAGGGGAAAAGCGGGCAAACCTGTGAGGCAATCAATACCTCACCCCCCTCAGCTGGCTGAAAGGGTTCAGGGTGGAGAGCAATGGGAGCTCAGAGGGTAAGTGTCCCCTGATTTATTCACCCTGCTCTGACTTTGGAAGTAGAAACACCACCAACACTTTCTTTATTCCTGCAGGAACATGTCTACATAAAAACTGACTGTGCCCTGTGACGTCTTAGCTTTCAAAAGTCACCAACACCGCCAGTCTCCCACCCACTTCTTTGCTAACCAGGCAGAGCCAAAATCCTGAGTCAATGAGGGCAGAAGTCTGTCCCCCTTGGCTTCCAGGCCAAGCCACACTCGTTCAGACCTTCAGCGGCACCTGCTCACCCACCACCCTGACCTCAGAGCAGCCTGGGGTCTCTGGCTCAGGAACACAGAACTTTCCAAGAAAGAAGTTGGTTCCTGCCCAGAAAGAACATCGAGTTGTCCCCTCGGCTGACTTCCATGAGAGCTGGCACGAAGGAGTGGTTATCAGGAGATCCAGGCCCAAGCCAGAGGAAACCTGTTTCCACTGGTTCTGGGGACCCTGCAAAATGCCTCTAGGGCTTTGAGCTGCGCCTTCGGAGCTTTCAAAGTCACCATGCAATCAAAAGACCATTGCAAGCAGGGCACTGTCCCAGGTCCAACACAAAGACAGAAAAACAACAAGGGTGTATATATATTCACCCAGTGAAGTGGTCGTGCTAGTTGAAGCCCCCACATCTGTTCATCCCTAAATGATTAGTCCAAGCCAAGCCTTGCCAGCAATTGGCCGACCATAGGACATGTGACCCACTGTGACTGCAGGTAACAGAAAACCCCCACGGAAGCTGGTGTGTTTGTGTGCCCCTCCCATCAGTCATTGCCCGAGGGGGCTCCTGAGGGAGGGGTGTTGGTGCTCGGGCATTTGTGGCCCAAGAAAGCCCCGTTGAAATACAGGGGCTGAAGCTGAGGGTGGGCTGGGGGCACTGGGGTCCTCCAGCCACCCAGGTGAAGGGAGGGGCAGCTCAGTGACGGCTGCCGTCCTGGTCGCCTCGCTGGCCTTCAGCCGTCTTTTCCGTTCTGTATCACGGTCTGGAGACCGTGTTCCCCAGTGTGCCAGGCTCTCCTCTGAATCAGGGAACTAGCGCACAGTCTCTGTGGCCCCAGAAGTTCTCCTCGCTCACCTCTGGTCTGATGCTTACTTATCTGTTTGGTGCGTATCAGTGAAGAATTGATCTGACTGCAGGTAACAGAAAACCCCCACGGCAGCAGCTTAAGCACGGTAGGGGCTGACATTTCTCTTCTGCAATGAGAAGCCCGAGGTGGACATTTCAGGACAGAGTGGCTGCTCAAGGATGGCAGGGGACAGTAGTGATCCTGACCCCTCCATTCCAGGCCTCTCTCCCGGCGTCTGGGAGTTGTGGCAACCCTTGGTGTCCCTTGGCTTGTGGCTGCATCACTCTAATTCCTGCCTCTGTTGTCACATGGCCTCCTATGCTGTCTGCCTTTGTCTCTGTGTCCCTTCACCTCTTCTAACAAGGACACCAGCCATATTGGATTTAAGACCCACCCGACTCCAACACGACCTCATCGTAACTCATTACATCCACGACGACACTATTTCCACATCAGGTTACATTCTCAGGTTCAGGGAAGGACATGTAGTTTGGAGGGACACGATCCAACTCAGTGCAGGGATCAAGGCTACTGGTTAGGGAATCAGCTGTCCACAGGGTGTCAGCAGAGCTGCCCCTTTCCTAGGAAACTGTCCCTGACGTCACCCAAACCAAGTTAGCTGTCCCTCTTCTGAGCCCTGAAGGCACACTGTCCTTCCCAGCCAGACAGCTGCGTTGTAATTGTCCATTGACTTGTCTGAACCCCTCACATGTCAGAGGGCAGGGAACTCTGTATTGGTCCTCTGCCTCTCCCCTCATCCCTGGGGGGGAGGCCTCAGGGAATGTCGCTTGTCTTTGGCTTTAAGTGACAGAAAAGCCAGACTCATAAATGGGCTAAAATGTATGAGAATTTCTTTCCTTGCCCAGCAGTAAGTCCAGAGGTCGCTCAGGGAGTCAGGCTGTGGCTCTGCTCGTGCCCACCTTCATGTCTCAGCTTCAGCCTCAGGTGACGAGCAAGACGGTGGCCTTGGTTCCAGATGAGCATTTTTCTAGAGAGGGTATTATCCAGACTCCTCTGCTTCGTGGCAGCCCACACCTTCCCAGCGGTCTGGCCCGGGCTGGAGGTCTCAGAACCGGGAGAAGAGCGGGGGATCTGTCCTTTGGGGCTGAGTCCTTCCAAGTAACAACTGGCTCCACCACTGGGCTCTGGGCAGAAGGCAGATTCCCACCACAGAGACGTGTGCTGTTTATTCAGAGTAAAGCCTCATGCTTGAGGCCAGGGGTTCTCAGACTTGACAAATTTACAGGCTGGTGTCAAACTTGTTCTTTATTTAGGGAAAGTGATATAGACTCCAACTTCTATTTCGCCAAATATAGATGCTGACAACATGCCCTATACGCTCTATGGTCACCCTTATTTCTTGAAAAGGGGGACAGTTTCATACTGAAAAATCAGATGTGTCTTTAAGTTGACTAACCCTCGCTGGGTGGGCAAACCCACACCACCTGTGCTTTGTTTTTCTTGCCTCACCACAGGTGTGAGAACTTGGTCTTGGACCGCCATCTATGAAGCCCTGCCCTACATTTGGCTAGAGAGGCAAGGCTGACATTTGGCTGGGATCTGGTCCCCAGTTCCTGGGGAAGTGTGGCCCAGTGACCCCTCCTGGCAGTCCCATCCTTGTGTAATCCTCTGCCCTTGGGACCTGGGTCTTGCTTCTAACCCGTAAATACAGCCAAGGTGGTCGGAGGTCACTCCCTGCTTGGGTGACATGTAAGGCTGGAGAGAAAGTCCCTTGCCTCCTTAATAGAGTGAGCGGCCATGCACAAGAAGCCCACGTGGCAGGTGTGTTCATTTCCTGTGGCTGCCGTAACGAAATACCTCAAACTGGGTGGTTTAGACAACAGAAACTCCCTTACGCCCATCCCTATGTCCAAATTCCCCTTTCTTATAACTGCAGTCATATTGGAGTGGGGTCCACCCTGATGTCCTGATGGCGGCTTGGTTATCTGCAGTGACTCTATTTCTAAATAAGTTCATGTTCACAGGTACTGGCTTGAGATGTCAACATCTTTTGGGGACACAATTCAATCCACAAGAGCAGGGAACGGCAGGCATCCTTTAGGTCCTGAGAATGGCCTCCAGCCAACAGCTCCAAAAGGCTGGGCCCTCAGTTCTACCACCGCAAGGAAGTGGACCCTGAATTCTGCCACCCACCAAGTGAGCGTGCAAGGAGACCCAAACTCCAGATGCACACGCAGCCCAGCCGACTTCCGATCGCAGCCACGTGAGACCCTGAGCAGAGAGGACCCCCTACGCCACGTCCAGACTCGTGACCCGCAGGAACTGTGAGATGACCAATGTGTGCGCTGTGCTAAGCCACTGGGTATGGTAATTCACTACACAGCACAGACAACTAACAGAGGAGAAGCATCCAGCCTCTTTGGGAGAAGGCCTGCCGTGCCCGATGCCCCCAGGCAATGTAAGGCCTTCCTCCTGGGACATGTGTTGACATGTCAGCAATACCTGTCTCCACTTCACCCCCTTCCCAGTCACCAGGGCAGGGAGACTCCAGAATCCGGATTCCCCACTTGCCCACTGTGGGTTTGACCTTAATGACGAGCGTGGAGACTTTCAGAGCAGAGCAGAATTTTGCTGAGCGTTTTGTGGGCTGAGTTGAATTAAGGTGCAGAAGGGATGGAGAAAATTAGGATCTAGTGTGTGGACTCCCAGGAAAGCATTCCCCTCTTTCAAACAAGCGATGGGGGACGGGAGCATCTTTATCTCCTAAGAAGTTAAATACATTGCTGGAGCATCTTCTTGACCTGTAGACTTTTTTTGAAAGGCTGATGCTGGTTAGGGAGACCAAGGAATGAGCTGGCAGACAAGGACAATGGCCATTTTGGGTCCCAACAAATTCTCCCCAGACATGAGATCTGATTTCACTGTCTCTGAGGTTTCCAAGCTGTTGCTTAGCGCCCTGATGCCCTCACTCTAAGCCTCGAAACGCCAGGGATATAACAATAACCAAAAAGAAAAGCAAAAAAGCTACACCAACAAGAAATCACATTGAGCTATAGCAGAAGGTTTGCAATAAGACCCAGAGAGAAGCTGAGGGCAGGATGAAGGCAAAACCCTTTGACTAATCATAAAATGCCACCTTTTCTCATAAAGGCAGGGCTTATTTACACGCTAAAGAAAACTTCAAAAAAGGTTCCAATCACAGCTGAGGGTACTTTCTGTAGGACATGATTGCCAGGTTCTTTTCCCTTTTAATCAAGATGGAGTGGATGTTGCAGAAAAGAGGTTGTTGCTGAGTGATGGAGAAGCCCATTACTAGTGCGGGAAGGCTCTAGAAGCAGCTTCTCAACCTGGGCAACACCAACATCTGTGCCGGGGCCGACCTGGGCCCTGGAGGATGTTTAGTGACACCCCTCTACCCAGGAGATGCCAGTGGCACCCTCCCCAGAGCTGACAGCCAAAAATGTCCTTAGATGTTGCCAGATGTCCCCTGGAGGGCAGACTCGCCCCTGGTTTAAGAAGCAGCCAGCTCTGTTATTTACTAGCTGTCTGACCTCAAGCAAATCCCTTCAGATTTCAGGTTCTCACTTCCCTCATTTATAAGAGAATCTCATAGCCACCCCGCTGGCTGTGAACTTTTGAGAAGGTCAGACATCATGATGGGAAATCACTTTTAAAGCTCCTGAGTCCTATAGCCATAGAAGTGAAAGGAGGTCTACCACCTGCTGCCTAAAAAGTTTTTAATATCTAGGGCTTTTCCTTTTTATCCAGGAAGCAAACACGAGTTCCTGGAGGAGAGATTAGAGTTATTACTTACAGCAATAACTGCCCAGACCCCATGCCTAATGCCCTCCAGGGACCCAGTCAGAAGCAGATGTCACTCTATGTACAAGGGTCTGTCTTTCAGAACAGGAGCCTCAAAATCAGTAACCTGGGTGTTATACACAGAGGCTACACACCGACGCCTCCCCTCTGAGAGAGAACCTTTGCTTCCGAATGTCTTACCATCCTTTGGAATATAAACAATTCCTTTAGGAAAAGGAAGAGGGCAGTCCCTGCACCAAAATGCTCTGCGGGAGATAAGTTTTTTCCCACCTTTATTGAGATAGAATTGATATATAACATAGTGTAAGTTTAAGGTGGACATGATGACAGGATATATGTGGATATCATGACACAATAAGGACAGTTAGCAGTCCCGCCACCTCACACACGAGTTGCCTTTTTGTGTGTGCATGGTGAAAACATTGACGATCTACTCTCTTAGCAACTTTCAAGCATTCAATACCGTATCGTTAATTATAGTCACCTGCTGTCCACTAGGTCCCCAGAACTTATTCAACTTATAACTAGGAGTACCCCTGACCAGCATCTTCCCCACCCCCCTAGCCCCTGGCAACCACAAATCTACTCTTTGTTTCTATGAGTCTGACTTTTTCAGATGCCACATATAGGTGAGATCATTCACTTTTTGTCTTTCTCTGCCTGACTTACTTTGCTTGGTATAATGCCCTCAAGGTTCATCCATGTTGTCACAATGGCAGGATTTCCTTCTTTTTTAGGGTAGTAAGTTCATACATTCGTATAAGCCACACCGTTATCCTCTCATCCATCAGCAGACACTTAGGTTGTTGCCATGTCTTAGCTATGGTGATTAATGCTGCAATGAATGCTGGGGTTTACAAGTGCATTTCTCCCATCCCAGGGATAAATCCCACTTGCTCATGGTGTGTGACCCTTTTAATGTGTCAATGGATTTAGTTTTCCAGTATTTCGTTGAGAATTTGGGGCTCTATATTCATTAGGGATATTGGCCTGTTCTTTTCTTGCTGTGTCCTAATCTGCCTTTGTTATCAGGGTAATGCTGGCCTCATAAGATCAGTTTAAGAGTGTTCCCTCCTCTTTAATTTTTGGAAGAGTTTGAGAAGGATTGGCGTTAATTCTTCTTTAAATGTTTGGTAGAATTCACCAGCGAAACCATCTGGTCCTGGGCTTTTCTTTGTTGGGAGGTTTTTGATTACTGAGTCAGTCTCCTTAGTATTGGTCTGTTTGGATATTCTATTTTTTTCATAATTCAGTCTTGGTAGGTTGCACGTTTCTAGGAATTTATCCATTTCTTCTAGGTTGTCCATTTTGTTGGCATATAACTATTCATAATAGTCTGGTATGGTCCTTTGTATTTTTATAGTATCAATTGTAATGTCTCCTCTTTTATTTTTAATTTTATTTACTTGAGTCCTCTTTTGTCTTGTTAGTCTAGCTAAACATTTGTCAGTTTTATTTATATTTTCAAAAAACAACTCCCAGTTTTATTGATTATTTTCTATTGTCTTTGTAATCTCTATTTAATTCATTTCTGCTCTAATCTTTACTATTTCCTTCCTTCTGTTAACTTTGGGCTTAGTTTGTTCCTTTTATAGTTCCTTGAGGTATAAAGTTATGTTGTTTACTTGAGATCTTCCTTTTTTCTTCACGTAGGCATTTATCACTATGAAATTCCCTTTTAGAACTGCTGTTTTGCATCCCGTACATTTTGGCATGTTGTGTTTCCATTTCCATTTATCTCATCGTACTTTCTGATTTTCATTTTGATTTTTTCTCCGATCCATTGTGTTAATTTCATGTATTAATTTCATGTATTTGTGTATTTCCCTTTTCCTTGAATTTACTTATAAAAATAAAAACAATAGCCAAGATTTTCTGAGCGGTGATGATGTGCTAAACATTGGGCTACTTTATATGGAGTAAATCAATGAAGTTAGGACTATGAATATCCCCATTTTATAAATGAGAAAACTGAGACTCAGAGAAGTTAAATCACATGTCCAGGGTCACAGAGATAGTAAGTGATACAACCGGAATTTCAATCTACAGATCAGGCTCTGGTACCCACAGTTACCCGAGAGGTAACTGGTTTTCCATAGCACTGTGGTCAGTATAGTACTGTGCAGTAATCACTGGTTTACTTCTTTGGGTTCCCTACACACAGGAAAGCCCCCCACAGGGAGAGACCTTGTGTTACTCCTCTCTGTAACCTTCTTGTCAGGTAGAGCCTGATACGCATGAACCACTCAATATTTGTGGAGTAATTGATTTTTATGTTGCTGACATCTCCTTAGGATTTCTTTTTTCATTTCCAAAACCAATATCAGCTTATAACTGAACCAAAACCAAAATGTCCAACAATCAAACATTTATAACCATATGAGCACAAAGTTCTCAAAGTTGTTTGCCTTTTCTGATTTCATCCAAGGGCATCAAACACTGGGAATATAAATTAACTCTGGATGGAAGTTAGAGAGGAGAATTCACTGGACTGAGAATGACAAACAAGCAAAAACAACAAGAGTATAATCTGTCCCCAAGGACAGCATCCAAAATCACAGAAAAGGATTAAGTTTTACAGTTGACTTACCTGCCCAGAAATTCAGCCCATAGCTGAATAGAAAGAAGAAACCAGGCTATTTCCTCCTAAATGTTTTTTTAAGACCAGATTTTCATCCTATAAAGTATGGCAAGAAAAGATAACAAGTTGATTTTCCACTCTGGTAACTGAATTTGGAAGAAGAGAAACATTTATTTTTATTGGTTTCTCATTTGCTCATGATGGTGCTTTTGAAATGGATGGTAGGAGCTTCTAGATACCCACTCATGAGGCACAGGACGTCCCTTGTCGCCATCCAACACCATGTGAAAATTACAATTGTTCCGTTCTGCAGAATTGATATCACCTTGCCTCTGGAGGGCTCTAGGCAGTATTCAAATTACATTTAAACACCAAATTAAAATTTTAACTATAAAAAATAAGGGGATAAACAAGAGAGAATCATATTATAATATTATATTAGTAAAAATATGGCTGGGAGAAGGAAGTGGATTTTCCACATTGCCATTATGCTAAATGCAACGATATTTCCATTAGAGCCACAGGAAGCATTCGGCCCATTTAGCATCAGTCTTCATCAGTGCCCTGGTCTCTCAGTAACATTTATAAAGGACCCATGGATTCCAGCCACTCTCCAAGTCAAGTCACTAGAGAGTAAATTCCTCTACAAGTTTTCCTAATGGTGACTAATGCAAACCTACAATTTCCTATTTTCTGAAAGACATTTTCAGAATAGAAAAAGACATCTGGCCAAGTTGAGAACACGCCCACTATTGACTTGATTCTTGCTTTCTACCCAGATGTTCTGGCTCAGGAGAACAAAGCCTCGTTGGACAGTTGTGCCAGAGCGGGGTTTCCTCTTCCCTCTCAAGCATTTCCTGTCCTCTCCTTCGGTACCTTTCTCCCTCCCCAAATGCAGAGGCCATAACTGCTTCAAGCTATTGAGGCTTTCTAAGCAGTATTGGAAAAGACTAAAGGACACATTTAAAGGAGAATTTGGTCTTTGGACTGATTTTGGTAAAATAACAAATGGTGCCACTTGGCTGTTTATAGAGCTAGAGATAAAATTAGATTCTAGACAGTCCTTCCTTTCGCACATGGGGTAACTCTGATGGATTACTGCCTTCATGTGACTTAGGATAACAGTGGTTCATGGAAATTTACATGGGGCTCCTTGAGAACACATTTCACAGCCACATCCAGTAATTCAGAAGGATATTTTGGGTCCCCAAATACTCAAATTTACTATGGGAACAAACTTGAAAAGAGTAAGCTGATTAAAAGTCTCAAGTAGTTAACAATTTTGAAAAATTCCTTCAATTGCCACATCTAAGCAGAAATAATTCCTACCCACTTTCTCCCCAGTCTCACCTCCACTGACACTCTTAGCCTGGCCACTCAAAACAATAACCAAAAAGGAAAGCAGGGGTGACTCAGTGGATTGGAGAGATGGACATTTCCTCAGCTGGCCAAACAGGAAGGAATTTGGATTTTAGAGCACTAATGCCCTCGATCTTGGGAGTTTTATTTTTGGATAAGAAGTTGGAAATCAGGTCAACCTGAGTGTCAATAGCTATAGTCTTATTGACCTGGCAATAGTCAGTTGTGTTGAATCTATTCATTTTATGTAACAAAAAATTATTGGGCAACTACTATCTCCTTTGCATTTAATTAGTGCTGGAGATATAAATGGAGACCAAAAACAGTCCATGCTCAAAATCAGCCTGCAAAGCAGGGTGCAAAGTGCTCTTATGGAGGGAAAACAGAGGGAGTGAGTAAATAATAGATAAACTGAGAAAGTAACCTTGCCAGGTGAAATTCTTGGGGTGGAGGCGGTGGGGTGGGGTACAGAGGTAGTACAGATGGAGCATGAATTTCAGGCAGAAAGGCAAGAAGACTAAGCCCAACTAAAGTGAGACTGAAGCATCAGAGAGCAACTAATTGATAAAAGGCCCCCCTTCCAGCCACGTGTAGGAGCTGGGGCTTTACGGAAACATTGCCATGAGATGTCCTCAGATGTACGCTTTCGAAAAAACACCCACGAGCATGCAGAGTTTGGATGCAGGCAAGCAGGGCAAAGGTTAGACCCTTCCAGTCATGCAGGTGGCCTAGGCCAGGATGGGAGATGACAACTGGAGAGGTTCTAGATATATCTGCAGGGCTGAGTTCACAGAACTTGGTGATTGACTGAACATGCAGATGGAAGCAGACGGAGAAGCCACGGTGATGCCCCGAGTTTGGCCCTCACCGAGTGGTGGAGGGACTTACTGATGCTGGCACACAAGAGAGGCAAGTTCTGCGGACCAGTCCTGAGATCACTTTTAGAGATGGGTTTGGAGGTGGTCACAGGGCAGAGACAGGTGGAGATGCTTCAGAAGGAATCTACTGCACGGGATGGGAATCCCAGCCCGCCTTCTACCCCTGACCCTGGGAAACGATGATAAATCGTTAGACAACCAGGTAAGTTCTCAAGCAACCCTTTTTCCCCAAAACTACAAGAATCCTGGAACAGCAGGGATTCCGGAAAAAAAAAAAAATCCACGTGAAGCAGGAGCTGCGCATGTGCGCTGAGTAAGAGGGCGGAGCCTCACTCTGAGGGGCGGGACTTCCGCCGAGGCCGGAAGAAGCCTTTCCCCCAGCGCCGGGAAGCTGGGCAACATGGTGGCCTGCGCACTCCCCTAGGTTCTTGATGGCAGGCTGTACATGGCCAATGGCTGCTCAACCGAAATACGGAGCAATTACAGTGAAAACTGAAAGGCTCCATGCACCTCTTTCCTCTGTGGGCCTCACTCTCCAGTGGGGGGCGGGGCAGTGTGTGAATGTGTTGGCAGTTGTGCAAATCCCTGGGGTCCCCCACCCCAAAGCTGCCTCCAACTTGTCTCCTCTCCCCAAGCTGATCGGTCTGGAAGGGCCTGATGTTTCCTCCCCATGGAGGCTCCAGGCTTCATGCTTTCTTTCTCGTTTCTAGGCCAACAATAAACAATAGAAATTCAACACCAGCCACATAGGTCATTTTAGATTTTCTAGTAAATACATGTTAAGTGAAAATTAAAATGTGAAACTAATTTTAATAATGTATTTCATTTATGCCACTATATCCAAATGTGTCTTTAATTCTCAAGGTATTTTATATTCGTGTGTGTGTGTGTGTTAAATCTTCAAATTCTGATGTGTGTATTACACTGAAAACACAATTGCACTAACCTCTGTTCAAGGTGGCCTGGTGATGCCGTGTGGGACAGCGCAGCTCTAGACCGTCAGGCCCAGACCTCAAGTCCTAACAATAGTGATGAGAGATAACAAGTACCGAGCACTGAAGACCAGGGCCCGTGATGGGCGCCTCACATGCAACACAACATCGAGGCTGAGGGCACAGGTCCCTAGGTACCAGCACTTCACGAAATTAGGCCAGTTATTTAATGTCTCTCTGCCTCAATTTCCTGGTGTGAAATGGGACTGCTCATGCTACGGTCTGAATGTTTGTGTCCTCCCCCCGAAATTCATATGTTGAAACCTAGGCCCTAGGTGATGTTATTAGGAGGTAGGGCCTTTGCGCGTGGTTAGATCATGAGGTAGAGTCCTCATGAATGGATTAGTGTCCTTATAAAGAGGCTTCAGAGAGCTCACTGTCCCCTGCCACCATGTGAGGACAGAGACGAGGGCTTTCAGCAAAACATAACCATGCTGGCACCCTGACCTTAAAGTTCCCAGCCTCTGTCATGGTGAGAAATAGATTTCTGTTGTTTATAAGCTACTCTGTGTGTGGTATTTTATTATAGCAGCCCACGTGGACTAAGACAGATAATAATATCCACCACTAGGACTTAAGAAAATTAAATTAGCAATTATATGTAAAGTGTCTAGAACAGAGCCTGCCTTAGTCTGCTCTGTATAGGTTTTTGCTATTACTCTTATCCCAGCTCACACAGCTTCCAAAGAGGTCCATGTGACAAAGTGAAAACTGTCCACTGGATTTCAAAGTTCTTGATGACCCTACCAAGGGCAATTGATTTGAATGGTGATGAAAGCCCAAACCGGTCTTCTCTAGGGGGCAGTGAATAGACGGTGAGAAAGTAAAAATCCCCAATATCATTTAGTGCCCATGGTTCCTTTAAAACCCAGATGAGCAACACCTTCTGGCCACCTGCCATATCTATGCCGCCATTAATTCAACAGCTGCAACTTGCCCTAGCACCCGTCACAATAGCGGTCAGTAGAAATTGGGGGAATGCCACCAGAGAAGACATGAACAGAGAGCACCAAGAATGTGTAGAGGAAAGGACAGCAAACAAAGGGGCCTTAGACGCATCCACATTCAGATAACAAGAGGGGAAAGTCAGGATGGGGGGCGGGGGGCGAATGAAAGAGATGGAGAAAGGTGAGGTGGATGAATTACAAGGTACTGCCCCAATTGGTATGTCCCGGCTGTATGTGGCCTGTGACTTTTGTTCACAATGCTTCTAAGAAAAGATTTAATGATGTTAGAAATTACTACCTTTTTGTTAACTTTCTATTTGTAAATTATTTTAAACTTACATTAAAGTTGCAAGAATGGTACAAAGAGTTCCCAGGACCATTTACCCCAATTCACCAATTGCTAGCATTTTGCTGCATTTACTCTGTCATTCTCTCTCTGTCTGAACCATTTGAGATTAAACTGCATACATCACACATCTTTATCCCTAAATACCTCATGTACATTTTCTCAGAAAAGAAGGACATTTTCTAATATAATGACAACACAGTTATCACATTCAGAAAATTCTACTTTGCTATAATACTCTTCCCTAATCTTAGAATCCAGGGAGAAATGATGAAAGGAAAGGCGGAACTAGAGGGCAGAGAATAGTGAAGTGTTGCTCCATATTCCAGCTTCACCAACTGTCACAACAACGTCCTGTAGAGCAAGTTTTTTTTCTGGCTCAGTATCCAATCCAATAATATTATGTCTTGCATCTAGTTGCCCAGAAATAACTTTTTCTTTATTAACCTGAACATGTTGGATTTCAGCACTAAATATCCACCGGCCTAGTTCAAAGATGCTAGGAATGTCATTTATATCCAGGTACCTTAAGAGGCAGCAGGGAGGTTTAAAGAAAGGTTGAGAAGGTGGAGAGAGCCCACAAAAGGTATAATGGAACATATAGTGTTTGCGAACCATTGTGAGCACACAAGATGGCACACCTGAGTCCTGGGGAACACGCCCAGAGCTGTCCCTCTGCTCAGGTAGGAGACATTACCTGATGTCATCTGAGCGATCGCTGTTCAGACACCACAGAGACATTAGAGAAAGAAGGCCAAATAAAACTGGCTGCTGCCCATGAAGAGGTGACAGTCTAATGGGGATGACAAACATGCAAACAGATCACATCAACACAAAGCGGTCGGTGACATAAACGCCGAGACCCACACGCACACCTGTGGGATCGTGGTGCCATTGGCTTCAGCCTCAAGGCATCGGTTCTATGAACTGTCTACCTTCACAGAACACTAACGTCTCATCGTAGGATACGGAGAGGATTCTATCACCTACCCAACTGGGGGTCCTCCTGGCCTGATCAGCATCCAAATTTCTTCCTCCTTCTTTAGACCTTTGTATCAATTCTAATTTGGATCGGGCTGCCTGGGTTGCAAAACTCTACGCCTGTTCAACCTAGCTCAAAGAAAGGGTTCAAGTAATGAGTGAGCCCCTCAGTAGGAGAGGGACGGCACAAGGACCTCTCTGGGACCGTTTTTGCAAAAAGTTGGCTAAACCAAAGAATGATATGGACTTTTAGAGCTGAGGGGATGTGTCCAAAAGTATACACAGGTGGTCAAAGCAAGTTCTTACTAGTGTGCAAATTCCAGTTTCATTTTTTAAATAATTTTCGTTTGTCCCTTGAGAAAGCAGAAAAGCATTAGGATTGCTTTGCTTTTAGAGAAGAACATTACTAAAGAACTATTTCCACCGATGTCCTGTATCATTTTAGATTACACGAGCAGTAATTGGAGGGAATGCATTTCGTGTGGCGCTTACCTCTGCCTCCCTACGCTGGGGACTCTTCAGGACAGGAGCTGAGATCGGCAGCTTCCTGCCGACACTCCCAGTCTTCTCAGCTGAAACAGGTGTTACCCTTGCAGCAGGGGGCCAGGAAAGAGAAGATGAAAAACACGCAGTGTCAGTACTCTGCAAGTTAAATAGTGTCAGTGCAAATAATACAAATCATGCGTCATTCACCTCACAGCCTTTGTTAGATGCTCCACGCTAATTTTTTAGAAAACTGACAAAACTTAACAATTAGCACTGGTAGGGGATTAACTTTGAAAGGGCACAAGAGAAATTGGCTGTGGTGATGAAAATGTTACATCTTGAGTGTTATGGTGTCATGCCGGGTGTCAGGCAGAGTCTCTGGTCCCGCTCCTCACATAAGAACACAGGACATGGTGAGGCCAAAAAGGAACACCAACAGAGTCATAGACAGGGGAGTCATACCACTGTATTCTCGCTGGCGGCTGGGTTGGAGACACAGGAAGCAGGAGCCACACGATCCGCAACCCACCGTCTGCTTCTCTGCCAACCAGCCAACCCACCCCCTAGCGTAGCCACAGCAGTTCTATTAGTGGCTAATGGCTCACTGGTTACAGCTGATGGCCAGCCAGCCACAGCGGATGGCCATCTGATTACAGCTGATGGCCATCTAACAACCGAGCTAGCACCTTTCCACATGAGGCTGAGAGCCTGCAAACAGCTCTCTGGGACTGTGTCCCCACATTCAGTAAGCAGGAGGCAAAGCTGACCCAGGGCCCCAGAACTCCAAAATACATTCTCCCGTTTCCCACAAACCAGTCCTTATAGACTGAATGTTAACCTAAGGGTGATTCCTATGAAAAAGACCTGGGCTCCATTTGACTATAGGGTTTTAAAGGTTCTGTAGATTGAAGGCCACAACGATTAAAATACAGGGTCCCAAATCTTTGGGACCTAACTATCCCACTGTACTTCAAGGATCCATTGGAGCATTTGAGGCCCAGGCTTGGGGAAGAACTGAGAACCTCAGGGTTGATTAACCAATTTCAGAGTCTCTGTAATGATTCTGAGATGCATCCTGAATCCAGGAATCTTAAGCAACTAGAACAACCCCTGGGGAAATCTTAGAAACGAGGCGCCCCCTGGTGGTCTTCTTGACCAGGGACAACGGCCCATTCCAGAGCATTCTACCCACTTACTGAGATGCTCCAACTAGTTCATTTATCTTTTTTAAAAATAATGTTTTGATCATTGAAGTTATTTTCATCTTAACCTTTACAACCAATATCTTATATTTCAGAGAACGTTCATCATATATTTATTTACCATTGCATCCTAAGTTCAGAAACCGGTAGCATGCACCTATAGAATTAAAATGTTAGCTACTTACAGTAAGTTTCTCGTAAGGAAAAAAAAAAAGCAAGAGAATACAAGCTGATTTCCCACTTGGTATAGAACTTTTCAAGCTGTATTTAAATTAACATTGTCATGAGCTTTGGATGCAGAGTGATTTTTTCACAGAAAAGGGGTTGAATGCATTCCAAGGAGAGTAACCACTTCCTACAAGTAACTCACGTTGTCTTGGAAGACTTAGGGTAGTTTTCGGCTCTGAATTATTATCTTATTACTTATATTATCCATTGTATATCCTATTTATTCTCTGCCCCATTTATTTTTATGAAAATAACTTGCAGAGTATTTAGTTCTGATGAATGATTTTGCTTATTTGCTTTTGAGCATTGATCAGCCACAAGTTCTAAAATAAACACATAACTTATTTTGAGCTTAGAAAAGCAAAGAGAAGCAAAATTAATTAATTTGCCAATATCATGACTCTTAAAGTACATATAGATTAGCATGATTCTGAATGATTCTATAAGACAGGGATAAGCAAACTTTTCTGTAAAGGGCCAGAGAGGAAATATTTTAAACTTTGCAGGTCAGAAGGTAGACTCTGCTGTTGCAGCACAAATGCTTCTGGAAACAATATGTAAACAAACAAATGTGGCTGTGTTCCAATAAAACTTTATTTGTAAAAACAAACAGTGGGCCAGATTTGCTTGCAGGCCTTAATTTGCTAACCTTAACTGGAGTGAACAGTTTTTCTCCATTGGTGCCTCCCATTTGGAAAAGACTTCTGGAATAAACACACTAAGAATATCTGGTAATGATGTGGGTTTGGAGTTCACAATTCTATTCCTATGATATTAGTAGTTACTTGGTTATTTATTTTAAATTATGTATTTAAAAATGTATGAAATCTTAAAATTGTGATTGCATCATAATAAGTCACACCCGTTATATACCTTGTCACATGGTACCTAAGTCACCTTTCTAATTAGCAAAAATTTACCAGCCCATTTTTTTATTATTATTATTATCTGGCTAGCCTCCTAACACCCATTAAAATGATGAAAACATCATTCTCTTCTACTCATAGGAATTCTTGCTCTCCGGGCCTATAGTCTGGTTATTATTTCAAAGTTTTAGACAAGTACATTTTTTTTTATAATTTCATTTTAACGTCTGTCTTGTTCTACATAAAACCTCCTAAAGAATTTTATGAATTTTATTAGAAGGCTTATAAGCTTTCTCGCTAATATATGCTTATATTATTTGAATTTAATTTAATTAGAGTTTTGAAGGAAGTGCTATAAAATCAGATTTAGTGTTTTTATGCCATTTGAAATTTGTTTTCCATCCATTTCATGGCACCAGTAATCAAGGGTCTTATTTTTGAAAGCAGTTTATGTAGCTGTATTTGGATGTTTTAAAAATTGTCTAGAGAATAAGACCAAAAAAAAAATCAAGATTTATGTCTTTTTTTTTAATTTTATTAAAATATAGCTAAGATACAATATTATATTAGTTTCAGGGCTACACCATAGTTATTCAACATTTATATAACTAAAGAAGTGATCACCATGATAAGTCCAGCAACCATCTGACACCGTACCAAGTTATCACAATATTATTGACTATATTCACAATGCTGTACATCACATCTTGATGACTTATTTGTTTTATACCTGGAAATCTGGACCTCTTATTCTCCTTCACCTTTTTTCCCTTTTTTAATTGTTCAATTAGAGTTAACATTCAATATTATTTTATACTAGTGTCAGGTGTACAGCATAGTGGTTACACATTTATGTAATTTAAGAAGTGATCCCTCTGACTAGTCTGGTACCCATCTGGTCCTATACATAGTTATTACCTTATCATTCACTATATTCCCTATGCTTTACTTTACATCCCCATGACTGTTTTGTAACTACCAATTTGTATCTCTTAATCCCTCCACCGTTTTTACCCTGTCCCCACAAATCCCTCCTATCACCCCAATAAATCTAGTACGCCCTTGACACCATTCATTGTTATTACAATATATTGACTATATTGCTCATCCTGTACACTACATCCCCATGACTCCCGCGTAACAACTAATTTGTACTTCTTAACAACTAATTTGTACTTCCCCTTTTTTCACCCACATCCCCAACCCTCCTTCCATCTGGCAACCATCAAAATGTTCTCTGCATCTATGAGTTTGTTTCTGTTTTGTTTGTTTATTTTGTTCTTTAGATTCCACACATAAGCAAAATCACATTGCATCTGTCTTTCCCTGTCTGAAATACTCCACTCAGCACAACACCCTCCGGGTCCATCCATGCCACAGCAGATGGTAAAAACCCTTTTCCTTCCGTGGCCGAGCAATATTGTACTGTACGTATGTACCACCTACTCTTCATCCATCCAGCCATAGACAAATACCCAGGCTGCATCCTCAGCTTGGCCGTTGTAAACAGTGCTGCAGTGAACATATGGATGCTCAGGTCCCCTAGAAGTAGTGTTTTGGCTCTCACCTAGAAGTGACATTACCAGGTCCTTCTTTGTCACTTGTTATAGCCTTTGTTTTAAAGTCTATTTTGTCTGGTATAAATATTGCTACCACAGCTTTTTTTGTTGTTCTTGTTGTTTTCATAAAATATGCTTTTCCCACCCCTTTACTTTCAGTATGTATGTGTCTTTCGATCTGAAGTGAGTCTCTTGTCGGCAGCATAGGTAAGGGATTTGTTTTCTGCTCCACTCAGCCACCCCATCTTTTGACTGGAGCATTTAATCCATTTACATTTGAAGTAATTCTTGATAAAAATGTAGTTACTGTCATTTTTGCTTATTTATCTATCTATTTATTCATGTCTTTAAAAAGTCCCTCTGAGATTCTAAGATTCCTTGATTTGGTAATGATGAATTCCTTTAGCCTTTTCTTGTCTGGGAAACTCTTTATCTGTCCTTCTAAATGACAGCTTTGACGGGTAGAGTGATCTTTGTTGTAGGTCCTTGGTTTTCATCACTTTGAATATTCCCTGCCAATCCCTTCAGCCTGCAAGGTTTCTATTGAGAAATCAGCTGACAATCTTATAGGCCCTCGCTTGTAGGTAACTAACTGCTTTTCTCTTGCTGCTTTTAAGATTCTCTCTTTGTCTTTAACCTTTGGCATGTTAATTATGATGTGTCTTGGTGTGGGCCTCTTTGGGTTCATCTTGTTTGGGACTCTCTGCACTTCCTGGTCTTGTATGTCTATTTCCTTCACCAGGTTAGGGAAGTTTTCAGTCATTATTTCTCCAAATAGGTTCTCAGTTCCTGTTCTCTCTCTTCTCCTTCTGGTCCCCCTATTATGTGAATATTGGTACACTTCATGTTGTCCCAGAGGCCCCTTAAACTATCCTCATTTTTTTGGTTTTTTGGTTTGTTTGTTTGCTTATTTGTTTGTTTTCTGTTCTGATTGGGTGTTTTCTGCTACCTTATCTTCTAAATCACTGATTTGAATTTCTGCTTCATCTAATCTACTGTTGATTCCCTCTAATGTATTCTTCATTTCAGTTATTGTAGTCTTTATTTCTGACTGATTCTTTTTTATGTTTTCTATCTCCACTTTTATGTTTCCTATCTGTCATGCGGGGTGGCCTGCGGGGTCTCTGCTCCCACTCCCCACATAAGAACGCAGGATGTGACTAGGCCAAAAAGGAACACCCACGGAGCCATAGGTAAGGGAGTCACACCACTATAGTCTCACTGGAGGCTGGATTCATACAACGTGAGACCTGCTGTCCGCTTTTCTGCCAACCGACTCCCCTTGCTAACTGCAATCCGCGCTTGCTAGCTCAGCCACCATTGTCTTGCTAGCTCCTAGTCTCTGCTAGCGTAGCCACAGCAGTTATATTAGTGGCCAATGGCTCACTGGTTACAGCTGACGGCCAACTAGCCACAGCTGATGGCCATCCAATCACAGTTGATGGCCATTTACTACCCGAGTGAATACCTTTCCACGTGAGACTGAGTTCCTGGAAACTGCACTCCTGGCTCTGTCCCCACACTATCTCTTTGTTGAGGTTCTCCCTGAGATCATTGAGCATCCTTATAACCAGTGTTCGGAACTCTGCATCTGGTAGATTGCTTGTCTCCATTTTCAGTTCTTTTCCTGGAGCTTTGTTCTGTTCTTTTATTTGGGACATGTTTCTTTGTCTTCCCATTTTGGCTGCCTCCCTGTGTTTGCTTCTATATATTAGGTAGGGCTGCTGTGTCTCCCAGTCTTAGTAGAGTGGCCTTATCTAATAGTTGTCCTGTGGGGCCCAGTGGTGCAATCTCCCTGGGACACACCTGGAGAACCTGGTCCTGCCAGCACCAGGACCTCCTGGGAGGGGACCTGCTGCAGGCAAAGTTCAGCCACAGTTTGTGCCCTACCTGGGGCCACCTGGCATGAGCCACAAAGCAATCCAGAGATGGCCACCACCCACACTGTGATTGGAGGTGCCTTGAGAGGCCAAGCCACAAACCAAGGCCAGCTGTCACTAGTGCTGGACTTAGGGCTGCTTGTCCTGAGGTATGGGACATGCCGAAACCAGATGCTGCTTATTTGGGTTTTGTGGATCTTTGAGAGATTTTAGGAAAGTCTGCAGCATGAGCCAAGGTAGGCAGGCAGTTTGTACAAAAAAACCACTGGAAGTGGCTTGGGTGTGCCCGAAAGTTGAGTGGGGCATGGTCTCAGGGAATGACTAGGGCGGAGCAGACCACAGCTGATAGCCAGTTTGATGGAGACTCAGTTATAGCGCCCACCTGTATCTGCACACCAGGAAGGGGGAGGGCTCATCAAAGAAACACTGGCCTCTGCTAGCTCCTCTACCCAGGAGAAAGCTGCCCCTCCAGCCCTAGCTCTGAAGTTACACAACTCAGTTCCCCCCACCGCACCCCATAGGTCTCAGGCACCTTTCAAGCTGCTGCCCCAGCACTGGATCTCAGAGCAAGTGAGTTCGTGCAGGTAAGTCCATGCATGGTCCCTCTAAGAGAAGCGCCTGGGAGTGCAGCTACTCTTGTCTCACTCAGCCACAATCTCTGCTGGCTTTCACAGCCAGAAGTTATAGGGACTTCTCTCCCCAGCACTGAAACCCTAGGATGGGGAAGGACTGGGACCCCTCACTCCTCCTGGGGGGCGGGAGGGCTTCCACAGCCAATTTTTAATGGTCACACGTGGGTGCGGGACCAGCCCGTTCTGCGTCTCTGCCCCTCCTACCAGTCTCGAGGTGGCTTCTCCTGTATGTCTGTAGTTGTACAGCTTCGGTTCAGCTAGACTTCAGGTGATTCTCAATAATAGTTGTTCTGTGGTTTAGTTGTAATTTTGATGTGGTTGTGAGAGGAAGTGAGCACAGCGTTTACCGACTCTGCCATCTTGACCGGAAATCTGATCAAGATTTGTGTCTTTTGATTTTCTTTTTTAATGTTTAAGTTAATGGATTTTTAGTTCAATCTTCATTTGGATAAATTTTCGTATTGAACCCTACTTTTCCTTTGTGATAAATCAGAATGTCTTTATTTTTAACTTATGCACTAAGTAGCCCAATTTCTCTATGAATCTTACAGTAAGGTAACACTCTTGTGTGCCAAGCAGATTTCATGTTTAAATGCAATGGTGTATTCATTCCGCCCCAGAAATGTTCCATCCTCACTACTCTCTGACCAGAAAGCTGGGTTGGTGGTACAGTAACAGCCACTGGAGATCTAGAAGACACAGGTATAGAGTAACTTGTTTCTAGGGCTTACTTTTTTCAACAGCTTATACTTTGCTGGAAGAAATTTGGAAATGAAGTTAATAGGAGAAAAGGGTCATTTGTCCCATCCATGAATAACACCTAATATTATAAGGCAGGTCCATACTCTCCCTTTATATTAGAAGTTTATTTTCAGCATATGTCTATAACTTATAAAGTTGACTGTGTACTCCATGAAAATCCTAGGAGAAGGAAAGGGGTTCTGGAAGGTACCATCTTTTCATCTCTATATGGCAAGTATTATTTGGTTTTCTAGAGTTAAATAGGGATAGTTGATTAGTCAGTTCAATATTCCAAAGGAAGTTAAAATCGAATATGAAAATGGCATTTGTCGTCAGGTCCTTTTTATATCCCAGTGTCAATAATCAATTTCATAAACAGCAAAAGTCATAGATGCTATAAAGAGATGCAATAATGTCTTCCATAGAAGACGCGGTCAGATAAAACTCAGCCAGTTGGTTTACTCTACTTCTTAGCCATAAGAAGTGCCTTACAAATATAGAGTGACATGAAATGATATATTGCCTTAAAAAAGAGCATTTAAAAAACAAAATCTTTAAACTCGCACTGAAATAAGGGCAGCAGTTTCTTTCCTTTTTTCTTTCTTTTTTTTTTTTTTCCCTTAACTAATATGGAAGCTGTTAGATGCTAACATCTACAAATCCACAGGCTCCAGCTGGGCTGAATGGTTTCTTCAGACCACAGTCTCTGCCAACAGCAGTCTGGAAACCCTGCGAGGAACTCAACCCCCTCACCTCACAAGGCGGGTGTTGGTTTTGGCTGAGATGTGGTACCACCTAGCCAGTTTCCAGGATTGCAGGTGAAGCAATTACTGGCACATGTTTTTTAAATCATTAAGTTTTCAATGATTTTCACTAAGAAATATATTCTGTCTTCTTTGCTCATCTATGCCTCACCTTCACGATTTTTACCATGTCCTTATATCATCTGTGCCATCATTTACTTCACATTTTTCCTTCAGTGGATTTATTTACTTTACCTAAACAGGTTTATTTTTAAAAGGAGTTTTATGAAACTGCCACAAATGGAAAAACCTGTGTCGCCAGCCTGAAACAGAAAGTCACCATATGATATGACTGCCTGACTGTTAGGCATATGTGCCCATCACATGCATTGAGAACATTTCCCACCCCTTTCATCTCCTGTTTTGCCCCAGATCACATTGCCTGAAATTTTACTAAGAGCAAAGTGTCCTGCAATAATGATAGGAAACCACCATTTGAATGCTCCACTGTCTGGGGTTAGAACAGTCTGATTGCAAGGCCAGCACCCTCACCATGGCTCTGGACCGCCTTTGCCATAAGGACCCTCAAATGCCCCACTTTCCACCCAACACTCTCAGAAGCCATTTTCATTTGCTCTCTGCCTCATTTATACAGGTTATTACTAGGTTCTATGGGGGCACTCTATGAATCATGGGAAGCATCTTCTGTGTCTATCGAACACCTGGAAAGCCCCTTCTTGCTCCTAAGGCCAGCCCTCCACCTCTCATCTTCCCCCAAAATGTAGGAGCTCCCCAAGAACCTACCTTTGGTCCTCCTCTCCCTCCTCGCCCCTGGCAAGCAGGCGCATGACCTCAAGCAAGTTATTTAAACCCCTTGGGCCTCAGTTTTCTCATCTGTGAAGTGGGGACAATGGTGCCTAACTCAGTGGACTGTTCCAAGGAGTGAATTGCTCAGAACAGTGCAGCATTTGGTAGATGTTTGATAGATGTTAGCTCACGTCCACCTGTCAGTATGTAACACGCAAGCCTGCATGGCCTGCCCTTGACCCTGGCTGGGAGAGGCTTGAACCTGCATTTCCAGTCGCCAGACTCCTCTTCCTAAGAGTCAGCACATAGTCACCAAGTGTGCCACTGCTCTTCCAGGCACTGGGATCTCCACTTACAAGCTGAGGGTGGGGCCTGTGGCACGCCGACCGCTAGGCACTGAGCCCCCGCCTGGAGTGTGGTCAATAGCCCTCAAATCCTTGGGAATGAGCAGAGCGCGGCTTCACTAATAAGAAAGGAAATCGGGTGGGATCGGAAGGGAACCTCTGTGATAACAATTAGCATCATCTGGACAAATCATTGTAAATCCAGAACCTGGAGGAGTTGCAGGAATTGCACAAGGAGAAAAACCGAAACTTTCGAAATGCATTGGAAGAACTCATGCGTTCAATAATTCAGTCCATCTTTTGGTAATGCATTTGGGAGTCAGGTGACTTCCCTGTGTTGTAAGTTTGCATTTTTATCAATTTTTCTTAAAGCATGAAAATACAGGTATTTTCCTTTGAGTAGTTTTCTTGTCACAGCAATCTGAAAAAAGTAGTAAAAAAAATGGAAAAGCATACTTTATTTCATCCTGGCTAAATGGGTTGTATTTTTATATACTTTATGAATAAAAGAATGAACTCTTATTAATGATTTTAGGTAAATTATATTTTTATTAAAGGAGTATTTAAATGCAGCATGTGGTTTATTTTCTTAACATGATATTTCTTGTAAGTGTATTTCCTCTGAGTCCGTTCAAAAGTCACGTCACTTAATTGTGTTACTATAATTGCCTCACTATTATCTCAACTAAGAGGTCTAAGTCTTTGAACAGAAGCAGAGCAGAGCACCTTGGAGAGCCGAACTTGTTTGTTCAGCATGATACATCCGGCCTCTCGCTGGGTTATTATGTTTCACAGGACATAATTTGCCTGGTAATACAAATAAGCTCGTGTAAAAGTTATTCAGGTTATTACTGGGTTCTAGGGAAGCACTCTGGGAGTCGTGAGACCTAATCCTGATTTTTTATTCCTATTTTTGTTATATTACTTATACATTTTTTTCTTAATACAAAGTATTACAAGCTAATTATGAGATATTTGGAAATGCAGGTAAGAAAAAAATTAAATCAATCATCATCCTTCCACATAATCCCTTAAATCCCACTACCCAGGACATTTTTGTGTATAATCATATTTTATATATATATATATATATATATAGAGAGAGAGAGAGAGAGAGAGAGAGCGAGAGAGAGAGAGACAAAAAATGTATATACAATTTAAGAAAGGAAAAACCTATTAAAATTGTAATATTCAATATATACCGATAAGAAAAGATGAATACAAGTCATGTGTATACTTTTTTTTTTGGTGCCACCGATATATAAATATAAATATAAATATAAATATAAATATAAATATAAATATAAATATAAATATAAATATAAATATAAATATATATATATATATATATTATTTTTAGCAAGTACAACAATAAATTCCTATATGCACGGTTTTCTTGCCCAGTTTTAGCTTTTTCCCACTAAATATATGGTGAACACTTTCCCTTATCATGAGATAGTTTCCTCCATCCACATGTTTTTATATTGAGGAAAAATTCACATAACATCAAGTTAACCATTAACCATTTCAAAGTGAGCAGGTCAGTGGCATTTAGTACATTCACATTGTGTGCCGCCATCACTTCTATCTAGCCCCAAAATATTTTCATCACCCCCAAATAAAACCCCGGACCCTTTATGCAATTCCTCCCCGTTCCCTCCTCCCAGCCCATGGCACCCATTCATCTGTTTTCTTTCTATGTGGATTTACCTCTTGTGGATGTTTTATATAAGCAGAATCCTACAATCTGGCCTATTGTTCCTGGCTTCTTTTGCTCAGCCTGTTTTCCCAGATCAGCCAGGATGTAGCAGGTGTCAGATCTCCCTTCTTTTTCATGGCGAAAGATATTCCATTATATGGACTGAGCACAGTTGTTGATCCAGGCGTCAGCTGGTGGACACTTGGGTTGTTTCCACTGTGGGGCTATTATGACTCATGATGCTTGAACATTTGGGTTCCAATACTTGTCTGTCTTCAGTTCTTTGGAGTCTATACCTAGGAAAAACTGTTGGGTTGTACAGGAGTTCTGTCTACCTTCTTGGTGAACTGCCAAACTGTTTTCCACAGTGGTGGACTCATTTCACATTCCCACCAGCAATATCTGAGGATTCCAGAGTCTTCATGTCTCACCAACACTTGTTGTTTTCTCACGTTTTGAGGGTGGCCAGCCTGGTGGGTATGGAGTGGTGTCTCACGGTGGTAGTGACCTCTACGTCCCTTCCAGCCCCGTTCGTAATGCCTGTGTAGCGTGTCATTGCGTATGGTCTCTGTTTCTGGTGCTCTGATGGTGGACGCTTGGTTGATAATACTCTGTTTTTATAAACAGTGCTGTCGTGGACATCATCCTAGCACAATCTTTATGTGAATTTGTTATTATGTCTGGAATATATATCCCTAAAAGTGGATTTGTTACAGTACAGCGTAGGGAATATAGTCAGTGGTGCTGTCACAGCTATATGTCAGAGGGGTAGTAGATTGGGGGAGGAGGGTATATCACTTTGTGAAGAGTATAAATGTCTAATCATTATGTCGTTTTGTACACCTGACACTAATATAAAACATTTTTTTAATTTAAAAAGTAGATTTGTTGGGCAAAAATAAAGCTAAGTCTTTGGACATGTATTGACAAATGGCCTTCGAGAAATATTGATCCAGTTTATACCTCCGGTCATACTTGACCTCTTCTTTGTAAGTCACTCATTCCTACCAAAATATTATGTAACAGGCTTTTAAACAAAATTACTGCCTGAATTAAAATCTGCTGATACTAAGCCTATGTAGTCATTGTTGCTTATTTGCAAAAATAAGAAAAACAGGATTTTTCCCTATTTTTTTGGCTAAAAAGGACAATCAATATTGTGCTTTAAAAGTACCTGAGAGATACGACACTTTCCTAAATGTCCACAAAAAGCCCTGTGTTGAGACAGCTCAATCTATAAACAGCCAAATATCCAAATGTTGGATTGCTCGGGTTCAATGATTTAGTTTGAGCAATAACTCCTTGTTTTGATTCAATCCTGAAACTAGACATTTCGTTTATACATTCAGATGTCTCTCCTTGACACTGTATTTTTCCTATTTTCGTCTGCTCTTCCCTCTGCTGTGTGACCGTCATTATCCTGGAATTCTTTAGGAAATGGTTGTTCGTGTACTTATCATCATTGGGGCGGAAAAGCACTTCTTTGGTGAGGATTTCATTTTCCTTTGTGGAACAGAAAGCAATAGTGAGATGGTTTGTCTCACTATTTACCAAACGCATGCCGTTTTATGCACCTTACAAGTCCTACACATGGTTAGGAATTGGAAAAAAATGTATATTCTACGGGCAAGATAAATAGCAATTTTAATTTTTTAAGTATCTGTTTTTGTTACTTCTAGGATGTTATGAATAAATTACACGGCAGGAATTTGGATGTACCCTCTTCTAGAAAAACTTAATAACCATGAATTGCTGGCATGTTTTTCCAGCATGTTATTTTATCCTAATAGGTTTCTATGTTTTCGGAGCGTGACTTAACGAAGTTGACCCCGCATAAGTGATGCCAGGGCCCTGTTTTTTTTCTCAAGAAAGGGTTATTGTCGCTTGAGAGCTGTGCAGAAGTTTCGAGTCAGCTGGACTATTTAGGAACATTACAAAAATGAATTCATGAAGACCGGGCGAAAGTGGGAGATATTAAAAGAGGAATTTTTAGCCTAGATGCGTGGCACAGACAATCATTACAGCCATGATGAGCACATCCTGTCTGTCCTGGGGAGAGAACTTCTGATTTAGTGTACGAAAACATAATGACTTCTTATTCACCCTCCCAATACACGGAACACGCCTTGGGGGCGTCCTTGCTCCCTAGTGGCACAATTGATCTTTATCTCAGAATGCAGACCAGGTAGAGACTCCACATGGAGCTAAAAGACACGAATATTTATTACACAGTTCATTATTTTCAAGCACTGGGACCTAATTAATAACTCTCTAGTTAATAACTAATTTTCTGGTTTTCATTCTAAAACATTTCCCTCTTTATTAGTATTGCAATAAAGAACAATTTGCATTCTTTACACTTTGTTTTTATTAAACATTGAAAGCTCCTTGTATTTTGTGTTGCTAATATGGAGTTTGTCCCTTAGATTGCAGTTACTTAAGCTGTTGCTACTCACACAAACCATTTAGATTTTTTTAGATAAATGTATTAAGAAAAGGTGCTTATGGTCTTGAAAAAAGTTTATTCAACCTTCTTTAAAAACTAATGGTTAACAAGATCAAAATTTCTTCTCTCTCTCTCTCTCTCTCCCTCCCTCCCTCCCTCCCTCCCTCCCTCCCTCCCTCCCTCCCTCCCTCCCTCCCTCCCTCTCTCCCTCCCTCCCTCCCTCCCTCCCTCTCTCCCTCCCCTCTCCCTCCTTCTTCTCCCCTTCCTCCTCCTCCTCACCCGTCTCCCCCTCCCCTTCCTTCTGTCCTTCCCTCCACCTTTCTCCATTCTGATAACATCCTTCATGTCTCGGTGAAATTCTCCATTGTGAGTTCGCTGCCTCCCAGAGAAGAGCCACGCAGGTGTACCCCCTCCCCGTGTCCCAGCAGCCAGCGTGTGGACATATACGTAGGCTCAGCCAGTTGCACATTCCCAGCCACGGTTTTGAAATGTAGGGAGTGGCCCTAAGAAACATGTGTGCCTACAGGTTATTAAACATTACACTGGCAGCGGAGCCATGAGCCGAGGATGGCAATGGCCGGCACAGACAGGCAGGTGCGAGCGGGCAGGTCCAGGCAGATCCTTCAGTAATGTCATCTTGGTGTTGCTTGGTTTCCTTCTCCTGCACCTCCTGCTCACTTTCCAGGACTATTTTGCCAGGCTTCCCATTGGTTCTGTGAACTGTCGATACCCTTCTGATAAATCCCTGTCTTCCTAAGTCCATCAGCATCCATTTCTGCTGTAGGTCATCAGAACCCTGGAGGGATAAAGTGCACGTCTCGACTTGACCTTGAGCTTCAGATCTTGAGCTTGTCACTGACTGAATCTATTAATAGAGGATGAATTTGAAATTCAAATTCAATAACTATTTGTTGTAAAACCATTTTGTTTAAGGCATTATTCTGAGGAAGGAAGAAAAGCTAAAGGCATTGTCAATGTTTGCTTTTTAGGACCCAAAATCTTGTGAAGACACATGTATCTGATCACACCCCAGGGCAGATCGCACCAAGTCCTGGGGTTGAGGAGGAAACCAAGAACTGTGGGCCTGCAGGAAAGCGGGAAACTGTTCTCACTGGGCTGATCCAGAGAGACTCCGTGGAGGAGCTGGGCCCTGAGGGTGGCCACGTCCTCCTGCCTTCCTCAGAAAGGATAACCACGTTTTCTTGTCTAGGGCAGTGATGTGTTGAGAGCTCATGGAGAAGCTTAAAGAGAAATACTTCCTTGAAATGAGAGAATAGTCAACCAGGGAACTCTTGAGTAGATGCCCCAGGCTCACTCAGCAGTCCCTAGAAACAGGGTGTCCGCCATGTGACAGACACCTCTGCCCTGTGTCCCTGCTCCTTCCCAGAAGCGCCTGGCTGCCAGTTCTTGCCTTCCCTGAGCTGAGAGCAGAGGTGCCAAGATCAACTGCCCAATGACACTGCGCATAGAATGAAATCTTCTTTTCCCTGAAAAATAACGTGAAGCTACGAAAATGTCAGTGGCTCCCTTTAAAAAAAATAGTTTAAATTGGGGCCAGCCCGGTGGCTCAGGCGGTTAGAGCTCCACGCTCCTAACTCTGAAGGCTGCCGGTTCAATTCCCACATGGGCCAGTGGGCTCTCAAGCACAAGGTTGCCCGTTCGACTCCCGCAAGGGAAGGTGGGCTGCGCCCCCTGCAACTAGCAACGGCAACTGGACCTGGAGCTGAGCTGCGCCCTCCACAACTAAGACTGAAAGGACAACAACTTGAAGCTGAATGGCACCCTCCACAACTAAGATTGAAAGGACAACTTGACTTGGAAAAAAGGCTTGGAAGTACACACTGTTCCCCAATAAAGTCCTGTTCCCCTTCCCCATAAAATCTTAAAAAAAGTAGTTTAAATGTAGAAGATCCCTCTCACGATGGTTACAGGTCAAGGGGACCATTCTTGTGTCATTAACTCCTTTTTCCTGGTAGCATGGACTTTATTTCCAACTTTTTCAGAATCCCCAAAATCTGAGTACCCTCTTGTCATGGTTTACTGGCTAAAAAAAAAAAAAAAAAAAATTAAAGACATACATGAAAGACTCAGAAAAGTAGAACACGAGAAATTTGAGTTTAGTTATGACTGCCCTGTACTCTTGGACTATACACACCTCATTTCAACTGACCATTCTATATTCAAGCAAGGTAAAACTGAAGCCATTTCTCAACTTTAATTTCCTGTAGCAAAGGATAGAAATATTTGGGGACAATTTGCAAATTGTTACCATATGTTACACAGACTGAGAGGAGGTATTTCATAGTCCATATTTTAAAATTTGATATTCTGTATTTAAAAACCATTTGCTTGGAAAACCTTAGATTTCTTTTGTGTGGATAAAAAAAGTAAAATTTAAATGTTTGCTTCAAAGAAATGCCCTCCCAACCGAGAGCATGGCTACGCAACTCAGGATACAGAGGACGTGTGAAGAAGTCAGAGGGTAGAATGATGGCACGTGGGCATCTTGAAGTCACAAAGATCTGGGTCCCAACTCAGGGGTCCCCTCTAATGGGTCGTGTGTAGTTCACACTTTACAAATGGTGAAGCTCAGGCTTAGAAGGTTAAGGGAACTTCTCAGCGGCAGATGGAGAGGCTCAGCAAAAACAAAGCAGTCTGCCCCCAGACCCTGCTAACCACAAGCTTCGCCCTTCTGATAGCCACGAAAGTGCTGTAGCTTGCATTCATCTTGTGTCCTCTTGTTGGGTTCACAGGGTAAAGGGACGAATCAAGACTGCATGTTGCCCCTGTGACATTTTACATAGTGTGACTAGAAAAAAAAAAGCCACATAATTAGGGGGAGAGGGGAACACACTCTTCCTTTTTTGCCTTCAACTGTATCCTCCAGTTCTCCCCAGCTCAGTAATGGCACAAGCCAGAACTCTGCATCATCGCTGATGTTTTCCTTGCCCCCAGGGCAGCTGTGTACGGGTGTTCAGGCTGTGTACTGCACCACATCTAAAAGGGTGCCACTCACCTCACAGACTAATTTACACAAGAACACACAGGTAACACAGAGATTCCAGGCTTCCCGGACAAGTCCTGGTATAGTGAGGGAGACGCTCCTCCTGCGGAAGCCCACACCTGCACACAGGAAGGGCCAAATATACTCGTATGCACATGTTCTCTGAAGCGCACGCTCGCTGGGATAGTTGCCCTGCTCCTGCAGTCAAGTCCCCACTCCCTCACCTAACTCGAACCTGACTTGGCTCCCTCCTGAGAGCCGGGGAAAGGGAGCACTGGGTCAAGAAGTACGAGTGCTACCTTCCTTCCTTGTACTTTCCATGTGTGCACACACCCCATTGGTTCAGACCACAGGCGTCGAGCCCCCAGCCCCTCTCCAGAAAACTCTTCTTCCTGCTGCCTGGGGGCTGGGTCTTTTTCACTGTTCAGATCTCAGGTGAAGTGTCGCTTCCTCATGGATCCAAACCAGGCTGTCTCCATAGGCACCGGCCTCTCTCTTCACTCCCAGGTACCATCCTCAGTTTTCCCACCATTCTCACAGCACCCATGCTTTCTCAGGCTTTATAATTAACAAAGCGTTTGCTTGTTAAGAGTCTTTCTCTTCTAGTAGAGTGGAAACTCCATGAGGTCAGGTACCATTTCATTTTTGTTCTGCTCTTTGGTGGGCACATAGCAGGTAAATACTTGTTGAGTGGATAGATGATTATATTAGAACACTAGAAAACTCTAAAAGAATCAGCCCTTAGGAGATACTTACTAAATACTTCCTCAGAACTTTGTAATTTCTCTATCAAAGTTTCCTTTGGGCGGTGGAAATTAATAGGTGCCCTCTTCACATGGCGAAGGTGTTTATAATGACGGCAAGTGGAATTATATTAATATAGGAATTGAATAATAGCTAACCTGCTAACCTTCCTTGCATAAATCCATTAGTCTCTCTACTCTTATAAATGAAGACAGAAACCAAAGAGCAGTCGATCTGTTTCTGAAGTTTTCCCCTTTGAAGGTTTGCTACTAAAGAAAAATCTCCATCTTCCATTTTGGAACAGGAAACTGAAATGGAGGGGAGCTGACTTTTCATAAAGGTGTTATAAATTAGTAAGTAGAACATGGTTGCAAACTGGTAAGTGTGAATCACTCTTAATTACTTAGGGCTCTATTTTTCTGTTCTAAAACCCTCTCATTGAAAAGACACCAAAGTGAAGCATCCATTGTGTGACCCCTTCAGGCTCTGTAGGTGCAAAAGGGAGTGAAAAAAAATAGACACCCGGCTTTTTTCATTCCCAGACACTGACATTTCTCACACCGCGTTTTTAAGAAATACAGTATTCTTAAATTATCCCAAATGTCTTGCATGTACTTGGAGAATAGATGAGGCCATTTTCAAAATTACAGGAGAATAAAGAGCCCTGCTTTTTCATTAGAGCTTGACAATGGAGCCTGCATTTAAAAAGATGTTTAAATGTACCCCACAGCTTTCTGTCCAAGTTATGAAAGCAGTTCTGTGCAACTTCCAGACAGGGTTAGGTAATTGAAGGAATTATCCTTGGGATAGTATTGCTTGTTTAAATGATTGATGGCCTGATCATTAGTGATTTGTGATGGTCAAGATAACTCTGCAATACATACATTGGGGCAATTTTTGTTATTACGGAAACTCTATTTGAAACTCCAGTGTCAGTGTTATTATGAGTCAGCCAAGTTAGATACTTTATTTCAACAAGTGCTGTGAGTCATTTGAAATTATGTATCATTCATAAGCAGAAAACTTTTTAAATTGTTGTATCCCACCTACCTGTGACATTTTGATTCTCTATAGAGTGGGAAAAAAAACAGTATACATTGTAATTTGGTGTCTATTTTTCAGGTAATTGACTTAATAAGTTAAAATGAAATCGTGTGCCACCCAGTTTGCATAAGAGATGTAGAATTAAGCAGTAACTTTCTGAGAGTAGCATCAAAGTTCAGCCTGGTAATTCTGAAAGTTGTTTTTTTCCCTCTTCCTGTTGAAAAGCTGGGAGGATCGCTGGCAAGTTTTTCTATTTCAGAAGTGCTACTCAGTTGATCAGAATAAAGTACATTTCAAATTTATACTGAATTTTAAGCATAAGGTTCAAGCATATTTGGAGGGCTCACATTAGATGAGATGCGTGCTGCTGCCCGGGGTGCTGCCCTGTGTCAAGCAATGCAGGGGGCATTTTACGTGACCCCTGGTTTTCATGCATTTCCAGTTTCCTAACACGAGAGACTGATGTACTGCTTCACTGGAGCCGACTTGGTTTTGACTCTTATCTTTTAAGAATCCATAGGCTCAAATAAGGATGCGTGATAGGCAGAGGGCCTGAGGAAAAGAAGACCACTTTTTCAGTAGAGCATTTCTGAACTGACGCTCTAGGCTGTCCTTCGTTTGTTTCTAGGGGGTGGAAAGATGCATACATCGCTCTCACTTACTCTACATCACCAGGTGACATGTTTGTATTTGTGTCTGTGTATCTCGTCGTTGTCCTTGGCAATTTGCGGGATCCTTCCCACACTTCTTCCTGTTCATAACCTAAAGCACTAAGGGTTGCACCTTTGTGTTTACCCCTTTGCAGACGTATGCTTACTGCCTGACCTAAGAATTGCATCTCCTAAGCTCATCTTTCCCTGCTCTTACCTCTCCCACCAACCTCCCCAAGAAAGAGATTGGGGGACTCTTCCTAGAATTCCATGTACCCAATTCCATTTATGGGAAATTCCATTTATGCCCAGTTTTCTTTAAAGATGGCAATGTAAAGCAATTAGATGAGCCCCTCTGGACCAAATAATAAGAAAGCCCTCAACGTCTGAAAACATCCTGTTTGAAAGAAGCTGCTTAGTGACAATTATTCTTCAATTTGGTCAGGAAACAATTATAAAGCATTGTTCTGTACCAGCGACTGTGCCAGGCTTGGCCAGGCATGGACCAACGGGGAGCCCTCCCTCTGTCAGGGAAGAAGAATAGGGTTTGGAGCCAGAGGACCTTCTGATCATTAGCTGTGTGACCTTGGCTCCACTCTTGTTAAAGTCTCTGAACTTGAACAGTGGTCACAGCAGTGATGATAATTGAATGTTAGAGCTTGTCATCTGACTAGAAGACGGTGGGTGAAATAAGGGAGAGAGAGGTCTCAGGAACTGACATTTCCAATCTGGGTAACCATAGGCAAGATGGTTTGAAGGAGGAACAACAGCACCTATCACCTGGGTAAAAACCTAGGTAAAAGGTAACTTTGAACTTAAACACCTCAATTAATACTCAGTGTTGGCCACCCCCCTCATGCCACCCACTGCCATCAACATATCCTCAACCACGAGGAAGCTTCAGTCTGTGCCACAGCCTGTTAACTTCCTTCCAGTTTATTCTGAACCCTACAACCCCTGGCAACTCTTCTCGGTGGTGGCACTCTTGGCACCCGTGGTGAAAAGGAGGATGGATCATTTGAACCGCCCACAAAAGACTTCGCGGTGGGACCTGAGGGCACACCAACATTAAAGCAGTGGACAAAAGGAGAGAAAATGGTGACGATATGGAGAAGCTGGCATATGGTTCTAGAGTCTGGATCTCAGGAGGTAAGCCGAGGAGAGGGGCCTGGAGCGTGGAGACTGTGTTCATTTCCTAGGGCTGCTTGTAACAACAGACAGCAAATGGGGAAGATAAAAACCACAGAAAGGTATCCTCTCACAGTTCTGGAGTTTGGGACTCTGAAATCAAGGTGTCAGCAGTGACATATTCCCTCTGCAACCCGTCGGGGAGAATCCTTCCTGCCTCTTCTAGCTTTTGGTCTTTAGCAGGAATCCTTGGTCATCCTCGTCTTGTAGCTACATCACTCCGATCTCTGCTTCTGTCATCACATGGCCTCCTCCCTGCGCATCTCTATTTTCACATGGCATCATCCTCATCTTGGATGGACACAGTCATATAGGGGTAGGGTCCACCCTCATACCTCATCTCAGCTTGATC
Source organism: Rhinolophus sinicus (assembly GCF_036562045.2). Lineage (NCBI taxonomy): Eukaryota > Metazoa > Chordata > Mammalia > Chiroptera > Rhinolophidae > Rhinolophus > Rhinolophus sinicus. Next base: position 19,664,028 of record NC_133762.1, read on the forward strand.
ACATCCGCAAAGACCCTACTTCCAAATAAGCTTGCATTCCCAGGGACAGGCGTTTAGGATTTCAACATGCCTTTGAGGAGGGTGCAATTCAGCCCATAGCAAGTACTTTGGGGGGAAGTGTGTGGTTAGGGGTCTGGAGACTGGAGAGGTCAGAAAAATCTCATAGGTGTAGCCAGGATGGAGATCAGGGGAAGCGAGTAAGGCACTTACATAGGCACAAAATCTAAGGGGCTACGAAACCACAGTAAGCAAGGTAAATAATACTTCACTGCACCATAGTTTCAAATAAAAATTCATGCAGAAAGAATTCACAATGAACAAAATATCACCATTTTAAAGGCAGGATCCGCATTATGGAATTTTCTCGTAGCCACAGGGTCCAGTGTGACTATGCACTGTTACCAATCCACTGAGGCGGCTGAGCTGGTAAGATAAGGCCCAGAATTGCCAGTGGCCATTTTCACCACCCTGTGGAGAGCACAGAGCGAGAAGAAGACGAACAGAGAAAAAGCAGCACTGAGAGGTAAAGAGCAACTAAATTCCAAGGCTGTGTTGAAACCCCTGACTCCTGCCATGTCTCAGTCCCCTTTCCTGCTTCAGCCAGTTAGCACTGCATGTTGATCCACGGCATCCAGGAGGCGGGGGTAGCTAAGCAGCAAAACAGTCCTACTCCAGCTGGTTGTTCCGACCCCGACAAATTGGGCATCCTTTTTCATTGCCAGGGACCCTCCCAGGCTTTCCTCAGCTGGATTGATGTTCTCCTTCATTCTCTCTTCCTGAATTGACATGGAATGTGTTCCCCATGGAGAGCGCTCCAGAGACCCTAACAACGGCCCCCAACAGTTCTTGGGACTTGGGACCTCATTGATTGTGGTTCCATTGCAACAGCATTTTCTGTCCCACTTCCTTTTGAGTTATAAATACGTATCCCCTTTACATTATGAGATTCAGTAAGTTCTATGGATGGGCTATTGCAGGAAGCAGAGCATGTTTATCTTAATTTTCTGTAAGAAATGGAAGTCTGCGTCCCAAACCCTTGTAAAAAATCTTTGAGGCTATAGCCCATGTATGTTTCGGGACTTCCCATGCATTCCATCTGTGCCAGGCTTGCCAGGCTTCTCACTATCATTACTTCAGTTAGTCGGTGGTATTGAGCTCAGTGCGGGCAGGTGCTCTGGACACAACACAGCCCCCCACCCCCACCCCTACCCTCACCCAGGGAGCTGACGTGGGACAAAGAACTTCACGCTGTGCACTCGCTCCCAGGGCAGTGGGCTCTGTCTTGGCGGCTGCTCCCGCATGGACCCATGCAGAATCTGCTCTCTGCCATCTTTATGTCTATCCAGACACACTCCTCCTTTGAGGTGCGGCTGGATTAATGTCCATGTCCTCCCCTGTGGTTCCAGGACAGCCTCAAGGACTTTCGTCTGCTTGCAATACTGGCTGCGCATATAAATCTTTCCATCCATTTAGGCCTCCACTGTATAATTTTCTAATCTTTGCAAGCAGGCTAAAAATGAATTCCATAAATTCACTGAGGTCAGAGTTTATGTCTCGGTGTATTTTTTCCCCCATAGCACCAGAATTAGAACTGGGCATCTAGAAGCTTCTCAGTAAATCTTTCTTTTGATTAGGAATTGGAGCTTTGGGTTTTGTTGTTATTTTGTTTTGTTTTGTTTTAATAGCTGGGCTCTAAAATGATATACAACCAAACATTTATAAGCCACGTCATTTACAAAAGAATCCCAAAGCCCTGTTGCTGAAGTGAAAAATCACCTCTTAGCTTATCTTTTATGTACATCTAGATGTTCAAATTATCTTACATTAGCAGCTTATACCTGTAGTGAAATGACTTCCACAAATGATACAGGCATTTTTAAAAACTGCAAATAACTAATTGTAGACCGTAGGTCAGGAGAAATTATTGTTGATTCTTAATGGTAATTGGCTTTCATCAAATATTTTTACTGAGACTTCTTTCGAAAGAAGGTTTGGCTCATTAAAAGGTTTTGAAAGAGAGTTCCCAAACACGTTTCCTCATTTTATTACTTGAGGTATGAAAGTGAAAACGGAAACTTTCCTTATATTCTGGGATTCTGCGATTCTGTGGGCACATCCACTGGTAAAAGTTGGTAGAAAGAAAATCACACACAGTCATTTTTGTGTTGTCTTTCAGAAGAAAGCTCTTTGTAAAAATTATAATTTTTGAATAGGAGGCTATGAGAAGTTGGTTCAGGTGGGAGTTTGAGTGACAGTTCTTGATTCATTTGTTATTGGGGAAAATAAAGTGCATGTCCCATGTGGGGAGTTGGAGAGTGCATGGAGGACGGGAAGCCATCACTGAGAGCCCATTTCCATGGTGGGGCCCAGGCCACTCCCAGGGGCCTTTCCACAGGTACACTGGGGGAAAGGGAAGAAAAACCTGTGGCATTTGTTGAAATCAGACAATCTTAAGAAGCTAGTGATCTGAAAAGGGTGTGAGCCTTTCGGTGGGTCATGTTCATGCTTTTCACTTTAGACCAGGAGTGGGTATACAGTCTGCTAGGGCTGCCATGAGAAAGTCCTACAGACTGGGTGGCTGAAACATCAGAAATGGATTCTCTCAGTTCTGGAGGCTCGAAGTCCAAGATGAGGATATTGGCAGGTCCCCCTCTCTCTGAAGGCATTAGGGAAGGCCCTGTTCCAGGCCTCTCCCCTACCTGTCCGTGCTTTGCTGGCAATCTTTTACTTTCCTTGGTTTGTAGAAGCGTCAGCACCCCTCTGCCTTCATCCTCATGGGCCTTCTCCGTGTGTGTGTGTGTGTGTGTGTGTGTGTGTGTGTGTGTGTGTCTGCATCTGTACCCACGAGTCCCCTTTTCCTAAGGACACAGTGGTTTAGGGCTTTGCCCTAATGCCCTCGTCTGAACTGCATCATCAACGAAAATTCTATTTCTAAATAGTTTGTCCACCGTGCCTAAGAGCATCGGTACACGTTCTTCCCATGGGATTTCTGTACGTGGAGATACGGAGACTCCAAAACATGCCTGTGGCAATTCGAGAAGCAAGAATCTAATCCACGCCTGCTGTGTGCCAGCAAGACGATTTACAGACCGTCAGCATCCTAGGTCTGCAGCAGCCCTGACAACTCTTAAGAAGGGAGAAATCAGTCAGAGGAAGACTCTGAATGCTCAGATAATTGAAACGCTGCAGATAGCACTGAAAACTAAAGAAATAAATATCTGGCTCCAGTTAAAAGAATGGGTCGTCATGTTTCCCTGTCAGGTAGCTGCAAATGTTTGGGGAGGAAGGGGGAGAAGGGCACGTTATCTTCCACTGAAATCCGCTCGCAGACGGCGGTGTCTGGAATGAACAGGAAATTGAAACAAGTGAGGAAATGGCCATCAGAAATCTTTCATGTGAAAAATTTTCTTTGCAAGTTTGATGTCCTGTGTTTTTGAGTCTCTAATGACAGCAAAAAATGAAGAGCTTGGTTGCTTCTTGGGTTATGGGGGTGAGAGATGGAGACACCACCTTCTGGGGTCCAGTCGAAGCCAAGAGAATAAAGATTGAGTCAGATTGTCATGGACTGACACCCTCAGCCCAGCCCCTTCCCCTCAATTTTCAAGACAATTAGTAAATGGTGGCTGATGTATGTAACAGCTTGGACATTCGTTGGGATTTTAATAAGTCTATGCTAACTGATTCACCTGGATGGCTCCCTGACTATTTAACTTTTATCGGTATTTGTCATCATGGTAAGACCAGAAGTCAGCTGCCACAGTTTGAAACAACAACATTTCAATGAAAATACTCTGGTCACAATAATTTCCTATCAATTTTGAGGTTTCCAAGCAATTGTTTCCTTTCATTTACAGCCGATGTTGGTAATAATTCAGGGAGACCATCAGGGTCCTAAACTGCAGTTCTCAGCAACTAAAAAGGGACGAGATTGAGCACCTCAGCATTTTTTCTTTTAAAAAGATAGAGGTTAGACCCTTTTGGAACAGTCTAACATGCAAATGATAATATCTCCTAAGCCGTTTGTTTTCTTTGTCTTTTCATTGAGATTTAACTTACAGAGAGTACAGCGCCCAGATCTTAACGGTACAGCTGCCAAAATCCTTTGGAACATCATTGCTCACATTGGGAGCAAAATCTGGACGATGGTACGACCACCGCTGTCAACAGTGTGCGAGGGGACACAGCGGTGCTATAAGCTTTTTGATATATTCTAATTTATGTTTAACTATTTCATCTTTTATCCATTTGGCCCATGTTTGCCTCTATTTTCTTTAGCATATTAATCATAATTATTTTGAAAAACCTTTTGTCTCACTCCAATATCGAGATAACCTCCGTGTCTTCTTGTATGGATTCTTTGGTCTTTTTACTTCCCAGTTGCATTTCTTCTTACATCAAGCAATTTTTCAATATATTCCAGACGTTGTGGGCACTACATTGCAGAGTTTCTGGATTATGTTATCTTCTTCTAAAGCATGTCTTTTAAAATATTTCTGCTTCATAGCTCATCATCGTGAAGGTAAAAGCATTACTCTGTCGTACAGGTAGGATATTTAACTTGTTGTTTATTCTGAGCCCTTTTCTTGTTATTTATCCTTTAGCAATATTAAAAGTTGAAAATTTTCATCTACTATATGAAATTAATTGTTCAGAAGAGCTTGGAAAGGAGGTAAGGCTGTTTTTTAAAATATTTCATTTTTAAACTATTCCAAGCCATTGCAGACTCCAAATTGTTTCAGAATATACTAACTGCCTATTTATTATAAATATGTGCTTCTGACTCCTTTTAGAAAGGGAGGGCAGTGACTATCTCTTCTACAGTGTGACACAGAATGTGACTTCCCTCTGAGAAGTTATGAGGTTTCACTTGAAAATGCAATTATCTTTTTCATCCCCTAGACCATTATAAATTAGCTTCGTGGTAATTAGAGAATTAGAGTTATAATGTCCAGTTATATAGTCAGAGTCTTTACCTTTCTTGATATCCACCTAAGTTTTCTTTAAAAATATTTATTGCAACCTAGTCTTTTATGTTTCATACGCTTATAATTTTGTAATCCTTTCTGTGTTTGTGCCACGCTCTGTGGCTGGATTTGTTCTGAAATGGCGTGTTATTAGACTTTATAATACAAATTATTAGAACTGCACCCAACAGCACAAAGTGGTACTTGTAGCTGTCCCTCATCTCAACTCATTTATTGTACCAAGTGCAATGGGGGAAATAAAAAGTAAAATAAAACATGTTTACTTTCTGTATCCCTTTGCCGGTACAACATTTAATTCTACATTGATGTTTTGTCACATGGATAAAATGTACATGAAACGAAACAGGAAAATCAAATGTGCCTCATTAAAAGCACCGTTTCCACCTTCACCTCACAATTTTGGCAACAGTTTGATAATATATGAAGACTAACAGCAGAAACTGAAATTAGCTTGTTTGTTCTTGTTACTAAGTTGCTTCAAATTATTTAAGAAAAAAACTAGGCTCTCCAGCTTCCTGTACTATTTATCATTTAAAAACTTAGAGCTAATTTTATAAAAAGACTAAAATTTAAAACTATACTTTGAAGAACTACAGTGTTTAATTATTGGCCTTGCTTGGCTCTTATAAATAGAACATTTTTATTCCGCAGGCAAATCCTATTTTTGCACTTATTACCGCAAGCTTGTGAATCATTGAAAGAAAACAAAAAACCTAATTTCCACAGGTGATTATTTTTATTATTAATATTACAGAATTGATTTGAATTTAGAACTACTGATGTGATCTGAATAGTTATTTGGTATTTATTAAATGTCAGCTATGTGTCCAGCTTGATGTTATTTAAATATTATTTTTCTGATTCTGGGCATGTCTGACGTCATTCACTAAAAAAAATTAAGCACCTCATCATAGAGACTTCACAAAGACTTTCAGGGGGCGGGGGGTGGTATTTGGAGTAGTTAACTAGTATATTTCTATTTTCTCATCAGAAGGAGAAAATCAATTAAATGCATTAAAGCTGGTGCAGCTTCAGTCAGGTTGAATCTGGCATGCTAAGCATATACAAATGAAACAACCTGGCCTACTAAAGTGTGGGCATGTTATGTAACCATAAAGCACACTCAGATCCATTTTTCTCTGGGGTTAACTCTGGCAGGCCCAGCAATGCAGACCCCGACGTCCAGGTCCTGAACTGATACCTCCAGCCTGAATTCTTGGTAGCAAGGCTCCCCCAGAGAAATATGGTATTTGTCCTAAAGCAAAACCCAGTCATTCCCACCTGTACAGATTACTGCAACAGGAGGGGGAGCCAGGTATCCTCTCTGGTCACTGGTCCCTAATAATTTTCTTTAGTTATTGTATGGAAGTTCAGTCCCACAGCTCTGATGAGTTTCAGATCCTTAAAGCACTTCTGAGTCTGTTTTGATGGATAACTTTTGCTTGTCTTGAGGTCGAGTACAAATTACTCCGAGGAAGCAATGCAAGCTTCCGTCCTCCACTTAGTTTTTTTTCCCCCCATCGAATCATTTTGATTCACAGAGGAGCCTCACTATTTTTAAAGACTGGCTTCGGGCCTGACGTCAGGATGCCCGACCTGCGCACACTTCCCGCAGTGCCAGCGCCCTTTTCCTCGGCGCCCTCCTCCTCCACACTCCCTGCGACATCCCAGTGACTCATTCTGCCATCGTGGAGCATTCATTCCCCGCCCACGCGGACGCGGGCCTTGCGTCCGGCTCCAAGCTTCGTGCCTGTCTCCTGTCTCTGGAGAGGTGAGGATGGGCTGAAGTAATTTAGGAGGCTGTGGAGGGAAAGAGAGATAAGACAGCCAAGCAACACTCCAGATAAATTACCCACCGAAAAGAAAACACTGTGAAATTATAGAAGACGTCAGTGTTTGTGGCTTGGGAGTTAGGAGAGCTGTGAGAGGAATATATAAATGTGTATTCGCAGTTTGGAGGAAAGCAAAGGGAAGGATGAGGCAGGAAAAAGACAGGCAGAGCCTTCCTGTTTCTGCATTGCTTCTTTGACTCTCCTCGCTTCCCCCAGTCCCACCCTGATGGGGGGTAGCCTTTGAGAGTCCTGTTTCCAGGAAGATTCTCCTATGTTGCCTTGTTTATCCTGCTGGAAGGAAAACTGAGGTGATGCATATGATTTCGGTGGTGTCAGATTTGTACTTATGCATATTACATGTAATCATTCTAAAGTGATTTGCTTCCATTTGGGCCTTTTAGTGTAAAAGGGAAAAAAAAAAAAAAAAAACAAGGCTGCTCACATTGTTTGCCTTGGAAAATCTGTCAACTTCTGAACTGCATCTAAAAACGGGCTCTAGATTCTCTGTGATTTTATACATTCTAACATTTTATCATCCATGAGGAACACAGTGATATCTTTCTGCAAAATTATAGTTTTCTGTCCACCCTCACAGTATACACCAAAACTGTTTTTCCCATTTAAAATCACCTGTTCTTCATGTTCTACAAATTGATCTGGGGGGAGGTTAAGCAGGTATATGCATATGTAAAGACATGTCAGGTGGACACCTAAGAGCACTTTACTCTTTGCAAGTTACACTTCAACAAACAAAATTAAATAAAATCACCTGGTTTTTTTTGTCTCTGCAGAGCAGCCATTTTCTTTCTCATTGTTCTTGCCATTTTATTGGTAATATCATACTTTCCAATCCTTAAAGGAAATTTTTAAATTCACCCAGAATCTTCCTACTGTAATAAAAAGTTTTTCAATATCTGCTTTCTCTTTAGACATCTATGTAGTTATAATTGTGAAGTTTATGCAGTTTTATGTTCTGCTTTTGTTCCCCATGTAATATTATACCAAATATTTTTCTGTCTTTCGTGCTCCTTATAATTTTTCATTTGAATGGCTGAAAACTCTTCTGCTGAGTAATTACAATACCATTTGTCTAGCCACTCCTCTTGTATTGAACATTTAGGTGACTTCAGGTTATTCATTAAAACCAATGACCCTCCTGGAAACGTTTATGCACACATTCATCCGTCCATCCAACAGATGGAATTTTATTTTGAGCCCCTGTTCTGTACAAAGGGCAGAAAAGGGGAATGCAAGTATGAAATCTCCTTTGAGGAACCCTAAGTGTGGTCTGCACCAGACAGTCAGAACTGCTAACTAATTATAGCACATGTGTGTTTGTTGAGACCTGTGGCATGATTCCCCAAGGACAAGCCCAACCCTGGACTCATCTACAGTTGGACATGGAATGGCTGATTGGGTTTGCCTTGTTCACACCTGTGTGGCCAGCACCTAGGTATAGTTACAGCACCCTGTGACTACTGGTTGAATGAATGCATGCATGCATGCATGCAATATCAGATGTCTTATCCCAACAGGGAACTGAGGAAACTGAGGCTCATGGACAAAAGTACAAAGTGCCACGGAAACACAGGGCTTCTCCACTTACATGCACACCATTCATTTAACTGTCACTGGAACTCTTGGAGGAACATATGATAATTCCAACTTCGCAAATGAGGAAACTGAGGAGCAGAGAGAAATTAAACAACTTTCCTAGGATCGCTCAGCTTGAAAGTATTCGAATCAGGATTCAAACCTAAAATTTCCAACCAACTCAATGTTCCTTATCCCCAGGTGTAATATCCTGCTGTTGCTCAGATGTGGGATTATGGAGTAAAAATCAGAAATATTTTTATTATTCAATTTTTAATATTGCCAATATATTCCTTTTATTTCTGCTCAAAAGAGAATTATTACCTGTAACATACACAGTTACCGGTGTAACTACAGCCATACCAGCAATAACTATTTTCTTTTTAAATGTTTTTGCTAATGTGCACTGTTGTAATAGCACCTATTGCTGTCTCACTCAGCATTTCTTTCATTCACATGGAGCCCAACACTTCTTCATAAGTTTGTGGAGTCTGTCCTTGTGTGCATTGTCTACTTATGAAATTTGACTCTTTGTTTACTGGACTTTCCATTTTATCAGTATATATTGAAGTGGCTTCTTTAAATACTAACCCTTTGTCATATTTGATTCCCACTTTTTTCCACAAGTAGTTGTTTCCTTTTTTAGTTGATTTTGCTAATTTTCATTTTGTGAAAGCGGTGTAACATATAGTCAAATGTTTGATTCAGTCCTTAGAAAGTTGGATCACGTTTCCAACTATCTGGTTAGACTTTTTCAAGTGTCTCGGGTTTAATGTATTAATGCACCTGAAATTCAATACAGTAGAGCATGCACATCTAAAGTGTATTTTCAATATTTCCTAATTTAAGGCAGGGCTGGATTAAGTCACACTCACCTGTGCAGTGGCCCCTGATGGAAGGAACCAGCATCTGTCCTCATATCCATCCCCTACTGTTGTTAATATTTTGAACATCACCTATGAGTAGATTGTTACCCAATACCATATATTAAATTATTCATTCTTTCGTCACATTTTGTGACACTTTCTCATATAGTTAAATTTGACATATCAATGGATTTATTTCTAGCTATTTTTCTATTCCATTGATTGATTTTTCTATACCACTTAGAGAATCTTTTGAATTATTGTAGATTTATAACACAATTTTTATATCTGGCCTGGTAGAATAAAATCTTGTGGCATCTGGAGTGATACAATGTGAGGGGCAGGGGCTCATAAAGAAAACATATTTAGTTTTGTAAAACTTACAAAACTATGTGACCATGAGAACACGTTGCTAAAACTCCTCCCAGGACACTGGGAGGGTCCACACAGTGAGGGAATGGAAGCTTAAGCTTCATTAGCCTGACAGTAAATCCACCTCCGCCAGCTTGGCTAGTCTCCACTTTTATTAATTGCATATATTTTCCTATTGCCATTCTTTTCTCATGAATTTTATAATTATTTACTTCAGTTGTTTTCATTTGTTTGTTCTGTTTAACATCTTCTAGGGATTCTAATTGGACTTGGAGAGAATGTTCATCCTTAGAAAATTTATTCTCTTCTAGAACACAGCATTGCTCTACATTCCTTTGTCTTCCTTTGGATTTTCCAGTAAATTTTTCATACATCTATCTCTTGTTAAGTTTATCCCTAAGTAATAAACTTATAATTAATTTTATTGTATTAATGAAATGTTAATACTGGTACATGATAATACTATTGATTTCAGACATTGCTTCTATATCTGGCAACTTTTTGCATGTACATGTACATTTATACTTCCTATTACCTGAAATTGAATATTTGTCCCTATAGGCCAAATATATATTCTTCTTATGTCTTAATTCTTGTTCTTAATTTATTTAAAATACAGTCCAAAATAATAATAAATTAAGGCAGCACCTTCATTTCATTCTGTTTTTAAAGAAATGTCTCTAGTATTGTCCATTGCCTATAATGTCTCTTGATTTAAAAAAAAAAAAAAAAAAAAAATATATATATATATATATATATATATATATATATATAAAGAAAGTATATTTCTAAGCCCTTTTTAAAAAATGTATACTTGGAATATATGTTGAAATTTTTCAAATTACTTTTCAGTATCTATGGAAATGACTATATAGGTATTTTCATTTAATTCATTAATGTCACATAAGACTGTAATTGAACCATCCTTGCATTTCAGGGATACATTTTATTTTGTAATGCACTGCCCTTTTGGTGGGTTTTATTTAAGATTTCCCCATCAATATTCATGTCATTGATTCATTGTCTGAGGTGTTTATCCTTATCAGTAGTATATTAAATGCTTCTATGTCAGGAACACTTTATAACATAGTATTATCTATTTCTTAAAATATTTTAAAAATTCACTCTGATTCAGAACCTTTCCTTTTAAATTGTAATAGTTCTTTGACGACTTTCTGATTTTTTCTCTCTTGTCAATCTCTAAATATTTTCTTTGTCTTGAATCAATTTTAGGAATTTTTGTTTTCTATGAAATTACCCGTTTCTTTGAGCATTACAAATACAGTACCATACTTATAGATATTTATTACTTACAGTTTTTATTTCAATGGAGTTTCTTTTCTAATTTGTATTTTTAGATGTTTTTTGTTTTTTATTTTATTAGACATCAGAAATTGTATATTGTTAAAGTTTCAAGGAATCAGCATTTCTTTTTGTTGATTTTATTTTTTGCTTTTCAATTTATGACTTTATCTTTTTATTTCTTTCATTGTTTTTTCTTCTCTAAAATATTAAGTTGAATAATTTATACTTTCTTTTTTAATTTTAACAATAAAACATTTAAAGCTTTTGTTGATATTTTCTCTAAGCATTATTTTGATATGTATATTATTATTATTATTATATTTTCTAAATTGTCCTTCATTAAGTTCTTGATTTTTCCATTGTCCCAGCTGTTCTTTAGGAGATTATTTTAAAATATCAGAGTAACCTGCAATTTTGTTTGCTTATTCTTAAGACTTTTAATTTCAACATTTAGTTGTATTTTTTGTTAGAGTGTAGTCTGTAAAATCTCTGGTGATGTTTATTCATTTAATTATACATAAACTAACACGTGATAAAATTGGTAAGTGTTCTTTGAGTAATTCTAAAGAAATTATGTCTCATTTATAGACTACAAATTTTGTTTATTTGTTGTGGTTTTGATTATAAAGAATTTAATGCTCCTCTATAAGAGAATTTTTGTTAGTTTTTACATGAAGTTCGTACATTCTTCGCTTTGTGTGTTTTTTGCTATGTTATTTGGTGCATATAAATTCACAATTATCATGTCCTAAATATGTACTGTTTATCTTTGTATAACTACCCATTTATTTCACTTAATATGTTTTATCTTGAATTATTTGATATTATTATTGCAACTTTTGCTTTCCTATATTTATTATCATTGCTATATCTTTATGGAAGCTTTTCATTTTAGATTGTCTGCGTGACATTTTATGAGTATGCTATTCATGAGCAGTGCAATGTTGAAATGTCTTTTAGAATCACTTCTGAGCATTCTTGCCTTTTAATGGGAATTCCATATGGTGTTTTTATTTTTATTTTAGTTTCATTCTTTTTTCCCTACAAAAGTTTTTAAATTTTTGATTGAATCTCATTTAGCTCAGTGATAATTTTAATAGCTGATATTTTCCTTTGTTTTACACCACTTTGTAAGCATTTTAAAGGAATTAAAAGGGAGAAAATCCAGGTGCTCCCTATGTCAGCATGCCAATAGAACACAGCTTTGTCTAATGAAATTTAGGCATCTCCAAGTTTCCAAGCTCCACACTACCACAAATAGTCCTATTGAGGTTGTGCTTTCTTGAATTCTGTAACTGTTCATTGTCTTCCATCAAATGCTGATTTCTATTTCTTATGCTTTGATCTCAAGACTTATTATTCTGGTACAATATTTTTAACTATCATCTTCAAATTTTAAATTTATCATTCAAGTTCCTTTTTGTACCAAAAATACTATATACAAACCTCATTTTACTTTCCCCTCAACTCTTCTATACAACTCCAGTGGTTTTTTTTCCCTTTTTTCCCTTGTTGTTGTTTTTTTCTATTTCAATAAACCATAGCATTTTATTAATTCTGTTTCATAAAAAACTTTAAGAAAATAATGTTCCAATAGCCAAGTCCTTCTTTTTAATGAGCATTTTGTGAGGTATCCTTTCTCTTAAGGTCACTATTATTCTTGTTCCAGTCATAGCATTAGTATCCACATGGACCAATGAGCTAGCACCTCCATTTTTTTTCAGTACTTTCTCATCCATTCTGGTAGAAAATTTGTCCTGAATAAATGATAAGCACAATTTAAACTCTTCTCCATATAACACCAATTTCTGCAAAATGTCACATTTACCTTTAACAGCTATAATAAATAGCAATATTAAATTAACACTTTTTAAAACTCAATTTTGTAATTGGTGGTTTTGAGTCATTACTTATCTACTAGTAGTATGTGTGTGGTAGTGAGAAGTGAAAAATTATTGTGGTTTTCAGAGTGAGGAGAGGAGCACAGAGGAGATAGATAGTAACCAGGATGAAGAACCATAAAATTAATAAACAAGCGTTGTTTTTCATTAATATTATTAGCATCGGTGCACCCCCTACTGACTGAAGTCCACATAAATCTGTTTTAAAATATCATGTAATGCATGTCGTAAAAATAAATCAATCGAGTTACTTACAAAGAGCCTTTATTAATTTTCTCCCTAAGAAATTTTGATGGATCTTCATTGGCTATAGAGTAACACCACAAGTCAATAAGATGGAACTCAAAACCACTCAACATCTGAAAGCAAATCTATTTATTTATTAACTAACAGACATTTATTAAGGAACTGATAGGAAATTGGGAGGATATAAAGATGACCAACACAGAATTCCTACATCTTAAATTCTCATGAGGGAAATAGACAACTAAATAAGAGCGTCTGAGCCTCACCTCCTCCTTCGTGCCCCACATCAACCATGACAAAGCAGTCTACATTCTCCAAATTGTCCATGCGGTGAACTTCCACACCCCTATCACCCATGTTCTCCTTTCTCCCTAGAGTTCCTTCCTTCCCCTTCCCTCTCCTAGAGAGATTACTTCTGTTCCTTAATGATCCAATCAGTAAATCACTGTTTTAATCTTTAAGTTTTTCCAATTTTACATTACAAACAATCTAGATCTTTGTCCAAATTTCTGAATATTTTGTTATGGTGGATTGCTGGGCTGGGAATCACGAGGACAAAGAGGAATGTTTAAGGCTCTGAATAGATATTGCTAAGTTGCTCTCCAGGAAGATTGTACCAATTTATACTTCCATCGGAAGTGTATGAAAGTACCTATTTCGCTTCACATTCACCAACTCTGAATAAGAGCTATGTTTTCATCATTGCTAGTTTAATAGACCAAAAATGGTATACTGTTTTAATTTGCATGTCTTGGATCACCAGGACAGTTGAGTATTTTTTTCACCTCTATTAACCATTTGCACTTTTTCTACAGATTTTCTGTTCAAGGTATTTTTATTTTCTAAAGGGGGTTAGTGGGTTTTTAATGATTTAATTACATCTATATATATATGAAAATTAACTCAATTCATCATATTTGTGGAAAATATTTTCATATAATATTTTCCTGTTAGTTTTGTTTTTGATGTTTTCTATATTTGTGAATTAGTACTATTTATGCTGTTGAATCTATATGAATAATTAGGTTTTTAATGTTTATCTCTTTAGTTACTCTAGATGTGATTATGGTTTATAGCCTGAGACAATACAACTTTCTATTTTTTCCAAATATTTAACAGATTGTCCCAACACCATTTATTTACTGAAGTATCCTTCCCCTTGGATTTTAAATGCTTGGATTTCAAATGCTGATTTAAATCAAATGCTAAAATATCATATACACTAAGGTTAATTTTAAGGCATTTCTTTTTACCCACTTTTGTCCAGTGTAACCCTACAAATATCTGACAATTAAGTCGCAAACTTGTTGCAATGATATTGCTAACCTTTTTTTGATATCGGAGGGATTTTTCATTATGGATTTATACCAACTGGACAGACAGTTAACCAAGTTTACTATTTGGAAGTGCTGAAAAGGCTGCGTGAAACAGTTAGATGACCTGAACTTTTCACCAACAATTCATGGCTCTTGCATCATGACAATGCACCAGCTCACACGGCGCTGTCTGTGAGGGAGTTTTTAGCCAGCAAACAAATAACTGTATTGGAACACCCTCCCTACTCACCTGATCTGGCCCCCAATGACTTCTTTCTTTATCCAAAGGTAAAGGAAATATTGAAAGGAAGACATTTTGGTGACATTCATGACATCAAGGGTAATACGATGACAGCTCTGATGGCCATTCCAGAAAAAGAGTTCCCAAATTGCTCTGAAGGGTGGACTAGGCGCTGGCATCAGTGCATAGCTTCCCAAGGGGAGGACTTCGAAGTTGACCATAGTGATATTCAGCAGTGAGGTATGTAACAGTTTTTCTAGGATGAGTTTGCGAACTTAATTTTCCGACCTCGTATTTTAGCTACTATAGCTGGACAGTATGTGGAAACATCTGGTAGATCAAATTTTCCTCTTTGCCTTTTCCAAACTTTCTTGGCTATTGTCACCTCTTTCATCTTCCAAATGAATATTAGAATCACTCTGTCAGGTTCCAAAAGCATCCTATTGGGATTTTGATTGGAATTTCATTAAACTAATTTGAGAAGAATTGACAACATCAAACATTCAATCTTCCTGCCCAAAGCATGGCATATCTTCCTTAGTCAAGTTTCCTGTTACGTTCTTCTTCTAAAAACTTTTGTGACTCTCTTCATACAGGTCCTATACATCTCTTGTTAAGATTTCTTCCTAGGAATTTCATATTTTAGGTTATTTAAGTTAAGTGGAAAATTTTCATTATTGCTTATAAGTGATCATTGAGAGAAAGTTATTGACTTTTCTATTTTTCAATTAATTTTAAATAAATCTTAAAGGATTTTATACTAGCTTTTCAAATAAACCACAGCTCCCCAAAGTATATTTTAATAGATACACAACCCATGCTACATGCTGATTAATCTGTTAAAAATATCAATATCTGAATGTATTTGTGCTAAGACACCAGTTGGCTGATGTAAATAACTAAAGCTATTTGAGGATTTTGTCTTTTTCAGAGACACAGTCAATGCCATTTGAAGAAACTACTTTCGGCAGGCTTTTTGTATATTATTACTCTTAGTGAATAGACAAGTCAAGAAAGGGAAAAGTCTGGCCTTGCAGATATGGTTTCCCTTTACCACATTCCAAAGACTGTCAACACACAGTCCAGTGCCTCAGTTTCCCCATCTGCTAAGTGTCTCAGGGTTTGGAAGAAAGGTCTCTGAGAATCTAAGTTTCCATCGTGATAGAAAAGCCTGCAAGTATGTAAGCATCGTCATCGTTGTTTTATGTAACATGCAGTCCCTAAGAGGGGATATTTGTTACTGGAGCCAGTGCTTCACTGCGCGGCCCTGACCCTTAAGAAAACTCCTTACTTGCTTCTCTTCTCCAGTGGTTACAGTACATGCGTTTGTCAACTACTTTGTTGACGAAAAATGGAAGTGGAAGGAGCGAGTGGATTTGGTACATTTTGACACTAAACAAACTTGTAGCACATAGGAAAGCAGTGTGCAGGGCTGGCTCGTTCTTTTCTAATCAATCATTCAGGCACTTGTTCTAATAGGGCCACTCAATGACTTACTAAGGCCATATGGCTCAGCACTTTTCCTTCCCAGCCTTAGGACCAAGCAAACAGCTGTTCTTTCAGATCAAGGCAGTTTGGCCTGTGGGTATATCCTTCCGCCAGGCCTGCTCTGGGTCGCCAGCTCAGGTGCAGCCTCGGCATCTCTCTGCTCTGGCCTCCAAGACCAGTCTTACGAGACTGACCCACAGCCATGCTGGGGGCACTGCTCAGACTCAGGCACCTGGTGGTTCTCTCCCGACACTCTTGTGTTCTTCCTGGCTTTGGGACCTTCATCTGTGCCTTGCAAGTTCCACATTCCGGTGACTGTCCAGCTTCATAAACCTGTCCACACTCCTGTTGACCCCCATCAACACATAAGGCATGGAGTCACCTAGTACTAGCTCTTGACTTGCATTCCATTGATTCCTTTATTCACCAACACATGCTTATTGAGTAGGTGCTATGTGTCTGGCACTGTGCTAGGTCGTGGGTGGTCACTGGAGATCCAGCTGTGAGCAAGACAGACCCTCTCTCCACACTGTCCCCTCTGACCCAGTGCTCTCACCAGAACTAAGAAGATCAAAACCTAGGGTTCTTGCAGGCCCCCAAACCCCTCTGATCCTAAGTGCTGGGCTTTGGTTTGCTTCCTAGTCTAGAATGGTGAGTTTACTTTATACTTCATGGAAAAATCTCTTGGCCATTTTTTTGTAAGAGAGGCAAGTCTTTATTTTCCCTGTTTCACAAATAAAGTGGGTTGTGCTGGTTGCTTGGTTGCTTCTTGGCCAAATTCTAACAGATGTGAGTAGACCTTCCATTTTCTCAGCCAAAAAACAAACAAAGGTGGAAAGGACACACTCCTTTGTTTTATTCTGTCTCATTTTGCTTTGTTCTGTTTGGGGGGAAGCACGAGCACACACGATAGGAACGGAAGTGGACCTCTCTGCATCGGCTCTTCCTAAAGGTTTTCCAACCTGATGCTCATGTGCATAAAGGTTGTGTCTACACATGGCCAACGAGGTTGGCCACCCAATGTTCTGGCTTTCATCTTGGATGCCAATAATCCAGTTTCATCTTTCTTTTACGAACTGACTCAATCAACCAGTTAGGGCATCACGACAACATGGAAAGCAATGGACTCCCAGGGAAACAGAGGAGGGGCTACCTGCTGGGCCCACAGGTACATGCTGCTCAATATTGTTGACTCCCAGGGCCTTGGCTATTCCTCTCGGAGTCATATTCAAGAACCTTCTCCCCTCACACTGTTCAGCTTCTCAGTGTCCTTCCCAGTGTCCTGCGGTCCTTCTGTCCTGGGGGCAGAGTCTTAATGATGAAATACTGCATTATTTTAAAGGGCCCTGTCAGTCCTTACAAGATGGTTCATGGCAAACAACCAACTTTCTATCCAACCTTCCATCATTTTGTGCTTGTTTTTAACACAATTTCTTAAATGTACATACAAAAAATGTGACACTTCTGCAGAACAGATCTCCTAGGAAGACCATAAGAAAGCAAAAAGCTGATTCCACCCCAAATTCTATGAACAGAATCCAGCAAGTATTACTACACTTCCACTTACATTCAGAGCATTGTAACGCACCCACCTTCTCACAGAAAAAAGAAGGGGAACCGGGCAGGTCACACTCTGTGTTCTGCTGTGGCTGGCGTCGTCCCCAGACCCTGGGAAACCAGGCAAGTACATTACACAAGTTTTGCGTTGTTATAGGGTCACCACTCCCTCCCCCCGTCCCCACAGCGTAATCTAGTGAAGCGAACATGGCTGGGAAGGCACTGTCATCTCTTTGCTTCCATTTCTTAGCTGTAAAGCAAGAATAATAGCCCCCACATCCTTTCTTTACAAGCCATCACACTGGCAAAGGAAAGGATCTGTGTGATGTGCCCTGAGCCGCTTTGATAAAAGACGAGATATTTATTAATCCTAGAATACTCATGGGTACTCATTATTGAATGGGTTGGACCCCAGGGGTTTGAAAGAGGTGCCCGTTGTTCCTTTGAAGCTGCAGTCAGCTAAACTGCTTTCAGGAAGTGGATGGTGGCTGTAATTGTTCACTCCCTCAGCCGTTCATGCTGCTGGCCACTGAAATGTTATATCCGAAAGGTCATCAAGATAAGGTCAAGCCAGAAATTGACCGCACAAAAAGGAGCCGTCTGAATCCGTCCCAGGCCAATAAGCAGTTGCATTTGTCATTCCATGTTTCCAAGGTCCCCTGTGGATGGGGCTACTTGGAAGAGGAGCCCCCTGCAAAGCCTGGTCTCTTTCTGGATTGGTCCATTTACCTCCTGCAAAGATAGAAAACTATTAATAATTTACCTACAGCACAATGGAGGGGACCACCAAGCTCAACAGCAAGGGAAGAGCCAGGCCCTGTCCCCTTTTGTAAATCTAACCATGCCTCTCGCAGAGAGGGGGAACCTCAGTGCGAATTATCACACACACCCCCCTTGATGACACGAGAGGCAAGCAGTTGACTTGATATGTTGGCTCTAGTTACCAAACAGCAGGTCACTGTCTGGGTGACTTCAAATAGGAAAAGTCCTTTACAAGAGGAGAGAAAAACGGAAAACGTGCCTTATATCTTCTCATAGGAATGCTGCTATGAGCCGTCTTTGGTCTTCAGACACTCAGCAGTTGGCCAATAGACCTCTTTTCACCTTTCCATCTCCTGAGGTGATAATAGAGACCAAACAAAATACATTAAATGAACGTGAAATAAGGGATTGCAAGAACTGTTCATTTCAGGGCACGTGGGCAGTGATGACATTTTTATTATCCTTGTGAGAATTTCTGGCCAGGTTTTATACCTTTGTGGGTGAGAGTATATGTGAGGGAGTCTTTCATGGCAACAGCTTTTAGCATAGAAAGAGAATAAAGCTAATTTCGATATGGACTGCCTGATTATAGGAAGGCTGCTAATAAGATAAATTGAGTTAGCTCTAAGAAATTGGCCTTAATTTTTCAGGATGAGGAATTACTGGAATAGCCAAAGTCCTCCCAAGAGAAGAGATTCATTTCTTATGACAGGAATTCAGGGATAACTGGGTTAGATACTTAGGTAAACAGAAAACGGGGGGAAATATCACGTAGATCAGAAGTTCTGGACAGTTACTCGAAATCTTCAGTCACTAATGGGAACAAAATCGAATTTGACTTGAGAAACTTGTTAAATTAGAAGTAATGTGAGGTTCCTGAAACCAGGGAGCTCCCCTTCTCAGAGACAAGCAGGTGGGCTCTGCGCCTGAGGTCCCAGCAAGCCCCGGTGTTCCCCTCGCTTCCTGCTCCCTTCTTCCCGGTCAGTAAAATCCTCAGAGAGGACAGGTTATGGGATGTTGAAGTCTCAGGCTTGAGTTGTGCGGTCCACTTCTGTCTGGCTCATTCTGTGGCCACACTGACTCTGGCTGTCCATTTTGTAAGGGCTGTCTGGCTCACAAGTGAAAATGTGAGAGTGTGCAAGGAAGGGCTCACTAGTGGGGCTTCCTAGAAACGCCTCACACTGTCTCCTCTCCTCCCACCTCTGCCCTTGGCTGTCTCTCACCCTAAGTACTTATTGTATCTTTCTCCTAACTAATCTTCGCATGGAGTCTCAGTTCCCGGGGTTTAAGAAAGCCTTAGTTTTTAGTATATAATTGTTGCCCAATAAGCCCACTGAATCCACGTAAAACCAACACCAAAATTTCAGAGTATATAATAGAAAACAAAAATGGTGGCTGAGACTTTGTCCTGAAAAAAATGAAATATAAAATGATGGTAGTAAGTTTATTTACACAAACACACGCACACACCTATATGCATATATGTCATGATACAGATATTATAACATATATTTTATATATTATGAGATACAGACACACACACACACACACACACTTGGATTAAAATGTAAATCTATGCAAATTCTTATTACATCAAATGAATCAAGTGCTAGTTTTGGCCATAATTTCCCCACCAAACTGTAAAAAGCACTGCCTGATGTGTTTGAATTTCACAGACCAGATCTTTGCATAGATATTCAAGGACTTGATCAATCTTCCCATGGGTCTGTCCCAATGCTTAGCCATTCAAATCATTGACTCACGACATGCTTTTTCTTTTTTCACTTTCTCTTCTCGGTTGTTAACGGCCTTAGTTGTAGAAGTCATCTATTTCATGTGTGATGGAGGAGGTCTCTCGCATCACTCTCCTCAACCTGATAAAATCCTGCACCTTGTCCAAGAGTTTCCATTTCACTTTCCAACCATTTGTGGTACGTGTTTAGCCATGGACCACCAGGGAGAGACTAACTAGCAAACAACTGGGCTCAGCAAGTGAGGGTCTAGGCTAATGTTTTCACTGGGCACCAAGTTTCTAAGTATTTGGTTCAGTAATGAATATTTCCATGTTTTGATGATTCCCTGTGTAGCCACATTACAGCAAGGACTCAAAAAATGAAGTTA
This sequence comes from Rhinolophus sinicus, assembly GCF_036562045.2. Lineage (NCBI taxonomy): Eukaryota > Metazoa > Chordata > Mammalia > Chiroptera > Rhinolophidae > Rhinolophus > Rhinolophus sinicus. The sequence continues at coordinate 19,684,613 of NC_133762.1, forward strand.
GATAAGAAGGCCCCCCCCATCCCTTTAACACAGAAGTTGTTATGGTCTGAATGTGTCCCCTCAAAATTCATATGTAGAACTCCTAACACCCTATGTGATGGTATCAGGGGGTGAGGCTTTTGGGAGGTGCTTACATCATGAAGGTGGGGCCCTCTTGAATGGGATTAGTGCCCTTAGAAAAGAGGCCCCCCAGAGATCCCTCGCCCCCTTCCACCATGTGAGGACATAATGAGAAGCTGGCAAGCCAACCGTGCTGGCACCCCAAACTTGGACTTCCAGACTCCAGAACTGTTAGAAATAAACTTGTTTCTAAGCCACCCAGTCTGTGGTACTTTGTTATAGCAGCTTACAAGCTAAGCTAGAGGTCATCGCTTTGTACTTTAAATTGCTGTTGTGGACACACACAAATTACGATAATAAGGTCTATATTAAATGCCAACAGGAGCACAGAGGCAGAAACAAAGCATTGTACTGAGCAAGGTCAAAGGCATATATGTGAGGCACGCAAGGGAAGTGGAGTATTTTCACAGTCTCAAGACATGAGTAAGAGTCTTCAGGGCAAATAAAGGGGCAGAGCATTCTAAGCAGAGTATGCCATGTACAAAGTTCAAGGGTGTGGAAGTGTGGCCTCTTGATGGATGGTGAGTAATGGATGTAGCTGTAGGGTTGTTGAGTTGGGAATTGAAGAACAAAAAATCAAGGCCAGACTGTTAGTTGTAGCCCAGGGCCTCTACACTGTGACACTGCTGACGTTAGGAGCCGGGTACTTCATTGTTGTGGGGGGACTGTCTCTGTCCTGGCCACTGTAGGGTGTTTAGCAACATCTCTGGTATCTACCTACTAGATGCCAATAGCACCCCCTCCTTATATGCGACAGCAAATGGTCCCCAGACATTGCCTAAAGTCCCCTGGGAGAAATCACCCTTGTTGAGAACCACTGGTGTAGTGTAAGCTCCATGAGGATAATGGCCTAGAATAGGTGACCAGTGGCTGTTTCTTGAATGAATAAACAAGGGGGCAAAGGCAAAAAGATTGAAAGGAGGAAGAATATGTTCTCTGACTCCTGTAGAAATACAGAGATGAATGTGGATAAAATACGTGGTTTTTTTTATTGGGGAAGGGGAACAGGACTTTACTGGGGAACAGTGTGTACTTCCAGGACTTTTTTCCAAGTCAAGTTGTTGTTCTTTCAATCGTAGTTGTGGAGGGCGCAGCTCAGCTCCAGGTCCAGTTGTCGTTGCTAGTTGCTAGTTGCAGGGGGCGCAGCCCACCATCCCTTGTGGGACTCGAGGACTTGAACTGGCAACCTTGTGGTTGAGAGCCCCCTGGCCCAGGTGGGAATTGAACCAGCAGCCTTCAGAGTTAGGAGTGTGGAGCTCTAACCGCCTGAGCCAAACGGCTGGCCCCAAAAGACATTTTAAAGAGAAGGGAAGGAAAGTTGAAGAAGTTCACAGTGAATTCAGAGATAAAGGGGGGTTTGAAGTTTGAAGAGAATGAGTAAGACACAAAAGCAGTCACAAAGCTAGGAAGTAGGCCCTGAAGTGAGACACCCACTACTGGAGTCTAGGAAAGGTGGTAGGGAGCTTATTGTTTTAATTGTTATGTATTTCGTGTATATCAGGGGAAGAAATACTGGGTCTCTTTTGATAGCAGTTATTTAAAGTTTCATTCACAGTGTATTTATGAAGAAGCTGATGTAAAAAACTTAAGTAATAATGGAACAGATGGTATGAAGAGAGGGAAAATTGTGAAGATGGCGTGTGAATGACCGAAGTTTGGAAATAAAGGGAGCTGGGGCCCAGCTAAAGTTAGAGCACATGACCTCATCCATTTCTCCAGCCAGGCCTGTCTCTGGGCCCCGTGGGTCACTACCATCAGTGCTGTCATCTGCCCCTTCACATGCCAAGCCCTGATCTCGGCCCTTGAGCCAAATCCTTTTCTGTGGTCTAGGAAGCCGCACTGCCCACCATTTTCTACGAAGGGGCTGCTGTTCATTCAGTCAAGGGTCTCTCTGCTCTACACACCAAACCCTCACTTTAAATATCTTCTAGTTTTTTCTTGATTGTGTTTTGGCTTCTCAGCCAGATATGAAGGTCCTTGCTGGTAGGAATCACATTTGCATTTTTCCCTCCCTCCCCCCAGGGAAGGGTGTGGGAATCTGGGGATTATGTGTCATCACTGGGGCAAGCGCCATAACAGCCAGTCACCTACTTAATTTCAAATTAATGACCTGATAATGACTTCCCTATTTCTGTGAGAGGTACTGTCAGAGATGCAATGCTTAGGTATCTGAAAACCATTCGATTCCTTTGGGTGTTTCTAAATGTGTCTCCAGGAGATAATGTATGTAAGGGTCTTGCTCTCCAAATTCAGGTACTAGGTGGTATAATGTCCACCTTGGGGACACAGAAAAGATACTTGGGTCCTAGATCTCTGTCCTTCCATGGCTCCACCCCCATCACTCTGCATGCAGTGAGTAAAATGGACTGATATAGCACGGGGGGGGGTGGGAGATAGGTGTCATTTAATTTTCACAACTTAAAAAACACACACATACAGAAATCTCGAACTGGGCAGAATAATATTCTCTAAAAGAAACAGAATAGGAATCCTGGATGGTGAACAGCTTCATGAAGGTCCAGGAACGGGATGGTTCCTGAACCAGTGTTTTAACATCCAGCAACATTAACTCCACATCTTAATCAAAGCGGAGGCACTCTCCACAACCCTTAAAGCATTACCTCCCCAAGAATTCACTCTAAGTACTGCAGGGCTCTTTTTTAAGTCCTAGGTACCACAAATTGCACTTATCCACATATTCTTTCCTTCCCGTCTAATGTAATTTTTCTGTTTTTCAATATAAAGGATTCAGCTTTTTTTTTTTTTTAATTATCCTCCCTTCTAAATTAACCTGGCTTTTGTTTTTAACAATCAAATGAGCTAAGAAAGAAAATGAGGCAGTGCTTCTAACTAGCTTCTAAATAACCAGATGGAAAGATATTCCTCCACAGTCATCATTCAAAACGTCAAGATTTTCTGTTAGGGGGTACAAGGTTGTAGATTGTGCGGGGAGCAGAGGAGGGAGGCTTATCCCGAAAGCTGGGCCAGGCATTTTGTCCACTAAACAAGGCTCATCTGTAGATGAAACCACTTGGCATTCCCTCCTGCCCCCTCACTTCTTAGTCGTTCATTCATTTATGCAACAAATAATTGTTATGTAGGTACATGAGGATCATTGAACAAGTCTGGCAAGAACCTCACCCTCAGGGGCTTACAGTCTAGTGGAAGTTAAACTGATAAACTAGACGATTTCAGTAATTCATTCCACAAATAATGATTAGTTCATTTTTCAATCATCATTGAGCCTTTCCTATAGGCGAGGTACTGAGAATCATTATTATGCAAGAGCGTGTAAGGGCTTCCATTCAAACGAGGTTAATCAGAGATGATCTCTGAGTGGTGCTAAGAAAAACGCGACAGGATATTGTGATGGAGGAACGAAGCGTTGGAGCATCTTCTGAAGAAGGTTGACGAAGGCGGGCCTGGGGGGTGACATCTGAATTAAGACCCATGTTGTAAACCCGGGGCTGTGAAGCTTTCCCGTCTATCCGTCTGGCACTCGTGCTTCCTAACTGCACCCGCGTCGGGGCACTAGTCACACTGTCTGACGTTCGTTTCTCCTCGTCTGTCTGTCTCATCCCCACCCAGGGTCATAATCTCCGGGAGGGCAGATGGTGTGAGCACAGAGTTGATGGGACGTCCCAAGCCTGGGATGAGACAGGAGGTGACCGGTTGACTGGCTGGATGAACTCTGGAGCCCCCCAGTCTTGGCTGAGACAGGAGGTGGGGAGAATTTTCTAGCGGGTGCCGTGAACACTGCTCAATGAACACCGCGGGCACTGTCCCCGAAAGCCCACTGACCGCACCCGTCAACAGGCCTCCCAACGCGAGGCGAGTACGGGCCGGGCGGGTTTGCACAGGCGCAGCGGGATGGTCCAATCCGTCCAGGAACCCGCTGGGCCTGACCCAAGTCGGCCCAAAGGTCAGCGGTCCCCGCGACACCCGAGAGGGGGCGGGCCGTCGGCCGCGTGCCGCGCCTGCGCAGCACAGCCGCGGCGCCGGCGTCCCCGAGAGCAGCTCCCGGAACTGCGCCGGCGCAGTGTGCCCGGCGCTAAAGGGCGGGGTTTCATTGCGCCGCGCGCAGGGCTGGGGCAAAACCCGGGCCGGGATAGGGCGTGGGGCAGTGCGTCGGGACGTCCTTCGCGTCGGGCCCGACGGCGCGTGCGCGCTGCGCGGCCGGCAGGGTGGCTGGGAGGCGGGGGGCCGCGGCCAGTGTGGCTTCTTTCCCACTTTGCGCTGCCCGGCATCGCGCAGGCCCCCGGCACCATGAAGATCTGGACTTCGGAGCACGTCTTTGAGTAAGTTCGGGGCGGGGGGCGGGGGTCACGGGGCAACTCGGGGGTGGGAGGGTGGGCCCGGCTGGAGTGCTGGTGAGGTCGAGGCGCCCCGCAGGAAGCTTCCCGACGTCGGGCCTACGGGGAGGGAGCTGGGCCTGAGCCCCAGGAGGTTCTGGGGGGCGCCCGGGGCGCTCTGGGCCCCAGGAATGGGCCCCAGGCGGAAGAGCCCCGACCTCCGGCCCTGGGGAAAGGCGGGGGCAGGCGGGCCGGCGGAGGCCGGACCCTGGCGGCCTGGCCCCTGGCGGCCTGGCCCCTGGCGAGGTGGGAGCGTCGCTCAGCACGAGGTGCTTGGCTGCCCTCGGGGGCGCATGAGGCCCCTCGTTTCCACTTCCGGCCTCCAAAACCCGTGGGACATGGACTCGAGGATCCCAGGAGGAGGGCGTGGGCCTTGTCAAGGCTCGTCGCCCGCCACCGTTTGGGTGGAGTTCCTTACCTCGGAATGTGAGTTTGATGAGCTCAGGCGCCCAGACGATGGAACCTTCCCGGCTGCTTGTTACCCTGAGGGCCAGAGCCTGGGAGTCGGGGTCCAAAGTTCAGTCGTGGCTCCGACACGCTGTGTGACCTTGGGGAACCCTTTTTCTGAGACGTGGTCCTGTCAGGGCCGGCCTGTGCACAAGGGGTTCGAGGCCCCGTGCAGTCACATCGCTGGGTTAGCAAGAACTGTTTAGTAACGGAGATGATGCCTTACCCCCACTGGTGGGAATTAAATGCCCTTCTGGTTCCATGATTCCACGTACAAAAGAGCCACATATATAAGCAGCTGTGTTTTTGCCTAGATAGTTACTCAGTTATCCCTAGTGATGCAGAATTTCTTCTTTGTGAGTGAGTGCGGGGTGGTGTCTCATGAGACTGAAGAATGGAAGCAGGGACCAAGGAGAAGCAAAGTTTTAAAAAGAGGATAGTTTATTGAAAGCAAAGGGCTGAACTCCCGAGTGGAAGTGGGTCCCAAGTGGGGGTGCCCAGTGACTAAGGCAAACGCTCTTTCTTGTATAACTTCCCTTGCCTGCTTGGGGAAGGGGGCTGGCACCTTGTAATGGAATTAATCAGGTCTGTCCTGTTTGCCCATCCTGAAGGGATTAACCATATAACCCATTCCTATCTATCAGATCTGCTCCGTTTGTCTGGCCAAAAGTGATTTATGAGATAACTTATTAACCTCAAGTCTACTTCAGAGCCTGGAGTGTCAGGAAATGGCTGTCTTTCGTTTACTCCACCAGGGACCTACTTCCCTGTCTGTCTAACAACCTGCTAACTAACCTGTCTCACTAGCACTCTTTGTTTGACTAGTTCGGCTTCTTCGCATTGATTTGAAATGTGTCTTTGTCCTAAGCACTGTTGTCATCTATATATTAATCCATTTCTGAGCTATCTGCTCAGTTTCACTGATCTTGCTATTGTAGCCACACTGTTTTAATTTTTATAGCTTTGTAGCGTGTTTTAGTTAACTATTTGATTTCTTTAAGCAGTGTTTCTGAGGGCAATTTTAAAAGATGTTGAAAACTTTTTACAGACTCAGTGAAACAGACACAGCCACGAGTCCACTGGATCCTGGAAAGTATAGAATGTTAGAATCAGAAGGGAGATTTCTTTTCTTCCTAGTGTATTGTTCTGCGGGAAAGACCCAAATGCTGTAGTCTTTCTAATGATCTTTAACCTGGTCATTCTTCACTGCCCCATTTCAGCCCTTGGGATCGGGAATGGTTTCTTCCTTGCAGTCCTTTTCTGGATTTAAATGCTTCAAGAGTTCTTGGCCCTGTGTCTCCCTAGAACTTGCTTCTCCTGTCACCCCTAACACACTATGCCCTGGCTTGTCCTCTACCCCCACTCCCAGTCTTTCTCCCCTTTTTACTTTAACGTTTCCCTCTATTCTTCCCCTGTAGTGTAAGTGTTCCATGCGATTCTATCGTTAGCCTTCTTGTCTTGAGTTTCATCAGTGATTCTTCTCTTTTGCTCTCTCATTTTGTCCCAGACTTCCCTGAGATTTGATGAAAGCTCTAGGACCCTCCTCCCAGAAGACAGACATATTCAAATAAATGCTGTACATGTCCTGGGAGAAGAAGCCCTGATCCTGACTCTCCCCACATAATCAGGGCTTTTCCATCAAAGTCCCAGCTGATAGCTACACATTTATGCCACCCAAATCTGCACCTTGGGCTCTAGCATCTTGAACTTCAAATCCTTATTTTCAGGTCTTACCAGATAGCTCTACTCATATGTCCCGCAGGCTCTTCAACTCAGCATACCTGAAATTGAAGTCACAGTCTCCCCTCACAAGTCTTACACCATTTCCTTGTGTATCCCGTCTTAAGGATATTACTTTCAACATCTAAGTCATTATTCTGTGTCTTACCCATCTTTGCTTTTCCAACACTTCCTTCGAGGCCCAGCATATCGTTTGCATCCAGTTGAAGTCATTCATTGATTCCTTCAACAAATATGAATGCCCACTATGTGCCAGGCACTATTCTTTGGATTGGTTACATTTTGGTAAGAGAGTCAAGACATTGCTGCCACTTGAGTGGAGTTGACAGTGTCTCCCACCTCATTTTATAGGCGAAGACATTGGGTATGTCAGTAAGCTGCCCCCAGGTTCTCCAGACTGCCCTTTGGTGCTGTCTTTGAATGTCTTCCAGCGTGAGGTCTTGTCACATAATTACATTGGTACAGTTAAAATTAATTGTTGGAAGACTATTGTAATAGGCGTCCTTTGTCATGTTTGAGCCAGTTATGTTTCATAAAGCCGTCTCAGTGAAAGCCAAGTCAACATCGGTGTTTTCAGATTGGCTCAGAGAAGAGAGGATTAAATTGCAAATACTGCATAACCACCCTGAAGTCATACAATTACTAATTTTTTAGACGGGACGAGGGAAAGAGATAAGTGCAAGGAAGCCCGCTAACACTGGTATGTGGCTAGATGGAAACAGGAAAGGGTGCATCTGATTTTCATTTTAGATAGTTACCTTAGTAACAATCAATGTTTGGCCTGTATCACTTCTACTTGTGGGGACTGTTTAGATTTAGAAAGTAGCTCCACTTATATACCTGCATTGATTGCCTGAGATTAAAAACAGAATGAGGTTCTTTTATATAATATTATAGCAAAAATGAAAACATTAAAAATAACGTCACTAGTTGTCCAGGGTCCTGGGAACTGAATGGTGTTGAGATTTTCCCTGTTGGCAGGAAGTAGCTGTCAGACTTAGTTCTCTGAAAAGTTAAGTTACCTTTCATACTCGGTGTAGTTCATAAGGGCTCTTTTGAAAAAGATGTCTGTTGTATAAGCATCTTACGCACATAAGTTGTGAAGTGAACAAATGTGCATCATATTTGAATCTCCCAGGCACGTTGCTTTTTCTAGAAGATAAAGATCCTGCAAGTTCCATGATATTGTTACCATTTCAATTCCTAGATGATAAGCAAATGCTTATTATATTAAGAATAGTAGAAAAATAGCACATTAGGAGCATCTTAAAAACATTTTATTCTGTTAGTGACCTTTTCAAAACAAATCAGAATCACTCCTTTGAGAAAAACAATGGATAAAGATTGGAGGGGCCACTGTTACTTATTACCTTAATATGAGAAAAACATTTTTAATACCATATTTAACTCAGTAATGCTGTGGATCTTTTTGTAGTTCCTGTAAGAATTTACAGTGCATGTAAGTTCTTTTACTTGTTACTTCTTTATAACAATAGAAATTTTAAGAAACTGTACTGGGGTACTCTGTAGGCTTCATGGATATTAATGGAACCGTATAGCCTGTGTCCTGGAAAAATACTGAAACCTACATGTGTTTAAAATATAGATAGAGCTCCCAGAATCATCTCGCAGTCAATGTTCCAGAAAATAATTGTCCCTAGATAAATTAATTAAACTGAACAATAATTTGATGGGTTATAAAGCTGGCTTAATTTATATGCATATTTTAAATGTTTGATTTTGGTTTATGTTGGCAGGCACCCATGGGAAACTGTTACAACAGCTGCAATGCAGAAATACCCAAACCCTATGAACCCAAGTGTGGTTGGAGTTGATGTATTGGACAGACATGTAGATCCTTCTGGAAAGTTGCACAGCCATAGACTTCTCAGCACAGAGTGGGGACTGCCTTCTATTGTTAAATCTGTAAGTGTGTCTCTATTCCTGTAGAAATGTGACTGCTGGAGAAAAGTTTTCTAAACCACATTATAATTTCAAATAGGTTGTGGGAGCTAGTTCCGAATGTCATTTCTGCATCAGTTCAAATTGTATTATAATAAACTTGAGTTATGAGTGTATAATGAATTAGAAATATTATTACAGTCTTCATGAAGGCACCCGATAAAACCTTCTGCAGGAAGCCAGCTAATGCTCTCAAATCTAAACGGAATTATTCTCCTTCTGCTTTGCCACCAGCTGGAGACCCATAGTAAAACTTGGGAGTCATGGTCTGTTAGTTGGTGGCCGTTAGCTCACAGTTGCTGTGGTCAGTGGCAGGTCGTGTACATTCAGTGAGGAGCAAATCCTTAGACTCTGCTGTTGCCATATTGGTTCCAAGCTCTGGCACTCCTCCCCATACATTCACAAACCGCATTCCATTCAGATACAAGCGAGCAGGCTTTAGTGAGTTGCTTTAATCAGCAAGAAACTGGAATGCCAGTTTATAATTGAGAGAACTCTGGTATGATAAGTGGACCCAGTTTTCAGTGAAAGAAGTTCTCTTTCTAGAAGGTAGGTCCACTCAGGAGAACTAAAGTACATATTTGTCAACAGCAAATGTCCTGATTGTTTCCTTTGTACAGACCGCTGCATCAGGTAGTGGGGACACAGAAATGAGCAAGACCAGGGGATTGGCTGGGGGTCAGCACCGGGGGAGTAATACTGCATGTGAGGTACTGTCTTTAGTGAGGTTCCTGCTTTTCTGCCAGGACAATGAAGCCACGACGCCCTGTCCCTTAGACTGCTCTAGGAACACCCCAACAGATACTTGCGCTCTCCTTTTTCTAGATGCCATGTGTCCCCCAAAGGTTCTGATGTCCGTATTTCAGGCTCACTGCTCCACAGTCACACGGTTTCAGCGTCCTGCCTTATATTGCAGTCCTTCTCAGTGGGTTGGTTGCCAGTTGCCTCTGGGCAGGGTTTCTTTCTGTGTCTGAATCTTATGTCATCTGTGGTGTGTGGATTCCTGTCACTCTCAAATGGGCCTCCTTCCTGACCTTTGTCTGATGCCTCATGTGTTTTATGAAATATTTTTGACGCAAGACATTAACACATTTTACTTTCAGATAAAATATTGATACACTTGTTAAGAAATCCTTCCTCCTCTGATTACTAATTCTGGATGTTTTATTTAGCTTATTGGTGCAGCAAGAACCAAAACATACGTGCAAGAACATTCTGTAGTTGATCCTGTAGAGAAAACAATGGAACTTAAATCCACTAATGTAAGTTTTGGCTCCCTTTTGTTTTTATTTTAAACTATTTGGCTTAAGTTTTTGTCTCCTCTGCAGTTGACCTACAGAGGAGTATAGCTGTCCATGGTGGCGTGGGAAAGCGAAACTGACATGCTGGATTGTCTGCCTGTTGGCAGCTTAGCCTCACTGCTCTAATGAGCCTGCTTATTATTTCTGGGGGACAGCACTCAATAAAATGAATTTGGGATGCTGTGCATATTATTACTATTGTAATACTTTTGTCAAATTTATTTTTTAATAAAAAGTAAGCAATGAATAGTGAAATTTAAGTTTCATTTACATAGTAACATCAAAGTGGTTTATTTGTTGTATATTTAGCTAGCAAGATTTTGGCTTATTAATTAGTTTGGAAATGTTTTTAACCTTGGTTTCCCAAATGATTTGATTTTTTTTATTCTATAGATTTCATTTACAAATATGGTTTCAGTAGATGAGAGACTTGTATACAAACCACATCCTCAGGACCCAGAAAAGTGAGTAAAAAATGTTTTAACAAACTTACTTTACAGGGTATTTTAATTTTTTTCAATCAAATATTTCCTTAAAAAGTGGAAGTTAGATCATTCTGAAGCTGTGTGAATTTGTTTTGTTCCAGAACCGTTTTGACTCAAGAAGCCATAATCACCGTGAAAGGAGTCAGTCTCAGTAGTTATCTCGAAGGACTGATGGCAAATACGATATCTTCAAATGCTAATAAAGTAAGTGCGGCTGTTCCTTCACTGCTCTTATTCCTGGGTTTGGTTTGTTGGAAGAGCTTAGTACTGAATGGGTGTTTGTCCTCATTAAGCTGACTCAGCCACAATGCAGTGAGACTCCATATAGACTGTTATTTGCACAGGCTGTGGGTTCCAGCACACCTGGGTTCACATCCAAGTTCTAATTTTTACCAGCCTTTCAACCTTGGGCGGTTAAGTTAACCTTCCTATGCCTCAGTTTACCATCTGAAGTGGAGATTAACTACCCATCTTATAGGGTTAGGCATGAAGAGTAAACAACAGAATGTACATGGCCCAGGGCCCAGCACATGGGAAGTGCTCGGTGATGTGTAGCTATGTTTCATTGTTTAAAGCACCAGTTCTCAACCTTTTTCATTATCATTTCCTGCCCGCCCCCACTTCCCAGATCCATTTGAGACATTTTTTTCCTAATCACTCTACCCCATGAAGTTATTTAACATGATAGATTGGATGGGTGGATGGATGGATGGATGGGCTTTGTACATAAAGAGGGCAATTTTTTCCATCACCACCCCCACCTAGCCCAATTGAGAACCCATGATTTAAACAAAGTAAGTTTAGAGAAAGAGATGCTTCGCGTACATCTTTGTAACGCCTTTAATATAATCATTTAGCTGTCAAAAGATACTCATACATGCCTTCTCTGTGCCAGGCAGAGTGCTAGGCTAGACTGGGTATGCAGCGGGGAAGAAAACAAATGTGGTCCCTGCCTTTGTGGAACTAACAGGAAGGTGACAATCACACAACATGTCGTTAGGAAAGGAAAAGTACAGAAGGGTCTGAGAGTATTTAATGAGTGTCAGTAAGTGACGTTTCTGTTAAGTGCTGAACGAGCCATGAGTTGGTTGCAAGGGGTGTGCAGGAAACATTCCAGGCAGTGGAGCTGCATGTGCAAAGGCCCTGAGACCGGAAGCACAAATGCTTCTTTTTCTTTTCCTCGAGGAACTGCATAGAGTGCCAGGAGAGAATGTTGAAGAAGTAGTCAGGGACCAGATCTTTCAGGGCCTTCTACAGGATTTTTGTTTAAAATACGGACATAAAAAGAAAAGGGTTTGACCTCACCCCCAAAAAGGGCACCACTCTAATCATGAAATAAGTAAAATATCATTATTGTCATTTAATTGTAGATTCTTTTGAGAACATCTTTTGCATTCAAAATAAAAATCAGTTGATAGATCAAGCCAGTTGCTCAAGTCATTTGATATTTGGTAAATAACATTAAGAAGGAAAAGCCAGGTCAAAAAATCATCCTGGTGAGGTTTAATTATGTTTGTAATGCTCCTGGTTACTCCTGGTGTGCCATTTGCTTGATACGTGCCTTTGCTCTCTTGGTAACAATAAACGTTTTGGATTTGTTTAAGGGCCGAGAAGCAATGGAATGGGTAATACATCAATTAAATGCTGAGATTGAAGAATTGACGGCTTCAGCAAGAGGGAGCATGAGGACACCGATGGCAGCGGCAGCATTTGTAGAGAAATGATGAATGTTGACATGCAGCACCCAGGACCCCGGGTCTCATTAGCTGGCAATATATTTATTTGTTATTTAAAGAGTACGACTATATTTTAGGTAGAATTTTTTTTTTTAGTAAACTGAAGAAAAGCTATGTGACTTGTTCAAAACAGAGAGGTGTAGGGTATCTAAATAAAAGGGCTCATCTAAAATTGTTAGTGTTTAAAATGACTGTCTGGCTTTGACGGTTCCATTATTTACGTGAAAAATTAATGATTTTTGAAAAGTACTTGGAAATTGGTTTTAGCATATTACAGCGCCTTAAGGTAGACTTTTAAAGCTTTTCATGCCTTGGCACTCTACCTGGCTTTGGACCAGCTGTAGAACAAAGCAGAGCGACCTCTTAAATGTACACAGTTGCCCTTTGCAGCAAACTTTAAGAGGGAACTCACTTTAAAAGGAGAAATTGTATAGTTTTAAAAGACATTGATTTGTATAAAATAACTTCCTCTGCTATAAACCACCATTAACAACCACACTTTTAATTTGGTACTTAATGACATTTTTGTACTGAAAAATATCACTAAGTACATAATGCCAATCAAAAAATATGACTTTATTGTATTAAAGAGTACCGTCTTGATTTGCCAAAGTTTTGTAACAAGTAAAAGTATTTCCTTCCTTGGATTTGTACTTTGTGACTTAGTATGCTGTATCGTGGGCTGGTTATGTTAACTGAAAAAAATAAAGTCATTACCGGAATTTTGCAGCACTCTAAACTTAAACAGAGAACAGCTGTTCACATCTTTTAGCATTTCACATTTGCCTAACTTATAAATTGCCATGTGTCAAAATCATGGTTCTGTAATTGCTAAAGCATGATATGTCAGGTTATTTGAATATAATTACTTTTTGAAGTAATTGTGACCACAAAACATCTTTTTTACATGAGGAGCTAGCTGTACATCACTTGAAATTACTCAAATGATGTCTTGCTCTGAAGCGTAAATCCCAGGTACTTAATGTTTTTAATAATATGGTGCCACTGCAGGGGCTGGGGGCGGTGAGGAAGAAGAATAGAGAGGAAAAGAGCATTGACCTAAACTAACCACTACATGAATTGCTGTGCAGCTTTTGTTCATGGGAAATCCTCATTTGGGGTGCCAAAGGGCAGCTGCACTCTGAAAAACCATCCAGTATTATATTTTGTTTCATATTTTGTAGCAGTCAATTATCCACCATAAATATTGAATACTTGCAGTTGTTGCAGGTAGTGTTTTTGTTAAAAGGTGATTAGCTCTTTATTTTGCAATGCTTAATGTGATAAACTTCAGTCAGGTTTCCTATAAAAGAAACCAGGTAATATATGTACAGAAGTAGTACACCAAACTATTTAAAAGTTAGTGTTTTTCTACTTAAAATATTGTTTAGCAGAACACTTCTTAGGGCATTTGTAAAAGCAAGTTAAATTCAATAAGGTTTTTGATTATTTTTGGTAACCAGAGATGGTTTTTACAGTTGAAATATTTCAGCTAAACAAAACATTGCTAGATACTGATACTTAATAAAAAGGTGCCTTGTATAATTTCTGTAAATTATACTTGTTCAGAAAAAGGTGTAATGAATGCCTCAATGATAAAAAGATTTCTGAACAAATTTTATCCTGGCTTTTTTTTTTAACTCTGACCTAATACGATAAAATTCTCTAAATTGTTTTCCTGTGTATTTACCTGTTTTAGTAAAATAGCTGGTAGTTTATGGCTTTTACCTGTTAAAATAGAAATGTGCAGCAAGCAGATGCATTTGAGAGGATTAAACTGGCAAGTATTCAAAGATGAGACTCTGGGACGATGGAGCATTTATCCTATTTAATATTAAAAGTGGAAATCATGAATTAAGAACGTTTAATAAAAATCTTTATTTTTACTGTTTTTCCTGTAATTTTTTTAAAATGTGAAGAAGAGCAAAATGATTTTTTTTTCATCCTAAGAATACACTTAATTGCCTCTATAAACGGGCTCTGCGCTGCAAGGTTGAGCCTCCTCCAAACTGGACGCGCAGAGACTAGGGTTTTCGATGTCGCTGTGGAATCTCGCCTCCAACCCTTTTTTCCTCCGATTTTTATTCCCACTCCTTGTCCAGTCATTTGCCTCCGGTCTTGGCGCACTTGACGGGTTGCTGTAAAGCCTGGTAAATGTCAGGGGGAGCCTGCATGCTTTGTCCAGATTCACTTGTTCACTGCAATTCAGAGGTGGAGGCACCCAGGTGTTTTCACTGCCAACGACGAGACGCAGCCCTCGGTCCGCAGATGGGCCGTCTGGCCGGGACCCCAGGGTGGGGTGCGCCAACACCGGCCTCGGACCTGGCTCCGCGTCTCGCGCCCCCGAAAGCACGCGGCCTCGGGTTCCCTGCAGCTCCCCACTTGCCCCGTCCGCCCCGCCGGGGTACTACGGAAGCCCGCGGGACACACACTCGGGCTCTCGCCCAGCCAATCGGTAGGCGCGGCCGGCCGGCCGGCCTGGGGATTGGCACCGCGGCCCGGGCCGCGCGCCCCTATTGGCTGCCGGAGCCGGGGATTCCACGGCAGAGCAGCAGGGGCTGTTCGAGAGGGCCGGGCGGGGCAAGCGGCGGTGGGATTGGCAGGTCCGAAGCCCCGCCCCTTCCGTTTCTCAGGCCTGACCTTCCGGCCGCTGGGTCGTGCGCTGAACCGACATTGACGCGTCCTCGCGATTCGACTCGACCAGCCAGCCCACTCTCGTGACATCATGGTGGCGTACTGGCGACAGGCTGGACTCAGGTAGGCCCGGGCTTCGGGAGGGGTGGGCAGAGAGCGCGCGGGGAAGGCCGTCGCGGCCCGAGGTCGGAGGTCACGCGGAGCGCGGCGGGGGTCCGGCCGGCGAGTGCGCCGTGAGTTGGCGACCCTGCGCGCGTCCGAGGCTGGGCCAGGGTCGCAGCTTCGAGGTGCAGGCGCGCGTCGTGTGTGCCCGAGCACCTGCCCTGGCCTGCCTCCGGGTGCACTGAGCGCCTGGCGCGCCACCGTGACCGCCTGTGGCAGCTGTGATGCTTTCTCAGACACAAGTCCTTCTGTGCAGGGTGTGTGGCCTTTTGAATTAGACTCAGTTTCTGTTGTAAAAGGGATGTGGTTCCAGAAAACTTGGGACCCAGAAGGACTGGGGAGCGTTCTCTCGGTGGAAACCACTCCCAGCATCTCTGATCTCGCTTTCCAGCATCAAAGTGGGGCCTTGTGTAATGGTGCACACTTTTTAAAAAATTGTCATTTTAAATTAACTCCTGTTGCTCTCAGGTTTCCTTATCGGTAAAACGGGTGAAAGCCCTTGGTAACCTGTAGGGAACTCTGCGCACAGGTGAGTGGTGGCTCCTGGGAAGTTCAAACGTGGAACCCATTTGAAGATACACCATGTAGTGTAAGGGGAGACCGTCGGTCTAGGTTATCTACACCTGATTTCTTCACCTGTGCGACCAGTGGAGTGTCGTACCTTGCTCCAGGTGACACACTTTATTATTTAATTGGACAAAGTAGCACCTTCTAGCGCTGGCATTCTTGGGTCTAGGCCTGTGAGACTACTGAGCATCCCAAGAGTTTTCTGACTTGTGAGGTCAAGCAAAGTTTCGTAGCATTGGAAGGCTTATTGTTCCAGTGATGGGTACCATTTATTAAGCACCTACTATGTGAGGAATGCGGTGATTCATGCTTTTCACCCTTAGTCTCTCCTCCTGCCACCCACCGGTGGGGCAAGTATAATTATCCTTCTATTTTATTCTATTGTTTCTCTGGGTGAATAAACTAGCTGAAAAGATTGAACAGCCTGAAGGTCAGCCAATTAGTAAGGGTGGAAGCAGGCATGGGAACGCCTACCTTTTGGCCAAAAAAATAAATAAAAACCGAATCTGAAACATGACAAAATAGACAGCAGCACCCTCCCCTCCCTTCCTGTTTTCAAAAAGTGTTAAAAGTGAGCTGACATCTTTTGGATAATATGTTGATGGGAGTCCATCTACTAAACAGGAAGCAGACTGTTAGATATTTTGCTGTAATTGATGATGTTCTCTAAGGACTTTTCAGTTAAATTTGGAAACCTTGATTGGGAAGTATTTTTGATGGCAGACTTGTGAAACAGAATCCAGTATTCTCAGGAAAACCTTTCAATAATTAACCAGAGGAAGAACTTTTGATTCAAAATAGTTGTTTTCTCTTTTAATTATATATACTTCACCTTGTAAGAATAATATAAGAAAAAATTTCAAGTAGAGAATTGGAGGAAAGAAATCACTCATGTTACAGATTCCATTAACATTTTGGTCGATTTCCTGTGCTGTGGGATTTTTAAAAATATGCATCTTTTCTTTTAAATTAATGTGTATTAAAGAGGGAAAACAGTACAAAGTAGAAAAACTAAAGATCACGCATCCTAACACTAGTTAAGACTTTGGTACATTTCTTTCTAGTCTTTTTTGTTTGTTTGTTTGTTTCTGTAGATTCCTTTGGTATTAGTCATTTTTAAATCCACTTTTATAATAATGTGCAATCAAACCAAAATTAAAAGTATAGGAAGAAACAAGAGTATCACAAGCAGTCTGGCTGGATCATAGGTAATTAACTTTCTATTCTCTCATTTTCTCCCAGCTACATCCGATACTCCCAGATCTGCGCAAAAGCAGTGAGAGATGCTCTGAAAACAGAATTCAAAGCAAATGCCGAAAAGACTTCTGGCAGCAGTGTAAAAATTGTGAAAGTGAAAAAGGAATAATCTGTAAGTTCTGATTTATTTGGAAGACTTGCATCTTAAATTGTTAGAGTACTTTAAAAAATCAAAGTAATTTTACTTTGTTTTGAGTTGTATCCTTTTTTTTTGGTCAGTCCAGATGTGGAGAAGTTAGGTAGTGGGATAATAATTGAAAGCACACAGGTTATAAAGTCGGGTGGCATAACAGAAGAGTGATGTTTTGGGCCCTGACTAGCAGAAGTAATTGGCACATTGATTTTCAGCTCACTTAGCAATGCTTAGGAAAAGAGGCCTTCTTATTTTAATTAAACCTGTTTCATTTGCACAAAATCAAATAATGGGAGGATAAACTCCCCACTTTTGTAATTGTTATTGGAGTTATTAATACATAACAGTTCCAGAGCATGAAAAATCACAGCTCTTTGTATTTTGATTTCCCCCCATCTGCGAGCGTTCTCACAAATCGCTGCCTGAACGGAAGAGCTGCAGATGCTGCACGGGCCCTGCTGTCCCATGAAGCCGGATAACCTGCAAGGCCCTGCCGTGAGCCCTGTTGTGCTCAATGTGTTGTGCCTGCAGAGGGTTTGGTTCATTTCCCTTCTCCAGAGGTGCTGGCAATGTAATGTTGCAGCCTACACAGGAAAAGACAGTTTTGTTCAGGCTTTTGTGCACCAAACTGCTGAAGTGATTTGATCTCTAAACCACTTTCTTGACTTTGTCATTTCGAAGACAAGCAAGGCAAATTTCCAGAGATGTTTTTCAGGTTTGATTTTCTTGTTTTGCTTTTTAAAAAGCTTCAGACCCGCGGTAGCAGGGAAACGTGGTAAATATGAATCCTTTGGCAGCTCGTGGGTATGAGCAATTCTACTTGTTGGAACTGTCTACCCTAAGCACTTTTCATTTTCGTTTTGAATTAGTAAATATTTTATTACAAGTCTGGAGATGCAGTGTTTTGAATTTAGCCCTTTTTCTAGGGGCCCTCTGTCTAATCTCATAATTCTGAGTAATGAGACCTGGTTTTATGTTGGGCAGTTTTGTTTTTAAAGTGAATTAACAGAAAATCACTTAGCCTTTCTCTGCAGCATAGTTGAGCCAAACTGCATGTAACTCCCTTGACCTTGTGATATCCTTGGGGTCAGAAAGTCGTGCCCAGCTCCCTTAAACAAAGCATTGACCACTCTCCATATGTCCTTCAGGGGAGTCGGTCCCACCCCACAGCACAGGGGGATTTTAGTGTCTTTTCAAGGCAGAGCAGGTTGTTTATTGGTAGGAGAATTTGGGTTTTACTTAGCAGGAAGTACGTGCCTGTTCGGCTGAGGCTCTGCGCGTGAACCAGCACTTTTTTTACAGCCAAGACCAAAGTTCATCAACCAGCCGTGTGAGTGGAAGCCACAGTTAGCTTATACAGTTCAGTACAAGGAAGTCACTTCCCCCATTCAGGTGGGATTTTTAAGAAAACACAAAGGACCAGCAACTTTTGCTTTTTCTTTTTTCCTCCTAGGCCCTGACTAAAGCTTGAAATGCTACAAGTTGAAGATGTACGGGCAAATGTTACGGCAGATTGAAAACGATCTCACTTCATGGGGAAGAAAATACCTGTCTTGTTCATAGATTGACAGTGTCAATAAAGTGCAGTATGGTTTACTCATGCTGTTGGGTTTTGGTTTCCGTCGGACTTTTTCCTTTTCTTTATGGGAACTGTGTGCACAGCTGCAGGGTTATGACTACGTGAACCGAGATTTTGTGAGATTAATTGATAAAATTAGACTGTGTCATTGAGGCTCTCTCGTCCCTTATCTTTGAATTGCGGAAGCCACGTCAGAGTAATGGATGGGTCCTTAACCCACCGGCCTCGTCCTTTGGTGCAGGTGGCACTGCCTAGGTAATACTGCTTGGCCAGTGGCCTAAATGAAAATAATAACTGAAACCCTGCATGAGAAGAAAAACTAGGAAATGGTAGCAGTCAGTTTTTATTATGCACTTACAACCTATGGAGAAGAGCTATCACTGGTGGAATTTCAGCACAAAGGGCTTTTCACATTGTTTTATAAATGACTCTGTGGGCTGGGAGTCTTTCTCTTAGGAAATGAGGCAAAGCTATTCAGTCACCAGGTCGATGGCCGAGCTGCAATCAAAACCTAAGATTCTTGCCTGCAGCCTCGGGCATGGTGATTACAAGTTAGGTGTTTGCAATGTGATTCGTCGTTCATTAAATATTTACCGGTGAAGAATTGTTGGAAGTGTTTTGTTTTCATCTTTCTTTGAAACTTGGCTGAGTAAAACTCCACTGCAAAGTTAACTGTTTGATTTTAACTGTTTTTGAAGAATGGAGAAATAAATTTGAACAGGGCATTTTGAAACACTGTTGAGTTTGTGCACCAGGGCCAGTTTTCAGCCTGGTGCTGGAGCTAGCAGTAATTCATCAGGGAAGGAGCCTGAGAAAATGTCCTTGTTGTCAGCTCCTGGTGGTGACTTCCAGGACACTTGACATGTAGGTTTGATTTCATTCTCAGCACAGGGCTTACAAGGAGAAGTGACACGGCTCAGCTCTGCACCAGCCCACAGCCTGCGAGCTTGAGTCCTTTGCCTCGGGGCTGTTGTCCTGCTAGTTTGAAGTCGAGACACCTGAGTTGTCAGTGCTTCCTCCCGAGGTGAAGGTACTAGGAAGCACCTTTCACACAGACAGGACTAAACGGGCCTTTGTGCTGCCAGACAAATAAAGTAACTGATAGGCAAAGGGCGAACTGACTTCCAGCCAAGTAAGGAGAGAAGTCATTGCTTAGGGAAGCTAGCGGTTGTGATCATTAGAGGTGAGACAGAGACAGGGCTTTAGTGTGGCAAGGATTAAAGTAACTGAAAAAAAGACGCTGCCAGCAAATATTCTTTAAGCCTCTTTTCTGTTATTAAGAAACACAAAACAAACCTGAACTGATAACTGATGGAACAAACTTTCCGCATCCAGCCCTGCTGGGTAGCTGGCAGCACTGCCCGGATTACCCGGGGACCCTGATCAGATCTACTTGTGGGTATTTCACTACCTAGTTGTGTGATTTCGTTACTGTCTTGCTCATTCCGGGTTCTCGTGTGTGAAGTGACTTTGACAAGCTCTGAAATTCTGATTCTACTGTGTCCGTCTCTGAGAGACCAATGTCACCGTAGCAACCATACCGCTAAAGGAGCAGTCTTCAGCATCAGAGGACGGATTTCTTTTGGTTTCTAGTATTGTTGTTTTTTAATCTATTTCTACCATACAAAAGAGTAGGCTGCTGAGATGCATTTTGAAATATTTTTAACTACTCAAATTAATCAGTCTGGGTGGTTAGACTCCAAGAAAAGGAATTTATTTAGTCTGAAATAAAGCAATTTAGCCATTTGAAATTGAATTTCTTTGTACTTTAATGATTACTATTGAGCAAACAAAAATCTTTATAGTAATATGAAACAGCAGAAGTTTTTAAATTTAGATTTATATTCTTCCTTGCATCTATTTAATTGCCTTGTGAGATTTGAGAAGGAAAGTGCTAGAGAAAGCATGTGTTTCAACTCTTACATAACCACAGGTTGTAGGTCTTTTGAGCATCTAAGGCAGTTACGAACTTCAAACTAGGAGTAGATAGTTGCAGTTTCTTATTAAATCTGCTTTTGTTTTCAGTGATCTTGAGCAAGTAGAAAGTGTTTAAAAACTTTTTTTTTAACTTGGTAAATAGAAGGCTTGCTGTGATACTAGGAGCAAGACTTAATTTTCTCTTGCTACATATTTTAGTTACTTCCTCATGAGGCATTTGTGAAAAGAGTGAAGTTTCTCAGAATGAGCTACTGTCGTCCTCCCTCCTCCTGCTGCCTGATGATTGCAGATGACAAAGCAGGTCGGGAGAGTTCTGCAGTGAGGGTCGAAGCAACTTGCCTTTGCAGGCTATCCATGGATCAAGTAGTACACAGCTCACTGGTAATTGTAGAAGGCCATTAAAACCCTTATGGTACAGGAAGGGACGGCAGTGCTATATGTCAGAAATAGGTAAACTGTAATTAAGAAGTTATGGATGATTTGATTACACTCTTGTGTATTTGGTCCTGTTGTAATGTGAGCAGATTAAAATCGTGTAATGGTTAAAGCTGTGTCATCATGCAAACATTTATGGCAACTTCTGCAAATTAATTTGAACTGTGAAAGTTCCTTAATGAGATGATGTCCTCCGTAACCGAGAAGGACACTGCAGCCGTCGCTGCTTAATTTTTAGATTTGAATGGTTGCCGAGCATACGCTGCCCTTTTAAAGAGCCGAGGCTCCAGTGCAGTCTCAGAAGGCGATCTCAATGGAAGGGAAGAGGGCATTTCGAAACAGCCTTTACAAGGAAAACCAAAGATGATTCATGAACTCCCAGAGTCTAACGCTAATAAGAAACTTAAAGTATATAACTATGTTGGTTAAAAGCCAGGTATTCAGAAATGAAGATGGGGCACGATTGGAGTTCCTGAGTTTTGTTTGTCATTTGGAGGCTTTTATTTTTCGGCCGGGTGTTTTTGTGAAGAGGACCGTACTTCCTTCCCTTTTTCCCTTTTCAGTTGGCACGTTGAACTGTGCACGGGTCTACAGTTTACTTGTGGACGCTGACTCATTGACCTGGGCGGTGATGCTCCCCACCTGGCAGTTAGATACCTGGAGGCCGGCAAGTACTACAAGGTGGGGTGCTGGGCAGAGTCCTCACAGCCCTAGGATGCTCAGCGTGAGTCTGCGGTGCTTCTCAGTGCTGCTAAAGAGTTAACAAGTTGGGGCGGCCGATTAGCTCAGTTGGTTAGAGCGTGGTACTAATAACACAAAGGTTGCCACTTCGATTCCCCACATGGGGCATTGTGAGTTGCGCCCTCCTTGAAAAAAAAAAAAAGCTAACAAGTTAGTGTCAATTGCAGTGGTTCCCTGCACAGCCACATGTGTCATCCCGAGGCCTGGCACGTGCTGTGGCCTACAGGAAATAGCCAGTAAACACTTGTAAACAAAGGGGATGCTTTATGATAAATGCAGTTTGCTATGAAAAGAGTTCCTACAGTATGTGCTGAATATCAAACCATGCGTGTTGGGTGCCAGCAGAAGACCCCCATGCCTGCCAGCCACGTGCCCAGCCCCCGCCCCGCCCGCAGTCCAGCGTCAAAGCTAATGCCGAAGTGGCTGTGGATAGTTCACGGTGGTGCCCAGTGGGCCGGCTTGGCATTGAGGCTGGAAACACTGGTGTGCAGAGGAGCTCTTGTGTAAGGGCCTACGCCCTGCAGCTGACACTCACACGGCCTCTCTCCTGGCTAGAGTTCCTTATTTTCTGCTTCCGTTTCTGCCTCCTCCGCGACCTCTTCATTTTCCTCTAGAACTGCTCTGGCATCTTGGAATTGCTGGTACTCGGACACCAAATCATGGATGTTGCTCTCGGCTTCGGCAAACTCGTTGATATCCATGCCCTCCC
Source organism: Rhinolophus sinicus (assembly GCF_036562045.2). NCBI lineage: Eukaryota > Metazoa > Chordata > Mammalia > Chiroptera > Rhinolophidae > Rhinolophus > Rhinolophus sinicus. Next base: position 19,706,911 of record NC_133762.1, read on the forward strand.
CGGTGTACCAGTGCACGAAGGCCTTCCTCTTGAACATGGCGGAGAACTGCTCGGACACCCTGGTGAACAGCTCCTGGATGGCCGTGTTGTTGCCGATGAAGGTGGCGGCCATGTTCAGGCCGCGGGGCGGGATGTCGCACACGGCCACCTTGACGTTGTTGGGGATCCAGTCCACAAAGCAGCTGCTGTTCCTGGTCTGCACAGTGAGCAGCTGGTCGTCCACTTCCCGGGTGGACATCTTCCCCCGGAAGATGCAGGCCACCGTCAGGTAGCGGCCGCGCCGGGGGTCGCAGGCGGCCATGGTGTTGCGGGCGTCGAACATCTGCTGGGTGAGCTCGGCCACCGACAGGGCGCGGAACTGCTGGCTGCCCTGCGCCGTGAGCGGGGCGAAGCCGGGCATGAAGAAGTGCAGGCGCGGGAAGGGCACCATGTTCACGGCCAGCTTGCGCAGGTCGGCGTTCAGCTGGCCCGGGAAGCGCAGCGACGTGGTGACGCCGCTCATGGTCAGCGACACCAGGTGGTTGAGGTCGCCGTAGGTGGGCGTGGTCAGCTTGAGGGTGCGGAAGCAGATGTCGTACAGCGCCTCGTTGTCGATGCAGAAGCAGGCGTCGGAGTTCGCGATGAGCTGGTGGAGGGACAGCACGGCGTTGTACGGCTCCACCACGGTGTCCGACACCTTGGGCGACGGCATCACGCTGAAGGAGTTCAGGATCCGGTCGGGGTACTCCTCGCGGATCTTGCCCATGAGCAGCGTGCCCATGCCCGAGCCCGTGCCCCCGCCCAGCGAGTGGACCACCTGGAAGCCCTGCAGGCAGTCGCAGGCCTCGCTCTCGCCCCGCACCACGTCCAGGACGCTCTCCAAGAGCTCCGCGCCCTCCGTGTAATGGCCCTTCGCCCAGTTGTTGCCGGCCCCAGAGTTACCTGTGGCAGACAGGAGTCATGGTCACCTTACCCAGACAGGAGGGAAGCGCGGTGGCAGGAGAAGGGCACCACCAGGAGGCATGCTTATCGCATCCTGGTGGAACCTTCCAGAAAAACTTACCGTGGACAAAATTGTCCGGTTGAAAGAGGGTTCCCAGTTTGCTAGATCGGATGCTATCCATCGTCCCAGGTTCCAGGTCCACCAAGACAGCTCGGGGCACGTATTTCTTATCTGTGTTGAAAAATAGGAAGAAGTCAGCAAACTGTTGTTTTTCTGAAAGTTAATGTTTCATCAAAATAGAGCCTTAGGACACTGGCCAAAAAATAAGGTATTCTAGACGGTGTCTTTGATAGGTAGAGATTGGAATCATGTCCTTGACCCCGGTAACAATCACAGAAATGGATAAAATACCTTACAAATTCTCTTTCTAGCATGGTTTTGTTGTATTGCCCATGACAGATTCTGTTCCTATTGGAAGTCATTCTGGTTTTCATTTTAAAACCAAAAAGGAAGGTTGGTGTCTTATCTGCATGTGTTAGACATGTGCCCCCATTTAGTGACTTCTTTGAACAGAGTTTGAGGACTTGTCACTCAGCCTTCCCATGTGACATCTCGTGGGCCCTGCTCTCTGTGCCCCCCAGGGTTGGTGACCACTGCTACCAGAGCACAGCATCCTACCGTGGGCCTCGTTGTAATACACGTTGATTCTCTCCAGCTGCAGGGCAGAGTCTCCGCCGTAGCTCCCAGCTGAGTCGATCCCATGCTCCTCTCCAATCACCTCCCAGAACTGAAAACAGAAGGAGGGAGGTCGGGGGTTGGGGGGTGAACCCCTGGAAAGGCCATGTTGGCTCCAGCAAGCCAGCAGAGTGAGCAGGAAGATGGGGAGGTGAGCCGGGGCCTGCTTCCCTGGGTCTGCCAGACCGTCCCGTCCCCAGACCCTTTCTGGTCCTTTTCATAGATGCCCTCTCCATGACGTAATTCATTCTGTGCTTCTACGAAACGCAAATTGATGACTGCATTTTACAGCCACCTGAACTCCTTAAATGAAATGTCAACACAAACTATTCAACTGGATTTTGCTCCTGTTAAATTCAGGCCATTGTATACATTAAAGCTGTTTTAGGATTTCCCATCAGACAATGTATCTCTTAATTTCACCTTATAGTGCTTCAAGCTGGTACAGTCTAGATCCCATGAAATGAAAGGAGACTGAACGCTTATCTGATTTCACAATAATATCTCGTTTCACTTTGGAGATATGTTTTCATGAAGTTTCCCAAAAGGCCCATAACTGGGACGTCTATGCACAATTGAAGCAGTGTGCGTTTTTGGTGATCAGATGGGCTCACGATTCAAATCATACATAGCTTGTTCTCTCTGACTTTCAATCACATATCCAGTATTTATTAATACAGATACATGCCAAGCTCTTGGAATGGAAACAGTTACTGACATGACGTGTTTGTTGCCCTAGAGAAGCACATAGCACAGTGCAATGAAAATATTTATGTCCAGGTCCCCAGGGCCATGTTCCCAGCCACATCTTGTAAATGCTGGCCCTGCTTTGGCCATGGTCTTATTAACAGGACTATTTTGTAGTAAATTGCCAGCACTGTTCAGGGTTTTATGGCAACCCAAATTAAATGTGATTTAGAGTTCCTAGGGCCCCAAACAATAAGTAGTGGCCGGGGCGCTAACCACTGAGCAACGCCATTCTGGAGTAAGAGCCGAGACCCTATCTGGACCCTGCACTCCCTCTTGCGGTCATCTCTCCATATTATCTTCCAACTGCAGAGCAGCGGGCGCTCGAGCCTCCCACTTCTCTCTGTGCTAGTTTTGAGCGTCTTATCACTGTGACACGGAAGGATGACTACTTCTTTTCAAGCAGTAATATTCCTTGCCTCAGGTTTGAAGCACTTGCATTAAAAGACTAGTTTTTGCATAGCTGCATTAATCACAATAACCAAAACTCGGAAACAATCCGAGTATCCATGGACGGATTAGTGGATAAATAAAATGTGACATTCATACACTGGAGTATTATTCAGCCTTAAAACAGGAAGAAAGTACTAACACTACAACATGGGTGAACCTTGAAAACATGCTAAGTGAAATAAGCCAGTGGAAAAGGACAAATACTCCATGATTCCACTTATAGGAGGTCCCCAGAGTAGACGAATCCCTATAGACAGAAAGGAAATAATAGTTGCCAGGGGTTGGGGGAGGGGAAATGGGGAGTTGGTGTTTAATGGGGAGAGAATTTCAGGTTTGCAAGATACACTGAATGATACACTTTAAAATGGTTCAGATGGTAAAATTTATGCTGTTTTATCATAATTTTTTTTAAATTAAAAACAGTTTTAATACAATTCATACTTGTAAAAGTAATTTCAAATAGCAGAACAATCAGGTAGCTGTTACACTCTACAATTGGTTATCTTAAAATTAGGGTTGGAGACCTTGGGCTCTGCCATTGGTTTTCTCAGTGTTAGCCAACTGAATCATGTCCCTTGTAGAAGAATTTAAGGGGGGAGGAAAAAAACGCACTTACACTCCCGGGAAAAGGGGGTGTATTTAAATTCTCTCTGCTACCGTACACAAAATTTTTAGGTTTACCTCTACTTTTCTATTATATTAAATGAACAGTAGTTGATCTTTTTTAACTTCATAACAAACTATGGGAGAGGAGGGAAAGATATCTTAGTGACATGGTGTAAAAAATTTCCCAACAAATTTTGGAAAACTGTTTTGAAACAAATTACTGTTTTTAGATATGAAAAGTTCATCACTTAATGTGATAAAAGTGGTTGACGTGTATTATACACATGTAAGAGTCGACATAATTAACATGAATTAAATCAACCCTCTAAGCCTTTACTATGTCCTCTGTCTCTTTAATTAAAGGCATTGTTTAATAAATCAAATATTGAGCACACATATGCACTGGGCGAGGCTTATTGTCTCCCCTGCTAACTCGGGGGTATTTTCTTAATCGGCTATTCCTATGGACCGTGGTACAGCAAGAACTAGCAATCGAACTTTCCTTACCTTGTATCCGATCTGGTTACCGCACTGGCCAACCTGAATGTGTACAATTTCACGCATCCTTGCTCTCCGCCCAACTATAAGATCTTCACGGAATCCTCAGACTCTGGGAGAGCTGCTCTTCACTGGTGTGAGCCCAACACGACTCTGGTCATTCAGTGATGGGACCAGCTGACCCAGCTACCCTCCCAGAGTGACCCAAGGGTGTGTCCAGCCCAGAGGCCAGCCCTCAGCCTTCTCCACTCTCCGCCTGTCATCCTGGTGAAGGGGGTGTCTTTCCCTCTCCCAACAAAGAATATTGCCCAGTCATTTCCCCGAGTTTAAGACCAAAGGCTGCCTTTGTGCAGTTCCTGGAGGTCCTGTACCAGGTGTGGGCCTGCTGTGGTGGACTCTGGGCTTCCAGCTGGTGAGGCGTGCGGTGTGAATACTGAGCCGAGGCCCCTGGCTCACTGAGGTGATGGGGACCACCGCCAGAGCGCCCCTGTCCAAGCCAGTTGTATTATTAAAAACCCTTTTGTCTGAACCCATCACTTGGCAGATGAGACCATGCGTGATGTCCCAAAACATGAAGTGGCTTCACCACAGTCACACAACCATGCTCGCTCAAGAACCTTGCATGGCCCCCATTGTCTTCAGCCGTGTTTCCTAAGGAGTCTGAAAGCCACTGGCGGCACTGGGCGACTTTGAAGGGAACATGGGTAGACAGTTTTTATGTTGTATACCTTAATGTGGATAGAAAAAAATAGCTAGTATTTGTAATAGTAAAATAATAAGAAAAGTTTCCTTTTTGAACTTGGCCAAAGTTGCAAAGGTGATATGTGATTGTCAGGAGTTTGGGAAACCATAATTGCAAGAAAATCTAAGCTCCATGGCTCACCATCAAGGCCTTTCCCAACCTGGCCCCAGACCCTTCCCCACCCCTTTCCCAGACTTTGGGCCTCACCAAGCCAGTGCTAGCGAGGACGGGAAGACGTTTCCACGTGGGACTCCTGTGTTTCCCCAAAAAAAGACCTAGCCAGACTATCAACTCTAATGCGTCTTCTGGAGCACAAATTAATATAAGACCCAGTATTATATTATATTATATTATATTATATTATATTATATTATATTATATTATATTATATTATACCGGTATTATATAAGACCTGGTCTTCTATTAAAATAAGACCGGGTCTTATATTAATTTTTGCTCCAAAAGACGCATTAGAGCTAATGATCCAGCTAGGTCTTCTTTTCAGGAAAATATGGTGTCATGTCCGTGACCTATAGCTGTGCTTTCCCTTCCTGCATGTTGGCACGAGCTCACTTTCCCCTCCCTCACATTTCCCACTCCTCTGCCACCTGCTCTGTCACTGCCCTGCAGCCTTCTGCCCAGGCCTGGGCCTGGCCGGCCGTCTCCTTGGCCCCTCGCCTGGTTTCGTGCACTGCTGCCCCGCTTTGTCCCGATGTCCAGGGTTATTGCTTGCCATCGATTTCCTTTACCGGGGTTTCTCCGAGAGCCGGACAGACTCCCAACAGCGTTTCCCTGACACCCACCCGCAGCCCAGCTGCCCAGCAGAGAGCTCCAGAGGTGCAGGCCCAGAGCAGGCAGAGCCACATCCCAATCCTGGAGCCCCCGGCACCTGGACAACCACAGCTGGCAAGTGCCTGCTTCTCGAGGCCTCTCTCCAGAGTTTGCCAGACACCCCAAGGCGGGCCCCCACTCACTGAGCATCTACCAACAGGGCCCTGCCCCATGCGGGGCATGCACTGGGAGTTGGGGACTCAGGAATGCAGGAGACAGGTGTTGGGCAGCCCTTGAGCTCACAGAGCTCTCCTGATTTAGGAAGAAACCATCGCCCAGGATGTGGATCCAAAGGCAAGACTGAACTGGACTCAGACTCGGAGCCCCTGGGCCCTCCCTCCCCTGCCTCGGACCCGCTGGGTAACGTAGGCTGAGGGGTCGGCCCTGCCCCCTCCCAAGCCCCATCCTGATGGTCAACCCTGTGCACTTCCTACCGGCCAGGGGAGGCCCGAGACGTGAGGTCAGATACGGGCAGGACAGCGACTAGCAATGGACTTCCTGGGGGAATAGACTCCCCTTGCTCCCAAAGGAGATCATCCCCACAGTGAAAGCACCTGGGCTGAGCACTGCAGGGCACACCCAGAGGTGGGGGCGGATTCTGTCCCTCGGGAGCCAGCTCCAGGATGGCTCCCGTGCTGTCCAGTGACCTCCCGTGCTGTCCCGTGCTTCTCTGAGTTGGGAATTTGTTTCTATTCAAATATGAATCCCCGCGCCCTTCACCCGTGCTTCTGATTCCAACCCTGCCACCCCCACAGGTAAAGAGAAGAAGGTGTAAATTCAAGAAGAAGAAATTTGCAGGTGCCTAGCAGTCTTTTTCGCAAATTAAAAAACACACACAGAATAAACCTTTCAGCTTCCAGAGACGTCGCCCTATCCTGCTTCCCTCAGTGCCTCCCTTGAGCAAGCCTTCCCCCCTTTCCTCGTCCCTCTGTCCTCCCCGCATCTGCCCTCCCCACCCTGCTCATCAAACTCCTAAAAGTTCCAGGGCAGCTCTACTGCACCCCTCCTGGAGTGTCTGTGACCAGCCCCAGGGCAGGGTCAGAGCACCCCCTGCCTCCTGTGGCCCCAGCACTTTACCACATGCCCACGTGTTTGCTAATTACTTACAGACATGCCTTATCTCCCCACCAGCCTGGCAGCTGCCACTGCCATTTCAGCATTGAGGTCCCTAAGTGCCTGATGGGCAACCAGGCCTCAGTAAATGTTTGTGGAGCGCACACTGACAGCTGGGCAAGTTTGAGTGGCCATGCTCAGGATGGCAGGTTTTCTTAAAGCCAATAATGCACTGATTCACGAATATGTCCTCGTGGGGCTGGTGCCCAGGACTTTTTCCTCCGTCCCCTAAGAGGTGGTCTAGGCTGAAAGTATAAACTGTTCCAAGAAACCTGGATGTCAGGAGTGGCTTGTAGAGGGAGTAACCGGGAAGCAGTGGCTGCTGGAGGGGCTGAAAGGGGCCGTGTTGGCCACGGGGCCGGCCAGAGGGGCGTTTTTTATCTTCCTGTGTTCATTCTTCGCCGTATGAGCAGGGTCCAGTGTGTTGGGTCCCCCCACCCCTCCGCCCTGGGACACATTCCTCTTGGTCATCTCCGTTTGCTCACGGAGGAAAAGGCTAGATTTCCAGATGAGCGCTTAAAAGGTTTTTCTGTTAATGGGGCAGTTGGCAAAACGGAGGGAAAGAGGAACCCTGTTTGCCTTGATTCCCAGCTCCGCGGGCAGTATTTACTCAGTCTGGGCACTGTGCTGAGCTCTGGACGCTGCTGGGGGCAAGGGCAGATGCTGGGCAGTGAGCCTGCGGTCCCCGGGCCAGGCCGGCAGCATGGGACCCACCTCCTGCCTAAACCTGAATTTGCTCAGCTGTGAGACAGGATAAATGGTTGGTCCCAAGCTTGCTGTGGGGACTAGCGTGCCTTTGCAAGCAGTGTTTCTCAGGTCTGCTTCTCAGGATGGAAAAAGCTGTGGCTCACTGTGTAGACGGCACCATTCAACCCTAGCTATTGAGCACCTACCGTGTGTCAGGCTTGAGCTAGTTGTAGGCGCAGTGGGCTAGCTATCTGAATTTAAAGTTCATAGGTCTGAAAAGCAGTCTGCTCTGTTCCATGCCTTTGTCCTGATTGATGAAGGTAGCTGTTCCCCGAGGAACGAGCTGTCCTCTGACTGCCATTTAGTAAAAGCCAGGGAAGTGGTGAATATACAGAGCCTTTCTCAGACCAGGGGTAGCGGTCCCTTCCCCAGGATACAGCCAAACAGTCCCCCTTGAGCAGCAGGTGTTTCCCAAAGTCTATTCTCTTGCCAGGCTGAAGGTGACCCTCTCCCTCCAGCCCTGAACTGTTGCAAGTGATTAAAAGTGGCCATCTGCGATGAATGACAAAGTCTTTTCCCCCCTCCCCCCACACAAGGGCTGGCCAAAGTGTGTTAGCAGTGACTGCGCTGGAGCGCAGAGGTTCGGGGAGCGATGCCCCAGAGGGCAGAGGGCAGAAGCGTGCCTGAACACGCCTGGCAGGGAACACGTGTGTGAGGATGCCCACTGCCGGAAGACATTGATGATTAAATACCACCGGCCAGCCAGGAGCTGAAACACCCTCTCCTCTGACACAGTCACAGTCCACGAGGACATGCGGTGGTAGCAAGCCTTTGTCTGGATGACACTTGGATCTATTATGGGAACAGAAGTTAGATGATAAGAAAAACCAAGTGTCACCCAGAAACCCCACATCGGCCGCTTCCACACTTCCCCTGGGAGCTATGTCCCCAAGTGGTCAGATGGAGCCCCCCTGCCCCCCCCCCCGCTCCATTTGACAAATGAAATGTAATTAGGAGAAAAACAGAGGACTCAGAGAATTCATTGATTTCATCCGCCCCGATGTTCCACTCTGAATACATTGAAGTTCCTTGAATAACTCATAGAAGATTGTTGAATTATAGTGTTTGCTTGTGATTCAGAAGCAGAAATTTTTCCAAATGTCTTAGCAAGAAAATGACATCTGAGGGGCCATTATAAGTGAGTCAGCAGGTGTGGGCAGCTCATCAGATGAACTGAGTTCCACTTTCTTGCCCTCTGCTTCGATGTGTGTTCTCTTACTGTAAAAGAAAGTTCTGGGAAGAAGAATAAGTAATTGTAAGAGAAAAGGAACTGGGAGAATGTCTCCGTGTTTCCTTACGCCAGGCTGCCAGGCTTCATGGAGGAGCCTCAGACTTTCTCCCCCGGCCCAAGCGTGGTATCGTACCCACACCACGCTGGCCTTGCTGGGCTGCCGTCCCTCCCTTTCCAGCCTCCGAGCCCAGATGTGGAAATGCTGTGCCATCCCTTCCGGTACACCTAGGATCAGAGTCCTGGGCTGTGGCACCTCTGCTGTGCAGGAGGAAACACGCACCCCCCTGAACCGCTGTGAACCTCCCCCAGCCTCTCCATCACCCAAGGTGGGCAGCTCCTGAGAAGCCGCGTCCTGCCGCAACAACAGAGATAAGCATAATAGGGCCAGGCCCCTGGAGCTGAAATCAAACAAAAGTAGACACTTCTTCTAGCCCAGTGTTTGTCCAAGAAATCTCTATTGTACGCATCTCAGAAATCCATCCGTTTGTGCACAAATATTGGCTGAGTGCTCTGCTCTTTGGGGGGCTCGCGGGACCTCGGGGAAGTGGGGGGACATGGGCCCTGTACTCACTTCGGGGACACAAAGACACAGCAGTACTTTTCCCTTTCCACTGGCCGTTACCAAGTTCTCTGCCACCTCATTCAACCGCCTTGGAGCTGGGTGATGATGGTTCTCTCCATTTTGCAGAGTAAGCAGAGGCTCGGAGAGGAAATCAGCATGTTCAAGGCTAACACAGCAGAACCAGGCACCGGCCACAGGTCCTCGGACCCCAACATCGTGGGGTGCAGCTCGAGGCTTCGGAAGGCAGGCCAGCGAGATGCCTCCAGCTGGGCACCCGAGGAGCCTGAACAGCTATTTTCACCTTCCTCCTCACCACTGGCCCGTGCCTGGGTCCTGACAGCCCTGCCGCCCAGCTAGATGGCCCCTTGTGTCTGCTGCCACAATCTCTCCAGCAGCACCCTAACCCGTCACCACCAGCGCTCCCATCTGCTACGACAATAGCTTCTGACTGCCACTCTCGCCTCCTTCCATTTCATCCTCCCCGGCCACCAGAGGGATCTTAACAAACATAAATCAGATCTCGCCTGCCGCCCTTCAGGAAACTAGCTGCCACTAGGGTGAAACCACCCCTCTTACCACAGCCGGTGTGTGGTTGAGATCCTTGCTGGGAAAACACTAGTGAGAGGAGTGGGAAGAGAGCCGAAGAGGACAGAGGTGCAGGCCTACCCTGAAGATGGAGACAAGGAAAAGAGGCGGGCGGGAATGAGGCAGGAGTCCAGCCTTGATGGCAGAGCCAGCAGCGGTGCTCCCTGCAGCCCGGAGGTCTGAGAGGTGCGTTCAGGGCCACCTTCAAGCTCTCCAGGGACCGCACCGGGCCTACCTCTCGCCAGCCTCTCTGCTGCCACTCTCCCCAGCAGCTCCTTCCAGCTGATCATACCCACCAAGCGTGCTTGCATTTCAAGGACTTTACGTACTCTTCCTTCTGCTTAAGAAATCCAGCATTTTCCATGGCTCTGTCCTCATCATTTAATTCCAACTCACTGGAGAGCTAAGAGAAGTGTCCAGGCCGAACTCCCCAGAGCCCCTGCCGGTCTCTAAACCCTGCCCCCCTCGGCTCAATTGATCCATCTCCAAGCCCTTTTCTACTTCCAGAGTCTGTTCCTTTACCTACATGCCCCTCACCAAGGTGTAAGCTCCCTGCAGGCAGGGACTTCCCACTGCTGTACCCCAGGGATGGGACACTAGTTTGGCACATACTAGGTGCTCGACACATGTCTGCTGACGGCCCGACTGTAGAGAGCCGACCGAGTTGACCAGGTGAATGACCAAGGCCACTGAAAGAGTTCATGGGCCAGCTCCCAGGTGGGCCATATGTGACGTGCCGGGCCATGGCTGGCACGTTCTGAAGGCGCGGCTGACGGGCCACCGTCACCAATGTGACCCCAGGGAGCCATTTTCCCTCCCATGCAAGTGTGTGCAGCCAGGAAAGGGTGTGGTGACGATGGCGCCTGGGGACAGCAGCCGGGTTGACAGCGCCCCTGACCCACCCCAATGCAGGCCTTTGCTGTGAAGGCCTCTGGGAGTCAGCTGGAGCATCCGACCCAGTGGGCATGTGGTCCTGCTAGAGGAGCCCCTACAGCTGGCAAGGAAGCCAGACTTGCCTCCCGAGCACTGTCAGCATCCATCAAAACAAATGCCGGTTTCCAGGATGTGGCTAAACTCAGGAATGTGGGATAATAGGAAATGTCTGCAGCTTGCCGGTGGGAGCCAGACAACATGGCATGAAGGAACGGGGCAAGAGGACTTTGAGGCAATTCCACAGTAAACAAAAACTCAACCTGTATTTTCTCCTCCAGGTTGGGCGAGTGGGCCAGCCCTGGCCTCACTAAGTTATGTGTGCTCTTTATCGAGACGAAGGGGAAATCAACCTCATTTTAAAGAGTGAGTACGTTTTTGTGTCATGGCCTTGGGTCGTGTATGTGCCAGGAGACCTTATGGGGGGGAGGGGTGGCTAAATTCAAACCTGCTACCCACAAGCCTTATGCTAAGTACAGGTCTCTTGACCTCTCTGGAACCTCAGTCGTCCCACCTGTAAAATGGGGCGATAACATCACCTCACTGGGTTTTGCCAACATCAAATGAAGGCAGATGTTTCCCAGACTGGAGGCTATTCTAGAATGTCATTGTCTCTCCTTACAAGCACCACTGGGGAGCAGGTACGACTCGGTTACATCCAGGAAGAAAATCCCAGGGCATAAAGCAGGTCGGCTTCCAGGAAGAGGACTTCACTCTGAGTCTCAAGTACTTATGAGATGTAACCCAGATGGGCCTGTGGGGGCACACACAGCCGAGGAGAGCGCTGCTAGCGCCAAGCTCAGGCAAGGAGGCCTCAGAGGGCAGCCAGCTGAGGGGCCCTGTCCCACTCCTCCTCCATTCCAGGCCACAGGAGCTGAGTCACAAATGTCCTCACAGGCACCAAGGGACACAGTTCCCAGGTTTGCAAAGTCCCGGCCGGAAGCTACCACTCAGGTGCATTGGTTTTGAAGAGAGAAGGGTGGGCGGGGCGGCCCGTCCAGCAGGTTCCTTGGTGTGTTCTTCCTCTCCCTCTGCTGCAGCTGCCTTTTAGGTTAATCTGTGTGCCCTCCGGAGAGCTCCTGGGGCCAAACGCCCTTTGCTAATAGCAGTGCACCCACCTGCATTGCTCTGACTGTGTTCTGTGGCCAAAATTTGGGCTGGGTTGGTTGGTGCCTGCCCCGCCTGTCAGAGTGGTCAGCCAGGGGGACATGCATCCATCCACTGACCACAGCCACGTTCAGTTGTGAAGGAAGGACCCTGGGTCTTCTTGGCTTCGTGTGTTTGACCCATCAGGGGCTGAAGAGACAGAGTGTGTCACATCAGTCCTCACTTGTTTCTTGCCTTGAAAATTGTGGTTTCAAATGTCTAGCCTCCTCCTGCCTGATTTTCCCCTCACCTTGAGTTTGAGTTGCTTCTATGTCGGGGAAAGCCCAGGGCCACACAACTTGTCAACTCCAGATGTCCTATCCATTAGCAGCCTGAAAGTGTCACCATCCCTCCCTCCACTACCCTGCAGTCCACAGGGTTGAATGACCTTCCCACGCCCTCCCTCACCCTTGCCCAAGACCCTGGCCTCTGGAGGCCAGGTGAGCAGGCAGGCCTGTGTGGCCTGCAGCAAATGAACTGTGCAGCCCAGCCTTACACGGAGCAAGGGGCCCTCTGAGCACGGGGCCCTGTGTGACTGCAGGTCACCTGACGAACTGACTGGCGCCGAGGGTTACCGGCAGCTGACTTTCCAAGAAGACAAAAGGCACTTCCAAGGATGGAGCCCGTGACTGCACTTTTCCTCAGTGATAGCTGTTCAGGAACAAGAACTAAACTTCCGGCTGATAAAGCCCTGCCCTGGGCCGCAGAGGCCTCGCCTGCTCTGACAGGTGTCCTGGCCCTGCAGGATCCCTTGGTCATCTCAGCACTTCCCAAGGTGGCCACAGAACTTGCTGCAAGTCAAGGAGGCAGTCATTTTGATTTCTGATTGCCAGCTGGGCACAGGCTGAGGCGAGTACCCTTTCATGGTAGTAAGGGGAAGAGCAGGGCAAGCTCCCGCCTGGGGGGCCCCACAACAAAATGCCTGGACCCTGTGCTTACAAGACGAGGAAGCCTGTTGTGTCTCGTGAGGAGCAGAAGGGAGGGAAGGAATCTTCAGTTATGAAATGAGGCCGGCGGTCCCACTTCTGCTTTTGGTTCCCAATTTGACTCTGAAGAATTTTGTTAGCAGGAAACCTTTTCAAGCATCTTTGGAAAGCAGAACCAACGATTTCTTTGCCAAGTGAAGTTTTCTTTGGGGGCATTTGCGGCCTTCCTCCTCCGTGAAGGGTGAACCTCTCTCCAGAGGGCCGGGGCCCTTGGGAAGCAGGGTTCAGAGAAATCAGGCCAGGGCCTGATTTCTGTGGGGACAGTGGCTTCCTTCCAGGACTTGGGGAGACCCCTGTCCCATGGGGGGGGTGCGGCCTGGGCCCAGGTCATATGTGGGGACAGACAGCACGGCACAGGGCCCAGGATCCCAAGAATCAAAGGCTGGGGAGCCATTCAGACCCTGCAGTTCCCACGCCAGGCCCCCCGGACCCTCCAAGGTCTGACAACGACGTGCTCAGTCAAGCCACCAAGCTACGTGGCTGGTGGCCAGTGGCGGGTCAGGTTTGGGGTCTGGCGCCAAGCCAGGCTGATGACCCCGAGTCCAGGCCCCTCCCCCTGCCCCGCGGAGGAGGAGGCTCGGCCCTCAGCTAGCTCGGGGCAGGCAGTGCCCCGGCGGCCGGGGCGGGGCGGGGTCACCGGGGGCAGGAGCGGGCGCCCCGCCCCGGGGGTGTGTCCGGGCACCCGCGCCACCACCTTAAGGGCCGGGCGGGGCCGGGGCCAGAGCGCCAGGACCGGGGCACCGGCGGAGGGGCACCCAGCGCGGAATCCGGAGCGGGATTCGAATCAGGACCCGGAGCAGGATCCAGAGCGGAACTGGGCGCGGGGGCCATGGCGTCGTCCGGGCCGGCGGGGCCGCTGCTGCTGCTCGTGCTGCTGGCTGGCACCGCGCGGGCCGGCCTCCACTTCCGCCCGGGCCAGGGCTGCTACCGGCCCCTGCGCGGGGACCAGCTGTCCAATCTGGGACGCAGGTCGGCGCCGGCTTGGGGAGCTTCTCGCGTGCTGCTGCCTTTTGGGGACCCTGCCGCCTCCTTGGAGTGCCAGGAATCTAGGCGCCCTGCCTCCCTTGACCTTTGAGGGTCAAATTTAGTACCTTTGTTTTGGAGGTCACGCTTGGCTTTCACATCCAGGGGAGCCCTGGTATTTGCAAAGCTGGACAAACCCCACTTTCCTGGCATTTGGAATAGTGCTTGGGGAGGAGTAAGTTTCCTGCATTTGGGGTGCCCTGCCTCCATCATATTCTGAGAGGGCTGGGGTCTTCTGCTGTGAGATGGACTCACTCCCACTCCCTCTCATTTGGGGGAGGAGGTGGTACCGGGGACCCCTGTCTGTGCCCGTGGCCCAGCAGCCCCAGTGCTGATTCTGTGGGTGGTGGTCTCTTTCCAGGACATATCCCCGGCCTCATGAGTACCTGTCCCCATCGGATCTACCCAAGAGCTGGGACTGGCGCAACGTGAACGGGGTCAACTATGCCAGTGTCACCAGGAACCAACACATCCCTCAGTACTGCGGCTCCTGCTGGGCCCACGGCAGCACCAGTGCCATGGCAGGTAGGTGGGGGACCCGCTGCCCCCTTGACTGGGCCAGGAAGGCCTGTCCAGGCTGCTTCCTTGTCAGCACAGGAGGGCCGCAGCCCAGGGTCCCAAGGGCCTGTGATTCCATGCCAGAGCTCAACCTGGGATGGGGAGGTGTGTGGCCCTCAGACCTGGGGGAGCTGACCTGTGCCACCTGCTGCTCCAGACCACCAAGGCAGGCCGAAGTGGCATAAGCTGGGTCGTGTCTCCACTATGCAGGGTAGGCCCCTGGGGCCCGTCGGTGGCAGACAACACTAGGGCTGGAGCCCAGTGGCTCCCAGGTTCCTCTCCCAAAGTTTGTGAACCCGGCCATTTGGGATCAAACCAGAAATGCAAACTCCCCGAACTCCCTGCCAGTGTTTGGGATGGAAGTGAAGCTGCCTTTCAGCTACAGTTAATATTTGAGGTGAACGCCTGTCTTGCCCTTGGAACTTAAGTAAGGTTGGCCCCTTCCCTCGTCTGGGCCTTAGCCGTCGGGCCAGTGAGGAAGGAGAGGCAGCTGAGGCCCATACCACTTGGAAGGCTGTGGGGCCTGGCCTTGGGAGAGGAGGGAGAAGGGCAGACTTCACACCAGTGGGGCCTTCCTGCAGCCCAGGCCCACCTGGCAGCCTGCGAGCGGGGCTCTGGCTTCTCCAGTGGCAGCCCTGAGTTCCAGGAACCTGCAGTCACACTGGAAGTCCCTTGGAGAAGGGACTCCCATTGGGAAGCTGGCCCCTGAGGGCTGGGGTCTCCTCCCTTGCTGGGCACGCCTGCTGCAGGAGGGGTATCTGGGGGGTCTCCCTGGTGGCCTTGCCCATCTCCTTTTGACGACAGATGAGGAGACTCCTGAGGGTTGGAGTATAAGGGGGCAGGTCGGCTGAAGCCCCGTTTGAAGCTACACGAGCCCTCAAGGGAGCTGGAGATGGACAGGGCCAGAGGCTGAACGACTGGGAGAGATGGATGTGGGCAGCCTCAAGGCAGAGTCAGAGCAAAGGCCAGGCAGGCCGGCAGGCGGGAATGGCGCTCTGGTTGAGGAAGTGAAAGAGGGCCTTTGTGGCAGAGCCTAAGTGTGGGGGAGGGGAGAGGGGAGAGCTGAAAAGGTCACAAGGGGCCCTGCCCCCAGGGAAGCCTCAGGACCTTAGAGAGAGAGTCATGTGCCAAGATTTGCATTGGTAAGACTACAGGACTGGGAGGGGATGGCTAGAGGTGGTCGCTTTTCAGATGGGTCAACCTGCCACAAATCTGGAGGGGAATTTCCATCCTGGGCAGAGAGAGGGTCTCTCTCTTTCTCCTCAACCCTCTAACATTTTCCCCGGTAGCAGGGCCCTTCTTCCTCTTTCACTGAGAAAATATGTGTAGAAGCCCCCAGAAGGGGATTTCCACGGGCCCTGGCCCAGCTGCCACCTAACTCAGCTGATCCCCGCCTGTCCCCAGGCGCCCAGCACCTGAGCCCCTTGCCGAGGCCCCTCCTCCCTGGGCTTGGACTGTGAGCAAGGGCTTGACCCCACCCCGCCTCCAGCCACCACCCCACTGCTGCGCTCCCTGAAGAGGTGTCTGCAGCCCATGCTTCCTCTTCTCCATCCTTGAACCCACTCCAGCCTCACTTCCACCCCCCACTCCACAGGCATCATGCTTGCCAAGGTCATCAGCAAGAGGCCGCCATGCTGGCAGGTCCAGTGGTCAGGCCTCTCCGTCCTGGGCTGTGCTTGCTCAATCCTCTTTGTAACTCTTTCCTTGACTTTCTGCATACACCCCGATCTCCTTCTTCCTCTTCGAGGCTCCTCAGCCTCCCAGCTTCACTAGTGAAGGTCTGAGTCCTTGGCTGCAACCAGACCCTTCACCCGAACTCCAGCTTGAGACCCAGCTGCCCCCTCTCCCTCTCGCTTGGACACGACTCCTCAAAGCTCATATGCTCAGATCGCAACGATTCCTCCTTCCCACCACCACCCTCAACCCTGTCAACACAAAAATATCCAAACCTGGAGAGAATTTTTCTATGAGTTTATTTGAGCCCAAACTGACAACAATTGCCGGGAGCAAGGTCCCAAATGCTGTTTTATGCATTGGGAATGAAGGAGGGGACGCGAGAAGAGTCCCTGCGGGTGGGGGAAGGGAGGCGGGGATTGCGGACAGTTAACAAGGTCTTCTGCTCTCTTGAAGGTCAGAAAAGAGGCATTTCAAAGGTGTGTTCACCTAGATGTACAAGGGCAGGGCTGGCTTAAGGCAAAGATAAACCGTCCACTAAAAAATGACATGCCTGGGGATGTCAACCCACCATGACCTGCCCCATTAGGGATTCATGGTCAGATTATCCTGTGAGGTGACTTTCCATAGAACCCACACCTCCAAACCTGGTCCTTCTCCGGTCCTCCACGGCTCACTCTGAAAACATCACCCATCCAGTCTCTCAGGCAAAAGACCTGGAGTCTCGCCTGACTCCTCCACTTCATGCCCTGGTACAATCTGGTGACAAAATCTTGTCGGTTCCGCCTTCAAACTATCTTGCAAACTCCTCTGCTTCTTAGCACCTGCACTGCTACACCCAGCCTGAACCCCACGTAAGCTAGCCTCCCTGCCCTCCGGTCACAAACAGCTAGGCCAAGCCTGTTCAAACCCAGGTCTGCTTGAAACCCTCGAAGATTTCACGCAGATAAGACACAAAATTCTTCCTTGACCTCTTCCAAGCGCCCGTGTAAGCTGCTCCTGGTCCCGTGTCTGGACCCAGTGTGCATGCCGCGGGGCTGGGCCACGGGATGGACCTTGTCACGCCAGCCCCTGCTTTCCCAGACCTGCCTCCCATGGGTGCCACCCCAGCCAGGGGCTCAGCTACCCTCTGTACCCACTCGGAATTCTCTTCCTGTTTTCCTCAAAGCACTATATTGTCCCGTCTCCCCCACCACATGGCCTTCATGTGGCGAGAAGCTTCTGTCTGTCTGGAGGTGGGCCAGGGGCTGCAGGGAGGGAGGCAGGGCGGCCCGGAGAAGGCCAGCTGCACGCCGTACAGCGGCAGCACAGGTGAGGCTGCTGTGATTTCTGCCGTGGGGGCGGGAGCATGAGCTCACACCTGGCGGGGTATGAGGTTGCGAAATCACCTTGAGACAGTGGAAAGTGAGCTGATGGGAGCTGGGGCAGAACTGGCTGCAGGGCGGGCGCTAGCAGGTCAGTGGGCCACGGGTGGGTACAGTGGCTGCCTGCAGCTGTCCCTGGCTGCCCACGGTGAGCGTGGACCCGGCCCATGGGCAATGATTGTCACCCTGACCAGCCCTGGGCTGGCTGCTCGGAGCCCTCCCTCTGCGACCCCCTAGGCCACAGGGGCTGAGTCTCTGCCAGCCTCCCCCCGGGACCCTGTTGGCCCTCTGGCTCACTGCCTCACGCAGTGCCCCCCGGTGTCTGTTCCTGCCTCTTTCAGTTCTGCATCGGGCACTTCGGGGGCATCCAGAGCCCCACAGGACAGGCCTGGCCCTGCCCGCATGGCACTTCCAGTCGGATGGTTTGGGCAGACACATCAGTGCCTGGGAAGGGCCAGGGGAGGCCTCCAGGAGGTCTGTGGACAGTGCCCTTCAGAGAGGGGCACGCAGCCGCAGGAGCGGCCGGCAGAACAGGGTGGGTGCTGACCTTCCTGGGCACTGCCTTGCAGATCGGATCAACATCAAAAGGAAGGGGGTGTGGCCCTCCACCCTGCTGTCCGTGCAGAACGTCATCGACTGTGGTGAGGCTGGCTCCTGCGAGGGGGGCAACGACCTGCCGGTGTGGGAGTACGCCCACCGTCACGGCATCCCCGACGAGACCTGCAACAACTACCAAGCCAAGGACCAAAGTAGGAGCCCCCATCCCCTGCCCAGGGAAAGTGCCGCCTGAGCCCAGGCCAACCCTTGCTTCTCACACTGTCGGGCGCTGGGGGGAAGCTTGAACCCAGTGGGTCTGGGGGAGCAGGAAGCTGGAGCCCATAGTCCTTGTTGAGAGTAACAGGAAGGTCTGGGAAGGGGTGTCTCCAGCCCTGTGTCCCTGTGGCCAGGCCTGGCCGCGGTTCTGGGTTCTGGCATGTTGGCATCTTCGTGGTTCCATGGGCCTTTTAGGAGAGGCGCAGGTGGCCCTCATCCAGGGGAGAGTACGCTTTTCAGGAGCCGGGTGGGGAGAGCAGGCAGGCTGCCGCCCCAAACTGGAAGCAGGCAGGCCCAGCTGGAAGAATGTCCCAATGGCCTGGTTCCCACCCCATGACCCCAGGCCACGTGCATTCAGGTGGATCTGGGGCCGAGGGGCCACTGCATGGACCAGCAGACCAAGCTGGCCTGAAATCTGTGGAGTTGGCACATTCCTTTCAGGCTGCTCCCTTTGGAAACGAAAGGAAAGAAAATGGCCAAACCCGAAGCCCATAATTGGCAGTTTCAAGTCACCTGCCTCTGGAGCAGAGTGCTGGGACGAACTCAAAAGCCTGTTTGAGATGAGAAGGGCTGAGGGTAGGGGGAAGCCCAGGGGCTTTTCCACCCCCCTCCATCTATGGAAGGGTCAGCCCAGCCCCTGTGCCCTCGGAAGCAGCACAGCACATTCTAGGAACCATCTCACGCCCACAGGGCTCTCAGCTTGCCTCCTGGGCCATATTGCCCAGCCAGAAAGAATTCCCCCAGACTGGTTGGGTGAGTCTTGTTGAAGTGGTAAACGCAGCAGGGGTCAGAGAAGCCGGAGAGGGACGGATGGAAGGTGGGGGGGAGTGACTGCCAGGAACCAGGAATCAGGTGGTCCCTGCGGCCACGCCCTGCTCAGCTCAGCCCTGAACTGGTGTCGTCCAGCCTAGGCCAGGCCTCTCTAACCTCCCTAGCGTGACAGGGCCAGATGGAGCTCATCGGGAACGTCACTGTTTGCAATAAATAGTCTGGTCCTTGTATTAGCAAATGTGGCCCCAGAGCCAGCACTTTCCAGTTGTACTGAGCACTGGGCATTTGGTGGCCAAGGGACACATCCAAGCAACAATTTAATCCTCCAGGAGTTTATAGTCCTGGGGAGGAATCTGGGTAGATAAGAAACTGACAGTAACAGGGCAGGTGGAATAAGTGAAAAGATCGGTCGCGGGCCTGCGGTGGATGGTGTGGAGTCTCGCAGAGCTAAGGACTAAAACTTTGTTTTGTTTTAGCCTAATTCTTGGTACCACCTCAAAACAAAATAATTAGAAAATGCAATTCCCCCCCCCCCAAATGATTGGCCTATTCACTAGCCAGCAATAGAATCATAAGAGCTTACAATTGAGTTACACTCTGGTTTTAGCTCTAAGAGGACTGTGAAAGGGCCCTTCTCCAGGCCTTTAAAGGAAAAGAAAAAAAAGGCTGTCTTCTGAGGGCCTACTGTGCGCCAACCAACGTGTCTTTCCTTTTCGCCGAGGCCTGGGAGAGGGCTTTTCATAACTCCTTTGCAGCGGAAAGAACGGCATGATTAAGCAGCACCAGGTACCAGATGATGTCCGTGATTCGCTAAAGGAGACAAGCGGAGACTGGGTCTGGGGTGCGTGTGTTCGCGGGGTAACGAGGGGGTGTTCTCACGCTGCCTTTCCATGCCACCCCCAGAGTGTGACAAATTTAACCAATGTGGAACATGCACGGAATTCAAAGAGTGCAGCCCTATCCAGAACTACACCCTCTGGAAGGTGGGCGACTACGGCTCCCTCTCCGGGCGGGAGAAAATGATGGCTGAGATCTACGCCAACGGCCCCATCAGGTGAGGGGCCCTGGTCGTGGGTGTGCGGGCCGTGGTCTCCAGCCTTTTCCTCCTGGCCCACTCCCTCTCGGCTGGAGACAGCTGCACATGAGTTTTCTCTGAAGTAAAGCAGAGCTGGCCAGGGGGCCCTCAAGGTGCTTGAGTGACACACATGTGGGAGGGTCCCTGGGTTGCAGCGGGGCTGTGGGGCTGTGGGGACTGGTCACCAAGTGAGGGACGACGGCAGTGTAAGCAGTCACCTGATGTGCCGTGTGACTTGAATTTACACCCATTTCCATCCAAGTGCTGATTCTTGAACTGCCTGCTCCCCCAGCTGCGGCATAATGGCGACCGAGAAGATGGTCGCCTACGCCGGCGGCATCTACGCCGAGTACCAGGAGAAGGCCGAAATCAACCATATCGTGTCCGTAGCTGGCTGGGGTGTCAGCGATGGAACCGAGTACTGGATCGTCCGGAATTCATGGGGTGAACCATGGGTAAGACATTCCCACTGACCCTGCTGTCATCGACGGTTCTGTTGGCTGTGGAGCCAGGAGCATGACTGCCCTTTGGGGTCCGGTACTTGTGCTGCCGGGGCTGTCCTGTGCATCGTCGTGTTAGCAGTACCCCTGGCTCCCACCCACTAGATGCCAATAGCGCCTTCTCCCTGTCCCTCCCTCCCCCCACCCCGTGATGAAATGTCTCCAGACATTGCCACATGTCTCCTGGGGAAATCCCCCCGGGTGGGGCGGTGGGGGTGGGGAAGGAAGCACCGCCTTAGAAGTTTCGGTTTAGTTTATTCCTTTACAACCATCTCATTCTTTTTCTTGTCCGTTTTAGCTCCTAAGCAATACTGTGTAATTTTTTAAAAAATACTTTTCAGTTGGGTCAAAAATACAGGGGAGGTATACTGCCTGCCAGAATTGTAATTTCTAAGACCTAGTATGAACCATGGAGGTGGACCGAGAAATTCCATTATTATGAAATGGGGGGAAGTGATTAATGTAGAAGTGATGAAATGTCAATTTTTTAAAAATCAGATGACCACAAATACAGCTATGACTGGGAAGTGAAGTCATCTGGTCCTGAGTTACATTTTAGTTACATTAACTAGCTTTTGGCACCCAGGGCCGTGTACCCCTCGTGTTACATATTGTTACATATTAACCAAGTTAAACATTTCCCGGAAGGTATTTCCAAGCAGGGGTCCCAGAAAGGGGAAGGAACAGCTGAGCAGGTGCTCTGGGGCTGAGATGAGGCGGAGAGGGGGCCGGTCTCTGTGTGGGTTGCGGGGGTCAGGAGACTGCTGGCTGAGAGCTGACACGCCCCCCACTTCTCACAGGGCGAGCGAGGCTGGATGAGGATAGTGACCAGCACCTATAAGGACGGGAAGGGTGCTGATTACAACCTCGCTATCGAGGACACCTGCACATTTGGGGACCCCATCGTTTAAGGCGATTGTCTCTGGAACAGCAGTTTAAGAAGTGTTGCCGCGAACCATGACAGAAGGGACCCTGTCCCGTGGGCACTGGGTTGGTACTGCCAGGGTTTGAAGGAGCTGGGGACAGAGAGGGAAACCAAATTGATATCTGGGCACTGGCACCTTGATGGGGCACCTGTCAAAATGCCGACCAAGGGGGTCCTGGCTGAGCGTTGCTGAGAGTCTAACGTGGGACCATGTGGACACCGTCGCAGGACGGCTCCCCTGCCCAGTGACTGCAGCAGACCACCTGCCTGTCAGAGAAGTGGCCTGCGAGGACATTAAATCCCGTGACCCCCAATGTCTTCAGCTGATGGTTTGGTATTTTCTGTCTGGCAACTGTGGTCAATAATGTGGCATTTATCACCAGTGCTTATGTCACCTTGGAATCAATGGGGGGTGGAGGGGGAAATGGCAGTTTCAAATTGCCCCAGTGATGAATAAAACACACGACTTCACACGACAACTGAGCCTGAGTGTGCCTCATTTATACACGAGAACACCTTTCTACACCTTTCAGCCCAGTAGAAAGGCTTCTATTTGTTCTTGGAAAATTAAAACAATTACAGTAAAATATCAACTAATCAGGTTCTTGTGAGAAAACTAAGTCAGCTTTTAAAGTAGTTCATTTAAGTGTCTCCATTTCTGACTCCCCACCACCCTTGGGGCTGACAGCTGGCTCCATCCGGAGAAGCGACGTGATCCTGGACCCCACAGTGGGGGAAGAATACTGTAAATGACTTATAAGAAGGACAGAGGACTGTTCGTAGTAGCAGTTTTTCACTTATACTGCTAACATTTTCCTTTTTAAAAATGTTATCTCCTCCCCCCAGAATGCATTTCCAAGATGCTGACTGAGCCTCTTCAAACAAGTTTCTGGAATGTTCTGCTTCAGCTCTGGAGGATGCTCTAAATTAGTTCACCAGGATGAAGTTAGACTTGCAGTGAGCTTTAACAAACAGAAGGAAAAGTCAGAGATTAGAAACAGGAGGTAAAAAAATGACATTTAAAATTGTAGCAAAGGGACAGTCACATCAACCCTACCTACAAATTCCGTCACAGGGTCATGTTCGCCTTCTGTTTTAATGGTGCCTGCGATGCTGTCATTTTCTAAGATGGGGAGGAAAAGCTGCACAAAGTCTGAGGTGTACGGAGGAGCTATGACATCCAGGACCTGTGGGGACAGACAGCAGGTTACTGCCCCCGCTCAGCCCGAGAGCAAGCTGACGGAATGGCAGGCAGTTTGGAGAAAACCCCCCTCCCCTCCCTGTTTCTCGCTTCCTGCTGACAACAGCAGTGTCCATCATAAGGCCCCAGGAGGCCATGGAGGTAAAACACGAGACAGTCCCTGCGGGTAGGAGGTGCCCGGGAAACCTGTCTACGTCCCTACCATCAGCATGATTATCAGAAAGCACAGTTCTCAGAGTCAGGGTACAAAACGAACTAAATTAAGCCAAACAGGGCACTGCTAGGGTAAACAGTATGAAACATGAAACAAATGGCGTGTTGCTGACCTCGGTTACAAAATAGCGAATGAGTGAAATGTCAGTGTCCAGCTTCTCCA
Source organism: Rhinolophus sinicus (assembly GCF_036562045.2). Classification (NCBI taxonomy): domain Eukaryota; kingdom Metazoa; phylum Chordata; class Mammalia; order Chiroptera; family Rhinolophidae; genus Rhinolophus; species Rhinolophus sinicus. The sequence continues at coordinate 19,730,025 of NC_133762.1, forward strand.
GACACTTTCGGATGTAACTGACAACAGGAAGTACATAACCTCGACTCAGCAGGTGAACCATTCTGTCCAACAGGGTCTTCTTCAACTCGAGCTGCAAGAGGGGGCACAGGGCTGTCAGGAGGCCCCCGCGCAGCACAAGGCCCGCGGGACGCCGCTCACCTGCTCCATCACGTCCAGCTGGCAGTGCTCGGTCTCAAACAGCTTCACCAGCAGCTGCAGGACCTGCGGGTGCAGGAGCTGGTGGCACGTGCTGATCTACAAATGGGCCAAAGAGAGCCTTGCTGAGCGGGCCTGGCGCTCGGGCCTCTGGGCTCACCATCAGCACGCAGGGACTGCTCTGTCACCACAGCCACCATAGACAGCTGCTCGCTGACCATGGCGGTCCTTAACATCATCCCAGAGCCGGTCAGCTTCTGTGCCATTCCCCATCCTTTCAGGGACACTTGATAAAACAGAAATCTACAGAGTCAGGGCAACTAGTTCTTGCAAAGGAAAAGCCTCCTTTAGTACAGAAATAACTAGCTTTACACAGTGTCTTCCGAGCTCACTGCACAGAAGTGCTGGCCACACAGGCCTAAGAGGACAAGCACAGACAGAGCAGCGGGCCCCCGAATGTCTCAGTCCGCGGGCGTTGGTTGCCATGTGATGGGCTGCAGTGGGAACTGAGCATTCCTTTATACCAGTCGGCCTGTGGGAAATGGGTTTTGTTCTACGGCGTCTGCCTCACAGTGGCAGAACCTACGGACAGCGTTCAGTGGGGGCTCCGTGTGCGCTGTACGTGGCCCTGCGGCCCCCTACCTCGTCCAGCAGCGCCAGGTGGACTGGTGTGTGGTCAGTCTGCAGCTGGAAGTACCTCGGTTCCGACACGGTCCAGTCCACCCACTTCAGCACACCCATTGCTACCACGGGGAACCTACAGGCAAACGAGGCAGGACGCTTCCTTTACACAAAGGTGTCAAGAAACCAACAACACAACTAAGCGGGGCTTAAAAGACAATGAATCCCTCCCGTAATTCACTCCTCTTTGCGCTCCCTGGGAATTGTGTGTCAGTGACGATGGTGTGAGGAGGCCGGCACCATCAGTGCCGTCGGGACCCCAGTGGGCGAGCGCTCAGCTCACTGCACTTTCCTGGTTGGCACGGAGAAGCTCCTGGGTGCACAGTGCCCCAGGAGCCAGGTGGGCTGGCCTGAAATTTCCTCTTCCCTCGCATACCCTTTCCTGTCCCTAGTACAAATCAATAGGGCAGAGACCCAGAGACCCACAAGGACAGCCCACTGGGAAGCTTTCCTCGTGAACTCTTATTTACAGAATTGCAAATCACTTCTATGTAAGCAATACGTTGTTGGTCTAACTTTTACTGTAAATAGACCCTTTTCTTCAAGTCAATGTTTATAATCCTGGTTGGTCTTCCTTTCTGTTAGTCAAATTTGTGAACAGACCTCCGTCAAGTAACACCTGAAAATTACCCACGCTGCTAAAACCATTTACAGTCCTCCATGTATGTTCAAAGAAGAAAAAGGAAATCAAATGAATGTCTTTCTGAAGTTTTTTTGAGCTTTCAATATGGAGACTCGAGCTACCCTCCCGAAGGCGAGTTTCCGAGGTGAGTGCCCGTGCCTACCTGATACACTGGTACAGAGTGCTCAGCTCTGCCACCAGCTCGGAGGCCCCTTTGTTCTCGTTGCAACACAAGTTGTGGACAGTTTCAACAGCTTTCGATGTTGACTTCAGCTCGTCTTTATTGATGCTCGCTCGTTTGTTCTGAAAACACAAGTCGCTGAGTCCGGCGGAGCTCCCGGCCTGGTGGTGGGGTGACAGGCAGTGGCCACTTCTCTCTGCAAACCACCCCCCGTCGCTGAAGTCAGGAGTCAGCTGACTGGCAAAGCCCCACTCGCGCGGCACACAGAAACTGACAGCCGTGGAGACCAGCAGTGTCCCGCGTCACAAGTCACAGTCTGAGTGACGAGTGGAGGTGCTGTGCACATTTTCTGAGACATTTAGCACTTTGACTATTTTATGGATAAACACTAAAAAAGACATTTTTGATACTAGATGGGCTCAGGATTTCTCGCAGCCCAATTCCCAAATAATACCAGAGAGGGGGTGGTTACTCGTCTCCCTGCCAGCCCGGCCTCTCGGACGGACAATACCTTCTTCCACGTCTCCACCACACTTGCTGCATACGCCAAGATGTGGATGTACTTGTGCTTGTGGTCCTGGTTGATCCTGGCCCCCGGTTTAAAGAGTGACTGCATGAACAGGTCCAGGAAGGCTGGCACCCGGATCTGAGGGGAAACAAAGAAGGCTGAAAAGGAAGTTGGGAGGGAGACGGCGGGTGAGTCCACACCCTGCCGCATGCGTGCTCGCAGCCACCCCAGCGCGTGCTGCAGGCCCAGTGTGTGACAGTGAAGGACCAGCAAAAGGACAGAAACACTTCAATAGGAATGTGCACTCAATGACTTCAGAAAAGTAAGGCAAACAGAATTTCCAAACTAACCCTTCCAGCTCACATGGGGGGTGTCCCACCTTATGATTAAATTGAAAAGCAACTTACGAGTTCAACAGGAGGTGGGTCCATGCTTGTAAACATCTTGAACAGGACTGTGATGTCAGCTGGGTTCAGAGCTCCCTTGGACAACATGGCCCCCAGGGCCTGACAAGCCCTGGGGTAGGAGGCAGCTGTGCCCAACGCTAGCGTGATCTGACTGGCATCGTGGCCTCTTGATGGAAACAAAATCATATACGCTATGGTTAATAAGGTGGGATACAAGGTTGGTAACGCTTCCCTTCTCCCCTTCCCTCCCTCCTTCCCTCCTTCCTTCCCTCTTTCCTCTTCCCACATTTCATGCTTGGAATTATTGGGATCCCTTTATTTTTTCGTATTTCTGTTATTTGCTGGGACACTGACTGACCCAGGAAAACAACATTTGGAACTAACTGGGAAAGAATGATTTAAATACAGCTCGCAGACTTTCTGAAAGGAAACACACTTTTTGAATACCTTATTAAGACTCCATTAGTAGAAACGAAAGACAACAAGAGCTAATTGTGTTCTAAGACATGGACTATAATACCACGAGGAGTCTACGGAATAACTGTTTCAGGTTATTTGTTGTTGATGAATGCCAGTGTGAAGGCACGGACTCAGGACTCCAGTGAGCTGAACAGTCATCGGCACCTAACACTCGTTAGTGCTCTAGAAAGCACGCTCTCCGCAGGAACTGGGCCGCCCGCACTGCTCCAGCCCTGCTGGCCAGCAGGCAGTCTACCCGTGTGCCGAAATGACAGGACCCAGAGGAAGAAGGGCGATGGGGTGAGGTGGGGGCCCCAGTGGGGGGCGAGCAGACCCTGCTGTCACCTTTCCTGCGCAAAGCGCTGGACCTCCTGAGCGATCCTGCGGACCGCCGAGCCGCCCTGTTCTTCCTGCGCCAGCACGGACATCATGGCCTGAGCAAACAGGTATGTGTGCTCCCCGTGACACACCATTTTCTGGAAAATCGCAGAGAAAGAGTTTGGGGTGTCATGACTGCAGCAATGGCAAACGCAGAGAAAAGAGTCAGATGGGGACAGTTGTCCTGCACGAAGGAGTTACCCTCGGAGGAGCCTTCTGACCTGGACATTCTCTAAAGGAAAGGGGCCTTTCATGTTTGAAAATGCTTGACCCAAAACAGCCTCCTTCAAAGAACTTACAGCAAACTCAGGGAGATTTTTTTCAAGGTTTTCTTCTCCTCCATCCAAAATTGTCGCTAGAGAGGTACGGAGTACTCTAGAGAACACTTCCAACTGCTGACAAGCTGTGGACACACTGGTTATTTCCCCTTGGTACCCTGCGTCAGAAATAAGCTACGATACAAAAATAAGAGGCCAAACAAAGTGTCAACAAGAAGTGACCACACGTTTCATAGAAAGTTGGCTTGCCGTCTATTTGTGGTGAGAGGGACAAGCACTGGTCTGAAACCCTTCCTCTGACCCCTGCTTCACCTCTAACTAGGTTTGTGGCCCAGGCTAACCACCCCGGCTGGTTTCTCTCTGTATAAGATGAAGGACACACACCAGATACTCTTAAATGTTCCTCTCAGGACACCATGGACTCTAGTAATATATTCCTGCCAAATCTCAACACACCGTCCACACTGATCCAAATCCAGACACAAATTCTGTGCTTTTCTTTCTCAATGTAAGACTTACTAAAGTGAAACGATGAAGGCCTTTACCAAAAGAACACGTATGATCTTTCAAAGAAAAACGATTACCCACCAACCAACCCAACATCAGCCTTGCTCACAAACACTTTTATCTTTCCTCTAACTCCAGTGCTCTTCCTACCTTAACAGTGAAGTTAAGCATCAAACAGTCTGGATGGGCTTCCGCCAGTTTGTAAAACAGATCTCTCCATGTGGTGTGTGCAATCATTTGTTCAAGCCACGCTGGGGTCTGCCAACAAACAAACAAACACACAGCAAGGGGCCCAGCTTTGGCTTCAGTGACACTTACGCTGGATAAACAAGCACAGGACCTTCCAGCTGGAAGAGCACAGGCCCAGCGAGCATCCAGATCTGGCCCTGCAGTCCCAGGGTGGAGATGCCCATGGGCGGCTAACTGGCAGAACTGGGCCCTGGACGCCCAGTCAGAGCTTCTGGCAGACCTAGCGCCACACAAGAACACCGACAGGGCCTCCTGGAGACACCGAGAGCCTAGTGGAAGCGTGTGTACAGTGGCGCTGCATCACGTGCACACAGTGAACTCATGCGCAATCAGCCATGTGCCCTGGGCATATGAGAAAAGGGCAATTTAAATATTAGGTCGGTGCAAGAGTAATTGCGGTTTAAAAGATTAAAAACTGTAAAAAACGCAATTACTTTTGCCCCAATCTGACAGCACAGGTGGTTCTGTGCGCCACCACCTGAAGTGGCACCTTAGCTCTCGTACTGTATGGCTGACGGACCCTGGGCTGCACCCTGAAGCCACCGGCACAGTGTGCCAAGGCCAGGCTCCCCACGGGCTGCTCCCACCACTGATGGAGGGTGGCTGGGCTCCAAGCCAGACCTGTTCCTAGGAGACATGGGCTCCAGTGACAGGGTGTTGTGGCCTAAAGACTCTGGTGACACTGCTGAAGCTTTCTGAAAACTGCACTGTCATCTGAGACTCCAACCCAAGGGTCCTTCCTTTCTTCTTGTCTTCAGGGGTCAGACCTGCATCACCGCACCCCCAGCCTCCCCCACTGTCCCTCCCAGGTGTGTCCTCTGTGATCTCCTGCACCTCCAATCGTGTCTTAGCAGCTGCTTTTAGGAGGACCCAAAGGAAAGCAGCGCACCACGCACAGAGCCTGCGCCCTGCAGTCAGAACGCGGGAGGTGGGAACTGCTGCTCTTCCCCTGAGCGCAGCACCTGTGTGCACCATCTCCACGTGCAGGATCCCAGACACCGACGGGCCGTCTGAAGGGTGCCTTACCACAGCGCGGTTTCTGCCGCCCACCCTGATTCAGTCCCGTGCCCAGCTCTAACATTACTTACACAACAGGCCACCAGTGTACACATGGAATGAGCAAAAGCCCCTAGGAATCGGTATTAGAAAAAGAAAAGAGATTCCTCACCTCTCCTTCTTCAGTAAAAATAGAATCTGCTTTGCGGGGGTCAAAATGTTTGATTAGTAAACTCTTCAGGTGATTTTCCACAGTTTCCTGAACCTGCACCGGTTCAACACCTGAAAGAAAAGGGCACTCTCTCAATTCGCTGTATTACTTTAGAAAAAGTAGACAGGTCAGAAGTCTATGTGTGAGTCAAGTACCACAGAATCGCTTCTGACAACTTAGAATTTGGGGCCTCTCATAAATGTTAACGTTTGAGAATCACATTCAGTGGTAAGAACCAAGAAAGAGCCCCGAGCAGGACACATGAGGGTGCTTGACCTTGTCCACAGGGAAAGGTCATCTGCAAAACCTCGCTAAGGACAAGGAGAAATTGACAAAATAGACAAGAGGGAGGAAAGACACACGCTTACACAGGAGAAGAGGGACACTCGTCCCTAGTCCCTGTGACAGCAGCGCCTGGACTCATTTCCTGACAGTGTCATCAGTGATGTCGTCTGTACCCACTTCAGTGACTTACAGTATGGCTCTACCTCGATCACAGTAGCTGAAAGCCATCGTCACACCCACTCTTTAACTGTCCATCACTGGCTGCTGGCTGTAACAGACAGACCTCTACAGAATGACACACGGAGCAACGTACACTGCGTAGTCCTGGAAGTGTGCAGCGTGGTATGGAAAACAGCCCAGTGGGCACGGCACGAGCTGCCTATCTACAAACCTCAGTGATCGAACCACAGAGAAGAGTCAAGCAGACAAAGGTGCGTAAGCAGTTGAGTCCTTACGTAAGTGAAAACCCAGGAAAACAGAACCTTTCCAATTGATCAGCACTACAGTGATCCAGAGGCCTATTAACAGGGGGAGTGATGAGCAGCCAGGACCGACCACCCATGGAGCACCTGTCTGGATGAGCCACTCGGCCAGCAGGTTGACGGTCTGAGCCACAGCAGTGTAGTTTTCTGACAAGAGCTGGATGACGTTCTCTGGGGACCCTCCTGCCTGAAAATACCTAGAAAAGGTAACCAATGAGCTATTACGCTAAAATGAAGGCAGACCAGCACGGGGAGGGATGACGGCACGGAGGGGAGGTAAGAGGGAGACAGCTAGGTTATCACGAGTTTTAAAGTGCGGGGCCTTCCGTTGCACATTATTCTTCCTTTTACACGTCCTCTTCTGGGTCTCCTGTTACACAACTCTCCCCAAATTCCCCCACCCTCCTCCCAGCACAAACAGCCCGTCCCGTACCGCTTCAGAGTGTTAAAGATGGAGGGTTCCATTATGTAGTCCCGGGTGGAGAACTTGTGCAGGCATTCCTGCTGCACCTCGGCGTCGTCTTCCCCCTCTCCATAGTCGTCCTCCTGCTGGTGGGAAATGCCGCGGGCCACGCTCGTTTCTCAGCAATACAAATGTCGCATAATCTCACCTCAAATCTGTGTAACACTGTCCCTTTCAAAAGTACTCCACATCCATTATTTCACTTGGCTTTCATGAGAATGTCATGAAGTGGGCAGGACAAGTAATGAGTGGCTGAGAAAATGGGACCCAGAATCACACCGAGTGGGTCTGTGTCATGACTCCACTCTGCGAGCTGTGTACAGCGGTCGTGTAAGTTACCTAATCTCTCTGGGTACCCATTTCCTCCTGTTAAACCGAGGTAATCATAGTAGCCACTCCCGTCTAGCTGTTGTCAGGATTCCATGAGCTAAGTTTTGAAGAGCCAAGCACAACCTGACGTTTACTAAGAGTTCAACAGATGTCAGCTATCATTGCTCTTTCCCTGTTACTACTTCCCACGTGCCATTTAATGCTTTCCAACAAAGTTGGTCACGGTGTTCTCGAAGGCATAAGCCATGAGTTTCCTGTTAGAAAGTAAAGACCACTGACTCGCGGCGAGTCAGCAGGCCTGGCTGGATTCTAGTCCCAGTTCTGCGTGGAAACACGTTCCTGATTCTAAGGACAAAGCAGGGCGGTGATGTGACAACTGTGGACTGAACGGCCCCAAGGTCTTCCAGCTTTGACACTGTCACCCTAAATAGCCAGCAGTTGCTTTCTGAACAATGACTATGTACTGAGCACTGTGTTTGTCACCAGGGAACCTAAGAACATATAAGAAGACATGTCTTTTTCCACCAAAGGAGTTCACAAACCAGTAGGTGAGACCAACCACCACGCACCTGACTCTAGCATAACGGGTTTAAGAGGTGGCCCAGGAGTCAACAAACTATGGCCCAAGGCCACATCTAGCCCTCCTCTTGTTTTTGTAAATAATATTTTATTGGGACACATTATTAAAAACAGTATCTACAGCTGCTTTCCCCCATAACAGGAGAGTTGAGTAGTTGTGACAGAGACCTGCAGAGCCTAAAACAGTCACCATCTAGCCCTTTACAGGAACGTTCACCCCCACCCCCAGTCTAGTTTAACATCCTGAAAGCAAGTGTTGTGGGAGCAGTCTTCACTGCGGGGGCAGGGTCTTCTCTCAGACCGTTTTTGTGCGGGGAGCCTTGGACGAGGCTGTGAAGGCCAGGCTTCACCCTGGGACCCCCCATGTCTGCATTCTGGGGCTTCTACCCTGGCCCTCTTTGCTTCTACTGCACCTTCTCTGGGGCCGTGCCACCTCCCTGCTCGTGAACCTCTCTCCTTCCCCCTCTCCCACCTCCCTCTTCTCCAGACTCAAGCATTCAGCAGTCTATTCTCATTCCCAATCATCTTTCACACGGATTCCACAATGAGCTTCATAAGCCACAAAGCTGATGTCTCTGTCTTGCTTCAAGTGTCCTATCTCAGAAAAGACACCCAAGCTCTAGCATGACCGTCACCTTCCACCTGTTCACCAGGCCAGTCTCATCTGCTGCCACTCCCATGGGCACCCTGCAGCCAGACAGCCATTTGCATTTCAATGTCGCTTAACCTCCCGGTGGCCTTAACGTCCCAACAGCCTTAGGACACATCTTCCTGCCCCCACAATCCACCTAACGGGGCCTCAACTGACTAGAGTTTGGGTCACAAACATTGACCCACCACTAACTTTCGAAATCCCGCTTATGCCACCCTCCTGTCACTTTTCTTGACGTTCTCTCTCCTCCAGCAGTCAGATGACTGTGAAAAGGACATCTGGTCCACCCAGATGTCATCAGGAGAGTGGATGAGGGTCGTGATTCAAGTTCTCCAAACATGCGCCTCCCCAGCCGCCGTGGGGTCCAGCCCTGGCTCTGCCATCGCTCGCTGCAGAAGCTAGGGCACGTCACTGGGGTGCTGTGTGTAAAAGGAGGACATACGCCCTCGTTCCAGCGCTCTGGGACTCCAAGGCTCGAGGTGACAAGTGCTGCCATTCTGAACGGGATGCTGCAAACACCCGCCCACTACTCAGCTAAGTTTCCCTCATCTGGGCCACTTGGGTGACCAGCGGTTTGAAAAGTAGCGATGGAGACAACGGACCTGGGGGTTAGCAAGTGACAGCGCCTAGCACTGGGCCTGGCCCCCAGTCAGTGGTCAGCGGGTCACCTGACGCCTCGACTGGGGAAACTGAGGCCCACTGTGAAAGCAGCGGCGCAGGGCTCGCCCCGCGGGTGCCGCCCCCCGCCACCACGCCCACGCATTTGCAAGTGCAGAAACCGAGGCCGGCGAGGCCGCGTGCGTGACCCCCGGCGGGCAGCGGAGAGAGGGGCGGGCCCCGCCGGCCGGGGGTGAATGGCGGCGAAGAGTGGGGCGCGCTGTGCTTAAACCACACGGTGACCGCGGGGCCGGGGCGGAGGGGACGGAGACCAACAGTCCTCGTCGGGGCCGCCCGGTGCCCCCCTCACCTGGCCGCCATCCGCCTCGTCGCCCCACTCGGCCGCGCTCCCGAAGTAGTCCTCGTCCATGATGGCGCCCGGCGCGGCCCCCGCCATCCTCTCCCGCGAGCGCGCGCGCGAGTAAGGCGCATGCGCACGGCGGAGCGCGCGAGTGCACGCGCGGCCCCGCGGCCCGGCCCTCCGCGGCCGCGCGCCTCGGCCGGGGTGGGGGAGGGGCCACGAGAAAGGGGCGGGGCTCCAGGCGTCCGGGGCCCGGCGGGAGCCTGCGGGAGGCGGGGCCTGAGCGAAGGGCGGGGCTACCCCACCCACGTTGATCCTAGTGCCCAGTGGCGGGTGGAGCTGGGCGGGGTGCGGGCCGAGGGAACTTCCTGAATTGACCCAGGGGCATAGCCTGGATTTAGGTCTGTGGAATTTTAGCGGTGGTTAGAATGTTTGAACTAGACTCGCGCTTGGTTTGGGTTGGGGTCCCAGACCCACCCGCTTCGTCCCTGCAACTTTCAGTCCGGAGAGCAGAAGTGTCCTTATCTGACAACTGGGCACATGGCAGAGCCGACCTATCAGGCAAAGTACCGAGGGCCCGTGAGAATGTTTTAATTTCTTTTATGACTATTATAACAATGAATCCAGCCTGGATTATATCAGTATATATAACCGGTATAAACAACACATGCAGTGTAATTTGTAATTTTTAATATTTCTTTACGGAAGAAGCGCTCACGAAGGCCAAAATGCCTAAGGCCCACAGATGTCATAACGCAGCCCTGGAAAAGACGGCCTACCTGTGGGGTTGCTGCTGAGGACAAGTGAGATGATGCTTTTAAAGCCCGCAGCTCGCTTCCCAGCAAGTAGGAGGTCCAAAGGAGAGCCTGAAGGGCACCCCAGAAAGTTTGAGCAGAGATGTTAACACCGTCTGATCTGGATGCTCTGAAAAGTGATGCCCACGTCAGTGCCGTGTTTCCCTGAAAATCAGACCGAGTCTTATATTAATTTTTGCTCCAAAAGACGCATTGAGGCTTATGTTCAGGGGACGTCATCCTGAAAAATCATGCTGGGGCTTATTTTCCGGTTCCATCTTATTTTCGGGGAAACACGGTAAATTAAGAGCAGTAGAGACAAGAGCTGTAGGTATTGACAACTGCGACGATATATGAAGGGCTTACCAGGCAGGCACTGTGCGTTCATTCCTTCCTTCTTTCGTTCATTCGACTATTGTTTATCCAGTGCCTATAAGTGCCTGGCTGCATTCTACTCCCTGAGCTCATCGCTGAACGAATTGGACATGGTCCTTGCCCCGGGGGAGCCTACATTCTACTGAGGGAATGGAACTGGAAACATAAAATAATGACAGCGGGTGAGAAGTGCTAGTATTCTGAGATAAGAGGAGAGAACGACTTTGGGCCATCAGACACGGCTTCTCCAGGAAACTTATGTTTGATCTGAGAGTTATATGACAAAAGGAGTCGGAGAGCACATTTTAGGAGAGTGTAGCTGCTTGCCATGTGTCCTTGGAACACAAGGGCCACTGAGACTGGCCCCTCGCAGGCCAGGGAGAAGCCCAGATGAAGTGGGCAAGGCAGGCGGGGCCAGATCTTCGCGGGGAGTTAGGTTTTTAACCGAGGGCTGTTAGGAAAGGTTTAGTACAACAATGTATGTAGAGCCCTGAGCGTGAAGCTTGCACATAGTAGGTGCTCAGTAAGTATTAGTTATTATGATGAGGACGAAACCTTTGGGAGTTTTTTGGTTTGCTCGCTTTGAGGGAATAACAGGACCATGTCTGTGTTTTCAAAGCTGTGTCCCGTAGCTGAGGCAGGAGGCCTTACCAAAGGGAACGTGGAGGTGGGAATGAGAGTTAAGAGGCCTCAGTGAGAGGTAGGGGACGCTGAAAAGGGGCGGGGGTGGCTGCTGTGAGATTGAGTTGCTGTGAGAGAACATGACAGCCTTGGGGGAGCCAAGGAGCAGTCTGGGAAGATGCCACTGAAACGTGCAGCCTGTGTGCCAGGGATGGCCCACTGCGGAGACAGGGAACCCAGGCAGAGAGCAGATTTCTGCAAGGGGCCATAATGAGTTTGATAAGGGGTTCAGATTGGGATGCACTGAATTAGAGGTGCCGTCAGAGCACCTATTCGGAAATGTCTTGCCGGTGACTGGAGGTGTGAGTGTGCAGCTCCTGACTCAATGAATGGAGTTCCAGCTTCTATTCAGAAAATTAAAGTGTGTTAAGTTAATGAGTGCCCCTGCTGATGGCTTGTTTCTGGGTTCATTTTCATGAGCTTTTAGGAATGTTGCAAAGAATGGATGGCTGTTAAACACTTACTCCCACTCCTCTTGGATTTTCTTTTATTAAATAGTGCCTGAATTGAAAGCAGGCAAATTAATATATGTGTAACTAATTGCTTGTATAGAAGCAGGGATTATTTAACTCACCTCGCCCTCAACCAAAGGGTTACTCATTCAATGGATTAACAAACAACCCCTAATGAAAGCATTACATTCGGTCTATAAATCGCAATGGTTTAGAATAATTGGGCCTATATGTCTTGCCTCCTGAGATATTGTTGACTTGTCTTTTTTGAAAAGCCTCATCTAAAATGTCCAAATTAGTTTGCATTCCTAAAAATATGTATTTAAAGTCATTTAAGGTATTTTCCTGTTTAAGAAAAATTCTGCTGGAAAATTTTCATGGAAATGAGAAGTTGGTTTCACTTAATCCCGTCAAGGAATATTGACTGAGTGATTACTTGGTGTTATGGGCTGGGATGTAGCTGTGAACCATAGACACGGTCTGTCTAGTGCTAATGGCAGAATAAAGAAAAGCCGTCTGTCATGACAGGGAAGGTGCAGAGGGGAGGGGGCTTGAGCCCAAGCAGATGTCAAGGAATAACTTTCTAGGGAAATGATGTGTAAGCTGAGACTCTGGGCTTGAATCTGGAGTGTGAGAAGAGGGCACATAGAGAAAATAAAAGATGACAGTGAAAAGAAAGTGGCTGGAGTGCAGACACGAAAAGGGGAGAGAGAGAGATGCCAGAGAGATAGGCAGGAGCCAGAGGACCTAAAAACTTGCAAAGGGTTTGGACATTGTCCCCCAAGGTAATATGTAGCCTTTGAAAGCTTTAAACACAAGAGTGATGTGATTAGATGTAGGGTTTTCAGGAGATCAGTCTGGCTGCCACAGAGAAAGGATCTGAAGGGAGCAAAGCGGAAGTTGGGCGGCCAGTTAGGATGCTATTGACAAGACATCCAAGTGGGACTTGATGGTAACAGATAAAGGCAGGCTTGAGGGCGAGGCGAACACGTTTGCGAAAGGCTTAGGAGGCCAGATATGTGGCGTTTGAAGGGTCTTCCCTGAAGAGTGTGTCATAAACATGCAATATTTAAATCCTTCACTTTCTGTTTATGCTTCAGCCAACCCCTCTCGTCTTCTGTCTCCTTCATGACGCTGAACAACACCTGCCAATGCCAACCTTTTTTCCATATGCAGAGAACTTTGCTGTCTTCATTCTATTTGATCTCTCAACACGAGTTGACACAGACAGCTCTGACCTTCTTGAAATACTACCCTTCCTCTGTGTCCGCAGCATCACGCCTTCCTGATTTCCCCCCTCCCTCCTCAGCTGTCCCTTCTCAGACTTCTTCCCCTGCTGTTCCTTTACTTGTTCTCTAGATATTGTCGTTTCTCGGGACCCAGGCTTAGAGTCTTTTCTACCTCCACTCTCAACCATCCCACATCTTTAAAACCATCTATATGCTGAGAACTGTCAAGCTTGTATCTACAACCCTTGTGTCTTCCCTGATGTCCAGGCTTGGGTATCTAAGAGACCTAACTGTCCTTGACTTCACCATTAGGTTTTCCTAGGGGCATCTCAACATCTCTATGAGTACCGCAAACATGGGCCTTCTGCAGGAAATGGGGCCACCGGCTCCACAGTTACCAATACCAAACACTTGGAAGCCATTCTTAACTTCTGTCCCTGCCTCCCCCATCCAGTCCAGAGGCACTCCCTGATTCCTAAAAGCCTACCTTCAATCTAGCCACTTCTCTCACCTCCACTGCCACCTTCTTTGTCCAGTTTCCCCTACCTCTCACCTAATCCACGGTGGTGGCCTCAAGTAAATACCACTACATCTGTCCTTACTCTAGGACAGTCCATTCTCCAAATAGCCACAAAGTTTTACCTTTTTAAAATTTTGCTAAATCTCTTTATCATAAAGAAAAACACCAAAGATTGCAAAACTCCCCCTATTTTTTGCTGTAATTTGTGTCCTTACAGTGCAAGTAAAATGGACAAAAGTTATGGGACTTGTAGATATGCCAGGTAGGTGTCAAGGGGGAAACAGGGTGACCAAGATGAGTATGACCTATGCCATCAAAGAGCTGAAAAATCTCCTCTATCATATGGAGGAGATATGATACGCAAGTAGGTAATTCAAATATGAGGGTAAAAATGGCATATGCTGTGAGAGAAGCGCTGATAAAATTCTTTTGAAATTCAGAAGAGGAAGACCTTATTTCTGGCTGAGATGTTTAAGGAATGCTTCTTGGAAGAAATGGCTTTTGAGCAGATACTTAGAGGGTAGGCGGCCTTTAAGCATGTTGAGATTAGAGGAAAGGACATTTTAGGGAGAAGAAACAAGAAGCAAAGATATGAGGACTAAGGAATGGTTCTGTTTGGTTGGTCCCTAGGAAAGAGAAAAGGGCAGTGGGCGATGAAGCTGGAAAGTAGTGTGAGATCCTGGAATGCGTTGAACCATGTGCTGAAGATTTTAGCCGTCTGTCCTATAGGGTATAGGCAACGGAAAACTGAAGGTTTCTGAGCAGGAGAATCCCATGAACAAACTTTATTATGATGAGAATAATCCGGCAAAATTGCAAATAACGATTTAGAGGATATACAGTTTCCATCCCTAAATTCATTGTCTGCTTCTCCAAAGTGACTCACTTGCCATCACAAAGTTTTTTTGTTTTTTTTCAATACTCCTCTCTTCAAGAGGTGGGGCTTAGAAAAAGAACAAACTAAACCAAATTCAACAACATGGTCTACAACAAAAAGGACTGTAGACCATGACCAAGTGGAATATTAACGCCCTGTGCAGTTCCAGTCTACATGTCAGAAAGTGTGACCATCAAAAGCTCTTAAATGTATTTCCCACCATTCAAAAAATTATCCAGGTTAAGACTGCTATATCCTGGCTTCAAGTCCAATTTTGTAAGTTGGGGACTGGATGAGGTATCCACCCCCAAATCAAGAAAATGTGGGCTGGAGAAAAAAAGTGCTATCATGTGATACAAAATGGCTGCCAGGGTCCCACCAATGTTACAGGGATTCTGATTGACCCAGTTTGACTTCAGTGTCTACTCCTGGGCCAATAAAAAGTGGCCAAGGGACAGTATTACGTTCTACAAAATGTCAGTCAGGCTCCCACCATTTCTGTTGACCACATAGAGCTGAGGAAGGAGCAGTTTCCAGGGGGAAAAGAAGAAACTGAGTGGCCACCACAAAATGAGTCCACTAAATTGCGTCACTGCCTTCCCATCCTTTGTTTCTCATTCGTAAGGAGAAAACACTCACAACATCCTGCCACCCAAACCAAGCACACTGTCTCCTCTCACCTGTTATCTGAGCGGCACCTGCTCTGTCTCACACGAATTCCTGCAACAGTACTTTGGTTTCCATTGCCTCCTCCTTTCCTCGAGGTCTCACATTATCACCCGTCCCTTCTCTCTCCTTCGTGATCATTTTCTCCCTCTCAACTGGATCCATCCTATTGACATTTGGAAATGCTCCAATATCTTCTACTTTAAACAAACTCACCAACCCAACCTTCTCCCAACCTCACACAAGTCCAGCACTTATCCTGTTCTCCACCTCTGTCCCCGTTAAGTTTCTAGAAAGTCTATACTGGCTCACCTCCTCTTCATTCCTCACTCAACTTCAACCTGGCTCTTACTCTCATCACTCACAGAAAAGCTCCTGCTAAGGCCACCAGTGCCTTCCACGCCACTGACCGAGAGGTCTGTTCTTAGTCTCTTGCCTCTTTTCTGATGTCAGCGACATTTGATATTGTTCACCACTTTTTCCTTCACAAAACACACTCTTCCCTTGAGTTGGTGACCCCACACTCCTCTGGCTTTCCTACTATTTTTCTCCTTAGTCTCCGGTCTCTCTTGCCAACCCCTCCTCCTCCTTCTCTTGGCCATTAAATGTTGGAGACTCTTGGGGCTCGGTCCTAGGCCTTCCCTCTCACTCTATATTTGCACCCACAGCTCAGGTTCAGTGATTCTTCTGCCCTGATGACTCCTAAATGTATCTACCCTGCCCTGGTTTCTCCTCCGTGCCCCAGGCCTTTATACCCACCTCCCACCAACAGCTGTTTTTTTTGTCTGTCTGAAGGCATTTCAAACACAACCTGTGCGAGTTTGACACCATGGGCTCCCTCCTCCCGTCCTTACTGACCCCTGCTCTTTATCTTGGTGAATGGTACCACACGTCTGATCAAGTCATGCCTGAAACTTCTCTCTTTTGCCCATTTCCAGTCCATCACCTAATGCCCCTAATATTGAATCTTTCTGCTTTTCTCTGTCTTCACTGCCACCGAACTAGTCCATCGTTTCTCACCTCGACTGCAGTGTCAGCCTCCTAAGATGTCTTCTCTGTGTCCCCTCTTGCTCGCTTTCATTCCACTGCCAGGTGTGGTTTTTATGTTGTTGTTGCTTTGCTTTGTTTGTTTTAGCTGTCTTACTGTCGTTGTTCTACCAAAATATTTCACTAGCTTCACAAAGACCCAAATTCCACGTGGTCTGTTCCAGCCGTGTAATCCCTTCTTTCAATTCCCCAGCATGCCGCACTCTCTCCAGCCACAGGTCTTTGCATTCGTTGTTCTCTCTGTTTGGGTTATGATTCCCATCTCTCCTGAGATTAAGTAACTTTTAATCATCCTTTAGACCTGAACTCATACACCATTCCCCTGGGAGAGCCTTCCCGATTCCCCAGAAGAGGGCAGTTTCCCCTACTGTATTTTGTTGTAGACCAGTGGTTCTCTACCAGGGGCAATTTTGCCCACCAGGGGACATTTGGCAGTGTCGAGACATTTTCAGTTGTCACAACTGAGGGGTATGGTGGGGTTTGATACTGGCATCTAGTAGATAAAGTCCAAGGGTCCTACAAAACACAGCACAGCCCCCACAAGAAAAAGTTTTCCAACTCCACATGTCAATAGTGTTGAGGTTGAGACACCCTGCTGCCAACCTCTGTTCCTCTCCTTTGCAATATGTGTCTCAGTTCATTACGAGGTATTCATGGTGTTCTTTGATTGGTGTCTGTCAGTTTCACAGTGAGTTTCACGAGAACTGAAACTGTGGTTCTTGTTCGTGAGGGGTCCTCCATGCTTGGAACACCCATACGCTAATTGACTGGTGCAGACACTAGGACAGTGGGCAGTATCTTTCTCTCTCTTTCTGGTAAGAGCATCTTGATTGTCCTGTGGGCAACGTCTTCTTCAGCATTTCATTTGGTCTTGGTGGGTGCATCTATCACACTACCGTGGGCATATGACCCACAGCAGACTGATCAGACCTCTCTTGTTTTTGAAAATAAAGTTGGAAATTTTCCTAAATAAACATGGAATAAATATTGGAAAACAGCCATGCTCGTTCATTTATATCTTGTCTATGGTTGCTTCCACATACAACAGCAGAGGTTTGTAGTGGTGACAGAGACTGTATGCCCTGCAAAGCTGAAACTATTTAGCATCTGGTCATTTACAGAAAATATTTGCCAACCCCGATCTGAAGCCATAATTGATGACTTCTCACTGCTGAGATCCTTGGAACTGTTCTGGACCTTTCTAAGGCCAACTTGTTCACTTTTCCTTCAATTCTGTCACCTTCCCAGTAATACTCCAGTAACCCCCTTCGCCTACCCCCTTTTTGGAGTTGGATCAGACAGAATAGATTTCACCTGTCATATAAGGAGCTTTAACTAACCGAGCACACCAATGGAGGCATGTTAAGTACACACTAGGTTGAAGGGTGGTCACCCAAAAGAAACATCCGCGTCCTAATTCCCAGCACCTATGGATGTGACCTCATGTGGAAAAAGGGTCTTTGCAGATGCACTAAGTTACAGATCTCAAAGTGAGATCATCCTGGATTATCTGGGTGGGCCCTAACTCCAATGACAAGTGTCCTTACAAGGGACACAGAGGAGAAGGCCATGTGAAGAATGGAGGCGGAGATTGGAGAGATGTTTTGGCAGTCACAGCCAAGGAATCTTGGGGCCAGGAGAAGACGGAAGAGGCAAAACAGAGTTTCAAATATTTCTTCTGTTGCTCTGTCTTCTGGTATTCCCATCACAGGCATGTTCCACCTTTTCTAGCCGTCTCACAGTTTGTGGGTTTTCTGTTGGTTTTCCCCCCAGTGTTTTCTTTCTCTTTGCTTTTCAGTTTTGGGAGTTTCTACTGTCCTATCCCCAAGCTCAGAGATGTTTTTTCTCAGCTGTGTCCAGTGTACAGGCATAGCTCCGATGTATTGCAGCTTTGTTCCTGAGCATTGCAACAAAGCACATCTGGCAATAAAGCGAGTCATAATCTTGTGCTAGTGTGTGTGTGTGGGGGCGGGTCTTGCCTTCAATTTGTGAACAACGTAACATCTGTGAAACGCAATAAAATGAGGTATGCCTGTAGTAATGAGCCCCTCACAGGTGTTCTTCCTTTCTGTTATAGTGCGGTTATCTCCAGCATTTCCCTTCTATTCTTTCTTCGAATTTACATCTCTCGGCTTATCCTGTGTGCTTGCGTGCTGTCTCCTTTTTCCATTAAAGCCCTTGGCATATGAATCCTAATTTGTAAAAACTCCTGCTCTAGTGATCCCACCCTTCCTGCCATCGCTGAGTCTGGCTCTGATGTTTGAGCTCTCTCTCTTTTTTCTTTTTCTTTTTTTTTTTTAAAGAAATATATATATATATATATATATATATATATATATATATATATATATATATATATTTAACTTTTATTTATGTTAAGTGTGTTTTTCCAGGACCCATCAGCTCCAAGTCAAGCAGATGTCCCAATCTAGTTGTGGAGGGTGCAGGTCACAAAGGCCCGTGTGGGGATCAACCCAACAACCTTGTTGTGAGAGCACCGCACTCTGACCAACTGAGCTAACCGGCCACCCCTGCGCTCTCTTTAAATTGTATGTTTTGCCTTTTAATTTTTTTTGGAAGGTGGCCATGATGCACTGGGTAAAAGGAACGGCCGTGAGCACATCTTTAGTAATGTCGCCCTAAGGTGCGGGGAGGGAGAGGGGCATCTGTACAGTCCTGTGACTTGGTCTCAGTCTTCTGGTGAACCTCTGCCCATGGACAGAGAACTTCCTCCGAGGTTCTGTTTTTTCCTTCCCGCTTTGGTGGGACAGGATGACTGGGCAGGCTGGCGGTGGTAGCTGTCTTCCTCCCTGTGGAAGGCCAGAGCCAGTTGCAGGTGGTATTTCCCTTGCCCCACGTAGGGTATGCCTGATTGAACCCTCGTCGGAAAGGCTCTGGTCAAGTAGTTTCTCCTGGGGAGGGATGGGGTTTGTTTAGGGTGTTTAAAGATGCTTACTTGCCTCTCCCTCTGCAGGGAAGCCAGAGGGAACTTTTCTTGGGTAGTCACTGTGAGGACCTGCGTAAGCTCCTGGAGGCAGAACCACAAGAGCATGGGGGTTCTCCAATCACTGGGTCTCCTGGAGTTTTTAATTCTCAGAATTGTCTACACTGAGCCTTCCAGCAATTCGTCAATTGAGGTTCAGGTTTTCCTGCCCGCGGCTGGTTCCTGTGGAGGTTTCTGCTTGTGGGTGTCTGCACCACTGAGGTGTGAGTCTATCAGCCTGTGTCTCTCTAACTTGGGGGGCAGAGGTTTACCCTGTGATCTAACAGTTGTTGATTTTTCCGTTGGTTCAGTTTTGAACTCATTGGGATGGATGGCTCCTTCCATGCCAGACTGGAAAGCAGGAGACCCACTTTTTCCTTTAAATATTATTTTGGCACTTATAAACATTCTTTGCCTTTATACATAAATTTTAGAATCAGCTTGTATACTGCTACAGAAATCCTTCTAGGATTTTGATTGGCATCTTACTGAACTTAGAGATTGTGTTGGGTGGAATTTACATCTTCATAATATTGAGGCTTTCAATCCATGAATGCAAAATCTCTCTCCATTTCCTTAGGCCTCATTTGATGCCTTTCGTCAGTGTTTGGTATTTTTCAGCACGCAGGTCTTCCCATTCTGTTAGATTTTAGCCTATGTATTTCATGATTTTCGGTGCCCTTGTCAATGGTACTTGAAAATTTTTCATTTTGTAATTGTTCATTGCCAGTGTATAGAAATTGAATCAATTGACTTGACCTTGTATGCTGTGACCTTGCTAAATGCGTTTATTCAGGAGCTTTTGAAAGTAGAATCTTTTGCATTTTCTACATAGACAATCATGTCATCCATGAATCGAGAGTTTTATTGTTTATCATGAATTAGATGGCTTTTATTTCTTGTTTTTACACTGGCTAGGACCTCCGGTATAATGAGCTGCTGGGGATGGATATCCTGGCACTGGTTTTTTTCCCCTGTAACGTGAGCATGTTTAATATTACATTTTAAAAGAAGTGATACATTTACATTTTGAAAATAAACTTTTATCTGGTGCTAAAATATACTTTTTGTTTTGTTTTTGTTCATGACTTTAGGAGAAAGCCTTCAGTTTTTCACAGTTAAATATGATGTTAATTGTCAATTTTTATTGTCCTTGGTTGGGTAGAGAAGTTCCTTCTATTCCTAGTTTGTGGAAAGTTTCTATCATACATTAATGTTGAATTTTTGTCAAATGCTCTTTTAATTCTCCTTTTTTTTTTTTTGCTGGTATTGAGATGTTCATATGGGTTTTCTTCTTTGCTCAATTGAATCACGTTAATTGATTCTTGAATATTAACCAATTTTGCATTCCCAGGATAATCTACTTTGTCATGATGTATATTCTCTTTATGTATTGCTGGATTCAGTTTGCTAATATTTTATTTATAACTTTTGTATTTCTGTTCACGAGGGATAATGTTCTGAAGGTCATTTTTTCTTGTAACATTTATTTCAGGTTTTGACATCGGGTAGTGGCCTCAAAAATGAGTTATGAAGCAATGTCTTCTCTCATTTTCAGGAAGATTTGTGAGAATTTGTATTATTTCTCCCTTCAATGTTTGGTGGAATTCATCCCTGAAGCCATCTAGGCCTGGACTTTTGGGTTGTATTTTTTGTTTTTGTTTGTTTTCTTTTTAACTACAAACGCAATTTCTTTATTATATATGTACTAGGAATAGCTAGATCCCCTATTTCCTCTTTACAGAGCTTAGGAAGTTTATGTCTTTTGAAAAATTTGTTCATTTCATGTAATTTGTTGAATTTAAAGGTATAATGTTTAAAATATTTTTTCATCCTTTTAGTAGTGTCTAAGATCTATAATATAAGATCTCTCTTTTTTTTTTCTTGTATTGGTAATCTATGTCTTCTGGTGTGTGGGTTTTTTTATTACTCAGAATAGAGGTTTATAAATTCTATTGATCTTTCTGAGAAATCACGTTCTGATTTCATTGGTTTTCTTTGTAATTTTTCTGTTTTCAATTTCATTGATTTCTGCTTTTTGTCTTTATTATTTGCTTCTTTCTGCTTACTTTGGGTTTAGGTTACTCTTCTCTTTCTCTGGTTTCTTAAGACGGTAGCTTAGATCACTGATTTGATACCTTTCGTCTTTCCTAAGTATTTAATATTTTTCTCTAAGACTGTTTTAGCTTTATCCTACAATTTTTGATTGGTTGTGTGTTAATTTTCATTTAATTTAAAATATCTTTAATTGCCCTTGTGACTTTCCTTGACCCATGGGTTAATTAGAAGTGTGTTGTTTAATTTCCAAATGTTTGAGTATATTCCAGATATCTTTTGTTCTTGGCTTCTAGTTTAATTCCTTTGTGGACATAAAATATACTTCATACTCTTCCAATTCTTTTAAATTTGTTGAGGTTTGCTTTATTTCCCAGAGTACGGTCTTGCTTAGTGAATGTTCCATGTATACTGGGAAAACTGCATTCTGCTCTTGTTGTGTGGAGAGTTCTATCAATGTCCCTCAGGTTTTCTTCATTCACAGTCCACTTCAGTTGGGTTTTCTGTATCTCGCCCCTTAAAATGTCCCTACCAATAAGGAATTAAATGGGCCTGGATCATTTGCCCAATCCTGTGGCCACAGGAGCAAGGTCCTCTGATTGGTACCCCCTTCAGCATCACATGACTGGAGTTGAGGATAACTGTTCCCCTAAGGCATTGTGGGGGCTGGCCGGGCAAAACCAATCAATGCTCACTACTGTCCACGCCTTGGCTTCTGCGTGTGTACGCACACATATAAATGTGCATAGACACGTATCCATAATCCCGATATGTCCAATGTTAAAAATTCCTCCATGTGCATCTCCTAAATAACTCCAAAATCTGACGTCTTTTCCAAGTGAAGATAATGCAGTCACATCTAATTAAAACACAGCTTCAAGCTCGGGTTCTCTGGGCGAGATACATGCTGCTTTTGATCATGTCTGAGTATCAATCCTCCTGCTTCGGTAACCGATGTGCTAGATGATGAATGAACACACTCTACCCCTCCAAGGACACCTGCGTGCAGAAAAGCCATAAAAAAAAAATCCTCGGGGCAGCTCTTACTTCTTGTCTTCCTGGTCTCCATATGATGCTTTCACTGTAGTTGACCAATGCGATGGTGCGCGGTGTTAAGCAGGACCCATTTATGTCCCTGGGTGAGTGAGGACTTTGAAGAACTGTAAAGAACTGCAAGAAAACACTAGTGCATTTGCCAAGTCAAAAGTGCACGCCCGTGTGCTGGCACTGTGCTGGTTTCCTCCAGGGAGGAGAAATGGGAGTTCCTCCGCAACTGGAGGACCAGCTGATTACGATGGCACTAATTCCCTGGCATCTGTGTAGTTAATGTGTGCCTGCCCTGTGGTTTCGGAGATGTCATAGGAATCACCAAGCTGACCCCTTCCAATTATTTGATGGTGACTATAATCTACATTTTCCTTAGAGAGGTGATAGTGCTTTGGGTTATTTTGGAGGGAAGGAGAAGTTCTGGTGATTTCCTCTTGGCCCTGCCTAGCATGGTGGCACTTACTCCCTTTTGCTAGCCAGCCAGTTACAGGATTCTGCCTGCTGCTGAAGAGGTTCATCCCAACTGTTTACACCTGAACAGAAAATAGCCTTAGGATGGACTTGTCATACCTGTGATCATATTGACCATAACTCCATTTCTGTCTGGATCGTCGCAGCCCTTCCCCAGAATGGCAGGTGAAGGTAACAATGATTCGTAGGATGCCAACAATTAACATTACCTTGAAATAACTATTGAATAAACCACAGACTTGAGCAGCATGACCAGTCTCCTGGGCCACAATTTCTTTGGGGGAATGTGAGGAAGAAGACTTATAATTTGCCCTGGTTACCTGACATCTACTTTAGTCCAGACTAGCAACTCTGAGTCAATGAAGCGACTCAGCATTAAGAATTAGATAAAAGTCCTTGACTTTCTTGTGTCTTAACTTTGTTGATTTTCTTAAGTTGTGCCTATTGACCTGGACTTGTTTATGGAGAAAAAAAAAGAAGATCATCTGTCACTTTAATTCCAGAGAACCCTATACTTAATTAACCACAGATAAAGATCTCTGCACATCACACCATTTTGTGAAATCAAATAAAAGTAGCTGCCCTGTTGCCTATTGCGATAATTAGGGCCACTTTGCTTCTGGCAGGTAACAGTGGCTACCTGGACCTAGCCACCGTTGGCTCCTCCCATCCCCACTGCAATTGATCAATGAGGCCCAGTGCAGCCCCTGCCAGCAGCATTCTAGGAGAACAGTCAATACTAGGAGACCATTTGAAAAGACTGATGTCTTCCTCACCAACCCACTTCCCTAAGGCAAACGTAAATGTTGTCTTTCCAGGCCTAATGGGAGACAGAGCAATGGGAGTGGGGAGGTGGGGGTCCTGGGTGAGTGACAAGCATAGGCTAGTTCCAATTTAGCATTCTTGTCTCCTGAAGTCTTTGAATGTTTTCCTCTGTCTTCTGCCAAAGTGTTTCTGGCTCTTCCATGTCATTTTGCACAGCAGTGTTCAACACATTAGCCAAGACAGCAAACTGCTAAAGCAGCTCTCCGTGCCTCCCAAAAGAATGCACTACAATCAATAACTTCATTGCAATGGAAAAGCGAACCCCACCTTCCATGCGCAAGTGCCCCTAAGTCCATGCTCACAAGTAGACCCAAGATGTAGCCGCCGCTTACCAGCAAATCCTTGCCCTTCTTTCACACCACGATTCCTTTTCCTGCCCTGGTTCTACGGGTCACTCCCAGACCACATTGACTTGGGATTCTGGTTGCCATTTGAGCAAACATTTGAGGTCGGAGGGCCTGAGAGAAGCGGCTGTCTTTCCTAGAAGGGGACGGATCTTTCCTGAGGGAGGAGAGGCACAGTGAGGAGTGTTTCAGAATGATGGGGCCTGGGGGAATCTCAGACGATTTCGGGATATTTTTATTCCATTGCCAACTTGTCAGACTTTCTTCTCAGCCACTGCTATAACTTTCAGTTAAAAGTACTTTACACAGTGAGTCGGTCTGTGTTAACTCAGCAAGCTGTGGGCTCGGTCTCCGGTGGGTTTGGTTTGCAATGGTCATAGGCTTCCTTATAACCAGTTACAGAGTCTTTGAACATAGCTAGAGAAAGGCTCTGAGATTTCCTTCTTTCCTTGAGGCAAGCATTTTGATATTTGGACTACTGGTAATTTAGTTGTAAGTTAGCTGACGCTGCAGAAACAGCCTCTCTGCTGCATTGTTCTGCACTTTTCATTCCCTTCAAACTGGCCTCTGGATACTAAGGGGGAAAGGCAGGGTGCGTGCATTATATACTTACTACCTTTTTTATTGAGACATAATTACACCATATAATTCATCTTTATATAGTGTATAATTCAGTGGTTTTTAGTACATTCACAAGGTTGTTACAACCATCACCACTGTTTAGTTCCAGAACATTTCATCACCACAAAAAAGAAACCCCGTTTCTATTAGCAGTCACTTCCCATGTCTCCCTCCCCGTAGCCCCTGACAACTGCTAATTTACTTTCTGTCTCTATGCATTTGCCTGTTCTGGACATTTCCTATCAATGGAGTGAGACGATATGTGTCCTTTTGTGACTGGCTTCTTTCTCTGAGCACCACGGTTCAGCCGTGCTGTGGCATGGCATGGGGCAGTCATTTGTGCCTTCTTATGATTAAATAATCGTCCCTTATGTGGACAGACCCCGTTTTGTTTATCCGTTCACCAGCTGATGGACGTTTGTCGCTTCCACTTTTGGGCCTTGATGACTATGTTGATATGACCATCCGTGTGGATACTTTTGTGTGAACATGTTTTTATTTCTCTTGGGTGTATATCCAAGAGGAGAAGTGCTAGGTTGTACGGGAATTCTATGTTTAACTTTTTGAGGAATGCCCATCTGTTTTCCACAGCAGCTGCACCCTTTTCCATTCCAATGAGCAGTGCGTACGGGTTTCAGTTTCTCCCCGTCCTTTCGCCACTTGCTATTGTCCATCTGTGATTATAGCCATGTGAGTGGGTGAGAAGTGGAGAATATCACCTTTTGTGTAAAACGTAAGGAGGAGAGAAGAGTGTATCCATATGTAATTGCTTATGATTTTACAGACTAGCTCGGGGACATTATATGAGGAGCCAGCAACGCTCCTTGTCCCCCGTGATGGGGTTGGGAGCTGGTGGCTGACATGGGAGGGCCATTTGATACCACCTGAGCCTTCGCTACATTATTACGTTTTAGATCATGTGGAAGTATGACCTATACAAATAACTAAATTCGTTGGAA
This sequence comes from Rhinolophus sinicus, assembly GCF_036562045.2. Taxonomy (NCBI): domain Eukaryota; kingdom Metazoa; phylum Chordata; class Mammalia; order Chiroptera; family Rhinolophidae; genus Rhinolophus; species Rhinolophus sinicus. The sequence continues at coordinate 19,755,353 of NC_133762.1, forward strand.
CCTAAAAAAATAAAAATTACATTTATGGACTTGCAACCAGGGTTGGCAACTGTGGCCTGTGGACCAAATCTGACCTGCCACCTATTTTGTGTGGCCCCTGAGCGGAGGAGTTCTGACTTTCTAAATTGGTTGAGAGAAAACAGTGAAAAGACTCTTAGCACATGCAAATTATTTGAAAGTCAAATTTCCAGGCCCACAAATAAACTTTTGTGGGAACACAGCCATGCTCATTTGTTTCCACGTTTTCCATGGGTGTTTTCCTGCCACTGCGGCCAAGGTGAGTGACTGTGGCGGGGATTGTATGTGGCGCTCGTGTCACTATCCACTGCTGCTTGGAACAATGCAGATTGCGTTACACGGTTAGAACTCAGCGGCACTCTGAGTGTCACGCATGTTGCCATAACTGTGACTTTAAGAATACATCGCCAATGCATGTCCTTTATGTCAAACAGCAGAAGAGAGTGGATGCAAACGTGGGGCTTATAATGCACAATGCAGTGGATTCTGCTGTTATCAAATGACACAGCAAGACACGTGTTCATTATACGCCATCATGGCTGTGCTCAAAGGGTACTAGATACATCAACGTCACCAGACAAAGCATTCGTCAAAATAGCCCCAAGTCACAGGAAAGTAATGGTCAGAAAAATGAGAAAATTTCAAACAATGTCTTCTGACAATTTCTTCACACAAAAATGAGGAAGAATTGGCTACCAAAATAAGTTATAAAGAGGCTCATTTGTTAACTTACCATTTATAAATGGCTTTTTTTGTTGGTTAATTAAATGGTGTTTGATGGCAACCGCTGAATAAATGTGTCCAAGGAAAAAACAAAACAAAACACCTTGCTTAAGAATATTAGCCTTGCATTGAGAATTGTTGCTTGAAGAATTTAGGACATGCACATTGGCTACAGCAACAATTTAAAAACAGGGCAGGTGTTACTTTTTGTTGTTTATTTCAGGAGTCAATGCTAAGTTAGCGGCAACAAAAGAATTCGCCTCTATGAACAGTCTGCACTGAAAAAGTACAAGTGAGAATATTTCCAAGGAAGTTGATGTCTTCTTCCAGAACAGTCCTTAATTCCTTTGAAAAAAATGTTAATATGATGCTAAATAGATTGGGATTGATGATGATGACAATAATAGAAACCTAACTGGTCACAGCTGGAGGATGTTAGACGATGAGCATATTTTGAAAACTAGTAAATAACGATCAAGAAGCAAGCATTTAACTTGCCTGTCTGCTACACACTGTATACTTGGGTGAGCACGTGGTAGATGAGAGCAAGTTTCCTTCCATAAAGAAGCATCCCAGCCAATGCATGGATGAGGAATGCTATTATTAGTTTTTGACTGTATTTCTGCCCCTGATGAATGAATGAAGGTAGACATTGAACATCAGTCAGGCTCTCAACAAAAAGAGAGAGAACACGACATCATGTCTTTTCTGATGACAGTAAGACAGCACCACCTATGAAATCATCCTGCCATTAAAATCAAGCCTGAATTTGATGAAGCTTCTAGGACCAACTCCAAGTTCACAAGAAATACAGAGGAGCGAGGAACATGTTCAATTACACCTCAGGAATTCACTCAGCAGGCTCCAGACTGTGGGAAGTAAAGTGTTTCAAGGAAGAAAAAGGGAGTTGGATGGAGGACCTACAAACTCAAAGGAACTTGACGTTTATGTCCAGGAATCTTATTTTTGGATCCTTATTTGTTTTATTTATTGTTATTTTTTTTTTAGAGCAGTTTTAGGTTAAGAGCAAAAATGTGTGGAAGGTACAAAGATGTCCCCTTACACTGCCTGGCTCCACACATGCACACTGTCCCTAATTATCAACATCCCCACCCGAGTGGTCCATTTGTTACAATTGATGAGCCTACAAGGTCCCATCATTATCACCTACAGTCCGTGGTTTACATCACAGTTCACCCTTGGGGTTGAACTTTCTGTAGGTTTGGACAAATGTATGACATGTAGCCATCATCACACAGAGTACTTTCACTGCCCTGAAAAGCCTCTGCGCTCCATTATTGATTCCCCCACACCCAACTCCTGGCAACCACTGATCTTTTCACTGTCTCCATAATTTTGCCTTTTCCAGAATGCCATATAGTTGGACTCATACAGTATGGAGCCTTTTCACGTGGTAATATTCATTTGCTGCCTCCATTTGCTGTCTTTTCAGGGGTTTCTTTTTAGCAGGAATAATATTCCACTGTCTGGATGGACCAGTGTATTTACACATTCATCAGACTGAAGACCATCTTGGTTGCTTTCAACGTGTCCCAGTTACGTGTAAAGCTGCCATAAACATCTGCATGTAGGTTTTTGTGTGGGTATATGTTCTCAACTTCTTTGAGTAAATAGCATCAAGTAGTATTTATCAAGGAGTGATGGATTGTATAGTAAGAACATGTTTCATTTGGGAAGAAACTGATGAACTGTCTTCCAAAGTGGCTGCACCATTTGCATTCCCCCCATAGAGACTGCGAGTTCCTGTGGCCAGCATTTGTGGTGTCACTGCTCTGGATTTTGGCTGTCCTGACAGGTGTGTAGTGGTATCTCCTTGTTGTTTAGTTTGCATCTCCCTGATGACATAAGATGCGGAACGTCTTTTCATATGTTTATTTGCCATCTGTAAATCTTCGTTGCTGATTTTTCTGTTATGGTCTTCAGCTCATTTTTTAATTGGGTCGTTTTGTTTTCTTATTGTTAAGTATTAAGAGTTCTTTGTATATCTTGGATAATAGTCCATTATCAGATGTGTCTTTTGAAAATATTTTCTCCCATCTCTGCCTTGTATTCTCATGTTACTGACACTATCTGTTGCAGCGCAGGAAAATGTAATTTTAATGAAATCCAGCCTATCAGTTATTTATTTCATGGGTCATGTCTTTGGTGTTTTATCTAAAAAGATATCACCATATCCAAGGTCATCTTGGTTTTCTCCCATGTCATCTTGTAGGAGTTTTATAGTTTTGTGTTTTACACTGAAGGCTATGACCCATTTTGAATTAATTTTTGTGAAGGGTGTAAGATCTGGGTGTAGATTCATTTGTCTGCGTATGGATGTCCACTTGTTCTGGCACTATTTGTTGACTACGTGATATTTTCTCCGTTGTATTGGCTTTGCTCCTTTGTCAAAGATTAGTTGGTTATATTTATGTGAGTCTATTTCTGAGCTTTCTAGGTTATCCCTTGGATCTATTAGTCTTTTTTTTGCCAATAACCACCCTACCTTGATTACTGTAGGTTTATAGTAAGTAGGGTTTCATTGGTCCTCCAATTTTGTTCTTCAATATTGTTTTGGCTATTCCGGGTCATTTGCCTCTCCAAATAAATTTTAGAATTGGTTTGCTGATATCTACAAAACATTGCTGATGCTTTGATTAGGATTGCAGTCAATCTATGGATCAATTTGGGAGGAACTGACAACCTGAGAATATTGAGTCTTCCTGTTCGTGAACACGAAATACCTCTCCACTTATTTAGTTCTTTTTTTATTTCAATCATCAGTTTTGTTGTTTCCTCAAATAGGTCTTCTATATATTTTGTCAGATTTATACCTAGGTATTTTGTTTTTGGGGTGCTAATGTAAATAGTATTGTGTGTTTTTAAATGAGATTCTACTTTTTCACTGCTGGTATACAGAAAAGTGATTTACTTTTATATTTTAAAATTGTATCCTGTAAACTTGCTATCATCACTTATTAGCTCTAGACGTTTTTTGTCAATTCTTTGGATTTCCTACATAGATGATCCTGTCATCCGCAAACAAAGACAATTTTATGTCTTTTGTCCCAATCTGTATACCTTTTTATTTCCTTTTCTTGTCTTATTGCATTAACTAGAAATTCCAGTAAAATGTTGAAAAGCAGTGGTGAGAGGGGACATCCTTCCTTGTACCTGATCTTACTGGGAAAGCTGTGAGTTTCTCATCGTTAAGTATGATGTGAGCTATGGTTTTTTTCTAGATCGTCTTTATAAAGTTGAGGAAGTTCCTTTTTCTCCTAGTTTATTGAGTTTTTACCATGAATGACAAATGCTTTTTCTGCATCTATTGATATGAATGATCATCTGATTGTTTTCATTGTTAGCCTATTGAGGTGATGGGTCACATTGATTCATTTTCAAATGATAAACCAGCCTTCCTTGCATACCTGGGGTAAATCCCACTGAGACATGGCATATAATCTTTTTCACACATCATTGGGTTTGATGTGCTAATATTTTGCTGAGGATTTTTGCCTCTATGTTCATGAGAGATATTAGTCTGTAGTTTTCTCAGAATGTTTTTGTCTGATTGTATTATTACAGTAATATTGGCATCATAGAATGAATTTGGAAATATTTCCTCTGTTTCTACTCTCTGAAAGAGACTGTAGAGAATCAGTACAATGTCTTCCTTAAAGGTTTAGTAGAATTTACCAGTGAACCCATCTCAGGCTGTTGCTTTCTAATTTGGAAAGTTGTTAATTATGATTCAATTTCTTTAAAAGATATAGGCCCATTCAGATTGTCTATTTCTTTCTGTGTATGTGTTTGGTAGATTACATCTTTCAGGGAATTGATCCATTTCATGTAAGTTATCAAATTTGGGGGCATAGAGCTCATACTGTTCCTTTATTATCCTTTTAATGTCCATAAGATCTGTAGTGATATCCCCTCTTTCATTTCTTGTATTAGTAATTTGTGTCCCCTCCCTTTTTCTCTTGGTTAGCCTAGCTAGAGGCTTATCACTTTTACTGATTTTTAAAAAAATAAATTTTATTGGGGACTATTGGGGAACAATGTGTTTCTCCAGGTCCCATCAGCTCCAAGTTGTTGTCCCTCAATCTAGCTGTGGAGGGCACAGTCCAGCTCCAAGTCCAGTGGCTGTTTTCAATCTTCAGTTGCAGGGGGCATAGCCCACCATCCCATCCGGGAATTGAATCGGCAACCTTGTTGTTGAGAGCTCGTGCTCTAACCAACTGAGTCATCCGGCCTCCCCGTCAGAAGCTCAGTGGCAGCTTGTTGTCTTCAATCTGGTTGTGGAGGGTGCAGCTCACTGGCCCACGTGGGAATCGAACCGGCAACCCTGTTGTTAAAAGCTCGCGCTCTAACCAACGGAGCCATCCAGCTACCCCCAATTTTACTGATTTTTTCAAAGAACTAGTATTGGTTTCATGATTTTCTTTAATGGTTTCCTGTTTTCAATTTCATTGATATCGGCTCAAATTTTTATTGTTTGTTTTCTTTTTTCACTTTAATTTCCTTTTCTTTTTCTATTTTTCTAATGTGGAAGCTAAGATAGATTTTAGATCTTTCCTCTTTTCTAATATATACATTCAATGCTGTAAATTTCCCACTGAGCTCTGCTTTTGCTGCACCCCACAAATTTTGATAAGTGCGTTTTCATTTTCATGTATTTCAAAATATTTTTAAGTTTCTCTTGAGATTTCCTCTTAAATCCATGTATTACTTAGAAGTATGTTGTTTAATCTCTATGTATTTTTATGATTTTCCAATTATCTTTCTGTTCTTGATTTCTAGTTTAATTGGGTTCTGAGATAAGACATTGTGTGATATCTATTCTTTTAAATTTGTGAAGGTGTGTTTTATGGCCCAGGAGCAGTCTGTATTAGTAAATGTTCTATGCGAGATTGAGAAGAATGTGTATTCTTCTGTTCTTGGATGATGTCGTGTGTAGATGTCAATTATATCCAGATGATTGATGGTGTTGTTAAGTTCAGCTATGTCCTTACTGATATTCTGCTGGCTGAATTTGTCCATTTCTGATAGAGGGGTGTTGAAGTCTCCAACTAGGATAGTAGATTCATCCATTTCTCTTTGCTTTTCTATTAGTGTTTGCTTCACATAGTTTGACACTCTGTTATTAGGCACATGTACCTTAAGATTGTTATGTTTTCTTGGAGAATTGACCCCTTTATCATTATGTAATGCCCTTTGTCCCTGGTAAGTTTCCTTACTTTGAAATCTGCTCTGTCTGAAATTAATACAGATACTCCTGCTCTTTTTTTTTTTTCCGATTAGTGTTAGCATGGTATATTTTTCTCCATCCATTCACTTTTAATTATATTTAAAGTGCGTTTGTTGTAGACAACATATATCTGGGTCTTTTTTTCTATCTACTCTGACAATATCTGTTTTTTAATTGGTACATTTTGACCATTGACCTTCAAAGTGATTATTGATATAGTTTGTTTAATATTTACTTCTTACTGTTTTCTACCTGTACCCCTTGTTCTTTGTTCCTATTTTTGTCTTTCACTCTTTCTGCCTTTTGTTGATTTAATTGAATATTTTACATAATTCAGTTTTCTCTTCTTTCTTAGCACATCAGTTGTAGTTTTTTTTTTTTACTGTTTTTAGTAGACATCCTAGAGTTTGCAATATACAGTTACAACTCATCCAAAGCCACTTTCAAATAACATTATATCACTTCACTTACAGTAAAATAAGAAACTATTCCTAATTTCTTTCTCCCATCCCTTGTAATACTGCTGTCATTCATTTAATTTATACATAATCATATATAAGCACATGTATATACATTAGCATACATAATTGAATAAATTGTTGCTGTGACTATTTTTTTAAAAAGTAGTATCTCTTAGATCTATCAAGAATATGAAAAATAAAACTTTTTATCTTCACTGTCCCACTTCAGTGCTTTTCCTTATGTTATGTAGATCTGAGTTTCTGACCGACATTATTTTCCTTCTCTCAAAAGAGCTTCTTTTAACATTTCTTGTAAGGCAGGTCTACAGGTAATAAATTCCCTCAGTTTGTGTTTGAGAAGATCTTTATTTCTCTTTCACTTTTGAAGAATAACTTCACAGGGTACAGAATTGTAGGTTGGTGGTGTTTTGCTCTCAACACTATTTCATTTCACTCTCGTGCTTGCATGGTTTCTGAGGAGAAGAAGTCAAATGTAATTCTTACTTTTCTTCCTCTATAGGTAACGTGTTTTTCCCTTTGGCTTTTTTTCAGGATTTTGTATTCATCTTTGGTTTTCTATAGTTTGAAAACTATATACCTAGGTATAGTTTTGTTTGTTTGCTTTTGTTTTTGGCATTTATCCCGCTTGGCATACTCCGAGCTTCCTGGGTGTGTGATTTTGTGTCTGACATTATTTTGGGGAAATTCTCAGTTGTCATTGTTTCAAATATTTCTTCCTTTCTCCCTTCTTCTGGTATTCCCATTACACAAATGTTACACCTTGTGTAGTTGTCCCACAGTCCTTGGCCATTCTGGGTTTTTTGTTTTTTCAGTCTTTCTTTTCTTTCTTCCTTCCTTTCTTTCTTTCTTTCTTTCTTTCTTTCTTTCTTTCTTTCTTTCTTCTTTCTTTCTTTCTTTTTTCCTTCCTTCCTTCCTTCCTTCCTTCCTTCCTTCCTTCCTTCCTTCCTTCCTTCCTTCCTTCCTTTCTTTTTTAAAAAACTTTTAAAATTTATTTTAAGTGTGTTTTTCCAGGACCCATCAGCTCCAAGTCAAGTAGTTGTTTCAATCTAGTTATGGAGGGCGCAGCTCACAACGGCCCATGTGGGGATCAACCTGGCAACCTTGTTAAGAGCATCGCACTCTAACCAAGGGAGCTAATTAGCCCTTCTTTTCATGTTTTGAGGATTCTATTGATTTATCCTCCAACTCAGAGAGTCTTTCCTTAGTCACATACAGTCTACTAATAAGTCCATTAAAGGCATTCTTTATTTGTGTTACAGTGGGTTTTTTTTATTTTTAATCTCTAGCATGTCTTTTTGGTTCTTCCTTAGAATTTCTATCTCTGCTCACATTGCTCATCTGTCCTTGCATGCTGTCTACTTTATCCATTAGAGCCCTTAGTACATTTTCATAGTTGTTTTAAATTCCCAGTCTGATATTTCCAACACCACTGCCATGTCTGGCTCTGATGCTTGCTCCGTCTCTTCCCATTGTTATTTTTCCCTTTTGGTATGCCTTGCAATTTCTTCTTGATAGCCGGACATGATGTCCTGGGTAAAAGGAACTGCTGTAAATAGGCCTTTAGTTACATGGTGGTGAGGAGTGGGAGGAGGGAAAGCCTTCTACAGTCCTGTGATTGGGTCTCAGTCTTTAGTGAACGTGTGCCTCTAGGCTGTGAACATCACCAGTGCTTGTCAGTGTTTTTATCCCTCCTCAGGTAGAGCTGGATGGCTAGGTGGGGCTGGAGTTAGATATTTCCCTTCCCCAGGTCAGTTAGGCTCTGATAGCCCAGCAGATTAGGCTCTGGTAACCAGTTTCCCCTGTGGACAGGCCTTGTTAAGGACAGAGTGCTCTGGGGTATTCACAGTGGTTCCTTTCCCCTCTTCTTTGCTGGATGCAGGAGGGGATTTCTCTCAGATGTTTACTCTGGGAACCTGGTTGAGCTCCTGCAGGTAAATCTCACAATATTGTGGAGGTCCTTTATGACTGGGTTTTTAACTCTCAGAGTTGTCCACACTGAGCCTCCAGCAATTTGGTAATTACAATTCAGGTTTTCCTGGCCTGGGGCTGGTTCCCTCAGTTGCCTTCCTGTGTGAGTCTCTGCTCTGGTAAGTAGGGTTTGGTCTATGCCTGGCATTCCTGGGTTCTGCCTGATCAGTATGTCTTCTCTTGTCTTCTGGTAGGAACCTTTTTTTCCTATGAGGAGAAAAGGGTTCTCCTTTTATTGTGGTCTGAGCCCATCCACCACCCATACTTGACCCATGTCTGGCCAGTCACACTACGCCATCCCTCTGGCCACAGTGATTGGTTCAGAAAGGGGCATGTGATCTAAGTTGGGCCAATCAGAATCCTTCCCAGGATTTTTTCCTACCATGTGATTAAGAAAGAACCACTATTATTAAGGTACTATGATATGTGTGTTTGGCTATTAGAGTATAGCAAACTCACATTGGAGAGAGCTTATTGGAGAGATGGGAGAGGAAGATAGAGATATAATGACGTTATTTGAGAACCTGGATTCACCCACTGGACTTTTGAGTTACTTTAACCAATGCATTTCCTTTAAAAAAAAAAATTAGTCTCAATTGAGTTTCTGTCACTTGCAACCAAATAATCCTTATGGATACGTGACCATATTTTTTTGCATCAAATGCTAAGCCAGGGATCATCTATTGCTTTGTCTTCCCAGAAGAACAGCACCCTTCCCCTGCCATTCCCCACACCCCCAATTATTCTGGGAACGTTTTTTCTTCTGTTCCAGACTTGTGGTTTAAATAGAAGCTGTCATTTTATAGGCCCCACCTTCCCAATCACCTTTCATTGGCCCAGGAATGGCTTCTGATTCAAGCCTGACCTATCTTCCTTTCATGAGACTTTTTTTCCCCCCAAAGAGCTGGAAGATGAGGTAAAATCCGTTAAAGTAATGTATTACTTTCTGGGATAACAGGAATATATTCCTATTGTTTAAAAGATACTCAAGGGCATACAGTAAAAATCTCTACAAGGAACTCTTGAAAATCAACAAGAAAATTATAGGAATCCTAATAGAAAGAAAAATAAGAAAAAGATGTGAGCAAGCACTTTATAGAAGAGGAAATCTAAAACGCCAATAAGCCTGTGAAGAGATACTTAAACTTATTAGAAATCAGAGAACTACAATTTAGAACAATAATAGGTATCATTTTACACCTACTTGACGGTCAAAATGTAAAAAGCTCATTATTGCCAAGCGTTGGCAAGATGTGGAGATATATCCACCTTCCTGCCTGCTTGTGGCTATTCTGAAGCGTGATCTGGCACTCTTCAGTGACATTAAATCCACGCTCTGCTGCCCAGAGGTCCCACTCCTGGGTGTGTGTCCAAAACAGTGGCCACATGGGCCTGTAGGGGACACATAAAGGGATGTCCATCGCACCATGGTTTGGGGTAGGAAGGAGGTAAAGACAACCTAGGGGTCTGTGGCAGTCATTAGGACTTCCACAAATATTCCAGCTCTTTCTCTTTCCACAGTCACGTGGTAGGACTGGACTGCCCTCCTATTTCAAGTCAGGTGAGACCACGTGACTTCAAAATGTGAGCAGAAGAGAGATGCGTGTCATTTCCAGACAGAAATCAAGAGTCAGCTCGTGCTTTGCTACATTCTCTCTTCTACAGTGGATGTGTAGCGTGCATGAGAAATTAGCCTTAGCTTTTAAACTAGTATAATCTGGGGAGTATTTGTTACTGCAGTGTAATCCACTCTGTCTGACTGCTATAGCAGCCACATGTACCCGCTGGAAGCAATGAACAAGACCTATACATAGCAACGTGGATAGATATTAAAAACAGTGCTGGGCGGGGAAAAAAATGAATGAGATCTGTAGCATAATACCATTTCTGTCGATTAAAAATAATGTGCCCCATACAATTTACACATTTTCCAAGTACACGTGCACACAACAGGGTGCACATCAAGCATATTGGAATTTCTGCCAATAGTGGAAATGGAAATGCAGCTAAAGGGGAATAAGCAAATCAATAAAACAAGAGGCACTTTGCACAGACCAGTGATGGTCTAGCTGGGAACTGGAAAATGTAATTAACTCAACTCTTTTCTCCTGAGATCCAAAAAGGGGAAAAAGATTGTCCCCTTGTATCTCTCCCTTGGAAGCATCCAATAATACCTGTTCGTTGTGTATCCTGCTGGGGGCTTTAAGCAACTCAAACAAACATATATCCTCTCACCATCACCATGCACACACACACATCCCTCTTATACGAATGGAAGCCCAGCAAAGGCTACGCTCTTTTGTTTGTTTCTTGTTTCCCAGTCCATTTTTGATGGTGAAGTTGAGAAGTCTGAGGCGTGGGACATCTTTCCATTATCTTCCCATTTTCCTAAGATAGTTTATATTGCGTTTTGGTTACACATAACCAAATGAATCCCAACCAATCCATTCAAATGCCACTTAGATCATATATTACATTTCCATATACTTGGACTTGTTTCTGTACTTCCTGTTTTGTTTCAATACTCTATTTAGAATATGTTCATAACATTTAGAATATGTTACAAACATATGTTACATGTTTGTAACATGTTCTAAACATATTTCCTGTCAACAACCTTCATTTTCAGAATTTCATTTGCTACTCTTTTATATGGTGATCTATTCTTCTCAGCAACTATAACATAATTTTATCCCATTAAAAAAGATCAGAGTTCTCTGAGGTTGCATTACATTTAGAGGTTAGTTTAGAGAGAATTGACATCTTTAAATATAGAGTCCTCCTAGCCGAGAACAAGGAGTGAGTTTTCATTTATTCAAATTTTCCTTTGTCGATTTCAATACATTTATAGTTTTTATCTAACGGAATTCTGTGCTTTTGTTACATTTATGCTTCGGTATAATTTTTGTTGCTGTTGTGATGGTGTCTTTTTCCAGTTATATTTTATAAGTGGTTTTTATTAGTGGATGTACTATAGACTGTGTGTTTGTTCTGCCCTTAGTCACTGGGTGAGTTTTAGGCTGGGTCTATTGATCACAAGAGATAGAGACTCTCTCAAAGTACCCGGATCTAAGAGTGTGTGTATCAGGGGTGCAGGAAAATGAGTGGTGGCCGGGGGTCCAGGTGTGGAGACATGGCAGCCCTCAAAAGGACTTAAGATGGGAAGCCAGTGGGAACCAAGAAAACGGCTCACTCTCCCTTGTTCCTGGGGGTCCCCTGCTCTCTCCTCATGGCCCCTCTGCTTCCCTGTGGTTCTTTCCTCACATCCCTGAGGGAAATCTGATGGCATCACGGCCCCTTTTTGTGGCCAGCCAGTGGGTTCTCTGCATTTTGGCCACATGTACTTCCCTTCTCCAGTCAACTGTAGCTAGAATAGGGTCATTTGGAATTTAAAAAATCACACACACACACTCACTCACACTCACTCATATAACTCTTGGCCCTCAGCAGAGCCTTTTCTGTTTCCTTTCAAGGTGGAGGGGGTGCAGAGCAGACAGAGCTTCTCACAGCCAATGGAGATGTCAGACATTGCCAGGAAGGGTGGAGAGGGTGGTGTGAAGAGCAGGGATTCTAGAAACAAAGTGGGATTGGGGTTCCAGTTCTGCCAGTTAACTGCCCCCATGACCTCAAGCAAGTGATGGCTTCCTGGGCCTCAGTTTCAGCCTCTATAAATGGTGGGATACAAAATATAGCATAGTATGAAAGAAATTGTATATGATTTAGTGTGTAATATTATATCCCATTCTATACATGTAACTAAATGATATGAAATATGTAAATATGTAGTAATATAATAATATAACATTACCCTATCATAAACTATATAATGTAGTATAGCATAGTAAGTTATATATAATTTAATACATAATATATCACCTTATATATGTATAATTATATGAAAGATGTTATCAATATATAGTAATATAAAATATAACACAATGATTATAAAAGTAAATTTATATATCATTTATATATTTGTATATATAAATTTTAGATGTTTATATTTATGTATATAAAATGCCCAACCTGACAACATTCTAAATGTTACCAAGTTGTTGAGCCAGCCTTGAAACCCCCAAACTGAAGTGAAATGCAAAAGAAAATTTGCCAGAATAGTTTGCTTTGAGGGCCTGAACAGAAACTGACTCTCAAAAACTCATTGGAATTTAAACTCTGACGATGAAGGTTTGGGTTTCAGAAGATGCTCTGAATTACACCTGGAAAGCCCTTGTGTAAATGAGCTAATTCTATGTCCATATTGAAAATGCCTCACTGAAAAAAAAAAAAAAAAGTAAGTGACCTATAAGTTAAATTTTTATTTGAGGTTTGAGGGTATAAAACAAATCCTTTCTTTTTTATAGAGAAAGACACCCAAGACTGAGCTTTTACTTTCAACACACAAAAGGAGTTCACCAAGAGTTGAACCTCGATCGAGTGAACTCGTATTGTCACAGGGACACACTAGGGACTCTGCTGGTTCCTCCATTATTATTACCACTTAATAAAAGTAAAAGCCTTAATTGAGGCAAATAATAAGCTACTGTTACAACTTCTTTTTGTGTGTTTGCTAAAACTAGTATAAAAATATTCACACCTCTGCATGAAGATAATGGAAATGTTTATAGTTGTGGATGGAGGTAATTATGGAATTCTATATGGGGTAATTTCTCAACTGGTTGCACAGTGAGCTATAATTTTAGGGTTAAAGGTGCAATGCTTTGTTACCGTATACTGTCGTTTTGGACTGAACCTGTGTTACCTGCTGATTTTTCGATTTCCAGTTACTAATTGAGGAAAGGCTTCTTCTCTTTTGTAAAATGTATCTATTCGCTGTTGGATTCTTGCTCATGGAGACAAATAAGAATTATTCTAGTTATTCTAGTAACAGTAATTCTCTTTTTCGGGAAGGCAAGAAACCTTGAGGTTTTCCTTAAAACTTTCTGTACCAACAGTCTGGTTTCTCCCTCACCTTTTACCATTTTTCTTTAGAAGCCTTTGTTTCTTTGATCTATAGTTTTTTATGGCCAATCTGTTCATGATCTAAAAAAGCTTTGGGTTTGAAGTTAAGGAAAAACAATTGTAACACCAAACTACCTGAATGAGGCTACATTGAAGGGTTCCTCAAACTTTAGGAGCCCAAGGCATTAATCTTGAGAACTATCAGAAGGATTTTGTCATTGTGAATACTGTCACCAGGGGCTACTTGATAATTGAGAAAGAAAAACAAAACAGAGGGAGAAATATTGAATAACCACAGAGTTACCAAATGCAATATGGTTTTTAATGGGTCTTCAGATGTTTGCCAAACACCATTAAATCATGAAACCCTAAAAACATAGTTTTGAATGCCCTGCCTGGCCACTTATTACAGTGTCCAAGGATACTCAGTTTGTAATGGTCTATAAAATTCTAAAGCATGTGCCAGACCACCAGGGAAGACATGACGAGAAGACACAAAGGCATTCTCAGCCTTTGTTCCAGGGGCATTTGGGGAACCCCAACCCTTTGGACAGCTTCCCATTTCTCAAAGTCCTTGTTCACCAAAACCCAACTTAATGGTGACTGTTTCCTTTGAGGTACCCGGACCTTGGGGAACAGGGTCACAGTATTTTTCTTCTTTAATTATTTCTCTCCTCTTGGAAAAAGAGAGGCACCAATTCTTGTCTCTGGTTCATGGATGCTTATTTCTAGTGGCTGATCTCAATTATTCCCAAATTTCAACTTCATCTTTGAAGCAGCAAAGTGTGTGTGTGTGTGTGTGTGAGAGAGAGAGAGAGAGAGAGAGAGAGACAATGGTCTTGGGAGGTGGCAGTAGTCGGGGATGTTCTACACTCACCTACCCATTCTCAAAAGAACCACATTGACGAGCTCATTAATGTCAAGAGGAAGTTGGTTGAAACGCCCTCCTATTTCTCTAGTTGGTTCATTCCGCGTAGGACCTTGTGCCGGGCCCTTTCTGGGCGCCACGTTCAATGCCTTTGTTCCAGATGCTGACGCGTGAGTCTTTCATCATTTATTCTTTTCCTGACCCCACCCCCAAGTCCTACCTCCTCCCAGCCACAATCTCCACTCTTAGTTTGTATGTCTGTAGAGCCTCACTTTGGAAAGGGCAGAGTCCGAGACCTGAGGCCAGACAGCCGGACGCAGCAAGTCCTGAAAATCCTTCATTACAAAACCACGTTTGTGTCTGAAAGTGGGTGCTTGAGAGACGTGGAGCACAGCCAGGGCCTTCCTCGGGGTCGTGCCAGTGCCCCCAGCTCCTTCCTCCCACCCTCCCTCCCTTCTCACTCATTGAGTCTATTCGTTTCAATGTCACCTCCTCACAGAGGCCTTCCCTGGTCACACCTTCTGCAGTGACACCGCCACCACCACGCCACGTTGCTTTAGCCAGACTTGTGACCCTCAGAATCACCTCGATTATTTATTAGATTACCATTTTGCTGTCTCAATTCTCCCTCTAATGTGAGAGAACGTTCCTACCCTGTTGGCTGCTGTCCTTCTAGTGTCTAGCACGGCTCTTGGGGACAGTAAGCGTCCATCAGTATTTGTGGAGCGGATAGAATAATCTGTGCTATGACAAAGAGTGAAAGTATTTGTTTTTAAAATATGGAAAAATCACTCTCAACAGATTTATGCAAAAGAAGTACCAGGACACGTGGCAATAAAAGGACTAACCCAGACACGTACTCCAATAATCCCCCCAACCCCTACCCCACTGAGCTCCATGTAAGCAAAATCTCGTTTTAGAAATGTGCTTTGCCTCCCAGGGCAGGAGTTCTCCATCAATATAGGGGCCGAATTGTCCTGTCACCATAATCCGGTTTAGCATCAACAACTCTGCAATTGGGAAAGGGTCCCCTAAACAGCGTAGTATCTGTCACTGGGTAACATCACTGAGTTTATTTCCAATCTAACAAGTTTGGGCTTTTTTTTTTGGGGGGGGGGCATTTTTTTAATCAAGTGTCTTGGGTCAGAGATTAAAATCACAGGCTCTGGAGCCTCACTGTCTGGGTTTGAATCCCGACTCTGCCACTTATTGGCTGTGTGATTGTAAACCAAGGAAGTTGTTTGGCTTTCTACTCTTCGGTTTGCTCATCTGTAAAACAAAAATTATAATAACCCCTTGAATTATTCCTTATGAAGCGCTTCAACCAGAGTCAAGCAGGTCATAGGCACTCAATAACATAGCTCTTACTGTCGTCATTATTATTTTAGTTTGGCAGGTCTGTCATGGGCCACTGACTGATGTGATTCCATGTAAGTCCACTTCATAATTATCTGCAATGGCCACCCATAACGTTGGAAGTTTTTTTAAAAAAAATTAATCTTGAAATTTGAAATTTCTTCTTTCTTTTTCCTTGTTTTTAAATTTTTGGTTAACATAGCAAGCATATACAAATTAGATGGAGCTGTAATGAATACCATGGTGACAGTAGTTAACAGTACTGTATTGTATATTTGAAAATTGTGTTGACCATCTGTCTGTCTTCTTTTGAGAAATATCTATTCAGGTCCTTTGCCCATTTTATAACCAGGTTTCCATTTTTATTTTTTTGCTATTGAGTTGTGGGTTCCTTCTACACGCATACCTCATTTTATCATGTTTTGCTTTCTTGTGCTTTGCAAATATGTTGTTTACAAATTAAAAGTTTGTAGCAACCCTGCATCATGCAAGTCTATTGGCACAATCTTTCTAATGGTATTCACTCACTTCATGACTTTCTGTCACATTTTGGATATTCTTGCAATATTTCAAACTTTTTATTATTATTATAGTTGTTATGTGATCTGTGATCAGTGACCTTTGAGAATCATTTGTGAAAGTTAGAGTCAATCGATGAGGCAAATTCCATTGTTGTCTTATTTTAAGTAAATACCACGGCCACCCCAACCTGCAGCAACCACCCCCACCAGTCAGCAGCCATCAACCTCGAGGCGAGACCTTCCAACTGCAAAAAGACTATGACTTGCTAAAGGCTCAGATGATGGTTAGCATTTTTTTTTAATTTTTATTGGGGAATATTGGGGAACAGTGTGTTTTTCCAAGACCCATCAACTCCAAGTCAAGTCATTGTTTTCAATCTAGTTGTGGAGGGCGCAGCTCACTGGCCCATGAGGGAATCGAACCAGTGACGTTGGTGTTATGAGCACTGCACTCTAACCAACTGAGCCAACTGGCCGCCCCAATGGTTAGCATTTTTTAGCAATCAAGTATTTTTAAATTAAGGCATCTACATATTTTAGACAATGCTATTGCACACATAATAGACTATAGTATAGCTTAACACAACTTTTATACACACTGGGAAACCAGAAAGTCAGTGTGACTTGCTTTATTGCAAAATCACTTATTGCAATGGCCTGGACCCAAACCCTCAATATCTTCAAGGTATGACTGTCTATTTTGGATATTAATCTCTTATCAGATATATGGTTTGCACATATGCTCTCCCATTCCATAGTTAGCCTTTTCATTCTGTTGATGGTTTCTATTGTGCTTTTCGGTTTGATAAAATCCCACTTGTCTGTTTTTGTTTTTGTTGCCTGTGCTTTCAGTGGCATATTCAAACAATCATCACCCATACTAATGTCAAGAAGCTTTTTCCCTATGTTTTCTTCTATTACTTTTATGATTTCAGGTCTTACATTTAAGTCTTTAATCCATTTTCAGTTGATTTTTGTATGCGGTGTGAGATGAGTGCAATTTCATTTTTCTACATGTGGAGTTCCAGTTTTCCCAACGCCATTTAATGAAGAGACTGTCCTTTCCTCATTGATAGTCTTGTCAACAGTCAGTTGACTATAATGTGTGGATTTATTTCTGTGCTCTCTCTTTCATTGGTCTATATGTCCATTGTTATGCCAGAAACATAGTATTGATTACTATAACTTTGTAATGTATTTTGAAATCAGAAAGTGCAATGCCTCCAGCTTTGTTCTTGTTCAAGATTGCTTTGGCTATTTGGGGTCTTTTGTTGTTTCATATTAATTTTAGGATTTTTTCTATTTCTGTAAAGAATGTGTTTGGGATTTTGATAGAGATTTCATTGAGTCTATAGATCATTTTTGGTAGTATTGACTCTTTAACAATATTAATTATTCCAGTTCATAAACATGGAATGTCTTTCCATTTACCTGTGTCATTTTTCATTTCCCTCATCAAAGTTTTACACTTTTCAGTGTACAAGTCTTTCACCTCTTTGGTTTAGTTTATTCCTAAGTATTTTATTCCTTTGTGAATAGGATTCTTTTCTTTTACTTTTCTTTTCTTTCCTTTTCTTTGCTTGTCTTTCCTTCCTTCCTTCCTTCCTTCCTTCCTTCCTTCCTTCCTTCCTTCCTTCCTTCCTTCCTTCCTCTCTCTCTCTCTCTCTCTCTCTCTCTCTCTCTCTCTCTCCTTCTTCTTCTCCTTCTCCTCCTCGTCCTCCTCCTCCTCCTCCTTCTTCTTTGATCGTTTGTTGTTTGTGTATAGAAATATGACGGATTTTCGTACGTTGATTTTTATCCTGCAACCTTTCTGAATTCATTTATTCTAACAGCGTCTTGCTGTTTTTGAGTCTTCAGAGTTTTCTACATATATGATAATGTCATCTGCAAACAGAGATAATTTTACTTCTTCCTTTCCAATTCAGATGTCTTTTATTTCTTTTTCTTATCTAATTGCTCTGGCTAAACTTGCAGTACTTGTTAAACAGAAGTGGCAAGAGTGAGCACCCTTGCCTTGTATTGGATCTTACAGGAAAGCTTTCAGTTTTACCCCACTGATTATGGTGTTAACTGTGAGCTTTTCGTGCATGGCCTTTATTGTGTTGAGGAAAGTTCCTTTTATACCTACTTCATCGAGAGTTTTTTATCAAGGATGGATATTGAACTTTGTCAAATGTTTTTGTGCATCAATTACGATGATCATGTGATTTTTATACTTCATTCTGTTAATGGGATATACCACATTGATTGATTTGCACGTGTTGAACCATCCTTGTATCCCAGGGTCATGGTGCGTGATCCTTTTAATGTGCTATTAACTTTGGTTTGTTGGTATTTATTGAGGAGTTTTGCATCTATGTTCATCTGGAATATTGGCCTATGGTTTTCTTTTCTTGTGCTATCTTTATCTGGCTTTGGTATCAGGGTGATGCTGGCCTCATAAAGTGAGTTTGGAAGTGTTTCCTCTTCTTCCATTATTTTGGAAGAGTTTAACAAGGATTGCTGTTAATTTATCTTTGAATGTTTGGTAGAATTCACCCATGAAGCCATCTGGTCCTGGGCTTTCCTTTGTTGAGAGGGTTTTGATTACTAATTTAATCTCCTCATTTGTTGTTGGTCTGTTCAGGCTTTCTATTTCTTCTTGATTCAGTTTTGGTAGGTTGTATGTTTATAAGAATGTATTTGTTTGTTCTAGGTTATCCAATTTGTTTGTATATAACTGTTCATAATAATCCCTTATGATCTTTTTTCCCCCTGAGGCATCTGTTGTAAATGTTTCCTCTTTCATTTTTTATTTTTAAAATTCAAGTCTTCTCTCTTTTTTCTTAGTCTAGCTAAGAGTTTGTTGATATTATCTTTTCAAAAACCAACTCCTAGTTGTTATTGTTGTTGTTTTTCTCCCTATTTTTCTGTTCTCTATGTGATTTACTTGTACTTGAATCTTTAGTATTTTGTGCATTTTGTTAACATTAGGCTTGGTTTGTTCTACTTTTTCTAGATCCTTGAGGTGTCAAGTTAGGTTGTTTATTTGAGATTTTTCCTGTTTTTTAATGTAGGTGTTTATCACTATAAGCTTCCCCGTTAGTACGGCCTTAGTTGCATCCTGTAAGTTTTGATATGCTGTATTTTTTTTTCATTTTTGTTTAAGATATTTTTAAAATTCCCTTTTAATTTCCTCTTTGATCAAATAGTTATTCAAGAATGTGTTATTTAGTTTCTACATATTTGTGAATTTTCTCCTTTTCTTACTGTTATTGATTGCTACTTTCTTTCCATTTAGGATGGGAAAGATACTTGGAATGATTTTGATCTTCTTAAATTTGTTAAGACTTGTTTTGTGACCTCACAGGTGATTCCTCTTGGAGACTGTTTCATGTGTGTTGAGAAGGATGTGTATTTTTTTGTTGAGTAGAAAGTTCTGTACATCTGTTAGGTCCACTTGGTCTGTAGTGTTGTTCAAGCCAGCTGTTTACTGATTTTCTTTCTGGATGTTCTATCCATTATTGAAAGGCTATGGATTTTTGCATGTTGATCTTATAAACCTGTTATGTACTAAATTCTGATTTTTTAGAAATTATTTTTCCATGAACATTTTGGGGGGAGTTGTGATATTTAATTACATAATTTGCAGTAAAGATAGTTCTACTTCTTCCTTTCCAGTTCTCAGGCCTCTAATTACTTTTTTTGTTCTAACTGAATTGATACAATATAATGATGAATAGTATGGTGATATGAAACATCTTTGTCTTTTTTGTTTCTTATTTCTTACATTAGTGGAAGTTTTTAGAGGTTCCTCATAAAATATCCCCATATTTTATGGAGAAAATATATTATATATACATATATTATATAGTATATGCACTGTATTATATAAATTATACATAGATGTATGTTATATATAATATACATATATGTTACATAGTCATTATATTAAAGCTCCATTAATTATTATTTTATTGGATTTCTAAAAATATCAGTGGGTGTTAATTTTTGGCAAATATTACTGTTTTGCAATGTTGAACCGACCTTGAATTCATAGAATAAATCCATCTAGGCATGATGTATTATTTTTTAAATCTAACATTGGATGCTGCTTACTTATATTTTAAGGTTTTTATATTGATATTCATAAGTGAGGTTGGTGGGTAATTTTATTTTTGGATGCAATCTTTGACACGTTTTAGAATCAATGTTATATTTGCTTCATAAAAATAATTTTGAAGTTTTCCTTTGGTTATACTCTGAAATAACTTAAGTAGTTATTGGAATTATTTGACCTTTAAAGATTAGTAGAATTCCCTGTAAAACTATCTGGATCTGGTGCCTTTTTCCTTTTCCTCATTAAAAAAAAAAAAATTAAGTATAATGTACATATTGAAAATTGCACAAATCATAGGTATATATTTCAATGAGTTTTCTCAAATAGAATGTATTTGTTCAATCAGCATTTAGATTATGAAACAGACACTAGCACCCCAGAAACCTTCCTCTTGGTTTCTTCCCACTTCCCACCCAAAAAGAGCCTGGAGCCATTTTATCACAATGCTTTCCAACTAGGCTCTGTATTTTTCTCAGTGGAAACTGGTCTGCTTAGATACTTTTTTTGTCTCCACTGGGGTCAATTTGATAAACAGTATTTTTCTGGATAATTATCTGTTTCATCTAGGCTTTCAAACTGATTTACATAGAACTATACAAACCAGTCTCTTGTGATTTGAAAGTTTGTTCTTTTTTTTTTTTTTTTTTTTAACCTGTTATCTTCCCTAATCCTTAGAAATTATAGGCACTGGGTAGATCTTTCTAGATGTTCCACCAAGATCCATCATGCTACCGGAAATTATAAATCTCCCTGTGTGTGTGTGTGTGTGTGTGTGTGTGTGCAATAGTGTTACTGAACACTTTTCTGTCTGTCTAGCCAGCTAGCTATGTACCTAGCCATCTAACTACTTATCTTGTTATCTAGGCATCTACATGTATTTGGAATGGTGGAGAGAAGAAAGAGCATCAACAAAGCATTTGCAATCCTGACAAAAGCCATGACCGGGCTGTCATTTTCCTGTCCCATGCCATCTTACAACCATGACAGAGAAGCCAAGAAAACTGTGGAGGCGTTGGTCCTGCCACTGAGGAGCTGCTGAAAGAACACCAGGAGCCACCTACCCCCAGAATTCCCGGTGAGATAGAAGCCTCTGTTTTTCTGTGTCACTCCAAGTCAAGATTCTGTTATTTGCCGCTGAACACATTCCTAACTGATACAGAGAATAAGAAAGGCAAAACCAGAAAACTTTACTTGTTAATAGTATATGACTGTTTAAACATAGGAAAATTATCAAAGAGACACCAACTGCCCACCTCCAGAACAGAAATCTGGATGGCAATTACTCAAATCAAGTGCTTACTGCAATGGCCTTTATTTATTTTATTTATTTATTCTTTTTATTTTTTTTTTATTGGTTTCAGGTGCACAAGACAAAGCAAAACTTAGACGTTTATCATTTATATCGCTCACACTGTGGCAATGGCCTTTAGAATAACCATTGTTAAAACAATAACCTGCATGGATGAGTCACAGCATTTTAGATATAATTTGCCTTTTTTCATTTTTGTACAGTGGGGTACAGATTGGTTACATCTTGTACAGATGATAATGGTACATCCTCATAGGGTTCAAAATGCTTAAATAAGATAATCTATATCACAGGGCCTAGGACAATGCTTGGCACATGGTAATATGCCCATAAGTGTTAATGATAATGCTTTAATCATTAACATGAATCGAAACCAGTGTGAGCTACTTGTACTTGAATGGCTAGCGTCTTCTCATCCTGCATTCCCATAAGTCACCTCCTCTGAGAGGCCCTCCTGGCTATTCTATCTAAAGTAGAATCTCTCCCCAGGTATCTCCTGTTTCCTATTGCCCCATCTTGTTAATGAGCTCAGAGACCTTGTCACCATCTGTAAGTCTTTTGATTATTTATTTGATAAATGCATGTCTCCCCCAATAAAATATACCTCCCATGAAAGCAGAGCTCCCAATAACTGGCATAGATTCCATATTCTTTACATTTTTTGAATAAAAAGATGACCAAAAATGTCTAGGAATAGATTAAGATGACAATGCCATTTGGCATAGGAGGGTTGGGCAGAGGTGGCCATTTTTAAAAATATAATTTCACCCACATTTAAATAAAAGTGAAGGTGAGTAAAAATTCTGCCCAGTTCTACGTCTTCATATCAGGCCTCATGGGGGAGGGCTTAGTGGTTTATTATTATTATTTAATCTCTAAAAGTTCAATGAATAGTTATTTATACTAAATGGCCTATGTACCTTTATAAAGTATTGCACAAAGTGTTACCTTTAGGAAAATACTCGTTTTGCATTTGAATAGACATAAAATTTAGCTAAAAATTTTAAAACTAATGGCTTCTTGTAATCATAGATTTAGATGAAATTTTTCATAATTTTTTGACTTTCTGAAGATCCTAGAATTGAGATTTTAAAGTATCCCTATAAAAGTTAGGTTTGGTACCAGGTGAAAGGGAAAATGGAAGTGAAAAGGTTTTAGAGAAAAGGGATGCCTGCTAAGGAATGGAAGAAACCCTTGGACATGTCTGAATGACTGGAGGTGGCCCCATGGCAAAGCCCTGAACTGGTGGGCAGGCAGGAGTATGTCCAGCGCTGCTCTCTGAGGGAAGAGGACCCCCCACCCCACTCTGCCACCCACCTGCCCACCCCATCATCACCACTGAATATGGAATCCAGTGGAGCTCTGCAGGATTTCCCCTCGGGGCTCACAGGTCATGGACTCCAGACAAACAGCATCCTGGAAAGAACAGGAGACCATTTCCTCTTTTTTTCTGCACCTTCCAGAGTATAGTGTAGTAATCAGGCAGTGGACTTTAGCTACCTGAGTTTGAAGGGCATTTCCCCTGCTTACTAGTCATGTCTCTTGGGGCAGGTTACTTTGGCCTCTCTAGGCCCGTTTATTCATTGGTAAAATGGCAGAAACAGCTGAACATATCTCATTGGGCAGTGACTGCCACATAGTAGGTGCTGGATAATTATGAGTTTTATTACCCTCCTTGTAGAAGTTCTCACAAAGTCTCTGCCCGTTTTGACTAGCAAGGGTGGGGGGGTAGGTGCTGGGGTATCCTTTTCTTGGTGTAACTGCTCTGTGGCCTGGTAACTTGTTTTCTAGTTCTGATGGCTATGTGGCTACTGCTGTGGCAATCTTATGTGGATTCTTCAGAGAAGGTTCCAGAATTTCTACATAGTAGGGACATACAGATGGCCATCTTGAAAGAGGGGCTATGTGACTGTTGTTGAACCCGTTTTCTGTTAGCACACTTTCCTTGGATAGGTGTTTGTAGGGTGGGCTGATCTTGTGGTTACACTTGATAACTGGTCCCAGGTTTGTTATGTCTATTTGGAGTACTTGGGGTATTATGGGAACTTATGGGCTGGTCTTCTGGCTATATTTGCATAGCAAGCACTTATGTAGATTATGTTAATTTGTGAGAGTTTTTGAGGGTTGTTTTATAACAAAATCTACAGAGCAAGCACTGATTTTTTGTGTGCCTGAGTATTACATAGGAAGCTTTGCGGAGATGGTGAATTTGGTATTTTTCTGCCCTCATTGGGGTTCATTTTGTTCCTGATTAATTATGCGCGACGTTTAATTTGGCTGAGATTGATCTGGAAAATGGAAGTAGATTTTTGGCGTGAATTACAGAATCAACTTGGTTCATTGCTCCCATTAGGCCAATTGCTGAGGGTGCAATGGTCGATGCTGGGGACAGGCTGCTCTCTTTCTCCCACCCATCGAAGAAGCCACACCATGGGTGGCCACAAGCTTAAGGTTTAACCCTGGGGATGAAGGACTAGGGAACTCAAGTGGACCTCAGGTCCGAGCAACAATCCATCATGGCTTCTGGAGTGCTCACGGCCACCTGCTCCCCCAGCAATGGTGTGTTGTTTGCATTTCACTCCATTGTGACCGAGTTCCCACATTTCCTCCAATATTATTTGTATCTTTTTAAAGGTAAGTTGCTTTGTTCTTGTGCTTTGTCCATGTTTGTGATGGGTTTGCTTATTCTTAAGAGTTCTTTGATTATGGAAATTAACCGTTACACATCTTTATCCAGTCCCCACGTCCATCTGTATTTTTATGATTAAATCTTTGTCTAGTACTTCCGCTCCCCTTCCCTTGTGGCTTTTGGATCTTACATCATGCTTAAAGAGGCCTTCTATAAACCAAGGTTTTAACTGTAAAAACTCACTTTTAAAGGACCGTGTTGTAGTTAAACATGTGATTGATCCATACTTTCATTTGTGTATGGAATGAGGTAGGGATCCAGCTTCAATTGTCCCCCAAATGGCTACCCAGTTGTTTCAACATTTCCATTTCATAGCTTTTGTTCCATCCCCTCCCCCAAGCTTTAATGAGGTGTAATTGACAAAACTAAGATAAAGTGTAGTGATTTGATACATGTATATTGTACCCTATTTCTCGAGTAACGTTACTGCGTTCTGATTTTAAACCCTACATTCTTAAACGTCCCCCACATAACTGAGTCCACACCTTACAGCTGGACACAGAACCACACACCTACCACCTATTTTGGGGAGTTGGGGTAAACAAACACCCCAGGGTGTCAGCTGGCAGTTTTGCAGAGCAGTGAAGGTCGAGTGTCGAGTTGTTCGAAGGGCCCAGTGGTTGTCCATGGGGGAGAAAGAACGTGTGGCCTTTCTGTATTGTCTGCAAATGCTTTTCAGAAACCCAGAGATTAGGTCAAGAAAATGGTGCGAGTTTCACCCACTTCTAGCCTTGGGGCCTTGTCCCCTGGGGCCTCCCTCGATGGAGGCCGACACCACCAGGCCGCAAGTGGGTAGAGCAGGTGCTTGCCGGAACCGCAAGTAACACACAGGAGTCGCATCTTTTGCTCACATTTAATTTTTATTTTGATTTTTTTTAATGCTGCACAACACAATATTTATTTCATTTATTTCTGTTTGCTGCTGTTATTTTACTGACTTAAAGAGAGAGGGAACTTTTGTGGCCTTTTTTTCTTTTTCTTTTCTGTAGGCCGCCTTAAGCTTTCTAAATTTGGAATACTTAAGCAAGCTGAAGGGAACGGGGGGTTTCGCAAAATCACTCAAGGGGGAAGGAAAGGTTGCTTTGTTAACCATGCCCTATGGTGGGTGATCAACGGCGTGCACAATTACGGCTCACTCTTAATGAATCGTGCTTAAGGCTTCAGTTAAATTTGGGCGTTCCCTTCTTACAGCAGCTCGTACTGGCGGAGATGCATGCGCTGGATGATGTCACGGCAGTCGTTGAACACACGGCGAATGTTCTCGGTGTCCACAGCGCAGGTGAAGTGGGGGTAGCAGTAGTGGCGCCCATCTCCACTGGCAGTGCTGATTCTCTGTGGTGCAGGCAGACAGAAACACGTCAGTGCCACCTTTCCAAGGATCCCTCCCCCACCTCCCCACGGTTGATGGGGACAGCTACCAAGGACCCTTGACCAGCTACTGGTGTTATGTTGAAACAAAACCAAGGGGCCCAAAAGCTAAAATTCGTACTGGCTACCAGTGAAACAAAACTGAAGAACTGGATCGTTTTATCCCCACGTGTAGAATTAAGAGTTACATCCCCAAGAGACAGAGAACAATCAAAGAGAGACCTAAAGACAGTCTATACTCACCAGAAACTCATCGCGGATGAAGTACTTGGCCCGGGTCACGCGTGGGTCCTCTCCGGGCTCAGGAGTAGCTAGGAAGAAGGTAAGTTTTTCGTTAGGCCAGGAAATTAAAAGGACAGGGCAGAGCTAGAGTGCTATGGCACTGGAGGCCCTGAACCTGGTGGGTTTCTCCATATGCAAAGGTGTTAATAAGATTTGCTTGCTTTCCCCACAGATCTTTCTACTTGGCGAGTTTTCCCTAAATGAACCTTCAAGAACGGGTATTTTCAACACAGACACCACTATAAAACGGATGAGCTGAATGTGCGCCCACCCGTGGCAGAAGGTCCACATACCATCCTCGGGAGTAGTGTAGCGAGCAAATTCTGGAAAGTAGTCCTCAATTTTCGATTTCCCAGCAAGGACTTTCTCAGCGAGCAGGTCTTGCTTGTTGAGGAACAGAATCACAGAGATGGTGCGTAGCCATCTAACGACACAGAGGGATGCAGGGGTAAGGCTCGGGAGAAGAAAGCCTTTTTTCTGTAGGGGCCCATGCTGACCCGACTCCACTTCCTAATGGGGCAAACTTGGGGCGGGAGAGCTCATCAGGCTGGCGGGACCCCAGGGTCCCCACACCCACCTGTTGTTCCAGATGCTCTTGAAGAGGTTCAGAGCCTCCTGCAGGCGGTTGGTCTGGTTGTCCTCCCGGATGACCATGTTGTAGCTGCTGCTGGCCACCACGAAGATGATGGCAGTCACATCTTCAGCACAGAAAGCAAAGGCAATGCGGGTTAGGACAAAAGCAACCCTTCACAATTAAAAAGGCAAAACGACCTTAAAGGGGGAGAAGCTGTGGCTTCCGTACCATTGAAGCATTGGATCCATTTGCGGCGCTCATCACGCTGGCCACCCACGTCAAACATGCTGCGGGAGAAAGGACACATGGTCACTGCCCAGGGTGAACACTGGCCTACCCTCTACCTGCCAGCGGCAAGAAACCACGATCACCTCGGTGCATTCACAGAGGCCCCTTCACTTACTGGAAGTTGACTTTGTCCACCTGGAACTTGGTCTCAAAGATTCCAGAGGTCAGGACGCGGCAGCGAAGCAGGTCCTGTAACAAAATCTAAGTCAGCGGGTCTCAGCCAAACCAACTGAAATAGGAAGAGCCACCAATCTGCAGCACACAGCTTGACGAGGTGGGAGAGAGGGCTCGGAGGGCACCCCGACTGCGAGAACCTCCACGTACCTGGTCGCTGGGCACATAGTCAGCCTGCTTGATGACATCGATCTTGTCCAGGAAGCTGGGAGGGAAAGAAAGACACACGGGGGTGAGGAGAGCTTACGCCAACTTAGCCGCCATTCCCGCCTCTCTACCAAGTCAAGCAAAATGGAAATGACCGTCCCACGGTTCAGTCAATGCGAGTTTTGCTTGTGTCAGTTACATTTCGGACTCAAAGCTTATGCCTTAGAAAGGTTAGAGCAAACAGAATTTCGGAACCTGGGCCTGAGGCCTGCAGGTATATCACAGGGCATGGGAGGGGCTCTGGTCTTGCTTTAATTTGAAAAGGTTGGTTCTGGGCAAATCAGCCAGCAGAGGGTATGCAATCATGCCCATTCGGTTCTGTGCCACTTGGTAACGATTGACTACAGAAATTTTCAAGTGTTTGGTTATGACTAAAATGGAAGGCAGTTTGAAAAGTGTACACTTCATGTCAGTCAGTGTTGTTTTAAAGTAAAACGGCACGCTTCCAAGGAAGGATGTTTTCCCCCAAGGGACTAATGAAAATGGCATTGTTTGAGTTACTCAGAATGGGTATTCCTTCCTTCTACCTTTTAAGAATGTCACTCATTAAAGAGAACAAAAGAGGGTGACACAAAGGGGCCCTTTCTGCCCTAACCACACTGCACAGGAAACAAGCACAAAGTTCCCTTCCGTTCCATTTGGTCCATGAAGTGAAACACTCCAGATATGAACCCTGTAGTTTTGAAAGAACCTCAGGGCCATCCAGGTTGTTGGTCCTTACGTGGCAGGGGGCACAAACAGGGGGGAAGCTGGGGTCTCAGACTCTCACTAGTAACAGAAACGCCTCTCAAGAAAGCACTGTTTTCCATCTCCCTCTCCACAGCCATGCCTTTTCCTGATGCAAAAAGTATTTTGCTTGTGTTGCTCGACTAGACACACCGTTAGGAAAATGACTTTTGAAAGATTGGATTAATTTAATTAATATGGAAAAGTAACGTTAAAGCCAGCTTTTTTTTTTTTTTTTTTTTTTGGGGGGGGGTTGGAATTGTCTTAAAGTGGGCTAATCAGAAAATCCCAAAGGGAGAAAAGTCTATTTAAAGAAATTCTGTAAGTTTTTTCCCTCCTTCCTTTTTACCAGTTTAGAGTTAGTCTGGCTTAGAGGATATACTAACTTGCCCAATCAGTCTTACATTACAGCACCAGTCCAGAAATAGCTCCCCAGCCGCCCTGGCCTCCAGCATGTTGCCATGGTAACAGAACCACAGTTCTATAAATAGATCAGCACCAAATCTTGTGAGAGAGACATCTGGAAAAGGGCCAGCCAAACCCCAGCTCAACAAATAAAAATAGGCAGCTTGAGAAATGGGCAAGGTACCAGTATCTCAACTTTAACATAAAGGCACTCAGACCAGAAACACACTGGTGCGTGCCAATGCAGGGCGGTTGGAATGCTCGGGCCAGGGAAGGCGCTTTACAAGTTAAGTTCTAAGCTACACTGCTCGCTTTTTCTGAGTTTCCTTAAAACTTTGCATAAACTGTGCAAATGTTGCCATTTGCAGATAAAGTTGTAGGAGTGATTTAATGTTGCATTTAAGAAAAAAAAAGCTTTTATATACAGTGGCAGATTTAAAAAAACAAAAAAAAACAAACCCAACAACCTGGCCTAACTACTCTTAATGAAACTTTCGCCCTCCCCCCTCGGGGAGCACTCAGAACCCTCCTGATCTTGTACCTCGACTTCTGACTTGGATCCAAAACACAAAACGCAAACAATTCCAGGATTTCCATTTGTTTTGCATTACTATAATTAGCACTTCCAGCTTTTAGTTTAAACTTTTGAGAAAATCAGGGACTTTGTTGAAGGGGTGGGGGTGGGGGTCGCAGGGACTGGGCAAGATGAGACTGTTTTTCTGTCCCTGCTGAAAATACACAAGCTTGTCTACTAAACACTATGAAGTAGCCACATACATGACAATCAATAACAACCAAATGCACTTCCTATGGGAAGACAGGAAGGGCCAGGAAGAATAAACTGACTGCTGGGCTCCACAGACCCTAATGCCAGCCTGTGTGATTTGGGCGGGGGGGCGGGGTCCCTAGGATCCCAGGGAACTTGCTGTTAACCTCTTCCTCCTTCCGATTTTCTCCATTGCTTTTCACAATTTGTCCCTGAGGCTCGGGGCTCCTGAGTAAGGCAATTTTAACTTTTTGCGAGCCAGCCTGGTACCTTGGTCCCAGTTACCTAATATTTTCTAGAGCAAAATCATTTGCGTTTCGACTGCTTACATCACAAAGAACTGTTGCCCCCTCATCCCCAAGTCACAGAAGAGACTGACTTCGGAGCAGCCAAGCTGAGATCACACAGTACATTTCTGTGATGTCAGCACCATCGCACTGTTCTGGCCCTTGCCATCGTACATGTATTTGCTGTCATGTACAGAGTGAGGGAGGTCGTGAACTACTGAAAAGGCAACTCCCCAGATGTTCTCACTTCCACTAGAAATGGGAGGACACCGTGGCGGGAAACACCCTTGAATTAAGGCCCAATGTAAATGAATAAATTAAGCTAAAAAAGAATTCAACCCAAAACCCAGCTCTAGATAAACAGAGTCTAGTAATGTGGGCCCCTGGTGGCTACTGCAGTCACTTACCTGACAGCAGAAATGGCAAAGCAATCATCAGCTACCAAGGAGGGAGGAGGCACATTTTTGTGATGTTTTAAATTACAGCAATAAAATAAAATATTTTTACATTATCCAAAGTATGAGAGCTGACCTATCTCCCTAAATGCTTAGGGGTCAATTCAATTAATTAATTCATGCTAATGCATGACGAACGTCACTCTACTGCAAGTAATCATCATTTTGCTCTAACAGGCATTAATTGTTTATATAAAATAACGTCACTGCACTAAAAAGTGCAATTAAGGGCTTTGAAAAACAAATGAATCGGATGAGAACTTTCTAACTGCAGGTGGGAATAAACTGGCTGGCTGCTATGAAAAGAACTCATTTGCAAGTGACTTTAAAAGCAGGGTTGGAAGTGGCGCCAACCCCCCTCCAGTCCTACCGCCCTCCAGTCTTGAGGGTCGTGTGCCTGTGGAAAGGTTACTTACTACTGGGCGCAGTCAATCAGCTGGTACTCGTTGGAGCGCTCATAGCAGGCGCGGACGCCTTCATCCTCCCACAGAGCCTTGGCGTGCTCGTAGAATTCCTGAAGATGGACACAGGGAAGACTGTTGAAAGATAGGAGCCTGCACCCCAGTCAGGGTCAGTCCTGAGGACTGTGAGACCACAGGTCTCCATGCGTGTGACCAACAGCTGCTTCCCAGGGGCGCGCCAAATTAGGGGATTAAAGCACAGGAAGAACCTTCGTAAGATGTGCTGGGGTTCAATTTTCCTTCAAGGAAAATGAATTTTACCAAAAGAATAGTATGATTGGGAATTGCTGGCCTGGTCAGCACCTGTCCTTTCGGGAAGGGATGGAATAGGAAGAAAGGAAGGAGCCAATAAGCTCCGAGCTGTTGTAAATTACAGTCGGTTACAGTTCACATTTCACTGGGACATGAAAACATTTTAGTTAAGTGGGGGCAACCTGCCCTTACAAGGAAAGGTTTCCCCACAATGTGAATTCAGCAGGAAAAGGATTCAAATTAGGTAGAACATCAAGTTCAGATGTCAGTAGAAATAATAAAAGGTGTGGTCTTGATTCATTTTTAACAGGCTGCTATTTTTCTATCAGAAATATAGAATCCTAGTTCATGAAAAAGCCTGTGCATTGCATTACGTACATCATGTTTACTGCTTGAATTTTTTCCAAAGGCTATTTTAAAAAATGTACCTAACCATACTTATTAATACTGCCTTTCCGCTAGTGTAAGCCGGCAGCCAAACCCATTTAAAATACACAAATTCCCATGGAAGCCTGAAAAAAGGCAACAATAACTCATTGTTTTAACTGTAGACAAGTCTTTTCCTTCTGGGCTGTATAAACTCGCACATCTTCCCAACCTGTTTCCCGTTCCTCTCATAAACTATTCTTTCCCCACAAAGGGGTCAAAACGTATATGCTTGATTACGAGCTTTTTTGCGTTCCCTAAAAACAGTTTTTATGGAGCGGACAAATCTTTGTAAACAGTGTCATGCACGCCAACCAGGACGCACAGAAGAAACTTCCTGAGTTATGATTTAGGTGAAAGTCTTTTCTTGTTTTAAATAATGAGAAAAGAATTCTTTTCACTTGCCCCCAGGCAAGGACTGATTCTAGAAAAACCTCAGTACAGGTTAAGTGGTAAAATGTTTAACATGAGAACGGCTTCCATTTAGAAAACCTGAGAGCTGGCCCTTCACTCCTGCATCCCTCGGGATCTTAGGGGACTTTCAGTCACCAATTAACATTTGCACCACACCGAACACACCGCTGTCATATGTGTATGAAGGAAAAACTATGGGTGCCACAACTCATGACCCTCATAAACACTGACAATCTAATCAAGTGAGATGTGTAGCATTAAAGTGTGACATTTACTTGTGGGGACGGGTCAGCCCAGATTTACGGGGGTGGGGTGGGGCATGGGGGAGAGAGAGACAGAATTGGGGCTCACCCGACTTGAGCCATGCCCTAATGAGCTGTAGTTGTTTTTCTAACATCAAGGATCCTTATGGAATTAGCTTTTTCCTCAGAATCACGATCACTGAAATGTGTTTTGCCGGAAGTGTGGCTTGGACACAGGTGTCCCTGGGGTTCCTGTGTGACAGACAGCTGTCTGTGGCACCGGGGAGGGGCTAGGGCGAGAACACAATGCCAGGGCGGGGCTTACGGGAGGGAAGTCAAAGTCGGGCACGTTCATCACGCTCAGGATGTAATCCACTCTGAACTGGTTCTCGGGGTTGGCCAGCTCCACCGGGGGCACCAGGTTACTCATGGCAGCCACGATTGTCTGCAAAGGAGCGAGCGAGCGGTCAGAGGGCAGCGTGGTTTGAAAGGGCAGCTACTAGGGGGTGAGAGAAAGAAGCAGGCACGTACTTCAATGGCCTCTTTCAGGTTGTTTTTGATGTCCTGCACTTTGGTGGCCTTCTCACTACAGTGGGATTAAAAAGAAAACAACATCATATTGCATCACGTTGGCCAACAGTGTCGCTTTAGTCAAGAGATCCCAACTAAAAGCATAGTATTCTGTTCTTGAAGTAGTGGGCTCAGATCGGTGCAGAGATTGGAGGTTCCCGAATAAAGGTGGTTTCAAATGACTACTCCCCAATTCTGCCCCCCGGGGCCACACCAGATTGGGGCCAATTGGCAAACCGGCATCCAATAGTGATCACGGTTACTGTACCAGAAGTTGGACCCTGTCACTATTTCAGATGGGGCCCCCTTGCTTGAAGCCCCCACCACACACCAAGGTTTCCTGAGTGTCAGCATCTGTTTGGTGTGATGTCGCTGTGGCTTGGCAGGAAGCCCCCTGGTTCCCCTAGGGGGTTCCTAGGTCACTGGATTAGTGGACTGAATGCAGGTGCTGGTGGCAATTAGATTCAGGGCTTTGTGGCCCTGAGTATTGACTTGTTTACCGAGTCAATGTGTCTCTCACTGCACCCAACAGCAGTGATGGAAGGTTCAAGTTAATGTCGTTAGTACACATTGATCCTTCCGCGTGAATAGGAATAAGATTCTGGCCGCGGAAGTTTTTATGGTCTGGGGCTTTTGTGTTGAGGGGTGAAAGGGGTGTCCCCACCTCTTTAACTAGAGGTTAGAGGTTGTGTCAACTTTAAAATTTTCCTTTTAACTTGCACACATTCCAGTATGGTCTCTGTGCAATGATCCACACTCAGCCACTGGTAAAGGCCACACCCTTTGGCTTCTAGGGTCCCCGATGGAATGTTTGTACCCCATTACATCACGTGACACGCTGTGTCTTTCACGAACTGTGTTCGTTAGAACTCAGCCACGGAGCATCCTTGAGCATATGTTCACAGGGGGTAAGAAAGGACCCCCTAGCTTGGGTATAAATCTTACCACGTCTATTGCCCCACCTTGCATCTTGGTGTTTGAGTGGGGGGTAAGGTACCAACCCACACACACCTGTGTATTAGGCTCTGGGACATGGCTATCAACCTCAAGAGGAGGAAACTGAGGCTGAGAGAAGAAAGTCTGAATCACAGAGGCAGGAGAAGGGACAGTTTATCTTTCTCTTACTGTGTGTAATTTCTAAAAGAATCTCTTGAGATTCCCAGTTTTGGAAGCATTCACTTGGTTGATTTACCAAGAGTCATGGGATGGAGGCCATAATCCCCCAGGAGTAGAACGACAGAACATGAATGTAGCAGAAATGCGAAAGGGGTTAACAGCAGTTACAGCCTGCCAGAGTGGTTAGCAGGGATGGGGGGGCGGGGGGGGGGTGTGCTCCCTGCCAACAGGGCTCCTCCCCCCCCCCAAGAACCTGGCCTTTCCTGTTTCAAATTATAATAGCTAATATTCCCTGAGCATTTTCTTCTTTCAAGATATTTGCACATTTATTTGAGGGGTGGGCCCTCATTTGCTGAATGATCTCACTTCATCCTTTTTCCAGGATCAACCCTCTTCTGGTTAAATTGGCCCTGGAGACTATGCTATCAGAATAAGCAGCTAGTTTGGTGGTGCTGTTCTTTCTCATCAGCGTGGGGTGTGTAGGTTTCGGGGTGGGGGATGACAGATGATACCAGGAACCCCCCTCCTGGCTATTTAAATCCAAGTGCTGCCTGGGTGAGGGGAACTTGAGCAGACATGATTGGTCAGAGGCCTGGTGCAAACCAGGGGTGTGGAACCCATGCCCCGCTCCGCGGTCTGACTCTGGCCCCCGGACTCTCATGGCAACTACCTGACCCCTTTGTGTGTACAAGGGGCCCTTTCTGAAATCAGGACCAGCCAGACTTGAAGCTATAGTCTCAGATTAATTATTCATATGTTAGGAGTTTAAAAGGACGGGTACGAGTGCCCCTAATATCACATAAGGATTCAAATTCACCTAAGACCCCATAGGACAAATCCATTCCTAGTCATTACAAACAGGCTCCATTTCCATGGTAAAGGGAGCCAGTAACCTCTGGTTTTAAGGTCCCACAATAGTTAAGATTAGCTATTTCTGGGTATCAAATACCTAAAAGTACGTACCGCCAGAGAAAACTATTTCCAGAAACGAGGTTTTTTTCATTCAGCTTGATTTTTCGGTCTAAGTAGTAGTATGGTAATTGGAAAAGTTCCAGTCTTAAATACGGATATTCTGAGAATGTGTTCAGTGTTCATCTATGTTATGTGAATGGGTGTGGGAGTATATCAAGTATAAAACCAACTAAAAAAGAAATCTAAAATCTAATTCGGGTGTGTAATACTAAGACATAAAATTCTGCCATTGAAGCAATTACTATGTAGATGGAGATATTATACTGGGGACTGGCAGGTTTATCATCATTTTTACTATCGCTTAATGAATTGAACGTTGACTGTGAAATTCAGAGGCAGTTCCTCAGATATCTCTAAAGCCAAAATATGTATCAAATTCTAGAATCCTGATGGACTGTGAAGAACTGGGGCAGGGGCTGGAAGTACTTTCAGGGTATTGTAGCTCCCCTCCTCCCCCACCCCTCTATGTGTAAAGCGGAGGCGCTGGGTTCAAATCATAAGCCTCCCCCCCTTCAGCTAAGTGGAAGGGGAGGCTGTGTTGTACTAAGTTTCATCCAGTTCTGTACCTTATCTTTGCTTTTGTGGGGAAAGACAGACAAAAGAAGAAAGACAGAAGACAGACGCAAGATACAGGGACTGCTGGGGACATGCAGAGAAGTTTTATTTATCACGCATGTTAATACTTATATTTACTTGCAGACAGTCACAGATATAAGTGCAGGCAGGTGTTAGTAGGGTTCAAGGGTCTAGCACAGCATCTAGCACACAGTAGGTTGTTCAATAAGGACTTGTCATTACTTCTCAAATGCCAACTTTTGGTACAGTAAACTGACAATTAGTCACTTACTACATAGATGCCTATTTTTTATTGTTGTTACACTACATTTTTACCAGTTAAGGATTTCACTTTTTTTGGGGGGGTGTTATTTTTGGTGGTTTTCTGTTTTTTTTTTGTTTTTTTTTTTTTTTTAATCTTTAGGTTTGGTGGTAGGGCCCCATTTCCCCTCCCCCACAACAGAATAGTATTCTTATTAGAAGTTCCTAAGATAGGGCAATTCCAGCATGCAAAGTATGATAGGACAGAGCCGGGAAGAGGAGAAACTGTAGCCATCATCTAGGGATAACATATTCTAAAAAAAACAGACGAACAAACATGTGTCAGTTACTTTGTCCCCGACCCCAAAATCCTTTGCCCCTCCCCTCCCCGGCCACAGAAGCCATTTCTTCGAGATGCCCTAGGCTAGATCGATGGCCCTGCATGGTCTCATGAGAAACAGCCGCCCAATGACTGCATGGATATGCAAGCAGCGCTGGAGTGGGTTACCTGGCATGCATGCGTGCGCGGTGGGGAGTGGGGATGCAGGAAGTGGAAAAAAAATTGGTAATGAATGGGAAAAAAAGATGGATGCCATCGTTAATTTCCTACCCACTAGCTAACACAAAGTGCCTTGGATTAAAATTAATTTGAGAACTTTTAAAAGACCAAGAGGCTTTTTGAGATCATTCTTAATGACTTCCGGCAGGGTGCCGAGCATGTTTTCTCCCCCAAATTAAGGAAGGTGTGCACCACATATTTTAAGAGAGGAATAGAAACTTTTTTCCCCAAGGAGGTCTGAAATTTAAAAATCAGACCAACCACTGGGTGGATGGAATTTAGTAATTTTAAAAACAAGTAGCAGATTCAAATGGGGGGGGGGGGAGCTGGGCTGGGGACTGGATGGGAGAGAAACCATATGGAAAAACATCAATTCTTAAAATCCTAAACTGACCATCTAACGCTGAAATCTGTAACTTTCCCCCAGCTGGATCTAATTAGACTTTAAGATGGCCCCCCAAAAATTGTTTTGCACTTTACTTGCTGTGAAATGTTATGAAATTGTTTATGTGTCACTTGCAAACGTATGCCAAGATGGATGATGGCCCTTAAATGACTCTTTTCTGCCCTCGGTTTCCCAATATGATCTTCATGTTTGTTTGTTAAGAAGTTTTTCTGGTTTGAATGTGCCTACCCATCGCTGTTGCTCCTGGCAGCTTGCGGGTCCTCTTCGCCGCCCCTTTTAAAGAGAGATTGACAGCTCACCTAATCTGCAAGGCACCGCGATTTCACCAAATCCCCACCCAGCCTTTCTCCATTCCTTAACAATCAGCCGCCATCCCTCAATTCTTAGGTCGCCTTTCTGGCTAACTTGGACTGTGTCTCCTGGGACTGCGGGCCTTGGAGGGAAGAATTCCACACCTTGGCTACAGCGTTAGCTGAGCCCTCAGGAGACTCTGGTCGGGGACAGGAGGGACCGATAATTATTTTCTTGTGCTTTCACTAAATGTACATGCATTAGGGGAGCTTAAGACCTGCTGTAGCTCACAGTTCTCCTGAGGATATCACCTGTCTCTTCTGAGGCACCACCTCAGGCTCCCCATGCTCCCAGGTCCCAGTCCTCAGTGTTTATCTGAACACATGGACACGGGCGGCTTTTGCCCATGTCTTTCCTGGTGTAATAATGACCTCCCTTCCTGCAGCTGGGAAACTGTAAAATGTTTGTATTTATAAATAACGATTCCCCATCAATTGTTATCAATTAAAACTGTGCTTGGATTGTGAAAAACAAACCAACAACCCCCCCACCCTGGCAAAAAAAAAAAAAAAAAAAAACCCTCTCAAAACCCCATCTTCACAAATGGTAAGAATTCCTCCTTGGAGGTGGGAAGGGAGGGGGCAGCATGCCTAGGCTTTCTATGGTTTTGGAATTAATTAGCTTATTAGCTCAACCAGTGTTAATGGCACTTTTTTGGTTTTTTTCTGGCACTCAATGTAAGGAAGAGAGTTAGCTTTGCGTTAGGAAAACCCGAATTTGACCTCTATTTCTGAAAGTCAGATTAGAATTCCAAGTTTCTCTACAAACGTCATCGGCACGGCAGTCTGCGGATAGTGAAGGCAAGTTGAATAGCTCAGCCTGGCACTAAGGAAAGCACACATTTACGGGAGGAGGAAAAGACCCCACACCCATTTGTGGACAGATGTCACCATTTCACAGGGAATTCCTGGTGAAGGAAACCGCTTTTGTTGCAATACCGCAGTGAGGAAAAAGAAAGAGGGAGGCTCGTCGGACAAGACAAAAATAAGGTTTCTAGACTCACATGAAGAATTCCCGCCTGTTACTTTCACAGGCTAAATTTAACGTCCTTGGAGATTACCTGTGGCTTCCTCTACAAAGCAGGCAAACTGGGAATGTCCCTTCCTCTTTTTAAAAAGAAAACAGAAAAGAGAAGCTCTGGTTTAAATGCCTCGTCTGCATTAGACGGGCTCACTGAGGGTGGAGAATCCTCTCTCTAAAAATTAAAAAAACTTAGGGTGACCTGTAGAGCAATAAAACTTGAAGTGGATTATTTCAGGGATGTCCTATCTTCCATCAGACTCGAGCTAAGGTAAACAGTGGCT
Organism: Rhinolophus sinicus; assembly: GCF_036562045.2. Taxonomy (NCBI): domain Eukaryota; kingdom Metazoa; phylum Chordata; class Mammalia; order Chiroptera; family Rhinolophidae; genus Rhinolophus; species Rhinolophus sinicus. Next base: position 19,793,014 of record NC_133762.1, read on the forward strand.
GCTGCATCCTTTTAAAAATGCTAGCCACGTCCAGTTTCAATCAAAATATTTATCTAGAGGGGACATGTTCAAATTAGTTTTGCTTAACTAGCCTCATGAAGAAGCACTCCCCGGCAAGTTGCAGGGGGAAAAATTATGCAAGATTTTTCTTTAAATGATAATTTCATATAGCTAAAAGTCTGTTTCAGACTTTTTGTTTATTGACCGATGGCCATCGCTGGTGGCGGAACTTTACTGAAAGGTCTGTAAGCAATTAAGAATTTCAGAATTGGTTTCTGAAAAATGAAGGTGACTTGTTTAATAGCACATATGTGCTTACTGATAACTCATCGAGTCAATCATAAAATTGGTATAACAGCCTATCCTTCTGAATTCATGGTTAAAGCAGTCGAAACTAAAACGTCCCTTTGTATGATGTCATTTTTCTCTTACCTTCCCCATTATTTGATCTAAAAGATTCTAGAATTTTCCATCAAGAGCTGCCTTCAGCGCAGTTCTTTTACCTTTGAAAGGTAGTAAAATTCATTGTTTTCCCAGTGCTCAGTGCATAGTAGGCGACAGGGGTTTTAAACTACTTTTTTTGGTGCATAACTGAATTAAACTATGCCACCTTGACTCAGTCTCCCCTTTTGAAACTACAGGGAATGCAACTAAGGAATACATTTTCAACTGAATCCAGGTTTAGGAAAAGGAATGCAATTCTAAGCAGCTAGTAGTAATTGCGAACTAGTGCCTTCAGCTGTCTGTAACCTGGCAAGGTTACCTGCTCTCACCCCAGTGAAAACAAAGGCTGGTAAACTTATAGCTAGGGTCTGGGGAGAAAAGTAAACTCCCGGGTTACACGAGCGCTCCCCTCCGTTTGGGTCCTGCATGGCAATCATGACCCATGTTTTTCTTTTAGATCCCTAACACATGCACGCTCTTTTTAAATCTTATTCTCACTGCGGTATCGTCACAATGTCCTATACCAAGATGCCTGGAAGGACGTTTCAAAGGCAAAAATGTCCCTTGATCCCGTCCGAAGTACCTAACTCCCAGCCTTTCCATCACTTAAATGTCTCCTTTTTGGTTTCTTTAGGCAAGACTATTGATTTTTAAAAAGGGAAACAATGATTTGCTCATAATATGAATTCCAAAGGGGGGGGTGAGGAGTAATTATTAACAAGGGCTGTCTCTTCCAGCTTTATGTATGAGATTATTGAAACAATGTTTCCCTAATAATTTAAAACATCCTTCACTAGTTTATTGCATGGAAATCTGCTGGGGGGTTGGGGGGGGCGCCTCTCTACAGTGGTCAGTATCGCTTGACTAAGGGTTGGCCACCACTGGCGTCAGCCCTGTGGGAGACCCACTGCAGCAGACCTGTCACAGGGCCACCAGGCGCTATTTTCCCGGGGAAGGGAGTTTATTTATTTTTTTTTAACCAGACTGGTGCGCTTTACTATTATTACTATTATTATTTGTTCCTGCACCAAAGATTAAAGGGAGGGGTGTGGGGAGACAGTCCCTAAAGAGCTCTTCCCAGGATTTTCTAGTATGTAGGCTGAAAAAATTAAGTGAAAACTGGCTGCCCAGCCCCCCAAAGCGACCTGGACTTCCTAAAGGTTGGTATGAAAAGCGCTCCTGTCCCTGTGCCCTGGCCCAGCTTTGACACTTACTCTCCATTAAAACCATTTACATGCAGGATCCTCATCTGCTTCACAATGGTGCTTTTACCAGATTCTCCAGCACCTAGAAAATGAAAGTAAGTCTCAGGTTATGAAGGAGGCATCTCACACACTTGGGGCTGCGAGAGGGACTGCTGTGTTTGCCACAGAAGCAACACACACAAACAAACCAAATAACAGACTTGCAATTTTCTTTGACATTTCGACGCATAGAAAAGGAAATATCCAACTCTGTGTCTACCTGCAGTATTTCACCATCAGAATAACAAACAAGAATTAAAGCTTTTGCTGTTTTTCAGGTGTTTCCCCCCCTTTTGGTTGTTTTAAAATTCGGGGAGGGGGGAGAAGAGGCAAAGAGAAGGAATGACGCAATTTTGTCATGGGGGGAATTGAACTTCTTAAAACCTGAGAATTCACTGGTAAATTGTCCGCATAAATGTACAGAGACACGTAATTCATTGTTTGTCAGATTTTTCATGGTTAAAATACCCAGGATTCACAAACAATATACTGCAGTCCCCTCCTGGTCAGCACTGACGCAGCACCTCCCTCCTAAACATTGTCACAAGGCAGCCGCTTTCGGGGCAGGTCTCTTTCCCTTTGGGCTACTGGAAAATCAGCCCCTCCAACCGCAATATTACATGTTATCCAATTAGCCATCCTCCTTTCCCGCAAACCGTGTCTTTCCAAAGATAAATTCTCTCTGGATTCAACAACCATGTTATGCAGAGTGAGGGGAGATGGCAGACCACCCATTATCTGTCACCTTCTCAAAAAACACATTTTAATATCAAATATAGTGTTTGAGAACAATCATATTAACATGCAGCAACAATTGAGGTGTTAAAAGGATAAGACTTTAATCATAAGGAAAAATATTCCTGGAAACCACTGTTTTCAAAGATTTCAAGCCCTTCCCAACTAAAAGAGTAAGAAGGCGCACATGCCTCCATTTTAAATCACCTTTCATTTGTAAAAATATAAACACACACATATTCCCACCAAGCTAGGAGGAGGATTGCTATTTATTTGCAAATGAACGTTCTCGCCAACAAATAATCCTTGTGTGAACCACTGTTTGCCCTCCTCCCACACAAACCTGTTTGGTTTTTTTACCCTTCTTTTTCACTTTTAATTTTATTGTTTTGTTTTACTGCCCAGAGAGCAAAGCATTCCTCCTCCTCTTGCTTTTTCACAAGGCTGTAATCAATACCTGTAAGTTAAAATTAGTTTCCACAGAAACACTGATTTCAAAGCAAACACTATCTTAATGAACCCAACTCTCAGAAATTAAAATATTAAAGGCACTATTAAGAGATTCCATGAAAACATAATATTAATCAGAATCTCCAACCTCCTTATTTCAGAAGTGTTAGGATGTGTTATATCTTTCACAGGCACAAACAGATCTGTGCCTCAGTTTCCACATTTATGAAATTAGGGAATTAGGCTGAAAAATTACTGCAAGATCTTCTGTGGTACTGTAACTCAGTATTTGTCATTAAATTATGATGGATTAAGAAAGGATTTGGGGTACCATTACTTGGGGGGGGGCGCATTATTTGGTGAGATCATTTAAACATGTAAAATGTGTTGCAGTGGCTTGGGCTGCAGACACCTGTGCCAGAGGCTCTCAATGAATTGCAATAAAAAGTAGCCATATAGCCGAGGACACCTGGGGAAGACTAGCCTATAGTGATTGATGCAAGGTGTGTTCAGAGTAACAGTCTCAAATTAAGAGGAGACTGTGATCACCGCACAAAGGTGTTAGGTACCATTAGCATCACACTGGTTTTAAATTAGCATTCAGCAAGCAAGACAATATTCCTAGGAGATTCTAGACTTTTCCAGGCTTACACTTTGAAATCAAATTATATGCATATTATTCACATAGCATCATGTTACCTTTAGAAGTTTTACACAAGACTCCAACGTATGTATTATTTAATTACTGAAATTGCAAATGCATAAACACCAGCGACTTATTTTCACTTAATTTTCTGCTTTATATAAATCTGGACCCAAGAGAACAAAGACATGACCCCGTCCAAAAAAAGCAAACCAAACACCACCACAAAGAAAAGCCAGTCTTTTACATTTTATTCTTTATAATCAACCAGTTTGTTGAAACGTGACCATAAACTAGGTCTTAATTAGCCAATTCACAAATTAACTCACATAGCCAAATTACTAAGGAAGTGGAAAACTTCCATATTAACGTTTTTGTAATTCTTCTGGTCATTTCAACAATTTCTTTTATGCTTCTTTTGTTTTATTTTTATTTTTTTCCCAAAGCAGCACCTTTAAGAAAAAGGAGGAAAGGTCATCTCCTTATAGTTTACAATCGCCCCCCCCTCCCCGTTTTGGCCAGAGGAAAAACCGCAATCAAAAGAGAAAACCCAGAACCAAACAACCAAATGTCACTTGACAAACAACTAATTAACGTCTTTTCATCTCCTTCCACCTGGAAAAAAAGTCTTCTCCTTAAATCGCTCTCAATCCCCCCCTCCCGCTGAAAAGGACACACACACACACACACAAAAAAAAAAAAAAAAAAAACCACGCCATTTCCAGACCAAGAAGCCATTTACAGACAAATGTCATTTTCCAGTTCTGATTTGTGAATGTCTTTTTTTTTCCTTTTTTCACAAAGCACTCTCAATGTGGCCGAGTAACAGGAAAATGTGTGTGTTAATGGTTTATTGGGGGGTGGGGGGTGAGAGCAGCTGCTACAATTAATTCTCTTCTTTGCTTTTCAAAAAGCCTGCATGTCTGGAAGGGGAAAAAAAGGTCATACTGTAAAAATGACGTGTCATTTGGCTTCACTGGGCACTTAGCGCACTAACTCCATTTTTTTTTTTTTGGTCTTATTTTATTTGATTCTCCCCTTCCTTCCACCGCCCGGCCCGGCCGGGACACGTCTGCTTCGTGCACACACAGTATGTCCAGCCCGAAACGCACCAAGTCGCGCCCAGCGGCCGCCGCGCTCACTCCTCCCCCCACCCCCCACTCCGGCGCCACGACTCGCCCGCGCCCCCTCCCCCTCACTGCACCACCTTTACCACTCGGATCCCTTCCGAGGGGCTGATGTCACCCGCCCCCCTCGGCCACTTCCCCCGCCAAAGCCTCCCCTTGGCGAGGCCCCCTCCGCCACCGCGGCTCCCCCCGCGTCACCCCCTTCTCTTCTGGCTCCTTTCTTTCTCCCCTTCCCTCTCCCAACAAATCACACACCCCACGGAGGCGGGTTCCCCTCCCGCTGCCCGCCACCCCATTTCCTGTCCCCGAAACCCTCTTTTTGTCGCAGTCTCCGAGCCTTGTAGGGCTCCCCCTCCCCCTCCCCAACACGCACCCAAGCCCCTGGCGTCGTGTAGGCCTCGCGGAAAGAGAGAGAAAAAAGAGCGAGGGGGAAGACGAGAGAGCGAAAGAGAGAGAGGGAGGGAGAGCCGGCCAGGGAAGGGGACCCGTGCCCGCGTCGCCACGGCCCCCCGCCCCATTTGGAGCCCCTGCCCGGCCGAATCTGCGCCCTGGGGTCCCCCTTCCGGCCTCGCCCCCCAGAAAAAGAGCCCGCGAGCGGGCTGCGGGCTCGGGAGCGCGCGCCCGGGGCGGGGGGCGGGCTCGGCGCGCGCGGCCTGCGGGGCGCCCCGAAGGGCGGCCGGGCCGGGGCCGGCGCCCCCCGCCCCGCCCTTACCCAGCAGCAGCAGGCGGTGCGTGGCCCGGTAGACCTGCTTGTCCTTCTGCAGCTGCTTCTCGATCTTTTTGTTGGCCTCGCGTTGCGCCTTCTCCTCGTTTCGCTGGTCCTCGGTCTTACTGTTTCCGAGGCAGCCCATGGCGGCGGCGGCGGAGCGCGGGGCGCGGCCGGGCTGCGGCGGCGGCGGGCCGGACGCGGGCGGCCTCACGCGGGCCGGGAGGGCCGGGGCAGCGCCGGGCGGGCGGGCCGGGCGCGGACTCGGCTCCTCGGGGAGGAGCGCGCGGGGCGGACTGCGGGCCGCGGGCCGCGCGGGGAGGGTGGTGTCGGTCGGACCGAGGGGAGCGCGCAGCTCCCCGCCCCTCGAGCCGAAGCCGAGGGGGCTGATGGCCGCTCCGGGCCGAGGCGGACCAGAGCAGGAGCTGCGGGAGCTGCTGCCGCCGCTGCCGCCGCCGCCGCTCTTATTGCCTCGGCCCGGGCCCGCCGCCCCGACCCAAAAGCGCCGCGACGGGCGGGGGGAGGCGGGGGGAGGAGGCGGCGGCGGGGGGGGTGGAAGGAGGAGGAGGAGGCGGAGGGATGAGGAGCCGCGGCCGCCGCGGCGGCTAGGAGGGCGGGAGCGGGCGGAGGGAGGCACCCCCCCGGGTGCCCGGGAAGGGGGGGTCCCTGCGCCAGCACCCGGCCGGGGATGGGACGGGGACGGGCCGGGGAGCCGCCCCCTCTCCCCCCTGGCTCGGGCCCCAGCCGGCCAGCCGCGGGGGGAGAGGGGGCGGCCCCGAGCCGGTGACGACCCCTCGCACGACGCCAACGCTCCACCCCCCGCGGGCGCCGCCGAGGGGCCGGGGTGGGCGGAAGGGGAGGGAGCGCTCGCCCGAGCCCGGACTTCGGAAAATTTTCGAAGAGAGAGACATAGAGAGAGCCAGAGAACAGAGAGTGTGGAAAAAGCGAGGCGAGCACGAACCAAAGGACAGAGCAACCGAAAAGGAAAATGTGTCCACACACACACACAAAGACATAATAAAAGTCCACACTGCACAGCGATGGTGGCGTCCGGGGACGGGGGCGGGGACGGGGGGCCGACTAGATGAGCCTCTCGTCGCGCCCCCGGCGCCGGGCGCCGTGGCCCGAGCCGAAGGCCCCTGAGGCCCCAGAGCGCCCGCGGCTCCTGCGCTTGGCGCGGCCGCCCAAGTAGGAGAAAAAGGCGCAGCCCAGGAACACTCGGAAGCAGCAGGTCGCCCCGAATACGAAGCCGCAGCCGCGGCCGTGCTCCGTGCGCTTCTGCAGCAGGAAGTTGAGCACCCACGAGGGGCTGCGCACCGAGAACACCAGGAACACCACGAGGGGCAGGTGGGCGCTCAGCGCGCCAGCCTTCAGCGGCCCCGGCCGCCACACGACGCCCCCCACGCGGGGCGCCGTGTAGTAGGCGTCGTCCTCGTCGCCCGAGTCCGTGTCCCACTCAGCCCAGGCCCTATTCGCGCCCCCGACGCCGGCGCCCTCGCCGCCCCCGTCGGCGCCCCCCGCGGCGCCCTCGTCGTCGGCGGCGCCGGCGGCAGCGGCAGCGGCGGCGGCCTCGGGGCCGTGGGCCTCCTCCCCGGCACCCGACCGTTTCTTTTTCTTCTTCTTCTGCATCTTCTCCAACTTCTTCCTCTCCTTCTCCTTCTTCTTCTCCTCCTTTCTCTTCTGCTCCAGCAGCTTCTTCTCCATCTTTCTCTGCTCCTTTTCGGTGAGGAACTTCTCGGGGGGCGCTTCGCGCGCCGGATTCTTGGGGCTCTTGGGGGTGTCCCCGGAGCCCCCGTTCCTCCGTGGACCGGCCAGCGCTGCAGCTGCCGCGGCAGCTTCGGCAGCCACCTCGGCTGCAGCCGCCGCTGTCTTCTTCTCGCTCTCCACCGCACGCGCTTTGATCTTCATGGCCATCTTCAGCATAGTGGCTCGGCCACCTCGGGGCGCCCGGCTCCCGCCTCGCCCGGGCGCCCTGCTTGCCCCCGGCCTCGGCCTGACGGGCCCCCGTGCGCCCCGTGTCGGGGGACTCCGCTGCGGTGCGGTGCCGCCGCGCTGCCCTGGGGCCGCGAAGCGCGGCTGCCCGACTTCGGGCTGCTGGGCTGGCAGCCTAAGAGTTAGCGCCAAAAAGGATGAGCAAACGAAAAAGGGGCGAGAACAAACCAAAAAGCACCGAGAAATGTCAAACAACTCAAAAAAGAAAAGTGCAGAGGCGCGATGGCACGAGTTCGCCGTTACCCTCCGGCGCTCCTTGGCTTGGCTCTTGGGCACGCCAATGGAGAGGAGAAAAGAGAAAAGAGAGAATTTGGGGGTGCCCGGGAGGCGCAGGGCAGGGCGGCTGTGCCGGGGTGCCCCTGTCCCGTCCCAGTCCCGGTGGAGCTTGCCCGCACCGGGCGACTCGCACTTTGCGGGAAGCCACGGGGCACCCGGACTTACATGTGAGTGAGGCGCACTCACACGCAAGGTAGTGCCTGCCGGCCGCCCGCCGCCGCCCCGCGCCGGGACAGGGGTCCGCTCCAGCCGCGGCGCCGCAGCCCGGAGCCAGAGAGCCGGCGAGCCAGCGAGCGCCGCGCAGGGCCAGCCACCTGACGCAGCCCGCTCCGCGGTGCCGACGCGACTGAGTGTCCCCGCCGAAGACCAGCGCTCCTAACCAGCCCGATGACGCCCCAGCCTCTTCAGAGGACCGACCCACAGCGGCGGCCCCTATAAACCGAAGGGGAAGCCGAAAAATCAGCCCGCCGAGGACGCACCCAAATGGGCCGCCACGCACCCTGGGGGTGTGAGCCGGTGTGGGGACGACGCGGGAGTGGGTGAGGGACGCGGGGGGCGCAGTAGTGGGAGGCGCGGGGGCGCCCAAGGTGGTGGGCGCCGGACCCCGCCTCCCAGACCTGCCTCCCAATTTTCGGTGAGTGGTGTAGCCCTGGGCGGCGTGCAAAGTGTGCGACGGCGGCGCTTACCCCTGCTGTGCGCCTCCTTACCTCCAGCTTCCCGGTTAGCGCACGCGGGGACCGCCACCCACCCCTCCCTCCCGGCCGCGCACGCCCGTGGAGGTAGGTGTCGGCAAGCCCAACTAATGCGAAGCCTGGAAAGGGTTTCAAATCTGACGAGAGGTGCTATGTGAGCGCAAAACTATCACTGTTAGAAGAAACAAGCGGCAGACAGCGAGCGTGCTCGTGCTGGCGACACTAGAGCCAAGCAGTGGTGGCTGTGGCTGCAGAGTAGGTGCGCCTGGCGTCTTCCCAGGCGGGAGAAGTGGTAGACCCGGGTGTCCTGTTTCACCCGTGGCCCAGCCTGGGCGCCGTAGGGTGGGTGTGGGAGGGCCTGGAACAGAAGGAAAAGTAGTTTATTGCACAAGAATTTGCAATTGTTTAAAAACTCTCAAGTGTCCCCACCCCACTCTTGTCCCCACACTAGGACGTGGCAGAGAGCATTGGGTTAAGAGCAGTGACACCAAGAAGTTCTCGACCACTGGGCCTGTTCACTTTGCCTGGGACCTTGGTTGAGTCACTTGCTGCCACGCTGGTGTCTGCTTAGGTACAATTCATTCATTCATTCATTCAATAAATGTTTAGTCCAGAAGGCCTATCTTGTGCCCAGGTGAGCCAGAGTAGCCAGGTGATCAGGCTAAGACATGGCAACTGCCTTTGGTGTGTGGCAGGCCTACCTGCCAATAAACCCAGATGCACAGAGTAATCATGAACTCTCTCCCACCTTCAACCTTTGACGTTTAAACAGTCAGTGAAACTTGGGGTGTCTAGAGGAGAAACCAGAAAGTTCACCTGTAAATGGAAACACACCTCACACACCTGGGAGTCTGGGGTGATTGTTTGATACTTCCAGAGGCCTTGGAACAAATTGTCAAGAATAGTTTGAAGTTTTCTTTGAAAATAGAAAGACACTATTAACCATTCAACAGCACTACTGAAATTCCCTCTTTAGCCGGTTTGCTCAACTCAAAGTAAGAAAAGGTGTGACAGATGAATATGTCACATATTATTTTTTTTGGCTCCTCCAGGTACACTACCACCGCCATTCCACAAGGCCTCTTTTCTTCTGGATCTGAATGGACAACGAGAACAATTCAAAGTCACCACAGAACACTTGGAATTCAGAGCAGGAAACAAAAGCTGCAGGCCAGACCCCGTAACATGCAGCAGCGACTCTGCTTAACTTGGGCCTCTGACTTTTCTCTGCTTCAAAGTGACTGTGCCTGCTCTCCCCCCACATTCAAACCAAACTAAGCCGGGACTTTGTCACACTTTGGATTTTGGCCTCTCCCACACAAAAATACACTTTCTTTTGCAAAAAAACTCAAAGGCACAACTTTGTTAGGCTGATGCTTTTCACATAAACAAAAGCAGATAAAAATATTGAACCGATAGACCTGAATGGGCTGGTTAGCCATGCGGCAGTAGGGCTTTACAATCAACAATGACGTGGCTGTTTGAGGACATCATGATTCACAATCCTTCACCCACTTAGCTTAAAAACTACTTGAAGACAGGGCCCAAGTTTTATATCCTATATTAAATAAAAACTTCTTGGTTGAATTTCATTAATCAATTGTCTTTTTTAAAAAAAATGGTGAAGACTTATAAGAAGGAAGAACAGATCAGAAATTTTTGTTATGCTCCATTTGTTCAAAAAGCATCTTCCTTCCTGCTTCTAATGTGTCAAAAGCACAAATACATGGTATTTAAAAGGGACAAGGTAAATAGTAACCAATACAACCTTGATACTTATGCCAGTAGCTACACGTTGCTACAAGGAATGAAACTGAGAGTCCTTTGGAAATCCCTGAGTTGGGTTACCAGCTCTGCTTTTAGAGAAATATCATACCTAAACTTTGAAAGGAGGGAAACTGTCCCATGTCATATACTGACACATATTCCAGGCAAAGCACAATTGGGACTATTGTCCTAGAAATGTATAAAGCAAGGTCAGGTTTTAGTCCTTTCAACTTCTAACCTAGCAAGCCATCTTTGAAAAAAAAAATTTTTTTTTTAACTAGGTTTCACCTATATTTTATTATGACCAACTACTGATGGACAAATAAAGCACTTACTTTGTAAATAAATGACAGCAGGTGGACTCAAGGGTTTACAGGTAAGCAATGGCACTAAGAGCTGGGGAACACAAGCCCATCTGTGGTGTGTTCAGCTTTCTGTTTTCACCTGACACAAAAGGAAAGCTGAGATTTTACTTAATTGGCATGGTGAGCTCACACTGTCTATAGTTTATGATCGTGCATTTGACCAACCTGGGCCTTAAAAGTTTTAATTTACAAAAAAAAAAGTCTGATTTGGAGGCCACCATGTGTGACCTTTTCATATGAATTAGTAATTTATTTTATTATGTCATTACCATTTTAAGTACCTGGTTTATCCTTTAAGAGTAAAACAATGCATTAGCATAATTCTTAGAACAGTCCAGGCTTGAGACTTTTCCAATGAAAGGGGCCTCTCTTTTGGCTCAGGGAGAGATGGAAGTGGTAGAAACTTCAGGCTACAGAGAAGGGCAAAAGGCCAAAATATCCTAGGTTTGAAATGCCCAGGGAGGGCACAGGTTCCTGGTTCAGGTGACTTGCTTCATGCCAAAGCCAGCAAGTTGGGATAATAACACACCCCAACCTAAAACACTCGGTCACCAAATGATACAACCTGGTCAAACAGATGGTGTCACATGCTGCACAGAGGGACGGCCTAGCAACAGTCCTTTCCAATACTGCATGTTTTACAACAATGGATGAATTCACACGTCAGGGTTTGAATTTTGTGGTCTTGTAAGCCTCCTATTTATGGGTGGATGTGTTCCTATTCAAGTGAAAATGACTTGTCTGCTTTTAGAAGCAATAGGCTCGCTGCAGCTTGGAATCTTGAAAATATTGTTTCACTTAATGATGTAATTCAGTTTTTGGACAAGAGTGTTCTTCTCGGCTTTTCCTTAGTCTGGGTCATTGTAAGAGTCCAGAGGAAATAGACTTATAATATTATTTTAATAGCCTAGGAAACAATAAGTAGGTTTCCACCGAAGCAGAAACCTTAGCTGTAACGTTTTAATAATAGTACTTAGCACTTTCACAGTGCTTTCTGTCTTTGAAGCACATTCTGCACTTTTATTTAATTAGAAAGTGTGGTTGCACGTGTGACTTGAAACGTGCGCTGTATAGATGACGAAAGCAGGCACTGTAAAAACCCTTTTCCTAGGCCGAGTTAATCCTTGGTAAGAAGGTTCTATTCCCATAAAGTTCTTAAAAACTTAACATATGATTGCCTAGGGCTTTTTCTCCCTTGTCATGGTTACTAGCTAGTCACTTCGACCACGAGTGCTCCTAAACTTGCATTCTACACGAAACACAATGCATAAGTTAGCAACCCTTCATTTCAGAGGACTTGAAATCAAGAAATTAACTACACGGCCATACAAAATCGCCCTATTTAATTTCTATCGACTAAAACAATTTTTTTTAAAAAAATTCAGAACATGCTCTAATCCAAACAGAATGTGGGGGCACATTGCCCAATGTGTTTGGACCTGATTTCTTGAGCCATTGGCTTTGAGACGCTGTTGAAGCATCTACTTACTTAAAGCCATGATTCGCCACATGAGAGCAACAGGATTTGGGCACCTTTGCTGACCTTTCTCGACCGTGGTAGGTAGGCCCCATCTATGAGAGAGGCTTCTCGGTCCCCAGGAATGCCCAGTTCCCAAGGCTATTCTTGCCTTTCTCACCAAGTCCCCAGGAGCCCAGTGTGGGAGTCAACTAACAAAGTCACCATCTACCTTAAAAGGGGGCCACAATAAAGAAGAAACTAAGCGCATGACTGTTCCTTTGAAAACGGAAACCTAAATAATAGGATCCTAATGTTAGCCTTGGTTGAAGACTCTAGACGGACAATTTGGATTAGGGGCATAATGACACCAACTGTGACCAATGGACCCATTTAATTGGATACAACAAACAAAAAGATGAAAAAGTGTCATGACTCTAGAGCAGGAAAGTTTTCCTAAACTAAAATATCTTTAAGTTCTCTTGGGGGGGAAATTTTTCATGAAGGTTACAGGGAACTTGTTTCTTAGAATGTTTGGCTTGGCCTTGAGAATGGGGGTGAGAACAGGCAGTGGGAACTAGTTAGAAATAGGTACGGACTGGCTAGCTTGATTTTATGTATTAGGTGCCTTATTTATATCACATTTTGACTCGACATCTTACTAAACAAGTAACAACAGGAAAAAAACAAAAAAAGCAAGTCGGCGCAATCCAGCGAGGGCTGAAGTCCTAACAAGATCTCCTTAGATAAATGAAACTTTTTAATTGCTCTCACTTTAAAGATTTTCATTGCATTCAATTCTTCAAATTTAGCCCCATATAATTAAGAGTTTAAAGAGTTAAACACTCTGGATTAATCAAGTAATAAGTTTCCTTAGTACTGCTTTGTGTGTACATATATACAAACGAAACAACGGCTAAATACGAATTTTATATCTTGGGTTTTTGCTTTATTTACCTACAAACCAATGCGAGCGCTCATTGTCAAACAGCCTTGCAGTTAGATACTAGCCTCAGTTTGGGACAACAGACATTGGCAGGGGGCTATGGGTGTCATTTGCCCTCATAACTGAAACCACCTGTCTAGTCCCTCCCCCATCTGTTGGTAAACCCTGAATCAAGCCATTAGTGTGACAATTAGTCACACGTTTGATACATCTAGAAACGTAGGTAACTTTTCATCTTTTTGTGTTTGCCCACACACGTTTAAATTGAAATAGAAAAATGTATAATTACAGTTTAGCTCCACCTATTTCCCTGGGTCTTACTTTGAGGGGGAAAGAACCAAGAGGGGACAGCAAGGCAGGGCTCCCAGATAAAGAAGGTGGCCTCCTCAGCGCATGGCTACACACAAGCCCCAAGTCTCCTCCCAGCTGGATTTCTATTTGGCCTCTGTCTGGTCAAAATGCAGTGTTTGCTGGGGAGCCAAGAAGCTGTGCCCCCCACTCCCTCACTCGGCTGTTTCTCAGCAGTGGGCCTGTTGGGAGCCCACTGGAGATTAGCAGAGCCCCAGTGGTACTGTGGCTTTCTGAGGTCTTTGCCCACCTCTGGAAGTGAGGTGGAGAAAATTATTCAGCCAAATCATCGAGCATTTGCAACCATTCTGGGGATCAGATGAAAAGGAGGAATTTCCAGGAGCTACAGATTTCAGCTTTACCCACAGCTGCGTCCGGGGGCTGCATGTGGGGCTGCTGCATACAGCCCCAGTTCCTCTGCCCCCTTTCTTGAACATTCCTGTCCCTGGGTCGCTTTAGTCTCTGCTACCTTCTCAGATTACGGCTTCTTTTGAGCTAATTACACTGAAAAAATTAAAAGAATGTCGCTGTCTTTACAAAGAACACAAAGCAGGCTTGCTTCAACAACTAAATAGAATCCACTTTTTTTCAGAAAGCAGAAAACAGCTTTCAAATGATTCCTACCAAGTGAATTAATGGTAGATGGCCCCTTCACTTAGTAAGACCCAGGGGACAGAAGGGCTCAGCTATTGGGAGGACAAATTGAAAATGTGTGTAGCTTTTTGGGGGGCCATTTACATAGAAAGAGAAGATATGATTAATGATCAACTTCTTTCCCCCAGCACTCAATTGTAAATTAAGACTTGCCAAAAAGGAAAAAAAGAAAAAAACACACAACAACTTGCCAGTGATGGGTGATTTAAGCTGCATGGAAAGAGGAAAGAAATGGAAAGGGTTCACCACTAGAAAGCAGTACCTGTACCAAGCAGGTAAAAATATAAGTGGAAAGAAGTCTGACTTCTCTCCCTGGAAGGCTGTGGCTTGAGCAGATACTGTTCTGTAGCTCTGTCCTCCAGGTAAGAAAAGGTCTTTCAAAGGACAGAGCTGGGAAGAATGAGCCATTCCTGCTGGCCCAGCCAGTTAGGGATGACCCCCGCCCTCCCTCCTTCTATGACATCCTCTCAGGGTTAATAGGTGAAGGGCAGCAGCTTGGAATGCCTTCTTTTTCCTAAGGAACATTAAATTCTGAATTGCTCATGCTGAAATTATGCTACAGCTGTGACCCTCAGGGATGAATGTTGGACACCGGCTCAAGTGACAGGTGTTCGCCCAGTTTGGCTGAAATTGTGATGCCTCACTCAAGTTTTCCCACCCGATTAATTGGTGGGGCCTCTAGAGCCAGCCAGAAAAGGGCCTTTTGCCACAGACACAGAAGACCATGTGTTCAGCAGTCAACAAAAATGCCAGCCTCAGGGAGGATGGAGGCACTGCTCCCTGAACAGAAAACAAGAAAATCAAGACAGACTTTGGGAGGCAGGGAAAAGAGAAAGTGGGAGCTGAGATCTGATCAGGACCAAACCCTTCTTCTTCTAGGTTTTAAAGCAAACAGGTCTATCCTGTAATCGGCTTTGGGAGGATTTCAGCAAGTCCGGGATTCTAGGAAATGTGGCACTAAAATTGGTATTATTAGAGGAAGTGGCACAAAAATGCAAAGTCTAATCCGTAACATACTAATTATACCTATTTTTATCCCGGGGTTACAGTGACCTAACACCAAGAAATAGAAAACTAGCCCTTCACGAAAACAAGACGGGACACCTGGGGGATGGGGCCACAGGGCAAAGGTAGCACGGCGTCCCTTGGTCCGAACTGGGCTGAGAAATCAGCAGTCAGCCATGAAGGAGCTGATATCTAAGGGAACGTGGCAACAGTGGAGGAAGGCAAGTGGGGCTCTAGAAGAAGCCGTGGGGGTTCTGGTATGATGGCAGTATGCAGAATGGTCAAAGGCTGGGCTGAGCAAACCACACGATACCCGTAGGGTATCCTGGTCTGCAGAGGAAAGGATGGAGGCCGGGCTGTGTTTTGCCAAGATGGATTGTAGACGAAACCCTCCTTGGTCCATCCCACCGACCGCAAAGGCCCAGGGTGGGTCCCTGTCTTCTGGTAAGATGGTGACAAGTGGCTGGTAGAACACCAGTCCCAGATGCTGCCTACACTCCCACTTTGGAGACTGGTCTCACTAAGGATGCTTCTCAGTAAGATGATGGTTGAAGGTATCAACTAACTTAAAGCACTCTAAGGTTTTTTTCTTCCTTCTTCTGAAAAAATAATCTCTACTTTCTGAGTACCAGGATTTTCAAATAATTGGACACCCTGGGGCTGCTTCAAAAAGTCTAGCTGTGTCAAAACCTTTCAAAGGAAGTTGACGTAAAACTTAGTTGGGACAAAAAGACACACGTTAAATGAACACTCCATTTACTCCACAACTATTAAAAGCATCCCAAAGTCTAGAATAGGATAACCTAACTGACCCAACATTAATATGATGATATTATTAACCCATGCCTCTGGGGGGCACCCCAGAGCAGGGTAATTTAAAGTCATTCTCAGCCTTAAAAGTGAGTTTCTCAAATGGTTTTCTACTCATGAAATCAGTAATTATTCCAAATACATCATTTCAATGAACTGCCATGAGTTAGTTGAATGCAAAATGTGAAAAACAACAACAAATTGTTGACTAGTGTGATTGTGACTAGTAAGTACCCAAGGGTACTTAATGTTTTAATCTTACATAGAAAATACCTTTATATTTCATTTACCTTGAACATTTTAAAATGTGTTAAATAAATGTGTTTTCCTCAAGCTGGCATATAGCCACACATCCGTTAGATTTACTGAGGGTACAGAAGACAGAAGAGGGGAACTTTGTAAAAAAAAAAAATAAAAAAGGGAGAAAGAGGTCTAAAGAATAAAACTCTGCAACAAATATTTAAAATGAATACTGAATGGTAGAATGAATTCTACCATTGAATTCTACCCAATGAATTCTAAAATGAATACTGAAGGTAGAAGGATTTTGAGAGGAAAATATGTGCATAATTTCTGAGAGATGTAAAGCAAAACAGCAAATCTACAAATGAAAAAAAATCCACAAAACGACTAGCAGCACGCAAAACCCAGGGAAACAAACAAAAAAATCACTCTTATAGTAATGGAACCCTTGCTTAACCTTCCTTCCCAAACCTGATAATTCTGTGAAATCACCCAGCTGCCACTCTTTTCCTTTTAGAAAGGTGACATTGATTTGTCTAGCAAAGACCCATTATTAGAATTCTGAGGTCTGCTTAACGGGGCTACTAATAAATTTAAGTCATCAATAGTTGACACCCGCCCTGAAATTCTCAGTATGTGGTAAAGTGCTGAAAATATATTTTCAAGGTTCTGTGACTGTAACATAAAAATAAAGGATCAAGGCTGGGTGGCTTTGGACATCTGAGCACATCTGGGCTCTACTCTGCCTGCACCCCAAAGGGAAAATAAGTAGATGGAGTAGAAACAGCATCTGGGGGCAACATCAATGCTTTGAGCTGAGCTGTCGGCAAATAGAAATGGATGGCACAAGACTGAACTACGGAGGGAGGTATGCCACCAAGCCATCACCCCTTCTCCTGCCTCCCTCCCATTCACCTGCCTGGCTGTTTACTGCGTTGAAAAACCAGGAAACACTGTAGCCCAGAGTCTAAATTGGCCATCCACATGAGAAGAGAAAAGATCGATGGTCTATCCTAGTTTTGGTGACTTTGAGATAAAAGGATGGGAGTGGGGGGGTAGGGTGTCCGCCTTTTAGAGAAACTGAATTATGGACATTACTTTTCCTATCAAATGGCACTTCTCATCCTTATTTTGCACTGGCTGGATTGAGTTGGTTGTAATCTAAGACAAAAATGAGTGCAGATGGCTTCAGCTTCCTGTAAATTCTAAGATGGCTGCAGGCACTAGGCAAACTTGACCCTGACAACGCTGCTGCTGAGGAAGCCCAGTTACCGCTCTCCCTCGGCAAGGTCTCCTCCCTGTGCCTGCCTGTCAGGGCCGGCTTGCTACTTCATCCCACTCTCACTCTGCAGCAGACTTCCCATGGCCACTGCAGAAAAAGCCAGACCTAACATCTTCCTCATGCCTCAGAGCCCAGGCTGCTTTCTCCGTCTGTTCCCTCCGTCCCTGAAAATAAGCTTATCTGAGGCATCTGGGCTAGTGTTGGGGTGATGTTGGGGTAGCTGTTCGGGGAGCTGACCCTCTCAAATAGCCTGGCAAATCGTCCATCTGGAGACAAAACAACCAGATGCTTTTTCACGACTGAACTTTTGACCAAATCCATGAGATGCTTTGGTGTCAAGAAGACAAAAACTCAAGTCAGAAAGGTCACTGGAATAGGAAATGTTGGGGTGACAAAAAGCCACAGATAGAAGGAAGCATTACATCTTTCTAGCAATGAAAACCCCAGTTTTCAGGTTGTGCTACATGATACAAAATTTGCCATCGCGAAGCCAAAAGAGAAAGAATGGATTCTTTTTAAGGCTATATTGTTCCTACTCACTTGGCTTTGTTGCTGCCAGAAAGTGGCTTGCAGTCTGCCTTTCCAGCACTCTATAAAATGTAAATGGTCTAAATTAAGAAGCCGTGTAATCTCAACCAATATTAATTCTGACATGAAAAATGAGACCAATTCTTCAGGCAGGATTATGAGCCCCAATGCCTGACAATAACCGATCACCTCACTCTGTTTCTCAAAGGGTAGGATATTTCCCTTTTCCAAAGTGTCTATCTGTTTCTAAGAGGGAACAGAATCCTCACACACCTTATTCTGACATTGAAATGGCACCGTCTCCTAAAGTGGGCTGGCTTTGATGCTCCCCAGACTCTGCTGAGCTTCTGGATCCTATTTGTCTGTTTTTCCCCCCTTCCACACTAAAATCACTCTGGAAAAAAAATATGTCAGCACCCCGAGGGCTGCCAGTGGGGACACTGCCTTCAAATCGTTTTCCTGCAGACCGAGCTGCATTTCCTAATACTGTTTTCCAAGTGGAAAAGGGAAAAGGGGCGTTTGAACACATTCTTTCTAGTGTTTCCCCCTCAACTGGTGCGTTGAAAGCAGCTCCATCACGGCTCCTCCATCTCTGTAGCAGGCATAATCGCCGTGCGTCTACATGGAGACAGAATTTGCATCTCGGCTCGGCTCTGATGGGGAGCCAGCAGCTGTTCCGGGGAGAGGAGGCATCTCGACCTCCCTGCAGTCCCCCCACCGCCCCCAGAAGGTTCTGCAGATGTGCTTGTTAACCTTCTTGTTAAGTGCAAGAAATAAAGTAGCTGTCCTGGTAAACCCCCCTAATTCACCTTCCCCCCAAGCCCCCGCTGGTTCACTATCTGTTGCCTGTTAATGACCATCAAAATGAGAAGTGCCTCTAGCAGTGCCAACGTGGAGGGAAATAAGGAACCCCAGAAAATCACCAACTCTTTGGGGAAAGTTGCTGACTAGGGGCCTCTTTGGGGGAGAGCACCCATCGGTGTGTGATTCCAGGCCTGGGATGCTCCCGGCGACATCACTTTTAACAGACGTTGCGTAATTCAGTTACACACAAGCAGCTGAGGAGCAGGTCTGAATCCTGCCTCCTGCTGTGTCATTCTCTGCTTCACCCTGCTGGCCTCAGTGTCCTGATGTGGGAGGGAGGGCACAGGTAGCAGGAAACGATATCCCTGATGCCCCTTCAATGTCTGTTTCTTCCCTCTGCTCCCTTCGTCCCTGGGGACCCCACAGCTAACCTGGATATAGTTTGTTAGTCTCTCTTACGTTCTGGTTCCCAAGAGCTAAGATTCATTTCAGCTGAGACAGTCTGTGGATTCACTTTTTCTTCTCTCTAAACACTGCCAGCCGGAAACCCAGGGCCACCTTTGGGGGCTATAGCAACCCACTAGGGGCGGGCCGTTAAGGGATCAATGCCTAAGGTCAGGGCATAGGTTACAGACGAACGCAGGAGGGTAGAAAGGGGGAACGGGGCCCTTTCCCTGATTCCTGCCTGAGCTGCATGAAAACTATGGACATCCGGTTTTCCAACTCTCTTCCCACCTCTAAAACGTGGCCTCTGTTCATCAGTCTCTAGGCCTGCAGAGCTCTGTCTGCAGCCCCGGGCCCTTGAGTGTCCATTTGAACCACACACCTGACTTCAAAGAAAAACACCACTTTCAACAATGGGGTGTGTGACCACTTGAAACCCCTCCACTGCACTCAAAGCCGGTAGAGCAGAACACAAGCTGGACTCCCCCCTTGGGGTTCAAGACACAGCTCACCCCACAGAAGGGAAGGGACAGGCCAGCACCCAGCAGGCTGCTAAGTTCTGCCCTCCGGGTCCTTCCTATTCACAACTCACCCCTGGCGAAGAATAGCAAGGTGTGAGGGACGCAACTGGGCAGGGGCCCCAGGACTGTGTGAGGGGGCCTGGCGCGCCCTCTCCGAGTGTATCCATCACTGCACAGTGACAGCCCGCTTTGCACTCTGTAGCTCAGCAGCTAACATCTCTTTCAGAGGTCCCTTCCCTTCCCCCCACCACAAGCCTCCTCTGTAAAAAACCAAAAAAACATCTTGTTCTTTCATCCTAATTAACGTGCTGTCAGGGAAAATGGCACGGCTCATTTTTGCAGAGTTGAAATGACCCTCTCCATTCCTCTCCTCTCATTTGCTAAAGTGGTCCTTCCTCAGCCTGAAATCAGGCCCTTTGGTGATGGAAATTTTAGCTGGAAGCAGAGAGTTCTAAGCAGAAGCCTAACCTTGGAGGGTGGGAGGCAATCGATGCTCTGAGCAGGCCTGTCTCTGCGGTGAGGTCTGGCTGTGCCGCCACCTCTGCTTTGTGCGAAGGTTTCCTAATTAACAGTCATTGTCGGGGGGCACAGTTTAGCAGAATTCAGAGGCTGATTCTCCCCGCTGACTTATCTCAGGGGCAGGAGGAAGCTGTTTAGAAGGAAGTAAACAGGTTCTGGATCTGGGAAGATAAAAATCCGAGCGCCTTTCACGCTCAGAGGGAAAGCGTGACTGCGTATTTAATATCCTCGCTGGCCTGCGTGTTTGTGTGTTGGAAAGAAGGCTGTAACTTACAAGCATAATTAAGGGCCCCCTCCTCCCAGCCGAGGGTTTCCGCGCCTGTCACCGACGCTGCAGTGTTTCGAGGCCCTTTCTACGTAAAGGCCTGGCAATGGCATCTCAGCTCATTTTCTGAAAATGTCACCCTAAGCCTGTTGGCCATCACAGAACTTTCTGAAAAGAACATTTCAGGTAGGGAACATGTTCATGTTTAAGGGGGGAAAAAAGAATCTTACAAGAAAAAGGCAGCCATGGCCAAGTAGTTTGCAGCCCTGTCATTGGGATCCTGACATACATTCAAATCCATATTCTGTGAGAAATTCATAACCTTCCTCCCAGGCTTCAACTACTTAAAGGAAACTCACATGTCAGGAGCTTTCAAAATTAGCTTAATTTCCCTTTCCTAAAGATCATGCATCTTGGAAAGGCTCCCTTTGAGTTACACCAGGGAACTTAATTGGCAGGCTTCCGGGTTTCTAGAAGGGTATGTTAATAACCGGCAAGTCAAAATGGCAACCGAGTCCTCCCTCCACTGAATCGTTCACTGCTAATGTCCCTCTGAGTAACTCGAAGCTAAGGTGTGAAATCAGCCAGAGTGTCACTAAGCTCCGTTTCTCCAAAGGCTGCAAGGCAGGACAGCTGGGGCACTGTTTATGTAACAAACCAGCAACCTGGTTGTTTCTGCTGCTTGATTATCTGCTGGCCTCACCTCCTGCCTCCTTGCTCCTTCTTCCGACCACCCCCAACATTTTTTTTTTCCTTTTGAAAGCAAGCAACGCAACGGTACAGTACTCAAACCTTTTATTTCCTGACTGTTCTGTGTGTCATAGCCGTGGACGCTGGAGAAAAACATGGGGCTTGTCCTTATCGACCTGAGCTGGGATGACTCAGGCGCCGGAAGGCCTCATCCATCTGGACCTGATCTGCCACTCACAGGCCCCACCCCCACCCCCAGAACTGCCAAGAGGACCCAAAAAGGCACCATGCTGGTACCTGGAGAGCTGGGGGGATGGGACCCTCACTAAGTCCTGGGGGCACCGGGGGAAGAAAGCCAATCTGCTCAATTCACTGCATTGAAGGTGCTAGGTCATCACAGAGGTGGACGAGGGAAAATGGGGGTGTGGGCTGGCACAAGGGGTGGGGAAGTCAACAGCTCAAATGCCCCCTCCCCTGTCCTTTTCCAAGGCCTCCAGTTAGAATTCTATTTTTAAGGACTCCACTATTATAATAAAAATGTGACTCTCTCAGCCTTTGGGCCTTCTAGAGCTCTTTATTAAAATGCAAATGTCCCTAAAGGACAGCCCTTAAGCCTTTGCTAGCTAATGGGATTAACTGAACGGAACACAGCCACCTGCAGGGAGGTAAGGAGGCCTGGGGCCAAATCCCCACTTCTCAAATTTGCCACAGGCTCATTTGAATACCCTGAACACCCAGAAGGCGAAATTCAAGCATCCCTGTTTCAGATCTCTTTGAAAGGGGAATCTGAAGCCTGTGGGGGGATCATCTGCTTTCTGAAATTCTCTGAGCCGTGGTGTCTTCATCTCTTTTAAATCATTTCTCTTAGGATGGACAGCACTTTCAAGGTATCCTAATAGAATGGTCTGGATTCAAGACAGAAGCATCAGGCAGGTGGTGCGAAAGTAATTGCACATAAGTAATGCATTTACAGAGGCAGCGACTTGTAAGAAAGAACGTTTTCAAAGTAACTTGGGTAGCTGATTTTCTGAGCTGGCAAACAAGCTTTAGTTTATGTCCTGAAAATGGGTTTTCACTCACGTTGATTTCTCAGTGGGGAGGGTGTTAACATGTCACAAACAAGGAGAAGCCAAGACTTAATAATCCTGTAAATCTGAATTTTACTCATGGAACAAAATCATTCCCTGTCATCTGGGAGTTCCTTCAGTTCAGCACTTCCCTGTCTTACAGCTAAAACAAAAAAATCTCTACCTACCTAACTGTATACACACACATATTTTCAAAAAGTATCTGAAGGTCACATATCACGTGCTGAGGATTACAGGAGGCCTATAGATAAGACAATGAATAGATAACAATGCATAGATAACTTACGAGTATTTGTGAAAGAAAAGTTGGAGATTCAATTCTGGAATTAAAAGTGTGGTCTTTTTTTTTTTCCCACAAGGACTGGGAATTAATTACATTACTTGAACATAGAACATCTCTATTTGCATTATGGATCAGGAAAAAGAGGTCCAAAGCTCAGGGTCTAAGATGGAGGGCAGGCCAGGATCTAAGATGGAGGACGGAAGCTAAGATGGAGGGCAGCTCAGAATCTAAGATGGAGGACAGTTCAGGTTCTAAAATGGAGTACGGAAGCTAAGATGAAAGCACTCCACAGTACACCACTACCTCTGGCTGCAAACTATAAACACTTTCTCGTTTCACCCTGAGAACACAAATCCTACACACAGCAGATTCTAAGGTTACATGGAAGAATTTGGGCCCACCCCCTAAGAGAATTTTCAGTCCTAGAAGCTCCTGGAAGGCATAGATTGGCTCCAGACAGAGCAGAAAAAAGAGAGGGAGCTGGCTGGAGGCAGTTCTCGGCACCACTCCTGAGCCAGGCCTCTGGAGTCCCTTCTGAAAACAAGCCTGCCCTTCAGCAAGTTCCGTAACCCCCAGACTCGATACTTTCTGGAGAAAGGCCTTGTTCAGTACTGACACGTTATCATCACCGTGGCCCACACTGTGTCTACAGAAGGCTCCATCACTGCTCTCCATGTATAAATTTTCAGCCTCAGACTGGCATGGCAACCTGAATGGTTGTGCCTGTCGAATATCTAGACACAGTTGTTTGTTTTCATCCAAGCAGATCTTTCTGGGTTTTTCATAGTTTAACTATCAGGTCTGACAATAATTTTATGTAAGCACTGATCTGCCTTGTTCAACCAGGTTGGAGAAGAGTTGGGAGGTTGCTGAAGTCCGTTTTTTGACAGGCTTTTCACCCACCTTCTCTTCGCTGTATATTTATGCCCTATCTAATCACTCAGCAGAGACTGCCCAGTGTTGTTAACTTCCTGGGTTTGTTCTGATTGTAAGACCATCAAAGGGAGCAGCTATGTCTTATACCTTTGCATTCCCCCTGGGGGAAGGGCACATATCAGGCACTCAATACACATATATTGAATGAATAAATGAATAAATGAAAATGCCCAAAAGAAGGCAGACTCACCGGCCCTGCAAGGATTTCATCCTTCTGAGAGGTTTGGCAGACACATGGGCGGCTACTGCAAGCTAAGAGATGCTACTAGAAAGGCAAAAAGGAAACAAGGCTATTTTGACGCCTAATTTAACCCCAAAATCAGGAACTAACTTATCAGTGAGAAAAAAATGGGTGCATATGCACCAAGAACCAGGCAGTATTCCATGCTTTCTGCCAAGTTGGACACAACTACATATGAGGTAAACCTCAGATCTGCCAATAGTAAAAAATTTGAAAAACTAATTCGTGACAACTGTTTTCGTTTGGAACCATGATTTTCCTCAATTAGGCGTATCATTTTTGCTAAATTCCCATTAAACACTTCCCAACAACTTTTCTTTTTTTCTGGATAACCATGACCTCCCTCCCCCCAACAATTACTAAATGTCACAGAAGGCCCATTTTATGAACATATTTGTGGCAAGTCCCTTTTCTTGGCTGTTAGAACAATTGTCTCCCCCCCCACACACACACACACACACTGGCCCCCTATCAGCCATTTTGCTAAATCTCAAAGCAATACAAATTTAGCTCAAATCAATTAGTAACACATATCTAACTCTGGGCGCTTGGGAAAGTGAACTTTTCCTGGAGAAGAGACGCTAAACCTTGAGAATGTGTGGAAGAATGGGCAACCTAGCCAATCGCTCCTGCCTTTGTGGGCCGTGTTTTGCTTGTTTTCAAGGAAAAAACTTTGGAGAAGGGGTTCCTACCACAACAAATTAGGGCAAGCTTTTGATTTTATTTTTTTTCACTGGAGCTAATGAATAAAGCACAGGACACAGAGGCAGCTGACGGCACATTTTCCCCATGAAGGCCAGGAAACTGAAGGTCGGCAGTGTGTTGTTCCCATTTCTCTAGCCTGAGAGATTTGCATCTGGGTGTGACAGCGCTCATTCTCGCCCCCCCCCCTGCCCCCCAGGAATCCAAGTTGTCCCAGTCTCCGCCTGCAAAATCTCTCCCCCCTTCCCCTGCCTTTATTACTAAATAGAATTGTCTCCCCTCTCTAATGAACATACCCAGGAGAATAAAACTTGTTTTTCAAAAGTGGGGGGAAGGAAGAAAGGAAGGAAGGGAGGAAGGAAGAAAAAAAAAGAAAACAATGC
The DNA here is from genome assembly GCF_036562045.2 of Rhinolophus sinicus. Classification (NCBI taxonomy): domain Eukaryota; kingdom Metazoa; phylum Chordata; class Mammalia; order Chiroptera; family Rhinolophidae; genus Rhinolophus; species Rhinolophus sinicus. The sequence continues at coordinate 19,817,603 of NC_133762.1, forward strand.
CTATACTGGGTCTGGCTGGGGCCGAGTTCCTGAGGCCATCAACCTGTAAACTTCTAAGGATTTCCTCAACATCTCAGATATATATGTAACACACAGGGTGTTTGCTTTTAACTTTAGGATTTGCTGGGTTTTGTTTTATTATTGAATTAAAGAATTCATGAAGATTTTTTCTTTCTTTTCTTTAAGGACAAAAAGGTCTACTGTGTGCCAAATTTCTTCAAACAAAACAAAACCACTGAGTGGGGTAAGGAATCTGAAAACACTTGGGAAATCAGGGGGTGCTAGAAGGGGACTTATTACTAATTAAAGAAAACAACCCCAAATTGAATAATCATTTTAGAATCAGGAGAGGACCGTGCTGGGAAGGGAAAAGGGCCCACAGTGAGACAGGGGACGGGTCAGAGCTCTGCAAATGAGAATGGAGGCGGGGGCCTTGGTTCCGGGCACAAAAGAGTGTCTCCCAGTCCTTGTTCTACTCACTGGGCTCCTGAAACAAACAAGGGACCCTGGGGGGTGGGCCTGGGGTGGGGGGTGGAGAGGGGATGACGACCCCTGGCCTGTGTTGCTGGGCCTGCCTCCCAACTCCTCCTCTGGGTCACGCCCAGCCTGGTCCCTCAGCTGTGCTGGCTGGTCCACCTACCACTGGCAGCCCTCCAGCCTCTGCCTGGTGCGACTTCCATGACTTGCAACCTGATCCTCGCTTGTCCTCCCTTCCAGACTGTAAGTTCCTAGAGGGCAGGAACCCCATCTGGTGCGTAGAGATAAATTTAGCGAAGACACTCTTCTTTCTTTCTTTCTCTCTCTCTCTCTTCCTTCCTCTCTCTCTCTCTTTCTCTCTCTCTCCCCCCTCCCTTCTTTCTTTCTCTTCCCTCCCTCCCTCCCATCTCCCCCTCTCTTGCTTTCTTTTGTTCATTCTTCCTTTTCCTTCCTTCCTTCCTTCCTTTCTCTCCCTTTCAAAAAATTCAATTTAATCTCTGTATTTATCTCTTAGGAGATAAGTGCATCTTCTTTGCACCGCCTTCTCTCTTCCAACAATGACAAACTGCTAAGGGGAGTTAGTTTTTAACTTCTGAGAAGTTCACAAGGATGCTGGGATTTCAACAGTTCAGAGAAAGAAAAACAAAATAAAGGAATTCAAATGCTTTACCCCTTTTCCCACCCCAGTGTAAGGACTAAGCAAGATAAAGAAAGAACTGTGAAAAGATACAACGGAGAACATGGGAAAACCACTGAGGGGTGTGTGTGTGTGTGTGTGTGTGTGTGTGTGTGTACTAAATACAAAACTGTTTGCACACGGTGGTTAATACCCTCTTTAGAAATATCCCTACATCTCGGTAAAGGAGAGGAGGAGATAAAGAGAAATAAAATCATGGCAGGATAAGGGTGGCGTAGGGGGATTTCCTGTAATATTATAATATCATTTAGGCAATAAATACAACTTCTGGGAGAAAAAGGGGGCCAGGGAGAGAATGAGGCAGATACCCAGTGCTATGGGAAGCAAAAGTGGGCAGTTTGGCCCCAGGTGGGAGACCCTAAGTCCTAAGGGGGCGTGGTCCCCTACAAAGAAAAGGTGCGTGTATTGGAGGAGTAGGGACTGGATTAGACACCCACCAAACGAAAAAATTAAAGCCAGTCAAAGCCCCGTGTCCCCCCAGTTGGTGTTAAAGCTAACCCCTCAAATGCTCAGGACAGTATGAAACCCCAACCTAAGATCAAAGATACGCTTCTCCCCACCAAACGTAGGGCTTTTTCCTTTTGAGTTTCCTGCATTTCGTCTAGAGAATTCTAATTGATCCCACTTCCTGTGACCACACTCAGCCATTCTGAGCTCTCTGCTGACCTCTGGTGGGGGAGGAGCTCTAGCGGCCCAGAAAAGGTGTTGGAAGCGGGTGGTCTACCTGCCCTGCTCCCCCAGCTACCCCCACATCCAGGGGGACAGCCACTGGGGCGTGCTGTGTTCACTGGTTCATGGTTATAAATTGGGAGGGGTGGGGAGGTAAAAGAGCTAGAAAGGCTTTAAAGGAGCCCCAGAAAATTATGGGCCTCAGAGAAGAATGTTGGAATAAAGGTTGTTAACTTAAAGAAAAGGGTTTTAGTAGCAGGGAAGGGGGAGCTTTTGCCTGAAGTTAATGGCTTATTCAGTTCCTTTGACTTTTCAACTATACAAGAAGGGAGAGAAAGTGTCTAAGCATGGTGTATGGAGGGTACGTTTTGTAGGAAAGGAATATATTCACAGTACAGGAATTTGTAGGCCCCTCTCAAATAGGGGAACTCAGGATTTCACACCTGCTCCAGGGAGGGGAGGAAGGGGGATGGCAAGGAATGGCGAGGGTACCTGTTCTTCCTGGAACCAACGAACTTGGCCTCAGCCATCAGATCCAACTTCCTCTCCACTGAAAACGTGGCCTTGAAAGGCAGAAGTGACCTGTCCCAAGTACACGCTGGGTCTGAGATGAAGGGCGTGTGTGGGGGTCCCATCCTTAGAACAGGGGTGACCCTTGATTAATAAGAATGTTCCTCGTGCAGTGTGGGTTTACAGCACCCAGGAGAGGTGTTGAGAAATGAACACTAGCCCTGAATCTCAGGCACCCTGAAAAAAAATCCATTGATGGTCTCGGGAATGAGAAAACACTAAGGATTCATTCTCAGCCAGTACCTTTTCTGTAAAAAAGCACGGATACTCCCTGTAGGAAGGCTCCCTGGGTTTCCCTGCCCATCTCTGACTCTCTTTTCTAGCTCTTGATCGGGATAGGAAAGAATGCACCATTCACCCCTGCTTCCTGCAAAGGCTCTCACAGTGACAGGTACTCCCAAATTATTATTTGCCAAAGGAGAGAAGAGCGACCTAAAATTTCCTGTACAATCTGTTGTTTTGGAAAGGATGCTTTAAACACAGTGTGTTGTGTGTGTGTCTGTGGCGGGGGTGGGGGGGTGGGGCGAGCATACCTGTTCCAGTGAAACTTTTTATAAGCAAATTAAAGAAGTTTTAAAGTGAGAAGGATGTCACTCTTATTTTTCAGACGAGGAAAGCTGGGACCCAGAAGATAAAGCCATTTCCCCAAGGTCTCTGAACTGGTTCCCGCAGAACCAGTGTGAAGGCTGGAATTTAGAGGTCACTAGTGCGTGCCGTCGTGCGCCTGCTGAGGTCTATGGAGCCACCGGTTAAAAGCGACAGGATTTGTCCTCAGAGATCAATTGGTCCACTGAAAAACCTTTAAAACTATCCCTGGGCCTTGGGGGTGGGGCTGTGACCCTGAGAATGAGGATTAGGGGAGGGGATGTGGGGTTGTTAGGAGCCACACACTGAAGTGAATTTGAACAGCCAGGCTCTCAACAGTAAAAGCCGAGCGCCATCTGCCAGCCAGCTCTGAGCAGCCTGGCTTTATTTTATTGTTTCTACTTCCCAGCCCTAAATAGTTCGTGTTCTCACTCTTTCCCCAAAAAAAGGTATTTCCTGCTTAGAAACTGGCTCCCCCAAGAATCTCATTATTATTATTATTTAAATCTCAAAAGAGAGAGAAAGAGGACTAGAGGGAAAGGGAAAAACAAATGAGGGAACTCCGCAGGGGGCTGACTTCTGCTCCCCCATTTCTCAGCTGTGCAGACCTCTGGGGAGGATGGGACCAGCCCCTTTTCTCCATGGAAGGCAGCCCTGAGGGTCTGCCTCCTGACTCCTTCTTCCTGGCAGAATGACAGATAGGTTTCCAATTTTGAGCCTGCTTAATACCTGAAGTCAGACCCTACCTCTGGGGAATCAAGGTTTTTTGGGGGGAGGGGGAGGAGGAGAAGGAGGAAAAGGGGGGAGAGAGAGAGAGAGAGAGAGAGAGAGAGAGAGAGAGAGGCGTCTGCCACCTGCCAACTTAAATCTTAGGATAAGATGGGCTGCAAGGGTTTGGGATTTATGCCAGTTGAGTCCAAGTCTCTGTCTAGAACCCCTTATCTCAAGCCCCGCCTATCCTCTCACCTTGTTATGCATACAGCTGAACACAGAGATACCCCTGGCTTTCTCCTACAACCCAACAAATTTAAGTCCTTCGGCTGACCTTGGCAGAATCATCACAGAATGGGGCCTTGTCAACATGTTTAAGAATTTCTGATATCACTTGGCAAGTTCATGGAATCCTTGAATCGAGTGCTAGAATCAGCCATGGTCCCAGGAGTGACAACCGTCTAATGCATAAGCCAGTGCTCTCTTCCCACTATCCTAGAACCCTCCAGAAAAGCTGGGACTCCTCTGCCCACCCCATCAGGCCGCTTGGGCAAATAGCAACAAATCATCACTATAAGTGCAGCCCATGCCAAGCAACCTTGGGATAAATCATTTCCTAAGAGGACTCCAGAATGACTGGATCCTATCAGGAAAATTTCCAGACTCCTCAGAAAGGGGAACTCTTCTTTCAAGTGTCCATCTTAAAACCAACCCTGAATATTTGTGTGCAAAGCAAAAATTATCTAACGTGCTTCCCTTTTAGCAGCTAATCACAAATGTTTAATTATAAATAGCTCTTCGTCTTCTGACAATACAACTTTCAAAGAGTTTCCCCTAATGTCTGGCGTTTGTTTTGGGGTTCAGCCCGGAGCCTTCTAAGCATTTCCTTGGAAAGATGTTATACTTGGTCTCAGGCAAAATGTCAAAATCAACATTCAGAAAACATGCCTTGGGTAATTTGGAGGATTCTGAAACAAGGAGGTATAAGTTAGGGGGAACTTTGCTTAGCTGACTTGGAACTTACAAAGAATAGCATTTTCAATTTTACATATCCAATATATAATTTGTCAAACAACAGATCCGTTTCCACCTGTCACCTTAAAGTAATCCTAATAATAAAAGCGAAAGTGTTTAAATTCATATACATGTCTGGAGTTTAGTTCTTTTTCCCCCCCCTACACTTTGTAATTAACCAAAAGGCCACAAATTCTAAATTCTCCAAGAAAAAAAAATCTTTATTAAAAAAAAATAAAGCTGACGAATCTCTAACATCTGAAAGCTCTACTGAAAGACCAGATGGAGGCAACAATATAATGTTCTAGGCTCAAAATATAATAAAGAAGCAAAAAATCTTCTCCATAATAGTTACTTGGGACAGAGACTAGTTAGATGCAAGCTGGGGGGTTAGGACACTGTTTAAACATGAAATCCTGACTTAGTCTTATTAGGATTCCAAGGTATTGGTTATAGGGTCTGCCCTAGGATGGGGGCCGGGAATCAACCACCTTATGAAAGACCAAGTGAATGAATCTCCATCGGGAAATGTCCTTGGGTTATTCATTCTAGTGGCATGACTCTGTTTTATTTCTAAAACATCTTATTTTACCCTTGTCAATACAGTCCTTCACAGGCATTCCTGCCACTGCCCCTCCCCACCCCACCCCTGCAATGGAACTCCCTGCCTCACCATATCAGTGGCTAAAGGTTAAGGGTCACATGCATGCAGTGGGCTGGCTCCCGACGGGCCTGGGACTAAGGTGACCCAGCTAACAGGGCTCACACGCCCAGGTCCCTGGTGTGCACGCACTGCCAATTAAAGGCTCCACTAGTGTTCCGTGGGAGCCCAGACATCCCAGAACTGAGGGATTAGCAGCCATCTGAGTCCTAGTCCTGCTCTGGGCAGCCTTCTCTACAGCGCAGAGTGAATTAATGTCGTGCACACCAGCCTCGGTGAGGGTTTCCCGCCTGCTCCAGACAAAGGCCTCTAAAGAAGCCCTAAGTGGGAGATGTGATCATCTAAGGGTTAAAATCTATTTAAGCCCCGACTTATCCTGGCCCATTGATTGGCTACGGGCCGACTTGGTTGATCAGAGTCTTAGACCAATTCATTATTTGCTTCCCCAGAATAATTTCCTTTTCTATTCTACTTGGGGTCATCTGGGTCATCTTCTTTTCTGGGATTTCTGGAAATTACTTCTACCCAGGAAAGCAGGATCACCAACATTGGAATACAGATTTCTTACTGTTATTTTAACTGAAGTTAATCTGTTCTCTGAAGAGAGCTTTTCCTTTTAAGATGTTCATGGTATGCCATATATGATCTCTACCTTCCCCAGAATTTGGTGTTGATAAAGTTAGGGCAGTGGTTCTCAGCTGGAGAGGCTGTTGCTCCCTTGGAGACATTTGGCAATGACTAGGGACAGATTTGGTTGTCACACTGTGTTTGTATGTGGTGGTGGGGTGGGCTGCGTGTGTGTGTGTGTGTGTGTGTGTGTGTGTGTGTGTTACTGGCATCTAGTGGGTAGAGGTCAGGGATGCTGCTAAGTCTCCGACAGTGCCCCCATGACCAAATATCAATGGAGCCACTGTAGAGGAACAGAGCCCCCCAAAATGCTCCTAAAAATCCCAGCACAGAACCAGTAGGGACAAGTCACAGCTTCAAAATAAAAGGCTGGGTTTGACCAAAACTTTGTGGCCTATTCAATCCGGGTTTTGTCCTGGGGGTGGTGGGGGGTGAAAGTGAAGTGGGATCCTTCCCTACCTTTGCTGGCTCTTGCCTTCCCCTCTCATTGCTACCACTGATGTGACACCTTTTTTCTGCCTTACGTCGTCTCACCATCTAGTGGCCACCTGAATTACCAATTCACCTTCACCAAATTCACATTTGGAGGGGCAGTGGGCTGAAGGACCCCTGAATGACACGTACGCTTTATGACTGTTAATTAAGCATCTTGCAGGCCTAGGCCCTGCAAGATGGAGAGTGGCTATAAGGAATTAAGATGGACACTTTTCTAAGATTTCAGAAGCCCAGGAAGACAGAAAAACTCAAGGTGCTGATGACAAATAAATTTGCGCTTTTATTCATGTGGACCCCACAGGGATTCTGCCGAAGTCCTTGGGAGTTGCTAGCTACAGCCACAAAGAAAATGGCACCTACTTAAAAAAGGGTGTTCAAGAGGTCCTGGCAATTTAAGCACCTCCATGCTTCCTAAGTAATTCTGTCTATTCCTGTCAGGTTGGATTTTTCCCCTTTCTTTTTCAATTGGACCAAATCAGCAGCTTTTACAGCGAAAGAAACTGAGGCCCGGGCATGTGGCCCCAGAGGTCGGGGGAGCTGGGATGCACATGAGCTAATATGCAGGACCCCTGTTTCAGTTTCCTTGGGCAGAGGCCTGGCAAGCAGACCTTCTTGATCCTGGGCTATGCCTCAATGCCTGACTTAGTTTTTGAACATCATTGCAAGCCTTATTCCTTCTTTTCAAAAATCCCACAGCTGCAAACTTACCTGAATGTAGGGTCCCTGTAAAAAAATATCTTCTCTGTCAATTGCACATTAGCAATCAACTTGATGAAAGACAAAATTGTCCAAAGAGGAAAGAGGAGAGAGGTACCATGGTCTTTGGACCGAGGGGGAGAACCAACAGAGACGCTCTTGTTGCCCAAGTTCATTATTCCCTTATAAGAACTGACACTCGGGTGACACTGAGCTTGTGAAAGCTTGACTGTGGCACTCCTTAGAAAGTGGGTACAAGAGATTTCCTTCCCATTATCAACTCATTAAAGGAAGTTTAAGGTACTGATTCTGTCCCACACACGAAATGTGTGTGACAACGTCGGAAACACTGACTCATCATAAATTCGGGATCAGATAACACTCGGTACCTTTTTACCTCTCTCCTCGCCTCAAATTGAATCATTAAGAAACATTTAATAAGATCTAATGTTCAAGCTGTGGGCAGAGCTCCGCGAGTCAAAATGCTCATGAATTCTCCTGAGGTTTCACAAATTACTCGGCAGTGCAATTTGGGATGTTCCCTCGAAGTGAGTACGACAGAGCCACACGCCCTTCATTTTCATTGCTCTGTCACCGATCAGTTACCTAACATTCCTCCCTTATTACAGCCCCCAGCAGCTAGTACAGCTGTGTCGATAACTGAAAGGCACGCACGTTGGGTGCTGTCTGTCTGTCTGTCTGTCAGACACCAGGGCACCCCCGTCTCAACTGAGCATGTGATGACCAACAATAATAACACTTCAAAGTCCCCCCTCGCTTTTTCGTGTTGTTCCCTACCTCTTTCTGGGAGGCTTCGTCTTCATTCCCGCGGGCTGGCCTGCTTCACCATCTGGCTGTTGGGAAGGAAACTAAAGACAATCTTTTTTTTTTTTTTTTGCATGTGTAATAACCATAGAATAATCTGTGCCCAGGTCCCCCAGGCTCAACCACAGTATTGAGATGATTTATAGAGAGGGGCTAATAAAAGGGTGGGGGTGTGGGGGACAAGGGGCAGGTGACACTTTTTCAGGGCAAGAACAAAAGTTCTCTCTTCATCTTCTCTTGGCCACGTCACTCACCTGAGAGTGACTTCACGCAATCATCAATTTGCAAGGTGTCATTTGTCTACTGCTTCAGTTGACCTTTGTTTACAGAGTATGCAAAAGAGTGTATTCTGAAACGGAGACACAGAAATAGTGGGTGCCTAGTACTTTTAGAGTTAGCAAGTGAACAGCCTCTTGGGGGATACAGGAGACAGAAAACAGAAACAAAAACTTCATTTGGAGCAAGGACAGAAAAGTCAACTTCCAAAAAATCATGGTTACCGTTTACCAGGCACTTATATGTGCCAGGCACTGGGCTGACAACACCCTTCAGAGGTTCCTCTCAGTTTCCAGAGGGTGACTTTCCTTTTAGTATCTGGCCTTCTTTTTAGAGGAATTAAGGAAAATGACATCTCTTCTGGATTCTTCTGGCAATGCCCCGCCCCTCCCTCGTTCAGAGGCTTGTTGGCCAGTTTGTAGCTAGAGCCTCTCACTTGCCTTCCTCACATTCATAAAGACCACTTAGGACTCGTTGCGGCTTCTGCAGGATTCCCCCAGATGGACAAACTCAGGCCCATTTCTCTCTCACTCCATGAAGAGATCAGTATCTTATGCCCAGGTGACCACAGGCCAGAACTGGACTTGAAGGGACAAAGAGCCTTTCAAGCCAATCCAACAAAATCTGTTAAGGTGGATGTTAGCAGGGCCAGAGTCTCAGATTGCCTGTTACTGGGGGGGCCACCGGGGCTGGAGAGGGTTAATTAGACAGACCAATGCTTTCAGTTCCCTCCTCAGCTACCAATTTTCATTGGTGGTGGGGACCCTGTCATATCAATTGGCCCTGCCCTTTCTGTTTTGAAGATTGCTACTCTTCCTGAGAAATCTGATTTTAAAATGGACAACTGGCATGTTAATTTCACATTCCAGTAGGAACCCCCGGTGGGTTTAGGAAGAAACCCACCTTTGCCATAGGTGAAAGAAACCAAGAAGCCTAGAGACCAATTTTCATTCCCTGTTCACATGTCTCCTAAAAGTAACCTTATGTAGAGGCATTTGAAGAGCCACAAGTTTGCTGGGGGAGAAAAATATGCTTTATTTGGTGGGGAAATTGACTCTAAAAAGAAGAAGAGACGTGGCTGGTACGAGGAATGTCAAATCTAGTCACTTAGGCTATCATCTCTGAAAAAGAAATTTATTTTTGCTTTTGCTTAATTCCAACCCTCCCGCATATAAGTCAAAGGTGAGTTCTAAGATTATGCACTGACTCTCACTAAGTAGGAATTAGCCCTGAGTAAAAGTAAGAAATACTTTAAAAAAAGGTCACTATGAAGAATACTGAGCAAGTTATTTTAATACGGTCATTAGACCCAGGGGAGGCTGCTAAACAGTCGACTCCACGGAAACACTAAAAATGTAAGGAAGCTATGCATAAAAGCAACTGCATTGTTAAATGATTACTATTATTTTTAATGGAAACTCAAGTCAGGAGGAAAGCTTGAGACGTGCTGAAGAAAACCAAGGCAGGATTTAAAAAAGACTTTAAAGGAAACCTGCATTTAAAAGAAAAAAGAAAAAACACCCAACAAACAAGCTAAGACTGCAGTGTTGGCAGATGAGCTAAGCAAATGGTGGAAACTAAATATCTGCACAGAATGGCAGGTATCTCAGAAATGAGGGGCTCACGTTTCACGTCCACTCAATGGACATTTATAACCAGGGAACTGTCAGGGTTGGGCTATAATTCAGAAAGCAGAAGCCTGCTTGGACACCTGTCATCTGACAAGGGATTTTAAGAGGACACAGGACACTTACAACAATCATGCTTTGCATTTAAACAATGTGTTATAGCTTACTGCCACATTTTGGGATAAGCATGGATTCCTTCACTTACCTTGCAGTCTTTGAGCAAAAGTCCCTGACATCTAATCTCTGAGCTTTTGGTTTATTTGCCTATGAAATAGGGTCCTATCACGTTTTTATTGCCCAAGGCTGCCGTTTCAAAGGACAAATGGGACTCCATGAAAGGCTTTTAAAAATACAATAAGAATGTGCCATCATTACAATCACTGGTCACTAATAACTCTGAGGGCAGTTTGCATACCCCCTTCTTCCAGGCCAGGAGGGGACACACACCATGGTGATGAACCCTTCTCTTTGCTTAACACCAGTATTTCATGGTATATGTGATTTGGGAAAATTATACAATTTAGCCTGCCTGGATAGAAAATAAGCGTGTTTTGTTTTGTAGTTTTTAAAAAAAATCGATGGGAAATTGGAGTTTAAAAAGAGCAGGGAAGAATTCTGGCCTTGGAGAAGCATGAAATACTACTGGGAGACAGAGAAGGGACAATAATAAAAGTCTCCCTTAGTTCTAAAAATTTTGTGGCCTGATAAGCCATACTCTTTCCACTGCACCAAGCTCAGTGGAGGCATTTTGAATCTGGAAAAAATGGCTGTATCGAGGGGGGGAAAAAAAAGGCGCTCTTGCAAGATAGGAGGCAATGTATCACTGTTACACCTGGTGGCATAAATAAATTATCATACAATTAATTGAGATTCACTGTATAAATAAAGTGTCATGGCAGAATGGCCATTATTATATATATGGCATTTGCCTGCACAACTTCAATAAATGCAACTGCTAAGGAATTCTAACCTAGAAGCCTCAATTCTTAAAAATGAGGGGATCACACCCAAATGAGGTTTCCAAAAGTAGGTTTAAGCCACCACAATTATTCCAAAGGGCAAGAAAAGCATGGAAATAGTCTATTATTGGATAGTGTTGAATAAGAAAAAGGCTTCCACTCTTTAGATATTCTAGAATTTTTGGTCACATTACTGATTATATCTTTTTCCCTTATAAGATTCTCTGCATACAGCATAGGAAATATAGTCCATAATACCGTAATTATGTACGGTGCCAGACGGGTCCTAGACTTATCAGGGGTATCACTTCATAAGTTATATAAATGTCTAACCACTCTGTTGTACACCTGAAATTAATATACTGTATGCCAACTAGAATTAAAAAAAAGAAAAAGAAAATCCCTGTAATGTAGTTAAGCTGTTTGGGCAATAAAAACAGAGAGGGCATGAGTACACACGTACACACACACACACACACATACACACACACACATTTTTAAAGCAACAGATGAATCTACATGTCACAAATTAGGAAGCGACATCACAGGATGGCCATTTGGTGGAGGTTGTTTTATATGTCAGGATTAGAACGGTAGTCAAGAGTTCTGTCCTAAATCTAAGTCTAAGCCCTTCCTCCTCTCCCCTTCCCCAATTAGGAACTCAGCCCCAGATGGGGCTCCTCTCTTGTCACTCTGGCAAAATGAAACCTGGTCAGTTGTAGCCTGGCTGTCCTCACTGCACTGCCACAGCAGGTGACACTGGCTATCTGCATTCAGGTCCACGCTAGACATGGCCGAGGTTTGGTCTGGACCATGCTTGACCCCCACCCTGCCACCCCAGGAGCGGAGCCAGGACAATGGCAGGGTGACCCCAGCAAGTTTCCTTTTATTAAGCTTAACTTCCCCCACCCCCCATACAAAACAAGGGAAATTTGTAATATTCTTAAGACTCGGCCTCAGACAGTTTGCTGCAGGGCTGACGTTTGCTTCATCTGTGGTATAAACCTCCAGTACTGATTTAAGTGGACCATGCTCTCCTCCGCACCCCGCTTGAAATCCCCAGAATAGGACTCAAGACACACAGCAAAGAGATCTGCTGGGAAAGCTTCATGTCACAGAAGAGGCAACTGAGGCCCCAGCATGCAAGGGACACTGCCAATTGGGGGCCAAGTGCACTGTTTCTGGGCTCTCCTGTCTTTACCCAGTTGTGTCACAGGCTTGCTTCCCAGAGCTATGCTTGGAATACTGCAATGGGACCATTACGGCAAAATCCGTTGTCTGCAGGGAAACAGCACATTGTCTTTTGAGGCTCTGTGGCTTTAGTGTACTTGAGACATCTGAAATTTAAAACTACCTTCCTCCTGTATGTTTTTGGGAAAATGATGATGTCATGCTCTCCCTGGGTGGGCATAAATGACCATCACATTTAAAACTGATTTGTGAGAGGAGCACATCACAACAGCGCACAGTGACGTCCACGATGCCATTAATTAAAGCCATCACACATGATAAAGTATTGAACAAACAAATGGAACAAAGCCTCAGAAATTGTGATCTTCAAATCCCTTGAAAGGTCTTAGAGAATAACAAAGAAATTAAGATTCTGGAGCTCCACTTTGGACATTTTCATTGAAGCCACACATGCAGACCACTGCTAGCTGCTGCTTCGATTAACTGTGGCACAGGAGTCAACACCCCAGACTTGAGCTAAGGAGTCTTGAGCAGGGGGAGGGGCTCTGGGAGGGGTGGGGGGGGGGAAAGGGGGTCCTGGAGAAGGGAGGGGCAGGCAGAGGGCCGCCAAATGTACCCTTCTAACATGATTATGAACACACCTTTACGTTTTTTCCCCCAAGCCCATTTGCAGAGGATCTTACCTTTGAGCCTCTGTTCCCCCAGCTCAAGCTGCTTGAAAAGATTCACATGCAAACATTTCCATATTTCACAACTCAGTCAACAGTTTTACCACATGTTGTCCACACACTTAAAATACACGCGAAGCATTTTTGAAAAAGTTTTATTTTAATTGCATTTCAAACAGAAGACGGCAATCCATCCACTCCCAAAGCACAACCCCTCTTTGTAAACCAAGCCCCTCCTACTGTACTAGGGTAAAAGTGTAAATGATTGGCTTACCTCGGGCTCTTCCCTAGGAAAAAAATTATTTCATGTTTTAAAAACATAGCCACGCCCACCCCCTCGGAACAAGCCTGGTGTGGTTTTTGGATCCAGGCTTGCCTTACTGCAGGTTATGCGTTTTTTTCCCCTCATCCCTCCATCCCCCTCACCAGGTGAGCCGAATGTGTGCAGAATACCGAACTCATGTGTGCAGCCCGGGACGCCCCAGATACCTGAGTGTCTGGTTTTTCAACCGTAAAGGCGGGAGAGTTTGGCGAACGAATGAGAAGTGAGGAAACGCTTAGCGCAAAGGGAAAAAAGAGAGAAAGACATACAGAAAAACAGGTTATGGAGGCCAGCGGGAGGTGGCCCCCTCTCTCCCCAGCCAGTCGCCCAACATATTACCCTGATGTCCCACCACCTTTTCTCCGCATTTTTCGCGCCGCCCGCTGCAGAGCGCCAGCTCACAGGAACCACCAGAGTATGCGAACACGGAAAGTTTTTGCCCGCGCCATGGCGCACAACACAAGCCAGCCCATTCCCCAGTACGAGTACACAGTCGGCGGGTAATTTGGGGGTGCCAGGGATGGGAACTGGGGGACACTTGAGCATATCATGCACAGGCGGACACAATATGGACACCAACACACACCAACAAGCTGTCTGAGTCCAAGCAGCCGTGCCAGGCGAGGCGGGGCGCACCTTCCCCACGACCCCAGCCCACCACGGCCCCAACAAGCCTAGCCTGGGGAGCCCCGAGGCCCCTCCCCGGTAGTTCCTGGCTCACCTGAAGCCCCCGCCTTCCTTGCCGGCCCCCACCCCAGGACTCGGGGTCGTCTTACGGTCGCTGGCGCTGGCTTGTCCAGCTGGAAACGACCCTCAGTGTTGTGCGGCACCACCTTTCTCCCTGGAGGGCACATACTTCGGCCACCCGAGCCCACCCGAGCCCACCCCCCTCCCGGGGCAGAGTTAGGGCCCCTCACTGGAACTTTCTAGCAGGCTACTCCCGCCTTTGCCCAGACCCCCTCCTCCCGCCGCCAGGCCCTTGCCCCACCGGGCAGCCCTGCCACCCCCTCCCGGGTTCCCGGGCGGCCCTGCTGCCCGCGGGCAGAGTCCGCCGCATTACCTAGAAGCAGCAGGCGGTGCGTACACATGTAACCCATCTTTTCGTCCTGTAGCTGCTTGTCGATGAGCTTGCTGCGTTTCTTCTCTGCGCGCTTCTGAGCGCGCTGCTCCAGGGCTTCCTTGCGCATCTGTCTGCGCTTCTCCGCCAGAGGAATCTTCTTGACCTTGGGGCTGCGTGGGGCTTTGGGCTCGGCGCTCTCAGATCGGCCGAAGCAGCCCCCGAAGGCTTGCATGAGGAAGTTGCGGAGCAAGTTGCGCCGGGGCTTTCGGCGGCGGCGATTTCTCCGGGGCTGCACGCAGCGATGGCATCCGAAGGTCCCATCGTCGGATTCATCGCTGCTGCGGTCGTCGCTGCTGACCGACCCCTCGTCGTCGTCGCGGCCGCGGCTGCGCTCAGACCTGCCCCGCCAGGCATACGCGCGAGTAGGCTGCGGAGTAGGCGGATCGGCAGCCTGGATCTCGGGGCTGGGGGGTCTGAGGAAACGGAGCTTGGGGCGGGCTCCGGAGGCTGGGGCGGCAGGGGCTGCCCCGGTGGCTGGAGCGTCAGAGGCGGCTGGAGCGGCTGGGGCAGTCCCGGCGGCTGGAGCGGCTGGGGCTGTCCCGGCGTCTGGCGCGTCAGGGGCGGCTGGAGCGGCCCCGGTGGCAGGAGAGGCAGGGGCGGCTGGAGCGGCCCCGGTGGCAGGAGCTCCGTCGCCCGGAGAGGGGACTTGGCCTCCGTCCGCAGCAGCAGCGGTTGAGCTTCCTTCCATCTCGGCTGCTTCTCCCTCAACTGGGGGTCTCTCTCCCTCTGCTCGCTCTCTCTTAACTGGGGCTCGGGAGACCTCGATGGGCGGGCCATCAAGCGCGATTGGGGGGCTGTCCATGTTGACGGGAGCGTCGTCGACCCCAACGGGGGCGCTACCAATCTCGAGCGGGGGTCCGGGGATCTCCATTGGGGGGCTGTCGCCGGCGAAGTGCGGAGGAGGTCTGACAGCTTCTCGGGATGGGCTGCCGATGGCGATGGCGCCTGGGACCCAGAGGGGGGGCTCGCTCGTGGCGGGAGCGAGGAGGACCGCACTCGGCACCGCAACTCCCGTGAACTGGCTGCTGCTACCGCCGTCGATTTGTAGGATAGCTCGGGGGAGCCCAGGGGGTGGGCTGTCGTCCCCAAAGGCTGCTCCATCAAACTCAAATGGCATAGCCTCCTCAGGGGGAGGGCTGCAGCCTCCTCTGAAGCCTGCATTCGCAGGCCTGAGGGCTTGGGGCTCCTCAGAAGGGGTGCTGTGGACCCCCACACCTGGGCCTCCTGGAGCGAGGTCTGAGACCTGCAGGAGAGGTTGGCAGCAATCTCCCTGGGCAGGTTGCTCAAACTCAAAGGGCATGGCTTCTTCAGGTGGAGGGCTGTAGCTTCCCAGGCCTGGCCTGGCCTCACAGAAGGCTCTGGGCTCCACCAGCTCTGAGCTGAAAGCCTCGAGGCTTGCATGGGCCCCACTGGTGTCTCCAGGCTGCTCCAGGGTAGGCCAGAAGCTTCCCAAGCTGGGCTGCTTGACCTCGAAGGGCATGGCTTCCTCAGGAGGTGGGCTGTAGCCTCCATGGGCTCCGGCTTCCTCGATGGCCTGGCCAAGGCCTTGGCCGTTGGGCCTGGAGACCTCTGGGGGTCCACATGCCTCGCCTTCAATCTCGATGGGGACGGGCTCGCTGTTAGGCGGTTGGGTCTCCATCTCTTCGGCTGCGCTAGGCCCAGCACTGGGGGCAGCTGCCCCTGGGGCCTCCAAAGATGGTTGCTCGGACTGTTCCCCGAGTTCAAGGGGGATATCGCGTTGTCCTGACATATTATTGCCGTCGAGGCAGTTGCACACGCCCATAACACGGTGGCGAACTCTTAAAATAAACTTGGGGCCCCGTAAGACGGAGCACCCAACCAAACTAGGGTGAAAAAAATATCTTTAAAAAAAATCAAAGTACTAGCTAGAAAGTTCTCCAACCTCACTTTCCAACCCTCCTGAGGTCTGGGGGTTCAGGGCCTCAAACCTTAGACTGTGGCAGAAGCAAATCTATTGTTGCTGGTGGAGTGTTGGCTTCTTCTTGGCCACTTTTTATCCCCTCAGGCAGCCCCTGGCCCCCCCCTTGGCCTGCCCTTGTCCCCTCCTCTCTCTCTTTTTCTCTCTCTGTGTTCCAGGCCAGCCCCGCCTGCTTGGATCTGAGGAGCGTGTCGATTCGGTCCGAAAATCGCTCGTAGTGCTCTCTCTCTGCCACCAGGGGACGCCGGCTGGTGGCCAGGCGGCTCTGGGAGCCTGTTCCCGGCGCCGGGAGCCCCGGACTTTGGGTAAGGGGGCTGATGAGCTCAGGCCTCGCTGGGACGTTTTGGCTCTTTCCACTGCTCTCCCTGACTGATTTGGAGTCTTTCTCCTCTCTTCTCCCCTGGCCAGAGAGAGCCCTCTCCTGCGTTGCGGGACACGTGACGCAAGACGTGGGCCCCGGGCTGCTTGAGCGCAGGAGCTGAAACCCTCCCTCCCAGACCCAACTGACTCTCCTTGGGGGAGGGGGAATTGCATGATGTTTTCCTCACCCCAAGTTACCTCTGAACACCTGAGCCGCAGCCCCCAGCCCTGGGCAGACTTCGATCCTGAGCTCCAAGTCCAGAGCGCAAAGCTTTGGGCGCATGGGAAAGGGGTGTCAGCACGCACGAGGATGCGACAGGTGGTCGTGAGCCCAATGGCAGAGAGGACAGGAGGCGAGGGGCGAGGTGATGCCGAGTGTGCGCACACAATTGGTGTTTTAAATGCCTTAGTGTACTTTCCACCGCTTCTGCAGCTTTTGTTTTCCGGCTTGCCGAGGTTGGCTCCTGTAAAGCACTTCAATGGCCCCCGTACCCACCACACTCTGGGGGGGTCTTCGCAGGAGCTTTGAGTGGCGCAGGCTGGATTCTCCCCATTTACGTGGACGATGATTCAGGGAAATAAAGGGTCTCGGGGGCATACCACGGAGACCCTCTAATTGGTAGCCAATTAACGCGGCACGTAACGGGGGGCGCGGGATGCGCATGGGGACCCCACAGAGTGCAGGCCTCAGAGTTCCGGGGCTCCTACTGCTCTGGGGCAGGGTTAAAGGAGATTTCAGTTGGGGTTAATGGCTGATTTAGAGTGGTCTCAGAGACTGGTCAACCATTTGCGCACTGAACCCAAAGACACATCGTGCCCTGCTGTGCCGTGCCGTGCCAGCAACCGCGGCCGCGGTGCGCTGTTTCCTGCCTCGGGCGCCCGCTGCAGGGTCGATCAGTTTGTTCCTTCCTTTAGCTCCTCTCTAGCCCCCTCCCAGCCCCTCTTCTCTCGCTATGAGTCTCCCGAGGCAGCCGCTTTACTTTCCAACTGCTGTAGCCCGCCGAGATGGCACTAAGCTCTGCTAAAAACCCAGCGGCCGCCCTGCTGCGCTCCCGTCTCCGTAGCGCGTGGTGGGCTCAGAACTAGTGGGGGTAAATACCCACACCACCTGGGTGGGCTTGACGCGGGTGCGCGCACTGCTCTGGCTCGGGGGTCTGCAGTAGGATTTGAGCCCAGGAAAATTTTGCTGCTTGCAGATCACGTAAAACCCGGGACATGGGTATCAGGTCTGTCTCGCCAGCAGGTGACACAGACCTGAGAGCCACCTTTAGGCGCAAGGCAACTGGGCAGGGGCATGGACACCTGGCTTACGGGCGGGGAGTTACGGCGGATGCGTGTACCAGTGGATGGGCTGCGGCAAGCGAGGCACACCGCCTGGATCGCTGTATCCACGAGCCGCAGGCGGGTGAACCACGCATGATCCAACCTCATTAAGTCTAACACGTCTCTTTTAGAACGAGACCACATCCACAGCGCAGCACTGCCCCCGCGTCTGCCAACCGTGTTGCCGCGCTGCACAGAGAAAATCTGACAAAGTTGGACCCTGGGTAACGTTTGAGGTCCCTCAAAGGTGTATCACCTCAGCTCTTTGGACCTACACACTTCCAAATGCCAACACTGAACTTTGGTTCAAACTTTGGCCAACCATACCCACGCGTAACGGCTCAACCATTTGGGCACCCAATGAATGGGCCAACTGGGTCTCCTCAGTCAATTCACTCCCCTCCGACCCCAGCACTGGGTCAGCCATTGGGCTGGGGTCACGCCAATCAAGGCTGCCTGGCGAATGAGCAGGGGGCGTCGGACCGGAAACCGGATATGAGTGGGAGGTCCAATAGGGGGCGCCGCGTTGGAACGCCCTAAGAGAGTGTGCTGCTGGGGTAGTTGGAAGCGGTTGGCGGGCCGGCGTATGGCGGCCAAGCCTGGGACGCCACGAGGCTGGCTGGCGCCATGCGGTCACTCTTCCTGACTCCAAAACTCACAAAGGCTGGAAAGATAATTGAGGGTTCTTAGGGGCCAACCCTGGGTCTCACTGATGGCGGTGGGCAAACACACCCAATACCCGGGACCGCCGCTGGGGCGAGGAGGATTTCCAGGGCCTGGAGATAGAGGGGGCCTACTGCTCCGAGGCAGACGAGCAGCCCCAGATGGATAAGGAGTTGAGGCCCCAGGGATGCTGAGCTCTGCCGAAGCGGAAGGTCAGTAGACGTTGGGGTTGGAGCCCCAGGGAGGCCGTGATGGGGGCCCCAAAGGGACGGCTTGCTCTCGCCAGGCCTCGCACTTGGCCCACTTCACTGGGGCTCTTTCCCAAAGCACTATTCATCAGTGAACGGGTGCCGGGTCTCTGACATCCTCGTGGGCCGGTGGGACCCCTTTGTCCAACACACACTCCTGGTATCTTGGTTCTTTGCCAGGAGAGCACATGCATTGAGGGGGGTTAAGACTGGGCAGCTAGATACCAACCCTCCATTCTAAAGGGTAAGCAACATAGAAATGAAAGCCCTCCAGTTGGGGGGATCTTGAAAGTCTTGATGGAGAAAGTGGCATTTCAAATGGGCCTCCATGGAGGGACAGAAGGTTTGGCTATGAATAGAACGTGGGGGGATAGGAGATGTTGGCTGACCATGAACAAAGATGCTAGGAGACAGGGCTGGGTAAAGAGAATAGGACACTGTGCCAGGTCTTGGAGGACCAGTGGGAGAGAAGTCATGAAAAATTGGATAGGATCTCTCCAAGGATACTATGACATATCAGGACAACAAGTTTTGAGGCTATTCAAGTTGCAAATGGAGGTGTTGATGGTTTTTCCTGCAAGTGAGGATTTGAGGCTAGTTTTAGGAGAGGTTAAGGCAGTATGGAGGATGGTCCTGATGAGAATAAAAGGGGCTGTGGCTGGTCATAACCTTTAAGGGAGGGAGAACCACACGTGGTAAAGGAAGCAGGAAGGCCGAAGAGAGGGACTCGAGGGATCCTAAAGGACCTTCTAGCAACTTCTGTGCTAAAATGGCACAAAAAGTGGAAGAGACAAAATTTGGCACCTGGATGATGGGACACGTGTGGGAGGATCTGGGGAGGCGTTGGCATGGTGGCGGAGCCAGTTGGTTTTAGACATGGCGGAGGTGAAGGAAGGATGGGCAGTCTGGAAGGAGAGCTTTACAGCCTATTACTTAGGATGGGTCTGAAGTTTAGAAGAAAGGTGACAACCCCAAGTTCAAAGTGATAGTCATCCTCATTAAGATGAAATCGTTGGATGAGAAACACCCTCAAGGGGAGAAACCGATTTGGTGACAGAATCTTGAACACTTGGGAGTACTAGAGAGGACATCACAGAAGAGAGCAGTGGGGCTAGGAAGAGACCCGTAGGCTCAGACCAGAGGGAAGAATTTAAGAATTGGTCAGCAGATGTAATCTTGATGGAGTTTCCTTAGCCTCTGCACTGCTGACCTTGGGGACAGGTAATGCTTTAGTGTGACTGCCCTGTGCATTGTAGGAGGCTTAGCAGCATCCCTAGCTTCTACCCACTAGATGCCAGTAGCATCCCCTTTGTTGTAGCAACCAAAAATGTCGCTAGACTTTGCCATATGTCCTCTGGGGGGCAAAATCGCCCCCCAGTTGAAACCACTGCTATAGACTGAGAAAGGACCCTGTAGACTTGAGTAGGAATCACCTTAATTTAAAGGTAGATTAGGACCAGGAAGAAAAAATTCCAGTACTTAACTCTGATGGTCCTTTTGTCCCTTCTGCTTATTTTTTCTGCAGTGACTGGCCCCCAGAATTTGAAAACCCCAAATCACTTGGGTGAGTGAAACTCCACCGCAGATCAGCAGTGAGACTTTAGAGACCCCCCCGAGCATGGCCAGATGTTTGAGGAGCTGATTAACCAGAAAGGCAGCTGGGTGGCCTGGCCACAGGACTCGAGGAATCTGGGATGGTAAGAGCTGGGGTTGATCAGCTGGTGGGCTGACGGGGCCACTCTGATTGGTGGGCCTATCTGGTGAGCCCGCTCAGGGCTGGTGATCTTGTTGGCCTAAGACAGAATGCAGCCTTGCCCTGGATGGAGATGGCTGGGGATGAGTGGCTGTGGGCAGCCTAGTCCGGGTCTAACCCTGCTAGGGACATAGTTTTTAGGATCTACCATTGTACCATTGTAATTTTATAGTAGCAAAGTATGTTAAGCACAGATTTCCAATTCTGGGTGGTTTTCTATCAGTAAAAGAGGTAAATATTTGATAGGAACGAGAAGGAACAAGGAAGGAAAGTCAGTTAACAGGTTCACGCAGTTCAGGAAGAGGATGGCAAGAGAGGCTAGTCAGGTGCCTGCAAGAAGGCTGAGCTAGGGTGAAGGTCAGAGGCTACGTGCCAGCATCTGGACCCTGTCCCTACAGGGAGTGTGAGAGTGAAGGGCTACCGTGAGATGCTGTGGGCATGAGAGGAGGAAAGGATTGGCTGTCAACATCCAGGTGAGGGTTTGCTCATTTCCAGCTACTGAAAAAGAAGCAGTTTGCTACACTTGATGAATTAAGAATGCAATGGGAAATGCTACCATGTTTCAGTTCAACTCTGCATGTCTGAAAGGCAGCCTGTTAGACCAAATGGCCCAGCTGCCACAGGCAGCAGATCAGCTGGCTTTCTGTAAATAGGGAACCCCAAATGGAAAGAAGGGATTCCTTCACTGCTGACTGAACAGCAGCACCACTGCCACCTGCAGAGATGTGGCCTCCTTCCTTGGTGGCCCCACGTGGCGCCCTGGGCTTCCCAGTAATGGACACCTCCACGCCAGCACACTAATCAGCAAACAATTATTAGGATACTTACATTTGGGAATTCTGACTGCCAGATGCACAAGGCACATCTAGATTTTAAGGAGCTGCCTGTCAAACTTCTTTCTTATTATAGTTCAGCCCTGTATCCAAGAAAGACAAAGTAGAGGAGGGTCCTTTGAGAGGGAGAGGAGGCGGGTAAGAGGGGAAGGAGCAGAAACCAGGAAAAATGAGTTTTTTGGGGTGGTGGCATTACCTCCTAGCTGTGGCGTTGAGGGGGGTGGGGTTTGCAGAAAAGCCTTTTCTGCAGCCCACTCGTGCCATTAGTTATCAGTGAGTGAACTGAGGAAAAGGAGAATCTTTTCACCAGTTATGAGAAAAAGGCAAAAGGAGAGAACATAGGAGACTTCAGACAACTATTACGTTTCCCAGCCTCCCGGAGACAAATGTTTTCTGAGTGCTGACTGAGTAGCAATAAGACTTTGAAGCTGTGCAATTAATTACTGTTCAGCTCAGACTTGCTGCGCCCATCCGTTTGCCTTCCAGCATCTCCTCTGCCAGCCTCGGCCGGTGGAGGCAGCAGCAGCATACTGCTGCCTGCAGAAGGGTCTGCGTGACCAGGCTGTTTCAGACGAATGCCCCTGAAGGGAAAATGCCTCGAATGGATGAGCGTTAGGGGCAGATGCAGTGTGGCCATTCAAGCAGTGGAATCCAGTCTTAGGAAAATAGGTGTTCTGCGTAGATTAAAAAGCCCCATGTGGGAGCCCGGAGGCCAGGGCCCCCCCACCATGAACCAGACCCTTCACTGGGCTCACTAGCTGGACTCAGCCCTCATCCTGGAAGGGCTGCCCAGTTCTGCTGCAGCCAGGCAGGCAGGAGACTGTCCCCTGACCACCTGTGCTTGTATGGTGGGTCCAGACAGTCTCCACATTGCCAGAACTGGGCTGTGGAGTCTTGCTCCAGGCTCGCTGGTGATGCAGCAGAGAATTTCGAGGGGAGAAGGGGCCATTCCAGAAAAGATGAACAATGCCACAGGAAGGGGGAGGAAGGGATAAAAGTGGGGGCTGGGATGCAGGGGGAGGGAATCCGGGAAGATACATTTGGCTTTAGTGGAAGCTCTGTTTACAATTTTGGTAATTCACGTGGAAATGCAGGCACCCTGGGGGCTTCTGGGCAACGTAATTTGCATTTAAGGGGAATGGTATATTTCACCTTCTCGCACAACCTCAATTACCCAGGGCGAATTTTCCTAATGAAATCTAATTGAGACAGCTACATAAGCCAGGGCACTCAGAAACTAGCTCTTGCCTGAGGGTGGGATGGGGGACCTGTTTTCTTCAGCTGGCTGGCAGCCTGTAGCCTCTCTGCCTCTCACCCTGAAGTTTGAGAGTCAGGGCTTCTGCCTGAACCCAAATCCAAGACTCAATATTTGAACTAGAAAACAAGATCTAGGTTTTAAATCTTTCTGTTTGGTTGAAGCAATTGAGGTACCTGTATGAAAACTCCACTGCACCTGTGAAACAAATTTCCGGGCCAGGCTGTAAGGGAGTCTCGGGGAAAACGGTCTCCCCATTAGTGGCCCTCCACTGCCGTCCTTGGCGGTTAAAAATGCTCTAATACTGAGCTGACGTCGCCCCTGCTGCCTCCAGATTATTTGAAGACTGCCACAGTCTCCCCTAAACCTTTCTCTCCCAGAGTCTGTATTTCTTCAAACTACTCTTTACAGCCCTAATGTTGAGGGGTTTTGTGACCCCCATCTCCAAATCCCTCCTTCTTTTCCTTCCTCGGTGTTCTCCCTGTATTCTCTAGTTTTCACCTGTGATTCCCCCAGAACCTTCTTTTCCTTTTATCATCCTCAAATCGTCCCCACGTTACAGCCGCCGCCAGCCCACTGTCCACGCGGTCGTCTTCTCTGGCCTCTCTGTAGCCATGCCCACCATTAATCTGTAAGTGTTCACCCTTAAATAAGCCCATAGAATAAAAACAGGCTGTGTCCACCGACACAACCAGGAAGGAGCCTCCGCAGTATACCCTGGAATAGGGAGCCGGGGGAGGGGTGCAGGGCGCCATGGCTCCTCGCCCGTGCCCTGCTTCTATTGGCTGAGTGCTGTCAACAGGTGACAGTGGCCCAGCATTGTGGACTGTTGGTCGTGGGGGAACTAAGTCACTGGGCTGTTTGCTCTGGCTTTTCTGCCTTGTGAATCAACTAGTCACCAGCCCCAGCATCCGTACTAGGGGCTGTGGGGAAAGCAAACAAACAACAACTGAGATTTGGAAAAGGGGAAACAAGCATCAATACGATTCACCTTCTCCATAGCCTCGTAACACGTGGCCAAAAAAACAAGGTTAAATATAACAAAAATGAGATGTTAAATCACTTAATTTGACATAAATCAGTTTTTTGTGTTTTTTTTTTAAACACTTGCTGTGCTCATCCATGCATTTACAACAGAGACACTACTGGTTTGGGGGAATGCAAGACAATCTTAGTTATTAGCAGGTCCTGCAGAACAGAAACGGATGATGCAGTGTAGGCATGTATCTGTGGTATTCACATTTCAGGGGAGAGGAGCAATTAAGAAAAAAAAAAAAGTCTGAAAAAGCTCCTGGGAGGGAATGATAATGAAAAAAAAAGGTGGAGGAAATTGGTTTATCCTAACTAGCTGCAGCTACGGAGCCAGTTTTCTCAGGCCTAGCCAAATCGGGACACTTAAAAGTATTACCCAATAACATATTCAACACTTGTGGGAGCTAACACTTGGCGGTCAGCGGGTGGTCAGTGGCTGTCCCTCAGCTGCCTCCCTCCCTCCCTCCCAGAGCCGCAGCCTCTGCAGGCTGCAGACTCAATGATTGCAATGCTGGCTGCATGCCACCTGCCCCCACTCTGAAAAGCTTGGTCCCAGACACTCAGCTCAGGGACAGCAGGTGGGGGAAGACAGCGCACGTAAGCCCAACAGCAAACATCTGCTCTTAGGGGCAGCCCTAGAGCAGACACTGTGGGCTATAACTGGACACTGTGGAATTGTGTATTTAACTTGCCTCTTTAAACCATTTGTTGCCACCAATTCAAAAACAGACTTGACACAATCAAATTAGATCCAACACAAAGTAAGATTTCCTCACAACTGGTGCTTTTGATTTGATCAACCTTTGGAAATTCTTTTGGTTCCATTAGCATTACAATTATTGATAGAGTCAAACTGGGTCACTTTGGGCTTCTTAAATGAATCAACCTGCTTGCATTTGGAGCTGAAAGGGATGCTGGGAACATCTCATTCAGCTACAGCTACTTCATTTTCCATGTAAAGAAACTGAGGCAGAGAGGTGCTGGGTCTGACCCAAGGCTGCCAGTGGCCCATCTCTGGGGCATGAAGATTTAGGAAACAGTCATTAATGCCCAAATCTTGCACAGTAGGACAAGGAATCTCATTCTGGAACATGGGATTAAGAATGTAATTGGAGAATCCCATCCCCTTTGCCTAAGAGAAGCACAGCACTTGCGCTGGCATGTGACGTCACGGGCCTCTGGAAGCTGCATTTGATATCAGTGATTTGTTTTGTTATAGATTACCTTTCTGTGGAGACATACTTGTCCCAACACCATGGTTTCTGCTCAGTTTCTTCTCAATAGTGTCCCTCTGCGTGGAGAACAGTCATAATACAGATAATTTAAGTAAAATCCATGCAGATTATTTTAAAAAGGCCTAATTCTTACCAACACTTAAATTTCAGCTTTCTTCCTCATTAAACCTCTATCACAACTGCTAAAATTGAGGGCTAAAGAGTAAAGGGCTGCAAGCAATTTGGGGGCGGGAAGTTTCTAGTGCATTAAAGAAGCATCTTAAAACAATTCCAAACTTTAAAATTCCCAATTCTTGAGTTGTGATAAACATAGATTAAAAGTGTGTTTGCTAACCTTTAGAACTAAACCTACGACAGACTGTTGGCAGCACACAATATCTGAACATTGCTACGTGATTTTCCAACTCAAAAAGTTCAGTAAGAGCACCTTTGTCCAAGAAAAAGCAATTTCCATTAAGCACGTGATTAATGTAGTAAAGGAAAAAATCCTAAATATTGGAGCATACCATCACATTCAACTAGCTTTCTCCTCTTCCTCTTCTCTCTCCATTTGAAATTTTATGACTGGCAGGTAATTCACCTCTGTGATCAACTCTAAAAGGTTTGCTTTTTTTGAGAATCCCCCCGCCCCCCCTCAGACAGACCCCACCTAAGTTGAAAGGGCTAGTGAGGGCTTTCAAATGCTAACTACAGTTTAGCAGGGGAGACAAAGGGCCGGCTGCTAGACTAGAGAGTTGGGAATGCCTGGAGAACTTGCCAGAACCGGCTCTGGGAAAGAAAGGCCACTGAACACCACCAGTGCCACAAGTAGAAAGAGGATTTGAAGCGTCTCTGTAGCAAAATCCCCACCCCCCTCAGGTGGGTTCTGGGCACTTTCCCAGGGGTTTGATGTATTCCTGTTGTTCTGTATGGTCTTAAAGGCTTTTCCACCTTATAGCCAGGATGGAAGGAGAGAAGTTGGGGGAGGGGAGCTGAGTGGGGGAGGGTGTGTGGGTGGGTAACAGGTTTTCACAATCAGTTTATGGAAGAGAGGGTCTGAAAGATGGCTATTTGTGTGCTCCTAGATGGCGACTGCCCCCCTCCCCCCATCATGAACCTGTATATTGCTTACAGTTAAGAAAGCCAGCCTCCCCATATGCAGCTTCTGTTTAAAAAGCAGGCCAAGACTGGAGTGAGAGGGGTGGGCCAGGCACCGAGGACTTTTATTAAACTTGGTTATTCATCCTGCAACAAGGCAACAAGCTAATTTCTCTAATGAAGACCCTAGCTCTGCAGGAAAACCGGAGGAAAGTAGCCCCCACACTGAAAAGCACACCCCCAAAAGCCCCGAACCCCATACTGAAAAGCACGCCCCCAAAAACCCCCAACCGTGGCTGCTTCACCGGTTCCCGGGAGACCTTTTACTTGGTGAACTCAGGCTGTTACAACGTTGCCAGAGGAAAAACAACACAGTGCCAAGCCCAGGGACACAACGTGGCTGTTTAAGTAGGAATTTCAGCTTGGGGGCTTCATTTCACAAAGACCATTTCACACTTGCAAGCCAACAGCAGGGCACCAGGGCACCTCTGACCCTCCTGCGAGTCCTCAGGCCTCCAGACTTCTGTCACTTCCACGCTGCCCGGGGCAGACCCTTGCTAACAACCTGCCCGCCGGGATTTCCTCGTGAAGACCACAACGGCAGGCAAGCAAGCATGCAGCAGTCCATAGCCAGCGGCGCATAACTAAGTTCCGCGGTGCTGTGACGCCTTCCCTAGTAGGGATGAGACCGGGAAGGAAGACCATTTAAAGTGTCTTCCTTCTGGCCGCGTTCTTTTCTTAGGAGTCTAAGAGCCCGACTGTCTTTTCAAGCCTCGAAACACTTGACATTTCCCCCCAAATCATTCTCATCAGAATAGTTCAAACTGGCGCAAAAACGAGACACGCGCGCACCAAGATCAATTTCCAAATCGGGAGAGGTTTTGTAAATACATTTCACTCATCAATCTTTTCCCCCAGGATTGGCGAGAACTGCACACTTTCCTCACCGAACATGCGCTACCGGACTGCGGCCGGTTTTGTGTCGGGACACCAGGCAGTTTCACCTCCAGGTTAGATTCCAAACTTAGCTCCATCCCAGCTGAAAATGGCCGGTGCGCGCCACCTCCCCTCCCATCCCCGAGGCTGCAGAAGCCGCGGGCCCCTGCCCCCTCTCGACCGACCGACAGCCCAACCACTTGCATCGGATCCAGACCCTTTCCCCAGTACCGAGGGTCCCGCGCTCTTTGGGGACGCACTGTAGGATGTCCTGATGCCCAGTGCGGCCCCAGCTCTAGCCCGTGCCTTGTTCCGCTTTACCTTTCCGCTCAGGCACCTCACCGGCCTCTCACCCTGTCTCTTGCACCCCCAGGGCCTTGCGCAAACAGCCGGGGCCTCTCCAGCCACGCTGCACCCAGCTCCGTCACCAGACCAGCTGCGCCAAGAGGTTGGCGATACCCCGACGTGACCAAGTCCGCGCCACCAACCGTGGTGGCCCGTAGAGGCGACCCTGAGAAGACTCCTTTATCTCCTCTGCCTGCCCTCTAAGTACAGGTACTCCTGGGGAACAGCCTGCCGCCACTCTGAGAGGTCGGCCCTAGGGCGCGCGAGCAGGTGCGCACACTTTGCAGCGGTCTCCGACCGGGCAATCGCCCGGAACGGGCCGTGGCGGCCAGGGCTGGCACACAATCGCGGGGGACACTGGCACCAAGGATCCCGAGGCTCCAAATTGGCAGCGCCGGGACTTGGGCTCCAGGCTCTGAGTGCCTTAAGCGCCGCGCGCGCCTTTCCCCGGAGCCAGCGGTCTCCGGAGTTCTAGCCCAATCCCAGCCGGATTACTTTCCGCACATTGCAACAGTGTCGCTGCGGCGCGGCGGCTCTCGCTTTGTGAAAGTTGGCGCGCGCACCTCGCAACCACGTTTCGGGCGCCCGCCAAAGCCCTCTGGTTTGAGACTAGCCCCTCTAAGAGGAAAAAAACGCAGAAAACGAGTGACTTACCCGTGCCTTTTGGGTGTGCAGCTCGAAGGCTGGGGCGCGCCCCGGATTCAGTCGTGCGTCCTGGACACCAGCTCGGAGACCTCAGGCTGTCTCCAGCGGGGCACGAGGAGCGCCCCGCCGTCCAACAAGCCTTTGGCCACCGGGGTGCCTCCGGCGCCCTGGGTAGGCTTGGGGAGCCCTTCCCAACTCGCCTTGGCCCCCCGTTTCTCGGTGGCTGAGCCTGCTCTCTTCCCGCCTTCTTCCTAACCTGCCTTTCCTTCTCCCTCCCTTCCTCCCACTGCTCCCAGAATGACCCCAGGCTCCCCAGTTTTGCGGTGGGCAACCAACCTGAATCAAAGAAAACAAGGAGAATCTGGACGGCGTCCTCCATTAGTGACGCCGGATGGGGATGGGGCCCCTTTTGGAAGGGGACTCCGGGGATGGGTCGCGGCGAGTGGGCTTCTTGGGCTTGCAGCGGCGCTTCTGCTTCTCTTTTGGCTTCTCGGACTCTTCGGGGTCCCTCGGATCCTTGTCCTCGGTCTGCTCCCCCTCTCTGGGGCTCTGGGGCTCCCGAGTGCTGGACTGCGCGCGACTAGGAGAGGCGTCGGGGCTCCGCAGCCTCAGGGCTTGGAGGCGGTCGGTGAGAGACTGGCCCACGGTGCTGTGCTTGGGCACCACGGGGCCGCGCTCGTCCTCGGGCTCGGTCTCGGGCTCAGTGGTGGGGGCGGTCTCAGGCTCGGTCTCGAAGTCGGTCTCGGACTCGATTTCAGACTCGGTCTCGGATTCGTAGTCGAACTCTTCCTCGTACTCGAGGCACTCGGGGAGGGCCAGGTCCAGGTCTGCTTCCTCCTGCTCCTGGTCAGACTCGGGGGGCTCGGGGAACACCTGGGCGGCGGAGCGGTGGTGGGCGTTAAGGAAGCTCCGGCGCTGCTGGGCAGCCGCGCGCTGCTGGGCGCGGGCGTTGGAGGTGGCAAGGGCGCGGAGGAGCGCGATGGAGCAGGAGAGCCAGAGGAGCGCGGTGGCTGCCCGGCGGCCAATGGGTGGGCACAGATCGTTGTAATTGTGGCGAGCTCGGCGCCACTGCTGAGCCCGGGACCTACGATCCATTCTCTTAGGCACACACCGAGAAGCTGACCCGCCCTCTGGCTCTGCAGAGAGCGGCTCCGATGCGCATTGGCTACTAGAGCCGAAAAAGGTGCACCTTACGAGGTGAGAAGCTGGGTCCGGAGGTCCCAGTCCCACCTCGGCGTAAGGGCAAAAAAGGAAGAACCTACCTTCCTGACCACTCAACTTTCTAAAGCTCCGCGCTTCTGCTTGCCTCTCTGAGCAAAAAAGAAGGGATGGGGAAACGGGAGGAAAAGTATCTCCTCCCGGGCTCCTCTCTCCAAGTCTCAGACTCTGCAGTCTAAGACTCGGGAGAGGTGCCTCCGCTGGTCCTCTCGCCTGGGAGAGGAAAGAGGAGACTGAGGCGAGGAGAGACGGGGTGGAGAGGTTCTGCAAAGTTGCGCGCCCGGACTTCTGCCGGGCATGTGCAGTAAGGAGGCGGGGGCACCTCCCGGCGAGCTCCGCGGCGGCGCCGAGGCCGTGGCGCAGACCGTAGTGGGCCGGCAGGTGGCAGGAGGGAACCTTGTTTGAAAGATTTTGAGCGAAGCGAGAGGCGGGGGGCCTGGCGGATGCCAACGAGCGAGCGAGCGAACGAACGAGCTACAGGTTAGAGGACTCGGGCAGCTGGGCATGGGTCCTCCACGGGTCCGTACCCCTCCCCAACTTCTGCAGTGTTATCGATAAAATGAACAAAGTCGGAAGCAGCTCGAATCAGAACGAGGAATGTCCTGTGGACATTCGGGGTAATGGGGGTCTGTACACGTATTAATGGTCCAGCCCTGGGCATTTTCCAAAGGCTTAATAGTTTGAGGATGGTAAACTCAGGCAGTCGTTAATCAGGGAACCACCTTTGGCAGATCTGTTACAATGACTATAATTTGAGAAGTTTCAAGAAAAAAAACAAAACCCAGCCCCCAGTCTCAATCGGCTCATTACCTCACGGACAAATAAGCGGCTTCCTGCAGACTGTGTGTGGGGAGACTGGGTGATGGTTCACACGTCTGCAGGCCCCTGGGTGGACTGCCAGGGGCTCTCATTGAGAACACGTGCTGGATGACAGACTTTAATTAGCTGGAACCACCACCTAAGGGCAGCATTTCCCCGCGCTGATATGCAGTAAGGACAACCAGTTCTCTGCCCCTGTGGGGTGCTCAGGGAGGTCAGCTAGCAAGGGCACCTCATGGGTACCCCTTAAAGCTCCTTCATAGATAGGTTTTCAACGACATTCATTCATTCATTCAACAAATATTTATAGAGTGCGGAGCACATGCCAAGCTCTGTTCTAGGTGCTGAAGGTAGAGTGAAAAAAAGAAAAACAATCTTCCAGCGAGGGCAGGATGCTTAGGGTTCATCTGTAAATCAAAGCGTCAAACCACTCAGAATCCGTCTTTACCCACTGCCGTTGTTTATTCCAGCTTGAATTCTACATGAGAAAACTATTGACTCAACCAGAGCATTGGGGCCAGGGGACAGCTAGGCACCCCTAGATCATGTTGTTGAACCCCAGAGGCTAAAAGGTTGGAGGGAGTCAGTACAGTTCCTTTTCAGCCCTGGAAAATCATGAGGGCTCCATGTCTTCCTGGAGGTGACCCTTGCTCAGGGAAGCATGGGCCTTTGGGTGCTCTGGAGTTCTATCTGTACCCAGCCTGCTGCCTCTGGGCTGTACCTGCCCTCCCTGTTAAAAGCATGGAGTACCCTTTAGCCACAATGACAAGCCCAAAGGTGGTATAGCTCAAAGCAAAACCATCTTCCTAGAATCCATGCAAGTGTCAAGGAGGCCACTTCACTTGGGACCATGGTTTTTTTGTCTTTGAGTCAACATGGGGGAAACTTGGAGAGGCATACCCCCTATAATTCTGCTGGCCCTTTGACATGGCCACCTGGCCATCCCTCCCGGTACTCCTTCCTGGTGGCTGAAGAGTCACACCTGCACAGCTGTTACCCCGTGTGGTGGGACTCGTCCTCACACCTTCAACACCGTGCCCACATGGAGGCTGCCAAACTCAGAGTTAAGACCTCAGAAAGATTCTAGCAACTGCTTTGGAGGGGTAGAGGTTTTGTTTTTGCATCTTGGTTGTGTCTACCTTATATCTTGCATTCTTCTAGTTTGTGGCATTAAAATACTGATTGGTCTAATACTCAATGGGATTGATTTGGCAAACCCCTCAAAAGAACAGTGTCAGTATTGGGGTTGTGGCCCGCTCTGACACTCCCAGAGAAACTGAAAGGGTTTTATGTTCACAAGTGCCGGATGGCTCCAGTCATCGTGTGGAGATTATTATGGGACACTGGACAGGGGCGTTTGGAGCTGTGTATCTCAAATCCTGGTCACTCTGCCCGGAGGGGGAGGGGGCATCATTTCTAACGGTTCTGCTCACATTGACCTACCTGCTTCATTTCGTTCAATGAGCACAGCCCCATTGGCAGTGTATGGAGCATAAAGATATCATTCAGGTGGTTTTTGCAGGGCACACTGGGAAAACACCTGGAACCTGTGCGTGCTGGTGAGTGCCCTTTGAATGAGACAAGTGCCGGCTGTCAGCACTGAGGGGGGCTGTGATCATTCAGGGCACAGGAGGAAGCACTCTGTTTCCAGAAGGAGCCCAAAGCTGACCCACTAATACAGACACACTGAGACTGCCCGCATCGTTAAAAAATGTGCATGACACAATGCACACTTCTGGACTTGATTTTGCATTAGTAATGCACGTTCTTTGCAAGATGCATTCTAATCAGCAAACGGACAGTTAATAAGACAATGCATTTCAGCTCCCAGCCGTGCACACTTACATCCTGGTGTCCATGTGGCTCAGGCTCCAGGAGGAGCAGGGGGACAGCACTCACATACTGTTCCATCGCGCGCTCAGAGCCGAGGCCGGGCAATGGATCTGTGCAGAAATGCTCTTTAAAACGCATTACGTGCTCAAGTTTAAAAAGTGCTTGCTGCAGAGTGAATTTCAAAAAGGAGCAAGTGGGTGATGAACGACCCGGTTGTTACCAGGCTGAGAACAAGGGGCTGTGTGTGTCTGTCTGCTGGTAATTGTGTGGCCATGTGTCACCTGCAGGGCTCTGTGGGGCAGGGGGGCAACCTGTTGGTCAGGAAAGCGCAGATTCCAGTTCATTCCAGCGGCAGACAGTAAGGTTCTCGTTTGGATGAATCTGAAGGACACTGTGTGTCTTCATCCCCTCAAGGACTGTCCCATGGGAGACACACTGAGATGTACTTCGTGTGGGACCTGCGGTGGTAGGTACAACAGGCAGAATGCAGCTCAGCCCAAGCAAGACGATTGTAACAATCAGCTCGGAAGCGGACGGCTGTCAGGAGGTGGTTGGCTCCTCGTCAGAAGCGGCGTTAAATCAAAGGACAGATGACCGCATATTGGAGATGTTTTCCACGGGACTCATGAGCTGGGAGGGCGGGGGCTGGGAACCTGATGCCTGCCAGAGCTCATGGCAGCTCGGATTCCGAATCCAGGGCAGGCGTGCGGAGGCCCTGGGAGAGGGGCCGGGGGCGCCACTCGTGGACGTGTTCTTCTGCTTCTGCTTCTATTTTCGAAGCATTTGAAAGTGCAGGTGGCTCGGTGACAGGAAGGAATGTTTGGGTGGCAGTTTCAGGACATGGGCAAACAGGTGTATGCGGATGGAAGCAGCAGCCTGCTGTGGAACTTTCCTGACGGGGGCGAGCTCGGAGGCTCTTTGCACTACGACTCACTTGCTGCAGCAGAGGAATTACTTAAGTCCATGTGTTCGTCACAACGTTCCTCTGCCTCCCCGCCCGGAGCGCTCTCGGAAATTGAAAATGATGTTGGCCATTTAGCAATTGTGAGTTGAGTCACTTCTGTGCCCAAGACACTGTTCCGGGCATTGTGGGGAGGAGGAGATAATGGAGAGGGAACCACTCAAACCACCCAACACCGTAACGTTCATATCAGTGTGAAATGCCCCATATGTGGATTGTGACAGGTGTCAAGTAATAAATTGTGCACCGAGTATGTAAACCTGGGAGGGAAGTTGAGGGACGGTGGTTACAGTCAGGGAGAGTTCATCTGGTGGTTTTCCGAAAGAGGCGGGTTCCGATCTGGTCTGACTGAGATTTTCTTTCCTTTGAAAAGTCTGTGAGGGAATGCTTTCAGTCCACCTGCTCCTGTGCGCTTTTCAAACTTTCTGTTGGGTAGCAAGGCATTCTGGGAGTTTGTGAAGTGCTCCCCACTCCTGACTGTGGCTATTAGCCAGCAAGGCTCCACCCCACTGAGCATTTGGCACTGCCCCTCCTGCCGCCCCCCCCGCCCCCCAAGAGGTCTGGGTACAGTGCAGAAACATGCTGCTCATTTCTCTGGGGCGCTGCTTTGCCATATGATTCAGCCTGCGTTGACATCGACTGGCTCTCGCTGGTAGAAATGGTGACAACCCCGAGCTCCTTCTGGTTTTGTGATTTTTCGGGAATGCCATCTAGAGCTAAAAGCAAACAATAGGGGGAAATAATCATCTTTTTAACATGACTGGATTCTGGCTAGGCCATTGTTGGGATTACAATACTCCATCTGTGCCCTTCGTTTTGAAAGGGAGATAGGATCATAAATGCGGTGATTCCTGTGCACAGAGCTGTTCGCATGTGTCTTCCCGGGAGTGGCCTTCCCTTCCCTTTACTGCTCTATGGAGCCTCTCCCATCGATCCCACACCTCCCTCACTGAGGCAGAGCGGAAGCTTGGGCATACAAGTCCTCCTTGGGCATGGTGCCTCCTGTTTTCTGCTTTGGCCACAGCACTCAGCTTTCGTGTGACCCCTGCCTGGTTCACCCTCTGGGCTCTGGCTATTTGCTTGGCGTTGTCCTGTCCGGAAGTCGGGACTGGGTTCTTTCTGTCCATCTGCCTAGCCCCAACTTACACTTCAGCTTGTCTGGTTCATGCCCGTGGCCAGCTGAGACATCAGTGTCCAAAGATGCCCACAGGCCAGGTGACTCTAGTCCCAGATGTCCCCCTCTGCCCTGTGCACCAGCTTCCTCCTGTCACTGGTGGGCGGTGGGTGAAAACACTGCCGATTGCAGAGGATGACTCAACTTTCTCAGGAGCGTCCTCCGGCTCCTGGCTGAGCTTTGGCCTACTCTCCTGGTCACCCCACTTTTTCCTCCCGCTACCAGCACTGACAGCCTCAAAGTTGTTTTTCTCTCATCTGCAGAGGCTCTGACTCACCCTCCCCTTCAGACTTAGGGGGGAGTGAGCAGCGAGCCAGGCGAGAGAGAATCCTTCGGGTGTCATGGTTCAGGCACACGCTCATAGAAATCCTTTCAGCTCAAGCTCTTCAGGATATGATTAGACCAATTTTACATGTCTAGTCACTGAGGCTCCGGTAGATTGGGACTATTTCTATATGTGCAAAGTGAAGTGGAGAATTGAGGCAATTATCTTCAGGCAAATGACTCTGGGCTCTGTAATCAGTCCATCCTGATAATGGGGGAGAAATCAGCTTCATTTACCATAGCGTTGCTTTCAGTTAAAGAGGATTCGAAGGTATTTGTTTGTTTTTTGTGGTTGGCTTTGTTTTTCCAAAAGGCAGTAGGGTGAAGATCTGTTCTGCGTGCGCAGGTGTTAGGATGTGTGGCTCCGCCAGGTTGCAGGACACTGTCAGCCAGTCAGGTGTGTGGGAATTGAACTGGACTGGTTTAGAATCGGCAGTTCCATAGCAGAGTGCGTGCCAACTGACAGACCTGTGCTTCCGGTGGGGGCCTTCACTTGGTTTCACCAAGGTCTTTTCTTCCCACTCCTCCTTCCCTCACCAATGAGGATCCTGAGATGTCGGACAGATGACTGACAAGGTCACCTTCAGTGCCAAAATAATACAGATCCCAATAGGTCCCACGGCTAGACACATACCGCACGTGTTAGGGAAAAACGTCATGGGACTAAAAGAATAAAGAATAGGTCTTCTCAAAATCAGAAATGAAAACCCATTATAGGCCGGTGATGACTTCTGGACCCTCCCTCCTCCATCCGTTGTTTGGGCTAAAAATCATTGTAAATTGGGAGTTTTCCGTATGCTGGTCTATAAATTCCCTCGTAAAACAGCCATTCCCGCTCAGATCTTCATTTATGAGGGAAGAAGGAAGAGAACCTTTTTGTTTTCCAAATCCTAATTGCCCTTGAGGACAATCGGGTCGTTAGGGAGCCAAGGACTGGCCAGAGGTCTGCGTGGGGCCATCCAGGTGCCAGGCAGGCTGATGATGAAGGAGCCCAGGCGGGAGATTTCCGCCCGCCCTCCTCACCCCACACACACTCACAACGAGAGACGAAGAAGAACCGAATTAATTCTAAATTGTGCTTTTGACTACGTGCATCCTAAGAATGAATGATAAGGGTGGGCCTTGCGATTACCATAGAAAAATATACAGGAATTAGATTTTTTTTTTTTTTTAAAGACTGTCAGGAAACTTACCTCTGTCATTTTGAAATTTTCTGATGTTGCTTGATTCATTTTTATAAGAAGAAACAAAAAACTTCCTGTCCACAATTGAGATAATAGGGTTTTGAAAAACATTTGTCCTCAGAATATCGTGGCATAATGTGGGTTGAGTATGTTTTTACTGATAGCTCGTTTATTCTGCTCTTTGTTACACGATGACATCTACCCAGCGTTACTGGGGGGATTGACAGCCTTGATGAGCATTGTTTTATACTATATTTTAAGATCTGCTAGGGCAAGTACCTTCTACTGCATATTATCTCCAAATCCTGATAGTTTTGCCCATTTATTTTTCTATAGGATTAAAGAACCATTTTTATCAAGTTCCGTAATGACCTTGGTGATTTTGACTGGAACTGCATTCAGTCTATATAAATTAAGTAGGGAAATATTGTCGTCTTTTCTGTGTTTAGCCTTAAGCCAGCAGTGTGATCTCTCTCTTCATTTACTTGGGGTTCTGTTTCTCCCATAAGGACTTGTGCTTTCGTCATATAATTCTAATATAGCACGTGGAGTTCGACGTGTGACTATGTGTCATATTTCCCAAATATTTGGTACTTCTGTTGGTATTGTGAATGGGCTCTCTGTTTGCATATTTTCAGACTATTTATTGTGTGTTTATAGGGATTGTATTGATTTTTGTGCATTTTTCTCATATTCTGCTACCTTTAGAATTGGTTGGTTTATGAGGCAACCAGAGGCCTTCTCAGGCAGACACTTGCCAGAGGATTTTGTAGAAGATTCCTGCACGAGGGAGAGAGTTGGGCTAAGTCATTGGTTGCCAAAGGCCAATCCACAGTGAAATGAGAAAGACAAAGGTGATGTCGTGGGTTGTTCCTTGGGTTGTTCCATCAGGCGACATCTGTTCAGGGAAGGGACTGTCCTGGATACGCAGGCTACATAAGCTTCCTCCTACCTTGTCATATTTCAGTGTCATCTATTTTTGAATGACAATAGGTAGTAATTTGGATTTTTTGTTTTGTTTTAGAGGGTTTTTAAAAGAGTCTTTAAAATTTTTGTTTCTATTTAGTTTTGTAAATGATTTACCCCCCCCCCCCCTTTTTCAGCGCCCCGCCCCCATTCAAGCCGTTGTTTCTCAGTCTAGTTGTGTAGGACACAGCTTCCTGGCCCATGCTGGTATTATGAGCCTTGCGCTCCCCCCAGCTGAGGCAGCCGGTCGCCAGTCGTCGGTCAGCCGCTCAGGGCAGCTATCACTGGCTGCCAGCCGCTCACAATGGCTGCCAGCCACTCACGCTGGTCACCGGCCGCTCCTGGCAGCCCGTGGCAGCCCACGGCAGCTCATGGCAGCTCACGCCGACCTCCGGCTACTCACAGTAGGCTACTCCCAGCTACTCACCAACTCCAGGAAGAGCCATTGTTCACAATCTTAGCTGTAAAGGGTGCAGCCCACTGGCCCATGTGGGAATTGAACCAGCGACCTCAGCATTAGGAGCCCAGCACTCCAACCACCTGAGCCACTGGGCTGGCCCATAAATGACTTTGCTTAGCATGAAAAAACAAAAAACAACAGTTGGCAAACCCAGGTCAGCATCCCACATTTCTCTTGAAATTTTAGCCCTGTGTTGAAATCTCAAAATCAGGAACTTTCAATTCATTTCCTCTTGGACTTCAGTTTTGTAATATTTGGTAATTCTGGACTTTTTCGTTTTAAAATAATTTTTGGTTTATTCTTTTGTATTCTAGTTAGTCACATCACTTAGGTTGATGTTTTTGTTTCTTGTCTCATCTTTGTCTAGTTTCTGCACCTTTCCTTCGTGCCTCAGCATGTTCTCTGTACGTACGTAAGAGAGAAGACTTTATTCCTTTACTAAATGCAGGGAACGGAATGGGCGCACCCTCATTGTGTTTCTTTTTTTGAAGGGGTTTCTTTAAATATCTTCTCTCTGACAATATTTAGGTGGGTTAAAAAAGAAAAAACAAGACGGTATCCTGTGAGAGGGACTCAACAGAAAGACTTGGGGGTAAGAGGTGAAAAGCCAGACTTGGGACCAGATGGGCCTGGATATACATCTTGCCTCCCTCTGCTTCACAGCTGACTCCCTGGCGTTACCTGTCTGGCCTTCAGTCTCCTCAGTTGCAAAATAAGGTCCTTCTAGGATACAGAAAAACCCTGCCTCTGGGAGTGTGGAGATGATCAAAGACACAAAGAAATAGAAAGTGCCTAGCAATGGTCAACCACAAGCACACACTCAAGGTCAAGGTCAGGAGGCAGGAGAATGCCGGTGAGGACTGGGAGGAGACCGGCTAGGCAAAAAGAGTCTACTGGAAAGTTGGGGAGGCCACAGGTTGGGTTTTGTCCATGTGAATTTCCAGTTCTAATTGGAAGGTCTTAGAAGCCACAGTTTGATGTACAAAAATTCACTGAGTACCCACTATGGGCCCTGCACTGCTAGGCCCTAGGAGTGTGCTTGGTGAGCTAAATCAGACTCGTCTTTCCATCGCGTGCATTTAGAGGGGTGTCTGAAATCATGAATCATCACAGCAAGTGGGGTCTCGTTACAACCCAACCTCCGGGCACTGGAAAAGAAACATGTTTTTTCAGAGTGTACAGCAGAGGAAGCTGCCCCAGACTTGGGCATGTCGGGGAATACTTTCCTGAGAAAATGACGTGTGCACACTGTCGCTGTGAGCTGAAGGCTGAGCATGTGGTGGCGCTGTTCCAAGGTCGGCGCGAACAGTGTGTCCGCAGGCCCTCTGGTGGAAAGGAGCGGACGTAGTAGGGGGCCCGGCAGAAGTTCAGCAGCACTGGCCTGGTGTCAGACGAGTCTGCGGGGCTGGTGGGGGGCTGCCCTGTGGGGACAAACGGCAGTCTGGAGTCCCGGACTTCCTCGGAACAATGGGAAGCCCTGTCCTGGGGGCCAGAGGTGCCATCATCAAGTTGTGTGCTTCACAAATCTCTGGCCTCAGAATAGGGGAGAGAATTTGAGAGGAAGCTAGAGATGGTGATAGCTGGGTCTAGGGAGGTGGTTGGTTCTAGAAACATAAAAGTGGTGGTGGGGAGAGTGGCTCTGAGAGTTGTTTGGGAGGTCGACTCACAAGGCTTGGTGACAACATGGAGATGGGGAAGAGTCTGTGTGAAGGATGACACCCAGCTGGAACTAGATGGAAGTCAGTACCTTTCACTGAGCTGCAGAAGGGTGGAAAGAGGCCCAGGTCTGGGGTGACCTTGAGTTTGACCTTGAACGGGGTGAGAGGCCACCATGAAATTTGTCTTTGCCTCGAGTTAGGAGTGCCTTTGGACCTCATGTGAGGAAGAATGTGGATCTAGAGCTGAATGGACGGGCTGCAGTGGAAGCAGAAGAAAATCTAGTGGTAAGGGGGCTACAAGAGATGGACACCCCAAACTGAGTTTCCAACCAGAATTGTCCCAGAGCTGGAAGGGTCTTGGGAGATCAAGTCTTAGCCCCTTTATTGTACAAGTGAGGAAACTGAGGCTCAGAGACGGGCATTAGGACCTGCTTATTAGTGGCGAAACCGTCTCGTGTGGAATTTTTCGTTGTCCTAGCTCAGTCCCTTGTCACGACACCAAGTAGAGACTGCTCGTGTAGAGGGAACATGAGCCAAGGGCTCAGATGCCAACCCCTTGATATCAGAGCTGTTTGTTGTCAGCATGCAAACGGACAGTTCACAGCTTCACATTCTCCTCTTGATTCTTTTGGAACTGACATTCTGCCGCCTCCTTATTAGAGAGCGAGAGCTAGAAGTGGCTTGGGAGCTAGAAATAGAACTAACTATACCATGCCCTTAATAGTCAAGCCTGGCAGAGTCCGCATGGCAGCTGGCAAGGACTGGGGCAAGGTTAACGCTCAGATAATTTGGTGACACTCTCTTTTTCTGCTAGTTATTCAAGAATCCAGTCAACTTCAGAAGCACGTCATCACTTAACGCTGGCCCCCCAAGTATGAGGGTTAGGTATAAGAAAGGGAAGAACGTATTTCTCAAGATCCTTTTTCAAGTTGTCTCCTCTGAAACATACGACACCACAGCAGCTTCTCCCAGCCACTACCACTAAAGATGTAACGTTGAATTATGTGTGGGATATATGAATTAGTTACAGAAGAAGTTAAAAATGCTAACCAGAGCTAAGACGAACGTCTACTGGAATGACCCTCCAGCAGCCACGGTCTCCAGACTCAACCTCTGAAATGCTCGCGAGGTTGCCACCTTCACACAGAGCCACCTGTTTCCATAGGAAATGTCTTTTTACAAAAACACAGGTAATGGCTATGTCACTTTGAGGCCTTTGCACTCAGCAGGCATGTCTGGGAGTCCCTTCTGCACTGGTTCACATGAGATGTCCCTTGTTCTTTTGAGCTGTCACCCCATCACCCATCGTCCGAATAGAAGACTGACGATAGTCCCTTCCCTATCTGCGCTTGGTGTGTGCTGGAAACGGCCCGTGGGCTGTGTCCTGGCGCACACTTCTGTGTACAGGGGTTTCTCTAGGGCTGATTTCAGGCAGTGGGACTGCTAGGTCACACGTAGACATGGAGCTTCCGCTCCGCTGCCCTTCAACAGAAGGCCATCAGTCTGTGCCCCCCTGCAGCACCACGCGTCCTCAGGCAAGCCAGCAGTAGCACTGCGAGCATGCCCAGCCCCCCGTCAGGGGAGAGCGCGGGCTCAGAGCTGTTTTCCTGTGTGGCTGGGTCTGTGGGCCGTGACCTTGGCCTCCTCATGCTCGTCTCTAACCAAAAAAGTGCAGCTTCCCTCAGATGCGGTTCAGAGATTTGCCAGAGAGGTGGAGGGTAAAGCCTGCTGAAAGGTGTTAGAGAAGCCGAGTGTACTGAGGTCTGGGGGTCCAGCGTCTTGAATCCTTCACGAGGGTGGCTGAGCCTTAGAACCGGCGTCACTCACACGTCACTCCCTGGTGCCCATGTGAGGGCTCTTGGCAGCACTCCGGGGCAGCGTCCTCCTCATGTGGTCATTTTGAACCTGAATGGGGACGTTTTCTGGTCCCAGATCTACATAGTTTAAATTGGGAATGGCCACAATTTAAAGAGTGCTCCCAGCCTTTGCAATCGAGGTTCCCGTCCTCCCAGCCTGCTCCCTGCTTTCTCATTGCAGGCACAGATGGGTCACCTAGTTCATGGTGCAGAACTAGGGTTACAGCAGGACTTGTCATCTTACCGGGACACTTTTGAGCATGAAAGGCAGTGCTAATAATGGGAGGGGATGCTGGGACGACCGGGATAGACCAGGACCTTCCTGGCAAGCTGGGATGTATGGGCTCGCCAACTTTTCTTTCCTTAATCATGATACTGATATTTGTAATAATGTAGTTGTGACACTATAATGAAATATGTAAATGAAGTAAATGAAATCATGTAATTAACTATTGTCATCAGCACATTTAGGAGGGAGTGCTTCCCATCTCCAACTAGCATTAAAACAGACTTGCGTGAGAGGAGACGCTCCCATGGCGAGCCCTTGTCAGCCTGGCTGCACGTCTGCACGGAAAGTGACATGGGCTCATTTGTGCTGCTTTGGAAGTCCTTGTGGAAACTTAAGGACAGGAGCAAACTCAGGAGAAGTGGACGGGAACTTTCTCAGAGATCTTTCTTGGGGGTTCCTGACCAGAGCTCGAGGTCAGTGACCACGGTTGGTTGTTGGGGGTCTCTGGGCTCCCCCTCCCTCTGTTGCCCATGCCCAGTGCAGCCCCTTCTGGCACAGCCATCAAAATGCCCCACAGCACGGCCTTGAACAGAGAGGGCTCAGTCCAGTTTGGGTGTGGAATGGCCATCGTTAGGCAGCGAACGTACATAGAACGTTAGAAATTAGAAAAAACATTTACAGTCCCTTAGAAATATCGAGATCAATTTTGCTCCAACTTCAATGACCCCATCCTACCATCAGAAAGTTTTGCCATATTCTCATACTATAACTACACCTAACAGTTCCTTTTAGATCAGTATGCTTTCTCTATGTAAATGAATTTAGTGTTCAAGAAAAATCATACCAATATCACTTAGCTTCTAGCTAAGTCTTTTTAAATACACATGAAGGTCAGTCGTAGCTCTTCAAATGGACAGGTTGGCCTGTGTCCCCCCAGATTTGCCTTGGGCAGCGTTGATCTAGCCCAGCACTCTCCTCCCCGGCTTACGGTGAGGGGCCTGGTCTGTGCCCACACCTAGGACACACTTGTCTGGACCCCAGGAGGGACGCTGACGGGCTCTCCCTGTGCCGTGCAGCAGGTGCCAACAGTTACCTACCATCAAAGGGGACAGATTCGATTTTGACCCCAGTATCCAGCACGGCAGCGCTTAGCTGAGGACTCTGGTCCCACCCAGCTGGAGCCTGTGGAGTCTCAACAGGACGAAATTACTCGGGGCATATTTTCTTTCCATGACATTTGCCTTCTAATAATAAATCGACAGATGTAGTCATCTCGATCTGCCTTTACCATGACATTTGCTGTCACTTCACATGTTTTTGTTTGTAGGCACAGCCAAGAAACGGGCTCATCCGTGGGACTTTAACCCGCGCACGCCCCTGGCCTCGGTAGAGCTGTGTCCCCAACCAGAGGGCTAGGGCTCAGGCACCTTTACTTCCTGTTGCCACCCCCAGCCCAGGCCGACACCTTCCCTCCTACTTGGGGATTTGGGGGTGTCAGTCTTTTCCTCCATCGTGCTCTCTCTTGCTTGGAAGCTAGAAAAGAGCCTGTTTCTAAAAATACATATTTAGATGTGTGGTAGGATGCACTTTCCATAAAGTTCCAAAGCAAGTAAAATGAAGCCCAGGTACACGTGACGATGCTAAAGCGTTCACAGCTGCACGTGATAAACCCGAGATTCTGTGTTAGCTCTGGCAGAAAAGGTGAACGAGGGGGGGAGGGGAGAAAGGCGTTCTAGAGATGAAGGTAAGCGGCTGTGCTCTTTCTTGGGTTGGCGGGAGGGTTATGGGGCTTGTAGTATTTTTAAATACTACATTTAAAAAGTAAGTGTTGAGACTGTCTCCATGGGTCAGTGGAATGGGCATTTGAAGGAAACCCAGCATTTGGGGAGTGGACCTGTTGCACGCGGTCAAAGGAGACTGTTTGAGGCCCTTCCTTTCGTGCAAATTGAGTGGTGCACAGACGGTTCCCAGCACATTCTAGGCCCTCGTCAAACATTTGTTGAGGATTTTTTTCACATGTGTATTTTTAAACTTGTTGTGGATGTTCCCAAGCTCACTGACGCGGACGTGAGGCCCCGGGGCCCCCGGCACAGCTGCGGAGCCAGCAGCCCTGCCACTCCTGTTCCCACCTTTTCTTTGTGTGTCTTTCAAGACAAGTGCCAGAAATCATAGTTTCACCCCCACTCTGAGTTCCCGTGGAGTCTGCTGAAGTTGCCTGCTTTCCCCTTGTCTTCCCGCGCGGCCTGAGTCACGGCACAGGTCCCGGGGGCCTTGGGCCGGGAGTAGACCCTCGCTCCTGGGAACCCAGGAGTGTCCTAAGGCCACCACCCATCTTTTGGGCCCCCTTTTAAAGGCCCCCAAATTGCGCAGTGCAGATTTCCCCAGTTCCCAAAGCAAAACAGACACATTCTCAGCGACCAGCAAATGTCAGCTGTGCACTCTCTAAAGAACGCACTTTGGGAACAGACAGAGCCCAAGTGAGAGTGATGTCAGTTGTCACCATCCGTGTGGAAAGACCCTGTCGTGGCCAGCTGCTGGCCCCTTTGCGCTGTATTAATAGCAGGGCCATGGGGCCCAACGGGCTTGGAAGCCAGGGAGCAGGAGGGACAGCTGTGGTGGACACCACACCATGCTCCCGGCATGTGCTCTGTGGCACGGCCACACAGATGGCCCACATCTTGCCCTGCTGCTCAAAGCCCCGCAGGCCCGCGCCTGCCTTCTCCTTGTAGGGTCAGGAATGGGCTTGAGCTGACACACACTTGGTGAAGGAGCCAAATTAAGGTTGGCGTGATTGGAATAGAGGGTCGGATGGCTCCGCGTCCTGGGTCAGCTTACATTTTTACTGGAAACCAAGCATGTGCGGGCCGGATGAGGCAGTGGTATGTCAACAGCTGGGGGTATTGGGTTCTATATACCAAGTCTGGACAGATAATTTTAAATGTCACGGGCCAAATGGAAGCGCAGGTGGCAGCAGGATAGAGGGGCACAGGCGTTGGAGCACACGGCCTTGCTGTGGCTAGGTCTGTCCGGGGCTTGGGCAGGATTAGTGCCCGGGAGAAGCCCAGCACGTGGAGTCCCGGGAAGAGGGAGAGAGGGTCATCTGAGTAACGAGCAGCAGGGCGGGGAGGATCTGAGCACGTGCTGGGGCAGGCGCTAATGAACCTGTGTGGGCACGCCAAGGACAGGCCTAGAGTTGAGAGGTCAGCGGGGCCCAGCCCCAGGCTCAGAGGAACAGGCCAGGGTCTAAAGTCTGTGGTTAAGGCCCCTGGTTTTGGTGTCAGACAGAAGTGATGACCGACCTCAGCTCCCCACTGTTCACCCCATGCCCTCGGGGCAGCTCACTGGTTTGCCCAGTTACAAGGAGGGGCCCAAGGCAGGCACGCGGAGGGCTCAGACAGACAAGCAGCCTGGCGCTCAGAAAGGAGTCCCGAGATGATGGCTGCTCTTAATAGCAAACATTAACTTGTGGACAAGCCGCCCTCATGGTATGGAGTTGGAAACTGCCCTCCAAGCCTGATCCAACCCAGAGACATGGAGTGTTTCAACGGCATAGGAGTTTTTTAAAAGTCTGAGTTGTGCCGCTGACGTTTCAATATTAGAAGATTTTACCAAAAGCTTTGGGCATTTGACGTCTCTGGCCCTTGGGAGCCTGCAGCTGTCTGGGGCCTGCTGTCAGCCTGTCCACAGGCAGCCGTAGCCGAGGGGCGGCCGCCCCCTGTCGGAGAGCTACAACCCTGCCACCGCGCCGGTGGCCACCTGGCCTCGTCACTCCTCTCTGAGCTGGCCTGCCTCTTGAGGCGTTTGCACTTGCCCTCCCTGCAGTCAGGTGGAGCTATTATTATCTCAGCAGGAACGGGCCGTCACGGGCAGCCACGGAGTTCTGGCGGGGCCTCCTTGACTTTGCTGGGACTTGGGTCTAGGAGACTTGGGCTCACGGACGGACGAGCACTGGGTGTCCTGGCCTGGGGAGG
This sequence comes from Rhinolophus sinicus, assembly GCF_036562045.2. Classification (NCBI taxonomy): domain Eukaryota; kingdom Metazoa; phylum Chordata; class Mammalia; order Chiroptera; family Rhinolophidae; genus Rhinolophus; species Rhinolophus sinicus. The sequence goes on from NC_133762.1 coordinate 19,862,091, forward strand.
AGGTGGCGAAGGATGGGGGGCAACGCGCCCTCCTGAGGGCCTTGGCCAGGCCCATGTTGCTAGTGCAGTTGCCCTTTTCCCTTCCTGTGGCCCCTCAGTAACCGGAACAGAAACACAACAGGGTTCTGGCAGTTACCGTGGCAACGCCAATGTCTCTGTATCTCTGGGCCTCTCAGCCATTGCTGGAGGGGGGCTTAGGAAGGCTGCGAGCAGGCCAGGGTGGTCTGAAACCTGGGCATGGCTTCTCAGCACGCGAAGGAATGGAGGACACGGCTGGGGTGCGGGGGGAGGTTCTCTTGGGGCCCTTGGGGCCCTTGGCTGGCGGCAGGCAGCCCTTGACCCCCTTCCTGTTCCTATGCAGTGTTCTTGTCCTCTGCGGTCCACATTGCGGTCTTGCTTGTCCAGGCCCCTGGGAAGAAACCATGGCAGCAGTGACTATGGCTGGGCCTCAGGGCCGTCTGCACGAAGGCTGAGGAGAGCCCTCCTCTTTTAAAGAGCCTGTGGAGCAGCACTAGGGTTGGCCGTTCCCACGCAGCCGGACTCCAGCGTTCTTTGTTCTGACTTGTTTGTTTGACGTGTCTTGTGGTACCTGCCACATCCTCAGCATCATGGGGTACGTCGATTCATTTAAGCTTCACAGCAACCTTGCCCAGAAACTGAGGCACAGAGAGCTCAAGTAACTGGCCCAAGGCCACAGAGGTGGAGAGTGGTAGAGTCTGATTGGGAACGCAGGTGGTCAGTCAGGCTGCAGAACCACCCTCCAAACCCCTGCCCTCGGATGCTGCTTGTGAGACGAGGAGCTGCAGGGGGCTCCAAGGTGGGCATGGCCTGAATAGGAACCCGCCAGGTAGCCAGCTGTGGGAAGGCTTGGGCGGGAAGCACCGGCCTGGGCTCTAGGGACGGCTGGAGGTCAGCCTGGCTGCAGGAAGTGACGGGGGGGAGCGGGGCTGGGCAAGGGGGGCAGTGGAAGCCCAGAGCTGCCCCGAATCACGTTCTCCCAAGTTCTTTCTGCTCCCCTGTGGAGGAGCGACTCCAGGCCAGAGGAGCAGCAGGACAGCAGCGGGTCCAGGCGAGGCCTGGTGACGAGGAGCATGTCTGAGATGCATTCAGGAGGCCCCCAGCCCCTGCCAGGGCCGTGTTAGAAGGGCCGACGGTGCCGGCCTTGACTGGGGTCTGTTTCCTGAGGCAGCCCCGTTGGGGGGGCTTTCCTCTGAGGCTCTTTCTTGCCAGTGTACAAGAGGGTCCCTGGCACTTCTGGACTCGACCTCAGCGCTTTGGGTCTCAGCCTGTCATCAGAGCTGGTTCCTTTCAGCCTGGAGCACTCACGGCCTTGGGACGAGGCCGCCTTGGAGAGCTGACAGGTGGTGGGTGGGGGTCACAGTTGGGAAGACAGAGGAGCTTTGGGCAGGGTGGGGGCGACACCAGTGCGTATGCAGTGACCCAACCTCCAGCCCATCCGGCACTTCTGAGAAGAGGCTCAGCTTTATCCTCTAAACAGGTGTTATGGGTTTTTTGGTTTTTATTTCCTGACGGGTTAGGAAAGTGAACCTTGAGAAAAGTCAATGTCTGAAGCCACTTCTCCAGTGCCCTGATGAAAATGGCAGGTCAGGGGGGTCAGCCAGCTAGTTGAGTGGGTGACCGGTGCTCGCTGTGGGTACACCATGAAGGGGTCTCCTGGAGCACCCCAGGCCCTCACTGGAGCCAGCCCCATGGTGACTGGTATTCCTGGGGGCTCGAGCGGTGGCACTAAGTACCCCAGCCCCTGACCACTAGATGGCGCAGCGGCAGGAACGACACTGACGGTGCCTCCAAGGGCCCCTTTCTCAGGAGAATCCTGGGGTGGGGGTTCCGAGGCCTCCTGGGCCCCAAATACCTGCTCTTGGATCTGGCCTTGTGGTCACAGGTAAATGATGTCGCCTGTCTGTTGTGCCAGTGGGTATGGACCTGGCCTTGTGGTCGCAGGTAAGTGGTGTCGCCTGTCTGTTGTGCCAGTGGGTATGGAGCTCTATCGTTTCACCGTGAACAGGGCCACAGACTCAACTGGCTCGTTTCTTCTTTTGTTCCCCACTTCCTGTCTGCTCTGCTGGAGCGCCACAGCCCCGTCTGGCCAACTGGAGGGTTTCAGGAGAGGCTTCTGTAAGCCTGACTTCTTGCACTCTGCCCTTGACCAGCGAGGGCCCTGAAGAAGTGGACTTGGGCAGGTGATCTGTCTAAGATCATGGAGGGAGGCCTGGAGGTCGCGACTCAACCCATCTCATGAACAGCCGGCTCCCCTTCCTCAGAAAAGGGGCCACATTTTCAAACCATGACTGCTCCTCCCTTAAATCAGCAATAGACAACAGCCGAAAGACGGCCTGTAAATAGAAGTTGTGCTGATGGCTGTTTGGGCCATTGGAAGAAGCCCCTGAGTATGACCTTGGGGTGTGAGTGTGAGTGAGTGTGTGGTTATCCTGTGAACTCTTTTCTCCCCCTTTCTCGTTTGACCCCAGGCCTTTCTGCTTTCAAGTGTCCTCGGCGCTGCTGCAGCTGTGTCCCCTTTGAGGCTCTGGTGCGACTCTGAGGCCCATGAACGCAGCCTCTTCGATTGGAAATCTTCATGTTTCAGCCTCTTGTCGTTGGGAGCTTAACGTTTGCTCTCTGAAGGAAAGGTCTGCCAAGAAAGGTCTTGGGAGGTAAGGACTGATTTTCACCCTCCACCAGAACCCCCTGTTCTTAAGGGTTTCCCCAGCGCCTTGTCTGTAAATGCCAGTTAGAGTTGAATTAGGTCTGGCTTTGAGTAAGGCCCAGCGAGGTGGCCTCTTAGAAACACCTTGGCTGAGCTTCACCACGGGGCTTCTTGAAGATGGTGTGATTACTTCGTGGTGGCCAGCGCACCCCCGAAGCCACCGGAAAGGCGGGTTTACTGTACCCCGGTACCGCCAGGCCGTATCAGGTGACGTGCAGGAAACTCCAGGCCATCCCAGAGCACACACTTTGTGCTTCTGCCTAGTAAACGAGCCCACTGACGGCAGCGACCTGGGCTCATCCGCCCCTGGCTGCTTGTCTGGGACCTTAGCTGATCACATGTGTGGCCTTCTGCCCCCAACGAGAGCACTGGAGGCTCCACCATGCGAGCCCTGCACACGTCCTGTCCTGGCCACACGCAGACTTCCTCTCCCGGCTCTGGCCGCATTCACACTTTTCTGTCTTCTGTCTGCCACCATACACGCTCCTTGGCAGAATGTCGGGCTCGTGCTGGGACTTCCATCAGCTTGGCATCTCCCAAAGCAGGGCGAGGCCTGTCAGGGTTGGAGGGCGTGGGGGGCACAGGCCTGTGACAGTGAGGTGGCTCTCCCAGGGCTTTCCCGTGACCAGGAGGGACTAGCCTTCTGCTTTGCTTAGGAGCGAGCTGAACGGCCCCTTTTTGATTTGCAGCTTTTGTTCTGAATCGGGTGGGAGTTTCCCATGGTTGCAACACTCGTGTCTTCCAGCCTCACACATCATTAGCACACACCCGCCACTCAGGCCAAGGAAGTGAAGCCTTTGGAAGGTGGCACGTTGAGACTGGCCACCAGTGCTGCGGCTGCAACAGAGCTGGGACGAAGTTGTTTCCCATGGTGCCCTGAGCCTGCTACCCAGGCCCTGACAGACCCGCGTGCAAAGGCCATTTCTTCAGAGTAAACAGTGCTGCCTTTGAACTGGGATGAGAGGCGGGCAGTTGGGAGGCAGGTTTCAACGTGATGTTTGAATGGCGTCCTCGAGGAAGGTGCCATATGGGTCTCAGGTTTATGATCATGTAAGACCTTGGGGCACGAGGGGGACTGTCAGTGTCCTGTGACACGTGTCCATCTGGGACCACCATTGGGCCCCCATGTGGGGCAGGGCTGGGAGGAGTAACATGGGGACCCTGAGCCACAGCATGAAATTGGGGAGGAGTGCGTGAGCACAGCCTGTGTGGGACGTGACGGGGAAGGACACTTGCGGAGGGTCCCCTCCAGTCCTTGTGCTCGATTCAGGGTGGGTTGGAGGCTTTCCTGAAGGCTCTGAGGGCTGTGGAGCCAGGCAGGACGTGGGACGTTGGACCAGAGCACAGCCGGCCCCAGCCATGCCGCCGTCGTCTGTCTCCGCCCTGGCCGTGCCCCGGCGCGGCCAGGAGGTCCTCTGCACCAAGCCTGCAGTGGCTCCTGTGCCCTGCAATACAACCCGCCTGCACCTTGGCCTTGAGCACCGTCTTCTCCACGAAGTCTCTGACACTGCAGCCTACAGCGGCCTGCGCCCTGGACCTGCACTTGCTCTCCCATCCCGGGGCTTTCTCACTCCTGGCCTGGTCGGACCCCCCCATGGTCCAGCCCTCCCTGGGCGTCACAGCCCCGTCCTCTCTGTCCCTGTGTGGATGACTTGTTTGCCGCCCTCCTCTACACTGAGCTCCAAGACCACAGGCAGGAGCTGCCTTGCCGACTGGCTTCTAAAGCTTCTGTCTCCCTGCGTGGCACACAGCAGGTGCCTAATAAATTCGTGTAGAAATGGTAGTGGTGTCTGTCCATTCTGAACAGAGCCCAGTTCCGCGCATGCTCAAGTCCCAGGAGCGAGTCTGTGCATTGTCGCTTCCTCGCCCTTCCATGGCTCTAACGCACGGTTGCTCTGGGGTCCTGTGCAAAGCCTGACACTCCCACCTTCACTCCGGATCGAGTCAGGTTCTCACTGTCACTTCTCTCAGCACAGTCTGCTCTTTTCCTTCACGGCACTTAGCACAGAATTATATGCTTATTTTCTTAATGCCTGTCTTCCCCACCAGACTAAACCCCAAAGGGCAAGGCCTGTCTTTCTCACACACTTAGTATAGAATAGGCATTTAGGTAATTGCTGGGTAGATGGACAGAGCAAAAGGATTTAGACACTTGAGGACATGAAAAAGGCAAATGCAGGGGACGTGTCCCAAGTGCAGAGTGGCTTCCTGACATTCGTGGGATGCTTGGGCATGAGCAGGAGAAGCAAAGGGACTTCTCTGAGGAGCTGACAAACCTGTCCCATCACTAAAGTCCATCTCCATCATAACAGCAACAGAATCAAAGGAGAATTGGGCTGGAGGACTCCGGAGCCATTCACACCCTCCCAGGGACTGGCCTGGCTCTGCAGGAAGGGAGCCAGTGCTGTAGGAAAGGTGTCTGGTCCACAGTGGCTTGTGCGGGGGGTTTGTCATTGGGACTTACTTGGGAACTGGGCTCAGACATGTGGGTAGGAAGCCACTGGCTGCTCTGCCACACTACTTATACCAGCCAGGCTTGGGTAGCGCCCCCAACGAGGTACTGGGCAGAAAAGGCCTTGGGTGAATGTGACAAGGAGGCAAAGGGCACTGAAAAGCCAGACATCAGAACAAAGGAGGAGGCCCTCACTACCAGGTGACACTCGGAGCAGGAAGGGCTCAGTAATTGGGAGCTGGCTGTGGAAGCTATAGGAGTGGTAATGAGCCTCCTGCTCAGGTCTGCAGCCAAGTACCTGGCCTGGCACCCCCAGCCCTTTCCCCTCTGAGTGCTCCCCAAAGTCCAGGACACGGCACAGACGGGGAAGGGGAGACAGCCTCTGTAACACTGACTGCCACTCATTGCTCTTGCCCATCACTATTGCTTCTGTCTTGGAAAAACAATGCGACCACCCTTGCCAAGTCAACCTTCTGGTGGCTTCAGCCCCACTCACGCCTCCCCCTTCTGGCCACCTGTTTAGCCACCCGGCACACGGGCCCCCCCGCGAGAGGCAGGGTTCCCTTCTGTGTGGCATGTTGTTTGGTGATGCTGGTAGGGGAGGCCGTGAGTAAGAAACAGGAATTCTGGGGCATATTATTATAGAAAGTGGTCAATTCTGTGGGAAGGTAAAGTGGGGCAGGAGAAACAGGAAAAGGGGGTTATTTTAAATAGGGCCCCTTCCTCCCAAGTGTTCCCTGCCAATTACGTCTGTGTGTCCGGCTTCTCCACTTTTAGCGGTAGTGACATTTGGGACTGGATCACTCTGTGGGGGGCCACCCCATGCAGTGTGCAATGTTTAGCCTCATCCCTGGCCCACACCCACAAGACGCCGCCCCGCAGGTTTCAACCATGAAAAATGGCTCCAGACATTGCCTGACGGATGTCCTCTGGGGGCAAATTCACCCCCAGTTGAGAACTACTGGTTCACCATTAGCTTCCGCCAATTTTACCTTGACCTGCTCAGCAGGGAAAAGATTTAGCACATCACCTGTTGCCCTCTTTAAACCTAACCTAGCCTCCACTGGCCCAGGGAAGCTGAGATGTAGAGAGTCTGCCCTCCCCAGCGTTCTGGTGATTGTCGGACAGAGGCTGACGGATAGATGGAGAAGTCACGCTAGGTCAGTGCGCACACAAGCTGGGGTTCATACGTGTACTTCCAAGCTCTAGCCGAGGCTCAGAGACGGCCTGGAGCCACAACATCCCTCGCTCGCACTGCTGTCTCACACCCGTCTCCAGTCAAAGGGACCAGGCTTACTTCAGAGTAAGGCAGACAGAGAGGCAGTGCTCAGGAAAACCAAATGGGCATGGCAAAGGTCACGGGCCCAGATAGAAACTGTGACACAGCAGTGCAGGGTTATAACCCAACGTGTCCAAGAAAGATCCACGAGACCATATTGCTGTAAGTCATTGTGTAAGTAGATAAATGGGGACAAAAGACAAGTCTCATACAGGGAATGCCAAAGAAGTCCGGTAGATGTCCCCTCAAGGAGGGGACACAACTCCTACCCCTTCAGCCTGGACAGCTCTTCCAGGGGGCCGAGTAGGGAGGAGGGAAAGCAAACATCTCCGTCAGGAACCCGGAGCCACAGCCCAGCCAGGGTCAAGGTTCAGGCTGCTGGTGAGGACTCGGGCTGAGCCCATGACCCTGACGGGACGTGATGAATAAGCAGGACATTCCTCAAAATGTCTACAAAACCAAGGAGAATCTGAGACGTCTCGCTCTCGGCCAAGAGGAGACGAAGGAGACGGAACAACTAAAGGTCACATAGTGTCCTGGTTGGGACAGAAAAAGGGCATTAGGGACACACTAGGGAAATCCGGACAACACGTGGTTAGTTAAGAAGAACGTATCGATATTGGTGCCTTTGTGCCTAATCACCATCGCAGCGCGATGGGACAAACAGGGCTGGGCACACAGAAGCTGCCACCTGGCAATTTTGCTGTAAATCTAGAACGAGTGTAAAATAAAGTTTATTTAACATGTCGGTGTACGTGTGTAACTGTTGGTGGCCCAGCCTTGCGAGAAACAAAGGCCCAGGCCCTGCTGCGGAGATCAGTGCTGCCAGATCCTAAAGGCACCGTAATCCGCGCTCTGCTCCCTCCCACGTGGGTGCCCCATCCCACGGGTCCATAACATCCGAACGTCAGCATGTTTTCAGTGTTTGGGGTTCCTCCTCTGCGGGGATGCAGGCTGCATAGCCAAGCTCTGCTCCGCTCTGCCCGGCAGGGTCTCCCGAGTTCCAGGAGTGCTGCCACCCAGCAGATGCCCAGCCAACATCCAGGTAGAAGAGGTGAGAAAGGACTGTCCCTTACCAGGGGGTGACCATGGGCAGGTGCCCATGAGGTGCCTGGGACTTTGGCTGGGATCACAGGTGGGCAGAGGAGTGGGCGGTGGGTGTGAGGTGGGTACGGGAAATGGCAGTGGGTTTGCTTCATCCTGGAAGCTGCCATGCGCACCAGGACATCTTAAGGGAAAGACCCAGTCCTCCTCAGGCCAGAACCGCCGGTTCCAGAGCCTCCCAGGCCAGCCTGCACCTGGCAGAACCTGTTCCTGTGCCTTGAGGCTCCTGGGAACCCAGCTTTCCTGCCTGCTGGTGGTGGTTTCCACAAGGTGGAGAAAACACAGAGCACACTCCTGGGTCTTGGCAGAAGGAGATCCAGCGGAAGCCCTGTCTGCCCTAAAATCACTCCCCCACACTTCCTGGACGTTCTCCACTTTCTCACAAGGCAGGAGGATGTTCTCGTAATCCGAGGTGAGCTGGGACTGATGCCATCCTCTCCAAGAGAGTGGACCCATGTACGACGCAAGCGGAAACCATCTGTGGCCTATTCCTTCACATGTAGCTGTGATGTCTGGGCCTGAAGGACACGGCCCACTGCCAGGGGCTGGAGGGGCCATCAGGGGTCGGCGGAGGGCAGGTGGACAGATTTCCTGAGGACCAGCTCCCTTCTGGGAAGAGTCCTGGAAAGGCCAGGGAAGAGGATGAATAGCAGGGTTGCCCCAGCGCCATTACCTGCTCTCGGGGGCCAGTCACCACTCATCACTCCTTGTGGACAGTCTGAAAAGACACATGTGCACGTACCATGAGCCAGGCTCTTTGTGGGCCCCAGGGAGTCGGGAGGACAAGATGGACATGGACCTGTCCTCTGGAGCTTACAGCTCATGCCTGAGAGAGACCCCAGCCATATGACTAGCAAGGGCTTGGCCGGGAGAAGCAGGGAGGCCTTCCTGGAGGAGGTGGCATGTACGTGGCATGAGTAGGAGGTAGCCAGGTGACTAAACAGAAGGGAATTGTGCCCATGGGGGAGAGGCAGTGCCTGGAAAGGCCTTGACTCTGCGGAACACCCCACACCCCTACCCCAGCTTAGATTTTTACCAACGGGGCAGGGACGAGACATTGAAGCATTTCGTGGACAAGTGACAATCCAGTTTGCATTTTGGAAAGTCCCTTCTAGAATGCCCTTTGAGGCCAGAGTGGAAGTGAGGAGACAGAGGGTGAGGAGGCTGTGGAGTCATCCCTGGAGAGGTGACAGCACTGGGCCAGGGAGCAGGTGGCAGAGAGAGGAGAGAAGAGTGCCAGGGCAGGCAGCCTGGGGAGCTGGGCACCCCGGGGCCGAGGCCTGTGCAAGGGGGGGGGCGGGGGGGGAGGGACGAGGCGTGGGCGGGAGGGCTGTCGGGGTGAGACGTGCAAGGAGAGTAGTGTCTCCCCTGGTGTTCGAGGTCCCATTTGTAAAAGGAGGGAGCTTGACGGTCCACTGGCCAAGTCCCCTCCGAGCTTGGAAGCCCCCAGATGGCGTGGATGTGTGACTGCGGCCGCAGAGAAGGGCTTGCACCCCAACATCCACCCCAGCACCCCAAACTTCAGGAGCCACAGCACTCAGTGCAGTCTTCTCCCCTTTCGATAAACATTTAGCTGTTCTCAACCGCAGCCCACGTCCACAGCCGCCGGTGCCGTTCCTGCACGGGCGACTCACTAGAATTAATGTTCACTTGATTTTTACTATAAGTTACGCCTCCCATAATTTCTTCCTTAGGGGCAGAGGACGACTCCTTAGGAAGGCTGGAGTGGGCCACATGGTCACTCATGCCACAGAAGCTCCAGGTCACTACTTCTACCTGTGCTGGCTGGCAGCAAACGGGCCACCGCAGCTGGCTTAATGGATGCGTCTCCCAGTCCACTAATGGGAGATGCTCACCTCAGCCCAGGAGAGGAAAATGGGAGTGGGGAGCGGGCAGCGAGAGCTTATATTCGTGTACCACTTGAATATGGAAGGTTGGGATGTTGAAGGTAGAAAGAACTCACACTTTTAAAGATGGAAAGCCCTCCCTCCCTCCCACCTCCCTTCAGACATTGGCTGACCATGCCTGGCATTGTGGGAAACACTGGTGACACAAAAGGGAACAAAAGTAGACACAGCCTCGGCCTTCAGGCTGCTTGTGGCCAAATGAGAGACAGACGTCAACTGGATAAGCACAGAAACACATGTCCAATGGCTGCCAATGGCCAAGTGCCGGGGCCCTCCCCGGGAAGGTGACGGGGTGGAGATCTGAAGGAGGCATGACCCGGCGAAGGGGCAGACGGCCTGGCAAAGGCCTATGGGAGACAGCCCAAGGAGCATGGACCCAAGGCAGGCCAGGCCCCCCAGGAGACAGGACAGAGGAGCTGGGCTTGTCATCCTGAGAGCTGGGTGAGCTGACTTCTTAAGGAGCAGACAGGAAATAATCAGATCTGTGTGTCGGGAGAGGCTCAGCCGAGACCACTGGGGACCCGTGACGGGAGGGTCCCTTCCACATGCAGACCTGGCCCTGCATGGCTCAGGAGGCCCAGGGGACAGCGAGGGAGTCAATGCAGAAATGGAGGCAGGGCTTGAGTCAGGATGGGGACAGCAGAGAACAGGCGTCAGCTGGCCCTCTCCTTCATCACCAGCACTGAAACCTCACGCTACTTGGTAGAAATCTGACAAAGCCGGGATTGACTCATCCACCCCAATTCGCCCAGCAATGGAATAAACCAATTTGCTTAAACCTTCAGCAGATCTCATACATTTGCCTTAAAAAAACATCAAACAAACAAACAAAAAACACACAAAAAACATATATATATGAAGCTCAAAAGAAACCAAAATTTACACTAAAAGAAAAAACCTAGCACACTAGATTGAAGCAGACATTTGCTTATCTGTTTGCCAACAGAACTGAATAAAAAAACAAAGCCCTCAAACAGAGCCCCCCCATGCTGTCTGCGCCAGCCCCCTTTTCTGCTCCTCTGGCCTCAGTACCAGGAGTAAGTCACCCTGCAGCCCGCCTCCCCTCCGTGGGCAGGGGCCAGCCTTCTTCCCGTCCCAGGTCCCCATGGCAGGAAGCATGGGGCTAGGCGCACAGCAAGACCAACCAGGCACAGCCTTTGCATGGGCCCCGTGGGGTCATTTCTGATACACACGTTTCATCACTGTTTCAGTCGGCAGACAGGGAAACTCAGGCTCAGAGATGTCAAGTAATTTTCCTAAAGCTCTTATCTTGTAAATATCAGAGCTGGGCCTTGACTCCCAACTCTGACACTAAAAACCAAAGGACATACAAGTCACTCTTTTGTCTGTCTCTGCAAACATTGGGAATACATAGGACAGCAGGTACACGATTCCATTTATCTCAGTGGTTCCCAATAGGGGCAGTTCTGCACCTCTGGGGACATTCGGCAATATCTGGGGACATCTTTGGTTGTCACAGCTTAGGGGTAGGGAGATGCTACTGGCATCTAGTGGGTAGAGGCCACGGATGCCGCTAAACATCCTGCAATGCCCAGGACACCCCACAGCAGATAAGGGTCTGGACCACAGAGGCAACAGTGCGGGGCTGAGAAACGCCGACCTCGGAAGGGGCGGGAGTAAACTGCGTGTGCCCGTGGGCACGGCACTGGGAAGAGATGCGCCAGAATGTCTACGTCTGTTTATCTCTTGATGAAAGGATTTGGGGAATTTAACATTTTTTCTTCCTTATGTTTTTTTGTATTGTTTGAATTTTTTAAGGAACAATGTGCATGTATCGTTTTTATAATCGAAAAAAAGCCATTTTCATTTTGTAAAAATAAAAAAGGGATTCAGGATTTAACGATTCTGATCCAATTCCCTCTAACTAGCTGTCAGGATCAGCTCTCTGGAAAATGTGTCTGTCTGTAAAGTGAGAAGAGCAATCCTTCTTGCATTATATTATAGGAATATAAAGTCACATTGTCCTGGAAAAGCTCAGAGCTCAGAGGAGAAAAATGGTTGAGAATGGTGAGATATTGCTTCTGTCATATATTTTCCCTCTGAAGTAATGCATACATTTTTGCAGCATAGAAATTTAGGAGATGGCACTCAGTGAGGTTCTTCTACGTGCCAGGTAGGTCTGGCATGCCCTCTGACCTTAGGGTGGGTGGACTGGGTGCTCCCACCTTTCAAAGGTGGCATTTAGTCCCTAGGCCATTTTTATTTTATCTCAAGGCCAGGCTAGGGCTGGTTTTCTCAACCAGGGCACTACTGACATTTTGGGTGGGATAGTTCTCTGTGGGGGAGGGCGTCCCGAGCACTGCAGTATGTGTAGCAGCATCTCTGGGCTCTACCCACAAGATGCTAATAACACCCTCTTCCCCCAAGTTGTGACAACCCAAAATGTCTCTAGTTAACGCCTAATGCACCAGTGGGGGAGTGCCAAGGTCACGGCCGGTGCAGAACCACTGGACAGGCAAGCTCAGTGTTTCAACAAGAGGGCCTCAGAGATCAGCACGCTACATTTCTGAGCCACTGCCCATGTTTTCCATCTTCAAAAGTCTTCCCTTTGTGGCCACCCCACTCGAGACAGCCCCTCGACGGGTCCTTTCACCCTGTGTCCTTTAGACACATCCCACTAGCTTTTCCCACAAATGACGATGTGAGGGCAGGCTGTGTGGCCCAGCAGCCCAGCCAGCAGGAACCACAGCAGTGGGAGTCCCTGGGAGTACGTGAACCCTCTGATTCGGGATGACCCGGAGAGGGGCTCCTGCAGCCACTGCACCCCAGCCCTAAATCACCAGCAGAAGATGCACTTTACACTGAGAAATGTAAAACCAGTTTGGAAATTCAGTATCTCCCGTGGTTTCCCGTCTTGATAAAACAATCCATAATTCATGGATAACCCAGTCAGGGGGTGTGCAGCTCAAACTGGATTATCCTGTTTTCTAAAGACGGAGGCTGGGAGACGCATGTTCTTGAAATGCAGAAAATAAAACAGCAACTCTCTGGAGCTCACGTCCCCTGAAACTGACCTCCTTGGCCCAGACCTCCATCCCACAGGGATGGGAACAGCACAAACATGTCTGAGACGTCCCCACACACAGGGTGAGTGCACTGCTAGGAGTTCACCCATTTGCTGTCTGCCCGCCACGATGGGCACACAGGGTATTCACTGCGCAGAGGGTGGCAGGGGCAGCAGACTGGTGACCACGTACGTACACACCCGTCATGGAGAAGTGGCTCAATAAACCCCATTCCTCCCCTGCAACGGAATTACCATGCGGCGCTAAAAACAGAACCAGGAGGCTCATTGTGACAGGAGACGCGTCATCACATTGTTGGAACACGGTGGGGGACAATGTTTATAGTATGCTGCCATCTGTGTTTATCAGAAAAGGAAAAAATATACACGTCTGCACTGGTTTGTATATACCTACTGTATCCCCAGGCTGGCTGCCTCCCAGGAGGGGCAGGGGGGCCAGAGAGAGGGAGGGGGGCCACAGCACACCTCCCTGCATCTCCTTTCATATGTTTTGATTTTTGAACCAGAAATAAGTGCTCAGAAATAAACATATAAAATTAAATTTCCTTACAAAAAACCCAAAACAAAGCACGACACAGTGCTGATTTGTTACAAAGAACACTCCATGGGGAAGGGATGTCCTATGAATTCCTGAGACACAAACCCAAGCATGTCGCCTTGGGTCCGGAGACCCAGGCCCCTCTCTGGATCCAGAAATTTTCGGTTTTGCGCTTGCTTTCCAAGGCACCTTTGCTGATATTCTGTGATAATTCGGTGTCTGCCAAATTACGGCGTGGCCCCAACACCCGCTAGTTGTGGGGCGCAACTTACTCCACAGTGTGTGTCCCCCCACGCCCACGGCCCTAAATGAGGGGGTGAAGGTTTGGGTCGGCACGCAGGTGGTTATTATGCTGATAAGCATGGACTTGTTTTCCGGGATATTTCCTATTTGTGGCAAGTGATACAGATTTTCCCACTTGCTATGGTAGTGCACAAGTTCCTTTTCAAGTCATTTATGTAAGTAATGCAAAAGCAAAACAATGTTAAGTAAATAACAGCTCAGCTAAGCCTGCAGACATGGCAGAAGCAGAGCTGGGACCTGGTGGCTGAAATCTGGGGCACATAGCTCTGCACAACGTCACCCCCTCACACTAGCAAATCTACTTTACTCTCAGTCACCTAGCCTCTTGGGCTCCCTGACTCGACACAACCAAGGAAAGAGAAACAAATAGGCATCTGTGCTGAGCAGCAGACCAGGGATCCTGTAATTCAGTGGGTGGGGGGGGCGCCCCAAAGCACTGTGCAGCTTTGCTGGGTCTGCCCACCTCTGTGCGGAGATGACGACCTTCACTTTCCATTCTATTTTAGAATGTATTTTCCGTGCTGTTTTACAAGGTATTGTCCATTCTCTGATGTCAGTCATGCCCTAAGTGCCACAGATCCTACGCTGATAAGGGAGGCCTCCTGAGCTTCAGGATTTGGCTGGATCAACGCTCGCCTGCGGCCCATTCTCAGAGACACTGCAGACAGCCCCAGAGACACGTCCTGGGGTAACGCACCCCACAGAAGATCTACGGTCTAAAAAGTGGGTAACAACAAGGTTGCCGGTTCGACTCCCACAAGGGATGGTGGGCTGTGCCCCCTGCAACTAGAAAATGGCAACTGGACCTGGAGCTGAGCTGCGCCCTCCACAACTAAGGCTGAAAGGACAACAACTTGAAGCTGAACTGCACCCTGCAGTACACACTGTTCCCCAATAAAATCCTGTTAAAAAATAATAAAATAAAATAAAATAAATAAAAACTGGGTAACAGATGAGATGGCAGTATTGCTTTATGGGTCACTTAAATGCAAATTATGCTGTGGAAACACATGGGAGCGGTTCCAGCGGACAAGGGGCAAAGAGAATTCCGGCCAAGCAGGCTATGCGGTCACAGCCACGCACACGCAGCGCCTCCCAGGCCCAGCTCTCCCGTTTGCCTTCCAAGCACCCAAATGCTGGAGCTGGTTACATGCATGAGCTCGTGCACCCCTCCCATTTCTCAGTTATTTCCTTCTAGAAAGCCTAGTTAATCCTTCCGTCCAACTTTGACTTAGCCTAGGGCGTGGGAAAGACAAGTTCCTGGGGAACCACAGTTTCTGGCTGGGCTGCAGAGATGTTTCTGGAAGGCCTCTTTGAGGTTTTAAGACAATCCTGAAAATGGCACTGGATGCTACTAGCCACGAAACAGACATAAGCGGACCCTGTCAAGGAACTGCCCGCAGCTGTACCAGGGAGAGCAAACAACGCAAACTCATCTGCATGGGCGGGTGCTGACTGTATAAACACCACCCCACTTGATCTCATCGGGAGAGTGCTAGGGCCATCCCCATTCACAGATGGGCAAACAGGGGCTTGGAGAAGCTGGGCCACTTGCCCACGGTGACACAGATGGAGAAAGTTGGAGACGGACTCAAATCCAGGTCTGACTTTGAGGCATGCTGAGGGAGAGGGGCCAGACTGTAGTGGGTTCTTCCTGAACGGGCACCCACGATGGGCCTGGCCAGGCAGCCATGGGGCTCGGTGCTGGTCCTGTAGGTCAGACAGCCAAATGTTGTTGGCCAGTTCACACTGTCATCTAATAAGTCCTGTGGGGATGGGGTTTTCCTTGGCTCCCTGTTGAGCGAAGTCCAGTAAGGAGACCAAGCCTGGCACAAAACAGGCATCAGGAATGAGTGAACACAAGGGGCCATCTTGGGGCTTGGAATGCTGACCCCCTGGCCGGGGGACAGGCATATTCTGGGCAGAACCGTGCAAACTCAACAGGCACTCTGCACCTCCCCCCGCTCCCCCCAGTTCCTGCGTGGTCCCTCCCACGCATGTCCCCAGGCATAGGAAGAGGCAATTCCTAACCCAGATCCATGCCCGCTAATGGGAGCTTTTCAGGCAGCTGAGGAGTTCAAGGACGGTGTAAGGCCACCCTCCCCAGGGCCCACGGGGACAGCTTTACCCTGATAGCACACACGAGAGACCGGAGCCGGCTGCTCACCCTCCACGTTGGAGGGAGTAGACGCGGGTGGAGGGCTGGGAGGCTGGCTCTGCCAGGGCTGTGGACCCAGTTGGCTGTGGGTACCGACAGATGACCATTTTATACACCAGTGTCTAATGAAGGTTGCAGGTAAATGTGAAAGGAACTAATGAGAAAATAATTATCTTAGCCGGGAAGTGCCAAGGCTCTGGAGGCAGTGATTTTGGTGCTGATGGAAATGTGGCCAAGGGGAGGGTTGGCTGGAAGACGCGGCCACTCTTACACTTTCCTGAACTTGAAGTTTCGGGTTCCCGAAAGTTCTCAGGTGGGGGAGTTGAGGGGCCAAACAGGAAAGTCCATCATAGCCTGTCTCAGAGCCAGGCCCCCGTCCTCTACTCCTAAGTGGGGGCAGAGTGGAAAGAAGTGAACGTGGGGATCGATGCTGGAGCCTCCTGACTCTGCAGATCAGGAGGGGCTGGATTTGAGGGGCCTGGAAGGGATTGATTTTTCCCATTGATCAAGTACTTTCGGATCAGGTTGAAGAGCACCCCCCAGCTGCTCCCCTCTGGCTTTTCAAAAGACTTGGTCAGCGGTGGGGGCAGCATGTGCCCAGGAGAAGACAGGCAGGAGAAGGTTGCAAAGGCTCCAGAGCCATCCCTGAACCAGCCCGATGTCCTGGTTGGGTGGCCTGGTGGCCATGGCCACAGAGGTGATGTCCAGGCTCCTCTTCCGATTCCTGCTGAGTGCTCCCTGATGTCAGGTAAGATGGCCTGCTTGTTTTTGAGAGAGGAAGGGACATTCCACCACCGACACCTGCTGCCCAGAGCTTTCAATAGCTCTGGCCTTCTTGGCGGTCTCCACTTATTGTTTCTTGCAACCTGGCTGTCTATTCTGATAAAGCTGCAGGGGGAGATAAGACTGACCTTGACATACTCTAGCCCTAGCCTGGGAATTCCACCATGAGTGCCCCAGCCCCTCCCCATTTCCTGGAGGCCAGGACAATTACCGAGCCTGAGCACTAGGCCCAGTGTGGTTAGGGACCCACAGAGCCACACAGACTGCAAACTCAGGCTGTTTACAACCTCTGCACATTCTTGGGGATCTAAGTTGCAATGAATTTGTGCTGTGAGAGGAAAGTCCACCTTCTCACTCACTGCTTGCACCAGCCACCTGGCAGGCTCACCTCTGGGCCACACACTGCCCATGTCAAGCAGCACATAAGCCACACTGCTTAATGGAGCATTTTCTTCTCACTGTGTGTGAGTGGGGGATGGGGAGGGCCTGGCCACTCTGCTACATGGACCTTAACAAATACCGGCTCCCAGGTTCTGCCCAGACCTACGGATTCTGAGTCTCCAGGAGTGGGCTCCAGGGTCTGGGTTTCCCTCCCTGAAACCAGTCTTGGAGATGCTGGCCTAAGGATAATGCCAAAATGGATTCTCCATTCAAAAGGATTCAGGCGGGACCTGAGGTTGCGTGGAGAGCCACGACCTGATTGGCATGAGGGTGGGAGGGCGAGAGAAGTTTTCCTCCACCTTGAGACTTGCTCTCCAAACAACTTGAGGCTGTAATTATACATGCAAAGTGAAGCTAAAATTTCAGAGAACTATCTGGAGAATTCAAGTCAGAAGAAGCACGTTCGTCTGAAATACCTAGATAATTAAAGAAAAAAATATATTCATTGCATAAATTGCTCATTAATTCACTCCTCTGTGGGGGCACATGGCTTAAAAGCAGGCGCTTTGATTAATCCAAGCTCTAGGAAATCCTCAAGAGGCTTTTTCTTTCCCTGTGCCTGGATCTTCATATTTCCTTCTCCTAAAAAAATCGTAAAGTTGTCCCTTTGCAAAAAATGCGTTTCAGATTTGGCTTGGTAGAATCAATTTGGGCGTGCGTTTTCTTTTTTAAGTACACATTTTGAAATCAGATGCATTCTTTCCAGTTCACTGGAAATGCTAATTTTTTTCCATCACATTTCAGAGTTACATTGTGTGTGGCTAAGTGAGTAACAACCGGCACAAATTGGGACATGATCCCAATCAGAGGGAAAGCCAGAGAAATGGTTAATTCCAAAGGCAGGCCACTGACTGGGGAGAAGAATCTATAGAATTATTTATTTCCTTGGGGGAAAAAAAAAACCCTGAAAATTCAAAAACCACTTGGAAACAACAACCATCTAATTCTGACGAGTTGATTTTCCCAGACCCTTTGTAATGAAATTTCGGCACGTCTGTTCCCTCATTCTCCTGTCTTCCATTCGATCTCGGGGTGACCTACGGTACTTTGGATCCAGCTCGCTTTTTTTTCTCCTTCAGCTGTTTTATTCAGGTACAATGGATTCTCCCTGGACTATGTGGGCGTCTGCTCCGGGTTCCACTCTGCCCCACACCTTCCTCCAGGCTCCACGAGAGGTAGGCGGCCCCAAACCGAAAGCCTCTGACAGGTGGAGTGGGAAGTGGACAACATCACATGCGGAACCTGTGGACTCCACTGTCCAGCCTTTTGAAAAACAGCCTTTTTATGTCCGTTGGCGTCCTCAGTATCTTGCTAGGGATCGATAGGAAATACTTCGTACCACCTTGTTTGGCAAAGCTATGGGGGACCACAAACATCCTGTGTGTGAGCAGGGGAGGTGGCTCATAGGCACTATTTTCAGATGCAGAGGGGCACTTCTCTCCAGTCGGTTAATACACCGGAAGGTTGTTCTTACTACTCATTCAAGGACCCGACCCCAGACTGGGGATTTTACAGACCATTAAAAAAAGTAAATAAATGATTAGAGGGAAGATTGGCATTTTTCATTTAATTAAGAAAGGGCATTAAAAAGCAACCACCTTCTAAGGCCACTTTTCATAAAAGGCGTCCGAAGGGCATTAAGAGCCAGACGGAGCGAGTCTCAGGCGTGACTAATAATGGGTCGGTCCACCACCCTTGGCCGCTGCCGCTGCGGGGCGGGTGGCGTTCTAGGCGCGGGGGCCATAGGGCAAAGGCCGTGCAGCTCGGCTGCCTGCAAGGAGGCCCTCTGAACTGACCCCCTCCCTCCAGCCTGTGCAAAGCTCGCTCCCCGCCGCCGGCCCACTTCCCTGTTTCCGCGTGGAGCGGGACCAGCCTCCAGAGAGGCCGTGCTGGGCCTGCTGGCACTCTGCTAGCCACGCGTGGCTCCCTCTCCTGGGAAGTCACATGTGTCCTCCAGATTGTGAGGCCCGCGTGCCACAGGCCCAACGTGGTCCCGCCTGGGCCTGACATGGCCAGGCTCAACAGAGAATGGCTGGTGAGTTCCACCAGAAAGCAGGCGGCAGCAAATGGCAGCCGGTTCAAGGAGAGGCGAGTGACAGGAAACAGGCAAAAGACCGCACAGACGTCGTTTCTCCTCCAAAACAAGCTCACGAAAGCCAGCCCCCACTTGGGGATGCACCCCTAGTCACCCACTAGTGCCGAGGGCAGGGCCTAGCATCAGAAAAAGAGTTGCCTGTGCCCTCCCACGCTTCATGGGCCCCTGACGGTCCATGTCCCCTGCCCCTCTTCCAGGAAGCACCAAGTACTTCCTGCGAGCTGTGCGGGCACCAGTGTCTTCTTCCTGCTGCAAGGGGCCCTGCAGATGTGTTTCTCTCCGGGCCACCCAACGGTTAATCACCACTTTAACATCATCTGCCAGCTATCTCTGGCAGCTTTGATGCAGGGAGCCCCGAAAGTGAGGGCCCACTGTAGTTTAATCATTAGAGAAGCACCAGGCTGGTGCTGGTTTATTCCTTCCATGACAACCGTCTTCTCAAAAACACCCACCAGCACCTTCTGAAGAGTTCACACTTCATTTGGACAGCACACCTTGGCCTCCCCATTCTAAAGGAGGCACCTGAGCTGTGGCCACAGCAGGAGGGGCAGTGCCTGCAGCTTAGAAGGGGGACCAGCAGGGGTCCTGCTGGCGGCAGCTCTAGACCAGGGTTGGCAAAGTACGACCAGGTCCAGCCTCCCAGCTAAGAACAGTTTGCACATGTTGAAATGGTTGGATAAAAACATCAAAAGAAAAAGATTCTTCTTGACACACGGAAGTTATTCATGGGAACTGAATTTGAATTTCCCGTAATATTTTATTGGCACACAGCCACGCCCATTTGTGTATGTCATCGTCTATGGCTGTTTTTGCTGAAGATATTTGCTATCTGGCACTTTGCAGCAGGAGTTTGGTGCGCCCTGGTCTAAACCCAGGGATGGACTTTGGCTTGTAGATAATGTGCATGCATTACTTCTTTAAAAAGAAAAAGTTAGAGCAATACCAGATTCCTTAATTCATATAATCAGAGTAAAAGGTTCCGAGATGCAGTAATGTGGGAGTGGATGACGTCAGGTTCATCTGTAGGTCATGACTTCAGTGACGATGCAGCCATCAGTTGAGTAGTATGCAGCATCTAAGGAGAATGAGGCCAGTCTAATGTGCTGACATGGAAAGATGTCCACCATATGTCACTGCACAGACGAGGTAACTGCAGATGTACTTACACAATCTCATGAGTTGGTACAGGCATGGAGGAAACACAGGCGACCCCGCCCCAAACGGCTTATGGGAGGCAGGTGGGAGGTATCCGGCAGCCAGATCATGGATACTTCCCTTCATTTAGTATGCATTTCATCCAGAATTTAATTTTTTATAATAAGCATGGATTTCTATTGTGACCAGAAAAAAGGCTTATGCCATAAAAATACATAAAAATCAATTTGGAGGAGCTAAATGTAACTACGTGTTTACTAGACCACCTCGCTCAGGAATCGTTGGAGAGAGGGCCTGAGTGGGGTCTGGGGCAGGGGAGTGCCCATCAGCACCCCAGGGGGTCAGCTCAGGAGTGAGGGTGGGGCCATGAGAGGGGCTACTTAGGAGCTGGTCCGTCTTACCCTCCTGGTCGGGTCACAGATAAAATATTATACAGCACCCCCAATGGAACTGGGGTTTCAGATAAACAATGCAGGATTTTTTAGTACAAGTCTGTCCCGTGAAATATTTGAGACAGACTTATACTAAAAAAGTACTTTTCGTTTATCTGAAGTTTAACATAACTGGGAGTCCTATGTTTGCATTCTCTAACTCTGGCAGCCCTGTGTTTTGGGGACCTGGGGCCTTTGTGAGTTTGATGAAAACTGGGCAGTCTTCTGATAAAGTACCCAGGCTACTTTGCAAACAATTGCAGGGAATTCACGGAACTCTGCCCCGCAGAGCCCTGCAGGTGACACATGGCCACACAGTTACCGGCAGACAGACACACACAGCCCCTTGTTCTCAGCCTGGTAACAACCGGGTCGTTCATCACCCGCTTGCTCCTTTTTGAAATTCACCAAGCAGCGGGCGTGTCTAAACTCATGCACATAATGCGTTTTAAAGAGCATTTCTGCACAGATCCATTGCCCGGCCTCGGCTCTTGAGCATGAGGTGGAATGGTGTTTTAGAGAGCACCTCCCATGGCCTACTTAGATGCATATACTGAGATGCATCTGTGGCTCTTTGCCGCCAGGGTTGCGAAGGGACACTGTCCTTAACACTTGGGCTGAGTGACAGGGGGTTGTGGAGGCAACCAAGCTTCCAGCCTGGGTTTCTGTCCTCTCTAAGGCGTGTGTGTGAATGTAGGGTGAGGAGAAGCAGAGCTGGACCCCTTCTGGTGAGGGGAGGTGCTTCGTGCCGGCTTTGGTCTTGGAAGATGGTAGCTGGGTGCCTGTGGGTCCCATGTCACCGCTTCAAGGAGGGGTGCTGGGTGAAAGCTGGTTCATCTGGCAAGACCTCTTGCAGGATGCTTGGCTTGAAGGATGGGTTGGGGTCTCTACAGAGTGGAGCTGGTGCGGAAATCTCACAGGCGAAGTATGCATGTTTTGGTGTGAGATCAGTAGCTCTCAGCTTAGAAGGAGCCCTGTTTAAAGTGGGGAAGGAAGCTGGATGTCCTTAAGGCGCTCCGACCTCATGGGCTCCACACCGGACTCAGAATGTCCCCTCCCATCAGGTCTCCTTCCTGAATGTCTTGCTTCAGTGGACGGCATCTCTATCCAGCTAAATTTTGCACGCAAGCTCTGTCCCTCACCCATTAGATGTGGGCATATAATGCACCATGACACTGCTTTTCATTGTCCTAAATTTCTTTGCAATCATCTCAGCTGCTCACTCCAGGGCACACTTTCCCCAGCTCTCCCTGCACCTCTGTGCCGCCCCACTGGTCTGCCGGTCTTGTCCCGTCTAGGCTATTCTCTGCCCAGCAGCTACAGGCCTTCTTCTCAATGACCCTAACCTGGCCCCCTCCCCCTCGCGCAAAGCCTTCAGTGGCTCTTAGTATAAAGACCAATAAGCTGCACTTGGCCTCCAGGACCCCACAGACCTGTCACAGCACACCACGCCTCTCCTGGCGTTCTGGGCTCCAGCCCCCCGGCTTCCTTCCTCAAACGTCCCTCACAGAGGGCTCCTCCCTGACTCAGTTAGCCCTCACTATTCTTCCTTCCTTCAGCTTAGTCCTCACCTTCTCCCGGAAGCCGCTCCTGCCTCTCTGACCGCTGTGCACCTCTTGTCAAACTTCTGATCACAGCTGTAAGTTTTACATTTGTGTGTAGGGGGTTCTCCAAGGTCTCTGCTACCAAACCGGATGCAGTGTGGCTGCAAGAACAGGGGCTGTTTTTGTTCATCACTGTCTGCGCGGCACGTGACAGGCTCTTGTATGGATGGACGCATGAGACCTTGAAGTGGCTGGGGAATCTAAACACCTGTGTGCAGACCACGGAGGACCCCTGTGCTGCAGTGGTGATGTGGGGGCTGTTGGTGGTGGGGACCGGTAATAGGATGCAGACACCCTAGGGTGATTCTTCAGAAGCACAGAGGAAAACAGGTGAGACAGGAGACCAGGCTGGAGCCAGTAAGCGCAGCAAAGAGGCCAAACTTCTGGAAAGATCAAGTCCAGGGGGCTGGGAGGAAGGAAAGGAAAAGACACGTAGAAAACATTCAGGATCTGAAACAGTCTTTCTAGAAACCACAGCTTTGACCGGAGAAAGACACTCATGTCCCTTGGAGTTTCACATGGCTTTTGTACAAGTTGTCACCAGAAAGTTAGCTCCAAACAGCAACTCCCCCGCCGCCCCCGCCCCCGGCCGCCTTCCTCAGACATCCCGGGAATACCATGAGGGCCCAGACGTAAGACTCCCATCCAGGTAGCCCTCCCTCCTTTGCCAGGTGATGCCCCTCCCGGGGGGGGGGGGTGCTGGCAGAACCCCCCTTCCCCTTGGCAAGGAACACCTGGGACAACACTCAGGCCTGAGACTGCCAGCTTGCTTTCTTCTGGAAAAGAGTAAGACGGTCTCAGGCACGAGATCCACACACCGCAGTGAGGGCCTCTAAACCCCAAACTGTCTGAACCCCTAGACTCAAAGCACGAAAACTGTTAAGCTCAGGGAGCCCTTAGTGAGGCCCAGGGGCAGGAGGGGTTGGGCTGGAGGCCCACGTGCCATCTTCACAGAGGCCTTTTGGGGTAAAATGCGTCTTACTGCCTGTGCCCTTAGCGGGGAAGGCCAAGTGTCCATCTCAAGCAGGAGGAAAGCCCTCCTGCGGGGAAACATCTTGCTGGCTGTGAGGGTCTCAGAGGAGGGGTTGCTCATCATCTTGTGCTGGGATGTGACTCCCAATGGCAGCTTTGGGATTGGGGGAGGGGCCGAACCTCAAGTCCCCAGCTGCCCTGCTCAAATGGAGCTTTGGCTGGTGACAAAATGCAGTTTATCCAGCCTTTAATTCCAAAGTGGATTAGAGAGAGAATCAAGTGAGTGTGTGTCGCGTGCGGGAAAGCCAGCTTGGCTGCCCTGATTACAGGGGATGGCTCCTGGCGGGGAAGGCTGGTTTGGAAATGGAGTCCCTGGAAGGTTCTGGAAGCCCTGGTCCCTGAGACACACCTGTGAGAGGAACATGGGCCTCCGGCTGCCTTGGACCCAGGGTGGAGCATCCCCCATGCAGCTGGTGGGGCTTCGTCCTGTTGCTCTGGGCCTGTGTCACCTGGCTGCCTGGGGACCGCCACTGCCTGCCCCGTCACCCTGCCCTGCTGGGTGAGCTTTGCTCACCTCCTGGTCCCCATCGACTTCCCTGTGGGGCTCTGCATGTCCCAGGTGTCCCCGACTGGCTCCTCACCAACCTGGACCTTGGGCCTGACACAGCCATGTCTCCACCTGGGTGCCAAGGTGGGGCTGTGTCTCTTCCTGTGTCGGGGGTGAGGCCTGGGGATTTCCCACTTCAGAAAAGGCCACGGCTGCAGCCAGGTACGGCAGGGTGTGGGCGGTGGGGGAGGCCTGGTGGCTGGGGAGCGTGGCCAGGAACTCAGCCTCAGTGGAGCTCAGGCTCTGGGGGGACCGTGTGTGCTTTCATCTTTCCTTTGGGCTTCAAATCCTCTGCAAGATGGGGTGGGTGGTCAGACCGCTCCATTCTGACACGCGTGCGCTCCAAGGGGCATGGCACAGGGCATGAGAACCCGAGGACACTGATGGACACGTCTGGCTGTGCACTGCGGCTCACGCACCTGAGACGACAGGGCCTCGGAAAGAAACAGAAGCTGTTTCTGCCGCTGGCCCCAGTGCCAGGATGGAAACTCATGATTCACGTCCTGGGGAGGCTGCGGGTAAGCAATCAAGTTACCATTTGTTTCCCACTGCAGAGACTCTATGCATTTTTATCTTGGCTGCTGCAGCAGGCCCTGGAGAGGCCAATGCTGGCAGAGGCGAAGGAAGAGCCTCGGAGGGAGGAACGTGGGGACACACGTGGTGAGGACGCTGGACAGCCTGCATCCTGCCCCAGGAGTTTCCAAGGACATTTCTGTGCACGTTCTGGTTACCCGTTCCTCCCGGGCAGAGCAGCCCAGGGTCTGCGGGGGAAGGGAACCCCTGGAGCCACGCTGCTGGCCTCCCTCCAGCTGGCCGATAGCTCTCGGTGGACACACAGGTAGTGGTCCCAGGTGGCCTAGGTCCCTCCCAGAAGTGCAGGGCCCATCATCTGGGAGGTGTCTGGGTCGGGAAAGGCCTCTCCTGGACTAGGCTTTGGATGTAGAACTTTCTGGGCATGGGTGGGACCCGAGCCACAGCCCGCCTCCTGGAAAGTGCCATTCCCTGGGGATGGGGATGAGCAGGCGTCTTTGGAGGAGGCCCTCTGACCCCCTCGTGGTTCTAAGAGTCCAGTGTCCCACCCCTGGGAGCATTACTTCCCCCGCTGTTGGGCAGGGCCGGAAGGCGGCATGGAGGTGCCCAGCTGGCCTCAGGTGCGGGGGCCCCATTCTCTCAGTGTCTGAACCCCCTCCCCCCGTAGCCCTCTTGTTCCTGCCTGCAAGAGAAGTTTGACCTGTAGGCCGGGCCAGCTCCATCGGAAGGGAACATGGTAGAAACCCCAAAGAAGCATACACTATGGCTGGTCAGCACCGTCTGTAGGTGCTGGGGAGGAGTTAGGGAGAGGGCCAGACGGCCGGAACTGGGGGCCCTGCCCTGACTGCGCGTCCCTCCCTCTGGCACAGGGGCATGTGTGCCGTTGTCAGCTCTGAAGGCAAGGTGGCGGAGTACCAGATCACCTCACCTCTCTCTTCCTGTCCCATGTGGCCCTGGACCAGGTCCAAGCCCTGCTTTCGAGGCCCTGGGCCCCGCCACCCGCATTCTGACTTCTGCCCCCCGCAGCGGCTATGCGATGTGGGGTTGCTGGTGCTTTGCCCATGGAGGGGGAGGTCATGCTGCCCACACACTTCACACCCAAAGTCACCCAGCTATGTGTCTGACCCCAAATCAAGCGAGTCACAGCACACGTCAGGCAGGCGTGGCTGATGTTTCCTGACAGCAGCTTCGCAGAGGCCGGGACGGGGAGAGAATGAAGTCTGCAGAGGGTGGGGCCAAGCCCCGCGGTGGGAGCGTTAGGTAATACGGAGCCGAGCCCAGGGTCTTGGTTCAGTTTCACACAGCAGCCCTGGGGACCAGACAGAGGCAAGGCCCAGTGACTTCAAGTCCTCCCCACCCTGACATTCTGGCTGCCCGAGCACTCTCTCTGCATCTGCATCTGCATTCCAGGGTTCCCAGTGGGCAGGGCCTGGAAAAACACGGGACTCAGCAGGCCCAGGGGACCCAACTTG
This sequence comes from Rhinolophus sinicus, assembly GCF_036562045.2. Classification (NCBI taxonomy): domain Eukaryota; kingdom Metazoa; phylum Chordata; class Mammalia; order Chiroptera; family Rhinolophidae; genus Rhinolophus; species Rhinolophus sinicus. Next base: position 19,887,694 of record NC_133762.1, read on the forward strand.
CGGAGCTGACCCCACGCCTCCTCCACCCTGTCTGTGCCGTTCAGTGGCAAGCCCAGGGGCTCTCACAGCGAGACAGGATGGTGGAGGCTTGGACAGCCACCGCCAGGGCCCACTGGCACTTAGCGAGAAGGTCACACAGCCGGATCCACGCGAGACACATCAACGCATTGCTCCTGATCAGCCAGCAGTTCTGACACACAGGTGGGGAGAGATGGAGCGTGTACAAGACACAGAGAGAGGGAGAGCTGGATTTCCAACACCACCAGACAGAAAGGACCCCCAATCCAACGGCTTCTAGTCCCTCTGGGTGCACGTCCCAAGCTCTGAGCTTTGCTTCTCTGCAGGCAACTTAGCTAATGGTACATATCCAACTTCACTTTAGTGTCTCATAAAAACTTGTTTAGACTCTCATATAAGATTGGCTTGGGCTCCAGCCACCAAATATTTCTGTTGGAAAAAATGATTCTGCACGAGGAGCTCTTACTTCCAAGCTCCCCCTTGGCCCTTCTGGTTGCAGCCGGTCCCGCCCTGGCTGGCTCTAATGCCTGTCCCATTTCTCTAATCACCCACAGTGCAATTCATCAGGGAATGTGTCTGAATTGCAGATACACTATCATTCACAGAGAAGGACCATGAAGTGATTTTGGACAGCCATAGTCTCTTATTCAATGGTGGTCCTTATCGCTATCTACACTTAGCAGTTTCAAATCATTGCTGGATTTTTCAACCAAAGTCTGGGGCTGTTGTCAAGAGGGGTAAGAATTTAGTTTCTGAAGCTGGTGGGTAATAGCTCCTGCAGTCGACTTGCTAAAAGGCCCCAGCTCTGCCAGAAGTCATGCTTCCGGTACCAGGAGCACGTGCGCTATTAGAAGGGAGCAGACCCAAAGCTGCCTTCGTGGAAACCTGCAGATGAGATAGAGCAGTGACTCATGAGGACCCTTCGGGCGCCTGAGAAGAGTGATGTCCTGGGCCTCGGTGAATGGGGTGGGTGGGGGGCTCTTCTAGTTGGTTCTGTGCTATGTGGGCACCTCTGCAAAGCTCCCAGCTCCTCCAGGTCTGCAGAGATGCCTCTGGCAGCTCCAAGTCGTCAAGCTCAGAGCCCCGAGTCCAGGGAGGGGGAACCCATCAAGATGTTGTGCCAGACACTCCTGCTCTGCTGGGACTCCAAGTCCATGGATGTGAAACCCCAGGGCGTTCGCACCCACCCCTCGGGATTTCACCAGACTCTCACGAACCCTGTCCACAGCTCGAACCCTCGATTTCAGCTGTGAGCCTGAGTTTATACCAAGAGCACACGTGTCCCAGAGGGTTCCCTGAAAATGCTGGGCTCCCTCAGGTCACAGGAGCCCACCTGCCAAAGAACCTGTGTGGGCGCAAAGCCACCCCACCTGAGGCCTAAGCCTGGGTCCCTCACACTCAAACACCACTTGTCCTCCATGCGGGACTGCACGGCCTCTCGAGGCCGGGACCTTTGTCACATGGGACCCAGGTTGGAGCCTGCAGTGTGACCTTCACGGCTCTCTGCCCTGATCCAGGTGACACGTGGCAGCTGTTCGCTAAGATCCTGCTGCATGGATCCTTGAACTTCATTACACTAATGAAGACTTTCTGAAGACCACCAGCCTGCACAATATTCGCCTTCAGGGGAAGGGCACGTCTGACAGGTATTGTTGTCCCCAGGGGGAGCACGCGGCGGTCCTGCTAACAGACTCCGACACAGCCCAGTTCAGGGGATGGGAATTACATTTCCTTTCCATTTGCTGAGTCATCCATCGTAGGTGTTCTTTTGAAGCTGGTGGAGAGAGTTAGACCCCGTGTCTTGGCAGGGTCAGCGGGCAGAACAGGCGCCTCCGGCTGCAGAAACATGCCATCTCTCGGTCGAGCTGGCACTCTGTGGCTGTTGGGACTCTCCTTTAACGAGAGTCAAGAGCTGTCCACGTGCAGAGCTGATTATTCGATGTTCCATGTGCCTTAGGGTTTGCTTGGTTTTAGTTTTTACCATTCTGTACTCTCACTACATTAAGACGCTGGCTGTGAAACTTGGCTTTTAAAAGTTTCCTAATTTTCAGACTGAGTCACTAATATGTTAGACTATTTCGCAGAATTCTTATTTTAAGAGGTGGTATGCGGCCAAAGCAATTCATTTTTCTTACTAAGAAAAATGAAGCAGGAGGCTGCCATCTTCTGAAGGCCCGAATCTGTTTTCCAGATCACACTCTGCAACACTCCGAACACGTTTCAGGAAAAATTACACAAAATACCACAGCTTGATTCTTTTTTTCCCAAGGGGTTGCAAAATACTCTTTTTTGTCAACACCATACGTTTTGACTTTGGTTTCTACTCAGCTTTGTTCCTCTCCCTGCTGGGATTTGGAAGCTCTGAAGGCAGGGGGAAGGGTGCTGGTGAGCTCACCCGGGTCCCAGGGGTGTTGGGAAGCCACACCCGTGAGCAGGGCGTGCTTCTCCCCAAAATTATGTCCTCAGAGATGCACAGAAATTTTGTCTGATACCGAATGGATGCCCGCTGTAGAGTGAGGACAAAACTAGGGAGAAATGTTCTCTTTCGAGGCCTCCTGGGCCCCACAGAGTCAACTCATGGAATTGTGTGAAGGGTGAAGGTTTGCAGAGGCGCTGACCAGGTTTGGGGACTGGGTTGCCATGGCAACAGCAGGAGCACCAGCCCCCACTGTATTTCCCACGTAAGCACCCTGTGATCTGTACCCCCAGCAACACGAAGGAAGCCAACGCACATCTTCTGTCAGACCTGTCTCTTCTCTTTGAAATTCCGCCTGCCGGGGGGGTGGGGAGTGTCCCCCGAGGGCCTTAGCCCTGCATTTGGAACACCAGGGCCGTCACACCTTGCTCAATCACCCCATTCCTGTGTGTTCACCGCATTCTTTAAAACATTCCAGCAGAGAATGAATGCCCATCACTAGGGGACTGGCTAAACAAATGACGCTGGATGACGAAGGTTCTCAGAGGCTTAATGCCCTACGGCCCTTACAGACACTGAGGCAGCTCTGGGTAGGGTCTGATACGCAATAAGCTGCACGACTGACTGCCAAGTGGAGACAGCAGGGTACAAGGCCCTGAGTGTGGAACGTGCTACCACCATCTGTTAAGGAGAAGATACACACACGCTTAGACACACAAAGCGTAGCTTTGGAATGCTACGGAGCAGCCCTGTAACGCTGCTTGCCTTGCGGGTGGGGGCACAGAGTGGGGAAGGAGAGTCACTTTTCAGTGCATATCTTCTGAATAATTTTTTTAATTCTGCTCATGGACTGTCCAGTCAATACAATAAATGAATACACTATTAAAAGTCTATCAGAGAGCTTGCTGTTTAAGTAAATCCAATGGAAAGGAGTATTTTTATAGACAAAGGAGGCTGGTTGTCGCTCGCATGCTCCCCCAACCCCGCGGCGTGAAGTTACAGTTCGGAAACTTCAGAAGAGCTAAGAACGAAATAGTGAAGGAAAACGCATTCTTCCAGCTTGATTTCTGGGGTCAATTGGGCCCTGAGAATGTGTGAAAAGCATAAAGGTGATTCCCAAAGGTGTAAAACAAAGCAGGTCAGACAGATGTTTTCCTAATGACCACGTCCTTGGCCGTCCCTTACGCATACTTCCCTATGGCTTGGGCCCATTTCTTACGGGCTGTGATAAAACAGGCTAGGAAGCTGGTACTCAGTTCCCTATGTTTAAATGCCTAAGCATATTTTACCTTTGGTTTTTAGCCTAGGACCCAGCGTGGGAAAGGGGGCAACTCAGAACGTGGTGGACAAAGCTAGTGAGCGGTGTTGTGCAGGATGAATGGAGATCGGAGGGGGATGCAAAGCCGGGGTGGGAAGCAGCAGCAGGTTAGAGACGCCATGTGTCCCCAAGGCCTGTGTGATGCTGTGCAGTTTTGCTCTCTGCTGTTGCCAAGAATCCAGGACATCCATTGAAAAAAAAAAATCCACCAAGGTTGTTGACTTGATTTCCTGATTCAACACAACTCAGAATGCTCTCCTCACATTGTGTTTGGGGGGACACGCAGATTGCCCCAGGAGTAGTGTGGCCAGGATGTCATTCCCCGGCCACCTGCCTGCTTGCTGTGGCCTTCACAGCCATGTCTTCGTCCCCTCACCAGATGGGGAGCCAGTCTGCATTAGCTGGACCCTCACATTCAGAATTCCACAATTCTGGTAATGGCTGGGCTGACGGTTGTCATCGCACTTGCAATTAAAGCATAGCTTGCAAATTAAAGTACCAGAGTTTCCTGGGGTCTGTTTTGCTTACTTGTGGGGTAGGGGGCAGCTGCTTACAGGTGACTCGATTCAGGTTGTTGGGATGGAAATAAGAAATGCCGGGCACTTGGTACAGTGCCTCACATTCTGAGGGCTCAGTACATGCTAGTTTCTTTCATTTTTTATTTTACCAAATTAGAGTCTTTCTCAAATAGTCAGACCCCCATGTAGAAAGACTTCTGGGCCATTAGTTTTTATCCATTCACGCACCCATCACTGAACAGTTAATGAGTAACTTTTATGTGCCAGGCGCTGTGCTAAGCATTGAAGAGAAAGAGAGAGAGAGAGACAGCTGGTGTCCCCACCTCGAGGAACTCAGTCTACAGCCAGGTCAGCAAACCACGGCCCCTGCGCCCAGCCCAAGCCATGTGGGGGCTTTTGTGACACTAGAGTTGAACTGTGTGACCAGAGACCTTATGGCCTGCAAAGTCTAAAATATTTACGATATGGTCCTCTACAGAGCAGTCTGCCAACCCCTGGTCTGGGGGGAAACGGGAATGTTAACAGATATTTGGGATACGGGAGAACTCTGTTACGATGGACGAGACAGGCAACGCTTGGGGCAGAGGTAGGAGGGGAAGGTCAGTATGGAGAGGCCTTGCTGAAAGTTTTTAGTATTATTGGAAAACAGCATTCTTTAAAACAAAAAATCAACCACTTCCTCGTTTTCTCTGCTTTGTTCTGGCTTCCTCTAAAATGCACAGGTCTTCATGTTGTTTTCAACAAGAAACTAGACCCCATGGAATCACCAGGGGCAGCCAGTTAAAGCCTTTCTCTTCTCCTCAGAGAAGGAAACGAGTGATTGGGGCTTGGCAGTTGACAAGCTGACCGCTGGTTTTCTGAAGCTTCTAGAAACGGTTAATGGAACTCAAGTGTTTCTGTGGCGCAGTCTGGAAATACCCATCATTCCGCTTGCATCTCCCCTGGCCATTTGGTTCTGGCTGCAGGAGGCCGGTGGCCCCTCAGGGGGCCCGTGTGCTGCCATGTTTGGAGACTCAGAGTCAGGTTTTGAGACCTTTTTCTCTTTCTTCTGCAGAGCTGAACCCTTATCAAATGTCCAGTTGGTGTATTTTTAACCCCCCATTACGCCCTAATTTGAAATGTTCCGATCACAGGCAGGGAACAAAACCAGGCCAAGACACCCACGATCTCAACACTCTCCTTTCCGAGCGAGAGGGCCTCCCGGCCGGACGGGAGCAACCGGGGCAAAGGCAGGGGCTGTTTCTTGACTTCCCAGCATCTGCCTTCATGGCGTCTTCTCTAAGGAGAGTCGTTGAAGGAACCATTAAAACACAGCGATGAGGAAAAAGCCATGTAGCGCAATGTGCCATTTCAAAGACGAGAAAATGGAAACCTGGGAGGAAGGGGCGTGAAGGACTCGTCCAAGATCCACTTCATCCATTGATTCATCCATTGATTTGTTCCATCAGCAACAAATACTGATGGAGGAACAGCATGTACCGGGCACTGTGCCGGGTGCAGGCACATGGGGAGACCCCACAAAGGAGATTCCAAAGGGACAAGCAGACAGGTGCAAGTAAACAGACACCCTGTACTTGGAGGTGGTGAGAAAAGCTGTGAAGAAGGCTGCTGAGTGAGAGAATGGGAAGAGCCAGGCAGGGTCGGCATAGGGAGGGGACAGGGCAGGGAGGAAAGCCCAGGACCTCGGGCCCCCATCCAGCCTTCCTCCTGTGCCCCCCTGTCCACCGGCCTATTGACAGTTCACGCAAGAGGCCAGGGAAGGAACGGAGGCTCGCCCACTCTCTTCGGGTGTGGGTTGGGGATGGGATGGAGAAATGGATGGCTGCTGGCTCGCATCACCGGGGCTCTGGAAGGACCTGTGCTGGGGCCCAAGAAGGCACAGAAGTGGGGGGATCGTGAGAAGTGCAGCTTCCTGGAGGCCAGGACTACGAAGACCCAAGAGAGATGGTGCCCTGTCACACCTCTACCCTGTCATGCCTCTGCCCTGTCACGCCTCTGCGGCCCCAGCTGCCCAGGCTGGTCTGAGGCCAGCTGAGCCCCACAGGGGTGAAAAGTTGACCCTGTTCTTAACAGGGACCTCCCGCTACCCCTGGGCCCTCCAGTTCCAGCTGGGGGAGGAAGACAGGCAGCAGACCTCAAGGACTTACAAAGTAGTAGCAAAGCATTCTGGTCCATCCTGGTCTTTTACAGATGGGGAAACTGAGGCACAGGGGCCTGCCGTGGGTTTTTCAGCCAGAGACCCTTCCTAGACAACCCTGTAGCTTGAGTCACTTCTGGGGTCCACTGATGGGGGCAGACACACCGCCAGGTACCCCGGTGTCATTTCTATCTCCCCCAGGTGTGGCAAGGAAATGTGCCCAGTAGCCAAGCTCGCTGAAAACTCGATCCTCTCCCTGCAGACCATGGGCCCTGCAGGCGGAGTACACGGAACGTTAGGGAATGTGATGGCAGAGTGTGGCCTGTCTGAAGGTAGGGGAGAAATCATGGTCCCTGATGAGTAGGCACAGACAGACGGAGATGCCAGGGAGGTGCCAACCTCGAGGACCCACGTGCCAAGGAAGCCTGGCACACAGGAGGCACCCACGCAATAGCCTGGCATCCTCTTCCCTTCCCAGGGAACATTCCATTAAGTAATTGCTTTAGTGGCCAAGTTAGGTGTTACTGAGAAGGAACCTGCCTCCGACTTATCATTCACTTTTACTGTTTTGCCTAGAGATGTTTCCATGGCAGCTCAGAAAGCCAGGAATGAATAAGGACAGAGGTGACATTAAAGGTGGCTGTTAGCAGAAGTGAAAATTAAACAACTCAGCCAAAATCGAAGGCTGGTGGCGCCTGCACGAATGGGGAGATTAATGGCTCCCCTCCCGGAGCCTCTTCCAAGTGCTGGGAGTTTGCAAGCCATTGTCTCGTGATCCTAACTCTTTTGGCTCAACCTTGTGTCATAAGGGCTGTAGCCCCACTTTCCAGAGGAGCGTACTGAGGCTCAGAGAGGTGGAAGTACTCGTCCCAGGTCACTCAGAGAAGAAATGGCAAGGCTGGAATGAGGTCCCGTCGCAGGGTCACACTGGGCTCCTGGGACATCTCATCTTGCCAGGTCACACCTGCGGAGCACGAAGCAAGTAGAGAAGGTCCCACCCCCAGCGGCAGGGGAGAGTGTGGCACACACGCTGCCCTCACTCCAGTTGGTTAAGTGCTCCCTGGCCTCAGTCTAGAACAAAGAGAAATTATGTAGCAAATGAAAAGTGGTCCTGGCCACCATTATCTAAGCACGTACAAAGCAAAGTGGCCAGCCCAACATGTCTGGTGCAGGACAATGGGATGGTGATAACACAGAGCTGCCAATACCTGGGTGCCTGGAACCCTATTCCTTAGCATCCCCCCCAAGACGACCACTGCATCTGCTTAGAGTTCTCACTCTGGCCCCAGAAGAAAGGCACTTCTCCCGGGACTGTGAGATCCAGGGCTTGGGCCGCACATCCAGTCACACAGAAAGAGACAGACCAGGTCGGCCCACCTAGCTCTAGAGCTTGCTGTCATAGTGGTACACAAGCGGACCTGTGGATAATGTGCCCCGTGGCTGGTTAGGCTGCGCCCTGGAAGGCGAGGGAAGGGTGACCTCACTCACCACGGAAGAACCAATGGTGATCTATACACACTGTTAAGAAAGCAGGGAAGGGCGGAATCCCCCTTTTTTTTCTTTTTAAAAACAAGTTACCTAAGAAGATTAACCACAAGGCTCAGTGGTGCTCCACAGGGCTAACGCTCTGCTCTCTACTGTGTCAGCATGGGCAGCCCCACCCCGGGATTCATTTCCTGGGGGTTCTGGAGAGCTGGGGTTTCACTATAAGACACTGGATTTTAACAGGTGTCAACTTCGGTGGATTACCACTCAACGGCAGACCCTGCCCCCAGAAGCTTATGGAAAAGGACGAGCCAGCCATCCAAATCCTCAAACAGAAGTCCTATTAGTCTCCACCTCCTAATTTGTGGAGGGGCGCGCAGGAGGTGTCTGCACAGCCACAGGAGGAAGGCTGGTCAGAACAGAGAATCTCTCTGAGGTCCCTGAAAGGTGGGGACCAGTCCAACAGCATTTGCATAGGGAGAGGGGCTCCGAACAGACCTCGCTCTTCTCACAGAATTAGTCAGTCTCTTGCAAGTGGCCCACATGGAAGCACACGGGGTATACTTATGGCTAAATATGAGCTAATAAGGTAATCCTTTTCATTTCAGTGTCAGATAATCAATAGGGACAATAAAGCATATTCATAACCAACAATTAGGCTTTCACTGCATTTTTCCCCCATCGCTTATCACCAAGCACCGTCTATAATCCCCATTTCCGAATCTGAGTGGTTCTCACTCCATCCATCAAGTCTTCCTGGTTGCAGGAAAGATCCCATAGTATTAAAAAAAAAAAAAAAAAAAGCAGCAGCCCACTAACAATGAGTTTAAAATTCACGCATCACGCAGCAAGATGGATTTTAGCGATCATCGTCAGCCTTATTGCGAGCTGGCAGCCTAGAAGGGGAGACGTCCTTGAAAGGGTATATGGGTATAGATGTTGTGCTACAGTGACATAACCAGGCAAAGTAAATGAACTCATTCCGATTGGCTCGTCATTTCCCCGCTTGTCAAGGGTCTTAACTGTGGGAAGCGTTCTCCACCTTGATCAACTGCCTTGACGTTTGTGGACGGCATCTCTGGCAGGAAGAAATCAAACAAAATGTTTGGAACACACAGGGGATATCGTTCAGTCCAGCTCTAGAAGCAGTCACTCTCCTTTGTAGGAGCAGGTGCCAAAACAAGCACTTTCTCTTGGGAGTGCACAGGTGGCTGGGGTGGTAAATGTTTTTGATCATCCAAACCACAATTTTATTGGAGAATTGAGGATGGAGAGTACGGGTGAAAATTTCGGTTGCTGTTAATAGGCAGGCCTGAGAAACAAGGCTTCTGTCCCAGGCGGCACTGACTTGAGGTTCACTTTGCTTGGCAGAGCCGGTGGGCCATCTTGGCCCTCGTGACTTTGGAGGTGACAGTGAGCCAGCATCAGGGACCCCACTGCCAGAGCCCTCCCCTGCACTACTGCCGACACCATCAGCCGAGCACATCTTGACAACGGGCTACGGGTGCTCTGCAGGATTTCATCAACTATGGATTTTACAAGTTTGGGCTTGAGCTGACGTCCCTGCATATGCTCCCACCTCCTAGACTGTTCCTCTTTTTTTTTTAAAAAAACAAGGAAAATATCGAACATATACAAAAGTAGAGAGAATAGCTCTTTTCACAAAGATGGCACTGAAAGCGAAGAAGGGAGACCCTGTCTTTCCCAAAGGCGAAGCCAAAGCAAAGACTCTAAAAGCAAAGAAAGCAGAGCTGAAAGGTGCGCCCAGCCACACAGGAAAAGAAGATCTGCACATCACCCACCTTCCGAAGGCCTGAGACACTACGGCTCTGAAAGCAGCCCAGGTATCCCAGGAAGGGCGCCCCAGGAGAAACAAGTTTGACCACTATGCCATCAGCAAGTTCCCCTAACTACCGAGTCAGCATGAGGAAGACAGACGCCAACAATACACGTGTGTTCACTGTGGGTGTCAAGGCCAACAAGCGCCAGATCCAACAGGCTGTGAAGAAGCTCCCTGACATTGACGGGCCAAGGTCAGCACCCTGGTCGGCCTGATGGGGAGAAGGCACAGGTTCCACTGGCTCCTGACGATGATGCTTTGGAAGTTGCCAACAAAACTGGGATCATCTGAACTGAGTCCAGCTGCCTAATTCTAAATATAAACATTTTTTCACTGTAAAAAATACATAAAGAACGTAGAGAGAATAGTATCACAAAGCCCCAGGGATCCTTCACCGCTTTCAGCATTATCAACTCACGGCCCATCTTGTTTTCATCTGTCCCCTCACTGACTCCCCTGCCCAGCGATTATTTTGAAGGAAATGCCCAACATCATGAATGTTTCCAAAATATTCTCTGAAAGATACAGACTCTTCAGAAACCACAAAAACAGCACCATTTTCACACCTTAAAAAAGGGCACAATTCCTCAAAATCCAATATCCAATCTGTGTCTAAATGTTCCTGACTGGCTCATAACTTTAAAAGAAAATCTGTTTAATTTGGGGTCCATATAAGTCCACACATTATAAGTGGCCACTTGGTTGATGTATCTTCCAAGCTCTTAATCTATAGGTTCTTGTTCTGTCCCTGCAATTTCTGGGTTGAAGAACCTGACCAAAAGCTGTGGAATTTTTCATAGTCTAGACTTCACAGATTACATCCCCCCCCAGTTTTATTTCAAATGGTGATATCCTAGTTCTTTATTTAGTAACTGAAAGATTTCTATGAAGAGAAACATCCTCTCAAAACTTTTCAATTTCCCTGAGATGTAGCCCTTATTAAAAAGAAAAGAAAAAAAAAAAAGCAAGAAAAATGCTTGAGTTTTCAAAATGGGGAGTTGATTTGTAGGACCCTCCCAAGGTGCCCGGTGAGTTTTCAGTGTTTCAATGCAGTCCTATCGGTGCTCAGACTGCTTCATCTGGCAGTGGGGACCCCTTGCTTTTACTGCCTGATATCTCAATAGCCTCTGCCCTTTGCCTTCCCTTCTTTGTAACAAAGTTGACGGATTCTGCTTCGTTTTCTCTCTGGACAGTCTCTAACGAATTGGATCATGTGATTTATCCAATTTGCTAACACATCAAATGGTTGTAATGAGTTTCTGGGCTATGGGGTGCTCTGTAAGAGCACTAAAGCAAAAACAAATTAATGAACCCAACTCCCCACTTTCTGCGAACCCCAGGAGCCTTCTGGTCCCAGGGATGGGGGTGGTCAATCCTGCCCCCCCGAGACTTCCACTTGTGGATGTTCATGGATAACCCATCTTGCATCTTTTGCCCTGCTTTTCAGTGGTATTTTGTGGCCACTGTCAATGTCACAGGGAGGCACCTGGATTTCTATTCCTTCGTCCATGTCATCTGGCTGATTTATTTGCTGCATCTTCAGCGGCGAAAAGCAATTGCTGAGGTCTGGCCCAGATACTGTGGTTTTCTCGTCAGTATTATGGCCTTTCAATATTTTCTATGTCTCGGGCTGCCTCCTGCTTTCTGCAAAGGTGAGCCAAACCACCTGCACACCCCTGGACTCTGTGGAGTTTTGGCAAATGCCAGTTTTGCTCTGATGTGTTGGGTGTCCTCAGGAAGGGCAGCTGGGGTCCCTATGCCTCCGCTCCTTTAGTGGAGAAGTTCTGCATTGAGGACCGCAGGGCCTCACCCTGGGGCACCAGGTTCTAGGGGACAGCCAACCACCACCGATGAGAACAGTCAGACCCCCCAGGGCTAACCCAGGCTTGCCTTGAGAAGAGCAGTTGTAACAAAAGAGCAGGGAACAGGAAGAATGGCGGCCCCTTCCGCTGTGTATAGTCTGAGCTTCTCAATCACTCCCCAGCTCTCCTCACAACAACCTAGTAGCTTCGTCAGTCTGTCCCAGCATCCCCACTGTACAAACAAGGAAACTGAGGCTGGAAAGGAAAGGCGTACGGCTGCGCCCCAGGCACACCAGGCTCTGGGTGAGCAGCTCTTGGCAGCACAGGCCCCAGGGGACCTGGTCTGCAGACCTGGACCTGGGCAGTCTTCTCCTTGGATCGTCTGTCCCAACACAGTCAAGATTCGAAAATCTCGCCCTGTTCCTTCTGTTCCTCCTTAGGTACCGTTTTCCTGGCATGTACAGTTTTATTCATACCGCATTTCCCTAAGAACACGTCTACGTCTTCACCATGCTTTCTCCATTGAGTCCCATTGCTTTCCATTCCTCTTCTTTCCGTCTCCCCTCCCCCTCTGTCCACTCTTCTTTCTCTGTGTCGTCCCTCCTGTTCTTCCCAACAGTCTTCTTTTCTCTTCTTTCCTTTCTCTCTTCTGAGTGTGTTTCTCTCTTCTCTTCTCGTGTCTTCCTTGCTCTCTTCCTTGCCAGCCTTCCCCTGACTTTCTCTCTTGCCCCACCCCAGCTCTCCTTCTTTGCCGTCTCCTCTTGACACACAGTCCCATTCCCCCGCGCCTGCCTTTGCTCCCCCCTTTCCTCTCCCAGGTTGGTGCTGAGGCCTCTACCCCGCTCCCATACGTTTCTCACTCCACAGCCTGCCCAGCCCCTGCTTCCCAACTCCCAAAGTGGAGAGTGCCCCCTGTTCTGCCACTTGCACGTCAGAGACGCGTGCCACACACTGAGCACAGGCCGGGCGGCTGTGGCTCTGAAGCACCCCAAGCAGCCCGGGCAGACCTGATCAGGGTGCCCCAGGCACGTCAGCTGCCAGGGTTTTGAAGCAGTTGCCAGACATCCTCTAACTTTTTTTTTTTAAAGTCCTTCTCTTGACCCTGAAATCATATCCAACATCTTAGTCATTCCATATAATTTGAAGGAAGCATTAATAGAACACAGGCTCAACGATCGTTAGAAAAATAATGGAGACAAAAAGAAAACTGCCCCTTCCTTTACAGCTTACCCATGGAGAACTACAAGTACAGAAATACATTCAAATCTCATTAAGTGGTGGTATCTCCCAGACTTTGCCAAGGAGCCGGAGGCCAATTTGTTCCTCCGTGAGTGCGATGGTGTCTGAGCGCCCCTTCTCTTCAGGAACCTCAGATCGGACAGGCAATTGAGAACTCACGGCCTGCCAAGTGCCATTTCGGTCTTCCTTCTTTGCCAGTCTTCTTTCCGATACTTCTCCATTTCATCTTCGTGTAATCACCCAGACAGTACTCAGAGAAGAAATATAGTTCCCAGGTTCCCAGGGCTCAATCTAATCAAGAAACGCTTGCCTCGGAGAGAATTTTAATTCATACACATTATTCCGATGGGGGTGGAGGTGGAGTAGGACTTTCAATAGATGATTTAAAACCCCGAGGTTTAGCTAGATACTAAATAAAAAGTGACCTGCCATGTGCTACCCTCTCATTCTTGCATTCAGACATATTTATCGAGCACCTATTATGTGCCAGGCACTGTTCACGGCACTAGGAGTTCAACAGGAAAAAAAAATCCCTGCCCTTCCTTATCCCAGCGGGCTCTTTTTAAAAAAGCAACTGAAAAATTTGTACAGACAAGCAAAGGTCCCAGAATATCCAAAACAATTCTGAAAAAGGAAGAACAGAGTTAAAGGACTAATACTACCTGATTTCAGGACTTACCACAAGACTCTGTGTGCTACTGGTGACAGGGCAGACACCTAGATCAATGGAACAGAGAGTTCTGGAACAACATTCTTTTCAATATGGTGCTGGAATATTTTTTGATATGTCCATATAAAAAAAAAAACCAAACCCTAAAGCACAAAAACCTTTATCCGTACTTCATGTCATATACAAAAATGGATGTGAAATGGATTGTAGACCTAAATGTAAAACCCTAGACTATAAAACTTAAAAAAAAATAGAAGGAAACACTTTGTCCCCTTGGGTTGGAGAAAAATTTCTTAAATAGGACACAAAAAGTATAAGCCATCGTAGGAAAAAGTTGATAAATCAGACTTCATCAAAATATGAAAACTTCTTCTCACGAAAAGATAAGCCACAGACTGGAAGAAAAGATTTGCAAACACATGTCTGATAAAGGACTTGTACACAGAATACATAAAACCACTTTTACGGCTCAATAAGAAAGGCGAATTTTTAAATGGGTAAAAGATGTGAACAGACACTTAATCAAAAAGATAATAAGCATATTTTGAAAAGATGCCCAATTTCATTAGTCATTAGAGAAATTCAAATTAAAATGACATGCCATTACACACTTAGTAGAATGGCTAAGATTAAAAAAAATAATAACAAAACACCCAGAACCGGACAATATCAAGTGCTGGAAAAAATGCAGGCAACAAGAGCTCTCATTCATTGCTGGCAGGAATGCAAAATGGTATGGACACTTTGGAAGACAGTTCCTTGTAATGTTAAATGTACACTTACTGGATGACCCAGTCATTCCACTGCTACGTGTTATATTTACCCAAGAGAAATGGAAACTTAGTCCCATTAAAAACCTGCACATGAATGTTTATGATCGCTTTACTCATAATCACCGAACTGGAAACCCAAATGTCCATGAACTGGTGAGTGGATACACTGTGGTATGTCCACACAATGGAATATCACTCAGCAATGAAAAGGAATGAACGACTGACATGTGCGATAAGATGGACGACTCTCAAAAGCATTATACCAGACACGAAAGGTGACACACTGGTGCCATTTACGTACTTGGGGAAAGAGCAAGCTGTAGGGACAGAAAACGGATCAATGGTTGCCTCAAGGTGGCTACGAAGGGCAGGAAACTCTGAGGTTGATGGGAGTGTTCTATATCTTGACTGTGGTGGTGGTTACAGGACTGTACACCTGCAAAGTGGGAATTGTACTGAAGGCAAGTTGTATCTCGAAAAGCCTGACTTTACAAAGACCCTGGCCTCAGGAGCACCCCGTCTCACGGGCACCATCACGAGTTTCTGAGGGTCTCCTGCTCACTGCGTTTCGCTCCCCTCCTCTGTTTTTTGCGTCCTCCTATTTTTAAGATGACCTGTGGGAGGTCCATTTGTGTCTGTCCATCAAGTGACATCATCTTTCTTTTTTACTCACCTTTTCAGTCTTCCAGATCCCACTGGACATGGAGAAAGGTGCTGAGTTTCGGCATCATTTCTGGATTGTGCTTTTCCTGGTGTTTCCTGCAGGAATGACATGGGTCAATGTCTTGGGTCCCAGGTACCTGGTGACCTTTGGGTACGTCACACGGCGTGGAGGCCACCTCCTCCTGAAGCCTGTTAAGTCCATTCTCTGGCCGCTGGGCTGCCCGATGGCCTCCTTGGCGTTGGTGGTTGTGTGCACACCTTCCTGTCGGATAGTCCTTCTTTCAAGGCTGCTCTTTGTTTTCCTAGCCTGATGGTCTTAATACCCTAAAAAAGGCACTGCCAAAACCAACAGTCGTCTTAAAAAGGCCTTTTGCAAAGAGATGTTTACCAAAGGTGGAAACATGTAAACTGACGCTCCTCACAGCACGCATGACGCGGCCTGTGCTGTTTGGAGGAGCTTTTGAAGTCGAACAGTTTGGAACTTACAGCAAATCAAGAGGTGAAAAGGAGGCAGAGCAATAGAAAGCATGCTTTCTGCTCTGGCTTATAACATGGAGTCGGTACCCCCGTGAATCTGGAGTTTGTTCATTGTAACACAACATGCCCCGCCAGCCTGGTGTATTTCAAAGTGTAGTCACCTTTGAATGAATATGGAACAAAGTGGATTAATCCAGCAGCTTGAAGGCTAGAGATGTCACGGGTCTGAAAACTGGGAGGGGCCTCAAGAGATGACGTGGTACAGCCCTCCTTGCCCCCATCTTGGGTTGGTAAGACTTAAGATTTCAGGAGGGATGGAGGCAGAGAAGAAGCCGGCCCAGGACCATGGGCTTCTAGGAGCGCTGGGCCCCGTCTCCAGACCCTCAGTGCTGGTTCTTTGCCTGACCTGCCAAGCCCCACACAAAACTTGCAACGCGGCTGCGCAGTCAAACCCCACTCAGTGTCATGAAGTCATGTTTTGGACGTCTCGAAGCCTCAGGTCATCATTCAGGATACTGGTCCTCATTGGCCTGAAACTTCTGACTGGTGGCCTGTCAGATAAACTAGCTTTTACGGTAATGGTGACACTCGTATTACCAATTTATCTTCCTGCATCTCTGTGGGCAGAGGTACCGGTGTCCTTTAGTGTAATACCTCTTGGGACTTCATCCTCCTAATGGCCAAGAGGTCTTCTTTTATAAAAATCACAGATTGGGAAGGAGTCTTCAGAGATGACGTGGTGACTGCAGATGAGAACCCTGAGAATGGAGAAGAGAAGGGCGCTGACCGGCCCTTGGCCACACCATTGCTCATGGTGCCCCAATCTCTTACAGTCAGTCCTTATCGATGCAGAAGATTCTTCCACAGACTCTGATTCAACCCCCACTTGGTTCTTGGGGAGGAGCACGAATAGACCGCTTCAGCTAAACAGCCAAACGCTACTCTGGGTGATTGCCACACTCTTGGTTACCACCACAGAGACAAAGAAAAGATGCCACTGGTTGGTGAGACCAGGACGGGGGACGTCGCAGTCTTTTCCAGGCTTCTCCTCTATTGCAGGCCAGTGCGCGTGTACCTAGATGTGTTATTTGTCTCCCACCGCTGGCTGGTCCACAGTTTTGACACGTACTGCACAGTCCAAGGGTACCAACTAGGTAAATCACCAGAACGACCACCAGCTCAGCACAGCTGCACACCTGGGCACAGCTTATGCAGAGCCCACGTGCATTTTCGGGAAAAGAGGTCAAATGCACAGCAAAGTTGAAAAAAGGTACAACTGTCCCTCACATCCCATCCCCAGGTTTATAGCGATTATTTTGTCTTCTTTGCTTTCTCCGTCTCTGTGTGTGTGTGCATTTTGGTGAAATCACGGAAAAGAAAGGTACAGACACCAAGAATTCTCCTACATCACCACATCCTTATCAGCTCACCCTAAGAAAACTAAGTCCTCAGTGTCATCTACTATCCTTCCACATTCCAATGCCCCGTTGCTCCTAAATTGCCGACAACAGCCATTATTATTATTACTACTACTACTTGGACTCAGGAGCCAATCGAAATTCATGTGTTGCACTTGACTACTCTTTGAAGGGACACTGAGGAAAGCCCCAGGAAAAACCGGGAGATAACCACTGTCTCTGGGGAAAGTCCAGGTCCAAACGGAGAGAAGAGAGAGGGCACAAGACATCAGAGGCTCTGCCTTGAGATCCAGTGTGAAGTCAAGGGCAGCGCCGCCCGCCCTCCGGCCACTGGCCTGTGGGACGCTCCCACCCTGTGCCAACAGTGCTTTCCTTGGAGCCTGCAAGACTCCAGCCCCGCCACCGAGCAGCAGGCTTCTGGCCTGTGAGGAGAGGGGGGAGCCCCCCGCCGCTCCCAGTTCTGCGGCTGAGGCGGCAACTGGCTTCCTTTTATGAATGGGAGAAGGAGCCGTGTGTTTATTTTAACTTGCTTCTGACTGACATCTGGGTTAAGCTCTCGCTGTCTCTCTGTTTGTCATGAAAATATGTAAGGACACGTCCCTCATCTTCCACAGACAAGCCCGGAGCTCCGGGGGTCAGGCCTGCGTGCATGGGGAGGAGGTTTCCAAACACCCCAGCTCGGGGCTGAGACGGAAGGTTCTCAAGCCCCTGGATTACCTGTGCCACCCCTGTCAATCAGCTCCACTGTTTACCCCAAAGGGAAGGCCAGGGCAGCTGTCATCATGAGTCACCTCAAGGAACAGGGAAGAGGGGTGGGTTAAGGCTCCAGGGAGCGGCCAGTGCAGATGGAGGGCTTCACGTCCCAGCTCCCCTAGAAAATCACCATTTGGGTGGGCAGGGCAGCAGGCAGGGTTTACCCAGAGGAGACCTGGCTCCTCCCACTCAGGCGGGTGGCCTCAGCAGGCACCGGCCCAGGGACTCCCGGTAGCCCTGCTGCTGTCTTCCACGCCGCCGTCCCTGTGGACAAGCCCTGTGAGTCCCCAGAAAAGGAAGCGGGGATCCTTTGGGATGCTGTGTGACTCACTTTCTGCTAACCCAGATACAGATTTTCTGGAGCTATTACCACCTTTACGTGGTAGCTGACCTAGAGGCCACCAAAGCTTTAGCATCCAGGTACCAGAAAACCCAGGATAAAGACACCCGATTTCAGGAGCGCCATGGGACACCCAGGAGCCTTTAGTCAAAGGATCGCGACACTTCAGAAATCAGAGAAACCTCAAATCACCTCATCTCACCCTTCTCCTTGACAGAAGAACTGAGGCTCAGAGTGGGTCACCAGCCTGGACTCTCAGCTGGCGAGGTGCAGAGCAGGACAGCCCCTCCTCCCAGCCCCTCCCCCAGGGCCCTTCCACCACACGTGGCTTCCTCCCAGTGAATCTGGGACCCATTCTGGTCATCTCCTTAGGGCTTCTATTATGCAGGGGTCAGATCTTGGGGCAAGAAACGGACTTGTAAACACAGAGGAAAGGCAAGTGCAAGGACCAGCTTCTCTCTTTGCCAACCTTTGGGTGAGTGCCAGTAACCCCATGGCTGTGCGGGACCAAGTCCAACTTGGAGTCGAAGGGGAGGTTGGCTGACCTGCTTAGAATCAGCCCGGCCAGCCCCCGCCGATCCTGGCCTGACACTTGAGTCCTTGTAGAAATGTCTGCTTCTCAGCTTGCCTGACAACCCACACTAGTGACAGATTCCTCATCTGGTCCTCACAGTCCTGGGTCTGCTCCTTCATTGATGGGACCCATGGACTGTGCCAAAAAGAAGGGACAGGTTTGGTTTCAAGGGGATCAGACCTTCCATTTCAGTGTAGACCAATATTCCAGAACTCAGATATGCCACTGAGCAAACTGTGCCCTCAAACGTAACAACTGCTCCACCCAAGCGCAACTGGTCTTCAGGCACCTTGTAACCATTCCCATATGCAGTTTCCATGGCTTGTTGAGTATTCTGTGCTCAGTCTGTTGAGCTAAACTTAGTCTGTAAGCTCTCGGGATTTATGCTCTATAGGGAGAAAGGAAAAAAGCCAGCTAGGCCTGCCTTGTTATACGAATGACTGATACAATTCATGTTGAATTTTGGTACAAAAATGGACAGTGACGTTTTACCAACAGGAAGGTGTTACCAAGGTGAAGATGATTCCTTGAATTTCCTTTTTTGCACACCTGGGGTGCTGAGTTGTCAGAGCTGGCTCTAAGCAAGCTGCTGGAGCGCTGAGAAGAGAATGAGAAAAAGTCCCGCCTGGTAACCATGAAACAATTTCGTTGGCTTTTCTTTCTCACCCTGGAAGCATAACCCTTCCAGAGCAACTGCCATCTTCTTATTGCTTACTCTTTTCTTTGATACAGACTTCTTTTTTCTTCCTTCCTTCCTTCCTTCCTTCCTTCCTTCCTTCCTTCCTTCCCTCCCTCCTTCCTTCCTTCCTTCCTTCTTATTTTTGAATTTCACCAAGAAGAGCCTGAGGAGGGCTGGACATGTGCCAGCGTTCGGAGTGTGGTGCACTAATGAGCTAGAAATGTCGGTCAATCAGTGGATGGAGGTGGCAGAAACTGCAGGCTGATGTTTCTAACTGGGAAAACAAAGGCCATGCTCTTGAATGTGACGGGAACACGAGTTTCCCCTGGGACGACCCATCACCTGCTGTAATTCTTACATGAGGAGGCGAGGCTCTGTACACTTAGCGGCGCAGAGTCTCTGCTCTGGCTCACCTCACTGCCCCCACCGGCCACTTGCTTTCCTGGGTCTAAGCCTCATTCCAGCTGTCCCTCGCTAAGAGGGGCTGCACACTGTCTGGTTAGCCACGGCCGTGCTTCTCCTTCCATGCACTAGAATGCATGCCCCCCAGGTGGTATCCAGGCAAGTTTAGCCGGTATGCACTTGAATATCTTCTTCACTCACAGGTTACACTATTTACCTTAACACATTTTAGAAGGGGAAATATCTAGGTTGACCGTCTAGTGAATGACTTCAGGGATGTTATCGCTTAGGATGAGGATGAGTTTGACTTAAATCAACTCTAAAAATTAATATTGCAGAAGTCGGGGTACGCACACGATAGGTTGGTGGGGCGCTATACTGCTGCCTGCTCAAGTCTGAATTCCCAAACCATCTGAGGCCAGCAGGGGTACCCAGCCCCCGACTCTCCTGTGAGCTGCTGTCCTTTGCGGTTACAATCCCGCTTGTAACACATGCACCGTCTTCTGGGGCAGAGAGCAGAGCAGGTCGGCCCTGCTGGCCCTCTCACTGTTGACCTGGGGCAGCGCCCAGAACAGGATCCCATCCACATGGGCGCACGACATGTTGGCTGTTGGGCATGGGGTGCTGATGTGGCCCCTCTTAACTCAGGGACACTTGGGAGCAGAAGTTTGGGTATCTCTTCCTCTGCTTTGGGTCTAGAGGAAAGGCAAGCACAGAAACCAACAAAATGGCAAAGGCATTTTGACTGGTGGAGGAGAAAATGGCTTTTTCTGTTTGCCTTGCATTGACAGGATGGAGAAGGCCAAAGCGAAGCAAAGCAAATTGCTGCTCCGCAGGGAGCCTGCAGGAGTCCTGCCTCGGCCTCCAGTGTGAGCTGCCTGCCCAGGGAAGCTGCGAGAAGGGCCTGCACCCAAGTGAGCTGTGGCTACATGGGCGCGGACATGACCTGTACTCAGTGGTCTTGACACAGGCACATTAAGCTGACCCCTCCACTGCCAGCTTGCTCGCCTCCCACCTTAAGTCCCCCCGTCCCCCAGGAGCCCACAAGGAAATGGATTTCTCCCTTCAAAACTGTGGTATAATGGAAGTACCTTTTTGTCCGATGTCTCTAAAGAATTTAGATTTGGAATTGTGCTTTGAGGTGAAATTTGAACCCAAACTGAAGTCACAGAAACGACCCCACCCCATTTGCAAAATAAGAACACCTCTGTCCAGGACACATTCTTTCTGGCGGGGCCCTGGCTCTCTGGAAATCTGTGGTTTACTTAAATAGCATTTTCTGCCTTTCAGTTTTGAGGTTTTCAGAAAAACAAGACTTCCCCAAAGGGCTAGGCGGCTAAAGAAGAAAGACATTTCATTTTTTATCGGTCACGAAATAAATAAAATACCTTCCTAAAGTTGTTACTTTTAAATTGGACTGGATTTTCTCTTTCGTTCGACTGAACAAGTTCGAGAAAATAATGTCTGTCATCCCTTGGCTACCAACCACTAAGATGATTGTTTTATCTGGCGATTTCTCTGCAGTGTGTGATGTACGGTTTAACCTTCCTAATTGGGGGACACCCTGTCTGAATTAGTGACAAGACTGAATTATGGTGCTTTTAAGAAAAGATATTCCATTTTAGTACTTCCAAGTTCATGAAACCATTAGAACTGGTCTTCCAAAGTGTTGCCCTGTGACGGCCCCCAGGGAATGTTCCTGAAGCAGAGAGAAGATGAGCTTGTCAGCTTATGTGCCCGACAGGCTTGTACGCACTCAAAAACAGCGTATTACTTTAAGTCATTTATACATTTCAGTTTCAAGTTTTATGTGCACTAATTAATTTGTCCTAATGAAAAATTTTGTAAGGTGGGTGGGGGAGTTAGTTAATAAATATTCAATGAGTTGATTCCAATTTCTTCACTAGACAAGTACATGTTAGTCCAGTCTTTTGAATGACCCCAACCTGGTCCAGGGTGGTGATGGTCAGTTGATTTGGGTCTCATCTTTATTTAGGTGATGTCAGTACAACAGAAAATGGAGCAGAAAAAACATGGTGGCAGCCTTGGGTGAGGCATCCTTCCAGTGAGCTGGGAGTGTTAACAACTGCCGGGAACACAACCCCTCAGAAAGCTGAATGTTGGGGACCAGTTGGGCCAGTTGGCCCTTCCAGGGCCTAAAACGAGTCCACACTCTAGGAAACGCCTGCCATTTTACACAACAAGGATGTGGCAAGGAGGCAAGCAGATGGCTCACACTTGTCACCCCATGAGGACGACCAGGGACAAAAAGCTGAGCATGAGTGTGCCCTTTGGGACAGTGGAGCACCAGGGTCCCCTCTGTTGCCCAGGGGCAGTGTGCTGGAACCGTGCAGTGACTCTGAGTGCCTGCAGCTGAGGAAGAGAGGGGCTGGAAACTGCCTGGCTAATGAGGTGGATCGACAGTAAAGGGAAAGGGGAACCCATGGGGGTCTAATGGGAAATAGCAATACTAATACATAATGTAAACCATGTAAGGAAAAAGGTAAACCTGTTTTGACAGTATTTCTGATGTAGAATGTGCCAGAAAGGAGGAAACCTCACGCATAAGACCATACGCCCGGGTCATGGAGCTATCAAACACAGCTTACGCGGGGCTGGACTTGTCGTGAGGAGGTCCCTGGGTGAGGGGCAGTAGGGCGTGCGTTCCGAGAGACCCAGGATGGCAGCCACAGCCTGTCTGAGACGGACACTGAGGAAGGGGAAGCGTGGCAGACATAACAGTCAATCCGCCAAAGCCCAAACAGTTTTCCAGGTAACGTTTCTTTGAATCGGACTCCAGAGCCAAGGCAGCGGTGTGAGTGTAAGGAAGGTGCCCCTGGCCTAAGCAGCCTCCCTTCTGTGCCAACTGAAAGATGCACTCGTCTTGCTTGTGGTGCCAAGGGCATGCCGGGATCTGCACACAGTAGGTCAGACTGCAGAACAAGGGGCTGAGAACGGACCTCGAGGCTGTGTTTATTTGCAGTCCTTTGGGGAATTTCTAATTACAAAAAGAACAACTGTTGTTTGGGAGGCCTGCCACTGTGGGTGCCCGGTGCTTTTCATTTGTGACGAGGGAGGGAGTGACACTGAAGATGCCGTCCCTGCTCAGGGAACGCTCTTTTGAGTGTTCATGAAAAGCGGTGGAATCACGAGGAAGCCAGTCAGCCGGTCTTTTTTGCATCAAAGCTGATCTTGGCGTCAGTTCTCCCACGGTCCGTCATGCAAAACCAAGCGGAGATCAGGGCTGCCCATGTGGGGATGTCAGTCAATAGCTTTGAGGTATTTCAGGCAAAGGATAAATTATGTGAAGAAATGTTTTCATCTTCTTCGCTCTGCCTACATATGGGTGTCTTGTTGCACGCTGATTACCTAGGGTTTTTTCTTAAGTGTATGTTATGTGCATTGTCGTTGAAGTAATTACTCAGAAAAATATTGAAGGAAGGGAAAATAATCCCATATATTACTTACTCTTTGCTTCCATCTTAAGGGATCCATTTTTCAATTTCTTTTTTCTTTTTTTTGGCGAAGGCAGAATTACTTAAAGCATACACAAGAAAGGCTGTCACCCCGTTTTAGCCTTTATACCAAACAGTACTGACTTTTCCAGGAATAAGGAGAGAGATCATCCAGCACAATTCCGTTTGGGGTTGACTTTGACGTTCTGATGTCCAGATGCAACTTTAAACATCTTTTAAATTCACAAACCACTGCTAAGAGCCCTTTCTCTTCTAGGAGGAAATTACTTGGAACAAATATGACATCGATTTTCCATCTCCCTTGATTAGTCTCATTTGGTCTGATTTTTATTATGTAAGGCTTACCGACAACGAGAATATACAGTTAGCAATGGTTCTAATTAGATTTTGTGACCTTTAAGGAAGAAAAGGGTCTGGGCCCGACAATGCCCGAAACTCCCACAGAACAGAGCTGGGTAGAACAGAGCTCCCCACAACTCTCGCATGATTCTCAGTTGAATAGCTCGGGGTCCGTTCTCAGGGTGAAGGGGCGATGGGGACAGACGTGCAGGAGGGAGAGGGGCCCCGCGGTGCCGCTGCGGGGTGCTGTGCACACAAAGTGGGATCTGGGTGGTAGGTGATCAACAGCTGGTCAACGAGGAAACACTAGGGTCACATAGTTCAGGCTGGTGACTGGGTCCATTGACAACAAGTGGACTGTGTAGGAAAGATGAGGTCATGGGCGCATATAGGAAGCATAGGGGATCTTTTATACACACTGATGAAGGGGGTGCATTATGGAGGTGTCCGCACGGCGTGGACAACGGGTATTTGCTGAAGGGCCAACTTGTTAGTCTGAGATATTGGGGCATATGCATTTTTCCAAGCCTGTTTTCCATAATGACTTGAGCTTTGGAATGCACTGACCAGACCCAGAGAGAGAGAAATATGTGGTTTGTCGTGTGTGTGATCTTTCGTAAGTGAGGCATTCACTGGACTTAAGCCCTGGACCCTGACAAGGAGCAGGCAGCAGCCAATACAAACTTGAAAGGCTTTGCTCTTTAGACGGACCTGCTTTTTCTAGCGTCTGCAACGGCGATCAGGTGATTTGATACTGATGCCTGGATGGTACCAGCGACCTCCCAAAAGTGCCCACAAGGTTCTGTATGTTTAAGGTGGACCATAATTTTCACAGCTCCATCAACACACCCACCGTAGACACACAGACACCACTATTGGGCTGTAATGAACATGTACAAAAATGTAAATCGAAAACAGATGGGAATTTCCAGTGGCCATCTATTCTGTTTTTCTTTGGTGTGGTTCAGGAGGTGAGACGCTGGCCACTCGTGAGGCCAAAGCTGAGGCCGGAGCAGAGGACTGGACGCACCTGGCATGTGCGGCCGTCCGCCATGTCCAAAACGGAAAACACTCCAGGAGGAAAACACATTACTGAGTCAGGGCCGACATCTGCCAGGCTCGCTCAGGGATGAAAGTGGGTAGACGAGGTTCAGAGACGAACGAACGAGGTAAAACCCATCCCCAAACAAGACCTGGTGGAATGCTCTGCAGCATTCCCAGAGTGATACAGGAAAGGGGTGTTTCAGGTAGGTGCCTGCAGCTGCAGGCCTCCTCAACGAGAGGCAGAGCCTTCATTTCTGGGGAGAGGGAGAGGTCAGGGGCTGGAGAGGGCCCTTGTCCCCTCCCTAGTGCTTCTCCCACTGGAAAATTCATGAGCAAGAAGGCTGAAGACGCCTGTGTCTGAGGCTTGGAAAGACAGGCACGTAGTCACTCCAAGATGGCGACATAAGTCCCAACCGCTGGCGCTTCTCAGGGGCTCACGGTGAGCCTGGCACAGTCCTGCAACTCTAACCCCTCTGTCTGCCTAAGGATGGTGACGGAGTGGTCAAGGGACCTTGTTCCCTCGGCTAGAACGTGAGGAGCCAGGTTCAGAACTGGGACGACCTCGGCACAAAGCCGCCTCCTCAGGGACACGTGCTTCTTCTGGCTCATCCCTACCCATCTGCCGAGCGGCTTTTTCCAGAGACTTCCCCAGCCGTGATCTCAGGTAGCCCTTCTTTCAGAGCAAGTCTGGGTGGTCTGGGATCAGATCCACTTCCATCCTCACTAGCTGGTGTGATCTTGGGCTAATTACTGAACTACTCTGGACCTCAGTTTCTCCATCTGCAAAAGACAGACAATAAGAGAAACCGAGGGACAGGGTTGTTGTGGGATTAAAGGGTCAAAACAGAAAGCCGGAGCAGTGCCCAATAAATGTCAGCTACTTATAATGCGAACATGAACACCGGCACCCTCTGCCCACATGGGAGGCGGGGTGGGCTGAGGGCGCTTGGAGACAAAGGGTCTCTGTCAGTCCTACCCTGGTGCCCTCAGCTCAACTCCTGGCTCCCACTTGGGCCAGGAACCCGCCATATCTAGGCCCAGGGCCTCCCCACACAGCAGCTCCTCAACCCTCAGTTGGTGGGCTGGACGGATTTTATTTTTGTGTCTCTATGAGGCAAGTTAGCCGGTCTTGGGGTTTTGTCAGCTACTTGTCATTGGTCACCAGGACCGGTATGGTTCTGTCTCTGCTGGTGGAAAACTGAGCCAGAGATACTGTCTGGGCCTGTTCTGGCTCGCTCCCCACAGAAGGCCCAGTTCTCCTGGTGCCGGGGAAGGTGCTACCAGATGCAGTCACCCCGGCCCTGGGTGCGCTGAGCAGACAGAGTGCCAGTGCGGCAGTAGCCGTGTGGGTGGGGCCATGTGTGGTGGTGAGCTGTCAGTAGGGCGAGCCTTGCAACGGCAGACATGGCTTCCTCTTACGCTATCAATTTCTTTTAATTATTCCATTCCGAGCACTTTGAAAGTCACTCCGTCAGCTGATGGATGATGATTGGTGCTTTGCATTAGCTCCTGGCGATGACTGCTGAAGTCCTCAGCTGCTCCCCCCACCCCTAAAACGTGGCACACCCCCTCCTGGCAGGTTCAGACTGGAGCCTGCAGAGAGTCGCTGGGCTCTGCCACCGGTGTCTGGAGCTCCTGGGGGAGTCTTCAGGACACCAATGGGAGGTCCGCTCGGTGATCGATCCGAACTTGTGTCCTGAGACGTGAATTGCAAAGACTCAGGGTTCATCAGTTCCCTGTAACGGAGAGCAGACCTCAGGGCCCTTCTCCCCTCCTCTCGTTCTCCTTATTTGCATCCCTCCTTCCCCCCCCTTAATGTAATGAAGATCTGAAATTTCTCTGTAGGGGAGAAAGGCCACCATGGAGAGCATTCTGAGATACTGCCATTTCCCACTGTGAGAGACCCCACAAGCAGCCCCAAGCGGAAGGGGAGAGGCACAAGAGGTGCCCAGGTAGCAAAGGGTCACCTGGGTCTCAACAGCTGCTCCAAGAAGAACGCAACTGTCTGACAGAAATGGAAAAAGAAACGGCCACAGAAGACCAGTGTGGAAACATGTGCCGCTTCAGGCTGACCTCCCCCAGGAGGGGCTGAAGGACCTCCCGATGGGGGAGCAGACTGCCCTCAGCTCTCAGGAGGCTCCCTGCCCTGGGGGAATCTCAGGTGAAAAGGGCCCCCCATGACATCTTAATCGCTCTGAAGGTCAAGACTGTGTTCTGTGGGCCAAAGACATTTATAGAGCTGCAAAAGGGATCACGTTTACTAATGCCACGAAATTAGACTCTGAGTCGGGAACAGTGGCCCACGGCAGGTACCGGAGTAATTTTCCTCGAATGCAAATTCTGGCTTTTAGAGAAGTTGGAGGAGGCCCCTTTTTCTGTGCTCTTTAAGTGCTTCAACAGGAGCTGTGACTTTGTAAATGTGTCCCCTTAAAAAAGTCACCTGAGAGGGCTGAATGGAGCAGGTGCCACACACCTAATGGGACCAGAGAACGTAGGAGAGCTACTCAATGAGGAATTCTGAGAAAGCTGGTCTAAGAACCATCCATCTATTCAATCGTGGCTGTACGTGTGCTAGGCACTGTGGGATGGACGCAAGGACAGGCGCCTGACCCCCAGAAGTCCATGATGCGACAGAGAGAGGGACACGTGGGCAGGCCTTTCCCGAGCGCCTACCACCTGTTAGGCTGGCCCTACGTGATTTTGCACCGATTAACTCCTTTGGACATCAAGAACCTCAAGAACCCTGAATACTATTATCCCCCGAGGCCAGAGGGCACACATGGCTTGTCCAAGGTCACACTGCCACATATTGTACTGCCTTGGTGCTGCTGCGGGTGGGGACGTCCAGTGCTATGGACGCAGTCCTGAGCTAACCCCCCACCCGAGGGCCCCATCGGGTGCCAAGGGTTACGGGGGGAAGCCACCTCCTCGGGGCCCCAGGCTGAGGCCTGCATGCTCCCCTGCCTGGCAAGGTCTGCCTCCGAGCTGCCCCACCCCCGGGAGGCAGTGCCACTCTCTCCTGGTCCTTCCCCCTCCCTTGTGCAGACCCCTCTGTGCCCCCCGACTCCCGCCCCATCCCCTTGGTCTCCAGCTGGCTTTGGGGCCAGGCGTGTCCGAGCAAACCATGCCGTGGAGTGGTACTGAGTGGAAACTCCTCACCACCTGCCTGTCCCTCCAGGGCTTGGGGCTGTGAGACCAGCTACCGTCTGACCCAGGAAAGGAACTGAGGAGGAGGCAGAGAGGCAAAGCTGGCAAGGGTCTCCAGGTGGCAGCCACCACCCGAGTCAGGCCGAGCTGCCGTTACAACTGCAAGCCCATCGCTGGGCCTTCTGGAGGGGGCAACGCAGAGGTAGGCTGCACCCCATTTGGCCTGAGCCCCAGCCCCCCAAGATCTGGCCCATTAGTCCCAAACCAGATGCAGAGTCTGGGAAAGTGTGGGCCACTGTGGTCCCCAAATCCCCAGGTTGTTAGCGGATTCGTTGGTCATTCCTCTAAGCCCCACCACTCACTTCTTCCTCACCCAGTGGCCAGGCCCCTGTGCAGGTAGCCCCGCCCACCAGGCTCTCCTGTCTCTGGCCTGGGGTCCAAACCTGGCCCCTGGGGTCAGGGAGACAACAGAGAAAGCCCCTGGCCCAAGCCCAGACACTGGAGGAAGCCGTGTGGTGCTGAATCCCTCCCCCCAGTCTGGGGTAGTCCCAACTAAAATAGCTCCTGGGACAAAAGGTCAAGGGGAAGGCCTGTATCAGTGTGTCTTGCCAAGGGGTCCCCAAGACCCAGGATCCAGGAAAAGATGGAATCTCTTCCGGAAGTTTCCGTTCAGACAAAAGCAGCTCAGAGACGGATGCTGAAGGAGCTGCTGGAGAACGCCAGCACGTGTCACCAGAACGTGCGTCACCAGAACGTGTGTCACCAGAACGTGGTTGCGGAGCTTGCTCAGGAGCCGTGGGGGAGTTGAGCCCAAGAGCAAGTGACGAGGCAGGAGTCATTTCCCTTCCTCACGGACAAACTCCCGTCGGCAGGAGGAACTGGCATGAAACCCAGGCTCCCAGAGTCACCGTGGAGCCACGTGCTCCTGGGCGGAAGAACTGAGACCACATGTCACGGGAGCTAAAGTTGGGCCCCGGGAGGAACGCCTTGTGGGCGTCAGACCCTAGACCTCCGCCTGCCATTCCCAGGAGCACGGGCCTCCCTTCCTGCTGGTCTGTCCACAGGACTGCAGGAGACCACAGGTTCACCCTCGCTTGTACAGGCGTTTGTCAGTTCATACTTCAGCCTCGCGTTCTGTCTGTCTAATCATTCATCCATCTAACCATCTGTGCCCCTACCTACCACCCTCCTTCCATCTTTCCATGCTTCACTTCCTCCATCCTTCCTTTCTTCCTTCTATCAATCTATCATCTCTTGTCCAACTTCCCTTCCTTCTTTCTTGCCATCCACCCATCCATCCACCCCCCACCCCCCATCTATCCATCCATCAGCTGCCCTCCTGCCCACCCACCGCCCGGCCTGCCCGTCTACCTGCTCATCCATAGGAGTCTGTACGCAGATAACCGAGCATACACTGTACTTTCTCATTCCCAGGGCTGCTTCCCATCTATTCCACTGTTTTTCCCACACAGCCCCCCACAGTCTAGTCAGGCCAGGGCTTCACATCCCATTGGCAGGTGAGGAACCTGACGCTTGGAACTAGAACAACTTGCTTAGTGTCAAACAGTGAGGCCCAGAGCTGGCGCCCTTCCATCATGCCGAGCGCTTGTCCCATCTGCATCACATTTGCCGTGGCTAAGACCCTTGACAGCACGTGCTGGGCTCTTAGCCTCGAGGGTCAACCATGAGCAACCCGCCCTCACGGAGGTGAAAATGAAAGGAGGGAGCCTGGCACCCACTGGAACACCAAAGCAGCGTCCTTCTGTGCTCTCTGCAGACACAGGTTTTGGGAAAATGAACCCAGGTCCTGTCCTCAGTTTCCCCGGGTATCAAACCAGGGAACGAGCTAGCCGGCGCCGAGGTGTGGTCTAACTAGCAGGGTGGCCCACAGCAGCACCCCCAACACACACGGAACCCCGTCACCCAGCCCTGGGCCAGGCTGCTGTGTGACACGTATGCTACCTTCCTGGTGAGGGCACTTAGCTTTGCCATCATCCTCTGGCAACTGGGCCTCTGGGGAGAGCCAGCAAGCGCCGGGCGCAGCGTCTCCCCCAGACAGCTGAGCTCAGCACTCAGGATTTCTGGGAACCGCTGCCCAGAACTCCGGGTTCATGGTGCTGCGATTTCCTTTCACTGTGGGGGTTGGGGGAGGCCATCAGTTATTGTTAACCACCAGGCAGACGACAGGCAGCTTTGCCCTCGGCTTTCTTAATAGCAGAGAGTGGTCTCCCTCTCCTGCGCCCTCTCTTTTTAGAATAGCAATTCCACTGACTCCATTACTGAAATGGCTCTTGCCTTCCATGCCGTGTCCAAGTTGCTATGTCATTGTTTTATTGCTTCTCTGAAAAGCTCCTAGTAATTAAGGTAAAAGCCAGATACAAATGGGGTTGGGGCTGCAGTGCGAGGCACGGGTCCTTCACAGACTGGCTCTGTGGGCTCCTTTGGGGGCCCTGCAGCTGCCACCTCCTCTCTGGCCAGGGCTTCCAGCCACCCTCGAGAATTCACCATGGCCTGTGCCCTCACCCCAAGAACTGGGGGTGTCTGCCAGGCAGAGTGGGGCTGGAGGGAGAGACCAGATGGGCCCCGAAGTGCTCTCAGCTCTGGCCTGTGACAGTGGTCAGACTGTGACAGTGGGAGCAGACATGGTCTCCCCCAGCTTTGGATCTCGCGGGTATGTTGTACTCTGTATCTTGGGGCTCATAGAAGTGTCAAAGGCAACCCCAACCCTCAAGGGACTGGGCCTTCGACTGAGGAAATGGAACATACGTCTAGGAACAACAGCCACAGTGTGAGCTGGAGGGCAGCCAGTGTCCCGGGGCCCGTCAGGGGCTTGGGGTGCACCGTGGACGACCACTCTGCTTGGGGAAACAGGAGGGAAGGTCAGAGGGGTTTCTGAAGTCAGGAGACATTAGGACAAGGCCTTGAGCGCCAAGTCAAAGGAGAAAAAGAAAGATGAGCAATGGATGCCCAACGGTTTTCAGAGGGCAAGGGAGGAGGGAGCCCTGTTCAGGCAGATGAGGAGAGCGGGGCCAGCAGGAACTGGAGGCGGTGCCCAAGGTCAGGCTGGGGCAGAAGGGCCTCCAAAGTCCGGGCTAAGAAGAGTGACATCTCCTAGAGCATCTGAGTGTGTGAGACAGTGGGTGAGGGGACGGGCAGGGGTCCTGAGGCCTGGCCCTTTCCGAAGCTGCTCTGGCCCTACTCCAAACACTCAGCTGCTGACCCACTTGCAGAGGACAGAGCCTGCAGAGGACAGAGCCTGCAGCATCCTAGCCATCACGCTCATCCCGTCTGGCACGAGGATGGTGGACCGGGGAACTGTGTGCTCCTGGTCCCTCTAGCTCTAGGCACTCCAGCTCTCCTGTGTCTGGCCGGGCATCACCCAGAGGTATTTCTGCTGCCTTGTGGGCCCTCATTTCTCCCTGTCCCCAAAATGAAAAAAAGAGAAAAGATGCACCTGCCAGGGTAGCACCCTGTCAATTCCACAGGTGTGAAAAGTGGGAGGCTCCACCATGGGTGCCCCTGAGCAGCCCTGAGCAGCTTTGTCTGTCAGCTTGAGAAATACTTATCGGGCCTCGTAAACTTCCTCCAGTGAAATTCCCCTGGGACCAGCCTGGCTAGGCCCAGGTGCACTGTTGCTCCCCCCACCCCGACAAAGAAGGTGAGGGCCGGGCCTGCCTGGGAGACCTTGGGAGGTGTGGGGCCCAGATGAGAACCGGTGGGGGCACACAAGGGGCACCGACCTGCTGCCCCCGGGCCTGGGGCTCCAAGCCCAGATTTTGGGCAGCAGTGGCAAAAACCTCCTTGATAGGTTCACCCCAGGGCCTCACCCCAAACTTCTCTGTGGTAAGAGATTGTAGCCACTTTGCTGGGGGGGCTCATTTCTCCCCACTCCTCCAAGAAGTATGCCAAGCGCTTCCAGAGGCCCTCTGA
Source organism: Rhinolophus sinicus (assembly GCF_036562045.2). Taxonomy (NCBI): domain Eukaryota; kingdom Metazoa; phylum Chordata; class Mammalia; order Chiroptera; family Rhinolophidae; genus Rhinolophus; species Rhinolophus sinicus. The sequence goes on from NC_133762.1 coordinate 19,919,152, forward strand.
TTAGAGCGGCTCAGTGGCCCAGTGAAGAAGGTTTAAGGATTAGCTCAGTAATAAATCAGCAGGCAGCTGGGGAGGGGGTTGAGGGGGGATTTCAGCACCTGGCCCCCTGGCTTTAGCTTTGTCCAGAATAGGTGACTGGAGATTTAAAAAAAAAAAAAAGTGCCTTTTTCAGGAAAGCAAAGGGAAGGGCCACCTGCAAATCGAATCTTTTGGGAAAAGGTAGTTTTATTTTTTTCTTCCTTTCTCCCCAATTAACAATTAGTCTTGAAATAACACCCCCAGTTTTCCTCTTGGCTTTGATGGACCCACTGAGCTGTGTGGGTTCCGAGGGTCTGAGACAGCTGTGCAGGGAGGCCCCTCCAGTCCTGGGTGGGACCTGGGGGCCTGGCCACAACTGGGACCACAGGCTTTTCTGGGCACGTAAGAGGTTTCATCTCAGTACCAGGCTCAGACGCGTACCTGGCTGGCGCACTGACTTCGGCCTATCTGCCCACTAGATCAACTGCAGGGCACAAATCGAATCCGCCCGCCAGACCGAGTGGGCTACGCAAACCGAATCCGCCCGTCAAATCCAGTCCAGTTGGACAAACTGGATCATGGCAGTTTCCTGACGAAAATCTCAACCTTGTCAACCTCACCTCGTTCAAAGGGTGAGTGGGGAACCAACTTCCCACACGGCTGGCGGGGCCCCAACAGGGGCTGCGTGGCCTGTGCAGGACACACGCTGGCCATGTCTGCAGGAACGGCCTCTTTGATGGGACCACGCCCTGACAGGGTCCAGAACCCAAGGGGACAGGGAGCTGGCTGCATTTGTACATGTCCCTGGAACATTCTGTCTCCTCCCTCCATGCAGACTCATCCCTCGTGGAATGCCTTTCCCTCTGGGCCCCACATTAGGGGCAGGCGCAGACCAGTCCAGAGTGACCTCGTGGGGTGGGTCAGTGAGCTCTAGTGCAAAGACCTCCTCCAGGATGCTTCGGGAGGTGGGGAGAAGGCCCGAGGGAACTGCTTTATTTGGCAAAGGCCAAATGGTGCCGCGGCCGGCAATGCCCAGGGTCCTCCCACCTCCCCTCGCATCCGTCCCCATGCCAGGGCCCCTGCAGGCAGTCACTGTGTCCCCAAATGTGTCCAGCTCTTTCTCACCTCTCTATATGGGACCTGCGGTCCGGAAATGCCTCACCCCACCCTCACCCCTCCACGCAGCCACCTCTGCCTATCCTTCAGGTGTCGGCATAGAGACCCTCCCAGCCACCCAGTCTGAAGTGTCTCTGCCACTCTGCTTATTTCCTTCGTAGCACTTAACATCACCTATAAACGTTTGCCTCTTTCTTGTCAGTATCCTCCAGACATAAACTGGAATGTTTGTGTCTCTTGTTTACCCACATACGAGTATCCGAAACACTTAGCACAAGGCTGGCAGATAGTAAGACTATTTGCTGAAAGGGTGGAAAACAGATGGTGTGGCTGGGGCAGGATAGGGTATATGGGGTGCTGACCAGTAGGGGGTGGGGGACGGAGGGGATGGGGTATATCAGATTTGAAAGATGAAAGGAAAGGGACAGAACGGGGTGGGAACGGAAGGCATACATGAGATGCTCGACGGGACGGATGGATGGGGAGGTGGGCGATGTGACGACACAGGCAGGGTGGATGGATGGGCTGGGCCACTGGATGCCCGGTGCCCTCGAGCCTGCTGTCGGTCCTCTGCGTCCAGGTTTCGCTTTATACCTTTCCTCTTGGAGCTGAGGGCTGGCATAGACTGGGTGTGGACTGGCTGCCCTCAGCCTGTCCAGCTGGACACGTCTAGAGGAGCTATATGCCAGTATCTGCATGATAAAGCGTGGGCGGGAGTCTGAGAAGGTGGGCACACAACAGCTCCTGCCAACCAGGGCCTAGGACGTGGCGACTTTCCTGGCCTCAGCCCTGTCCCCCCAGCGCAGGGACTTCCTGCCTGGCCCAGTGTGCCAGGTGGAACCTGACAGAGTGACCCTGGGCCTGGTTCACCAGGGCTCATGAGTTTGTAGGAGGTCCTCAATAAAATGGCGGACCTTGTGCTAACTTCTCTACCTGATGGAGCAGGTACGACTTTTATTCTCACCTATTGTGGGGGGGAGCAGACAGCTCAGAGTGGCCTTGTGCCCCAGGTCTCAGGGCTAGAAGTGGTGGGTTTGGAACCTGGATCCAACCCGCCCTGTCCCCAGAGCTTTGGCCCACCAGACACCCCCTGAATGGACCACCTCCCCCCAGCTTTCAAGGGTCATTTGCCAGCCTGCCTTCCTCTGAGTCCGCACCTGCCTGGTCCTCACCTGCCTGTCCCCTTCTGCAGAAATGCCCCATCCTCCTGCGCAGCAGCAGAAGGCTGGGAAATACAGAACTGGGGGCATCATCACACTTGCTTTGATTTTCCTCGTGGCTCCCCCTGGTTTTCATGTCCCTGTTGAAGGTGGGCAGCATAACCGACCAGCCCGTAGATGTGTCTGTCAAGTTCATCATCAACAGTTATGAGGTGGCTGGGGTGGAGGAGGAAGGGAGATGCCAGCACCCACTCCCCAACCTGAATGAAACCCCTGTTCCCCAAGCGGTGGTCCTATGTGAGCATCCGGGGCTCAGGCCAGCCTCTGAGCCTCGGTTCTTGCTGTTGCTTCCCCTGGACACACCCTTCCAAGTCTGGCCTCTTGGCATCCCAGCTCATTCCAGCTGTGTGTCCCCCCAGAGAGAACGGAAGCTCCTCGAGTGCCACGTGGAGGTGCCTTGCCCCTGCTTCCATCACCAGCAGAGGCCAGCTCCTGCAGCTTACCCCACCATCCTCCTTTCTCTCAGACCGTTTTTGAGCTCCTGCAGCAGAACCGGGTCCCCTCCTCTGACACAGATTATGACCGGCTGACCCAGCAACACGTCCTCCATCCTGTGAGCGTCTCCCAAACTGAGAAGCCACCAGGCCTCCAGTCCCCATTTGTGCCTTTCCTTCTCCTAGATCCCTACCAGACAGCAACACCTCCTAAAGCTCCACTTGTTCAAACGGGATGCCCCTGGCACAGGAAAGGGAGGTGAAATCAATGCACCAAGAGCATGAAGATGAACCCAAACGACGAAAGAGGTCACGTCATGTCCTGAAACGGTTCCCTTCTGCTCACGCTGCCCGCAGCTTGCCACTCAGTTCCTGGCGAGTCACAGGCGTGAGGACGTCGCTCTCGCCACCATCACAAGTCCCACCAGTCTGCGGTGGGGCCTCACCCCAGAGCTGGCCGACACCCCTCCATCTGCATCACCACCTCTGGACCACTCATTCAGAGGTCATCAGGCACCGCCCAAATCCACAGCCCTATCTCAACTCCCCCGTCGCTGGCGGGGTCTTCCGGGAAACATTAGGAAGTTCTGAGCTGCATTCAGAAATAACTGTAATGACTGACCTTGAATGAAGAGCACGCAGGTGTCCGCACGTCCTTCCTGCCTTCCTTTCTTTCTCCTTCTTGCTCTGTTCTCTTCCCTTCTCCTCTCGCTTTAAAAAAAATAATTCTGTTTTAAATTTATCCATTGTTTGCCAATTTTTCACTATCACTATGGTTAACTTTTTTAGGATTCATTTGTTTTTGCTTTTAATTTTATAAAAGCAGAACTGAGAAACATAGAGAAGAGCATAAGTGTGTGTGTGTGTGTGTGTGTGTGTGTGTGCATACGAGTATATACTAGGATGCCAAAAACATGTATACACATTTTAGGAGATGTTATCTATGCTCAAGCAGTAGTTCGCTGTGATCAGAAGTGTCTGGATGCTGATGGGAACCACTCTGAGCACCTCCTGTAATTGCAGAAGTTAAATGTGACTTGTGTTCATCTTTTGTTATCGGTATATATTATTACAATTTTAATAGTTCTTTCTCAAGATGTGTATACATTTTTTGGGACCCTCTCTATGTGCAAAATTTGACAAATTTTCACAAACCGAACACACATGTGTAACCAGCACCCAGATCAAGGAACAGAATGTCACCATCCCTCAGGAGCCCCTGATGGTCCCCAGTCATGACCCCCCCCCCAATGGAAGCCTCTACCTGACGTCTAACAACGTAGATTAAGTTTGTTTGAATTCTGTGTGTTTTTAAAATCAGTCACTGTGATTTGCTTTATTTTGTGAGACAGAATACCAGAATAAAATACCATTTGTTTTATTTTTAATGATACGATTAGAAAGAACATGTTTTAAAAATGGACTTTCTGAGGGAGGAACAATATATTACTTGTCCCAAAAATATTTTGGCATTAATAGACTTTCTGTTTATTATCTTTTTGCTCTATGTTTTGTGTTATATCTCAGATTTTGTGAGGAACAAATTTGGAACATTAAATAGGGTATATGAAAGTGTAATGACATTAGCTGAAGGTTGAACAACAATATGTATTTGTAATAACTTTAAAAAATATTTCTTTTTTTTAAATTAGGGAATACAGGGGAACAGTGAGCTTCTCCAGGGCCCATCAGTTCCAAGTCATTTTCCTTCAATCTAGTTGAGGAGGGCGCAGCTCACTGGCCCATGTGGGGATCGAACCAGCAACCCTGTTGTTCAGAGCTCGTGCTCTAACCAACTAAGCCATCCAGCCGCCCTTTGTAATAGCATTTTTAATGAGGCAAATTTACACACAGTAAATTCACAGAGATGTATACAATTTGATGAGTTTTAAGTCATGCAAATACCCATGTACCACTCCAACCAAGACAGCTCTTTCTATTGTTCCAGAAAGTTCCCTAGTGGCCCCTCCGGTCTATGCCCACTAAAAATACTGTTCTAACTTTCATCACCATAGATCAATCCTCCTGCTCATTAACTTCATATACATGTAATCACAGAATTTGTGCTCTTTTGTACAACACAGTGCTTTTGAGATTCATCTATGTTATTGCACGTATCTGTTGTTTGTTCTTTTTCTTACACTATTACCTCATTGTATGAATATACGCAATTGATTTATTCCCTCTTCTATTAATAGACATTGGGGTTGTGCCCATTTTTATGGACATATTATCTTTTTTCTTGAGTCAACAACACCTAGGAGTAGAGTTGTTTCATGATGGGTAGTTGAATGTCTAGCTTTTGAAGACACTTAGAAACAGTGTGCAAAGTGGGTGTACCAGCTCGCACTCCCACCAGCAGGGTACGAGTTCCAGTTACTCCACTTCCTCACCAACAATACACATTGTCAGTCTTTTGAGTTTTGATCCTTCTGATGGATGTGAGTGGTATCTCATTGTGCTTTTCTTTTGTTTCCCTGATGATTGATGATACTGAGTAACTTTATAGGTACTTACTATCCATCTGTGCATCTATTGTGAAGTGTCTATTCAAGTCTTGTTCTGTTTGTTATTGAGTTGTAAGAATTCTTTAAATATTCCGGACGTAAGTCCTTTGTCAGATATATGTATTACAAATATATTCTCCCAATCTGTGACTTGCCTTTCCATATTCTCAACGTTGACTTTTGCTGAGCAGAGGTGTTTAATCTTGAAAAAGTCCAATTGTCAATATTCCTTTTTGTGGGTAGCACTTTTTGTGTCCTAAGAAAACTTTGCCTACCTTGAGTTCATGGAGATACTCTTGTCTGTATTCTGCTAGAAGCTTTTTAGTTCTGTGTAGGTCTATGATCTAGCTCTAATTTTTATGTGTGATGTGAAGTAGTGGTTAAGGCTCACTTTTTAGACACATTTTCCTAGGGAATTTATGCTGGAAAAAAAAATGTTTCTTTCTCGCTGAAGGTGCCATTGCCTTGACACCTTTGTAAAAAAAGAAAAAAAAATCATTGGCCAAAAACACATAAATCTATCTCTGGATTCTTCATTGTAATCCACTGATCTATTTCTTTATGATTCCATCAATACTATACCATGCTGATTACTGTAGCTATTGATATATTTTGAAATCAGAGACGTGTGAATGCTCGAACTTGGTTGTTTATTTTCAAGATTATTGTGGCTGTTCTAGGTCCTTTGCATTTCCATTGAAATTTTAGAAATAACTTGTCAATTCTACAAAAAATGTTGCTGATATTTGGATTGAAATTGTGTTAAAACTATAAACAACCACAGTTCAATTTGGAGAGAAGTCTCATCTTAACAATACTAAGTCTCGAAGCACATGGTTTAAATCGCCATTTAGACCTTTAATTACTCTTAGCATTGTTTCCTGCCTTTTTATATACAGGCCTTACACACCTTTAGTTAATTAATTATTAAGTATTTTATGTTTTTTGATGCTACTATCAATAAAATTGTTTTAAAATTTCATTTCCAATTATTTGCTGCTAGAAAATATTGAGTTTATATATTGAATTTATATCTGATGGACTTATTAAAAGTACTTATTAGTTCTAGTAGTTATTGTCATATATTCTTTAAAATGTTTCAAATAATCATGGCATCTACTATAAGCATAGGGAGGCATGTTTCTTCTTTTCCAATCTCTACCACTTTTATTTTTCTTGCTTTGGTACACTAGCTAGGAGTTTCAGTACAGTGGTGAACAGGAATGGTGAGAGCAAACATTCTTGCTTTATTCCCAGTCTTAGGAGAAAAGCCTTCAATGTTTCAGCCATAAATATGTTAACTGAGACTAATATATGTCCCTTATTAGACTGAAAAAGTTCTCCTCTTGTCCAAGTTTGCTGACAGTTTTGGTCATGAATGGGCACTGAACTTTGTCTGATACTTTTTCTATATGTTTTGAAATGATCCTATGGTTTTACCCATTTTTTCTGCTAATGTGGTGAATTATATTGGTTCATTTTTAAATGTTATATCTTTGCATTCCTTGGAAAAACTCTACTTAATTAAGATATATTTATATATCGCTGGCTTCAATTTGCTAACATTATGTTAGGAATTGTTGTGTCTGTTTCATGAGGAATACTGATCTGTAGTTTGCTTATAACGCCTTGGTTTCACGAATATGCTGACTTCCAAAGATGATTTGAGAAATATTTTTATTTCATTAAATATTCAGTTTTCTGAACAAGTTTGTGTAAGAGTTGTATTATTTCTTCCCTGTGTGTTCGGTAATAGACACCAGTAAAGCACTCTGGGCCTGGAATTTCCTTGTGGGAAGAATTCAGTAACAATTCAATTTCATTAACAGATATTGGATCATTCAGAGTATCTAGTTCAAGTTGTATCAGTTTCGGTAACTTGTGTTTTTCAAGGAATTGGTCCACCTCATATAAATAATTGAACTTACTGGCATAGAGTCTCTCAAAATATTCCCTTATTGTTTGATGTCCGCTGGATCTATAATGATATCCTCTCTTTAATTTCTGATACTGGTTAATTTGTGAGTCCCTCTCCCCTTTTTTTCTTGATCAGTTCTGCTAGGGATTTTAAGAGATTTATTAAGGTATAACTGACATATAATAACCTGAACATATTTCAAGTATATAATTTGAGGAATGCTGACATATACATACATCCACGAAATCATCATCACAATCAAGATAATGAATATTTCCATCATTCACAAAAATTTACACCTGCCTCACTGTAATTCCTCTCTGCCTCCACCTCTATTTCTGTGCAACCAGTGATTTGTTCTCTGTAACTACAGACTAGTTTGCATTTCCTAGAAGTTTATATAGATAAATACATAGTATATAAGATATTATTTGATTTGATGCCTTTCATTCAGCATAATGAGTTGGAGATTCATTCATCCATACTATTGCATTCATCACAAGTTTGTTTTTTCATGGCTAAATAGTATTATGTTCTACAGAAATACCAAAATTTATTTTTTCATTCACTTGGTGATAGATATTGGAGTTGTTTACAGTTTTTGCCCATAATCAATAAAACTAATATGAACATCCATGTATAAGCCTTTGTATGGATACATGCCTTCATTGCTCTACCTAGAAGTAGAATGACTGGATTGTATGGTAGCTTTTTGTTTGACTTTTAAAGGAATTATCAAACTCTTTCCCAAAGTAATTGTACAATTTTATATTCGCATCAGCAATGTATGAGAATTACAGTTGTTCTATATCTTCTCCAACATTCTGTGGTCAGTTTTAAAAAAATTAAGACATTCCAATGGCTGAAAAAAAACCTATGATAGTTTTTAAATTATATTATAGTTTTAATTTTATCATATTAGGTTTTAATTTGCAGTTATTGACAAATGATGTTGAATAGCCTTTCATGTGTTTATTTGCCATCTGTATATCTTCTTCAGTGAAGTGTCTGTTCAAATCTTTAGGCCATTTTTAAATTGGTTGTTTGTCTTCTTACTGAAGAGTTGTAAGAGGTCTTTATATATTGTGGATAAAAGTCCTTTGTCAATTATGTGTTTTGAAAATATTTACTCCCAGGATGTGGCTTGCCTTTGTCTTTTCTTAACCATGTCTTTCGAAAAACAAAGCTTTTTAATTTTGATGAAGTCCATTCAGAATAATTCTCTTGCAATCCATCCAAGTTGTTGCACGTATCACCAGTTGTTCCTTCTTAGGACTGAGTAGTATTTCATGGTATGGATGTACCACAGTTTATTTAACTATTCACCCAGCAAAGTTCGTCTGGGTTGTTTCCTTTCTGTCTATTACAAATAAAGCTGCTAGGAACATTTGTGTACAGGTTTTTGCAAAATGTTAAGTTGCCATTTCGAAGGATTAACGCCCAAGAGTGCAACTGCTGGGTCATGTTGCATGTTTAGTTTCATAAGAAACTGCCCGATTGTTTTCCAGATTGGCTGTACCATTTTACATTTCCACTATCAATATACGAGTGAACTAATTGGATCATATGGTAAGAGTATCGTTAGTTTTGTAAGAAACTGCCAGATTGTCTTCCAAAGTGGCTGCACCATGTTGCATCCCCACCAGCAGTGAATGGGAGTTCCTGTTGCTCCCCGCCCTCACCAGCATGTGGCATTGTCAGTGTTCTGGATTTTGGCCGTTCTAGTAGGTGTGCAGTGGTATCTCGTTGTTTTCATTTGCATTTCCCTGAAGAATTCTGACGGGGAACATCTTCTCATCTGCTTATCTGCCATCTGTATATTTTTGGTGAGGTGTCTGTTTAGGTCTTTGGCTTATTTTTTAATCGGGTTATTTTACTGTTGAGTTTTAAGAGTCCCTTATATATTTTGGAGAACACTCCTTTATCAGATAGGCCTTTTGCATATATTTTCTGTGGCTTGTCTTTTCATTCTCTTATAGTGTTTCTCATAGAGAAGGAAAATTTAATTTTAATGAAGTTTCTCATAGAGAAGGAAAATTTAATTTTAATGAAGTACAGCTTCTCAGTTCTTCCTTTCCATGGATCATGTCTTCAGTAAACTTCACACACGCTTCTCACTTCCCCCCACTCCTCAGATGGGACAGGATGGCTACTGTGGGCTGCAGTTGGGTATTTATCTTTCCTGTACCTGCTGAAACGAACATATGCCTTTCTTGGATGGTATGAATTACATTCATTTTCTAACATTAAACAGCCTAAGTTCCCAGGATAAACCCCACTTCATCCTGAGGAATTACGCGTGTGTGTGTGTGTGTGTGTGTGTGTGTGTGTGTGTAAATAATTTCAACCTGAGAGTACTTTGTTGAGGAATTTTACATCTATGTTTAATTTATGAGGGTTATTGTTCTGTAGTTTTCTGTTCTTGTAATGTGTTTGTCTGGTTTTGGTCTCAGAGTAATGCTGGCTTCATAAAATGAGTTTGGAAGTGCACTCTCCTCTTATATTTTCTGGAAGAGCTTGCATGGAATTGTATTCCTTCCTTAAATGTTTGGTAGAATTCACCAACAAAGTCATTTGGGCCTGGGGTTGTCTTTGTGAGAAGTTTTTCATGTTCAATGTCAATTTCTTTAATAGTTACATGGCAATTCCAGATTATGTATTTCATCTTGAGTGAGTTTTTGCAGATTGTGTCTTTTAAGCAGTTTGTCCATTTTATCTGAGTTGCTGACTTTATTGACAAAATGGTGTTAATAACTTAATATACTTTCCATACCTGTAGGCTCTTTAATGATGGTCTCTAATTCTACATTAGTAATTTACATCTTCCTTTTTTCCCCCTGATCAATCTGACCATAAGTTTATAGATTTTATTGATAGCCTCAACAAATAAGCTTTTGCTTGTATTGTTTTCTACACTGTTTTTCAGTTTTCTTTTGTACTTTGGGTTTAACTTACCTTTCTGTTTTTAGTTTTTTAAGGTGGAAGTTTAGGTCATGTAAGTTTTTTCCTACTTTTCTAATATAAGCACTTAATGCCTGAAATTTCCCTCTAAGTGTTAGCTGCACCTCACAAATTTTAAGTCATGTTTCAATTTTTACTCAGTTCAAATATTTTATCATTTCTATTGTGATTTCTTCTTTAGTCCATGGATTATTTAAAAGTATGCTCCTTAGTTTCAAATATTTGTGATTTTCTAGGTATTTTGATGCTGATTTCTAATTTAATTCCATTGTGGTCAGAGAATATTATTTGTGTAATTTCAATCCTTTTAAATTTTTTTTTTTTTTTATTTTTTTTTATTTTTTTATTATTATTTTTTTTTTAAATTAAATTTATTGAGGTGACAATTGTTAGTAAAATTACATAGATTTCAGGTGTACAATTCTGTATTACATCATCTATAAATCCCATTGTGTGTTCATCACCCAGAGTCAGTTCTTCCATCACCATATATTCAATCCCCCTTACCCTCACCTCCCCCCCCACGCCCCTTACCCTCTGGCAACCACTAAACTATTGTCTGTGTCTATGAGTTTCTGTTTCTCATTTGTTTGTCTTGTTCTTTTGTTGTTTTTGGTTTATATACCACATATCAGTGAAATCACATGGTTCTCTGCTTTTTCTGTCTGACTTGTTTCGCTCAGCATTACTCTCAAGATCCATCCATGTTGTCACAAATGTTCCTATATCATCTTTTCTCACTGCCGAATAGTATTCCATTGTGTATATATACCACAACTTCTTTATCCATTCATCTATCGAAGGACATTTTGGTTGTTTCCATGTCTTGGCCACCGTAAACAAAGCTGCAATGAACATTGGTGTCTTTATCTCTAAATGTTTTCAGATTTTTGGGTAGATACCCAGGAGAGGGATTGCTGGGTCATATGGCAATTCTATTCGAGGAACCTCCACACTGCCTTCCATAACGGCTGCACCAGTCTGCATTCCCACCAACAGTGTATGAGGGTTCCTTTTTCTCCACAGCCTCTCCAACATTTGTTACTATTTGTCTTGTTGATGATAGCCATTCTGACTGGGGTGAGGTGATATCTCATTGTGGTTTTGATTTGCATTTCTCTGATGATTAGTGATGTTGAGCATTTTTTCATATCTCTATTTGCCATTTGTATGTCCTCTTTGGAGAAATGTCTATTCAAGTCCTCTGCCCATTTTTCAATTGGGTTGTTTGTTTTTTGTTGTTGAGTTGCATGAGTTCCTTGTATATTCCGGATACTAGCCCCTTATCGAAGGCACTGTTTGCAAAAATCTTCTCCCATTCAGTTGGTTGCCTCCTTTTTTGTCTATGGTTTCTTTTGCTGTGCAGAAGCTTCTAAGTTTCATACAGTCCCATTCGTTTATTTTAGGTTTTACTTCCATTGCCTTTGGAGTCAAATTCATAAAATGCTCTTTGAACCCAAGGTCCATAAGTTTAGTACCTATGTTTTCTTCTATGCAGTTTATTGTGTCAGGTCTTATGCTTAAGTCTTTGATCCATTTTGAATTAACTTTGGTACATGGTGACAAATAGCAGTCCAGTTTCATTCTTTTGCACGTGGCTATCCAATTCTCCCAGCACCATTTATTGAAGAGGCTGTCTTTGCTCCATTGTATGTTTTTAGCTTCTTTGTCAAAAATATCTGTCCATATTTATGTGGTTTTATTTCTGGGTTCTCAATTCTATTCCATTGGTCTATGTGTCTGTTTTTCTGCCAATACCATGCTGTTTTGATTATTGTGGCCCTGTAGTACAGGCCAAAGTCAGGAAGTGTGATACCTCCATTATAGTTCTTTTTCTATAAGATTGCTTTGGCTATTCGGGGTCTTTTGTGGTTCCAAACAAATCTGATGATTTTTGTTCTATTTCTTTAAAATATGCCATTGGGATTTTGATGGGGATTGCATTGAATCTGTATATTGCTTTGGGTAATATGGCCATTTTAACTATGTTGATTCTTCCAATCCATGAGCACGGAATGCCTTTCCATTTCTTTGTGTCTTCTTCAATTTCTTTCAAAAATGTCTTATAGTTTTCAGCATATAGGTCTTTCACATCCTTGGTTAAGTTTATTCCTAGGTATTTTATTCTTTTTGCTGCAATTGCAAAAGGAATTGTTTTTTGTATTTCTTTTTCTGAGATTTCATTGTTAGTATATAGGAAGGCAATGGACTTTTGTGCGTTGATTTTGTAGCCAGCAACTTTACTGTATTCGTTGATTGTTTCTAATAGCTTTTTGGTGGAGTCTTTAGGGTTTTCTATATATAGCATCATGTCATCTGCAAAGAGTGATAATTTAACTTCTTCATTCCCAATTTGATGCCTTTTATTTCTTTCTCTTGCCTGATTGCTCTGGCAAGGACTTCCAACACTATGTTGAAAAGCAGAGGTGATAGGGGACATCCCTGTCGTGTTCCTGAACGTAGAGCAAAGGGCTTCAGTTTTCTCCATTAATTATGAGATTAGCAGAGGGCTTGTCATATATGGCCTTTATTATGTTAAGGTATTTTCCTTCTATACCCATTTTATTAAGTGTTTTAATCATAAATGGATGTTGTATCTTGTCAAATGCTTTTTCTGCATCAATTGATATAATCATATGATTTTTGTCCTTTATTTTGTTTATGTGATGTATCACATTGATGGATTTATGTTGAACCATCCTTGTGGGATGAACCCCACTTGGTCGTGATGAATAATCTTTTTAATGCATTGTTGTATTCGATTTGCTAGAATTTTATTTAGGATTTTTGCATCGGTATTCATTAGAGATATTGGTCTGTAGTTTTCTTTATTTGTGCTGTCCTTACCAGGTTTTGGTATCAGGGTAATGTTGGCCTCATAAAATGTGTTAGGGAGTACTGTCTCTTCTTCAATTTTTTGGAAGTGTTTGTGCAGAATTGGTATTAGATCCTCTTTGAAGGTTTGGTAGAATTCACTAGTGAAGCCATCTGGTCCCGGACTTTTGCTTTTGGGAAGGTTTTGGATGACTGATTCAATTTCGTTACTGGTGATCGGTCTGTTTAGATTTTCCAGTTCTTCATGGTTCAGCCTTGGAAAGCTATATGTTTCTAAGAACTTGTCCATTTCTTCTAGGTTGTTGAATTTGGTGGCATATAGTCCTTCATAGTATTCTTGGATGATCCTTTGTATTTCTGTGGTGTCCGTGATAACTTCCCCTTTTACGTTTCTGATTTTGTTAATCAGTGTCTTCTCTCTTTTTATCTTAGTAAGTCTAGCCAAGGGTTTGTCAATTTTGTTAATCTTTTCAAAGAACCAGCTCTTTGTCACATTAATTTTTTCTATTGTCTTTTTGTTCTCTATTTCATTTAGTTCTGCTCTAATTTTTATTATTTCCTTTCTTCTGCTGACCTTGGGTTTTACTTGTTCTTCTTTTTCTAGTTCTTTAAGGTGTAACATGAGGTTATTTATTTGGGAGTTTTCTTGTTTCTTGAGATAGGCCTGTAATGAGATAAATTTCCTCTTAAAACTGCTTTCGCTGCATCCCAAAAATTTTGGTAGGATGTATTTTCATTGTCATTTGTTTCTATGTATCTTTTGATCTCTCCTCTAATTTCTTCTTTGACCCAGTCCTTCTTTAAAAGTATGTTGTTTAATCTCCATGTATTTGTGTTTTTGCTTTCTTTTTACAGTTGATATCCAATTTCAAAGCCTTGTGATCAGAGAATATGCATGGTATGATTTCAATCTTCTTAAATTTGTTGAGACTGATTTTATGTCCCAATATATGGTCTATCCTTGAGAATGTTCCATGTACACTAGAAAAGAATGTATAGTCTGATATTTTAGGATGAAGTGCTCTATAAATGTCAATTATGTCCATTTCATCTAATGTGTCATTTAGGGCTACTATTTCGTTATTTATTTTCTGTTTGGATGATCTATCCATAGCTGTCAATGATGTATTTAAGTCCCCTAGTATAATTGTGTTTTGGTCAATTTCTCCCTTTAGTTCTGTTAGTAGTTGCTTGGTGTATTTTGCTCCCTGATTGGGGGCATAAATATTGATGACTGTTATGTCTTCTTGTTGTACAGTCCCTTCACCATTATGAAATGTCCATCTTTGTCTCTTGTTATCTTTTTCACCTTGAAGTCTGTTTCATCTGATATCATTATGGCTACACCTGATTTTCTCTGGGTACCATTTGCTTGGAGTGTCAATTTCCACCCTTTCACTTTGAGTCTATGCTTGTCCTTGTAGCTGAGATGTGTCTCTTGGAGACAGCATATGGTTGGGTTTAGTTTTTGATCCAATCTGCTACTCTGTGCCTTTTTATTGGTGAGTTCAGTCCATTTACATTTAGGGTGATTATTGATATGTGAGGATTTCCTGTCATTCTATCTTTAGTTTTCTGGTAAGGCTGTGTCTCCATTGTTTCTTTGCCTTTTTTGTTGTCTATTATTTCTGTGTGGTGGTATTCTATGATGTTTCCTCTGTTTCTTCTTTTATTTCAGTATATATTTCAATTCTGGATTTATTTTGAGTGGTTACCCTTAAGTTTATGTAAAAGAAAGTTTGATATTTAGAGTATTCCATTTTCTTCCTTTCTCCATTCCCATATTCCGTTCAGGCCTTTACTCTCCCCCTTTTTGAGTTTTGGTTGCCACAAATTGTCCCTGTTGATGGTGGTCGAATAGCCTCCTTTAGTATTTCTTGTAGTGCAGGTCGTGTATTAGAAAATTCCTCAGCTTCTGTATGTCTGGAAAGGTCTTTATTCCTCCTTCATATCTAAAGGATATCTTTGCTGGATATATTATTCTTGGCTCATGATTTCTCTCTTTCAATAGTTTGAATATTTGGTTCCACTCCTCCTGGCTTGTAGAGTTTCTGCTGAAAAATCTGATGATAATCTAATGGGCTTTCCTTTGTAAGTTACCGTCTTCTTTTCCCTGGCTGCCTTGAGGATTCTTTCTTTGTCGTTGATTTTAGACAGCTTCAATACAATGTGCCTTGGAGAAGGCCTGTTGGGATTGAGGTAACTAGGTGTTCTATTTGCTTCTTGGATTCGAGGGTCCAGTTCTGTCCACAAATTTGGGAAGTTCTCATCGACAATTTGTTTGAATATATTCTCTGTTCCCTTCTCTCTTTCTTCTCCTTCTGGTATGCCCATTATTCTTATATTGCTCTTTCTGATGGAGTCAGAAAGTTCTTGTAGAGTTCTTTCATTTCTTTTAAGTCTCAAGTCTCTTTCTTCTTCTATCTGTGTCATTTCCAGGTTTCTATCTTCGATGTCACTGATTCTTTCCTCCATCTGGTCAACTCTACTACCTAAGCTGGTTATTTCATTCTTAATTTCTTCTATTGAGTTCTTAATCTCCAGAAATTCTATTTGGTTCAAAGATTGAGTTTCTGAGTTCATTTAACTGCCTATCTGTGTTTTCTTGTATCTCGCAGAACTGCAATCTTGAATTCTCTGTCATTTAAGTCACATATTTCTGTATCTTTAAGTGCCTTCTCTGGAGATTTTTCACTTTCTTTCTGAGCTATCTTGTTGCCTTGGTTATTCATGGCGATTACTGGTTTACTATTTCTCTTCCTAGACATCTACAGGAGTGACTTCTGCAACAGGTTGATAGAAAGCGGTCTTTCTTTTGTTTGCCAGTACTTGTTGGTAGAATGTTTTATTATTTCTCCAACTGCAACTTATTTTTCTTCTCCCACACGGTAGTGCTATGTTTTCTCTGCACTATTCCAACTTCTCACACAATGGGGGGATTCCCTGGGAGACGGGCTTCTCCTCTGTTAATAGTTCGTCTAGGTCACAGGGCGCAGTGTCCGGTGGGTATGCGGAGAGCTTTTGATGTTCCAAAGCTCTTCCAGCTCCTGATTCAGAGCCCGTATGTTTCAGCAGTTCTGTTTACTCCTGCAGGGATCCGCCCAGATAGGCGGGGTCAGGGGCGGGGTGAGTTGTGAGAGGTGGCCCAGAGCAATGGCGGCGACCACCACCACAGCCGATCCTGCTTCCACAGCTCTCTCCCCTTTGCCGGAAATAGTTGGGCTGTGAATTTGTGTCTGCGGTACACAGTTCTCAAAATAGCAAATTTTCTGTTGTTTTGATCTGACACTGCTACTGTTTCGCTTCTAGCACCGGGCAGGTCGGCTAGTCTCAGTGCTTAAGGCTCCGTTCTCTGCTCGGCAGTGCGGCTTAAACTACCGTTTTCAGCCTTTTTCCCTCAGTCTTTTCTCCGAGGTCTCTGCCGTGAGCGTTGGGTTCAGCCGTGTTATATGCTGTCCCCTCAGCCCCGTGGGCCACAAGCGGAGCCCTAGCAGTCCGAGTTCTTCCCTCTCCCGCAGCTGCGGTAGTTCCGGGAAGCAGCGAGCTCGGCACACTGAGCGAGGTCTGCGTCCTGCGCCCGCGCACGGCTCTGTCTCCACGCACTTCTCCCTTTCCTCCTCCTCCCTCCACTCGCGCGAATCTCCCACCTGTAGGTGATTTCAGTCGGTAGTGGGCCTCTTCGTCTTGCCTGTCTGCTGTGCAGGGAGTCCTTTGTGGAGTTTTTGTTGTTCGATTCTTTGTCAATTCCAGGGGAGCTTTACAGAGGCTCACCTCACGCCGCCATTTTTCCGGAAGTCTCCTTTTAAATTTATTGAGAGTTGCTTTAGGGCCCACCACATGACCTATCTTGACAAATGACTCACGTGCTCCTGAAAAGAACGTGCATTCTACTGTTGTTGGCAGTACTGTTCACGTCTTCTCATCTTTGCTAACTTTCTGTCAACCTGTTTTATCAACTCTTGAGAGAAGAGTGTTGGAAACAGAAATTAACTCTGGGTTTGTCTATTTCTCCTTTGAAATCTGTCAGTTTTTGCTTCATGTATTTTGAAGCTCTATTACTTGATGCATAAACGTTTCAGTGATTAGGTCTTCCTGATGGGTCGTCCCTTTATAATTATGAAATGAAATGGTCCTCTTTACCCTTCTAATATTCCTTGCTTTGAAATCCACTCTGTCTTGTTTAATACAGCAGCTCCAGCTTTCTTTTGGTTTAGTGTTAGTATTGTTATCTTTTTCCATCCTTTTACTTGAAAGTTTTGAAGTGGGTTTCTTATCAGACAGCATCGAGTTGGGTATTATTTTTATATCCAATCTTCTTTTAACTGGTGCATCTAGACTATTTGCATTTTATGTGATAATTGATATGGTTGAGTTTAGTAAATTACCTTGTTGCATGTTTTATATGTCCCATTTATGTTTCATTTGCTTTTTACTTGTGTGTGTGTGTGTGTGTGTGTGTGTGTGTGGAGAGTTTCAGGGCCACAGCACAGGCAGGGAGTGGGAATGCAAGCAGTCCAGTGGTCTCCATGAATTGAACAGAATTTGGGATTCAGGGAGGCCAAGGTGGTGAGAATTTGCAAGTCAGAGCAGGGGAGAATAGAAAGCTGAACACAGAGAAAACATTAAACATCTGCAGAGGGTTCCCCTTGAGTCTGTAGCTGAGTGTTGATCATTGCATGTGTGAAAAAACTATCAAAATGGTAGGAAAAAACCACTGGAAAAAAACAAAAAAATAATTCCTGGAGCTCAAAGTAGGCCAAGAATCATCTGTATTCCCATGATTCCTGGTGGAAAGACCTCATAATGTGTGGGGCACAGAGCAGGGCTTCAGGGATCATTGTCATATCTGTTACTTGCTCTTTATTTCATTGGTTTCTGCTTTCATCTTTATTATTTCCTTTATTCTCTTACTTGGGCTTAATTTGCTCTTTCTTTTTCTAGCTTCTTAAATGGCAATTTATATTATTGATGTTTAAACCTTTCTCTCTTTTCCAATACAAATTAAAATCTATGAATACCCCTCTAAGCACTGCTTCAACTGCATCTGACAAATTTTATGTTGAATTTTCATTCACTTTGAAGTATTTCAAAATTTTCTTTGTGATTTCATCTTTGATCCATGTGTTATTTAAACATGCGTTGATAATGTTGTTGGAATCTTTTATGTTTAATTCTTTTGTCTAGTTTTACTACCAATTTCAGAGAGGAAGTATTAAAATCTGTCTGTGATTGTGGATTTTTCTATTCCTTTGGTTCTATCAAGTTTTTACTTCCTGCACTTGAAACTTTGATATTAGATGCATATACATTTATGGTTGTTATGTTTTTCTGATTGACTGTAAAATGTTTTCATCATTATTATGAAGTGTTTTATCATTATGAAATGTTCCTTCTATCTCTGGTAATATTTATTTTCTTGTAGTCTACAGTGTGTGGTATTAGTGCAACCATACCAACCTAATTGTGCTTACTGTTTGCATAAGTATATTTTTTATACCCTTTTACTTTTAACTTGTCTCTTTATGTTTTAACTGTTTCTTGTAGATTATATGTAGTTGGATCCTGCATAAATCTAACTGAACAATACGTGCCTTTCAATTAGTGTTTAGTCCATTTGTATTTTAATATGGTGATGGGTAAGTTCAAGTCCACCATTTGCTACTTGTTTTTAATGTCTTTTTTTTTTTTTTTTTTTTGCTTCTTTTTTTGCCTTCCCTTCAGATAACAGGAACATTTTAATATTTTTAATATTCCATTTTAACTCCTTGCTATCTCTTCAAATATGCATCCTTACACTTTGTTTTTAATGTTTGTTCCAGGGACTACATTATGCATTCTTTTTTCCCCAATTTTTTATCACGGTAAAATATACAAAGATAAAATTTACCACATAGTCATTTTTTAATGTACAGTTCAGTGGTATTAAATCCATTCGTAATGTGCTACTATCACCACCACCCGTTTCCAGAATTCTTTTCATTTTGTAAAACTGAAATTCTGTCTCCATTAAGCACTAATTCTCTCTTCTCCCCTTTCTCCTAGTACCTGTCAACCACCGTTCTACTTTCTGACTCTATGATTCTGACTACTCTAAGTACCTCCTGTCAGTGGAATCATATGGTATTTGTCTTTTTCTGGCAAGCTTAATTCATTTAGTATGACGTCCTCCAGATGCATGCGTGTTGCAGCATGTGTCAGAATTTCCTTTCTATTTAAACTGAATAACATTCCATTGTACATATAGACCACATTTTGCTTATCTGTTAACTATCAACGGACACTTGGATTGCTTCCACATTTTGTGAATAATGCTGTTATGAAATGGGTGTACAAATATCTCTTTGAGACCCTGTTTTCAATTCTTTTGGGTCTATACCTAGAAGTGGAATTGCTGGATAATATGGTAATTCTATTTTAACTTTGCTTGGAATCACCATACTGTTTTCCACAGAGGTTGTACCATTTTACATTCCCACCAACAGTGCACAAGAGTTCCTTCCAATTTCTCCACATTTGCACCAATCGTTTTACTTCCAGGGATTTTCCTATTTTTGATAGTGGTCACCCTAATGGGTCTGAGGTGGTATTTCATTGTAGTTTTGATTTGCGTTTCCCAAATGAGTGGTGGTGTTGAGCATTTTCATTTTCTTATTGGCCATTTGCATGTCTTCTTTGCCTAGTTTTGAATCAGGTTGTTTTGTTGAGTTTTATGAGTTCTCTACGTAGTCTGGATATTAAGTATCAGATACAGGTATGATTTGCAGATATTTTCTCCCATTCTATGGGTTGCTTTTCTACTCTGTGGATAGTGCTTTTTGCTGCATAAATTTTTTAAATTTTCATGAAGTTCATTTTATCTATTTTTTTTCTTTTGTTGCATGTGTCTTTGGTGTCATATCCAATGTCAGAAATTATTGCCAAATCCGATGTCATAAAGCTTTTGCCCTATGTTTTCTTCTTAGAGTTTAATACTTTTAGGTCTTTGATACATTTTGAGTTAGATTTTGTATGTAGTGTTAGGTAAGGGTCCCACTTCGTTCTTTTGCATATGGATATTGTTTTCCCAGCATCATTTGTTGAAAAGACTGTCCTTTCCCCATTGAATAGTCTTGACACCCTTGTCAAAAGTCATCTGACCATACATGCAAGAGTTTATTTATAGGCTCTTTATTCTAGTCCATTGATCTCTATTTCTCACTTTACGCCAGTGCTATACTGTGTTGACTAATGTAGTTTTATACTAAGTATGACAATCAGAAGTATGAGTCTCCTGGCTTTGTTTTCCTTTTTCAAAATTGTTTTGGCTATCTGAAGTCACTTGAGATTCCACATGAATTTTAGAATGGGTTTTTCTATTTTTGCAGAAAATGACAATGGGGTTTTCATAGAGATTCCATTGAATATGTTGATATATTTGGGTAATACTGACATCTCAACAATATTGTCTTTCAATCTATAAGCATGGGATGTGTTTCCATTTATTTATGTCATCTTTAATTTTTTTCAGCAATGTTTTGCAGTTTTTGTTGTACAATCTTTTACCTTCCTTGTAAAAATATTCCTAAATATTTTATTCTTTTTGATGACACTGTAAATAAAATTGTTTTCTTAATTTCCTTTTTGGACTGTTTATTATTATTAGTGTATAGAAATGCAACTGATTTCTGTGTGTTGACTTTGTATCCTGCTACTTTGCTGAATTCATTTATTAGTTCTAACAATTGTTTTGTGGAATCTTTAAGATTTTCTACATATAAGATCACATCATCTGTGAACACAGATAATTTTACTTTGTCCTTTCCAGTTTGGATGCCTTTTATTTCTTTTTCTTGCCTAACTTCTCTGGCTAGAACTTCTAGTACTAGGTTGAATAGAAATGGTGAAATTGGGCATCCTTGCTTTGCTCCTGATATTACAGGACAATTTGGTAGTCTTTCATCACTGAATATAACATTATTATCCATTCATCTGTTGATGAACACCTGAGTTGCTTTCACCTTTGGCTATTATGAAGAATGCTGCTATCTATGAACAAGAGTGTGGCACTGATTTTTAAAATTTAAATATCAAATATTTGTTGCTAATATATAGAAACACAACTGATTTTTGCATGTTGGCCTTGTAAGCCTTATATACTAATTTTATATTCTAGAGATTTTTTTGTAGATTCCAGTGGATCTTAGAATTTTCTATGTAGACAATCATGTCATCTGTGAATGAAGATAGTTTTATTTCCTCCTTGCCAATGAATGTTATTTCTTTTTCTTGTTTTATTACACTCATTAAGAATTCCAGCATGACAGTTGAGTGGAAGTGATGAGTAGATATCCTTACCTTGTTACTGACCATAGGGGAAATACTTTCAGCTGGGGAAGAACTACAGAAATATTAGCTGTAGTTGTTTTTTGTTTTTGTTTTTGTTTGTTTTTTGTTTTTCTAATAGATGCCCTTTACCAGGATAAGGAAGCACCCATTGTTCATAGTTTGCTGAGAATTTTTATCATAAATAAATGTTGAATTTTGTAAAGTACTTTTCCCTCGTCTATTGAAATATGATTTTTTTTCCTTTAGTCTATCAATATGGTGAATTGCATTAACTTGTAATGTTCAAACAGTCTTATATTCCCCGGATAAACCCCATGTGGTAAAAATGTCTTACCTTTTACATATTGCTGGATTTGACTTACTACTATTTTGTTGAGGATTTTTGTGTATATATTCATGAGATATGTTGATTATTAGGTGTGTTGTTTTTTTAATGTGTTTGGTTTTGATGTCTTGGTGATGCTGGCCTCATAAAATGAGTTGTAAAGTGTTCTCACCTTTTTTATTTTCTGGAAGAGCTTGGGTAGAATTCGTATTATTACTTCATTAAATGTTTGGTAGAGCTTGCCTTTGAAATAATCTGGGCCTGGAGTTTACTTTGTTCAAAGATTTTAAATAAAGAGTTCAATTTCTTTCTAAAGTATACTTAGGTTATCGTTTTATTCTTTAATTTTGGCATTTTAATTAATTTGTACACTTTATCTAAATTGTTGAATTTATGGCAGAGAGATAACTTTATTTTGCTTTTAATATCTGTAGCATCTGTAGTGATATCCCATCTTTCATTTCTGACATTTATAATGTGTCTTCTTATTTTGGTCAGTCTGCCTAGAGAATTATCAAGTGTATTGATCTTTTCAAATAACTAACTTTTGGGTTCACTTATTTTCTATTTCTGTTTTTAATTATACTAATTTCTGCTCTTATCTTTATTATGTCTTTCCTTCTGCTTTCTTTGGGTTTAATTTGATTTTTCTAGTTTCTAAAGTGGAATTTTAGATTATTTATTTGATACTTCCTCTTTGTTCCATAGGTTAATTACAGGTGTGTTATTTTCTAAATGTTTGTGGATTTTCCAGAGATTATTGATTTCTATTTTAAGTCCATTATGGTCAGAAAATATACAACCTGTAATTTTAATTCCTTTAAGATTTTAATTTTTATAGTCCCAGAATATGATTTTTTTTGGTGAATGCTCCACTTGCACTTGGAAAGAGTATATATGTTGTTATTGTTGGCTACAATGGTCCATCAATGCCAACAGGCCAAGCTGGCAGTTTGTTCAGGTCTGCCATATTCTTGCCGATTCCGTCTACTTATTATTCTGTTGATTACTAAGAACAAAGTGATGATGTCTGCAAATATAATTGTAGATTTGTCTATTTCTTTTAGTTTAGTCAGTTTTTGCCTCATGTCATTTGGTACTTTGTCCTTGGGGGAATCCATATTTAGGATTGTTATGTCTTCTTGGTGAATTGATTCTTTTATCATTATGTAATGGCTCTATTTATGCTTGGTAGTTTCTTTCTTCTGAAGTCTTCTTTGTCTGATACTAATATAGCCACTTCTGTTTTATTATGATTAGTATTGGTATATCTTTTTAATTTTAATCAATATGAGAAGCCGACAAACTTTTTTTTCTGTAAAAAGCAAGTAAATAGTTTAGGATTTGTGGCCACACATGGTCTCTGTCTCCTCTTCCTTTTCTTCCTCCTCTTTATAATCCTTATAAAATATTAAAAAACATTCTTTTTAAAACAGGTCATGGGCTGGATTTGGCCTGTGGGCCAGTTCGCTGGTCCCTATACAATTATATTTAAGGTGCATTTCTGATAGACATCTAATTGGGGTTTTTATTTTTTCAATCCAATGTGGTAATGTCTGTTTTTAATTGCTGTGTTTCGACCATTCAGATTTAATGCAATTGTTGCTCAAGTTGAATATAGGTCTACCATTTTATTAATTTTCTCTCTCTCTCTCATTTTTTTTTTTTCTCTGTTCACTTTTCTGCCTTTTTAAAAAACATTTCATTTATTTTGTCTTTTGGCTTTTTGGCTATATCTCTTTGTGTTACTTTTTAAGTTGTTGCTTTAGGGATATAAAAATCAAACTTTTCACAATCTATTTAGAGTTAATATTTAATCACTGCGTGTAAAACATAGAAGCTTCATAATCATATAATCAGCTTCCCTTTCTCTTAGTTCCTTTCTCTATGTTGTCATATGTATTACATCTACATACATTAAATCTCTCTGATAATGTTGTTTGCTTTTTAAAGTTATACATATTTCCATGACTGAAGAATGTCCCTGGACTGATCCCCAAAGCTCTCAGGACCACAACGGGGCCTGAGGCGAAAAAAGCCCATCAGGTGAAAGTCAGTAAGGACCCTTTCCATCCTTCAGGGGGTGCTGGCCTCCTGGCTACTCCTGCCCTCACACCCGTCCCCCTGCTCCACAGGTGCTGCTCCCAGGGCCATCAGGGGAAAGGCTGGCCTAGGTTTGGGGACCAGGGGACCAGGCAGCCCCTCCCCCTCTATCCTATTCACATGTGCAGTGACCCCCACCTGGGCCAGCGTTGTCCCCTTGCTGTGCCTGGCTCAGGGTGCAGGGCTCAGCCACTGCTTGCGTGATGACAGTATCTCACATGTGTGTGGGGCCTGGTACTTTTCCAAGGGCTTTGAAATGCATTATCTTGTCGGAGGCTCATTTGAGGCAAGGACTCGAAGCACACTGGAAAACAACTCATTTACTGACTCCTGAATGGGGCGGAAGCTGAATGCAGCATCTGTTTTTGCTGAATCTCAAACCAAAACAACCTTTTGTTAAAGAACAAACAAATAAACAAAAATGCTGAACATCAAGTCACCAGGGAACGCAGTCTGAGCGGAGGCTCTGGGCAAAGAATCACGCAGCAAATTCAGCTTCAACAAATGTGTTGGGGAAGGGGCTGCTGGGGTCCCAGATGCGCTCATGAGAGCCAGGGAGTGACGGTGCGAAGTCCTCCCTCTCATGGGGGGTGGGGGTCGGAGGTTAAGCAACAGCTCTGTTGTCCCTAGGCAGGGGAGTGGTGAGCCCCACATCTCAGCAACCTACCAGGGATGGCAAGTCCCCATGGCCTCCTCGTTCTGAGAACCAGGTGACAACTGTTTCCCTAAGCATCCATCAAACGCCTGTCCCAAGCAACCCGCTGATGTGGTCGCCTTGAGTGACCCTGTGTCTTCCCAGGCCTGCACATGCCCCCCAGCCTGTCGCAGGCTCTCCCCTGGTGTTGCCACCTCAGCTGACACAAACCTGACCTTTGGGGATGGGGTTCTTCTCTCAGGGCTGGACACCGGAGTTGAGGTCCCTTTCTCGGTGTGCTGCTGACCGCACCCCTGGTTCGTACAGCCTATTCCTACAGGCAACAGGACGTGGATTGGCTGGCCTGCAATGCCACGGTCTGGCTACAGCAGCTGAGGCCTGCTGAGACGCCTGTGACCAGCCCAGCGGCTGAGTGATAGGTGGTCCAGAAGGTGGCCAGGTTGTGACTAGAGCCAGGGCTGCAGCCGTGGGACCTGGAACTGGTCATCTATAATGACAGTCAGCCCCAGAGTCTGGGCTTCCTGGTGAGTTATGGGTGAGGCTCCCCCTGGGCTTTTCAGAACCTTCAGACCCCTTCTCACCCCTGCTCCCCACATCTGCCCTGCGTTCCCTCAGCTCCGGAAACACACAAAGACGGGTGGTTTACTCCATTACGTAAGCTGCTGGTGACAGCCAGAATCGAGGCTCCAAACCTGAAGAAGAATGGGGTCTACTGTCCTCCCACCTGCACACCGAGCCCTGGAGAAGCCACTGGCTCCTAGCAGGAAGCCGAGAATTCTTTCCACTGCTGGTACCCCCATCCCAAGAGAGCCATTTCCATTCTCTCGTCCCTGGTTCCTGTCTGCAGGGTAACGTGATCTGCTGCAGGCTGCCCTCCAACCCCAGACCCACGGATAGGAGGTCATGTGGACTGAGTGGCCGGTTCACTCCTGTCACCCACCTGGCTGAGCGCAGAGCTGCAGCCGCCTCTTCTGGGACAGGAGTATCAACACCCACCTGCCTCTCCCGTGTCGTAGGGCCCTATGTATCAGTGACGATGGTTGTGGCTAAGTTCAACCAGGCACTACCTGGGCATCGCCTGCTCTGTCATGTACACTGAGCTGCCCAGTGTGGGCCTCGTGCTCAGGCTTTGCATGGACACCCTGGTCCAGGACTTGGGCGAGCTGGGGCTGGAGCAGTGACTCTTTGCCAAACTTGTCTTGTACTGCTCCCCAGAAACCACGACCAAGAGGACCTGCCAGTGCCCACCTGCCCCCGCCGCCGGCCGCCCCCTTCCCCTGTTGCTGGGGCTCCAGCGGGGCCAGGGGAAGCAGCCGTCTCGTCCTAAAGCCCTTTGGTCATTGGGAAAGCAAGGCCTTTGGCTCACCCTGCAGTCCCCCTGACGCCGGGCATGCAGGCCAGGCCCTGAGCCTGCAGCTGCTCCCCAGCTGGGTCCCCGGCCCTAAGGCCACCTTCGTGCCCGCACAAGGGAGATTCAGTTCGTCCCCTGCTCCTTGACCCTGCATCCTGCAGCCTCCTGATGGGGGAAGCGGACAGTGCCAGCTGCCTAGAGAAGGAACTAGACCACCTCAGTGGCCTCAGGCTCCTCCGGGGCATCGCAGAGGGAAGCTGGCGAGAGCTGCTTATTGCAAGGCCATTAAGCAAGCTAATGACCCATGAAGGCTCCTGGCCTCTCCCGCCGCCCTGGTCGTGCCTCCCCTGGGCTCACAGAGCCCGTTACCCAGCGACTGCCTTGTGACCGCTGTTATTGTTCCTTAGCGTGTCAGGCCCTGGTTTTCCCAGTCAGGGCCGGGGTCTCGGAGCTGCTGCTTGCCTTTTCCGGCTGAGCCAAGACTGTGCACACAGCAGGCAGTTAATAAATATTTACTTGGGAGCAAGCCCAGAAAGAGTCACCTTGGTTTCCAAGGCTCGGGAAGGGACTTGGAAGTCTGGGGACACTTGGGCAGGGGTGAGGGAGTCAGAGGGCCAGGGGAGAGCCTGGGGACATGTGTCCTACAGCCATGTTCTCACCCTTCAGTCCCCAGCAGAGGGGGTATGGGCAGCTGCCTCTGCCAGGGGGTCCCGAGTCTCCGATCTCTTCCTCCGGACCCAGGCAGCTGCTGGCATGGAGCACGAGAGGGGACAAAGGCCTGTCTGCACTCTCATCCAAACTTGGGAAGCTGGCTCCCACACGGTCTGGGGCTTACCTCACCCGCCTCACCTGGGCCCCGGTGGCAGGGGTCTCCCTGAATCCTGGCTGAGTCCTGCCCTTCAGCCTGAGGATCATGCCCAGGGGGCCTTCAGCACCGAGGACACACACCTGACCCAGTATGACACTCGGGCTCATGATGCGCGTGGGGTAGGACAGCCTTCCCTGCAGACCCGGGCGCAAAGGCTGATGCTGCTGTGGGAGAAGGCGGCCCAGAGCCTCAGACCCATAGGCAGGCTTCAGGGTGGGAGAAAGAGTGAGACGGAGGCAAAGGTGGGATGTGGTACAGCCATATTTAATTCAACCGCCAGTGAATTCTAAGGGGCCAGAGCACAGAGTACTCCTCTTGCTCTATAAAATTGGGTCCTCGAAGCAAGTCACCTCCATCCTTTTAAAGGGGATGAGTTATCTGGAAACAGCGGCAGCCCTGGCTGGGGAACAGGCGTGGGCTCTCTGTAACGTGGATGTCATGTGTGCGGCCTGGGGCTGGAAACGGCATGGGCACCCACCTTGGCCACCAAGTGGAGACAGGAGGCCTGAGGGCCGCCAGGCCAAAGGTGTTGGGGCTACCATGCGTCCTGGGGCTCAAGGTCATGCGGAGGCCTCAGGAGAGAGGGGTAAGTGGATGCGGACCAGCCAGCAACACTTCCCCACCTGCGCCACCTGCGCCACCTGCCCCAGCCAGACACACCAGGCCCCAGGTCGGCTCCCCAGACCCACAGGACCTGGTGCCATAGAACCCTGAAACCTCCCACTGTCAGCGGTGTGATGGCCAAAGACCAGGGGACCCTGTCACTTGAGCAGTTTTGGGGACATCCAACGGAACTTCACCAAGCAGGGGAAGGAGGAAGAGGACGAGACGGTCTGCATGGGCCACAGCCAGGCTGCTGCACAGACCAGGCCGTGACCCCCGTGTCCCCAGGCTGCCCAGGGAACAGGCCCCACGTCCTCAGCCTGGCATGTAAACCTGTCACTATCTAGTCTTACTGACACTTTTGTTCTTGGCTCTCTCTGCTCCTCTATGGCACTATCTTCAATGATCCGCTTGAGTTCATGTGCACTGTTCCCAAACGCCCCTGCCGCATCACCAATCCCACCCCATTGGCAAGGACACCAGTAACCCCACTACCCCACCCTCCCTCCATGGGCATCTCCTGGGTAGACGGATCTAATGTGAGGCCACTAGAAACAGAGGCACCCTCCTGCCACCGAGGGAAATGTGATTTTCTATAAATGAGTTGAGAGTGGTCACACATTTTTACATTTTATAGGCTCCCAACTCTAATCGACAAGTTCATATTTTAAATTAACTGCAGGTCAGCACATGTAAAGATTCAGGTTTGAAATGCACTGAATGATTTTTTTTTTTTTGAACCTTTACAGATTACAGGGGACTTGAGTTTTAATGGAAAGTATTTTTAGATATAAACTGAGCTGCTTTCACAATTAAGTCGCGTGAAAATGACCCAGCTAGCACTACGGAACATAAGCTGTCTCTTTTGACCTAAACTGTGAGAAAGCACAGGATTATTTAAATGGAAAAATGGGGCCTTGGATCTGGAATCAAACCACTCGCAAAATGGCCCATACAGAAAACAGCTTGAGATGGTCGCTGGAATTATGACTCCCCGTCACCAGCCCAGCCTCCCTACCACGAGCACAACTGCCAAACTGCCACGGTAGCCCCACAGATGGTGTACGACACCGTAGCCTCCCAGGCCCTGTCCCCAGTTCTATTAAGGAAATGAACCCAAGAGTAACACTAGGTGCGATCTGCCTTTCTCACTGGGTTGACACCTGCACCGATGGAGCACAGCCACTGGGCTGGGGGTGCAGCACGGGGCCAGATGTGGTACCCAGTGACCTGGCAGCGCCTCGCCCCCTGTCCAGCCCTCCAGGAAAGGAAAGCACTGCCGATTTCACTTGAGTTTCCTTGCTGAAGCAGTAAAATTATTAGCTTTTAAAAATCTCAACCGTTGAGTACAGCCGCTGTCAATGTTCTGCGTGACGGAATGGAAGGTACTCGAAAAGCACAATGACTCCCTGACGCTCGTTGTTCAAGAACTGGGGAAGCTGGGGAAGCTGGGGAAGCTGGGGAACGGGCCTTTGAGTTGTGAGTTCATCCAGCTTCTCTTCTCATCAACGCCGTCCTTACTTGAAAGGGCGGCTGACACACGAGGGTTATTCAGACTTAGGTTTCTGGCAGCTATTTTCTCAACAATGAACAAAGTGAGCCTCTCACTTCCAGGAAAACAGCTACGTTATTTATTGCCAATGGCAAAATTTGAGCTTTCAAGCAAAACTCAGAACTTTGGAAAACTTGTATCTGCCTCCATGACAGCTTCCTAATACTCAATGACTTTTTAAATGAGATGGGTGGTGATATTAATGAATGTGATTTAAAAATATACTATATAAGGAAATGTGTCAACATTTGGAGGCTCTGCATAGCTCTGCAAGCAGTATTTTCCAACTGATCCATGCATGATATTACAAAATCATGCATTCAAGTACAAAAGTTCACTGACATTGTTTCAGATTCCACATTGTAACTAACCTGTCAGGAACCAGCACTTGTGGAGTTTTGGTGTGCTAGCAAAGAAGAACGTCCTCAGTTATCTGAGAAGTGTACTAAAATATTTCTTCCTTTTCCACTACAAAATGAGTGAGGCGAGATTTCCGTTTTATATTTCAACTAAAAGAACACATCACAATAGACTAAATGCGGAAGCAGACACGTAATCACAGCTAGCTTCTATTAAGGCAGACACTGGAGAGATCTGCCAAAGTGTGAAGCAACACCATTCTTCTCACTAGTTATTTTTCATTTTGGAAAATTAGTTATTTTCATAAAATTATGTCATTTACATTAACATGCAATGGGTTTATATTGCTATTTTTACATGAATTAATAAGTATCTTTAAAATTTCCAAGTTTTAACTTCCAGTCAGATAAATATCAACAGACATCACCTGTATAAACAAAATGTCTTCGGGACCAATACACTTAAGAGTGTAAAGTGTCCTGAGACTGATATATTTGAGGTCTGCAAGCTCACACTGATCCTGATTTGCCTTTCAAATCTTTGGAAATGGAGCTGTGATTGTTCCTGCAAAATTGGGAGCTGGGCCACCAGCAAAATGACTAATTCCCAGGAAGCACAGCTTCTCACTCTGACCCTCCATCAAAACCAACATCAAAACAAGCGTCCGACCAGTTCTACCAGCCAGAACTCAGCTGCCGCAGGGCAAGAGCTGCTGTCAAGAGTGGGGGAGCGGGGGGCGGGGTGGCCAGCACCAGGGGAGACAGTGGGGGTTCCTTGTCTGTGGGGAACTTAAAAATGGTAATAAACCGACTAAAAGTCAGTTTGCCTGTTGTCATCACTGGTAAATTATTCCTCCTGAAAAAAATACACTGTTGTTGGTTGAAGTGAGTCCTAATCATATAAATGAAACCTTCAAATTGCCTATTTTAATTACTTATCCTTTTAGAAACATTATTCTAATGGATGGTAATAAACGCCAGTTACACAACTGGCCCGACCCCCGCCTTCTCTCATTCTGAGGCCCCTTCCTAACAGCTGGAGCCGGAGTCCTGCTGGCTGGCTTTGAATGGAGTGGTGTCCACAGTGCCTGCCTGCAAACAGAGGACTCAAAGTAACCCCGAGCGTGTGGTGAGCCCAGGTCTCTTTGCTTCCCTCAGTCTATGAGAACACCTGCAGTTGTGTTTCAAACGTTTTTACTCCACAGACATTTGAAAGCCCCTAGAGGCAATCTCAACGAAAGGAAGTCACGGGCAATGTCTCGATTTCTGGGGTCTGTTGGGAAATGGAATTTTTAGCAGTCTCTGTCAAGCGATCCTGCAGCTAAAGACTTTTCCTGAGTGCGTATCCGTTGCTTCGCATGATAGAAACTCCTCAAAGTTAAAATTAATGATGTTTTTGGATCGACTATGAGTGAAGACAGACTGACAAATCTGGTACCTCTATCCAGTGAATATAAAGATGTAAAGATCAATTGTGATAAAATCATTGACAAATCTTCAGAAGGTAGGCCTGAAAACAAACGATAACGCTAACATTCATTACCACAACAGACCAATATGGAGGCATAAGATGTTTCTATTAAAAAACTTACATTAATGCTATTTACAAGTATGGATCAATTACTGTTTTCTTTATTTGTACTGTAATATTTAATTCCAAATTTGTACTGGCATAATATGTATGCAACTCAATATAAGAGAACGCTCTATCAGTTAATTCATATTGGTGTTTGTTTTTTTAAACCTTTGTTATTATTAGTTTCATTTCCTGATTAGTCCTGAAAATAATTTTATCGTTTAGAGGAGGAGGGATGTCAAAAAGATAGATAAGATCATCCACTGTAGCTACCAAATACACTAGACAGGCTGGAAGTACAGAAAATAGTACAATCCCTACCATAAATAGCAACTGACATTGGGGTTTAATGTCAGAGAGGCGACAGGGCGTGGTGGGACCTGCGGCAAACCGGAGTATGTGGAGGCTACGTTCCCAGGGGCAGCCACCACTCAGCGCCAGCAGGATGCTGCCAGGTGGGAACGCAGGCCCAGCATTGCCAGAGCTGTTGAGTTTACAAAAGGTCAAAAAATCCAGTCTTTTGTGAGAATTCTTCCTGTTCTTAAATGTTGGTAACTAATTCAAATTTTAAAATACCATTAGTGCCAACAAGACACATCTGTGAGCCACGCAGGCTACTAGTTTTCAGCGTGTATTCTGTATAAGCTTAGCACGTGCTTTCCCTTCTAAAACTTTCTCTCTGGGCTGGTTGCTTCTCTTCCGATTTCCTGCGGCACAAATTTCACGTATCAGCTCTTTCTGAGTCCCTCTCAGGTTTGCCCCTCGGAGCCCAGCTTGGTGCTCAGGGGCTGCTCCACACAAGTATGTGTGATGAGCAGATGAAGACTGGTACCACTGAAACAGGACCCGGTTGGGACCTCCACAAAAGAGGCCTCGCCTCTCCCTGCCCTAGAGCTAAACAATTGAAAACCCCCCTCCTTGCGGTTTGAGCTTGAAATGTCCCCCGTCCAGTTCCGTGCTTTAAATAATTACGCTGAAACTTGTGCTTGTCTATGATCACGATACCCCTTGTCCACTGATCACAATCTCGATGGCCTAGCATTCCTTCCAGGTCACTGTCATGACTGCTCCTGGTTGATGACCACGTTGGAGCCACACCGCCTGAGGGAAAACTCCATGCAGACCCTGGACATATCACGTAGGCTCTGAAGGAATGTCCAGATTTCCCCTTAAATATCCCAGGCTGGTCTGAGAATGTGAAGGCAGTGTTTGGAGGTGTCAACCCGCTGCCTTCTCAGACCACCGGTGCTCTGATAATAAACGCTTATTCTATGACCCAACTCCTGGGTGGCTCTATTGGCTGAGCAGCGCGGGCAGCAGGAGCCCCGGATTCGTTTAGCCTCCGGTTTCACCATCACTCCTATTCCTGGTACCAACAGAGTTCCTGGTGCTGGGTATGGAGGAGGGCAGGCCGCTCAGAGGCAGACCAATGAAGCGGGCACAGACGGGCATCCTTAAGGACCTGTCCTCCTGAGACATGGGACTTCAAAGGCCACCCATAGGAGAGGCTTCTGGGACTGCAGCCTCACAGCCATGCTCCCAGGCAGCTTGCTTTGGGTCCAAGTTCCCCTTACTTTACCCCAGATGCCTGCTTTCTGAGTGGTCTGTGCGGACCACGCCCGAACATTGTCTCCCCAGAAACCAGGATAGCCGTGGTTCCTTGAACCCTGCCTCCCTGGGTTCTGTTTTCCTGCCCTTTCATCATTTCGGCGGCTTTTTTCTAGATCTTATCCAGCTTTTTTGTTTTCTAGATGCTTCCAGCTTTTTTCACCCCATTTGAAGGGTGAAATTGTCTCCCTCTCAGGAGGGGAATCAGCCCCATTGATTCTCTTCCTGAACTCTGTGACCCAGAGGTATGCCCCAGCTCCGAGCGCCCAGGAACCTGGCCGCCTTCCTCCAACACCTGAGAGCTCAGGAGGCTGCCCAGAGCCCTGCACCCCAGGACCTCACCTTCCCTTTGATGCTGAGACCCCCGGTGTCGTAGACGATCCCTTTGC
The DNA here is from genome assembly GCF_036562045.2 of Rhinolophus sinicus. Classification (NCBI taxonomy): domain Eukaryota; kingdom Metazoa; phylum Chordata; class Mammalia; order Chiroptera; family Rhinolophidae; genus Rhinolophus; species Rhinolophus sinicus. Next base: position 19,951,875 of record NC_133762.1, read on the forward strand.
CCACCCACGCAATGGTCTGGGTGGCTCCATCTGGGGTGTGGCTGAGGACTGCCAGAGCTGGGGGGTGGAGGGCAGCTTTGCCAACGCCATAGATCCCTAAGGGAAGCACAGGTAGGGGTCTGTTAGGCTCGGGTTGCACTGAGCAAAGGACTCTCAGCAGCCCCCCAGAAACACCAGCTTCCCCCCACCCCCCAGGAAATGTCATCTGGCTTTGGGCAATTTCTCCTGGAGAGCTGAGCTATCCAAGCTCAAGCTCCCAGCCCCCTTTCTTGCCCCCCCCCACCAGCGGGGGGATGAGGAATGCAAATTAGTTCCAAAGCTCTGGGACTGTAAATGCATTCTATGTGAAGCATTGTTAGGCAAGAAAACCCACTGAGAAAAAAATATTGTATCATTCCCAGAAAGAAATGAACAGGATTGCAGAATGAAATGATTTTTGGATAATGCTTCAAGGTCGCCCCAGCCCACGCTCGCTCTCCCTTCCCTGAACCCTCCGTGTACTCAGAAGTGCATCACCCTCTCCAAGCTCACTCCAGCCACAGCCTCACTGTTCATTTTATGCCCCATCTTCTCAAGAAAAGCATGGCCTGCTGTGGCAGAGTCCATGTCCCAGGTTCCCCAATAACTGAACTGAACAGTAATCACAGCAACCAAAACAAGAGCCAATAATGGCTGCCTGACCAACTCCTACTGATCCTGTAAGACCCACTGCAAAGGATGCCTCCTCTGGGAAGCCTTCCCTGGCAGGACTGGCCTCTCCTTCCACTTGTAATTGGTTTGTGTGTCTGTGGCAGGCTCCTCTAAGATGGCCCCTGATCAGGGCATTCATATTCATGACCATACAGACTCCCTGTAAGTGTGGGCGGGACCCTATGACTCAGCTCTTCTGGATAAGGCAGAAGTGATGAGATACCACTTCCAAGATTAGGTTCCAAAAATGACCTTGCCTCTACCTTGCTCGCTTGCTTTTTCTCGCTCTCACTCAGAGACCTCACCCCAGGGATGCAGCTACCACACGTTGTGAGCCACTGAAGGAGCGGCCCACATGACAAAGGATAGCCTGTGGGCGCCTGAGGCCTGCTGGCAGCACATGAGTGAGCCTTGCCGGGAGCACAGCACCGGCCCCTGGCGAGCCTTCAGATGGCTGCAGCCCAGATCAACACCTCGATGGCAGCCTGGGCCCGGCACCCAGCTAAGCCAGGCCTGACTCCCCACCCACAGAACTATGGTATTATGAGTGTGCGTGGCTTTGAGCGGCTGCCTGCTGGGGTCAATTGTTTTGCAGCCATGGATAACACATACAATGACCCTCCCCCACCAGTCTGAAAGCACGTTGCCCCAGTTGTCAATGTACCTCCAGTGTCCAGGGAGTGTAATCAGGGAATGTGCAGGGTATGACGGCTTTGCCATGAGAGTATCTTAGGGGAAAGTATTCCTGATAGAGACAGCCTAGTACACGGCTCTGATACGGACATAAACTTGTGTATTCGAGGAACAGAAAGTCCCTGCTGAGGTGGCCCACAGAGCCAGGACAGCAGCACGTGAGGAGGCAGGAGAGGGAGCGGGTTGGGGAAGGACTTGGATTCTACGGCTTCCAAATGTGAATCAGAATCTGAACCACTGCCTCCTTTCTCCCCCAGAGACAGTCTGCTTCCCAGGATCTGGTCTCGGGGTTGGACACTAACCAGTTTCTTTCAGGATGAAGCTTGGGACAACACACAGTGTGGCCCACTGCCTTTCTGCCACCCAAGGTACCCTGGACTGTGCCCTGAGGCCATGACCTGCAAGGACCAGGCTCCCACTCACCTCCAAATCCTCTTGTCTTCAGCTCCTCATCCCGGATGATGGTTGGGGCGATCCCCAGATCTTTTCCAACTTTCTTAATCTCCTGGATGTGTTCATGGAAAAAACAACACCACAAGGACACGTGAAGAAGGCTTAAATTGAGGCGAGGCCCCGGCTCCGGGCCAGCGATGAGCCGAGGGCTGCACGGCAGGAGAGGGACCAGGTTTGCGAGCCAGCGGCTCCGACTCCCTTGGCTTTGAGTGTGATTAAACCCAGGAGAGAAGGCTCGGCCTCCAAACTCTGCAATTTCCTGCAGCTCAGGGCTGGAGTCCTGCAGAGGGGCCTTCACGGGGGGCTCTGGCCTGCTCTACCCTTGGCCGAGGCCTGATGGCCCCTTGGAGCTGGGTGGACAGCAGGCCTTTGTCCACACAGCCCCAGGCTGCCCCATACAAGGGGCAGAGGCTATGAACACTGGCCCCCTCCCACCCCCACCTTTCCTCTGACCCTCCTTGGGGTCTATGACACTTCTTCCATCCTGGTCCCACCCGCTGGCAGGACCCCCAGAGCCACGCACCTCGAGGAAAGTGTCTGTATTCATCTCATTGCAGGGTGTGTCCACAATGCGGGCGGCCAGCCGTATGCCTTCTGTGGCACTTGCTAAGCACTAGAAAACAAACCACAGGCTGTCACTGGGGTCCTGGGACCCGGTGGGAGGGGGCTGCCCTCCTCAGCTGTTCCCCACCAGAGGCACACATCGCCTGGGGGAGGTTGTGGGACTGCTGACAGGACAGTGAGGGGCAGGTGGAGGGGGAAGCAAGAGTCACACCTCCTGCTCTCACTCTCTGGGGACTGAGACCCACAGTGACCTACAGAAGTTTGCACCCCGCCGCCAGAATTTTAGTGACCCTTCAGCCTGCCGTCCCGACCTGGTATAAGTGGGCCCACCTTACTTTCCAAGCCTCACCTCCTGCTGCTCTCTTCCCAGCGGCAGGTGGCCCTTGTGCCTGGCCCAGGAGACGTCCTTGGCACTCCTACCTCTGGCCTCTGCCCAAATCCCCACACCCCCTCTCAGGGGGAGGTGCTGCCTCTATGAGGACTGAGTGCCTGAGTCTCCGCAGACCCACACGTATTGGGAGGCCTTTGGCAGGTCATGAGGGTGGGGCCCCATAACGGGACCAGCGTCCTCACAAGAGGAAGAGACCAGAGCACTCTCTCCGCCCTGTGAGGACACAGCGAGAAGGTGGCCGTCTGAAAGCCACGGAGAGAGCCCTCACCAGAACCCACCCGATCTCGGACTTCCAGCCTCTGGCACTGTGAGCAGTAAATGTCTGTTGCCTAAGCCACCCACCTATGGGGTTTTCTTAGGGCGGCCTAAGCTGACCAGTCCACCCTCCCTTCTCCTGTCGCCAAGATCCCAGCCATCCTTTGAGGCACTTCTCCAAGGCCATATCCTCCAGGTCTCCGGACCCTCCCAAGGGAGTAAAAGCACTCTGCATTCTGAGCCACTGGCCCACTGGCCAGGTAGCCGCCCTCCGGCTTGTCAGGGGCATTTTTCTGACTTGAGCCCCATGTGAGCGTGTCATAGACCCCGACCACCCTGGTTTATCTGGTCATCTGAGATGACACTGCTCTAGGCACAGGGCACGAGGGAGAAAACGGGCAGACCCTGCCTCGTGCACCTCACACTTCAACCCGGCACCCAGAAGGGAGCAGGAGCCTGTTGCCGGCCACCACGGGTGCTTTGGAAAAGGGCACATGCACGCTTGCAGACTCATCCCAGAAACTGGCTGCCCCACCCCCCACCCCCGGCTTTTCTGCAAGGAACTGCCATCCTATTTTTGCTTCAGCCCTGACCTGGAAGTTTACTGCCTTCTCGTTTGTCTCTGCCCCACCACCTACCCCCAAGCTTCAGACAGGCTGGCCCTGCTGCTCTTCCCAGCCCACGGGGAAGAGGTGACATTAAGAGAAAAGTGGCACAGGTTTAGCAGGGGTGCAGACAGCACCAAGTTGATCATCACTTCTTCTGGTCCCACGGTGTCAGGGAGGGCAGCTCTGGGTCGATGACACCAGCCCCGCCACCTCCCAGGCCCTGTCCAATTGCTGCGACAGCTCTGCCTGTCCCGAGGCAATTAAACCCCAACGCCTCAAAGAAAGAGACGCAGGACTTGACAGCTCGGATATGAAATGTGCCCGTGGGGTCCCGCCACCTGTCAGCGGGCTCTACCCTGGAAGGGCAAGGGTCCCCAGCTGTGGGTGTCACAGAGACCCGTTGCTCATCTCTGACGCAGCCCAGGGCCGCTGCCTGGGAAGTGTGTCAGTGCCCTGAGACTTATCTCGACGGAGGCCAGGTGCTTGCCACGCTGACCTCCAGTGAACACGCTCCCCGACCCAGCTCGTGCGGGTTCGAGGGCAGAGAGTGTGTGGGAGCCGGAGGAGGCTCCCAAGGTCCCATCACCACCGCAGAGCCATGCGGCCTTGGGGAAGAGCTTGTGCCTCGTCACACCTGTTTCCTCATCACAAAAGCAGGATCACTCATTCATTCCATCCATGCTTATGTGAGCACCTACTTTGTACCAGACTCCATGCTAGACTCAGAATCCAAAGACACCCCAGGGAATGAAGTCCAGCAGAGATCACAACACACCCTTCCATCCAATGCTAGAGAAGGGTGACAGGCCGCAGGGATCTGGAGGGGACCAGGATGTAGATGGGGGCTGAGGAGGGCCCCATGGTGAAGAAAAGGCCACACGGGTGTCAGAACCTCATGTGCCCATGATCTAAGAGCCAGCGGCCATGGTTAAAACTTGGCTCTGCCCCTTACTGACGTGGCCCAGAAAGTCACTCAATGTCTCTGAGCCTCAGTTTGCTCAAGTCTAAAATGGGAATAATAATAATAAGAAGACCCACCTCACAGGGCAGCTGTGAGAATTAAGTAAACGGGTCCATGAGTGTACACACGTGCGCTCACACCAGGGCCTGATACCCGACAAGCACTCGGAAAACGCTGGCCCTCACTTCGTCAGGCAATGGGAAGGGGGAACTACAGGAAGGGCCTCTGGAGGCAGCAAGACCAGCTCAGCGGCGTCTGCAGGGCCCAAGAAAGCAGTGGGTGTGGGTGGGGCAGCTGGAAGCAGTGGCCCAGTGCTGGGACCAGGTCCCTGCCCTCTGGGAGCTCCCATTCCAGCATGGGGCACAGGAGCCAAACAAAGATGTACAGTGTCGGCTGGGGATGGCACTCAGCTGGCAGAGAGCCTGACGGTGTGGAAAGGGCCATGTCAGCCGGGAGGGCCAGGTCTCCCTGGGGAAGGGATGTGGGCAGAAGCCAGAAGGGAACCTGACATTCGCTCCATAAAAGGACTTCTAAACTGGAAATCACTTCCGGCCTTGCCTCAAAAGGGTTATTCTGAGGAGCAAATGAAATAACGTGTAAAAGTTCGCCATAAGGGGAACATAATATATATACGGATGGGATTATTAGCATTAAAACATGAAAGCGCCTGGCACTACTTAGGTACTCAATAAACACTGGCTGAACAGAACCGAATCCTGACAACAAAGACCACCCTGAGGGAGAGGGAGCATGCAGCCCAGTTTGGAAAGGCCTCTGGGGCCTTCTCAGGAATTACAGCAGCCATCTCGTCTTCCCCAACACGGGAGAGGGAGCCTTCCAGACACCCCTCCTGGCGGCCCAGCTCATGGGGGCCCTGGGACACGGTCTGAACGTCCAGACACCCACTTGCAAAGTGGACACTTCCACAGGCCCGTTGTCTTGTCCCACCAGGAAAAACTCCACAGTGACCGTCTTCTTCTCTGGGCGCCGCGAAGCCCCTGAGCGGTGGGTGAACAGAGGGAAGGCGCGGGCCAGGGCACAGGCGGAGGCGAAGGCGTCAGCCCGCTCACAGACCATCTGCAGCACAGAGAAGCAGAGTTGTGAGGAGAGGTGCAGGGGGCAGGACACAGGGCCCACCCGGGTGCTGCGATTGGAAGTGCTGGGGCTCACAGCTGGGTCAGAGGCCACCATGACAATTTGGACACAGAAGCCCCAACCAAACCATCACTCCGGGGGCCTTCCCCCAAACCACTGTCTCGCGACGTAAGAAAACACTGGCCACCAAGACAGGAAAGCAGGACATGGAGGGATGAACAGTAGACCCGTCTGGGTCTGAGTCTCAGATTTGCCACCAAAACTGATCTGGGAAGGCTTAGTCTCTCTGACCTCAGTTTCCCCGTCTGTAAAGCAGGGGTTACAACGTCAGGTGTGGCAGCCAGTGAGCTACTATGGGCCAGAGTGCTCTGCGGTCACCATGGCTGAGCTAGGGAGATACAAGGGCCCTGCTGGAGGAGCCTCTTCTCTGGGAGGCACTCACCACAATGCAACGATGAGTTCCGGGCGGCAGGCAGGTCCGCACAAGTCGGGTGACGAAGTGCGCGGCCGAGGGGCTGTTGTGCCGGCTCACCCGGGAGGGCAGGGCGGCCACGGTCGCATAGTTCAGGTAGAGGGGACAGCTGTCCGTGGGGTTGGGGTTGAGCGTGCTTAGAGCGGCCTGCCAGAGCTGGATCAGAAGGGGAGAGACAAAGACAGACACCAGACTTCAGACAGTCCGCATGCCAGGAGCCTGGTCACTGTGTGTGGACACTTGCATTGTTAAAGGGCACTTTTGCAGCTTCCCCGAGGGCCCCACCACCCATAATTAAGATGTCACATCTCACTAGAGCTAAGTGTGTCTGTGTCTGTAGGCACAATTCCACCCTTGTGGGGTTAAGCAGGTGGGATTTATTAAAAAGCCAATCTGGGGGCTGCTTTGCTTCAAACGCTGGAAACCCACATGGGGGGACCCAGCCAGGTGCCACTGAAAGGGGGGCAGGTGGGCACTGCCAAGGGGTCAGGCCCGCCGGCAGGGCTGCCAGGGTACGGCCCCTCGAGGCAGTTCTTCCGAGGCGGTCACATCTGCCAAGTCTCCCAGGAGCGCGGCCCGGGCGCGGGCGGGGCTGGGCGGGAGCCTGCTCTGCTGGTTGTAACGAGGCGGGCGGCCCGGGCCTGGGAGGCCGGCCTGGCCTTGCGCGCCCCGGCGGCGGGCGGGGGGCTCGGGGCGGCCGAGGCGGGGCCTCCGCGGCCTCCCCGCCGGCCCGACCCCGCCCGTCCTCCGCTCGCCGGCGGGGCGGCGCATGGCGGCGGCGCGGCCCGCTCACCTCCTCGGTGACCCGGGGCTGCAGCTTCCCGCGGACGTGGCTCCAGGGCACGCGGTGCAGGTGGTGCAGCTGCCCGAGCAGCAGCAGCGGCCGGCTCTGCGGGTCCGCGTCCCCGGCGCTCGCCTGGAACTGCAGCCCCACGTTCGCCATCTTCGCCGGCCCGCGCCCCTCGCCCCGGACGCCGCGCCCGCTCCGCTCGGGCTCCCGCTCCGGCCGGGCCTCGGCGCCGCCCCGGCCCTGCCCGGCTGCCCGGCCCCGCCTCCCCCGCCGCTCCGGGCCGCTCGCGAGACGTGCAGGGCCCGCCCGGGGCGCGAGGGGGCGCGAGGGGCGGAGGGCAGGGCCGGCCGGGCGGCCCGACCGAGCAGGCCCCAAAGTCCCGGGCAGGCCCCGACCCACAGGCCTTGACCCTGGGTAGGCTCCAAACTCTGAGCAGGCCCCAAACTCCAGGCAGGCCCCAAACTCTGGGCAGGCCCTGACCTACAAGCCTTGACCCTGGGTAGGCTCCAAACTCTGTACAGGCCCCAAACTCTGGGCAGGCCCCCAAGTGGGTCCTGCCCTCAAAAGAAGGAAACACAGCTCTCCAGACAGCCTTCCTGCCACGAGGCCCTGGCCAGCAGGCCACCAGCAGACCCCTGAGTAGGCTCAGGCCAACCTCAAGTCCACCCCAGCAGTTCCCACCAGTCCAGAGTCTAGATGAGCTGTAAGTAGGCGTGGCCTCAACGGGAGCAGGTCCCCTAGTGGTCTCTGAGCAGCTTGTGGCAGTTGTCAGGGACCCCACACTGGCAGGGCTGCCTGACCACACCAGCAGCCTCTGTCAGGTTTGGATTGGCATAGTGTGTTAGGGATTTATGCCAGCTCCAAGTTGTATAAGGCCCCACTGCCTGGCATGCTGGGTAGTGTCAAGTCTCTTCCTTGACATTTCTCAGACCCCTACTCTTTGCCAGGCACTGCCCTGGAAGTGAGAGTTGTGTCAGGGACATGGGTTCCCATCCAGGTTGCTGCTTCTGGGATGGCCACTTACAAATCCAGGCATCGCCTTAATGGGTGGGCGACCCTTCCCCAGCCCACCCCTTTGCAGGGTCATCTGGCAACAGCGTGAGCAAGCTGCCCCTGCAGCCTCCCAGGCCACTTAGGGAGAGAGAAGTGTGGCCGGAAAGTGTCAGGGACATTTGGCGGATGGTGGGTATGCCATTGGCGAGGCTCCTGGCTCCTGCTGTGGCTCAGATAGAAGGTTCAGGGAGTGATGACCCAGTCGTGGAAGCTCTACCCAAGAGTCATTTAAAAAGAAAATCTGTTATCCCATCCTGTCCACGGCCCAATTGTTCTAGGGCCTTTGGCTGACACCCCTCTCTGTTACCTCTAGCTATTTCCATGCACCGCTCCTCTCACTGAGTTTCCTCTTCACGACCAATCTTTAAAATAGCAAAGCCAACTCCCCAGTGTGGCATCCAAGGCTTCCAGCCCCACCTCCCTGCACATCTCCCCCACTCCCTGGCTTGCAAAGTAGCCACAAGCCACTTTCATCTTCCCTGTCGCCTCCCTCCCTCCGAAGTTTTGAGCCCTGGTCCTTGGAAACACCCACTAGGTGAAGAGCGTTGGCATTCTGAAAGCAGGGCTTCTTGCCTGCTTTTTTCTCTCGTACATGGCACAGAGCAGGTGCTCAGAAAATAGTTGCTGAATGAGTGAAATGAATTCCTTTAAAACCCTCCGCTTTCCGAACATGAACGTTGATGCTAATTGGATCTTATTTTCTTCAAAAGATTCTTACAGTGGCTGAATGTTTTCACACATTTGTAAAGGGTATGAAAAACACGTATGAAGATCTCCCTCTTTTCTGTTTGCAAACGTATTGCAGGCAAGTGCAGGGTTTTCTAGCAGGGGCCGAAGTAGTGGGGAAGCTCCCTAGATAAGGGATGTGAAGCTGTGCCTGATGCATGAAATAGGACTTCCACAGGCAAACAAGACAGGGGGAGGTATCCAGGGGGAGACAGGCCCAGGAAGAAAGCACAGGCCCAGGCCCAGAGTGTCCACATGGTTCTGAAGCCAGTGTGAGAACAGAGAATGGGAGAAAGGGGGTGATGGTGGTGAGTTGGGGAGTCTGAGTCCCTCCCTAGACTTCAGCAAACTGAGGCAGGATCCAAGAAACGTCTTGGAAAGCAGGATCCTGGAAGTTCTGTGTACAGGGATTTGGAAGGGGAAGGAAACTGTCAGTGGTGAGATGATTTTGGAGGACTTTCCTTTTAGATGGCCCCAAGAAAGGATGAACGAGATGATTCAATTCAATCACATTTATTGAACACTTATTCCATACAAAGCAAGAGAAAATGGTAGATGCTTGTTAGAAGCAGATATTACGGATTCTGGTTTTAAGCCATCCCTGAATTGAAGAAGTCCAAACTAAACAGAACGTTGAGGAATTATTCCACTTTAGATGCCTGCCAGTTTCCTCAAGATGTGGCCTGTGACAGATACAAACATCTTCCAGGAAAGTGTTTTCCCCTTTTCACTGCACTTTACAGACTTCAACACAAATAAGACAGGCAGCACTTCGTTTAGATAAAATTTTATAAAGGTATTAATCCACAGATTCGTATATATTTCACTGTCAATGAAAAATTCACCTCAATTTAAAAAAAAAGAAAGAAAACTTAAAACAACTCACCAGATCTCTAATGCAATCCAAGAAGTAACTTAGGTTTCTTTGCGGCTTGAGACTCTTTCCAGACTGAACTGGGTGTTCAGACTTACTTTAGGAATTGAGGAAAAAACTAAAAACTTCTGGAAGAAATCAGAATCAAGTTTCCAGGATTTATTAGGAAGTTCTGGGGCACAATTCATAGTCTAGACACATTTCTGAAATCACAGCATGTACCGTGGCCCTAGGTGTATGAGCTACTCTTATACCGTCGCTGCGTGCTGGAGTTCACCTGTATAAAAATCCCCCAGTGCCCGCTTAGACGCAACTGATCACTGTGAGTTCCCAGATTCCATCACATCTGATGTGAGAAGGAAACCCTGGTCCCCTGGGAACACTTGTTTCATCTTTCTGGTGTTTCCATTCATTCATTCAACATCTATTTATTGAGTATCAGTTCTGAAGAGTTCCAGGCTGGGTCAGACTGTGTGTGTGTGTGTGTAGAGGTGGGAGCAAACGCAGCAGGAAAACCCAGAAACGCAGTCACTGGGAGCTGACTGGGTTTGGAGGCGATACTGGAGTTTGGTCTTGAGGGTGGGCTGTGTGCCAGGCAGCTTGATCCTTGACAGGGGCCCAGATACTAAAGGGCATGGTCCATTCCGGAACCGGCAAAAGCCTGTTGGCTGTCCATTACGTGAATGTGAGATATATGCTGAGCCATGGAGTTTGGACTTGACCTTGTGGGCAACGGAAAGCCTGGGGAAGTGCCTCAGTCAGGACTAACGTGAAATAAAGGTGGGGCTCATTCCTGGTTGAGAATGATCTGCTACTTCACGCGCCCAGAGGAAGCAGTAGGCGGTTGAGCTCCAACCACCATCCTCCTCATCCTACAGCAGCTGGTCTGGAAGTGAGCCCCCGTCCGGCCAAGATGGCAGAGACATTTGCATGACTCCCTGACGCTGCCTGTGCTGTGTATGTTTGCTTCCCTCACCACGGCTGGACATCAGAGAGTGCCTCAGTCAGACTGTAAATATTGTGTCGGACACACCAATTAGATTTGTACTCAATGTTCCCTGAAGGATTGAAAATGAACTAACTGCCATGAAAATCACATTTCTCTAGATGCTTAAAAAAAAATGCATTAACTTATGGAAAAGTTGAAAAACCAGTACGATGAACACTGGTATACCCTTTACCTATATTCATATATGTGTCTGCATGTATTTTTCTTTTGCAGCATTTAAAGCTCCTTGCATAACCTAGTTGCATACACTTAACCCTAAATACCTCAGAGTGTATTTCTTGGGAACAAGGACACTGGCCCACAGTCACAATAATATCCTGATCACACCCATAGAAATGTATTAGTGAAGCAATGCTGTTACTTAATACACAGTCCACACTGGAATCTCTTTAATTGTTCCCAAAATGTCCTTCATGGTGTTTCCTTTCAGAATCCAAATGAAGATCAGCATTCCACTTGGCTGTCAAGTGCCTTTTCTCTCCTTTAATCCAGAACAGTCCCTGCCTTTGTCTTTCCTGACGTTGAAATGTCTCCTGGAGGGCCCCACAGTCCCCACTCGCCTGCTTGTTTTCTTATGATTAGATCCGGGTTAAACGGTTTCAGCAACAATATGCATTGTTTCCCGTGGCACCTCATCAGGAGCCATGTGGCCTGGTAAGCGTCACCTGCCAAGGCTGGTGACTTGGTGTATGCAGAGTGTGCAGTATCTCTTCATGGTAGGCATATTTCCCCTTTATAATTAATAGAATTAAAATCACTTTCCTCTCTATCATGTGTGGAGTGACACACTGAGACTGTCAGGATGTGCGGTTTCCTGACAACCTTCCCCCCAGTGGCCTTTGTATCCAATGATGGTCGCTACCTGAATGGAGCGCTGGTGGCAGCGAGCTGATTTGCTAACTCTCCCATCCCTTCTACACTTGGCACGTGCTATTCCTGGGTACAGAAGACCTCCCTGCCTCCGCCCTCCGGGACTGGCTGCCTAATTTGTGGGGTCCAGTGCAAAAATGAAGATGCAGAACTTCATTTTCAAGAAAGAATTTCAAGATGGTGACCGGAGAGCATGAAACCCAAAACGGGGCCCCTGGACTGCAATGGCTGCATGTCCGCGAAGCTGCCATGCTGCTCACTGGGAACAGACATACCCGTATGCACCTGTCAGTACCACTGGTCCCAGTGTCCCCACTTAGGCCAATGGGAGCCCCATCAGGCCAGCTCCTGTGTCTTTTTCACAGGTACCTGTCAGTTTTTCAGCACTTTTGTCCTTCCTGGAAAAGTAAGATGATCCGGAGGCTCACGCTGCTCCTTCCTTGTCCCAGATGTCGGGTCAGCCATTTCTCCAAGGGGCCTCTGTCCCGTGAGTCGGGGGAACTGGTATTTAGGAAGCGAGAGCTTCCTGTTTAGAAAGCCAGGTGTCACTGCACCCAGGTGTCACTGCTTCTGATCCTTTTAGGGGACAGGAGTCCAGTTTGTTTTCTTCTTGAGTCCTCCAACTCAAACCCCACATTACAGACCTCCTCTTCACCTGCCCCTATTCCACATGGGTGTCACCATCCCCCTGAGAACCCGGTTCCCGCTCATCCATCCAGACACTCACTTGCTGTTTCCTACACCCAACAGCCTCCACTCCTTATAATAAACCTACTACATCAAGTTGAACAGTTCTTTACTCCCTTTTATTTTTTTGTTCTTAGAATGCATTCCACTGATAAATTCAAAATTTACTTGATTTTTGTGTGATTTTTCTATCTGATGTACATCTAGATTCCATGTTTCTGTCTGTACTCAACATAAAGGCTTGCTGTTTTCATTTTCTTTACATTTCCGTTTTTTGAATACGTGAAACATTTCTATGGTTCAAAAATCAAAATTGCAAAAAGGAATGCTCAAAGGAATCTGCCGTCCCTTCCATCCCATTCCACTCATCCTTCCACAGGTAAACATTTTTATTAGTTTTTGGTTTATCTTTCCTGTTTCTTTTCTGAAAATACAAAATCATATATATTCATGGATCTGACACAAGAGACAGCACATTGCATGTAATCATTTGCACTTTGCTTAAAAAGCACATTTTGTAATCTCATCTAACACACTGTGGGTTTTTACCTTCCGGTTTTGGTGGGATGAGAGAATGTGTTAATAAAAATGTGCTCTTGGAACCATTTGTTAACGACAAAAAGAATTCCTTCTAACATCAGTTTGGAGGACTTCTCAACAAAATGAGGGGGCCGAACTAGTTGCTGTTGGAGATCCCTTGCCATTCTAGAAGCCGAAATTATCCTCCCAGGCAGGGCACAGTGTCAGGCAATAATAACCCTCATGTCTCGGAACTAAATCCCTATTTACTTCTGAACACCAGCAAAATTGTTTCTGTGGTGGCAAAGGTGTTCAAGGACACACTGCCGACCTGGAGCCGGAGGACGGCGTGGCTACAGGAGGGCAAGAGAAATGATTAACAGACCTGACGTGGTTCCACATTCCTGGAAACAAACAGCATATGAAAACGGATATGTATAGAAAAGCAAAGTGAAGGGGAGATGTTTATTTTGATCGAGAAATTTTTTCTTTAGGAAAAACCTTCACTTATAGGATCCTTTTAAGTAGTATGTTTCTCTAATACATTGAAAATGATTCAATCTTCTAAAACCTGAGTCATATTTTTTCCAGAAACGCCCTTGTGTAAAGCAACACGTCTATCCGTAGTACCTAAATGTGGAGCTTTTAAAAAGTAAGAAAGATTGCTGAGGGTTTTGGCAGCTGAGCAGTGTGAGAAAAGGGTGGGGGAAGGAAAAACTAACCCGAAATTGTTAAGTTTTTTTTAAGGGCCATGAGAACGAAATTTAATAGTTTTTTTCTCACTAAATCTGGAAGGTTCCATATTTTGGGCTGGTTCATAGTTACAGATGAAAAGTACTGAAATGGAGCAACCTGACTTATACTACAACGCAGGTTAAAATGCTCAATTTGAAATAAGATCACTTATCCCATCTCAATGATTTACAAAACTCGAGTGACATAATAATCGAAACAGAATTTAAAAAAGCATTCCAATCAGGTCCGTGGTTGTCCCAAGATCTTCATAAATTCAGTAATACTTAAACATGACCTGTGAGAACCATAAAAAGACATTTTGAAGTCTTTTTCTTAACACGCTGGGAAGAAACAGTAAGTGTGCACCATCGAGTGCTCTTTAGAACACGTGATTTGTTACAGTACAAACTGGGCAGCACATGAGACCTAGTGTGTACATCAAGAGTTCCCCTCTTTGTTTTCCTTTCAACGAGCAGCTACTTTTCACTTCCCAATTCTCGTGGGGGCCATAGGAAAGGGAGGATGGGGGGTGAGCGGGAAACATTCGTCTGTTGGGACCAGTGTTCTCCAGGGCGGGCTGTGGAAATCTGAGGAGACGGAGAGACAGGGATGGCAGCCAGCCTGGGGACTTACCAAGACAGGGTGCGTGATCTGCTGGGGCGCCTGCACCGTTGCTGGGGATTTCTGCAGTGCACTGTTGTGAAAAACACATGCTATCGGCCTCCACGAGGTACGATGGAAGTGCTGAAGTTCTGTGCAAATTTAATTATTAGCATGAACGGAAGGTACTGTCATGGTTTAACTCAGCCGACCTTTTAAATGGATAACCAACCTTGAGGCTTAACTGGATTTGAAAAAAAAATCAATTTTTAGCCATTGCCTAGTGTGAAAACGAAGGGCTGCATTCTCAGGCTATTGTAAACTCACTTTTGGTAAGACTATTGTTTGAGTATTTACAACTTGAAAATGACATTATCCATCTTGGTAGGCATTTTATGTGCACACGTACCTTTTAAAAACCACCACGAATACACATGTACGCATACCCAGGCACGTCACAGAAGCATCACCACTTTCCGTTCAGTGGCAGGCTTAGTCATCAGCAGCAACCTCCTCACACCAATCACACGAAAAACTGAGCTACGGATAATGACATACCACTGTCTGCAAATCTCTCTTAGCCTCGGTTGGGTCTAATCTTTGTAATAAGAAAAAGATCCTTGAGGACGCTTTTACCAAATCACATCTTGACCACTAAATCTTTTTTAAAGAACGTCATTTAATTTTATGCAAAGAAATGAACAATTAAAGTGGCATAAGCAGAAATAGTACCGGTCTGGAAATGAGAAAGATGGAAGATTCTAGGGCCAGCCCTGGGTTATACTAGCTGTGGGACTTTGGTAAGCCCTCTTGTGGGTCTCTGTTTCCCCATCTGGAAAAGGGAAAGGCTTGGGGGGTGGGGGTGGGGGGTGGAGATGCTCTCTTTACCCAACAGTTGATGAAAATGGAGGTCTATGACAGTGTCCTGAGTCAGAACACCACGTTAAAAAAAATCTGATTCCCTCAGCACTTCCTCTGAGAAAAAAGACCAAACGATGCAAACCAGAGTCCTGTTGCCTCCATTATGGCATGTATAAAATGAGAGAAAGAGTGATTACTAATGGCGGAATATGGATGATTAGCTAAAAGCAATTTTAGAATAATAGTTGACAGACAGAAAACGCTCAACCCAGTGGTCTATTCTAACTAAGCCGGGTTTCAATATACACTGTGTTGAATGGAATCTCATTGAAATGGTCCATTTTAGCCAGATTCCGGAGCTGAAGTGGAGGCCCACACAATTATCCTGAGCATTCAGGACAGTCCAGAGAGCTAATGTGGACTATCGGACAAATGATGATTTTCTTTTGCCTCAATTGACCAGATAATTGTGCATCAGACTGCCATTTGGCTCTGTGCAGTGTCCCTCTGTGTTGTACGAAGACTCGGCTGTGACCGGTGGAATGACGCCAAGGAGAGTGGGGCCGGAACAGGAGGCACACAGCTCATGGCTGATGCCCACCATCTAACTCCAGGTCCTAAATCTCAGCCACTTCCGGATGAGCTGCAGGTCTGTGCGCCCACCCAGAGCCCTCGCCAGTTCACTCTAATACTCGTGGCTTTGAAGGGGGGTGTTTTCCCTCAATTTCTAAACAAAACTAAATAAAAAACATCAGGAACCAGGTTACAGGTGGCATCTGGGTGGTCAAAGGAATCTGGAGAGAGAAAATCAGGAGTTTCTAGGGGCTAACAATTCGAGGCCCCATTTATAAGTCTGCACAGGGCTAAGGTCCAAAGTGTAGCTACCATCAGATGACCTAAGTCTGCCTACCTAAATCTCAGAGAAAAGGAAACTCATGATAATTCATCAATGAATCAGCACCACCAAAGCACTGTCCTGTCCTCCCTACACCCAACAAATGACCATCCCTCTGTGAAGACATGTCAGCCAGGTCTCTCCAGATGGTTTGCACGTTTTGACTAGAATAAGGGATCCTGGTGATCAAAATTAAGCCAGCAGGTAGAATAACGTGCTATAATTTTAAACTTCGATACAGACTCTGCTGGGCTAGGTGAGTCGTTTTGCTGTGGCCACGTAACTACGACAGACAGACCAGGAAGCATTCCAGGTTATTCAAACTACAGTTTATGATTCGAGTTCTTACAGATGTTCACTACAGTCAGCAGAGTGAATCTGTACCCAGCCTGTTCTGCTACAATCACCGGGGGCATTCAAAAGGAACCAGCCAACAGCCCATGCTTCCACACCTGCAAGCCAGGCACACCTGAGGGCGAGGCCCTCAGCTCTCTGCTCAACAGGCAACGTGTCCGACTGTACCTACAAACACTCATACCACCATTGCAAGAGTGGGCCACCGAACACTCTGGGGAAAACTCACAAGGTTATCACACAAGAAACACACACACACACACACACACACACACACACACACACACACACACACACACACAGCCTCCATGTTCACAGGTGCCACCATTATTTATGGCAGTCCCCAGCAGGATGAGTTCTTCAATGTTATCGCTGGTCTAGAATGTTGTTGTAGCCTGTGGGAAAGGTCTATCCTTTGCGAGTGGATCTGATTCTTGGACAGACCCAGTGGCTGATGGGCAGGTGGGGGAGGTAATGTCCAGTCAAACACCAAGTGCAGGCACAGTAAGGAGGCCGTTGCTCCCGTGTGGCTCCACAGGCCCTGAGGACAATGAATGGCCACAGGCACCAGTGGCATTGCAAGACTAAACACCAGCTCACCAAGGTGACTAACTGGAGACACTGCTCTTGCTCTCCTCCGTTTAATGAGCAAGTCCTCATGGTGCCTTGATAACATCTCCCATTGGGCACATACGGGTGAAAGCTAACACTTAGTTGACAAAGAACCATCCCAGCCTTCGAGGAGGAGACACAAGACACAGTCAAAACAAACTACAGTCCTGGCTTTGAGTTCAACTGGCAAACACTATCCATGAAGTTTTCAGGGTAACAGGATAGGAAACTTTCAAAGTCATTTAGACTTTGGGTCTGTGGGTAAGAATTACTTCTCAACAAGGCACACATACTACAATTTGACTTGAAGATATCCAAATGTTTCTTGGTATGTATAGAAAGAACACATTTTCATCAGAAAAATAATGGTCTGCCTTTTTGTAATTTCCCTTTTTGTATACTGGACAGTGAACAGAGTGGTCCCTTTAAAAGTGTCCCTCACATAGATGTGAGGCAAAGGCCTCAGGCACAAACAGAGTCATCAGCCCAACAATCACAGAAGGGGCCAGGTCCTCCCATAACACAGATGCATTGCAAGAAAACACGAACCCCATCGCTGAAATTAATACTAGGATTGCAGGATGTTCTTCAATCAGCATGATTGCTTTATTGTACAAAAACTTTCCAGTAACAGTAAATCAGTTTTTAAAAAGGACAAAAAAAGTCATGTTGGATAGAAGCGCGTCACTAATTGCTTTATTTAAGCACATAAGAAAAAAAGTCTTATCTGACCAATTATGTTGGAAGGGTTTTATTACCTTTAAGAAGCCATTAGCTAGGATAAAACACTGAAAGCACTTGTGTCAAAACAAATAAATAATGCTCTCTCAATTAGCAGAGAACGCGGTAAATCCGATAAATTAGAGACATACACTGCTGCACGCCCAGGGCGACGCCAGCACCCTCCCACCCCCAAATTAATAAAATAAGAGACAGTAGATTTCAGTTACAATCTGGGGAAAGATCGGGAGCTCTGGAGACCTGACAATAAACATTGACATTTGTCCTCTTGCCCGGGTCAACGGAGCCACCCCAGGACACATAAAGGGGGCAGGTGTCCAAGGGCACCCAGAAGGAGGCGTCCTCCTGGTCCTCCTCAGGGCGAATCCCAGGCAAGGGGAGACAGTGCACTGAGCACTCCTTCCCACCAGACCCCAACAGAGCCGGCTGACCGGCCTCCCCACAGACAATGGCTGTCAGCAGGTAGAGGAGCCCGGGTCCTTCAGGGGCAAAGAATGACCCTGAGGAACCCAGAAACCGTTACTCGTTTTTCCTCACTTTGCCCAGTGCTGCTGATCTTTCCCCAAGTAAAGGCTCAACAGGAAAATACAGTGTTTGGAGGAGCCCAGAACAAGTCGGCGTACAGGCTCTGGGCCACTTCTTCCTCTGGGACACGGTTACGGCAGAGGACAGCTTGGGCTTTCGCTGGCACTGCCCTGGTTTCAGTCAGAATGGGACGGTTCCCGTGCCCCACATGAGATCCTTAAAACCATTTCTAATCAGATCCATTATTTTACCCAAATGGATTGGGGGGACAAAAACCAACCCTAATCACCCTCTTCACTTAGAATAAATATCACTAGATGGTGATCCTTTCTTAAAGGGTCACTTTCCTTCAAGGATTAGTAAGACTCAATAATCCACTATTACCATTAGAGACCGTCTGGGAGGGAAGGCCCCTGACCTAAACACCCCATTGCAAGGAGCAGCTGGTCTACACTGGCTGGGACTAAAAGACACCTACAGCTACCTCCAAGACCTGTAGACACCCTGCATTTTAGGGTCAATCAAAGAGGGCTGGGTTCATATTCCCTGCCCTTCTTTCCTAATAAATAACTGTTTGTCAGGGAACACCGAGCTAATTTCCTAAATGCCAGGTACGTCTTTAGATCATTCCGTGGCCACATCAGTAATAGGATACCTGGCGTCGTAAACAACTTGGGAAGTGAGGGCTGGGCCAGGGGGTTGGGTGGTAAGCCCATGATCTATTTGGACATCTTGAATCTCTGGACTTGAGTTTAAATCCCTAGAAACAACCTCAAAGTCAATTCTAGAGAGGCATTTTATGTGACTGGTCCAAATAAAATGTAGCACATTAGAGGTAAAACAATGGAAGAGCCACCAAAAATTACACAAAGACCATCAAACCTGTAGCCGTGTCTGAAGACCAATTAAAAGATGAACAACTGCAGTTTTCAAAGTTATCATCACTTTGCACATTATTCTCCAGTTCCAGGAATATATTCAAGCACCATATTGATAGTAGGTAAGTAAACAACAAAGTCCGACGTCGGTGATCTCCGCGCTCACACAAACGAGGGACCGCCTAGCCAAAGTTTCCACAATCCGCAGGAATATGCCTGCCTACTTCCTGGGCATGTTAAGTGGCCATGGAGAGCCAATAAATCAAACCACTGGTGGAATATTTTACTGTGAAATGGAGTGATGTTTGGTTAATAATTTGAGATCCAAATGGGGTGACCCATTTAGAATGGCCTCTGTGTAAAATCACAGTTCATTAAATGGTGTCTGGTTTGAACAGGTCATTATGTAGTTAGTATCTAAGTAATGGATTGAGCAAGGATGGCTGGGGACGCGCACGGGGACACACTGGCCGATTCTGGTGACTTTCAAGACACTGCCAAGCTTCCCTTTAATGTGAGGTTTGTTCAAATCACCAACTTTTAAATTTAGGCAGTTTTGCTTAGTAACCTCTTTTGGTTTACAGTAGAAAATGCAATGCACAAATTTTAGATGAGGAATCTCCATTTACAGTTAATTTAAACTTATGAAGCTGTTTTAACCGGACCAGCTAAATGTATTAATTAACATCAATGATGGTTTCTTATTTTTCACACTTTGTTACTCTGATCATTAACAGTGATGGAAAAGCCAAATTAAGTTAATAGGGAACGGATTATAAATTCTTGAAGGACTTCTCAGTTTGTTGTCAACTGGAAAATACATAGAGAAACATGAAGGGGCATTTTTGCCTCTACTCATAAATTTTTGGTACCAAATTTCTTAAAAACCAGATGGTTTTCAAAAAATTTTTTCCAAAAATTATTTTAACATGCTGCTCAGACATCACTGCTAAAAAAAATAGCATATACACATATAATATCGAACAGCTTATGTAGTGCCTGTAAACTTACAACTCATTTTCTCTTTCTAAAAAAAAATATATTATAACTTATAACAGAACTCCATCTCTACTCGGCAGCAGTATCAAAGGTCCTTAAATTCTTGACAGTAAAGGAAAAACTGAAGCCCACTCCCGGGCTTGAGCACGAGTGTGACGAGGCGTCCACGGAAACGCTCGCTGCCCCCACGCGATGGGGCTGCGCCTGCGCAGGCTGCCCGGGTCGCGGCCCCGCCCCTCGCACCCGCGGACCCGCGTGCGGCTCACACGGAGGACGCCGCTTAGCGAGACTTCACGCCGACGAGGACAACAATGAGGACAATAATGATGACGAATAATATTAAAATCACAAGCATCTTCCGATTCTTCTTTTGATACTGCTCTGCCTACAGAAAGAGGAGGGAAAGAAGGCAGTCATTTTCCCCCGAATCCAAAATGCACTCATTTCCAGGCCTAGGCCTCCGGTCCCAACTGGGTAACTGACATCTCTGCTACCGGCCACCTCGTTACAATCCCTTCCATCAATCCAAGCGAATCCAGGCAACGCAGGTGGGAGGGCCCATGACAGCTGGGCTCCGTCTCCCCAGGACTCACTGAGCGCCGGCTGGGGATCTACCATTGGGA
The DNA here is from genome assembly GCF_036562045.2 of Rhinolophus sinicus. Taxonomy (NCBI): domain Eukaryota; kingdom Metazoa; phylum Chordata; class Mammalia; order Chiroptera; family Rhinolophidae; genus Rhinolophus; species Rhinolophus sinicus. The sequence goes on from NC_133762.1 coordinate 19,972,408, forward strand.
GGAACCTGGCCGGAGAAGTCAAGTTCTCCTTTCCAGTCCAGACACACCTGCTCTCCCCTCTCCTTCCACTGCCGGTGCCCAGCCATGCTGCCCATGAAATCCTCCCCTTTCTGGATAGTTCTTTGGATGAGCGCACACCTTCACCCAAACTACTGGCTAACGGAGTGTGTGGGGGGGGGGGGGAGAGGGGAACTGATGGCCCCAAAGAAGCTTGATTTCTACCTCCCTACATTTGGCAAAAGGAGAAGGTCCATCCTTTGACATAAAAATGGGAACACGCAGAAAGGCCCGCGAGACATAGCCCCATGCTTCTGATGACGTAGCAGGGAGGACCTTCCAAATGGTTGGCTTTGAATGAAACAATACTGTCCACTTCCCCACCCTCCCCTGCTCCCGCTTCACCTGTGCACAGCAGCCTAGAAGCCCACGCAGGGCAGTGTCCTGCGTGACACCATGCGGGTCGTGCAGAAATGCGACCAGAGAAAGGACAGAGGAGCAGAGTTGTGGCGGAGTCTCGAACCACACGGAGGGAGAGCACCGCCCGCCGTTCCGGACGGCGCTGTCTGACGGGGAGGGACCGGGAGGCAGCCTCATGGAGACACCCAATCCCGGGGGTCCCTGTTCCACAGTCCCCACCGACCCGACCGCTAGTTCTGTTTGCTAAGTGAGCCGCCCCCCGCCCCTGCGCCCCACACCAGAATCACTCAGCAGCCAGGACAGACAGGCTAACCTGTCTCAGAGTCCGGCCTGCCTCTATGAAGCAGCTCCCGAGGAGACGGCCAGCCTACTACCACCGACAGCAATGCGACTTGCCAGATAAGACGGAGCATGCTTACTTGTCCAACCAGTAACCCAGAACACCAGGGAAGCCAAAACTAAATGATATACTTTAAAACCTCTCAAAATGATTTATAAACAAGAATCTAAAACAAAATATTTAGTTCCCACTAGATCTGCACACTCCCGCAGAGAAAGCGTCTCCCTTTATCTGTGTTCTATTACAAAACGTGTTTCACTAGTTTTTAAGAAGCTTCAAAACCAATGCATAATTCAACAGCAGATCAAAACCTGGGTATCATAGGGTGAGAAACTGAAGTTAGTTTCACTCTTCTAGTACACAAGGCTTGGCGACCAACTGAATCTAAATGTTTAAAAAGCATTTTCTTTCTCCTTACGTGCTGGAGTGTCATGCCCACCCTGTATATGGCAACAAGCCCACGGAAGAGAGTGAACGGTTTCTGGGCAGACCTGAGACGTGGCCTCACTTTTTGTAAACCTGATAATACTATTACATGGGCCCTCTCTGCTATAGGAAGTGACTGGTTTCAGAAAAATGACAGAGCAGTAAATTAGTGCATTAGAAAAATGCTCAGGATACAGCTAGAAATACCACTGGGTCTGAAAGATACAAGGAAATGGAATTTATTTTATTTGTGAAGTATTATATTCCTTTAAAAGAAAATATGCACCCAATTATATATGAGAGCCACTCAGCAGCATACGTATGTTTCTCATAATTCATTACAAGATTTCTAAGATGCTTGCCATTTATTTTTAACAAATATCATGAAAAATATTCCTGAAATAGCCACCTTATTAGGAAAGAATGAGACAGCTAATAATCCTCTCGCTTCAACAAAACACTTCTCAAGGTAAGTACACAGCTACAGTGTGGTCATTAAAAGGGAAAATTAGATTTCTAGCTTCTCCAGATGATTCTCCACCAGCAATTCATCAGAAATGTGTCACAGCATGAGAAACCTGCGTCAGCAGCAGCAAGCAAACAGAACGTTCAACACGTATTTTGGGAAACGCCCATACAGTTGATTTCCTAAAACAAAAAGACTCAAAGAATGGAATATTTTCTAAAAGGAAGAAAACCCAATTCCTTTAGAATTTACTGTCACAGAAGGAAGTTCTCAGCCATTTCAAATCCAAGAGCGAGGCACACCTGGAAACACTACCTACGGCAAAATGGCAACAGCCCAGGTGGTTGGCTTTGAATGAAACAATACTGTCCGTTTCCCCACGAAGACCGTCCATGTTCCCACTACTACGTTGATAATCGACGACAAACAAGAGTGCGAAAGACAGTTATGGCGGAAGAGAACCTTTTATGCATTCTTGATATTTGACAACAGTTGCTCAAATTCTCAACTATTGAAAGACAGGCCATTACCTTGTGGAGCTGTTTCAAGCCGTCTTCAGTTTTGATACAGGACTGTTCAACATTATAGTCAATTCTATCAAGGACTGTACCCTGAGTAATAAATGAGAGTTACAGACAATCAACAACCCCAACTGGGAAAATTGAACTTCAGAAATGAGCTATGCAAACTGCAGACATCATTATGCACAGGATTATCTGTTTTCCTTAGCCATGGTGGAGAGGGGCACAGGGGAAGCTGTGGAATCCATCATCCGGCAGCATCAGACCCTCAGTGGTACAGTACTGTGTTACTTGCAATAAAGTCTCGCTCATGAGAAAGAAATACTGACAAATTGAGCTTTCTTTTTTGAGATTCAGACACTATAGGATATGCCACATTCAGACTTACTGGTGCTTTAAAGAACTATATGTTCAGTGGAAACAGGCTCTGGGCGGAGAAGGGCTAGGTTCTGTGCTCATCTGCTGCTTAAATACTTGGATTCAAGTTAAGCGGGACCTGGTTATGATTAAGCCTGGAAATTGACCATCACGTCTACAAACGTCAACACAGGTCTCCACGGGTCAGAGCAGTGACAGTAAGCTCCAATCCCCATGTGCAATTACACATTTGCCTCAAGGAAGATTTTTTTAATTGCTTAATCTCTTGGTTCAAATAGAAAAAAGGGAACACTAGGCTGTATGGAGGAACAGGGCTCTTAACAGAAACACGCTGTATTAGGAGAGATAGTAAGAACAGCCCCTGGGAGCCACGGGAGTAATTAATGTAACTAGATCTTCCACAGCCTTAACACTCCATTCTCAGTTGGTTTCAGGGGGATCAGGACCCAAATCCCTACTGGCAAGATAATAAAATATCCTAATCAGATTGTAACAGTGAATAAACAATTTAATTCTACTTGAAAGCTAGTGGTTCCAGTTGCCATTACACAATCACCTGCCAAAATTAGAAGGGAAACCTTATCTATTGCCAGAATCATTGCTGAGCGTGGGCAGAACCAACCAGTCCCCCAAAGTCAGGTGCTCCCATGAGCACCCCAGGGCAGGGAACAGGAGAACTTCTATTGACATTTATTTATCTAAAAAAATGGTTTACTGTTGTTTTATAAAGATGGACAGTAGTATGTGTATGTAATTTGTACATGCGTACACTAACGTGTAGGTGCGCAGTCACACACATACAGACATACATTAGGCTCACATTTTTTGTTTTTTTCCTGACAGGAGGGCAGGACCAAAAAAGTGTGGAGAGGGGCCAGATTTTATGGCAGGAGAACCGGCGACAAGGAAGGTAAACTCACGTACCTGTTCTACAATCATGGCTCCTAAGTCCCGAAATATTTCATTGAGGTCAGAAATAGACTGCACGATCTGGCGGATCTCCCGCTCCCTCTCCTCCACCATCAGTGTGTTCTGTTCCACCAGCACTAGCTGGTCATCTGTAAAACCCTGGCAAAACCAAAAAGCATAGCATTTGCATGTTAGCTTTTCCCCCCTCAAGAAAGCTATGGTGTACCATTTTAATTTAAAGAAAACGATGAATTCTGAGAATATTTCTATAAAGCACATAAACAACACATCAACACTTATTTTTCTCTAACAGGGGAGATCCAAATCCCCAAAACAAGTGGGATCGAAAGCACTGGGCCAAAGCCACGCAAGGCAGGCTAGCAAAACCAGTGGGCAACCCTGAGTGCCCTTCCCGAAGGTTCTGGAAGGCAGATTACAAGGTCTCCCTGTAGCCTCTGGAAAGAAAGATACAGCATAGCCCCCATGATGTGTCTTCCGCCTGCTGTCAAAACTGCTTGATGGACGTACAAGCCAGGCAGCGCTGGTCCTTATCTGCCTCGTACACACGTTACAGTCTACGGAGAGAAGGATGCAGAATGGAGCGCAAGTGTACAGCAGATGATTTGGCAGCCCCTTCACGTACCCGATCGTAAAGAGTATTATCGTCTCCATCGTCCATTAGTGGTACTGATGTATCAAAAAAATGCTGGGATCTTTCCTCTCGATTCTTCAGGCCTATCATGGATAGGAATTCACTTTACTCGGATATGTAAACCATCCTGGTTACTGTTCCACCATTAAAAAGGGGAAATCTAGATTAAAACTCAACAATCAAAATGGAGACATTCTTAGCAGCTTTAAAAAGAAGCCTATCTCCAAGAGAGGAGGGGCAGAGTAAAGGATTATAAATATGTAATAATATGCAAGCATTTTGGTTTTATTCAAAGCAAAATGACACTGTAAATATGTACGATTCACTTGATGCCAAGTGAATGACAAAATGACACAACCATCTGAGAATCTGTAAGTGAAGCAGAAATATTTAATTTAACTGCTGTTATAAAACACTTTAAAAAATCAATATTTTTCTCTAGAAGCATCTCTAATAAAAATTCCAAATGGCCCTAAATCAAATTTTACAAGTAACAAAATTAAAACACCAATGTGCCAGTTGTCCAGGGGAGGGAGAACTAGTTTTCTGGAGTATACGGGGGATGTTACTGATCACAATGACAAGAAAGAAAGCGTTTGTAGGGTAATTGAGATGAGGACGTAGCTGAAACCTGACTGCACTGTTGGGGAAGACAAGGTGGGCTGAGGAAAGCAGGAGTGTGAGCCAGGAGAGGACGACCTTCCCCCCAGAAAGGTTTCTAGGCACTCGCAAATACTTTGGTTGTTATGCAAACATGGAGCTTTAGTGGGATTAGGGCTGTAACATCTAGGAAGCCACAGGTTTTTATTGTGCTAGACTGAGTTTCAAGTTCTTGAAGCTTGACACAGAATAAGTTTTGTTTTCCTAGATGAGAACTATTTGATACCTGTCCTCAGCCTCCATCAGGCGTGGTTTCACTGGTGTGGGTTGGACAGGGAGGGGGCTCAGGACCTAACAATGAAAGGTGCAGGACCCAACGCAGAGCAGAGCGAGTAGCCAGAAAGAGGAAGCGCAAAGAGGCGTCCCGGTGAGCGGGGCGCAGGCACTCACGTCTGAGGTAGGCAGATTGCGCGCACCGGAAGCTGACCGACAGCTCCTGCACAGCCTGGGCCAGGGCGGCCCCCACGTTGCGGAGCAGCCGCTCCTCCGGCTCTGAGCATGCCCGGCGGGCCCGGCTGGGCAGCGCCTGCACTGCACGCTGGCACCTGTGGAAGAGCTGACAACAAGTCCGGGGCTCACTGAAGGTCGCCACCAAGGGGCCCTGAAGTGCCAATGCCTCCCCCCTTGCGAGTCCCAGGGAGACGAAACACGCTCTGTTGACACCGGCTGGCAGACAGGGTGACAGAGCACAGCGTGCTGTGTGCCGGGCACCCGTTATCATGTGTCGCTCTTCACGCAGTCTTCTCACTTCATCCCCACCACCCTTCTGTGCAGCAGCTGCTGGTAATATTATTCCCATTTTACAGACAAGAACACTGGAGTCAGAGGGCCGAAAGGAGAATGGTACCCTCCTGACACTGCTAAGAGCCCAGATGCTAACATCCCTACACCCCAGGGCATTTTCCACAGCCCACACTCCTCTCATCATTAGCACCCAGGAGGTTTAAACAAAAAATGCAAACACTAAAATTTAAACACTAGTCATAGTACTTAAAAATTACTCAAACTTAACATTTTATAAGAAACTTCTCTAGGATACTAATGTACTCCATCTGGGGAAATAGCTTGCAATCTTTTTCAATCATGAGGACCATCTTTAACATAAAAAATGCGTCAACACTAGTATACAGTACAAGTTCTACATTTGAAAGTCAAATGATTGAGCTTCGGAATGCTCTGAGTCTCATTTTTAAAATCAATCCACAGTACTATCTACCAACAACCAAAAAACAGTCCCCACTCCTCCAAGACGTGGGGTACACATGCTGACACCCGGAGGAGGTCGGGGCCTCTTGCAGTCCTGTTGGGAACCGGAGGTTGGGCAGTGACGCGCCAGGGTTAGAGTTGTACCACGTTATGGCTTCGGAGCCAGGCCTGCGAAGCCTGGGGGATGCTGGGCCCCCGCTCACCTGGGTGATCTCCTGCGTGGTTATTTCAATGGCGTGCTCCTGGTCACTGCTGTCATCCAGGGTGGGTCTGTTCAAATGCCGGTCATGAAGACTGGCTAATTCCTTCATCTTCTGCTTAATCCGGCCAACATCGTACTGGATCTAAACCAACGAAATCACCAGAACTCCATTGACACCGGCCAGGTACCGGCCTGCTGCTGAGACAACCAGCCACACTCAGGGGACAGAATTCAGTTTTCAGCCAACTTGTAGGCTGGCGGATGAGTGAGCCACTTTTAATTCAAACACCATCCCTCCTGTTACATCGTTCTTCCGTGTCTTTCTAGAGTTCAGGTACTTAGCACCAGGCAGGAGCACCACCCCGCTTCCTGTGTGCAAACGGAATACACGCAAAGCTCGAGTTTCCCCAGGGACGTGCATCCAAGGGGGGTCCCATCAGTACTTAGGGCAAATAGCTTAAGATATGGTAATGTTATAAGGACTTATACAAATAAGAGAGTGTGAAACTAACATTCAACTTACTTCATCCACTCCGTCCACCCATTTGGGAGGTGCCAGTTTGGTCACGCCAATTGCTGCCTCTGGGTCTAAGCTAATGCCTGACACCAGAGCCATACGATCATCAGCGAGCTACAGGGAGATAAAGGAACAGCTCAGAAATTATTCAAGTTCACGTTTGGGAAGCACACACTTATCCCCCGTAAGTGTCGCTCCCTAAGAAAACACAGACATGGAGGAGTAAATGTACCTGCCCACACCATAAACGTGCTTTTCATTACTGGGAAGATTTGGAACTGTTTCCCTGTGTTTTCATGCACCACTTCTTAACTTCCTTGGACATGCTTGTGAACACGAACTTGACTTGGTCTGGCTATCGAAATGTAATGAAGAAGGTAACCAAAGATCCTTAAAGGGCCCCCTTACTCAGTACTGGTATCATGACAGAATGGAATGAACCTCCACAGTTACCATGATCAGACGCAAGTGAAAAAACAATACCAGGCTATAAATGAAACATACACATACATTTAGCTTATTTTGGAAATAGGGCTGATCCAGTTAACTCAGTCACAAGCTCATTAACCATGTGTTAAAATGTGTGAAAGAATTGCTTAAATGGTTAGCAAATTATCCACCATTTGGCAAAAGCAATTCTCAAATCTCAATGCAATCTTACACTGTCATTTCCTTTCTTCAGTCAAATGTCCACAGGCAACGTTTTCACTTCCTTTGAAATGGTATCTATAGTTCTTGTTTACCTATAACATGCTGCCTTAGATGGGAGGGAAATCAGGGCTTTGGGGCTTGGGTAAGCGGTTCTCTTGCCCAGAGGCAGTGAGGGGGTTGAAAGGATCTTGACGGGCCCTCTGGAGCTCAGAATTTATAATTCCAGTTTCAAAAGAGCCAAACAATGATCAAAAAAATAATGGAAAACAGCATATGAAAGTCCTTTATAGGTAATACTTTGTAAATTTTCTACATCACACCGCAAAATGGGGTGAGGAACTTATACTGCCCTTTTCCCACTTCTCTGCATTTATCTAAATTTACTTTCTCATTCATTCAGCAAATGCTTGCTTTTCTAATAAAGGAACCAACAAAAATTTAAAATCCACAGATGAGGGGGGAAAAATATCACATAAGAAATCTAGATTAAAAGCATTCAAATAATAAACCCTAAATTCTGAAGAGGGAGTTTATAGCAAAATTCCTGAAAGCAACTGGGTGTCTTAAAATTCCTGAAAGCAACTGGGTATCTTGCGTCTGCTCCCTCCTGCACCCCCATTTCTTGGGGCATTCTGTGGATTCGTGGAGTGTGTCTTGCGCAGTGACCTCACTGAAGGGGGCAGAACCCCACCCCTGTTCCCGAAGTCTGTGATAAGGTCGAGAAGCGTCCAGCTGCACGTGGAGCCGCAGACCAGTGTCATTTCAGGTCTTAAACAAAACAGTGTGCCTCAACCAGCGCCACCTTGTTTGTTTTTAAGAGTTAACTAGTAGGACTTTTACCTTCTTTTTATGCTTTTAATCCTCACAAAAACTAGGTGAGCTAGGAACTATTAGTCCAATCTACAAATGAGGAAATTGGAAGTTAAGTACCTTGCCCAAGGTCACAAAGCTATTAGTGACAGATTAAAACCTGGGTGGGCTGACTCCAGAAGCCCCATCCACTCCACAAGCTGCCAATCACTTTGGCAGGCCCATGAAACATACTTGCAATTGGCTAAGAAAACAAATCAGGACAAGAAGCCCTCCGATTAAAACTACAGCACAAAACACGGTCCTCCGATCCATACGTATCCATCCCTCACCACGTAAGTGTCAAGAAGCAGCCTTTCTCGCTGACCATCTGTAGATACAGGGACAAGGCACACGCCTGTCCACACACAGCGACAGGCAGAGCTGTTTACTCCTCAAATGTCCTGCTCCAGTCACCCCGAGGCACACTGACCCAAGCACCAGGAACACACCCCACGCCCACCTCCCAGCATCCAGCAGCTACACAGCTGAGGCGGGACAGTCGCGGCCTCACAGGAGCAAAACTTGAACTTAAACCTCTACTGTTTATACGAAGTAAAACCTAACATACCTCTTTCCATGGGTCACAGTGTTTCCACCATGCCAGTTTATTATCTAACCCACTATATTTTATTATCACACCATATTTCAATAGAGTAATACTGTTTTGTCTGTAGTTTTTCAACTCATGATCTTATTTTGTACTGTTTTTACTGTTTACGAATATACATTAAACTGAAAAAGATGTATAGAGATGGTATTCATCTAAGCTCATCCGTAAAGTAATTAGTATCTTCATCTGAAACAAATGAGACATTTTAAATCACATATGAAGTCAGTTGAAGTGGATTCAACTTTTAAGCAATACTTGACTTTACACAACAGATGTGTCCCTCACCCTCAAAATGCACATGAATCAAAACTGGGGAGAACACTATTAAGTGTCCTACTCCTACATGAAGGGGAGAGATGCTAACCCATCTAGCTGGCTTTTGACACTGTATCAGGATTTTTCCAGTAAGACAGAACAGCTGATTCTTTGGGACCGCAAACTTTAAATAGGGAATAATGTCTCCTCATTCTGATATAGTCTATAGCAGTAGCTCATCGTGATAAAGAAAAGCAGCTCTACTCAGAAGAAACGTGTCATTTATTGTATTGGTGTGGATTTGTAATGTATCACAGTATGTACTTTTTTTTTTTTTAAAGACTATGTTTTGGGAAAGGAAAACACAATTGAAGAGAAATGTCAATTATTTTCAATGGGAATAAATATGAACATAAAAAAACATTTTAAGAGCAAAATAATCACCCTTTCAATTTCAGAAATAAATCTCACTTAACATTTAAAAAAATTTTTTTTAAGATCCAGGATATATCAGTTTTCAAGTTGCCATCCTACTCAATAGAGACCTTAAAAAACTGCCAGATTTTTAATTCTTGACTTATCCTTGCTGAATTTCAATTCAGTCCCCCCTCCAAATATATGAAATTGTTCGTTCAGGCTTTTCTTAAATGAACTTGTACTTCTAAAGTAAAAAATCTTTCCATGTTTGTTAAATAACATTTTTTTTTAAAATAAAAACTTAGAAGAATTAAGAATTTTTATCTCTTTCATTAGTAGTTCTGTCCTCCAAGAACTACGGGGGTGCACTGCCCAAACCCAGAGCCGTCTAACTCCTCAATGAGGGGAAATTCCAACAAATGCTCAAAACAGCACACCCAAAAGGCTTCTTGCTAGTTTCACTTAAGTTCTCTTTCCCCTTGATCCACTTCAGACGTTGACATTTGTGCTTCTGAAAAGGACCCCAGTATGGACAAGTTCTTGATCTATGGAAGACGAAGACACACAGACAGACACACTCACACTCACTCACTTATAAATCTTGCTGTTCCAAATATACAGCCTTTCTACTTACAAAACCCTGTTTTTATGAGAAGGCTGATTTAGTGAACTGTAAGATTGAAGAAATGGCAAGCTTATGTAGAGATTAGAAAAAAAAATAAATGAAGGCCAGCCATAATGCGTCACTAATAAGAAACAACACTGAAAATTCTGGATGATCTGCGGCAATGAACATTTTAAAAGTCCAGAAGGGACGTTGAAAATTACAGCTTGGCAGCTCTTGCTTGCACGTGAGACGATCGAGCAGCATGCATGATGAAGTCAGACCCCAGGCAAACTCACTGGGCTCAGAAGGCTCGAGGACTTCGCTAATAGACAATTAGGCTTAAGAAAGCTCAGTTCTCTGAGGGAGTGAATAAGCACATGGGTGAAAGAGAATCAGGGATGTCAGCACTACAGCTTTTAAAATCTGTGACAGCTTTAAAAGTGTTTACTTTTTGTGATTATAAAACAATGCTCGAAACAGACGTTTTAAATGTGCAGCAAATATAGAAATAAAAAAGTCTGAGAATCGCACCACCCAGATATAAATGTTGCTAGTGTAATGGATTTTCGTTTTCTCTCAACTATTATATACACCCTTAAATCTGTCAGTGCTGTCCTTCCACTGACTTGATCTTTTTAGTTCCAACAACAAACCTACAGACAGGATCGGATGGCTCCCTGCTTTACAAACACAGATACTGAGGCCCCGCGGGGTTCAGAGCCTTTCCAAAGCTGCCCTCAGCAGGGTGCCCAGTGCGCCCGCCATGTCCCCACTAGTTCACCCTGCCCTCCTCAGGCTATGTGGTTTGGGAGCTTGCCATTTACTTCTTGTAATTTTTTAATACTTCCCATTTTGAGTTTTCAAAAACCACCAATCTGGGAAACAACTGTCCCAGGAGGGGACTAGGTTAGCGCAGAGAGCAAGGAGGGCTGGACACGTCCGTCCGAGGACACTGAAGGGTGGGTGAACCTCCTCCTTGGAGGCCCTACTCAGCATTTCCGGAGGAGAATGCAGACTGGTATCCCCAGGATACAGATTTTCCAGTTGGCTTGAGTAGGAGAATGACAAACGAATGTGGACAGACTGCAGGAAGCCACCGGATGGCTTCACTCCAGGAGGCCCAAGTGGTGCCCTCAGGAAAGTCTGCTCAGGCCTCACCTACAGGGCGGGTGGCTTCCATCTAACCCACGCAGGGAGCTGGGCTTCACGTTTACGATTCCCAGACGACATGGATTCGAAGTCCTGCTGCAGCCTTGGCAAAGCCAGGCTTCGGACACCATTCCAAACACCTTCCCAGCTCCTAGCGCAGCACCCGGCACTTAGCAGTAATAACTGTACAATTCTAATTAGCTGCATGAGTCAACAATAAATGGATGCAATGAATGAATGAATGAATGAAATAAAATATGTCATGTAGGACCTGAGAGCTAATTCATAAGAGACAGAATGGTTTGGAATAAAGGACAAGACAGGGCAAGTGGACTCCTCAAGGGGATGAGGTGGCCGTGGTACCCAGAGTGGAAAGACGGGACTGAGTGCAGAGAATTCTAACGGCATGTGAAGCGCGTGTGATGGAGAAAGTGGCTCTCCATTCAGCGTCTCTGATTAGCAGAATGTGGAGACCCCGTTTAAACAGCCGGAAGCTACGTAAGAAGAAGAAAAGCAAAAGGATCTGCGAGCCCCTCCAGTGGGGGCCAGTTTATGGAACCTGCCTACAGAGGACACGGGAAGGACTGGGCACCAGTGGAGATGGCAGATCCCCCCAGGAAATATGACCACTGATGTGCCCCTCGAGTGGAAAGTATTCAAATGGCTCTTCAACCTAGGGGGGTCCTACTGTTTGCTATTTCCCATCATACACTTCCCTCGGGGGGGCCACAAGGCCCCTATTTGCAAAGTGTTCAATAAGGGGGCATCAATTCCAAAGGGCCTGCTCGCGAAGCCCCCAAGCCTTAACGCTTTTAGAGTCTGCTAAGCAATGCCAGCCACGTCCACTGTTCCCCAGAGATGCTTCTCTTCGTAGTGTGTGAGTTGAAGTGACTTCTCATCTCTCCAGGGCCCAGGGCCCAGGGCCCAGTGCCCAGGCTGGGTGGCAGCGGGCAGGTTTCTCAGCCAGCATGGCCATGGCACCGGGCTCAATGAGCTACTAGCCAAGGGTTTGCTTTTAAATACTAATGCATTTTTAATGACAAAAGTAATCCATGCACATGATTTAAAAATATATATCCAACCTAAGAAAGAAGGTTGCAATACCAAGGAAGTAGTTCTCTTCCAACCCAGACACTTCCTGGAAGGTATACACTGTTAACAGTTTCTTGTGTCTCTTCTCAGAAATTTTCTAAGTATACACAAGCATGAGTGAATTTTCTAAAAAAAAAATAAGGGGGGTGGGGCGGGAGTCACACTGTCCACGCTATTCTGCTCAGGTCCTCCCCACTGGGCGCTGTGTCCAGGGGCTCACCGTCCCCGCCCCACGCGGGCTGCACACCAACAGGTACGGAGCATTAGAGATGCAAGGGAATTCATGGAACCAGCCGCACGGAGGAGCATTCCGGTTGCTCCCTGTGCGCTGTTGTTATCCACTCCGTAAGGTTTTAGAACTTACAGGTAGATCTTAATCTATGAGTTTTGATGACAGTCACCTAATCCCACTCGCTACTCATATTTCTAAATTGAAACAAACAAAAACAAACAACGCCTCCCCTCCCCATTAGTCTCTGTAAAAGGTCTACCATCAGGAAAAATATTTTCACCCCTTCACTGCTGACACAGGTAACAGAAACACAAAATTAACAATCACGGTTGAATCTCCTTTTTTCTTCAGCCTTTACTGGAGCTACCAGAATCAAGGGCCATGAATGCGGACTCTCTCCATCTTCTGGGCGAATTGCTAATGAGTCATGAAAGCATGCTGCTAGCAAGTGGGCAGATGTGGGGCCCTGCACTGATTGACTCAGCACAAACTCAGGGCCACCTGCTCCCTCCTAAGCAGTGACCGTGAAGACCCCTCACAGCTCGGTGGCCTTCTGTCCTCCTCCTCAGAGCTTTTGCCAGACAGCGTGTCGTTCACGTGCCACCTGAGCAACCTCACCACCACCCACCTCTCAGAAACCAAGGCAGGCAGACACGCAGACACACACACACACACACACACACACACACACTCTGAAAAACAATCTGGCTTAAATTTTAAGTTCAAGAAAATGTTCAACCTCTACTGCTTCTGAAGTTGAGACCCTTTCCCAAGAGTAGTAGATAATGTTCCTAAACCCTTCCCTAAACCAACAATTCACCTGGTGTGGAAATACATTCAATAAATCCGAAGTGTGAAATCGTTAAACACAGCAGTTATAAGTCATCAAAACAAAAGCTAAAATATGTGTGAGCTCTTGTTAGAATTTTATACATGACCAAAGACTTCAAAAAAACAGGCATAATTTTATGAACATACAAAAATATGCAAAACACAATACCTCATCCAGCTCCTGAAGAGATATGTGGTTCCCGTGAGTCCCATCCAGTTAGGGATAGCAAAAAAGAAGCAGGATGGGGACAGACAGATAAGGTACGGTCAGTTGAGAAAACACTGAGATTTTAAATAATGCTAAAGTTGACTAAAAATAACGATCTACTCACTCACTAAGGCATTTAAAAAATCTCCCCCTTATGATTCTTCCTTTTCTTAAAAACAGCTACATCAACATGTTTTTTTGTTTTCATTTACTGCGATTGCTTTAGCAACAATAGGAAAACAAACAATAGTTGCAAAAATCAAAACACAATAGAAACAAATAAAACACACTTGCTTTAGTTTCACTAAAAAGCAATACCAATCTGTTTCATAAATATCAAATATCACATACAATAGTGTAAATTTCCTTTAGGAAGATAAACCAGAGCAAAGCTAAAATGTAATTTTACCCTGCCACATAAATGTATGTTTGAACATGTACAGCAGTCCTGCAAATGCAGCAAAACTAGCACATGGACAAGCCACACAAATTCTCTATGGCTGTATTCGGGTAACATTTGAGTGATCACATGTGGAAAGTCTACAGATTCAACCCCGCGCTGACGGGCTTTCTCCGTGGTAATAAGCAAGCCGGAAACCACTCTTCCCCGGAGACAGAGACACAGGTGGCAAAAGAAAAACTCTTCCCATTGCGAGGCACATGTTACTATTAGTCTAGAAAGCACATAGTTATTTCTATTTCTATTATAAAAGCAAGTAAACAAAACAAAACAAACAGATAAGGAGAGATTTTTTTTTTTTTTTTTAAGGAAGGAAGAAGCCCCGGCAGCCAGAGGATTAAGTTTCAATTTAAAACTAAAGGTTCCTTTTTAGATCAACGTGGAACTCTTATCTTCTGAACAGACATTTACTAATGACAGACAATCTAAACAACTAAGTCTTTTTCTTTTTTAACAGTATTGATCACTGAAGTAGCTAGTGGTGAACTTCAATAATCAACTGTGTTGATCTTTTTTATACTTAACAGTAAATTTAGAAAATTAAAAATATAACTTTCTTATTTAAAAATTAATAGTGCAAATAAAACTGGTCTATAAGGGCTAAAACATTATTATACAATGACAGCAATAAAAATGGCATCAAACACGCATTCCTCCGTGCACAGATTCAATTAGCTGACATTATAGAAAGCTGCCAGGCCTTTCACTCCTTCTGCCGTTTGCTGAGGGCAAAAGAGAACTATATTCTATACACACCCTGCCGTAGCTGTAGTGCGAGGAGATATTAATAGAGAAGATATTGTCAAATGGAAATCTGATTTAATTACCGTTTACTCTAAAATGTTTTCATTTTTTTAAAAGCTCAACAACACTTTCAGCAAGAAAGCATGAAGTGTTGTGATTAATAAAACACGACCCAGGCAAAGCCCTAACTCCGGTGTCTCAACGTGCACAGGGCCGCTCAGCAGCGCCCTGGCACCAAGCCTTGAAGACGGTTTACTGCAAACCACAGCTGGCGTCTGTGCTCCACACCAGCCTGTCCTCTGGGGTATTAACCAAGCCCTCACCCCAATCTCTGGGTGTCTACAATTACTAGCTGATAAGAGGTGAAATCAGAACCATAGGCTAGATCTGACTCTGTTTTTACAAATAAGAACAGCAAGCTTCAGAATGCATAAATCCACTTCCCCAAAGTCACAGAGCCTGTTAATGGCGGAGTTGGGGACAGAGCCAGGTGTTCAGGCCTCTTTCCACCCCACCTTCCAGCCTCTGGAACTTTATTAACAATTCAGGGAGTGACTGGAGATAGGCAGCTACCACCACCCCACCTCAGGATTTAAATTCAGGTCATCTTTTGGAAGAACTCTCCCCCTCCAATTTTGCTACCTAAAAACAGAAGGCTTTCAAAATTCCCCCTGCTACCAAATTCCAGAAAATTTTGTTAAGACCTAAATTCAAACATTTAGAATTACCATCAGGAAAATCGAAAATACAGCCAAATGAAAACACGTTACTACACATCACCACCTTCTAAATCTTCACCATGTCTAAATCTAGGTTTCTGACCTGCCAATGGCATATAGTCAAGCAAATACTGAAAACTCCAAGTGGCATGTGGAATTTATAGTCTAAAGAACTTTCTACATAAAACTGAAAAATAAGTGGAAACCCATCTGTGTTTACTCAGGAAGTCTGGAAAAGTTGAGTAAAATGAGTTGGAAATACAGGTCTATGCTATAGTGATATTTACTTTATTTCCGTTACTGCCAAAATAAAAGTTTGCTTCACTTTTATCCAACAAAGTACCCTTATTCTCAAGTAAGCCTCACTGCACAAATGGAATCTTTAGAAGCAGAAAAACAAATAGATCTAAAGAGAAATATACAATGATTTCATACTTGGATACTAAAGGCAGAGAACTAATTTTCCAACAGACTCTGCCTGGACTAAAACTTAGAATCTTCAAAATGCAAGTTAAAATGATCTGTGTATGGTTGTAAAGTGAGATAAAGGATGATGCTATCCTATTTTAAGATAAAAAAATTTTTAAACAATGGGCCCTTGCATTATTTTCCAGGACCTGCAGCAAAAGCCCTGGAAAAGCAGCCAGACCCCGTGGCTCACTACAGCAGCAAGGGCTCTGGCTGGTTTGCCTCAGTTCCCATCCCAGCTCTCCAACCTGCGAGGTGGGTGACACCCGGCGAGTTTCCGAACTCCCTGAAAGCTCGGTTTCCTTATCTGGATCATGGGAAGAACCACCACCTATCTGACAGAGCTCTGGGAGGGCTGCATGAGGCTGCACATGGAAAGGGCTGAGCCCAGGGCTAGGCACACAGTAAACACTCAAGAAATCAGCTAACACTATAGCCAAGACTGAAGAAGGGCCTTGGATTCTTACAACTATAGTTAATCCTGTTTCTTTTTTTCCGCCTTAAGCATACCATGTTTAATTAAAACTAATGTGCTAGTTTCAAACTAATCTAAGACCAATTAACTCTAGCTTCCATTTATAGATTATGCATTATTTGAAAGCAGAGAATAGATTAGGCAGTAAACACTACCAAAGTGCCTGCAATCCCTCTGTTATATCATTCCAGATCAAAGGAAACCACACGGCACCTCATCAGATCCCAGCAGCAACTCAGCAGCAACTTTTCATTCATTCAAGGCTTGACACATTTGTTTGGAATGCTTATTTAACTTGGTAAATTCATTTCAGCTTCTTTAAGCCAAGTTGCCTAAACTGCTTGAATGGGGTGCTGCCTTAAACCTGCACTTGGCTGAGAGAAGGTCAAAATTACTTCTGCACAGTACTGGAGCTGCTTCTAAGGGTTTTTGCTGTTGCTGACTACCATTTGCCTTTTTAAATTTAAAGATATGGCCATGTGCCTTGGTTAGGAGAAACAATGTATTGACACAGAATTTAGAAAGTACTGTTGAACCCACAAGGCTCCTCAATTTACAAAACAGGCAGAAGATGTCCAAAGAGATTAAAAAGCTCGCCTAAAGACATTCAGAGTCAGTCACCAGAGTGAGACTTAGGTCTAAATTCCCAGACTTGAGTCCAACGCTCTTTCCTTTATTTCATGCGACCCTGAGGCATAAGCACCGATGGTGCATGCAAAACTGAGGCCAAAACAGAATGAATGAGGAATGCCAACACCTGCACTTTGCGGGCTGATAGTCTAAAAGTCAAACCCCAGGGTTTTTAACAATTAGTTTCACTAATATCAACAAAACCAAGAATACAATTAAGTAGAATTTGTTCAGTTCTGGGTGCTAAACTTTTAAAAGGGCACAGAAAAACTAGACTTCATTCATTGGCAAAAAACCACCCCGACGTCTGAGCCTGGAAGGCTGAGCTAGAGAAAGCAGGGAGGAACGCGAAGGCTGCAGGGCTATTATGCAGAAGAAAGCAGAGGGCTTCCAGTGTCAGAGACCCTCAGGGCCGGAACCAGAGCTAGAGCCGCAGGATGCAAGAGACAGACGTGGTTGGGGTTAACACAGGCAGGCTGTTTTGGTTGTACAAGAGGCGGCGTGACGGGCTCGCTGCTGGAATTTCCTATCGCAGGCATAGGTTTATCAGTCAGGATGTTGGGTCAAAGGACCTTTAGGTCCCTTCTGGCCCTTAGGACTTTTTGTTTGTTTTGTCACTAAACATCCTCCTTAAATTCCTGTTTAGCTTTGACATATTTGTGTGAATGCTGCATAAAACTGTTTTGGTATGCACGTATAGGTAACCTACAATAACCCCACCAACAAACTTCTAGCTGTTTCCTCAAACTTGTGTAAAAAAATGCATGTTTAAATTTTTTGAACAATAGGGCTTTAGGTGTGCTTAAAGCCCTATCTATCGTTCAAAAAAATAAGACACACACACACACACACACACACACACCACTTTACAACCAATTTCCACAGCTTCTTCCTTAAATAAGGACGTGAAAATTCAGGTTGAAAGCTAAAAAACAAAAACAAAAAATAACCATTATTTTAAATATCATTTATTTTCAGTGGTGTGTGAGATAACAAAAACGCAAACTAAAATAAACTTCTACAGCTTTTTCCTCTAACTAGAAACTAGAAATTTCCGGTTATAATTTTTTAAATTACTACAGGTAAGTTAAACTTTAATTACTTCCTTTTTATTACCTGAGTCTTAGACAAATATTTGCCAATTGTCTCCTTTTAATTTTTTTTTACTCATGTTTTTAACAGGACAGGTTTATGTTTTAAGTTTTTATTTATACTTTTTCAAAAAAGTATACAGAAAAGTATGTAAAATGGTATAAAATCCTCCCATATTCATCACTACACTTAACAAGTAGTAACACTTGGCCTTATTTGTTTCCTTTATTGGGGAGGTTAAGAATATGAAGTGATATTTTGACATTTCACTACTAAACATTTCAGTAGACCTCTCTAACAAAATTAACTAATTAATTAGTTTAACTAATGATTTCTTAATATCACCTAAGACCCAGCCCATATTCAAATTTGACAGCTGTAGTTTTGTTTGACTTGCTAAATGGTTTTGAAATTTACAAAGTCAGAAATGAGGTTTTAAAATTTTTATGAGCTAGATATGCAGTAAAAAACACAGCACGAGTTATTCAATGAAGTTTTGAAAAATTGTGTTGGACAAGGGTTTTCCCCCAAAATGGGTGTAATACTTTTTCAACTTCCAGAAAAGTTGTAAAAAACGGTACCCTCTACTTAGTCCCATTAACATTATGCCATGGTTGACTATGTGTGCATGTGTGTGTAGAAATCGTTTCTGTAGAGTCAAATGCAAGCAAACTGAAGATATCATAATAGTTCGCCCCTAAACACTTCAGAAATTTGTGACATGCCATGTATTTTTTAATGCACACAATTAAAATATATGTATTTTCTTTTTTAATTCTAACTTAGGCAAACCACTTTTCTTTAATTGTAAATCTATTTTTTAGATAGAATGAATTGACTATAAAATATTTTAAACACTCTGATTGTTTATGATCCACGAAAGATATTAAAAAGTCAGACTAGCATAAGTATATAACATTTTAAATGGCATAATATACAGAAAATATTTTTAATGTTGACTTAGACATGTAGCTTTAGTTTGATTTAGAAATTTATTTTCAAGAAATTGTCTGAGTTACCTACATATATCTGTACATTTTCTAACATATCTATTTTTCCAAACTGTGTACTTTAGCTATTAGTTTTTAGTTATTTGACTTAGCTGATACATTTTTTTAATTGCCTACTTAGAAAACCATTTTTAAAATCGGTTTGAGTTAGAGATGCACTTTTTAAAAGCTGCCCATCTAGGACACCAGGTTTTTAAACCGTCTGACCTACTGATTAATAATAAAAAAAGTCTCATGTTACCCAACATTTCAGGGTGTTTTGAATCTTATAAAAATGTAAAAGCAAACAAATCAATTAAAACTGATACCTCAGAAACATTGACATGAGTTTTAGTTGTTTTTTCCCCCCATGAGGTAGCATAAAATCAATCCATTTAAGGAACATGCGATTTTTACATCTTTGTTAACAAATCTCAAGTTCCAGTGTGGGATTTTATTCATTCAATTTCAACTCTCTAGTTCTTGGCTTATTTCAGAATATGCTTTTCAAAATTAGCCTGGAATCAGTTCACTCCCATTTTATAATTATTTCAGTATAATACCATTTATTTCAGTTTACAAAGGCAAAAATCCTTCAAATTCTTAATAAAAACCTAAACACACTCCATCCCTGTTTTCTATGATTCTTTTTATCTGAGTATACGTGATTTTATTCCTAAAACTGCTCACACGGCTTAGAATAGCTTTTCTATAGGAGCAATATGGCCAAAGAGTTTCCACTTGTGATTTACAAAAAAGAAAAACCTGTCTGGGTAGACATTCTGTCAATAATGAAGACACATAGCATAATTTTACTGAAGCATTTAGATAAAGTCGTAAAGAACAAAAACTCAAAGACAATACAGTTCCCAAGAGGTGAAGTAAGTGTGAGAGTCCCAAAACTGTATATTTCCAGTATAATCCCCAAGAATCTGATTTGGGATGACTTTGTTCCCTCCTCCTTCAATGCTGCTTCTACTCAAACCTGGCCTATCTATAGCTGGAGCCCGCATTACAAACTAGTTTCATAACTTCACTTTTCCATTTAAGATATGACAAGGCTAATAATCATCATTGTTTTGTATAGATCACCCAGACCGCCCACGCCCTTTATTTAACACAGAAAACTGAGGCGCAGAAAGGGAAAGTAGCCCTCATCAACACACACAAAAACATCAGTCATCTTTCCAAGCCCTCCCTATAAAAGATTCTACCGCTGAACTAAAGAAAGGTTCAGGTTAATTAAATAAAAAATATGGGCTATTTAGGGGTTCATTTTCACAAACACACTATGTTGTTGTTGTTTTTTTTTTAAAGTTCGAATGGAGGGAAAAGCTTAATTTCCTGTCTGGGAAATGGAAAACGAAGAACCTAGCACCTTACAGTCTCACAAACATAAGCCCCCAGGAAAAACAGTGAAGCAATTATTCATAGGGAACACGGCCACACAGTGGGCTGCGAGGCCATTAAAAGAAAACCGGAGGGGGAAAAAAAAACAACCCCCAACAACTCCTTCCTCGTTTGGGGGAGGGTGTTCTTCATTTGCAAGGATTAGGCTCTGCGATTCCGCAACCCGGCCCTTAGAACCAAAGTGAGGCCCAGTATGGGGGCGGGGGGAGGGGGTTTAAAACAAAACGAAACAAAAAGGCTGCAGAAAGCCTCCGCGCTTCCAAATCTTAGTGTTAAAACATATGTAAATTGGAGGCGGATTGTCGTGCAGTGACGACGGGGGGGGGGGGGAATTGGGAGGGTTGCGGAAGTGAGGAGAGAGAGCGAGGCAGAGAGGGAGCAAGGGCCTAACACTGGCTTTCCCCATCCAGGGTTATAGGTGCTCCAGGGCCGCAGCCAAGAGACCCTGCGTTTCCGTATTATTCTTATCCTCTTTTTTTAAACAGAGAGACAGACAGAGACAGACAGACAGGCAGAGCCGCAGTGCACACGGTGCGTGTGTCGGAGAGGCCGCCGGGAGACTCACCGCAGCAATGCTACGTGAATGCAGAGGGCTGGAGGTGGTGTGACTACTCACTTGCTCGGCTAACAGCTGCCGGTTTTGGATGGAATTATTCCGCAACAACAAGAAAGCGTCGGTTAAACGCCTGGTGGCCATGGCTCACCCTTTGTGACCCCCCTCTCAGGGGCCCCCCGCCCACTTATATTCCTGATTTGTTCACTTTCTGTCTCTTGGCCTGGCCTGGTCGGCCCACCCTTCACAGCAGCTTCTCTTGACAAGGCCTCAGACCTCAAGCCAAACAGGCGCAGCTTTGCGCTTCGCCAAAACGCAAAGACCCCTCCTCAACTAACCACCTAGGCTTTCCAATTGTCTAACTCCCCCTACCCAAGTCCTGCCTTCGATCTCTAAGCACTTAAATCCCCCCAATCCTTGCGTAGCTAGCCAACGTCCCAGAGACCCCACCCCAATCCAACCTTGGATCTACAAGCGCCTAACTCGCCAATCCAGCTCTGGACTCGGAGGCCCTGAAGCCCCCTACCCCCCTTAGTCTCGGAGACCCTCGAGGGTCTTGGTCCCCTACCCCTAACTTGGCGCTCACGCGTCTGGGCCCAGCCCTAAGGCCTGCTTCTGACTCAGTTTCCTTACTAGAGGCCTGGTCCAGGCCCCCTTTGGACAACCCCAGCCAAGCCTGGGCCCTGAACTCGAGGGTGCCTGGTGTTCCCTTCCTGGGCCTTGTCTGAGCCTGCTAAAGCCCAGGCCCGACCTCCTGACCCCTTCCCTTTCTGGGTGGACTGGTCCTCCACTGTCACAGCAGGCTGCAGCCTCCAGGAGGACAGCACGGCCTGCTTTCCCGGCTTCCTCACTCCTCTTCTCCGGCTCCCTCCATCCCCGGATCTGACAGCAGCTCAGCCCCGGGCCGTTTCCGTACTGTGGTCCCGGGTTCTGGCGTCCCCCCTGGCCCTCTTCCTGTCCGTCCCTCGCGAGTGCCCCCCTGCAACGTTCGCAAGCCTTGCTTGCAACGTTCCGGGCGCGGGAGCTCCCTGCCCCTGTGCCCCGGGGCGCGGGAGCGCTCCGCCCCCTCCCGGGGTGCTCCCGGGGCGCCTGGTTTCCACTTTCACAACTGGGCCTAAGCACGGGAAACGGGCGAGCGGTCAGGCCTGAGCCCTGGGCGCGTGGCCCCCACGCTGCACACCGCTGCCAGGGGCCTGGGTGCGTACATTAGAGTGGAGTTGCGCGGCAGGCAAATCTGGGCTCCAGCAGCGCCGAAGTTTGAGGCGCGCGCGGAGTCGGGGCGGGAGAGGAAAAGTTGGAGGCGACTGCCTCTGGAGGCCGAGCACGCTCCACTGCAGGCAGCGGCTCGCGCTCGCTTTTTTTTCAATTCTAAAAAAAGCTGTATCTGAAAAACAAGGGGGAAAAAAAAAAAAAAAGCAACAGCGAGCTGGAGCTGAGCTGGAGCTCCAGGCCGCCAGGGCCGCGCCGCCGCCGGCAGCCGGGGGTCGTAGGGGGCGGCCGCCCTCCCTGGTCGCCGTTTTCTGTAGGGGGCACTGCAGGGTTGTGGAATCTCAAGCCGGAAAGTTCCCAGAAACTTGGGCAGCCCCCACCCCCACCCCGACGACTCCTTCCTGCCGGCTGGGCCCGCACACCGGCGCGCTGGGCCTGGCTCGGCGCCCCGCGCTTTCCCCTGGTTGGGCCCAGCCGGGGGGCGGCAGGCGACCCCTACTCGCAGCCGGGGGCCCGGGTACCCGGGATTCGAGCAGGGGCTCGGCGCGTCCGCGTTGGGCTCCAGCCGCCCGCGTCTGAGCGCGGCGAGCAGAGGCCAGGAGCTGCCCAGCGAGGGAGACCCGCGTCGCGCCGGGCCTTCGTCCCGGGACCCCAGCGTGGAGGGTGCTGGGCTGGACGGATTGGGGTCGCGGAGCCGGGCGGCCGCGCCTCCCCAGGCCCAGCGACCCCGGCAGGGCCGGCTTCCCCCACTCGGGCGCGCCGAGACCACGTTGGGGCCGCCGGGCAGGGCTCGGGAGTGAGGACTTAACAAAGGAAAACCGCCCCGAAATCCGGGAGCGGGCCCTCATCCCTTTATCTGTTCCTGCGTGACACGAACTTGACCCACACGTGTCTTTCCGAGCGTTGTGCTAAGCGCTGGGCTTGCAAAGAGCAGCCACACAAAGCCGGTGTCGGCACTCAGCCAGCTGCCTGCGACGGGTGCTGGAGGGGCCCTGAACCGGCTCCGCCGAATCGCTGGCGACCCCGTGCATATACATATATACATACACATTTCTCTACAAGAGAATGTTTCCAGGCGTCAGTTGTGCAACTAAAAATTAATGTTAAAAACATCCTTGGGAAACACATCAACATGTGTAGAATAAAAGAACCATTGAAACGGGAGAGCCAGAGAGCCGGGCTGGCGCGTACATTCGAGGAAGGGGCTGTGGCTTCCAGAGCCGGGGCGATGGGAGAGGGAGGGCGCTCGCTCGCGCTTGACCAGGCCTGGACCCTGCCCGGGCGGCACAAAACCTCGCCGCACACAGCGAGCAGCCTGCTTCCCCCGAGCTGGAGGCTGCGGCGGGATGAACACGCCGCTCTAAAGGCAGAGACCCTGATTTATCTCGTGGAGGGAAATTCGGGGAGCCTGTGTGTGGACCCCCCCCCCCCCCCGGCTTAGCTCGACACCCAGGAATATTTGCACGTTTGCCAAATGAGGGAGAGCTCTATCCCCACACTTCGTCTGACACCCTCTCCCCCACGTGACAGCTGACCCCAGGCACACAGCTAAGACCCTTTACTCCCCTCTTCGGAGGACAGATGTTGTAAATAACAACCGAGCCGGTCTTCGTAAGAACATCAGATTAGAAATGTGGTCCGCACTCTGTTCCTTTCCCTTGAGCACACTCATCACCTTGCAAAGCAGAGACTTGTTTACTTCTCCTGGCTCTCTCCCCCAGGCTAGAACGTGATCTTCCTCCTACGCAGGAACCGTGTTTTATTCATCTGTGTACCCACTGCCATTTCCTCTGGCTTGGAATAGGCTCTGGATAAATGTTTTTAAAATATGTGTATGAATGAATTAGAGACCCGCGATTCAGTCACCAAACTCTGCGACATACCTCAAGTGATTTTAAGCCTTTAGAGCCCTTATCTGTGAAGAAAAAGGAAAAAAAAAAGTGGGGTTTTAATAATCCTTGTCATCTGTGCCCTGTCTACCTCTATGGGGTTATTGTGAAGATCAAGTGAGATAAGTGAAAACCTTCGTGAACTATCGGGTGCTGAGCAAATATTATACAGGATGGTTATCCATTTATTCCCTTCCCTGGGAAAGTAATTCCTGGGCTGGTGTTTTAGCAGATGGTGGTCACCCTTCCCTATCAGCCTTAAATATTTATCGTGGGGCAATCTCTTTCTTACAGTTAGGAAATCAATCAAGCTTCCATTTCTTCGAGAGAAATGAACAGTGCTTGCACACATAAATAATGGAAGAAAAACCTTCGTATTCCCAAAACAGCCACCCCAAGCAAACCAAGAGCCCAAGCACAGGGAAATCACGAAGAATCCATGAGATTGGCATAGCAACCTAAAGGCAGCACCGGGCAGCTCTAACCCAGCCCAGGATTGCGTGCGTGAAATAGTGTTAAGTGAAAAGCGGGGAGCCAGGAGAGGACGTGCACACTGGCAGAGATTGCTCTGACCCATATTGGAAGGGAGGTGAAGGGAGGGGGGAGGATGTAAATCATTATACTTGAATGTTCCTTGGCTGTTTTATTTTCCTGTCAAGTGGCTTAAGCCTGATTTTTTTTTTTTTAAAGCATTCCCTCATGGCCAAGTATGTGTTTCCTTGGAATTGAAATCTAGGTTGATGGTTTTATATTTTAAAAGCTTTCATTGTGACTCATTCTTGGCCTGGGATAGGATTCTGTAATACTCCCCAAGCTCTAAGAGCCTGGGTGTCCTGTTTCTTGGGCTTCGGACCCACTTTCTAACATTTTGCCAATGGATCCAAGAAGTCACTTTTGGAGACAAGTGTTTCATTGTCTTCTTGGCATCTTAATCTGTGCAGCAGGGAACCAGAAACACGGACTTCCCTGACTACGGGGGACGATGACCGGCATAGAAGACAGTTTCTAGTGCAGCTGGGTTAGTGGTTAGACAGAATGGGTCAGCAGTGTGATACTCACCTCCTTGGGTGAGGAGGTTTAGATGAGCTAGGCCTCACGAAACCCTCACTGGGGCCCAGCCCATAGTAAGTGCTCCATAAATGGGCAACATGGTTCAATTACCGCAGCCGTCTTGCTGCCACAAAGCTCCCGTTGGCTCCACTCTCCCTGGAAGGCATCACAGCAAACTCCAAAGAGCAAGGCATGGTGGTGGGAACTGGATACTCTCCAAGCACATTTTCAAGATTCTTGTTCTGTGGCCTGGGAATCCAGACGTGCCTACGATGTACTCTCACATAGAAAAGGGGTTTAAACAGCCACTGGACACCTTTGAACTTTGGCCTTTCTAGTGCCTATAGAAAGACAAATGGTTGTTCTTTTATCAAGATGAGCAGCAGTAAAAGCCCCCAAGCTTAATGAATGTCTGCTTTGCACACCTCTGACATAATAGGCAGATTCTGGCCAGATTTAGGAAACAGCAGCTCATGTGTTCTGTCTCCCCAAATAGCTCCTCAAAACCTCGAGTATTTCCAACCTCTGAGAACTCCCGAGCTCTGTCTTTAGCCACGACGTCTCCCTCAAGCAGGAGACTCCAAGAGGCAACAGTTTTGTGTTGTCCAATCTCCATTAGGCTTTTTTTTTTTTAAACCCGATAATTCAATTCAGTGGCCATTTCTAAAAATCTAGCAGTGGCTGTGCCCAGCTCCACCAGTCCTTACTGCCTCTGCCCAAATGCTGGTTCTCATTACCTGTGTCTCTCCAACAGCCTCCTAC
The DNA here is from genome assembly GCF_036562045.2 of Rhinolophus sinicus. NCBI lineage: Eukaryota > Metazoa > Chordata > Mammalia > Chiroptera > Rhinolophidae > Rhinolophus > Rhinolophus sinicus. The sequence goes on from NC_133762.1 coordinate 19,998,456, forward strand.
TAGCCACCCTCTCTTTTCCTCCACCTACCCTCTACCCTGCAGCCGCACTGACCTTTCTAGAGCACAAATCTCGTCATGTCACTGCCTGATTGAGGCCCTGAAACAGCTCCCTCTGGCCCACACCAGCGACGCTCAGCAGAAAACAGGTGCTCTCTACACCAGGCCATCACTAATAGTAACTAATGAGAGTCTTTTCTTGGTTGGCAGGAAAAAATTAAGCTAATTGATGAGATAGTCTCCATTTTCAGTGTTTCTCCCCTCACTTTTTCTTAAGCCTTTGGTCCCTGTTGCTACTTGGCTGTATAGAATATAGTATAAGACTTTCAGATTATCCCAGACTCACACATTTCGTTAACTTTTTCTTTCATGTATCAACATTTCCTGGAGTTTTGCATATAGGCGTCCTGTTCTCGCAACACGGTGGAGTGTCCCTGGGGATGGTGGCTGGGCATTTAGGTCCTTCCCGACAGGCCCCATGCAGGCAGCGAGCTTCTTCCTTTCCAGGCCTTGGCTCATGTGGTCTCTCTCTCCCCCTTCTGCTGGTGAACAGTTCCTTCAAGACGCAGTGCTGTCTACTGTCTGGTGTCATAAATGTTTGTGGAATAGATGAATGGATGGACTGATAGATGGAAAGATGAGAGTGAATATATTAAGTCCTGGAGAATTCCAGATGGCCAAGCCCCTAAATGTGTGGCACAGACAGGGAGTCTGGTGGTCCTCTCTCCCCGTCTCAGTCACTGTGTTTCAGACTCACTGGCCTTCTGTCTAGTCCTCAAACCTTAGCACTTCTTGTTCCCTCCAACCTAGGATCTCCATGTGACGGGCTCCTTCTCATGACTCCAGTCTCAGACCACCCCATATAAAGTAGTCCCCCCACCTTGTCTGTGGCATTGGGAAAAAAGTCGACCTCTCCCAGGGCCCTGGGCTCATGCTCGGTCAACTTCAAGACTCAAACAATGTCTAACCTCATAGCTCTTGGTCTCTGAGGCCAAGAAAGAGGCCTCTTTGATAATAGCTCATGCCAGCAAAGCATACTTTCTGCACTTTTTTTTTCAGGATGATGTTGACACGTGTGTACTCAAATAAATCAGCCCTCCCGTCTTAACCATCTCCCTTGGCAGGAATAATGAGTTGATGTGCCAAGCCAGGGCTGGCCTGTATGACTCAACCCTTGAAAAATATAAAGGAAATCTTTGTGTTTTCATGCTGACACAGCCAGCTCATCCGTTTCTAGGGTTTTTGTTTTTTTTTCCCATGGCCATAACCACTGACCTGTTTGTGGTATTCTGTGCGAGGTGCAAGTACAGAACTGGACTCTAGTCTTTTCCAGATGTCACTTTTGTAACCAGCAGCCTCTCGATAGCCATGTGGCCTTGTATGGGTCAGCACTCCTTTGGTTGCAAGTGACAGAACCCAAATCGGATTGACTTAAGTTTGAAAGCAAATGTGTTGCCCAAATAACTAACTTAAAAAGAAAAGAAATTCTAGGCATAGCTGGATACAGAGGGCAAATGATAAAAACAAGAGTCTGTCTCGCAGCTCCGTTCTTCCTGTGTTGGTTTCATGCTCAGGCTAGTTCTCCCAGCAGGTGGCAAATTGATATCTGGAAGCTCTGCCCTGGTATCTCACAGCATAGCAACCCCAGCAGGAAAGATATTTTTCTTTCCCAAGGGTCTCAACAAAAGTCCTAGAAGTGACACTCATTTGTCTGTCTTGAGTCACATTTTTATCCTTTAAACCCTAAACTGTGGTCAGAAAGTGGTGATCACCTGACTGGTTAGGCCTCGGTCATGTGACCACTTCTGGACTCAGGAAGGTGAGGGTGGCAGGGTCAGAGCCACCCACACAAAATGTACTGCAAGTTCCCCCTTTTTGAAATCCGTGTGTTGGGCCCAAAAAAAGGGATGCTGGGTGTTCAAATGCAACAGATTTCTGCCTTAAGCCAGTTTTCAGTCCTTATTCTGTGTCCCTTATACATTGTCATCTGCCTTTTATTGAAATTCACTCCTCTGGCTTCTGGAATTTCAGTGGTGACTGGTTCCCCTCCTCTGCAATCTCTCTGTGGCCCAACTCCCAAATGTTGATTTGCCCCCAATGTTTTGTCCTTGCATTTCTTATCTCATCCTTCACCTGCCCATGGTTTCAGGGACCACCTACCTATAGGCTGTTTCCCTTCACCCTCACCTGTCATTCTGAGCATTTCATGTGGATTTCCAGCTTCCAGCTGCACGGAGCTGACTGGGTGCCCTCCTACATGTCCCTCAATGAACCACCAGCTTCCCTGCTCGGTATGCTCCTCCTCCTCCTCTATTCCCGACCTTTATCCAGGACCCCTACTCATTCACTCCCCCTAGACCCAGCCTTGGTGTCCTCTGCCATTCTCACGCTCCTTTGCCTGAGCCAGTATACCATTCACAGCCAGACTGTGAAAGGCACTGCCTTCCCCACAGTCCTTCCTCCTTCCATCCCCACCGCCTCTCCACTGCTCTCATCTCTTGCTTGGAAAATTACAACAGCAGCCTGCCTAACTGGTCTCAATGCCTCCAATGTTGTTCCCGGGGGCAGACATATTGTTGAAACCATCGCCTTTCTAAAGAGATCAATCTGTCCATATTCCTCTCTTGATTAGAGACACCTGCTTTGTTATCCTGCTGCCTACTGGAGAAAATGGACTCCTGAACTTTGCCTCTGAAAGCCTGAGGTGCCAGGGCCTCTCGAGCCACGCCCGCTCAGAGCCCTAGGCCTTGTGCACCATTGCATACTCCATGCTTACCCTTTCTGTCCCTGTTGACATTTGATATCTTTTACCTTGAATTCTTCCCTCCACTCCCACCCTCTTCTCCTGGAGAACTCTCACTCACCTTTTAAGATCAATCTCAGATGTCACCAGAGAGCCCCTCCCTATGCCCCCAGGCAATATCAGTCACTTTTGCTTCTCAGAGCACAAACCACTGTGTTCATTCATGGCCTGCAGGATATGCCACCCTGTCTTGCATTGATCTGTTTTCATTGTCTCCTCCACTAGATGGGGAGTGTGGGGAGGGCAGGCGCTGGCCCTCTCATATCTGAGTCTCCAGTGCCTGCCAAAGGAAGCATTCCCTCCTTGTACGTGACCAAAGGAAGACGTTTGAGCATCACTGTTGGGTGGGCGGGGGGAGTGGGATGAGCCCACCAGAATCAGAGAGGGCTGGGGAGGCATCTTACAGCTTATAACAGTAGGAGGACAGATCTTTGTTTTGCAGCCAAAGCCCAGGGTTTGAGAAGTGAGCTTTGTGAGGCTGGGCCGGGCCACCCGAAGCCCAGGTAGATGCCCTCAGGGCCTACTCCCTATAATCAGAAACTATCCATAAGCCCAAGTGCCTTGAGGGGGATTGGGCTAATGAGAAGGTTGTATAAACCAAGGACAGAGAAAAAACATCCAGCTGAATTTTGCATCTCCAGTGGGCACTGCCCCCCTTCCTTTGAAAGGCCAGCTCATCCTTAGCCAGCAGTCTAAATCAATTTGAGCCTCAAGGTTGGAATGTTGGTGATAAACACATGTCTCTGGTACCCTCTTTCTCTTTTTTTCCTTCCAAAGTTCAGTCGCAAACCTAGTTAAATATTTCCTTCGGCTCTATTAGATGTGACTTAACTATTCTGCCCTAATGGGAAAGACAGCCTGCTTCCTGTCTTTTTGATGGAAACAAAGGCTGATTGAGTCGGACTCGTGTCAAATTATCTCTGGAAATATAACTGGACGAGGGGTCTGGGGGAAGCTCATTCGATTCTGTCTGGGGGCTCCGTATCTCCCAGAGAGCCAGAGAAGCAGGACGCGTGTTACATGAGACTTCCACAGGACAGATGTTAGCAGATCTATGGGGCTGGTGGAGTGATCAAATCTGATGTAACCAGGTTTGAACCAGATGTCAGCCTTGCAGAAGGCCCAGTCTAAGGAGGGTGGGTAGAGGTCTAACACAGAGCCAGTACCCACATACGTGGATGTGTCTCTTACTGGAAAGGTTATCAGGACCGTGATGGTTAGCACCTCTGTGGGCCCTGAGGACAATTTCCAGCAATCAGCACGAAGATCTGACTCAATCAATGAAGCAACCAATTGCTTTGCCAATAGAGAAGTATTAACAGCTACCGTGAACCCAGAACTGTGGGAGACACTGGAGTTATAGAAGACACTCTGCTCTCAAAGAACTCACAGTCTAGCTGGGGACACAAAACCAACAGACGGGAAACAATTACTGAGCAATGGAGCTTGAAAAAATATGCTGAAGCGACTATAAAGGCAGTAGCCAGCCGTTCAGGAAAGAGCCAGATTGGTGTTTCAGAGAAAGCGTCCCTCACGAAGGAGGTGGAGGAAGACCCGTGCCTTGAAGGATGGGAAAGGGTTTCAGAAAAGGGAGGGCATCCCAAGGAGGAGAAACAACACAAGCAACGCGGAGGGATCAGGATCAGGACTAAGGACAAGGTGGGCAGCCCCACTGAGCCCAGTGGGAGGTGAGGATGCAAAAAAAATTAGGGCGGAGCATGACGCCATCCCCTGAGAGTCAGGGGTTTAATTTTGATGTTCATTTAGTTTACAAACATGCATTGCATGCCTACTGCGTGCCACGCACTGTGCATTGTCCTGCAGAGTCAGAGATGAACAAGACACGAGGAAAGTCAGAGGCACGGATATCTCGCAGCAAGTGTCACAGTGGAGGGACGCACCGGGAGCCTGGAAGCCAAGAGAGCAGCCAGCCTAACTTAGTAAGGACTGAGCGGAGCTTCTGGGAGGGGATCTGTAGAGTGCTAGCAGCTGGCCAGGTGTCAGAAGGCCAGAGTGTGGTCTGGGCATGTACAAAGATGTTCACTGCAGCGTTGTTTATCAGAGGGGAAAGGGGCAGACAATTTGAACTGCAACAAAAAGCAACCAGCTGAGTAAGTTACTGTCCATCCCTGTGGGACCCCAGGCAGCAGTTAAAAAAAGAATAAAGCAGTTCAGGGTGTATTGATTTGGAAAGGTCTCCAAGATGTAATGTTAAGAGCAAAAATGCAAGATCCAGAAAAAATATATACCGTATGCTGTCTTTCATGTGAGAAGAAATATACATATTTTGTGGGTAAGTGACTGAACTATCTCTGGAAAGAGACATAAGTAACTTGGAATAATGGTGTTTGCAGGGAGGGGCACAGAGAAAGGCTGAGACTCCCAGAGGAGACATTGTTGAAGCTTGAATATTAAAGGGTGTTGAGGGTTACCGGGGTGGATGGGTATTCTGGGCAGAGAGGACAGCCCAGAAGAGCCTGGGGCATTTGTAGACCCTTGAAGAGTGTTGGGAGGAAGGTGGACTTGGGACAGGCAGCTGGTGGGCAGGCAGAGGCTGGACCACAGACCATGACGTGCCAGGCTCAGGAGTTCATACCTTCGTCTAAAACACCTCTCTTCTTCCCTCAATGCTGATGTGGACCTCGTATGATAGCTTTGGAATGTGTTAGGCTGGTGTCTGGCAGCGGGGATGGCCAATCAAAGATCACTCAGGCTAAAGGACGGTGGAGGTCAGAGGCTCAGAGGAGGGACAAGCCTGAGTTTTCAAGGCCGTGGAAAGAGCCAGGCAGGCTGGCAGGTCACGGAGGAGATTGTGCAGGGTGAGGTCAGAGCCAAGGCCTGTTGGCTTTGGACGTGCAGAGTTTGGATTTTATTCTGAGCATCCTGGAGAGCATGCATCTTTCAAAGTTGGCCAAGTGAAAGCCCACACACAGCTTTTCCTTTGGAAAATGGGGATGAAACATGGTCTTGGTGTGTGTGTGTGAGAGAGAGAGTGAGAGAGGGAGAGAGAGAAATTTCACATCTTGATCTTTGCCTCAGGTTGACTTGCAGGCCTTTCCATCCAGCATCTGTGCTAGGAAGGCCCAGCTCCCTGAGGGTCTCACCAGAATTCCTTCTTTCCAAGGAATTCAGGCTTCCTCCAGCTAAGTTCTTCCCAGGGCCCCGATAGAAGCCGTATGTGAAGCTGAGTAACTCTCGTGGTTTTACGCTTCATTTCCCTGGGATTCCATTAGCAACATCAAGCACTTCTGTCTTTATTTGACAGAATTTTCTGCCCTGTTCTGCCTGGAACAGAAGGAAAACGAAAGGGGAGAAGCGGCTCTGGGACCTGGGCTGGGAGCGACGGAGTGGCCCTTCCAGGGCTTCGGGAGTTCAGCAGAGGAAGAACCTCTCAAAACCTGACAGATGGAAGCCATCTTCCTGAGGGGTCATCGGTCAGCCCCATGTGTGCTGGCTCCTGCTCCAAGCCTCCTGGCCTCTGTCTAATTGATTTAGAAATAACTTTATCGGGTAGATGCCTAGAGACCACGTAAGCCAGAGAAAGGAAGCCATTTGCCCAAAGTCACACAGCTGCTCAGTGCCAGGGTTTGGCTGTGAACCCAGTTTGCCTCCCAGGCCGCCCTTAGCACACAGTGGAGTCTCTCAGAAAGGAATTAGCACCCTCCCAAAGTCCACTATGAAACCAGTATCTCCTGTGTGTGGTTCTCTGGGATGACTGGTGCCATTTCTCACTTTGGAGATGAACTCACTTAGATCGTGGTCTAGTCCACAAGCTGGGGACAGAGTGAGGTGTTTGGGAAGCACTTGTATGCTGGTGAAAGGATTTTGACCCTTTTGCTAAGCCACACGCTAGTTTAGACTACATCCAGCTTTTCTTGGAACCATCCGGGGCATAGTATGTCTTCAACTAATGTTGGGTGGGTGGGTCAATAAATGGCTGACCATCATGTGGGAGTGCTGGCTGCATTCCTTTCCCTCCTATCATTTAAAGGCCTGATGCTCCACCTTCAGGAAGCCTTCCTGGGTTAATGGAAGAAGGAATGGATTCTTTAGCCTTGAACAGTGTTGTTGGACTCATTGGTCATTCCAGTAAAGGTCTCAGAACTGAGTCTCATTGGCCTAACTTGGGTCACAGGACCCTCAATCTAACCCAATCAACTTCTATTCTGGGTGGGGAGTGATGCTCTATCTGCCCAGCCTGGCTCACCTGCTCATGAGAGAGCCAGAGCTGGGCCAGGTCCCCCAACCACATGGACCATGGCAGGTGGAGGGATGCTTTCCAGAGGAGAATCAGGGTGTTGCTACCAGGAGAAGGAAAAGTTGATGCTGAGCAGAGCAAAAGAGCAGTGAGCCTCATGGACTGAAAACCCAGAATGTTCCTATCTTCCTTTCAGAACCACAGAGAGCTGGGGAACCATGCATGCCAAATTCATTTCTGTATTACTCTCACGCAGAGTGAGGGCTTTGTAAATATTTGTTGAGTGAATGAAAGAATAAATGAATAGTGAATGAGTGGACCTCCTGAAAGCAAAAGGTGTTATCACAGTGGGAAGAAAGCAGCGACCCCAACATGAGTTGCAGGGAATGGCCCCAGGCCGCATGCTCTGCAGGGACTGGCCTGCAAGACAAGCTGGGGAAGCCAGGCTGTGTGCAGAGTGACAGGGCCACAGCACGCTGGACTGCACCCCTGCCGAAGGCACCTGGGCATGCAGTTTGGCGGGAGGCTGCATGAGCTTGCACACGGCCACTAGTCTGAGGGCTCAGGGTGCAGCTCAGTGTGAAATGAGGGGCTGCTCTTCTCAAATGTATCAGCCTTGGCCAGTGGCCCTGGTCCTGAAGGAACTTTCAAGGCAACAGATGGATCTCTAGTGATAGGGGAGAGCTGGGCATGATAATTTCCTCGCTCCTTGGAAACTCAGCTGTCACCAGCTCAGAATGGAAAATTATTGAGTAGCATTTCTCTTGATTTAGGGGGTTCGTGGCTGGAGGCCTGCATGACATCCGGGAGAGGTGAGGGGGCAGCCTGCCTTCCCCGGTGGTTGGCCTGGCTGGTGTGGGGCTCCCTGGGCCCCTGACAGCACTGCTGGGAATGTTAACAGTGACCAAATCTATAATTCTTTTGTTTTCAGGGCAGGGAGCTGCAATAAGCAATCTTTAATATTTGGAAAGGGTAGTGGGAAGGGGCCGTGCAAGTCTGAAGGCCAAATAAGTCAGCTTTGAGATGCTTTTCATCCAGATCCCATGATTGAGCTTCCCATATGCAGGGAGCGGCTTTTCCACAGCTCCTTGGTCTTTTAAAATGAGAGGCACATGGAGGGTGGAACAATTCGTTGGTCCCCAAAGGACCTACTGGGAAAGAAACATCCCAGGCTCTCGGCTCACGGAGAAAAACCATCCCATTTTTTTTCCAAGAAACTCTGTCTAGCCATGCTTCTCCTTGTGGGGAGGGGGTGCTGTAGCTACCACTGTGCTCAGCACCCCGAACAAATCATCTCATCTAACTGTCCAAACAGCCCTAGGTGCCAAGGCTTCTGCCTTCCTGTTTTACAGACAAAAACGCAGCTCCATGTGGCTGACCTGAGGTCATGAGAAGGTCGTGCCAAGGTGGAATTCAGGTCTGCCTGGCTCCAGAGCCCACGCCCAGCACCTCCGTCATGTTAATTTTGGGGGACTCTACTAATGTCATCCGTGATGATCTTAGTTAAGCCCACTCAGCTGGGAGCACCTTGTAAGCAAGTCCTCGGAGGACAAACCCAGCAGTGCCCCTGGAAGGGGAGTGTGACCCAGTCATTGACAGAGCAACTACTATATGTTGAGGCATGGCCAGCAAGACACAAGGCCCCTGCATCATGGCAGACAGTAGACTCATATGAGGGATGGTCAGGGAAGGCCTCTAGGAGGAGGTGACAATGAAGCAGAGAAACCGTCTGGAAGGAGTGTCGTAGGGAAAGGGACCAGTAAGGCAAGACTGGGGGTGGGAGTGTGTCCGGTGTGTTCACAGCACAGCAGGAGGAGGGAGGGGCAGGAGTGCAGCGGGAACCAGAGGGTGCCACCAGGACATGGGATGTGGCAGGCTCTAATCTAATCTATTGAGTCCTGGAGCGTTCCCATGTGGGCCACCTCAGCGGCTCCCTCTGGTTCCGAAATGCTCAGGTCCCTGAGGGCTGCGGTTGGAGAGCTGCCGTTCCCTCAGGCTAGAAGCATTCATTTGGGCCCTCCGAGCTTCAGCCACGGAGAAGGTTCTGAGTTGGCCTTTCCTTTTAATGTCGGGACTGGAGGGCTCCCACCAGCTGGGTGGTCTCATTCCCCCATCCCTGTGGTCGCCTGGAACGGGAGGATTCTGAGGCTCTTCTCCCGGAATTTCTACAGACCGTCTCCATGTGACACACGCACAGAGGGCCAGCCAGGGCTTTCTTCTCTCTGTTCCAGGGACATTCACCATTGAGAACATTTTCTTTCTTTCTGATTTTTTTGGGTCTCTCCATAACCGCTGATCTCCAGTTGGCTCTACTTTCTTTCCTCTGGTGGGAAAGGCTCTAGGAATGTTTTTGGCACACTCTCTCACGCGTTTTTATTTTTAAAGGTGCAACAAGCCACCAGTCAAAGAATGAAGTAGAAAAGAGAGAGTGAGGAAGGAGGGGAGGTGACTGTCCTGGCATTCCAGGAAGCCACACCCCCATTCCAGGAAGCCACTCCCCCATTACAGGAAGCCACTCCCCCATTCGATTTCTTGGTTTGTCCCCTCCTCAATGGAAACATCAATTCTTGACCCTCAGGAGGGTCCCGATTGACAGAAGGAGGGCCGGTCATGTAGCAGCAAGGCAAGGGTGTAAAAGAAGGGAGGGAGGAGAGAAATCTCTCTAGCTCAGTTTCTCAGCCTCCGCACTATGGACTTCCGGGGCCGACAGGTCTCTGTTGTGGGGCTGTCCTGCGCATCGTCAGGTGTTCAGCGGCACCCTTGGTCTGAACCCATGAGATGCCAGTAGCACCACTACCCCCAGAACTGTGACAACCACAAACGGCTCCAGACACTGCCAGATGTCCCCCCTAGGGCAAAATCACCCAGGTTGAGACCAGGGCTCTTCACATCCGAGACCCTGGATGGTGTCCCCATGCTGGTCACTGTCTGGCCAGGCGCCCTTTAGAAAAGCTCTTGGTGATTCAAGGGCTGGAGCTCAGTGACACTGCGGGGAACCAGGGAGTGACTTTGGCTCAAAGCTGGTGCAAGGCGGCCCCCCCGGGTGTCATCAGTGGGGAGGCCTCTCTCATGATTCAGGCGGGGGTGTCGCCTCCTCTGAACACTCAGAAAGGCAAGAGGGTCATGGAGGAGCCTTCAGGAGCCCCTTGGTCCTGCTGGAGCATCAGCCCCTTTCCATGAGAGGTGTGTCGACCAGGGCCAGCAGTGCAGGGAGAGGGCCTGCGTGCTTTGAGCACATCTGGTCCTGTCGGGAGCGTGTGGCCCTGAGGAAAGCTGGGTGGGAGCTGGGCCATCTTTGAGAAAACGCCCTCATGGCTCCCCAACTGTGGTGGGTACAGCCTGAACTTTACTTTTCTTACATTTTGATGTTTAACTTGTTTCCTGGTTCTTGGCTCTGGAAAAAGTGGAAAAACATATACAGGGACCATAGTGTTGGTGTCTTGGTCAGAGAGGAGGAAAGATTTCACAGTCACTGAGAGAAAACACTGGTTGACATGTGGTCTAATAAATCACGCCCACATTTATGCATTTTCGGGTGTGGATCTATATGGTATTTTTTCTTTCTCAAGAAGAGAGTTTAAACTCTGGATTCCCTGACAAGGCCCCATTAAATAGGGCCTTTCTCCTGCCTGCTGAGGGCTGCTTTCATAGCATGTTTGACAAACAGAACCTGCGGCCCCTTCCCCCTCCGATGGGAGGGCGGGAGCTGCAGCCCAGGGTGAGAGTCTCAACTCTGAAGGTCATGGGGGGGGGGGGGACGAGCGGGGTTTCCTTGCACAAAGTTCATGAAATTAGAGACAGGGAAAGTGCTTTCCTGAGCAGAGGGCATGGTACCCTTAGCAGGTAGGTGAGTGCCAGGCACATTGTAGGTACTTGGTAGGGACAGAAAGAATGACTTCTTGTGCCCAGATTGGCGAGAGGGTTGACCTTGGACTTCGGCACCGTTCCGGTCTCCCATCTGGCAGCCAGATTCTTCTCCCCCTCACGCCCTTATCCCCTCTTTCTTAATCTAGCTTGTAGTCACTGGGCTATAAAATGACTGCTGAATAAACTATCGATCAAATAACAAATATTTTTAACATCTATCATGTATATGCCACTGGGTTAAGACCTAGAAAATGTATGGGGCTTTGGGGAGGGAGAATGAGGTTCTCAGTTATGAAGGATGGTAAATCCATGGCATGTCTGCCCCCACACTTCCCTCCCGGCTCCTGGCAGACATTGCCAATCAATCACTGCACATGTAGCTTCCGGGTTCTGTTTGACACAGAGTCTGGGCTGGTCCTCCTTGGGAAGGTCTATCCGTATGTAGCTCTGGGAGATCAGGGGTCACCAGCCTGACATGTGCCACATCAATCCTAGTGAGCAGTGGCGTAACAGAGACATCATGCTACACTGCCCTATTCTGCATATCTTGAGAGGATTACAAACCCACCCATCATAATGTCAAGAACCTTAAGAGGCAAAGCCAGAGGGGATGGTGGCCAGATGAGGCCATGGCAAGAGGGCCAGGCTTTCTGTTGGTGTTGCTGCTCATCTCCACCAAGGCCACCCTGACAGACTTCCTGGAGGAGGTGATGTGCCAGTGGGTTAGTTGTCTCACCTCTGTTAGGGCATCAGTCTTTGATCAAATGGTATCTCTGTGTCCTCTCATCTTCTTCTAAGGACACCACGTCATTGGATTTAGGCTCTGCCCTAAGTCCCGGATAATTTCATCTCAAGATCTAATTAATTAATTACATCGGCAAAGATCTTATTTCCAAATAAGGCCATTGAGGTTCCAAGCGGATGTGAAATCTTGGGGGCAGGGGAGGGGACACTACAGCGGTCATTAGGGCAGTGGCTGGCTGTGGGCAGGTGTACCTGGGTGTCCAGTGCTGCCCTCAAATCCAGACGCCCCAGAGGAGAAGGCAACATGAGGAGCCAGACCCCTCGCCATGCTCATTGCTCTGGTGGGTGTCACAGCCACGCACCACCTTGCCCCACCTCAGGAGAACAACTCAGGGGGCTGTACACGCCCCATGGTCCAAGATGGCTTCAGATGGAGGTAAGGTTGGAGGTGAGGTTGCCTTGGATTCTACCATTATGGTGGATTTTTGCTAGGAGGTGTGTGTTTGTGTGTGTGTGTGTGTGTGTGTGTGTGTGTGTGTGTGTGTGTGTCTGGGTTTAACTTGTTTTGTTCCTTAAAAGGCACACGGGGCAGGAAAGCGTCTTTAGGTCCTTGTAACCACCACAGGCTGACAGAGGATCCATTGTCTGTGGGGCCAAGGGCCCCCTGGGGAAATGCAGGTCTCTCTCCTTCTGGGGCCTGGGGCTGGTCTCAGCTGTCCCTAAATCCGGCTTTTGCTGGGAAGTGGGCTGCAGAATGGACCCCGTGAGACTCATAAACCCCAGACAGGAATGCAGCATGGTTTAAAAGGCTAGGTTTTGAATGGAATAATATACAGCCTGGGAGATAAGCTTCCTCCTATTCTAGGCCTGCGTTGCTGTAACAAAGCCCACAGATGGGGTCATTGTGACAAGGAGAGACCTAATGACCTAATTGCGTGCGGGCCTGCCTGCCTGCCAGGGCTCAGCAAGCAGCGACAGACAAGCCCGAGTCTCTGCCCTCATGAAGCCCCCCCATTTACAGGGGAGAACAACATGAAAACAGGGTGCTGGGGGGTTAGGGGGTGTGGAGCAAGTCACAAAGGGAGCAGGGAACTCAGGTGTGAGAGGTCTGGAAGGAAGGCTTAGGAATATACCAGCCACTACCCATGGTCCCATCCTGGTTCCTCACCACCTCCCTGATCCATGACAACCATGACAGCCCCCTTCACCGGGCTCTGGGGTCCCCCAGTACCTCCACACAGGCTTCACACAGGGACCAGAGGGAGCTTTGAAAACTCAGGTGACAGAGTTGACACAGGCAGAGCTCTAGCAGGTGGTCCAATGATAACTGTCGTATTGAAAATGACAAGGGCATTTCACATATACTTTTCAGTATTTGATATGTTATACATCATATATGGAATACATATTACATTACATATTGTATCCTTTCAATATATGATTCAATATGTAATATTGTGCTTTGTGCTTCGTGCCAGGGCGGGCATCCCTTCACATCTATCTCTATCCCCCTCCCCCCACCCTCCTGTGTTGGCCAGGAAGAGTTGTTGCTGGGACCTGAGTGAAGGGGTCCCCCCACAGTGAGCTCCCCAGCAACACCCCCAGGCCCCTGGTGGAGCCCTTCCTCCCTTCTGACCACTTCCTGACTTCTCTGGGGGAGAAATTGATGGGGCACCCCTCCTACAAACCCTCTAGTCTTTGAAAGTTACACGCAGCTCTTGAGACCAAAACAACCAACTTCACCCAGACTTGAAGGCTCCTTGACACTGACCGAGGGCCTTTGAGGCAACACAACTTGTCACCGAGGGATAAATGCATCCCCTCTCTGAGGAACGACACCTAGTTTCCCACTGATCTCCAGAACCTCCGAGGAGATCCATGGACACCACTTCCAGGTGGTTCTGAAGCAGCTGGCACCAGGAGGGTGGTTGATAAACACTCAAAGCAGCCAGACAACAGTAATAGGAAGAACAATGCTAATGCTGGTACCTTTTACGGGGCACTCCCAAGAAATCAGTCTCTGCACTGAGTACTTTATGTTTAACGGGGAGATACAGCCCTTCCCCTGATGGTGACAAGACCAGGCACATTTGGGCTCTGGGCAGGCGAGAGAGACAGGTGCATGTCTGCCCAGCCCTCTGGAAGCTCACATCTAGTTAGAAAGACAACATATTAAAAACTTCACTGCTGATAAGGGTTAAACAGCCGTTCAATACAACAATGGAAGAGATATTCAAGGTAGTACATGATTAATTGCCCGGCCAGTCATACGGATGATAAATGTTTTAAAACTCAGGGGAGGAAGTCATTCCTCCAAGCCAGGCAGAGCAGTCACATACCACGGGGTGACTGCCCTTTCAAAGGGGGCCTTGTGCGGCTGCGGTCTAAGGAGGTCATTGTCTGGGGGACCCACTATGGTGGGAGTTGGGGGGAGAATGTCTCTTTCTTTTAAGGAGTAGGTCTGATACTCAGGTGCCCACTTGCCACAATCTACCCACACTAGAGTCTTTAGCAAGCCAGCTGCCTTGAGGAAATAGGGAGCCAGTGAAAGTTTGATATTTACTTCCTGGCCAGCTGTTTAAACTTCTCCTGGACAAGCCATCCATCTGAAATGTTCCCTCTAGAAGATGGTATTGGAATACAGTGTTTGCATTATGTGAAAAAAGGGCGAAGACACTGGCTGGAGTCTTGAAAGCAGCTGGGGCATCTCTCCCACGGCAAACGGGTCCCACGTAATATTACAAACACACATCATTTTCATGGTAGTGATAAGACTGACAAGTGTTTGGATTTTGCCCCAAATGTCACGACGCTAGATCTGAGAAGTTTCTTTGAAGTGCTCAGAACTCTGGGTTGTGTTCAGTTTGCGTATCTATTAAGAAAACAGCCATTTCATCACAGCCAGTACCATGAATTGGTTCCTGGGTGCCGAAGGCTTTATCTCATTAAATCGTGCCACTCTTTATAAATGGCGTTTGGGCAGTTTCTCTGGGAGCAGGGTTATCTGACTGTTTAGAAACTCCAACCCGGAATGGCGGAATGCTGCTCTCTGCAGACTTGGGTGACAACGAACAGCATTTCCAAAAATGCAAACAATCTCGAAAGACTGGCCCCGCTTCCAGGGGCTGCATCGGGTCAGGGTGCAACGCCTCCCAGCCCACGCCTGCTCTGGGCTCTGGCTGTCCCCAGCAGTGAGAAAGCAGATGGCTGCTGATGAATCACAGGCTGTCAGCTGCAGGCGCTGGCTGGTGACTCACGCTGGGGAGGGGGCTTCGGGAGCCAGGAGAGGCCCAGAGACGTGTGCCTGGCACTGAAGTACGTGCCTGGCCACAATGCCCCACCTAGCTCTCTATGTATGTATGTATGTATGTATGTATGTATGTATGTATGTATGTATCTATCTATCTATCTATCTATCTATCTGTCATCTATCTATCTTCTATCTCTTCCCCCTCAAACCCAACTGACTTGAATCCCTCATGAAATAACTAAGATCTGCAAAAACACACCTTAGTCACTACCATTAAAGCATCAGAACCCCCACCCCCTGGCTGTGCCTTAAAAGGTGGCCATGAGAGAATTGTGCTGGAAGCCGTCCCACGGAGGAGTTGGGAGCTAGGCTTCAGGGTCAGGATTGGGATCAAGTGCCAACTATATCATTCTACTGTGGGCAGGCCACTCAGCCTCAGTGCCCGGCGTGGAGCCATGGGTCGGGGTAGTGTTGGCAGCTTTCACCCTCCAGACTCACCATGGAGGGCCCTTCCCCATGACACCAAGTCTCCTCAGACTTTTTGTCAGAACCCTCCAAAGGTTCGGGCCACTGTTTTCCTTCTCAGAACACCCCCACAAGGATAGGAAGAGGGGAGATGCTTGATTAGGGAGCAAGATGGTTTGCGTGGGGAGGAAGTGGAAGGGGAGAAGTCTTTTAAATGAGAAATAAGTTCCATATGTTGATGGCCCCCAAGGAAGGCGGCCTCGGCCCCGAAGATCCTGGCAGACAGGATCTCTGGGACACAGGTCTTAGGGAGGGTATGCCACCAAATATTTCATTAGTTGTTTGAGCTGCTGGACGAGAACAATATTCTGTGAGCCCCACCGGCACGTAATGCTCTCCAGACATTCAGCTGGAAGGAAGTAAGAGGGGGAGAGCCTACCAGAGACCCTAGGCAGGATGCTCCCCAGCGACGAGGCTGGTGAAAGAAGCAAGTTCCCAGAAACAGGAACAATAGCAACCACTCCGCGGCCCCTGAGGTCCTTCACCCCACTGGCCACAGTGATGACACTGTGCCTTACTCAGTATAGAAACTTCCAGAGGCTGTGGCCCTTCCCCCATCCTGCCAGGGGAGTCCAAACCCATAGCCTGGCTTCTGAAGCCCCTCAGTGGGGAGTTAAGTTTGGCACTGGGTTGCCCTTTAATTTGTCAGGCAACAGGATCCGAGATGGGCAGGGGCTTGACCAAGGCCACACAGCCAGAAAGCATGAAGCCAAGACTTGAACCCATATCTAAATGTTCTTACCCATCTCACTTTTTTGTCTCCTCCTAAAATGCCTTTCTCTGCCCCCAACCCCATTCCCCTGCCACACCCATTGGCACCTCGCCAGTCATAGTCTTGGCCTGCTCCAATGCCACTTCCACCCAGCGCCATCTTGGTTCCCCAACCTGGATCTGGGCTCTTCTCCTCAGCTCTTCCACTGGCCTTGCCACCCTCTGACTCACACCCAGGCCAGCTGGGACTGTGCCCAGCTTCCTCCCAAGAAAGTGAGCCCCTGGCAGGTAGTTGGCACCCAACCCATGTGTGGTAAATAGAACTGGGGATCCTAATAGTCTTGGGACCTTGGGTGGGCACCACCAAGCATTCACCCATGTGTGCCCCACAGACCAACAGGCTTTGGGCAGGAGCCTAGTTCTTAGACTGAGGAGATGTGGCGTCAAGGCGAGGAGCCCACACGAGCCCTCTCTTGTCCTGCCCTGAGCATTCCTTGGATTCTATGCAGAGAGGAAGGAAGGGAGGAGCAGAGAAGAGGCCAGGAGGAAGAGGAAGGGGAAGAGAGAAAGAAGAGGAAGGGAAAGAAGGTGGGGGACAGGACAAAGCAAAGGCAGAGACACAGAGGGAGTGAGAACAAGATAGTGGAAAGGAAAAGTCTGAGCCAACCAAGAAGGACAGAACAACCTTCAACAGTTTGAGCTCCATCGTCTTGAGGGTTCACCCAAGAAACGCGCATCTAACTCCAAGTGTGAGCCATCCCTGAGCTGGGCACTTGGGGGGCCATCCGCTGGCTACAGAGGAGAAAATCGCCCAGGTTCTCAATCGAGTGCAGCCCAGACAAAGGGGAAAGCAAGGGGCGGGAAGGCCCAAGGCAGCGTGTGGCCTTAGCACGCGACCCGCGACAACCGCACAGGCATTTCTTCCCAGTACGGCGTCCAATCAGAAATATCCACTACCCGAAACATTGACAGCTTCTGCCGCTAACAGCATGCCTTCTCTGTCATCAGTGGTAACAAACTGATCTATAAAAGGCTTTAAAAGTGCTACAAATAGCCCGTCTGGTCCCCCAAAGTCAAGTTCACTGGGGAAACGGCTGATTGTATGGCTCCCTGCAAATTTGGGCATTTGGACATGGCTCATAGACCGAGCTCCCCTTAGTGGCATCCAGGGCTGGGGCGGGGTGGCACCCCCAGGAGTGGGGTGAGATGAAAGCCGGGTGGGGGCTGCTTCCTTGGGGGCTGCCTGGGCTGGCCCTCCACCCCACTCTCCCTCTATCCTCTGCCTCCTCCCCATCAGGGCAGGACTAGAGTGAGGCGGGCCAGGCATGAAATGTAAGACCCAGGCAAACGCAGGGTCTGCCCCTGACTGGAGGGGTTGGCATTCGGGGAGCAAATAATTGTGGACGGTATTCCAAGTGGTCCTCACAGCTACGAAGGAACATCGAGCACGCCTCTCACCATCTGGTCTGTTTCTTGTCGTTATCTGTCTGTCTGTCTGTCCATCCCAGTGGACCAGGGCCGTGTCCCCGCTGCCCGCACATGGGAGGCACTCACGAGGCTTCTGAGCAGGGTGGTCTGGAGAGCACGTCTGCTTGCCCTCTGCCCTCTCGTGTCTGGCTAGGGAGAACATCCACTGTCTTTGAGGCTGTCACTCTCCCTTCCCATCTCAAGAAGTGGCATTTTCAACCCAACAATGGGCACAGGAGTGGGTGTGGGCGAATTGACAGGGGCTCAGGCAGAGAACGGGAGGCCGGTAGGGATTTAGCTCGAGCGCTCGGCCCCCACTTCTGGGGCTCAGCCGGTGAGTGACTCACCCGGTAAGTGGTGTGAGTCAGCTCGGTGCGGATGCCCTCCGCACATCGATGAGAGCCCGGCATGAAAAATGCACATGGATAATGGGCGAGCCAGCAGGCAACACAGGAGGACGCCACTCACGCGTGTGCGGATGCACACTCACACACATTCATACACACACCGCTAAATGCACACACTCACACCCTCCTGTATATACTCACAAACTCACACACACTTATACACACTCATCTTCACATACGCACTCCTGCACACTCATGTATCCAACACTCTCACACACGATGCACACAAACATACAGCCCCTTCCTTTCCTCCCTCTCTCCATCCCTCCTTCCTTCCTCCTTTTCTCGCCCCCTCCTCCTCCATTCCTGTTAAGAACTTCGGCTTTGGATGGGAAGACATCATACCCCAGCCCACAGCGTAGCAGCCGTCCGAAACCATGGACAAGGTATCCATAGCTGCCCCTCGTGTCCTCATCTACAAGACATGGAGACTGTTAGGGCCACTTCCAGGACTGAAGCCCACGTGAGGCGCTGCGCGCGGGGCTCGGCACACCCCTGGTGTGCTCGGTGAGTGTGGGCTCCTATCGCGAGGATCACTCACTGACTCTTGTGTCCAACAAGCATTCAACCAGCAAGACTGGGTGCCCAGTCTGTGCCACACAATGCTTGTCTCCACAGGCCCAAGCTCTGGGAGCAGAGATGGCGGGGAAACCCCTGAATTACACACAAGGCCGTAAGTGAGTTACACAGCAGGGAATCCAGTGGTGGGCCCAGCCATGGCAAGTTGGGGTTTTAGAAAGAAACCCCTAACAGCGATTGGGAGGGAGAACTGAAGACAGGGAGATGACTCCCAGATCTTTGTGGCTGGATTCTAGTTACTCCTTCAGACAGTGGGGGAGAGGTGTTGGGAGCCTCAAGGCCAGGGGAGTGGCCTGTGGCCAGAGGAACCCTAAGATGACCTGGCTGGGTGGGAAGAACTCTCTGTGCCCTAGTTTTTGTTGGATGTCTTCTTGTGTTAACAATGCTTTTTCAGTTGACAAGAGCAGAAACCCAGATCAGTGTGGCTCAAGGAAAACGGTGGGACTTCATTGGCTCATGAATGTGCACGTCCCCAGCGACAGGGTGGAGTCAGCATGGTGAGATCCGGGCATTGCAGCTGCTGTCAGTCTTGCTTCACTCTGAGCCCTGCCTTCCTCCACACGGGCTTCGTTTCTGGCCGGGGCGGGGGAAGTGGGATGACCTTGGACCTGCTTTCGTGTTTCAGACAAACACAAAGAAGCTGGAAACGGGGTGGGGTGCAGAGGGGCACAGAGGAGGGGCTGTGGGAAAGAGGAGCTAGACGTGAGAATGGACGTGAGAGCCCTTCCAAAAGGAAAGAAAATTGGGCTGTCACCAAGATGCTATTACCCTGCTTCCTCCAATCTGTGTAATCCTCTGAGTGGGAGCTGGGGGGATAGGAACAGGTCCAAAAGCAGACACCCGAACCCAGCATTCTTCCCCGCTGACAGAAGCAGACGGCGGGCTCCAGATGTAACAGCAGCTGCCCGTCCTAGCTGCCTCCCAGGCCCACAGCTCTTATCTGACCTCGCTGCCAAGCGCACACTGGTACCTGCCCGCTCAGCTCTCCGTGCCGCAGGCCGCCTTCTGGCCTGCTCGGGGAGCGCTGGCATGGCCGGGCAGGGAGCCTCGGCACCCACTCGGGACTTCTTCCTGGGCAGAGGTGGGGGGCTTGGGCTCCAGGGTGTGAGGCGTCCACAACTGCTTGTGGGCAGAAGCCTTGACATATTTTGTTGCCCCAACTGAAGGGGAAGTGGGCACAGAGGCCATACAGTTGTCCCTGCCAGCCCAGGCCATTTGGGAGCACAATTGTCCTAATGTCCCCTGCAAATGTCTCAGCTTCAATATGGAGCCTGAGGGATGCTGGGGGTGGCGGGCTCCCCTGCCTGCTGCCGGCTGGACCAGGTCCTGTGCCTCTGGCTGGCCGGGCACGGGGAAGCCGGGCAGAGAGGCCAGCTCTGAGGACCGCATCTCTACCACCAGGAGAGCTCTAGATCTCCGCAGGGACTGGCCTGGAAAGCAAGGCTTCTCCCGCCCCAACCGCATCCCAGCTAGCAATGTGGGTGTGAGCAGAATCGGGCAGTGGCTCCTTTGGAGGGTCGCACAGGCTCTCAGAGGCCGATGTCTCTGCCCTCGGGGAACAGTTAGCATCTCTGTGCCTTCATTTCCCCAGCGGGAAAGCATCACCAACTCAGGACACGGCTCCTGTTTAAGAAAATGATAATACTGTTCTCTAATCCTAATGCCATCCTGGCTCTTTGCAAGTCCCTGGGCCTCTCCACACCTCAGTTCTCTCATCTGCAGAATGGACATAATGATAGTATGTACTCAGATAAACATCAAATAAGTCACTACAAAGTCAATACATATAAAGCATTGACCACGCTACCTATTCAACACTCAAAACATCACTGATTATTATTATTATTATTATTATTATTATTATTATTATTATTAATCTTTAGGGCTCGGCACAAACTTGGCCGTCTCCGACCACCTTGTCCGAAATGCGTAGGCTTTGCTGTAATCGCTCACCATGTTCTTTCCTTCTCCTTCATGGCACATTGCTCATTCATAATGATATGTTTACATGCATGGTTCCTTTACTTCGACATTTATAATGATATGTTTATGTGTGTGGTGCTTTTATTTCGTGTATTTCCTCCACCGGGCTGGGAGCCTCGGGGATGGGGGTCCGGGTTTTGCTCCTCACTGCACGTCGTGGGGTCTGCTGCAGCCCCAGCAAGTGGTGGGAGTCAATAAATATTGAACGAAAATAGCCATTGCATGATCGGACGGCTGGTGCAATTTAGTGAGTGAGGGGGCAGGATGCCAGGCAGCTCTGTCTTTCTGCATGGTAACAGCCCCTGGCCACCTGCTGTGACTCACCCCACAAGGAGACCCAGGCAGGGTGCAGTGAGCACCTATTACCCAGCCAGCCCCCAGGCTGAAGGGTGAGGGCGCCGTGGCCCCCAGGAACTGCAGGAAGGTCCCTCACTGAGAGGCTGAGAGGCTCAGAGTCTCTGGCAAGGAGTGACCACACTCTTCCTGAGTCCCAGACAGGAGGGGCTCTGGGTTCAGAAGGAAGCTGCTCAGCCTCACCCTCCTTTTTCTGACCTCCAAGAGGAATCAGGGTTGTGTGAGCTCATCTGGGAGCCAGGGGTCGCGTCCTGTGATTTGCAAAGCTGCTTCTGCCCTCGGGGTCTGCTGACCTCTGGGATGCACCCCAGTTTTTGCCCTGGGACTTTCAGGGCATCTCTCCCTGGTTTCCTCTGCTTCTGCTTCTCCCCTGCTGATATACCCTGGAGCCCAGGCAGATGGGCCCTGTGGTGGCTCTGGCCATTACCTCCAGCCCTTATAGGGGCCTAAACCTGGGGAAGCTTGTCCAGATTAGATGGCCCAGGTAAGGCCCATGGAAAACAAACTGCTCAGTCAATACCTCAGCAACCAAAGGTAGGGAGCCTCGGGCCTCACTGTGGAACAACGTGCATTGTCCGTGACGTGGTTCCACAGTGGGGGGCTTGGGCCCCCACTGAAGTCCACGTGAGGGGCTCGGCACACCACTGGTAGTGGCCTCGGCACGCCACGTCATGTTTCGAGGCTGGGAAAGACCTAGAAGTATAGTTAGTGAGCCAGCTGCGCCCCTTCCCTCCTGCTGAGACCTCCTGAGCTCCGGTGGTGGCTCCTTTTCACATGTCCCAACAGCCAGGGCTGCTTTCTGGGTGGATCTGTTCAAGGCACCATTTTCTAAAATATAACAGTTGTAGTCTAAGCAGGGAAAAAGGAAAAAAAAAAAAAGGGAAAGAAAAAGAACAAGAAAGGGCTCCTCACATTCCCAACACAAAACAAACAACCTCACTTTTTACTGAAAAGTCCTCACAGAAACGGGGTATGCTGAATATCCAGAAAACATATAAATCATGAGCAAAAGCCTGAAAGACAGTAAGCAGATGACTGGAGATATTTCTGCAGTTATTACAGTGAGACTTTATGTAAAGTTTGGGCACTTGGCAGGCATCCAAGGGTGACCTCGGGTGGGGGATGTGCTTTGCCCAAACCCCTGAGTCTCCCAGAGGCGGAAATTGTCCCCAAAGCTCTACGCTCTGGCCCTAAATTGCAGACAGGGCTTGAGATCTTGAACAAAATAACTGCCACATACCAGTGTGTTTGTCGTACGAGATCTGGACACCCCATCAAATAAAAATGTAAACGTTAGGGAGGGGCTTCTCCACATGGAACTACTCTCTCAACAGCCAAGAAGCTTATATTACCAAGATGGAAACCATCAAGATCTTAACATATTACAGAGCTCGGTGCTGCTTGGAGAACACTGGCTGGGTCCAAAAGGGGACCTTCCATACTTGTGCAGGAGCAGTTACAAGCCCACGGCATGGGCCATTGTGTTTAATGGTTACAGAGGTGCTGGTGGCTGCTTATGTGTGTCCAGGTGGTCACACATGTCACCTCTTCTCATCTCCGTGATTTGCATGAAATCGTCGGCACAGGCTGGCCAGCAATTTCGGGACTGCTCACACAGCTGGAGGGATCCCAGCAAACCTGAACGTAAGTTTGCCTTCACCAGGTCCCCCGCCGAGCTGGTGGGGCAGAGAATGCATGGCCCCATCCCGGTGCCTTTGGCCTCTATCCACACCATCCAGCACACAATCGGTGATCAAGGCATAGTTACTACGTGAAGGAAGGAAAAAATGCAGAGCCTCTTATCCCTCCCTCTCTTCCTACAAAATTGTTCTTGTCCTTCAGAGCCCTGCTCAAGTCACAACTCCATGGGCGTCTGTGTCTCTGCCAGCACGTGCCCTCCTCATCACATAACAGCACAGGCTCTCAGCCCCCACTCCCCCCAGGCAGGGCCAGATACACTATCAGGGCCTAACCAAGGCCTGTCGAATGGCTATGAATAAGGAAAGACACATATGGTCTGACACACGTGGACGGTCCATTCAAATACCACAGGTCCCACTCCTCAGTAGGGGGGTCCTGTGGGCTGCCTCAGGGAAAGGGGACTTGGATAAGTGGGGAGGAAGATCGCTTAGTTATTTTTGGCGGAGGGAAAATCAGTATGCTAAAAGTGACAGTTAAATACAAATTGAAACCACAACGAGACGCCACGTCACAGCCTCTAGGATCAAAAAGACAGACAATAACTAGTACTGGCGAAGACTCGGAGCAGTTGGAACCCCCATATGTCATGGGTGGGCATGCAAAACGGTGCAGCTGCTTTGGAAAAGAGTTTGGTGCTTCCTCCAAAAGTTAAACACGGAGCTGCCATATGACCCAGTAACCCCAGTCCTAGGTATCTACCCATGAGAAATGAGACCTGTCCACCCAAAAACTTGTACACGAATATTCACGGCAGCACTATTGACAATGGCCAAAATGTGGGAACAACTGACATGGCCACCAACTGATGAACTGATAAATAAAATACGGTCTTTCCGTACCATGGAATATTATTCAGCCACTACAAGAAATGACGGTCTGACAGTTACAACGGGGATGAACTACGCAAACATTATCCTCAGTGGAAGAAGCCAGACACAAAAGGCCACATATTGTACGATTCCATTTATAGGAAACGTCCAGAACAGGCAAATCTATAGAGATGGAAAGTAGATTCGTGTTTGTTTAGAGCTGGAGGAGGGTGAGTGTGGGGGGTGACTGCTAATGGATATGGGCTTTCGGGGGTTGATGAAATGTTCTAAAATTTAGATTGTGGTGATGGTTGCACAACTCTGTAACTATACCAAAAGCCACGGAATTAATTGTACACGTCGAGCAGGTGAATTGTGTGGTTTGTGAATTATGTCTGATGAAGCTGTTAAAAAACAATGCATTGTGGCTCCACGTCTAGACTGGGCCACTTCCTCGTTGCGTGACCTCGATGCTCCTCTCCGAGCCTTGAGTTCATGGCACAACCATGACGCCTCTCTTGTGGGATTGTTAGGAGATGAGAGATGACACCTGCAGGGCTGAGCTCCAGCCAGGCACGGAGTCGGCGCTCGGGGACGATGAAGAGGCACTTCCTAACACACCCTGGGACCGATGAGGGACCAGACAGAGTCTCCTTCTCCAATCGACAGGGGTGCTGACGCTCTTGGCTACACGGCTGCCCCACCCCTCTGAGCACCCCCAGGACTTCTAAAGAACTCCAGCAGAGACGGCGTGGTGCTCAGTCATTGCTGGCTGAGAGACATCAGGAAAGAAAGACAGGGGCGATGTAGTTCGCAGTCACCCCTCATCTGAGAGTCCTTGAGCCCCAACAGTCGATGGCATCCAGCTTGAGGGTCAGGCGTTTCCTTGTCCGTGGCTATGGTGTCCCCGCTGTGCACCAGGCTCGGCCCACTCAGTCACCTGTGCTGTGTCTCTGGCCCATCTCCCCCAGCGCCCTGAGGAAGCAGTGACCTGCGATGATGGGTGGGTGCAGGGCCCCAAGCTCAGCACACCGTCGCCTCACCCAGGCCCAGGTCGACCTGACTGGCCCCCAGGTCCCAGCAGCACCAGCTGCCCCCAGCTTTGCAAAGGTGTTTTGTTCTTTCTCTCTGCTTTCCTCATTCCATTCTTCCTTAAGTTCCATGACTGGTTCCTCCAAGAATGGTGTCGGTTGGGCCCTGGCACCCACCTGAGCCTTCTGCCCACCTTGCCTCGCTGTTCTCAGGGCAAACACCTCCCTCAAACCCAGCCCGAAGTGTGGGCAGCGTCCTTGCTGCTCTCAGGTACCAGGATGCACAGGTGGGAGGGGTGAGCAGCCTGTGAGTCCTCATCTGATGTGCGCAAGAGAGGGCAGGAGGGCATATGTATGTGCTGAGAGCTTGTGGAAGAGTGGGCAAGCGCTCGAAGAGAATGGGACTCCCTCAGGGGCCCAGGCGTATGGATGGATGACTCAGGCTGACCTGGTGCATCATGGAGAGGCCAGGCAGGACAGCCTTTGAAGAAAGGGCAGCCTTGCCGGGTGACCCTGGGGCCCTAGAAAGGCCTCGCTGTGCAGGCTGCCAGGACACGCGGCGTGGGGTCAAGCCCCTTTTCTGGTGAGTTCTCAGACGCTGCAGTGCATGTGTGTGTTTGGGGCCCTCTAACCAGATCTCCCAACGCCCCTCCCAGGGTAGCTCAGCCACCAGAGCCGCTCATTCTGAGGGGCCGCTCCTACCCCCAGCCAGTCCCCATCCTCCTTCACGCTCTGTTCCCGAACCATCCTCTCTGCCAAAGCACCTCTCCTGCTCTGTGCGGACGTCACCCCTGCCTACCCTTCTTCTAGCGCACATAGAGGCCTTCCCTGACGCCCTAGATGACCTTAGGTGCCCCTGTTCTTTGCCCCTCCAAGGCACACTCTACTTCCTTTTGTAGCTCAGAGCACCTGGGAGCGCCTAGTTTCATCTCTCGCCCCACCAGACTGGCAGCTGGAGAACAAAGGGCTCTGTGTCCCTGTCTTCGCTTGACCCCCAACATCCAACACTCAGGGAGTAATCGTGGAAGGACAGGAGGCAGAGAGGAAAGTTTCCGCTCATGCCAGCCAAGGCAAGTGGTGAGGGGGCCCAGTGAGCGTCAATCTCAGAGTCCTCCCTGGAGGAGGGGCTGACTGGGTGCTCTGCTCCAGAGCTGAGCCCCAGAGCCGATTTTTGGCTTTTATTGCCCAACAAACCCAAACAAACCTAGTAGTTGGGGTGATGCAGCCTCTGGCTACCAGGTCCCAGGAGAACCAGGCCAGCCGTGGCACCCTACTTCACTCATCTCATGGGGCATTTGTAGAAGAACAAATTCCCCATGTTCTGGGCTGCAGCCTGTGGCAGCCGTGCATCCTGGTTTGCCCAAGACTGAAATGGGCCCAGGCGCATGGCATCTCATTTGGGCACCCTGATGTTGGTGGAAGGCTGCGTGATTGGTATGAGATGGCATCGGTGGTCAACCTGCCTGGGGACAGGTCCACCAGAGTCCCGCATACCCGAAGCCCAAACCTTATTTAATTGTGTCCTCTTCAACTGCAATGACGCCCGTCACCTTCTGCCAGGCAGACGGCTCAGACAAACACAGAGCAGGTATCATTCTGAGATGCTTTGTTGCCTTCCTTCCTGACTGTGTATCTCCCTTTCCTCTCGAGAACATGAGGGTCTCCTAGAAGCTCCCACCTACCCTTCCCTTTGTTCTTCTTCCTTTTTCTTTCTTACTTTTTTTTTTTCCTAGGAAGTGACCAATGGCTTTTCCGAGGGTAGGAAGCCGGGGGGCGGGGGGGAGCCCTGAACATAATTATTACAAATTCATATATTTGGAGCTGTGGGAAGCTAGCGCCATCCACATGGCGTCTTGTGTTAAAGCAGTAGAGGAAAAGTGAAAAAAACACACAAAAAAACAAAAACGCAACCCTTTCCAACCCCACCTCCTACCCAGTCCCCTCCTTAAAAGGGTGGGGGGGAAGGTATCTGTCCACTCAGGTTCCCACAGTGATAGAATGTAAGTTTTTCAAACAACACAAACATTTACCTTGGCAGATGGCCCCATGGAAAGAATAGGCATTATCCACACAACGGAATGACCTAAAAAAGACAAGATGCCCCCCCAAGGAAGTGGGGAACGTGGCATCTTCGCAAGTCTATTCACTGGGTGCCAGGGCAAATAAGCCCGGCCCACGGGGCTCCATCAGGTGGGCTCAGCACCTCCGCCCCTGCCCCCTCCCTGTGCCTGGCGGCAGGAGCTGTCACTGGGCCATTGTCTAGTTTGCAGGTGTAAGAACTGTGCAGGGCACGGATCCTGCCAGATATCCAGGGGAGCTGCACTGGGGTCCCCTGCCCCCAGGGAGCTCACAGCTTGGAGGGACAGCTATCTGAAAATGTTGGTTGACTAAGTCATCTAGTTACTAGAGGAGAGAGAGAGAGAGAGAGAGAGAGAGAGAGAGGACTCCTGGAAGCATGCATGAATGGATGGCAGGAGTGGGAAAGGATGAATGAAGACAGCAAGAAGGGAGGGAGGGAGGGAGGGAGGGAGGGAGGGAGGGAGGGAGGGAGGGAGAGAGGTTTCCTCTACAGCTGTCTGGATGTTTCAAGCAAAGAAGTATGATGTCTGGGTGAAAAGATCAAATACTCTGGAGTCCAATCTCCGCCCTGCTATTTCTAACCACAAAAGCTTGTGGGCATCTCCTCATCTGGCTGGGCCTCAGTTTCCACATCTGTAAGATGAGAGCCAATGCCAGGGCCTAGTGTACAGGGCTGCCGGAAGGCTGAGTGGAACCACTGCTGAGTGGAACCACTGCTGAGTGGAACCACTGCTGAGTGGAACCACTGCTGAGTGGAACCACTGCTGAGTGGAACCACTGCTGAGTGGAACCACTGCTGAGTGGAACCACTGCGTATAAGCGTGTACGCTGCTCAGCGCCAGGCTCGAGTCCACTCGTGGCTGTGTTAACATGGGGGAAGGAGGCCAGAGGGTGTCCAGAATGGTTGGCTGGGAAAGGCCAGTGAGAAGGTTCTCAGGGGGGCACAGCAGGCAGGTGGCTCCAGGTGGGGTCCGAGGGAGGACCCAGGCTTTGGGCAGCTGGCAGGAGGCCGCCGCAGGCTACAGATGTTTGTTCTCCTCCACACCCTGGGAGAGCACACCGGCCAGGCTCCCTTCCTGCTCCACCCTGCTGCTCAGGCAGCACCGGTGTGTGGCCTCTGGGCCCGTGACCTTTAGAAACCGGGAAACTGAGGCCCAGAGCAGTTTAAGTCACCTGCCTGGTTCAAGCTCATCACGGCTCCCCCACCTAGAGGCCCATTGGCAAGAGGAGCCACAGATGGTCTCTGTGGCCCAGGTGTACCCCCCATGGCTCCTGAGCATGGGAGGGTGCTGGCTGGCAGCCATCCTTCCAAGGGGCCCATCTGTCTGGGGCCCAGGAAGAAGGAAGTTTCCACAGAGGTGTTCTGAGCTCACAAAGGCCGGGGCCCTCACAGGTCTTGTCTGAGTGTCAGCTTTGATTACTGCCACCTGTCCTGTTTGTCCGGATCTTTCTGCTTAATCAAATTCTGGGTCCCTCCATAACCCTGCTCATGTGTCCGGAAGCAACAGGAAAATTTCGGACAATGTTCCTTTAAGAAAAATGGAAAAGCTGGGGTATCTAAGGCCTCCCATCCAGCCCACCCTTCCCCTGGGTCCTGGGTGGGGATCCTAGAAGCTTCGCTGAGACATCACACACAAGGAGTCCCTACTGTCAGTGTTCACATCTGTAAAATGGGGATGAAAACCTCAGTCAATGACCATGGCAGTGGAAGACTTTGGCTGGCCTCCTGCCCATGACAAGCAGGTCCTGAGGGTCGCCGGGCCGAGCCCTGGTCTTGAAGCTGGGGGGACAATAAAGCCCCTGCCCCTGTGGAGCTTGTCATCTCACACAGGAAGAAGGGCAAGAAACAGGTACACAAATAAACACACAGAATTGTTGTTCATGATGAAAGCAATAAAAAATGAAGTCAAGAAGGACTGGGAGGGGGGGCATGGGGAGTCCACTTCAGACTCGATGACCTGGAAAGGCCCCTCTGGGGAAGGGACAGTGGAGACGTGACTTGGAAGCTGAGAAGGACACAGACCTGGACAGAGGTTCCAGGTAGCGGAATAGCATGTGCAAAGGCCCTGAGGTAGAACAGGCTTGGCGTGTTCAGGAGCAGCGGGGGGCCAGTAGGGGAGCCCACTCCAGGAAGGGGAGGGTAAGAGAGGTGGGAGAGGATGGCAGGGCTGGGCCATGCGGAGCCTTGTGTGACCTCCCTGGTGTCCTAAGACAGTGAGTCTTCACCAAGCCTTCGGGGTCCAGATGAGGACAGCGAGGGGCTCACCATCTGCCTGGGAAGTCCTGTGAAGGGTACACACCCTTCCCTCCCTGCCAGAAAAGAGTGGAGAGCAGGAGGGGGACAGGTAAATGCAGTGGCCAGAAGGCTGGGGATAGTGATTCCTGGCTCCTGCATGTGACAGCTGGTTATGTACCGAGGACACTCTGAGCGGAAGCCAGCATTCTAACCAAGCTGTTCTCTGGGTACTTGTGGGCATGAGGAGTGTGCATGAGTGTGCAAAGGGCTTCCCCTGGGCACTGGGCTATTGCTCTGCCTCCTTGAGCTGCCTGCCAGCCCCTCTCCCCGTACCAAGGCCAGGCAGTTCCTGGTGGTTGAGGCTGGAACAAGACCCGAAGCCCAAGAGCAGCAACAAGCCTTTCAGGGGTAACTTTGAACCACCCCTGTCCTTATGGTATTCCCCTCGCCACTTAGGTCCATTGGCCCCAAGTCCCCGTGCAGGTAACAATAACGATAATTTCAATAATAAGTAGAAATGGGTGGTGAACACACAATGTGAGATATAGCTGGTGTATTACAGAGTTGTACACCTGAAATCTGTGTAACTTTACTAACCATTGTCACCCAATAAACTTTAATTTAAAAAAAAAAAACTAATAAGTTGGAATAGCTCACATTTATTCAGTGTTTACATTGCACCAGGCCCCGAACTATTTACACTACAGAAATCAACTCAATCAAATCTACACTAAAACTGCATGAGAGAGAGCTGAAAACCGAGGCACAGAGAAGCCAAGCAACTTGCCCAAAGTCACACAGATGGAAAGTAACAGAGCCAGGACTGACCCCCAGTAGTGTGGCTCCTGCGCCCAGGCTCTTAATGGTTTCTCTACACCTGCTGTCAGTGATGGTACCGTGTTTCCCCAAAAATAAGACCAAGCTGGACAATCCGCTCTAATGTGTCTTTTGGAGCAAAAATTAATATACGACCCGGTCTTATTTTACTATAATATAAGACTGGGTCTTATAATATAATATAATATAATATAATATAATATAATATAATATAATATAATATAATATAATATAATATAATATAATATAATAATATAACATAATACTAGGTTTTATATAATTAATATAATATAATAAATATAATATAATAATATAATATAATACCAGGTTTTATATACTATACTATACTATACTATACTATACTATACTATACTATAATATATGACCAGGTCTTATATTAATTTTTGCCCCAAAAGACACATTAGAGTTGATTGTCCGGCTAGGTCTTATTTTCCAGGAAACACGGTACTTGGAAAGCAGCTCAAGTTTCCAGAGTGCGTTCTAGGCACCATCCTTTACCCACATCAGCGTATTGTAAGCTTTTGTCATTACTGTTCCCCGAAGGAGCATCTTTTAGACGGTTTTTCCTAGTCACCTGCTCCCATGAATTGTTAATACCAGAGATAAACTGTGTATCTCTCTATTCGTCTGTGCTTTGTACGTAAAAAGAGTACAGTTTTGCCCACCCCACCCCCGGCCCCACAAACCAAATCCCACCCCACTGGGGGAGATGCTGTCCCACTGAGGGTGTGTGTGCCACTTGGAGGCCCTCACGCAGCCCTCACGACAGCTCAGTGCTGGGTGTGACTGTCAGGCCCCATTTGGTGAGGACCCTGTGGCCTAGGAGAGGTTCAGGGCCTGGTCGGGGGTCGCACAGGTGGAGCCAGGGTGTAACCAAGGTGTCCTGTCCTATGGACGATGCTAATGTCAGTCCCACAACGCTGTTCGCAAGGTCTCAGACAGACGCCGGCACTATGTGACTGGGCCCCGGGGTGCCCTGGAATCAGATGCCCGTGTGTGTTTGCACGCGCCTTTCCTGGAGGGGTCCACCTCAGGGGCAAGGCACAGGCTTGGAAAGGTCGCTCGGCTCCAGGACAGAGGGCTGAATTCAGGGTGCCATGAGCCCCATTACCAGGCTCTCTGTGCTGGGGCACTGCACCTAGCCCAGGAGCTCTCAATCTGGGAATTCTGGATTCTTGGGAGTCTGTGGTTGGGGCCCCTGAGAACAGTGGAGGGGCGGTGGCTGAGGGCAGAACACGCAGGGGCCCAGTGGGCCCCTGCCTGAAGCTGCACACCTGCCCCTCCCTTCTTCAGGAAGTCGGGAGGCCTTGGGAATTCGAGCTGATGGGACTGATTCACCTCCCAGGCTGGGCCCACTGACCTTTCCCCTGAGAAAAATGCTAGCAGCAAGCAAATCGAGGTCTTCACCCGGCACCCAAAATAGCTGGCACCTCCGGCCTGGGCCTGCACGTCCTGAGGAAGCTCCTCAAGTGGCTGGGGAACAATGGGGCATTGTGTGGCCCGGGGCCTCCCAGACAGGAAGCCAGGTCCTACAGAGCCATCCGACGTGACCCTGCTGCCCTGGGCAGACACGTATGACCCAAATGCCAGGTGTGGTCTGGCTTCCTTCAGCTGAGCAGGGTGACAAGAGGGACGGCACGTAGCACCAGATGGCCATCTAACCCCTGCAGTACAGGGCCCGGGGCAGATGCTTGGAGGGTGACTGAGTGAGTGAAGGAATGAACAAACAGTCACACAGACAGGGAATCATGCCAAACCCTCGGTGCACCCTGGCTGGGACATTCCTCCCTCACCCGCCCCGAAACCGCCTTATGACAGGGGCAATGCCCCGTCCTAAAGTCCAACAGGTCACCAGTGTTTCCTCTGTGCCAAAGATTCTCTCGTGTGGGCCATGCACGTGTCACTTCTCAGGCCACATCCCCGTCCCTTTCACTCCCCCTCCTTGCTCCAGCCCCCCCTGCCCTCGCCATTCCTCGAGCACAGTGCACACCTGTACTCCACAGCCTTTGCACTTGCTGTTCCATCCCTCGGAAGGCTCTTTTCCCAGCTACATCGATGCTCTGCTCCAATGTTACCTCCCTACAGAGGCTTCCCTGGTCAGCTTCGCTCTCTCTGCTCTCTCGCCTCACTTTTCTCTCTCTACATCACGCCAACACTGACGTATCATGCACTGACGTATCTTGCGGCATCTGATTTTTGCCTCCAGCACTCAGACACCCGCTCCCGGAGGACGGGGCCTTGCTTACTCGCACACAGTCCTAGTGTCTGCACAAAGGCGGTGCTCCGTGGCACCTGTTGGGTGAATGGATTAGCATATTGGGACAGTCTGTATGGTGGTCACCTCCACCCCATTTTAAAGATGAGAAAGCTCATGTCCTCACAGGGAAAACCAGTGCAGCTCGCGTGTAGGAAGCGTCAGGCGAGGAGGTGGGACCTCGTAAGCCTGCAGACTGGAAATGCAACCGGAGGGACCAAGACCAGCTGAGAAGCTACTAAGATACAACAGGCAAGAGGTGAAGGTGGCCTGGCCAGGGCAGCAGCAGGCCACAGACAGAAGTGGACAGATGACAGGGGTACCCAGAGCTACCCAGGCATCCTCAGAGCCCCCGGGCTCAAGTGCCAGGTCTCGGAGCTGCTTCTGTGTGACGTCAAGGGAGACACTTAAGCTCTCTTAAACTCACAAGGATGATGATAATTACAGTGGGGAGGTCACTGGGAGGTCAGAGCTCCGGAAATGTTAGCTGTTTTCGGATGAACCTAGGAATCTGCACAGCAAACCCACGAGCATCAAGTTTGGGTTTTCCTTTAAACTTGCTTTTGTTGCCCAGAGAACCTCGTTGGAAGGAGGAAACATAGGAGATGGAGGGGGCATCTGGGCACTTACTATATGCTTGGGAGGGCTTTCTCCCTGTGGCTTTCTCTCCTGCCTCCAGTGACGTGAGCCGGGAGTCTGGAGCAGGATGTGGCAGGGAGGCAGGTGGCAGAAAGGCGAGTCCCCTTTTTCCTGCTGCAAATGCCTGCCCCAGGTCCCCATTGGCGTATATGGGCAGCCTGTCCTAGCAAGCTGGCGGAGCTGGCGGGAACAAGCTGAGTGCTGTGTGGCCTGAACATCCCACGCCAGGGGCCAAGCGTGTCTGCAGGACCGAGGGCTCCACTGCAGCCAGGGAAGGGAAAGGCAGGAGACATCCATGTCTATATTGGCACGAGCCAGCCTCAGAAAAGCCACAGAGAACATTTTACCACAAACATGCAAGCCCCATGGCAGCCAGCGGCCTCCTTTGCGTCCTCCCTCTGACCTGGAATCTCTTGGCCATCTGTGGGCTGCACAAAGGGAGCAGAGGAGAAATGCAGGGCTCAGCACGGGATTCTGGCGCCTCCATCCTTCTGCCTCCTTCCATCCCACCCTCCTTCCAGCCATGGTCCTACTGTGGGCCACGTCGGGTGTGCTGAGACCATGAGCAAAAGCAAACATGGCCCCTGCCCTCTCGCAGCTTACAGGCTAAGGGGGAGAGAGTTTAGCAACTGTTCCAGCGTGAGCCACATTCTGACAAGTTCAGTGAAAGCGAGGTGTAGGCTCCTGCTGGCGAATGAGATAGAGAAGACAGAGGTAGTCAGTGAGCTGAGTGGAGGGAAGGGTATTCTAAGCAGAGGGAACAGCATGTACAAAGGCCCTGAGGGAGGAGGGAAAGTGATAAGGGAAGAAAGGGGACCAGGTCATCATAGAGAACAAACTGGAGGGGGTCAGAGGGGGCACATGTGGCCCTCAGATGAAGTATGATGAGAGAGACTGTGACTACACAAAGAGGCAGGAGGAAACTTTGTGGGGTCACAAAATGGTCCTATTCCTGGACTGTGGCAGTGGTTACAAGATTGTAGGTGTTTGTCAAAATTCATGGAACTGAGCATCTGAAAAAGGTTAATTTTAGTCTAAGTAAATTATGCCTTCGTAAACTTGACCTTAAGAAAGATCCCCCCATTTGGCAAGAGTGCCAAAATCATCCAATAGGAAAGGAATAGTCTTTTCAACCAATGGTGCCAGGACACCTGGATACCACATGCAAAAGAATGAAGGTGGATCCCCACTTCACATCATATACAGAAATTAACTCAAAATGGATCAGATCTAAATGTAAGTGCTAAAACTATAGCGCTCGTAGAAGAAAACATACAGACAAATTTTCGTGACCTTGGCTTGGCAAATGATTCTTAGATATGACACCAAAATATGAGCCACAGCAAAAAATGTAGGTAAATTGGACTTCTTCACAATTAAAAACTGTGCCTCAAAGGACACCGTCAAGAAAGTGAAAAGACAAAACATACAATGGGAGAAAATATTTACAATCATACATTTGATAAGAGTCTAGTATCCAGAATATATAAAGAATACTTACAAATCAATAATTTAAAAATTGAGTAAAGGATCTGAATAGACATTTCATGAATGAAAATGTACAAATAGCCAAGAAGCCCATGAAAACATGCTCAGCGTCAATAGGCATGAGGGAAATGCAAATCAAAACCACAAAGAGATACCACGGCACCCACCAGGACAGCTAGAATTAAAAAGTCCAATAATTAGTGTTGGCAACGATGTGGAGAAATTGGAACCTTAATACATTGCTGGTGGGAATTTAAAATGGTTCAGCTGCTTTGGAAAACAATATAGCAGCTTCTCAAATGACTGCACGTAGAGTTCCATATGACCTAGCAATTCCAGGCCTAAGTTTCTCCCCAAGAGAATTGAAAGCATATGTCCACAGAAAAAGTTATACACAAATGTCTGTAGCAGCACTCTTCATAATAGTCAAAACAACCTAAATTTCCACCAACTGATGAATGGAGAAACAAAATGTAGTGTATCCAGGAAATGCAATATGAATTATTCAGCCATAAAAAGGAATAAAGTATTGATACCTGCTACAGCACAAATGAACCTCGAAAATATTCTGTAAGTGAAAAGCCAATCACAAAACACAAATAGTATATGATTTCATACATGTGAAAGTCCAGGACAGGGAAATCTATAGACAAAGAATAGATTAGTGGTGGTTTAGGGCTGGGGGTGGAGGTCAGAGGATAAGGGTTTGACAGTTAAAGGTCACGGGATTTCTTTCTGAGGTGATAAAAATGTTCTTAAAATGGACTGCAATCACGGTTGCACATATCTGTGAATGTACTAAACCCCACTGGGTCATATAGTTACAGTGGGTGAACTGCATGGCATATGAATTAGATCTCAGTAATGCTTAAAAAAGCAAAGAAAAAGAAAACGGGAAAGAAAAAAGACACCCTTCAGCCCAGCTGGGCAGATGGTGGGAGTCCTTGGGCCAACACCCCAGGAGAGGCTCCTGAGCTCAGGGGAGATCTCCAATGCACCTCCTGTCTTCCTGGTTAAAAATCCATCTTAACGGTGACATTTTCAAGATAGTCCCTTCCTGTATTTTTTTCTCTGTGGAACACGTGCCTCAGAACCCATAAATTCTATTTTGGGTGAGTCTTAGACCAGCCCTTGGGCTCTGTAACCTCCCCCAGGTCTGTGTGGTCCCCAGGACTGTGATTTGAGAGAATCCAGGGAACCCCAGCCTTCCACACCCAGCAGCGCCCCATCTGCTGGGCGAGGCTCTTCCTTTGGTTCTGCCAGAGAGCTGTTTTAACTACAATTATCCATCCCCTGGGAGACCATACGGTACCAAGCTCTTTGGGGAAGAATTAGGTAATCAGATCGCTTTTTCTCCTTGACAAGGAAGACACAGGGACAGCTGGGAGATGCTGGAGGCCTATAAGCTCTTTGAGGAGAAAATGAAATCTTAATTCTAATTCAGGTCCTGCTAACAGTTGAAGGGAAGGACAGATTCCCTAAAGCAGGGGTGCTCAAAGTGTGGTCCCCAGGCTGCAGCAGCAGTACCCCAGGAAACAGACAAGCAACGCAAATTCTCAGGCCTTACCCCAGACCAAGCTCTGAACATGGGGCCCAGCAGTCTGTGTTTTAAGAAGCCCTCCGGTGTGAGCTCAGGTCTGAGACCCACTAAACTAATGAATTAGCTCATTCGTCCATTCATGCGTTCATTTATTTTTTCATTTGTTCATTCTTTCAAGACATACTTCCTGAGTGCTCCCACATATCCCT
Organism: Rhinolophus sinicus; assembly: GCF_036562045.2. NCBI lineage: Eukaryota > Metazoa > Chordata > Mammalia > Chiroptera > Rhinolophidae > Rhinolophus > Rhinolophus sinicus. The sequence goes on from NC_133762.1 coordinate 20,034,185, forward strand.
GGAATTGCTGGAAGCCCAAGGGTTAAATACATTGGAGAACGAGATGTAGTGGGTTGAATGGTGGCTCCCCAAAGACATGTCCCCCCCAGACCTGTGACTGTGACCTCATTTGAAAAAAGGGCCTTTACAAACACAATTAAGGATGTTGACATGAGATCAGTCCAGATTACCCAGGTGAGCCCTAAACCCAAGGACAAGTGTCCTTGCAAAGAGACAGAAGAGAAGACACAGAGAAGGCCACGAGAAGATGGGGGCAGAGAGTGGGCGATGCTCCCTACGCCCAGGGATGCCTGGAACCAGCAGAAGCCGGAAGAGAGAAGTAAAGATCCTTCCCTAGAGCCGTTGGAGGGAACTCGGACCTGCTGACCCTTGATTCCGAACGTCTGTCCTCCAGAGAAAAAACTGTTATTTTAAGCCACCCAGTTTGTGGTTATTTGTTATAGCAGCCCCCAGAATGAATATACAAGACAAATAAGGGTCATGACCTTAGAGAGCTTATATTCCAGTGAGGGAGATAGATAGATAGACAGACAGATAGATAGATAGATAGATAGATAGATAGATAGATAGATAGATAGATAGATAGATAGATAGATGATAGATAGAGCAATATAAATATGCGACCAAAAATCTCACACAGTGAAAGTACTGTCATGACAATAAAACAGAACGATGTGCTGAAGAGAAAGTGACAAAGGGACACTGAGTTGAGACCTAGGGAGTGAGAAGGAGCTTGTCACTTGCACATTTGAGGGAAGCTGTTCCAGGCCAAAGGGCTTGCAAACATAAGGTGTCTAAGGCAGGGACAAGCTGGGCACATTTGGGCACAGGAAGGCCTGGTTGTCTAGAGTCGGGGAGTCTGGGGAGCGGGGAAGGGGATGAGGTTGGGGAGAGACAAGGCCATGGGGAGAGTTTGGGTTTTCCCTGGGCAATGGGGATCCCTTGCAGCATCAGAAGCAGAAAAGTTGGTAGGGAATGGATTGGACAGGGCAGAGCAGAAGGGTGCCAGGCAAGAGGCCACGGTTAGAGGTGGGGCTGACTTGGACCAGAATGGCAGCTGCGGCCGTGGACCAGGGCTCAATCGGTCTGAGAGTGAGAATCAGTCATCCTGCTGCTGGATCATGGAAAGGTTTGGGGTAGACAGTGCTACCATTTACTGACACAGGAAAACTGGGTGTATTTGTTATGTATTGCTGTGTAACAAAGTACCCCAAAACTTGGTGATGAAAACACCTGTGTGTTACCTCCCAGTGACCGGGACTTAGTTGGGCCCTGCTGGCTCAGGGTCTCTCTGAGCTGCAGTCAGCAGGAGCTGCTATCAACTCAAGGCTCCCCTGGGAAAGGATCTGCTTCCAAGACCGTCACACGACTGATGGACAAAGGCGCTCAGGACCTCTCCAGCTATTGGCCAGAGACACCAGCTCCCTGCCCCATGGGCCTCTCCCCAGAGCGGCTCACAACACAGCCGCTGCTGCATCAGAGTGAGAAGGGGCAAGACGGAAGTCACAATTTTTATAACTTCATCTCGGACATGACCTCCCATCGCTTCCGCCACAGTCTATTTGTTGGCAGGGAGTCACTGGGTCCTGCTCACACCCCACGGGAGGGGCTACATGAGGGTGTGAACCCCAGGATTGGTGGGAGTTGCCTACTACATGGGGGTGGGGACCAGAAGTTTTACTTGGGTAGGATAATTTGTAGATGCTTCTAAGTGATCAATTAAGATTGTAGAATGGCTGGTGGTAGATTGGTAGTTGAAAGATGGAAGGAAGGAGGGAGGGAGGGAAGGAAGGAGGGAAGAAGAGGAGGTAGACTGACGGACAGAAGGATGGATGTCAAAATCACTTAAAGGACCCCTCTCTCCAAGGGCAAGCTCTTTCAGAAGCAGCGGCCTTCAGAATACCGTCCTCTCTCTCCCCCTGCCTGCACGGGACAAGCTCTTGGGAAGATGAACTCAGAGGTGGTTTTCTGCTGGGCCAAATGGAAACATGGGCTTCCATCCTGCTGGAGAAACATGTCAGCCAGCGTGCTGGGGTCCATAGAGGGAACCACTGGCTGCCTTGGAAGAACTGCTGATAGATCATGGAATTCCACCAGCCAAGCCATCATCTCCCGGCCAACAAGTTTGAATTATGACAGAGGGATTAGGAGCTGGTGGAAACTTGGAGGTCACCCATGAAGATGCTGGAACATTTGTTTTCTATCTCCAGCCTCGCTTTCCAGCTGCATGGTACACTTAATCCAACATGAAGTATTGCATATTAAATTTTCTCCCTGATTATAGCCCTTCTCGTTCTCGAATGATCTTTGGCACCCAGCGGGCACTCTCTTTGATTTCTCTTGGTGTGTGTGGATGTGCGTGGTGGAAGCCAAGACTTTTGTGTTTTGCACTTTGTTTTCTTTCAGAACTCTGCACTGGGACGCTGGCTGGAATGGGAGCCAGGGAGCCTGCAGCAGGGACGATGCCTGTCAGAGGAACAGCGAGGCAGGCCTCCAGAGATGAGTCCCAAAGAGCAGGAATGCTGAAGATAATTGGTGTGGTCAGGGCAACACAGAGGCTTTACCAGATTAACTGGGCTACTGGGGGTGAAGATGCTGGGCTTCAAAAGAAGCCTCCCCAACTTAAGACTATTAAGTAATTATGGCTGATTACATTCCAAGGGGCCTCGGCTGGCAGGCTTCTAATTGGCAGCACTCCTGTGATTTTATGGGAACGGGGCTGGGATGGGGAAGGCTGAGATCACCGCGAAAAGCAGCCCCACCCGGCGGAGGCCAGATGAACTGGGGACGTGAATTTTCATTCTGACATCGTGGTAGGCCCATCTGTAATCCCTGACAGTCTTCTGTTCCCAGCGGCCCCTCGGCACAGCTGACCCTGGATTCTTTGCAGCCGCCCCCATCCGCACGGCGGGGGTTGCGGGGAGGTCCAGGTGAAGGTCGGGGTGCTGCTGAGGACTAGGCGTCTCCAGTGGCCTTAGCTGGCTGAGCACCTTCCCCCTTCACCCTTCAATCCTTCCTCCATCCTGAAAGGCAGGCTGAGACCTGGCAATGGGAAGGGAGCTGGCAGCTGGTGTGATGGAGAAGGGCTCGCAGTCAGAGGGGAGAAGCTGTCTGGAGACATGGCGGGGAGAACAGAGCAGTAACAATGGGGCCCCAGAATTTCCAAATGGAAGAAGGTTCAGAGCTTCCTTTGCATAGCAAACCTATGGTTTTTATTTAGATTGTATGTTTATTTGGAGTGCCTTGGGGGTGTCTTATATTATAGGTTTGGCTGCTATAACAGAGACCCAGAATAAGAGTGGCTTTCACAACACAGAAATTCATTTCTCTCTTGTAAAGGTCTAGGGTCACAGTCCAAAGCTGGTGGAGCAGCTCTACGATCATCAGAGACCCAGGTCCATTATACCTCGTTTCTCTGTATTGCCTACACATACCTTCCATTTCAAAATACAAAATGGCTGCTCCAGTTCCTGCCATTACTTCTGCATTCCAGGAAGGGGGAAGGAATAAAGGGGCAAGGAGTGTGCCTGCCATTTCCCTTTAAGAGTGCAATTTGGGAATGGCCTATACCACTTCCACTCACATTACACTGGCTAAATCTATCACAGGGTGACATCTAGCTATATAGGAGGTTGGGAAATGTGGTCTTTATTCTGGGTGATCACAGGCCCAGCTACATTCTGTTAATGTAGAAGTTATTCCATAGAGGAGTGTGATGGAGGTAGGGTGAGAATCAAAGCCTCCAGCCCCAGCCTCCCTTGGGCTATAGGGATGACTCCCTTCCCTTCTCCCTGCATTCAAGGCAGTATGCAAATCCACCTCCTCCAGGCAGACTTCTGGGATTAATTACTCCAGCTGCTAGCCAACTGGTCAACTTCATCTCTGACTCACCCTTCCCTCTGCCGGGCATCTCGGGGTATTTTGGAACCTGGGTGGTCCTGTTGGGTCTGTCCTAGCATCCTTAGCATATTCTGTTTCCTGAGCCAGAGATCCCATTCCTTCTTTAGTGTGTTCCCAACCCCCCAGCCCCAGATCTGTAGCTCTAGGCAGTAAACACTTGGGGCTGAATGCTCTGGTCATTTTTTAGAGGAAAACACATCTACCATCTCAATGTAGAGAGCTCTGTGATAGCAGGGACCTTTTCTTGTTCACTGTTTTACCCCCAGAGCTCAGTGTGCCCGATGGGCAGAGGCACACAGTGAGTATTTGCTAAATGAACGAAGATCTTCTTGGATAATCACAGTAATAATCATCATCACTGCACATGATGTTTCCTGAGGACTGCTGTGAGCTCAGCAGGCATTATGCAGTAGCCATCTAAAAGACGAGTTGGCACACGTGTTCTGCAAAGAGCCAGGTGGTAAATATTTCTGGCTTTGAGGGCCAGAAGGTCTCTGTTGCAACTACTCAACCCTGTCATTGTATCTCGACAGCAGCCATGGACAATATGTAACTGAATGAGTGTGACTGTGTGTCAATAAAACTTTATTTATAAAAGTAAACGCAGGCCAGACTTGGCCAGTGGGCTATCATTTGCTAGTCCCCTATTGAAAACTAAAAGGAATGTCCTGGGTTATGGGTAGAGATCTGCGGGCATCCTGCAGAGCTAGAATAGGGGCATGTGGTAGAGTGGGAGGGCAGAAAGTGCTGGAAGACCTGATGTCAGGTCTGCAGCAGACCCATTTTGGGGTACTGGTCTGGCTCAGTCCTCCAGTCCTGAGAATGACTTCGTCTTCCATGCTTGGGGGAGGGGCCCAGCAGAGCTGTGGTTGTACCTTGCAATGCCACCCTCTGACCTTGGTTGATTGGACCAGGGGTGGATGACCAACCTGAGGGGGCATTGGGAGTTGGGACACAGCCCCTTGGGTCCATCTCAAACTGAGGACACACAGACTTGGGCACTGGGGAAGCAGAGGAGGTCGGCTGCAGAGAGAGCCAAAGGGCAAGTGAGTGGAAAGAAACAGAGTAGAGAGACTCCAAGACTCCCCGGGACCTGCTGGCAATCGTATTCCTGGGTGCTCCTGTCCCTGGGTCCCATGACACCCCCTGTATCCTTTCTTGATTGGCCCTTTTCCCCCAAGGTGTGTCCCATGGGCTCTCAGCATTTCCCAGTACAGGCCTAGGTGAGAAGGCTCCCCTCACCTCCCTTCACCGACGGTGACACCTCCTGGGAGAGCCGGCGGGCCCTGCTGCCCTCCTTTCTCCTGTAGGATCTCCTCCCTTGCTGCTCAAGCGCTCATTTTTCTGGAGTAGCTCAGGACATTACCAAGTTAAATGAAGAATGTAGAATACTTGAAATTTCCACTCACACACTCCTGGAAAAAACACATTAACCTTTAAGAAGGGAATAATGGCTTCGTTTTCAAGTGACCTTATGGATTAACCCTCAAGGAACACTTCCTGGGGAGAACCATGGCCCGTGGCTGGGACCCAGTGGGTACAAAAGAGGAAGAAAACATAAAGCCCTGGACAGAGGCAGATAATTGTCGAATGACAACAGTAACAGCCCTCGCTCCTATGAGATACCAAGTCTGTCTACAGGAGTTTACCTGCTTCTGGACAAGAGCAAGGCTACAGTCCCTGGATCTCCTCTTGACCTGGGGCCACGTGAGACCCTACGCTCTCACGCTCGCCCATTCAAGTGGATCTCCTTCTACCAGACCAGGGGGCGGTCCTCTCTCCTCGAAACAGCCTCCCCCTGGAAGAGTTTTTCCTCTGGCCTTTCTGTTGAACCCCATCCTGGAAACATGGACTCCATGGTCGACATGATGGAGAAAACTACATAATCTACACTCCTTTGGGGAATTTGCAAAGCATATTAGCATAGTAAAGGCTCTGAGAAGTCCTGCCAGAAAGAAACCTGTTTAATTTTGTCCAGCACCAGTATTTTCCAATCCATTCCAGCCATGGGAAGCCCCTGCTCCCACACACACAGACCTTTTCATGTTTTTTGGATAACGCCTATGTACGTGTGGCAGAACATCTTACCCATGGCCCACGCTTTAGAAAACAAAGACTGACCATAGAACATACCTTCTCCAAGAGCATCTGAGCTACAGAAAAGACCAGAATTCACTCTTCAATCTCCAATTCATTTATCACACATACACACGTGTTCATTCATTCATCAACACAGGTTTCTGAGACCAGGTTCCTCTGAGGAGCAGAGGCAAACCTGAGTGCCTCCCTGCTTTGCCAAGCTTCCCGGATGGCAGGGAAGATGAGGAATGCCCCTGGGTCACAGAACATAAAAGAAAAGCACCTATGTAGTGTTCCCAGCCATCAAAGCCCAACTTCCAAAGACAATTTGAAAGACAATTTTAAAAGTCTACCAAAAAGTGTTCAAATTGAGACAGTCAAGAAGCTGCTCAAAGACGATGGCTGGGAGGAGGGGAGATGGAAGACGGAGCAGAAAGAGGGACGGGGGTTGCTATCAGCTCTGTTGTCACAGCCAAGCTTTGGTCAAGAGTCTGCAGTGTGCTTGGCACTGTGCTAAGAGCTGTATATACCTATAAGCCTCATTCACTCATCGAACGTCTAAAAGGTGCTTCTCATGAGCCATGTGCTGGGAATACCACAGTGAACATGACCTCGCTTACATCCAGATGAGCTAGGGACACAGAATCTCCCCAATAGCCCACAAGGAGGGTGTATGGCTGAGCAAGGCAAGGCTCTGAGGCTTGCTCAAAGCCACGAAGCTGGGAAAAGCCAAAGTCAACAGTCCAGTGCATGACTCCCTGACGCCCAAACCCAAGGTCTCTCCACTAAACCAGTGGGCAAAGGGACAACAAGTTTAAAACACAACCAATCCCATTAGAAAATCAGTGACATGCCCGAGAGAGAACAATGTTGGCAGAGGGTAAGCTAAATGCTCATGATGGATGCAAAGGTGGAGAAAGGTGCAGCTAGGGGAACAGAGCAGACTCCAGTGACATGGGCTCTTCCTGTGACAGCAGTATCTACTCCCCACCCCTCTCCTCAGGACCAGCTAATTCCATCACAATCCACCCCCTTCCCAGCAAGCTGGCCACCAATGAGCACAGCCCTTTCTGGGCACCCTCTGCCCTCGCCCCTTTGCAAAGGGAGGCTTTGAGCAGCTTTAGGCAAAATCCTGTCCCTCATTGGTTTCTCACCACCTTTTTCAGACAGCCGCTATGCCTTGTCACTGGAGGAGCACAGGGAGTTGGAAGTCTTCTGGGGTGCTGGGAGCAGAGTTCCTGCTGCTGTTAGCAGCTGATGGTGCCATGAAACCAGTAGACGGTGCCGCCAAGAACAGTGCAGATGGCCACTCAAGAGTGGTCACAGAGGTGAAAGCTCAGCCCAGCCCCGTTGGCTGCAGTGTGTGTCTCCATGACTCCTGGCTCTTCCAGCACCCCCAGAACCCTGCTGGAAACCCAACCTCTGGTGCCATGCTTTGGACATCATTTTTCCAGATACAGTCTGTATTAGTTTCCTCTTACTGCTGTAACAAATTCCCAGAAACTTAGTGACTTAAAACAATACAGATTCTTTATGCTACAGTTCTAGTAGTCAGAAATCCTAACATCAAGGTTTCAGCAGGGCTGGTTCCTTCTGGAGGCTCTGGGACTTTTCCTGGACTTTTCCAATCCACTTCCTGTCTTTTCCCACTTCAAGGGGCCACCCACATTCATTGGCTCATGGTCCCTTCCTCCATCTTCAACGCCAGCAGTGCAGCATCTTCCAATCTCTCTCTGTCTCTGACCCTCCTGTCTCCCTCTTCTAAGGATCCTGTGAGTACCCTGGGGCCAGTCAGATAACCCAGAATCGTGTACCCATCTCAAGGTCCTTAATCATATCTGAAAGTCTCTTTGCCATGTAGGTAATATGTTCACAGGTTCTGGGTTTTAGGATGTATACATCTTTGTGGGGCCATTACTCAGCTGACCACAGAGACTCCACCTCAGACCTCTGGCCTTGTGTGGTGGCTCCGTCCTGCTGTTGTGGACACCAGCCAGGGCCTGGGGGTCTGGTGGGCTGTAGACAGGTGGCTGGATGCTTCAGAGAGTGAGAGAGAAATTTGTTCCTTGCCCTCCTGGTCCCTCCACAGTGCAGGGGGAGCATGTCCTGGCCACACAGTGCTGAGTCAGGCGACCTGGGTCCTCTCACCTTGGACCTGGTTTCTCATTGACAAATGGGGATCGCATCAGCACCGACTCCAGAAGATGGGGCACAACAGACATTAGTCGAATGAACAAATTGTTACGTGCTAAGTGATTGTTGGACTCTGGGGCAAAGCTCTTCCCCTGTGAGCCTCACTGTCCTCATCTGTGAAATGGGGGCATTCATCCCAGCTTTTCCTTCAGAGGGCTGCTGAAAACCCACCGACATCACAGACGTGAGGACGAGCTTAGAACAGCACCTTGCTGAGCAAGCTGCTGAGACACTGCTTGTTAGTGCAGCTTGAGAGGCACAGCCCTTGCTGTCTCTGGGCCAGCCCGGGGGCATATGCTCCTGGGCCCAGCACAGTGAGTGGTCAGCGAGCACCTGAACACTTGCTCTGCTGGGCACCCTGCTAAGGGCGTGACAAAGGACCCCCTTCGGTTCTCCACCCCTCCCGGGGACACATTCCCATTTCACACAGGAGGGTCCGGGAAGGGGAGTGACAGTGGCCAAGTGCCCCAGCTGGGACTCAAGTCCAAGATGCTTTGACTTATGAATCTTTCTTTTTCGTGCATACCTAGCACTCCCGCCAAGCATGGCGACCAGCAGCTGTCTAGCACAGGTACAGGCATGCATGACCCAAATGGTGAATTACACATGTTCGTTTTACTGGAAGCTGAAGCATAAGGAGGTTACAACCCATTCATTCACTCATCCATTCCACACATACTCATTGAATGCCTACTGTGTGCCAGCACTGGGCTAGGAGCTGGGTTTCCACATTAGGCAACAGCTATTGGAGGGGCTGGGGAAAGAGGGTGGGACCATCAAAATCTAAGAAGGGTCACCCAGCGCCAGGCATCGAGACCCCATGTGCTGTACGCTTTGCACTTGGATTGTTGGGGTTATGTTCCAGCTCCCAGATGACGATGAGTCTGGATTCTTTTCAATAACAGTAACCACAGCAGCTGAGGGCACTGGGGCTCAGACAGGGGATGTGCCTTGCCCAGTGGCACACGTTGTGAGTGGGGAGAGCTGGAATGTCAACCCAGCTCTGCTGGGCTCCTTTGTCTCCATCCTCCACTCGGTGTGGACGTCCCACGGCTGCCGCGGGCAGCTCTGCAGGTCATTTCTGCTGCTCTCCAGCCTCAAGCTGCATCAACACTGCAGCCTCCAAAGACCAATCGATTCTGTCCACAGCCCTTTGCCTAGCAACCCAGGCAGGATGGTTCTCTCTTGCCGCTGCGATGACTCACTGGCTGCCCCACAAACCTGCCCTCTGCTTCCCAGTAGTCTCAACTGGCATCCGTTTGCAAAAAAGGAATCACCTTTCCTGCCCTGGGCTCAGGCCCTTTACCCTTTCTTTCTGTCCTAGTATTACCGTGAGATGAATCCAAGCCTCCTCACCTCTCTCTCCAAGGAGATACTGTCATGTGAGGTGTTTGTCCCCAGGGTCTCTGGCCACTTGCCATCTGCCCATTTGTCCAGTGGACACTTCATGCATAGCGGCTTTGTGTCAGCACCTGCCAGGCACTGGGGGTTCAGTGCTAACCAGGCAGATAGACTCCCTGCTCCCTAGAGTTTACAGTGCCAGTGGGGAAAGACACACCCCAGTACCCCGGTTCCTTCCCGTGGCCTTAAGACATGGAGCCCTTGGCTCAGGGGAATGCCTGGCACATGGTTCAGTTGTGCGAGGCAGCGAGAACCTCCTACGTGCCAGCACTCTCAGACCTCAGCCCTACGCATGCCCCAGTCGTCTTGGGGCACATGGGGATTAGACCTGCAGCTCAGAGAGGTTAAGTAACTTGCCCGAGGCCCCACAGCTAGTACATAGTCCAGTCAGGACCCCAACCCAGCTTGCCTGATTCCAGAAGCTCGTGGTCTTAACCACTAACCATGGCCTCCAAACGACAGCAGACCCGAGAAGACAGATTCAGATCCTCCCACAGACCGAGGCTAAACAAGCCAAGACACCCAGAACAGAGGGACCATGTGTCGCAGAGAAACTCCGAAAGGCTCAAAGGAAAATGTGGTGAAGACCCTCCAGGTGAGTCCAATGGGAACCATCTGGGGCTGCAGCATGAGTAGCAGGCAAAGTAGCGGACAGCGGTGCTACAGGGCTGGTGCTCGGAGACTGGCCGGCATCTGCTGAGCGCGCCGGGCTGCCCAGGCAATGACGCCAGCGAATCAGACCCTCACTACCCCCCACCCCCACCGCCCTGGCAGCTCCTATTTTCACATCCATTTTCTTTCTTCTTTTTTTTTTTAAACTTTTTTGTTTTTCATTGGGGAATGTTGGGGAACAGTGTGTTTCTCCAGGGCCCATCAGCTCCAAGTCATTGTCCTTCAATCTAGTTGCCGAGGGCACAGCTCAGCTCCAAGTCCAGTCACCGTTTTCAGTCTTTAGTTGCAGGGGCACAGCCCACCATCCCATGTGGGAATTGAACCGGCAACCTTGTGGTTGAGAGCTCGTGCTCTAACCAACTGAGCCATCCGGCCGCCCCTCCAGAAGCTCAGCAGCAGCTCGTTGTCTTCAATCTAGTTGTGGAGGGCGCAGCTCACTGGCCCATGTGGGAATCAAACCAGCAACCCTGTTGTTCAGAGCTCACTCTCTAAACAACTGAGCCATCCAGCTGCCCCACATCCATTTTCTCAAACAAAATTCCAGGTAAAAATAATCCAGTGGGGTCACTTTTTACTGATGAAGGTTATCATCCATCATTAAGACCAATCAAAAAATGTTTTTAAAAATACTAAAACCAGCTTTTGAAGGTGCATGCTCTTTGACCTAGCCCTTCCACTTCCAAGAATTGGTTCTAAAGAAATCGTTGTGGATGTTCCCAAGGGCCCACAAACAGGGGTATTCACTGCAGCATCGTTTACAATAACGAAAAACTGCCCCAAAGAAGAGCGCTTAAACAAATGACGACACATAAACATAATGCCATCCTGTGAGGCAGTAAAAATGGTGGTACAGGGGACTTTATTGACATGGAGGGGTGATTGTGATAAATTGTTAGGGGAAAGCAGAAAGTCATAAAACAGTATGCTTAAAAGGACCTTGTTTTCATTTAAGATATGTGTATAGACAGATATGATAGATAGATGCTACAGAGATGCCAGATAGAGAGAGAGAGAGAGATGGAGAGAGAGAGAGAGAGAGAGAGAGAGAGAGAGAGAGAGAGAGAGATCCAACAAATGTTTATTGAGCATCTACTATGCACCAGGCAATATGCTATGAACCGGGGATACCACAGTAATGGACAAAATAAGTACCCACTTGAGCTAACACGCTAGTGGGGAAATTTTATATAAAGAGATTTTATTCATCCCAAGCAGGATAGTGGAATGTTAGGAGCCCAAGGTCTGACACACGCTGCACTACCTTACAGAGAAATGCTATGCGGTCCAGGGTGGGCCCCCGATAACACGGATGGGGAGGCATGGTGGGCGGTGATGGATGATGGGCATGGAGAGGCTCAATAGACTATTCCCTCTCTTTCGTGTATGTTTGAAATTTTCTGAAATACACATCAGGGGCAAGTGGGGGAGACAGCTCCAGAGTCAAAGCCCGTGGCCCACTTTGTGAGGGGGTGAGTGTTCTGTCCTTGCAACTGTCTGTCTCCGGACAAATAAGTGTGAGCGCCAGTTGCCTCCTGCTTCCCCTCCTGGAGCACCCCCATGCACCCGTAGAGTCAAGGCTCTGACAAGTTCTGCAGTGTGGAAAGCTACCTAACTTTGCTTCGTGCCGGGTTAATCCCCCACCTGAGGCATCACTGTCTGGGATTGTGGCCCCAGAAACATGCCCAGAGATGCAGACCATGGGAGAGTGATTTGTTAGGAAGTACTTACAGGAGGGACCAGAAGGGGACAGGAGAAGCAAGCCTCAGGGGTAGGAGGTGGGGAGGTCTAGCTGTCCCATGGAGGGTGACTGACTCCCCCCTGCAGCAGCCTCTGGAAACAGTGTGGGCCCACCTCAGAGTTGTCCCCATCACAGGGAGGCAGCGGGGGCATTTACACACTCACTGGTTAAGGGCTGCCCCCAGGGTGGGGTCTGTGAATTACTGCTCAACATGGTGGCAGACAAAGTAGGTTCTGGAAGCCTGAGGGCAGCCTTCAACAGAAAGATGCAGGTCCTGGAGCCTGGGAGTGAAAGCTCCCAGGAACCAACAAGAAAGTGGTAAAGGGACCAGGGCTATGAAGAGATAACTGATGGTCTGAAGGCTCAGACAAGACCTGTGGGACAGGCAGCCATCTTTCTAACTTCGCTTAATCCAGTCGTGTCTGGCCACGAGCCCTCTTTCCCACTCAGCCTCCACCAGCCGCTCCTCGAAGGAATATTATGCAGTCTACAGACACACCGGTTCTGCCAGCAAGTCAACCTTTGCTCTGCCATTTTTTAACTTTTCAGTTTATGCTAATACAGCTGTTCCCCTGCCAGTTTCTTTAGGGCAGAGACGATGACCTCGTCCTTCTTTCTGTGTCCTCCAGGCCTGGCATCCCCACAGAGGAGAAGCAAAACAAATCTCCGAGCAGTGAATGAATCAATTCACTGTTTCTTTAAGCTGCAGAGTTCTCTAGCTGGCTCGGGGCAGGAGGGAGTTGGGGGTGGGGGAGAGAAAACGGCTCTCCCCTTGGAAAATGTGAGGCACATGTATATTTAATAAAGTACAAATTTTCTCTACAGATGAAACATAAACCAATGACGTCAACAGATCCATCGGCCTCTCCTTAAAGCTGTGCAGAGCCTGGTGGCCAAAGCACCAGAGCTCTGGGAGGCTTGGGCCCGCAGCTCCAACACGACCACCGTCAGGGACAGGTCATGGAGGTGAGGCCACCAAGGGGCTCTGACCACTGCCGTTCCTCCCCAGTCTGACCTCTATACATCCATCATGATGGTCAACCAGCCAGGGAGCCTTAGTCCAGGGGACGGGTGTGACCAGAGGAGAAGCCCCTGTGATCCTCTTTCTCTGCTCTAACCACTTGGAATAAAATCTACACTCCTCACTAGGGGCCCAGGCCCTGCAGGATTTAGGCCCTGCTGGCATCTCTCACCTCCCCACCCTCCACTCCACCACACGTTCAATCCCCTCCAGCCCCACCAGCCTTCTCTCTGTGCCTTGAAACCACCAAGCTCATTCCTGCCTCAGGGCCTTTGCACTTGCCAGTCCCGCTACCTGCAAAGTTCTACCCCAGTGCGTGCCTTGCAGGCGTCCTCTCAGCATTGAGGCCCCGTCTCCAATGTCCCCTCATCAGGGGTTCCAGCCAGCAACCACTACCCCTCACAATAAGCCTCCAAACTCTTTCATTTTCTTCACAGCACTTTCATTTTCTGAAATTCTTTTTGTTTGTTTGTTTTCTTAAGTGTTGCCTGGAATGTGGCCTCCAGGAGGGCAGGGACCACACCTGCCTTTGCTCACCACTGTGCCCCTCCATGCCAAGAACAAAGGAAATATTCAACAAACACTTGATGGAAGAAAGGAGGGGAAAGAGGGAGGGATGGAAGAAGGAAGGAGAACAGGAAGGCCAAAGGGAAGGGCAGGTGGGTAGACGGCTCAGATGACTTGGCCTCCATTCAATAATATGGGCTTCTTGAGTGAGGCCAGGGACAGGAGAGGAAAAATTGTAAAAATGGTCTACATCAGGGTGTGTGTGTGTGTGTGTGTGTGTGTGTGTTTGCATGTTTTCCACAAAAGCACAAGTACAGAACCACAGCAAAGACTACATTAAGCTTTTACAATGTGCTGGCACCACTCTGAGCACTTTCCATGTATTTTAATAACGCAATTCATCATCCCAACAGCCCTCTATTATTAGACCCACTTTACAGAGGAGGAAGCTGAGGCTCAGCGAGGTCGTGTATCTTACCCAAAGTCACAAAGCCCAGGGCACACTGACCCCTTAGGCTGCTTCCCACCGAGATGACCCAATGCAGCCCCTCTGGAAGGATGCCCTGCCCCATTTCCTGGTGCAACCCCGGGCTAGCCAGTGCAAGCCTACATTTATAGCTCAGTGACCAGGAGTGAAATATTTCACACTGCAGACCAGTGGAAGGCAAGCAGCCTCCAAGAGCTCCCGACACACCGACCACAGCTCCAGCATTCTTTCCCCAGGATTTTATAACCCGGCAAAAACAAGCCACAGCCAGCTGGAACGTGCATGTTGAACTGCGACATTGGGGCAATATCACAAAGAGTGGATTCCCGGGAGGGGAGAGGGGTGTCCAACACAAGTCACTCCACTTTCTGTGCATCTCAACCTCCGAACTGTGATTGTCCACCTGTGCTGGGCTCATTCTGGTCCCCACACCTGGAGCCAAGCCCCCCTAGATGCAGCATCCCAAGGGTTGAGCCCTTTACCTGCTCTCACCTGCCCCCTCTCCTCCAGTGGGGTAATGAGGGAAATCATTAGAATCAGCAGAAGCAATTGTCAGGAGCCCCACAGAGAAACTGCCCTATTGAGTTTTTAAAATTAAATCTATTTATAATTTATACCCGGCCTGCTTCCAAAAAGGATTTGAGGTGGTTTACAATAAACGACACATAAAATGGGAAGGCTGTCAACTAGAAAGAGAAAACTCAAGAACACCACGCAGGAGGAGGGGTCAGAAAATCTCCCAAATACCCAGGCTTAGGGAAATGGTGACAGATTAGATATTCTAGTTGGGCTCCCTGCATCCTGGCAGCCAAGGCAAAAAGGGAAATCATTGCAATGGGCCACATAACTCTCTCTGGGGGACTCAGGGAAACTCACTGATGCTTCAGCAGAGACAAACAGTTACCTGGCTGGTGTCGCAGGAAGCTGGACGCCTGGCTCTGGGGTCTGACTGCTTGCCCTTCCTTCTTTGTCTTCTCCAACTTTTTCTTCTAAAAACTTTCTACTCTGCTCCTCAGTTGTCTCCAGCAGACTGACTCCACCCTCCAGGACACACAGGCATCTCCTCCTTCCTGTGGTACCACCTACCGGCCCCTGGGTCACCTCGTGTAGAGGACATCATGCCTGGTCCCTGGCCGCACTCACCCAAGAAGCCTACATCATTTAGGAAGAAGTCTTCCTTCTTCTGTAGTAAACCCTGTAATTTGAACATCCTCACCTGCTTCCAGAGTTGAGGTCATACTCACCTCCTGACCTCTGACTCTCGGGCTGGACATGTGACCCAGGATGGTCCAATCAGAGCCGACCCTGGGACTTTCATTGGAACTATTAGGAAAGCGATCCTCTCTTCCACTGGGGTTGCTAAGCTGGGTGGGTCGGGGGGAATATAAGCAAGGAACTGCTCCTCTGTCACCACTTAGGGAGAGCTTGCCCAAGAATCAGCCAACGTAAAAGAAAGTGGAGCAGAGGGACAGACAGGGGCTCCAAGTCCTGATGACATTATTCAAGCACCTGGATCCAGCCTTTCCTGAAGCCGATGCACTCCAGGTCTTTTCCAGTTCAGGAGCTATACTGTCCCTTTTCCTAGCTTATACCCATTTGAGTTGCGTTCTGTTTCCCTGTAACCAAAAGCACCTGGCTAGCTAGCTCAGACCTTTCACAGCCACAGTTTGAAGCCTCTCCATCCCAGGTCCCACTCTCCACCCAGTTTTACCTAATTGTTCCTGTGGGTCACCCATCCCACATCCAGGCCGGCTGGCTCCTTGGCCTTTTGGCCAATGGCCCTCCTTTTCCCCCATCGCCGCTCACTCCCATTTCTACTCAGTGAGCCCTGACCTGCTCCACACTGGTGCCCCCAGCTCCTGTCTCTCCCTCCTACTCTGGCCTCCTTCACTACTTGCTCCATCGCCTTCCCTCACTTCCAGTAAGATGCTCTTTCACCTCAGGGGGCCCCTGACTCCTGAAGCCCCAATTTCTCCCAGTCCACCAGCTTCTCCCAGGACAACTGGATCCCATGGAAACCCAGTGACAACTGACAGCTCCCATCTCGTGCCCCGCCTTATTCCAAGCATCTGACACACATCATTTCATGTGGTCCTCACAACAAGCCTACGAGTAAGAATTCTCCCTTTCCTCATTTGAAAGGTGAGGAAAGTGAGGCACAGAGAAGTTAAGACAAACTGCCCAAGGCCACAGAGCAGAGCACGTGGCAGAGACGGGGCTTGAACCTACTCGGTCCATCTCCTAAGCTAATAACTCGTACCTTGTACCCTCATCCTCTTCATCTCTCCTGTGAGCCTTCCCCGCTCCCCTGGGGTGGGGGAGTGGGCACGTCTGGAAACTGAGCATTGCACAGCCTGGCCCTGGTTCTGACGGGGAGATTGACACCTGAGTTCTCCACTCCTCCAGCCTCTTTAGACCTACAACCTGTGTGGTATCGAGACTCTGCTATTCCCTCCCCATCCCTATGTGCCTGCAGCTCCTCTTCTTAGAAGGTTCTTTGTTCCCGTCTTACCCTGCGTAACCCCTATTCCTTTAGACATATGGAAACACAAATGAAAACAAGGCGGTAGCACTTTGCACCCATGACATTGGCAGAAACCGATGACATCTGGTGAAGACAGGATGAGGGGGAAAGACATAGCATTGCACGTTGCTGGGACCACGTATTCCATCGGCCTCCGTGGGGACACTGTGCGGATACCCAGTGAGACTTTACACGGGCAGTTGGGTCAACCCAGCAGTTGATGGGTCCCAGAGGAGTTTTCACACAGGCACACACAGAGTGGGGACGATATGCACACATCAGTTCAGTACACCTGAAACCTAGACAATGTTATATGTCAATAAAACTGGAAAAATAAAATGAACGGAAAGTGCAGGGTTGAGCCTGCTCGCTGCGGCACAACTGGAAATGGCAAAAGGGGCAAACAACCTCAATTCCTATCAACAGAGGAGTCGTGAAATAAGCCCTCATGATCCCACGGCATTGAATACAATGTGGCAGGTGAGAAGTCAGTTACACATGGAGTTATCATGTGACCAGCAGTCCCGCCTAGGATTATACCCAAAAGAAATGAAAACAGATGTCCACGCAAAAACCTGTCCACAAATGTTTACAGCAGCACGACTGACAATCACCAAAAGGTGGAAACAACCCAAATGGCGATCAACAGAGGAATGGACAAACTGTGATCCATCTACGCACTGGAATACTGTTCAGCCATAAAGAGGAAGGAAGTACTGATTTGTGCTACAACGCAGAGGAACCTCGAAAATATATACTCAGGGAAAGAGGCCAGACAGAAAAGACCACACCTTGTGTGAGTGCATTCATGCGACGTGCCCAGAATAGGCAAATCCGCGGAGACAGAAAGTGGACTGGTGGTAGCCAGGGGCTGGTGAGGGCGGGGGGCGGGGGGGTTGCTGTGCTTGCTGAACAGGTACGGGGTTTCCCTTCATGGTGAGATGAGAAACTCTGGAAATAGCTTGTGGTGATCATTGCAAGGCCTTGTGGAGGTACTTACTGCCATTGAATTATATACTTTAAATGATTCCAGTGGCCAAGTTTCTGTTGTGTGCATTTTACCACAATTATAAAATGATTTTAAAAAACAGACTAGAAAAAAATCAGAGTGCTTTATAAAAAAATAGAGTGTGGGAGGTCTCTTGGGACGGACTCGAGGCGACCTCCAAGACGTCGTTGAGTGGAAAAGAAGTTGAATAACGTGTACAATGTAGTCCTGTTACTGGGAGAAAATGATTCAGGGGTATTTGAAAGAAGAGTTCACATGGGATAAGCAGGACTACCTTTGGGGAGGGGAGTGGGGTGAAAGGGAATTCCTCTTCGAAGTTTCGGGGGACGTTCTGTGGCAGGAGTGCACGCTTGCATCGCCTATATATATGAATTGTTCCACTCTCTCCGCTGTGGCTCCCCTCCCCTTTTCCTCCCTCCGATGGATTTCCTGGCCTTTTCTGGGCTCATTCAGGACCCTTTCTAGGGACCCTTTAACCTTTCCCATTTTCTCTTTCTTTAAGAGTTCTCCCTTCATGCACTTAACCCACCTTGCTGAAGCTTGCTCTGGGAAACTGGGGCAAGTGCCCAGCCCCAATACCTCCCAAATCTCCCCGTCCAGTAGGGAGACCAGCCCCCACAGGCCACTCCCAGCAGAGGACAATGAACCACAGTGGAAACATCCATCGTTCCGCTCTCTGGAGCACCAAATTCAGAGATTCTGAAGATTCTGGAAGATTCTAGAAGGGCCTGGGGAGGCCTAAAGCTTGGGTACCCGCATTTATCTGGGAGGCTTGTTAAAGTTCCCAGACCCACTGAGTCAGAATGTCCAGCCCAGGGGTTCCTCTACGCAGGCAAGTTTGGGGAGCACAGCCATCAGCCACCACAGCAGCTGTCTCCCCTCCTCGCTCTTCTCTGCTCCAGGCAAGACCCTGGGCCCCATGTCTGCCCACAGCCCTCCGAGCATCCAGCCAGCGCCGTCATGCCTCACCTCAGCTTTCCTGACCTCTGGTCCCACAGAGACACTTGAAAGATCTTAATGCCTCAAGGTGGAAAAGTTTGGAGGCTGATGAGAGGATGTCTGCGTCAAAGGCAGACCGGGCTCGTCAGCGGGATCGATAACCTGTAGCTGAAGTGCTCTGGGTTTGGGAAATGAGCGTGACATTGGATCGGAGCTGTCAATTAGCCACAGCCCTGGCCCCTGCCGGCCAGCCTGTTTGCTCAAGGTGATGGTCTGCTTACGGACGTTACGAGCTTTTTATGTGCCCACCTGCGCCCTCCCGGCCTCTTTGCTGGGCCATTTAGCTGTCTAAATCAAGACATCTCAGTCCGCAGTGACCGTTAGGGATTCACACACAGGGCTGCCTTTCCTCCCCTTGTAATCTAAATCTAATTTATTGGCCCAGGGACAGAGGGAGCAGTCTCCACACATAGCCGGTGTGCAGTGAAGAGTATAATACAGAACGCTCCTGTGTAATAAGGCTCTTTATAGAAGGCATTAAGTCGGGTCTGGCTTGGAGTGCCGACGCAGCCGCAATTAATTCCTGCCTGGGCAATAGCCATGTTACAGACCTCGCGGGCTCTGTGGGGACAGGAACGGGCCGGCACATGCCGGTTTTACATCTGGCTGGTTTATTAGATTAGATGTGCCTAAGCTCCCTGAGGGCAGGAGCTGTGTTTTATAGACCCCTGTCCCTCCTAGCTGTGATGAGGTGCACAATCAACTCTCACTGAATTAATCTGGGTGGAGTTGAAGCGAAGTGTTATTCTTTGTGTACCTGCTATGATTTTCTGGATGGCGTCCTCACCTGAGGAGGACCTGAGCCCATCCAGCCTCTACAGACCCACTAACCAATATGGCACACTAGCCGGCCACCACAGGGCTGGTGGGCCAGAACAAAACCTTCATTTCCTGGGGCCTCAGTTTCCATGGAGGTACTGTGGGACAGTGGTGGTCCCCTAAGGATGAGCAAAGGACGCTGGGAGGACATTCGCAGGACGTTCGTGGAACTCACTCCTTGGCGCGCGTCTTCCCTGCCAGACACTCACGGGCACACACCTGAATCAGTCATTCACTCATTCATTCATTCAGTCAACAAATATCAAATCTCCTTGACGCTAAGATGCAGTTTTTCCACATCACACTTTGTCTGAAACCAGGATGCTTTGGTCAGAATCCTACTGACATCTTTGATTCAACAACATACAGCAGAGGTCCATAAACTAAGGCCCACAGCCCAAATCCGGCCCATCACTTGTGTTTATAAATAAAGTCTTATTGGAACACAGCCATGCCCACTTGTACACATGAGCCCACAGCTGCTTATGCACTTCCAACAGCAGAGATGACAGTCGCAACAGAATCTGTGTGGTCCCCAAAGCCAAAAGTGTTCACCAGCCCGCCCTTGACAGAACAAGGCTGCCGACCCCTTTCATCTGGTCATTGTGAAGTACCTGCAGGGGTATGTGTCCGTGTAGTGGTTAGACGCCAGTATGGTGGCTTCAGGGACATGCAGAACTGGGCTGGAATCCCACGTCCACCTCTGGCCAGCGGTGTATCCTCTGGCAAGTTGCTCTCTCAGCTGTAGATTCCTGGTCTGTAAAATGAGGACACAGTGAAGAATAAATAACATTTGGGTGCCTGCCACATGGTAGTCACTCATTAATGGTAGTTCTCTCTTTTTCTAGTATTATTAGGATTGCTAGCCAGGCATGGGGCTGTAAAGGTCTGGGAGTTGAATCATGGACAAAACAAGCTCTCTGCCTTTAAGATGAACTTTACAACCTGGTTGCAAGAGAGGGGGAATAGGAAAATGTAGTACGGATGGATAAATCCTAAGTAGAGGATCTGAGGGTCTGGGGAACACAGAGGCAGCACCTAATCCAGCTGGTGGGTAAGTCAGGGAGGGCTTCCTGGAGGAGGTGAGGTGTACGCTCCAATCTATTAGGTTGGTGCAAAAGGAATTGCAGTTTTTGCAATTATTTTTAACCTTTTAAACCACAATTCCTTTTGCACCAACCTAATAAGCGATGCCTAGGAATGAAGCAGTGCTCAAGCTAAGAGCAGGGGTCTCGAGAATCTGTCAGTCCTGGGTTGATTCCCCACTCCAATACTTCCTGGCTGTACAGTCTTAATTAAGTCTCTTAACCACTCTGTGCTTCTGTTTCCTCAGTTGTAAAATACGGGTGATGACACGACAATGACGACGACCACTACTGCTGGCAATAACAACACCTCCCCCTCAGGAGGCAGGACAGCAGTTCCTTAACAAACGCCTGTCAGTCGTTTTCTGTTTGCCTGGCTCTGGGAATAAAGTAGAAAACAGACATTTGCCTCGTCCTCGGGAAGGGAGGGAAAGTGCAAACAAATGAGTAAAGAAATATACAACCATAAATTGGGATAAACGCTCTATAAAACAGACAAAGTACAGAGATAGGGTGGGGAGTCACGGGTGAGGTGAGGTCGGGGACAACAGACCTGGGGGTGAGAACCCTGAGAACAGTGCTGGGTTCAGAGTTCACAGCGGCAGGTTTAGCTCAGCCCCCAGGCCGGGCAGCACCCCTGACCACGGCACCCCCTGCCCCGAGCCCTTGGTGGTCAGGACAGCGAGCCTAGCTCGGTGCTTCACTCTCATTCATCTCACTGCCCCCACTGACTGGAGGTCCCTAACCAGTGACTCAGGAGTGACATCCAGCCCACAGACAAAGTTTGTTTGTCCTGCCTGCAAAATGCTTTTTTGTCCCCCAAAATTTGACTTTGCTGATAGAAATTTGAAATTAAGAGATAACTCATAAAAACCCCCATTCCCAGTGTCTACCAAAAAAACTGCAAGATCCAACAACCCTGGGCCACTTTCCCTTGTGGAATGAACAAGCTGACTTGCCACACTCTCCACCTGTCCCTTATGTCACACCCCCATTGAGCTCTCACTTGTTACCTGATTGGCCCCTTTAGGCACCTACACCAGGGGTTGGGAATTCTGTGGGAGCAGGCGTGTGCTGGATCTGTTCCGATGGCCCCATGGAGCATGTCCGTCCTTCCCCACCTTGCTCTGGACCCCAGGAGGCTGCTTTACAGGGACAGTCAACAGGCCCTGTGCCCTCGGCTTCTGGGTCATTAGGCCAGAAGAGCACCTGCAGGAGACCTGGGGGGTTTACTCTGCTTGGTCTGTTGCCACCAGCTAGCACAGGCTCTGGGTCTCTTTCCTAAACACCCTGCCTCATTGCTTTTCCTAAAGCCTGCCCATACCACACACCCTTGAAAGAGTCGCTTTATCAGATCCTCTCAAACACTGCTCTTCCTGCCTGCCTCTGATCCCTGGGGTTTGGCACATGCTGCATACTGAGCGCAGAGATGCAAAATGAAGGCATGGATTGCCGCAGTGCTCTCCGGGCTGCTCCCGAAGGCTCGGAGTCCTCAGCAAAGGAGCTGGTCACCTGTAGATCCTCCCTCACCCCAAGGACCCCCCTCCCACCTTATGCACTGAGGGCTGGGCCCCCCATAAACATTATCATCCCAGAAATTACACCACCTTCGTTTCCCAGAAATCATCGGGCCACTTCAAATGCAAGTCTCATCATCTCTGTAAGAGCATAAACATAGCGTGTTTTCAACCATGTTGGGATTCTGGGCCAGAGCTCATTACTGGGTCTCTGGGAGGACGTAACATCTGCCATCAGGTATTTTACCATGGCCACAAAAAGCCATGGGCAGTTGTCATCAAAGCAGTGGCTTTTGTTGGGTGACAAGTGAAGGGTATCACACTGGCAGAGAGGTCCAGGCATCTGGCCTGGCTGGGTGACTGCCTACACCTTCAAAGAAACAGAGAGATGAGCACTCCTGACCTGCACCCACCTTGGGCATGCAGAGAGGGACTGGGTCCTCGTCAGAGCCCACCGCCTTCAGTCCACACACGCTGGCAATTCACCTTGCTGTGGTGTGTCGAGCGCCTCCTGCATGGGCACTGTGTTATGTCCAATTGACGGAAGAGTGAACCGAGGCTCAGAGACGACAGGCTCTCTCCTGGAATTGCAGAGCTAGCTGGAAGAAGAGTGAAGGGTGAGACCGCACCCCCAGCCTGTAACCACCATCACCGCTGGCCATGATAACCCTGATATCGGAGGGTGCCAGCCCAGGAAGTGCCAGGCATGGCCTCAGGGATGTTGGGGGTCTGCTTAGAGACCCCGCCTGGCCTGCCCATGCTGACAGAAGACAGCAGACTGCAAGGCAGAGAGGCGCCTGTGGGTCACATGAGCCATCTGTATCACCTACTTTGCTGAGGCTCCTTGGATGACCTTGGAGAATTGATGGACATAAATATGAGGCCAGCCTGGTGTGGGGAACATGAAATTCTGACATGAAATAACCTGAGTGGAGCAGCTGCTCCATTTTTGTGGGAGCAGCACGTGAAAGGAAGCACGAGCTCGGAGCACAGGTCCTGCAAGGCGTCTCACAGAGGACGTGCACTGTTCTGGGAGCCCAGAACAGCCTCACACTACACATTTATTGAGCACATACTAAGTCCCAGCTTGTGCTATGTGCTGGGGCTAGAGATACGCAGACACAGTCCCTGCCCTCCGAAAGCTCACGGTCATGTGTGGGAACACCGACAAGAGGCTAAAGTACCATTCATGCCATGGCAACCCAAAGAGGGTGTGACCACCAAACAACCTCAGTGTCCCAGTGCCTCCCTCATGATCCAGGCCCCGTGGGGACACCTACTCAAAGATGTGCATTCCAAACAGCCAAACTTATTAAAGAAACAAAAAAAGAACCCCACTCTTTAACTTGCATCTTTTGATAGAACAATAAAAATGGCACTGAAGGAAGCCTCAATTCACAGAGCGACTTTTTTTTTTTTTTTGGTCTGAGACCTGTATTTAGACAGTTTGTACCAAGTGGAGACTATCATGGAGCGTTAGTTTGGGGTCGAAATTCCTAATATGGATACTAAAGAGTTAACGTGTCCACAAGAAATTGTAGCCTGCATTGCCGCTAAGAAGGAGGCAGATGAGTGAAATGTCAGACCCCAGCTTCCGGCTGCAACCGGTGAGCGTCGGGAAGTGAGAAGGCCTTTGGTGTCATGGCTGACTTCTGCAGAGCAATTCGGTCGAACTTGTATCTAAATCTCCTAAGTGTTTACTCTGAAATAAAAGCTGTGGCATCCAGGGAGCTCTTGCTGACCCCAGAAAATCGGAGAAACATTTCTTATGTGCTGTTTCCTCTCCCAGCCTGCATTTCCTTCAGAGACTCATTTGCTTGATCACTACAACATTCACTCTTTCCCCAACCCCACAGAGGCTTTTCTTCTTCCGCTTTCCCTTCTCTTCTAGTTCTTTTTCATAGAGGTGTGCAGCCTCTCTCCCCAAGGAAAGGAAGGAGTCCCTTTTCTCCTCCCTGCCCCTAACTTTCTCAGCTCCCCCTCTGAATCCTGGCATATAGGAAGACAACCGTACCTCTCAGTTGACTGGGCCAAGTTCCAGTTTGCCTGTTACCCTAGAATAACTTTTAATAGCCCCCCCCAAAAGTGTTCCAGTTTGAGCAACAAACCACATGGTCTTTCTGTCAATCTATCACCTCCTTGGTGAGGCCTGTCACCCCCAAGACCCTCTCTAAGTAGCCCCCTGATGTTCTCTTTTTAGATAGCCTGCTTTTTTCCCTCATGGGGTATCTTACTTTGAAATTTACTATTTTGTTTGAGAGCAAGGAATCTTGCTTTCAAGATTTCCCTCCTACACTAGGACACACAGTGCTTGGGGCATAGTAACTAAGGACTTAAGTGATGAATGGAAGAAAGGAGGGATAGATGGTAGGATGGATGGATGATGGATAGATGGATGGATGGGTGGATGATGGATGGATGGATGGATGGATGAATGGATGATGGATGGATGAATGGATGGATGGATAGATGGATGGATGAATGGATGGATGGATGGATGGATGGATGGATGGATGGATGATGGGATGGTGGGATACATGGTGAGATTGTGGAAAGAATGGTGGGAGGGATAGATGAATGGATGGGTGTTAGGGAAACAAATTAGGAACCCATTGCAATCATCCGAGTGAGAGAGGGTGGTGACCTGGATGGAGATGAGGAGAGAGAAAAGTGGATGATTTAGAGAGTTATTCTGGGCTGTAGTCTGCCGACCCTGCTCTAGGACAGAGAACAGAAATTTCTTAGGTGTATATTTTACCTCAAATATCAGTTGTCAGATTTGTACACATCAAAGAGTTAGAAATGAGGCCATTCTAGCAGTCTGTGTGGTGGCTCTGGTGTTTTCTGTGAACCGATGTGCAAGGAATTCTCTCCGTGGTGTTTCTCTTTATGAGATACTGAGGTGGGTTTCTGATCGAATGTGAAGGCTCCAAATTGTTGCGTCCATGGAGAGCATGACTTCCTCCCCTCTTTCAGCATCTTTTAGGAAAAACAAACCATTCTTTCTGCTGGGTGAGCAGGAAGGGCAGCCATGGGCAGAGAGAGACAGGTCATCTCCTCAATTACTCCAACCGGCTGCCACTTTGGACCTGCATTTGTCCTGGAATTACATTGGTCATGTGAATAAATGTGATTTTCAGCAGAAAGAAAGTTCAGATGTGTTCCTCAGATGAGCCTGTTGCTTCTGGACACCAGTAGTTAAGCATCTTAGAAACCTTTTCCAGAGGGCAGGGGTGGCGAGGCTACTCTGCCTAAACCTTACACCTTCTGCCCTCTTTCCACTGAGCCAGTGGCCTCCACACTCATTGCCGCGTAGGTAGCATGAAGCAATGGGGTGGGGGAGGGAGCACTGAAAATGGATTTTTTGGAACTGTCAGTGCATTTATAACAGAATTGTAACTGTATAATGTTATTGTATCATTTAACTGACATGTCTACTTTGGAATGTTTATAACTACCGTAAATCAAGAGGCCGCCAAGCCAGGGCAGCGGCCACACGTAGACATTCCAAGGAAAACGTATAAAATAAATAAAACAATCACACAGAATCAACATTCCATTCCCGGCTAGAAAACGGAAAATGTAACGGCTCCTGCATGCATGCAAGCGCCCAAAAATGAGTTTGCTGGGAGCCCAGGCGGCGGGGGCCTCCTTGCTAGCTTTCAATAAAGATGTCAAGAGAGAGAAAAAGTTATTAAGGCAATAAGAACACAATGGCTGACCCAGGAGAGCAGCCCCGGCGCTGCCGCCTGGCTTCTCGGCACTGTCACTGGTACTCCCGTGTGGGGGCAAACTGATTCTAGACCTACAGTCTGTGACTGCCTGCTTTGGGGAGGGGCTGGGCCATCACAACAGTTGTGTTATTTTCCTATTGATGACTTCTGTCCCATTTACATTATAAAGATGTGCTACCCCCAAGGCATACAATTCTGTGGATTTACAAATGGCTTGATTTCTGACCTTAGTGATTGTTTTAGGGTTTAAAGTATTTTTACATCTTGCCCAGCAGTTTGTAAAATACACAGCAAAATGAATTCTGACTAGATAAACATCTGGTCATTAAAACCACGCTGGCCCTTGGTGTGAACTCAGTAGCTCTGTCGCTCTCCTGGATTCGTCAGCACGTTTGAGACACACCTGGGACATTTCTTGACCCCCGCCTCCCCCCACCCCCCTCCAGCTCAGTCAGAGCTATGAGTCCTAAAACTGTATTTTTTTTTTTTTGTAAGTATTTGCAAAACCCTTTTGAGCCAACTTCCCCGTCTTAGGGCCTTTGAGGTAGAATGTACAAGCTTGGGTAATAAAAACTATCAAAAGTTAAAAATTAATAACACCAGCGATAATCACATCTGGGGGGACATGGAAGCAGCTTTTTCTTTCTCCCAGGAGAGGGTGTGCGCTTTCTGACAGCGCTGAGAGCAAGTGGCCAAGACGGTACCCATAAAATATTCGAGAGACTAGTGAAAGGTATTTCTAGACACTCCTTTGGAGTTTAGTTTTTCTTTGCTCATCACATCAGGAAAATGGACAGACTTTGGATTTTCCAGAGCTCAGATTTGGGAGTAGGAAAGGAGGAAATGCATCCCCCCCACCACCTCTTTGATGGCCTGGCGAAAGTTTAGACCAAAAAAGGTCCCAAATACATAGAAAAGAGAATTTTCAGAGGGAGCGGGAACTAATATAACAGTGGGCACATCACAGCCCTGTCAGCCTCTTGGTGGGCGGAGCATCTTCTTCCCTGGACCTTAATTTCAGAAGGAAAGAAACAGAATCTGCAAACTCCTGGTTTAGAATTCACATTTTTAGCCCAGGACAGAAATGCAAAGGACAAATACAAATATTTGATCAAATTGGGCTTCTTTCTTGGTACTTTTAAAACCAAGTTGGTTCTGAGAGTTTCTCCAGGCCTCTGTTGGTTTGGGTTTCGAACGCGGGCTAGGGCAGGAGCCTGAAGGACAGAGGGACAGGTGGCCTGTACCCTGGGGGCTTCTCAAGTGACAATTCAAGTAACAGATCCACTCTCTCCCTGCACCAGCCCTTCCTCAAATGCCCTTGAACGGGAAAGAAATTCTGCCTGAATAGCATCCCATTGCTAAACAAAATAAGAACTTAGATGGCAGGATTCCAGGTGTTGGTATTTGTATTATTGGATCATAATTACAGTTCAAAGAAATCACCGCAAAAAAAAAAAAAAAAAAAAAGTGCTACCAGGAAGTTAGAGCTGTTTTCCCTTCTTTGTCCTTTGTCTGCCGCCTTGAGGGGCCCTCAGTGATTTATTATTTCGGGGACCTCAGAGGGGACACAGCACTGGCTCTCTGTAAAGGTCACACGGTTAGTGCAGACTTTATCTGGTTCACAAGTTGCCCTCGGCCACCAAGGGGAAACTGCCGGTGAAGTTAATGGACACCCAGCACCGGGTGGGTCTGGGAGCCGCCGCTGGAACCTGGGAGGAAATTGGCCTTGCAGTGACCCGAGTTTTCCACCAGCAGATTTTCTGCCCCCACTCCAGAAGAGGACATGGGTGTTTTCATAACGTTTACAGTTCTGATCCCACCCCCCTCTCCTAGATGAAATCCTGGAGATTCATTCTCCATGGAGTGACGCCTTTTATAAAAGTCATGTAGCTTGGGCCTTTGTTTTATTCCCATAGAGGGTGGGGATGGGAGAGATGTCAAGCATCTCGATGGCCATCCCAACACACAAGCTGAGGTCCCCAAGGTGCCTGAGTTGGAGTTCGGAACCTGTTTCGTATGACCAGCCAGGTGGACATAACAGGTAAATGAAAATCCAACGGGTAACTCCAAGTGGTCCCTACAGTGCCACTTAGAGGCGGAGTGTCCTAATGCCACTAAGAAACCCACGAGGTGACCCAGGGTTGAACCTGTTGCCACCCCTGTCCTATCAGAGAGGCTTCTTTGTGACCTTGGAGCAGGGATTCTTGTCTACACTGACTGGCCCCAAGACCCACAATTTAGACGCTTTTAACGGCAGACAACAGAGCAAACAGCAGGAGCATTTTGTGTCTGAGAAGGTCAGGGGCCCCCAGGCCCCCCAAACTTCTCTTCCATGTAACTTCTCTCTGGTTAAAGGGATGAAACCTGGCAGGTCGAGGTGACCATGAGCAGCCAGCTTGGGGTTGTGGTTCCTAAGCAGACAGCAAAGGGAAGTGGTGTGAGAGGTACATGGTTTTGGGAAACCGTCCTCAGTCCCATTAAAGAAAATGCCCAGAAACACCAAACACAGAGTCTGACCCTTCCTACCCATTTAGGAAAGAGAAGTAAGGAAGGGCACAGACTGAGCCCTGCCGGCCTGCGGGTCTGCACGAGGGCTCCCCGAACCCCGGGGCTGGCAGCCGCTCCTGTACCTATGCTGGTCCCACCAGCCCCGGGCACACACCGGGTGCAGCTTTCAGGAGGCTGCTGCACCTAGACAACGTGGGCAGAGGAACGGGCCGGGATAAGTTCAATTACAGTGACTGACTGTCTCCAGCTCTGTATTAATCTTTCAAAACGGCTTCGCTCTGGAGGCAAGGTATTAGATGGCTCGGCCAACTCCTTAAAAACGTTCCTCTTTCTCTACAGAACATCAAGTGAGATTTCAAGGGGGCATACTTCATAACCCAAGTATGTTTTCCTTAGGGCAATAAACCACGACTAAATTTACTCTCCCCCTTCCCTGCATACCACCCCCCCCAACCTTCCAAGACTTCTAGCCAAAACCTTCATCTATTTTTCAGAGAAATAACAACAACAAAAATCCTCTAGGTGTTTTCTTCAAGTGCAGTAAAGGTCTCTCCTGGGTGGCAGAAGGAAAGTTGGGCAAACTTTATAAATCTAGAGGGAGTGCTGTTTTGGCAACGCTAAGGGGCTGAGTGGGGTTTTTCTGTTGGTGTTACTTCACCAGCACCACAAGGAGCTCCCCCAGTGTGCAGAGGGGTGAGTGGGTGCCCCTCTGCCACAAAAGTAGACAGACTGGCTTGCCTAGTTCCTGGGTGACTACCCCCTCCTCCAGGGCGCCCACCAAGCAGGGCAAAGAGTGGGGGAGAGTTGGGGTGCGATGGGGGAAGGGAGTTAGATAGAAACCAAGAATTGGTGGTCATGCTTGTCCTCAACTCTGGGACCCAAAGAAGGTAGACCCAGTTGTATTTTTCACCAGCTGGGAAGGAGCGATTAACCAAGTGAAAAACTTAGTTGAGACATGTACGTGTCTTAACCTGTACCACCTTCCTGGAGAAGAAGTAACAAGCATGAAAACCTATGGAATGTCCCACGTTCAATGGAATGAGGACCATGCCAAGGGGACATCTCAGTGGCAGGCGGGACTTTCTGGGGGAGGAGCAGAAGTCTTGGGAGGCCATAGCGCTGTGGCCAGAGGAGTAGCCAGGGGTCTGTCCCCTGCTCCCTGCAGAGCAGCCAGGACTCGCCCAAGGTCACAAAGTGAATCAGGAACAAACAGTAAGCTCCTGGCTCTGTCCCTAATAAGCAGAATTCTATAAAAAAGAAGAAAATGACTCTGGGGATTTGAGCAACGAAGCCAGGCTATAAATCCACACTCCACACAGCTGCCAGTCGCTCTTCCTGAAATGCAAATGGGTGCTGCCAAGCGGCAATGTGATACCCTTCAGGGGTATCCCAGCACCCTGGGGACAAAGACCCGAGGCCTCAGCCCAGCCACGGGGCCAGATGGTCTGCAGCCCAATGACATCTGGACCCCATGCCAGCCCCGGCCCCCACCCCTGCTGTTGACACCCCGGGCACACAGGCCTTCTTGGAGTTCTTTCTCTCTCTCTCTCCCCCTGTCTCTGCCTGTCTGCTCTGTTTCTCTCTCATCTAGAAATTAATTTCTTCGTGCAACAAAGATTTCCAAGCATCAATTTTATACCTAGCCCCAGGCTAAGCACCAGGGATACCACGGTCTGCCTGTCCTCCCAGAGCTTCCAGTGAGGTGGGGGTGACAGAAGTTAACCAAATAGTCCACAAATACTTTAACTGTAAAACTATATACGTCTACATATCTTAAAGTGCCAGCAAAGTACAGGGGACTGGAGGGCATTGAAGAAGCCCTGCATTAGAGGGGGTGGGGGAGACTTCCCTGAGAAAGGGAACTTTGGGGACTAAAGGGTGACCATGAGGATGTCAGGGGTCTTGGTCTGGACATGTGAGGACAGGAGATGTGCAGAAACTTGCCCAGTCACAATCTAGTAAGTGGCAGAGCTGGGATTTGAACCCGAGACTTTGGGACTACAGCGGCGGCTGTCCATGCTTGCCCCTCCTGCTTCTGCCCCCTGCACCTGGCGCACCAAACGAGCTCACAATAAGCGCTAGACAGAATGAGGGCTAATGAATGCACAACCATGGCCACGCTGGGGCTCACGGCCTGGGGGATGGCTGGGCCTTAGTTCAGGGGCTGTGCTGTCCCAGCCTGAGAGATGCACCGGTCAAGGCAGGGAAGCTCAAAGCCTTCCGAGGCCGGAGAAGAAAGGTCTGTCTCAACTAATTGCCTGCCCAGCTGAGAAGTCATGCGGCCACCGTGTGCCCAGAGGTGGGATGGGCACTTTAAGGGCATGTGGACCAGCTCTTGGGGACATTAAAGGACATGCTGTAACCCTCCCACACGGGAGGGTTTCGATCAGAAGGAGGGCTTAGAGGGAAGACGATATGTCAAGACTGTAAATTTGGGGGGTGAGGGAGGTGGGGAACAGACAAATAGAAAGAGAAGTCAGAGGAGAACCCAGAACATACATCCTCCCCCCTCGAGAGCCAGGTGAGCCAGACCTGGCTGGGTTTGACCAAATGAGCAGGGCCTGACAGGGGCCCCTTCGTGTCAATGATACCAGGATGCAAGCAGCCACCAGAAATGGAGGGGTGTCACTGGAAACACCGAGTGCCGCCTGAAGACCAGCAGCGTCCATCATGGGGGACAGTGAGGTGGAGCTCAGGGACAGGGGGTATGACCTGGGCAGCCACGGGGAGCCCCACACTCAGACAGGTCCACCCTCGGTTTAACATTCTGCTATCCCCGCCTTGAAATTCTTCATATTTTTTAAAACAAACAAGCCCACACTTTCAGTTCACACTAGGCCTTGCAAATTCTGTAGCCGGTCCTGCTCAGGAGGCAGCAGACAAAGGACAGCGGCAGGTGTGGGCGCCAGTAGTGTGTTCAGACACCTTGGGTCCTGCCATCTGCTTGGCACCTTCCTGGTGTGGCTGTGGGAAGCGTGGGCTCCTCAGGTGTATTTGACCCCACACGGCTATGGGACGTGCTTGGAAAGTGGTGGAGCATATTTACCCTGGCTTTTGTCACTTAGCTCAAGTTAATACTAATTGTGGCCATTTACTCCCACTGAGAAAGGCTCTGCCCTCCCAGAGGGGAGCAGAGGAGGGAAAGAGAGCAGCAGGCTTCGAGAAGCCCTCATCTCCTTGGAAAAAAAATCCCCCGCAAACAGCAGCAGGGAAGCTGGAAGGGGCCCTCATCTGTCCAGTGCCTGAGGCCGCCCACGCCTCCTGCAAGGGGAGGGGGTTCGGCCTCCAGCCAGCAGCCCTTACTTAGCGTGTCCTTGATTTGCAGTGTGTTTGCTTCCCGACAGCTCCGATGTGAGTAGGGGACACACAGTGGGGCGTCACGCCTTTCAGTGGGGTCAAAAGCAATGCCTTGACCTGGCATCCCAGGCCCAGCACAACCTGGCACTAAATTCACTGTACAGCTGGGACTGCAGGGTCTTAGGGGAAAGGTGTATTTGACTTTGGAACAAACTGCCGACCTGTTTTCCAAAGTGGCTGGATGAGCGTTCTGGGTGTTCCTCGTACTCACCGGGGCTTGATAATGTCAGCATTTTCAGTTTTCGTTTTTAAGCTATGCTCTATCTTGGTGAATATTCCACAGGGATTTAAAAGAAAGTATATCCTGCTGTTGGGTGGGGCGTTCCCAACAGTGCGCATCTAAAAATGTCAATTAGACCAAGTTGGTTGGTAATGTTGCTCGGGTCTCCTATATCCTTACCAATTTTCTTTCTACCTCTATTAATTTAGGGATGTTGACATTTCCACCTATAATTTTGGATTTGTCTATTTCTCCTTCCAATTGAAGCTTTTTTTTTTTCCCCCAGGTATTTTGAATCTCTATAATTTATGTGTCTGTATTTAGGACTGTCATGCCTTCTTGTGAATTGACTCCTTTATCATAGAATGTCTCCTTTTAGCTCTGGTAATATTCCTCATTCCGTTTTCTACTTCTTATAGCCACTTCAGCTTACTTACTTCTTTCTTCTATTTCTCGTATATCTTCCTTAACTTGTCTGTCTTCATAATTAAAGTGGCTTTCTTGTAGACAGCATGTAGTTGAGTCATGCTTTTTTACCCAATCTCATCATCTCTGTCTTTTAATTGTTATATTTTGACCATTTGCATTTAATGTTATCGATATGGTTGGGTTTATGCCTACTATCTTGCTTATGTATTTTAATGATTCCATTTTATTTCCATTATTGGATCATAAGCTAGGCCTCTTCTTTTCACTTTTATAAATTTGAATCTTTAACTTACCCAAATCTTCCTTCAGATAGTATTATGCCACTCACATATAATGTAATAACCTTATAATAATGGACTTCCATTGCCCTCTTCTCACCATTTGTGCCTCTGTGGTCATATATTTTACTGTTACATATTCTAAAACCCACTACACATTGTTACTGTTCATGTTTTAAACAGTCAACTACCTTTTAAAATAATTTTTATATGAGAAATAAATGT
Source organism: Rhinolophus sinicus (assembly GCF_036562045.2). NCBI lineage: Eukaryota > Metazoa > Chordata > Mammalia > Chiroptera > Rhinolophidae > Rhinolophus > Rhinolophus sinicus. Next base: position 20,066,887 of record NC_133762.1, read on the forward strand.
CTTTATATTTACTCACATATTGGCCATTCATTCCTGTTTGTAGATCTAAGTTTAGAGCTGGCTCTAAGAACTTTCTTTAATACTTCTTTAGTGTAGATCTGCTACTGAGGGATACTACCAGCTTCTTACTGCTCCCAAAAGTCTTCATTTTCGCCACCATTTCACCCAGATGTTTTTGTTGGGTACAGAATTCCGTTGGACAACATTGTCCAATATTTGACTGATTTTTTTTTCCAGAACTTTAAAGATGTCATTCCATCATCATTCTCTGGCTTAAAAACATATTTTTGTGGGTTTTCTTGTTCCTCTGTACATAATGTATGATATTTCCCTGTATATTTACATTTTTTTCTCTTCATTACTGTTTTTTAGCAATTTGATTTGGCATATGTCAGTGTGGAGTTTTTGTGTGTGTGTGTGTGTTTACCCTGTTTACCCTGTTTGTGGCTAGCTGAGTTTCTTGGATCTGAAGATTTATAGCATTCATCAACTTTGTAAAATATTCAGTCATTATTTCTTCCAGTTATTTTTCTGCTCCCCCCTACTTCTCTTGTTCCCCCAAGTCCACACTCTTGGGATTGTCCCATAGGTCACTGAAAGTCTGTTCCACTTTTTCCAATTTTTTTTCCTTTGTTTTGTTTCATTTTGGATTGTTTCTGTCTCCAAGTTCACTACTCTTTTTTACTGCATTTTTCCAATCTGCTATCAATGCCGTACAGTAAATTTTACATTTCTGATATTGTAGTTTTCATTTCTAGTTCATTCATTTTACCTCTTAAATTTTTTCTTCGCTATATTCATGTTTTCCTTAAATATCACCTCTAGAAAGAAAAAAATGAGATAAAATATTCGCCCTTCACAAACGCTCAAATTCACCCTTTCACATCCCATCTCATATGAGGCCCTCTGGCAACAGCAACCATTAGCAGCCCCCAGAGACCAGTGTAATTGCAGGCCTCCACGCCAGTGCCCAGGTTGTCCGTGCTGCACAACAATACACTGATGTGTCGCGGTGCCAGCCTTTCCAGAGCCATTGCCAGTTTGAGTCAGAAGGGATCAGATAAATGATGGGGGTTAGAAGTTACAGCCTGGGAGGCCAGGACATGTCTGCTACCCCTGAGCCACGCCCTGGCTCTCACAATCCCTGAGCTGTTTGCCCATCACTGGACATGACTTCCGCCAACAGTATCCCCATGGATACTCACACGGCCGCAATGGCACGTATCCATGACTTGGCTACCTAGAAAATCCTGACCCCCTGGATCTGACGTGGGGGCCTGGGAAACAGCACCTTAGCAAGTATCCTGTGGTTCTGATGTGTACCGAAGTGAGAGAATGACCACTGTCTCTGTTCTGAGCAAGGACCTGCTTCTGGTCCCAGCTCCTGGTCCCGGCTCTCAGGTCACCCCATTTCTTGTGTGTCTCACCTTTACTTCATCTGGAAAAACCTCCCTTAGAAGGTGGTGAGAGTGGAGCCCACATCAAGCCGCCTTCTCATCCATGCCCACCTCTCTATCCTCTCCTCAGTGCTGACTCTTTCTAGTGCACATGCAGTTTGAGCATCCAATGCCATCTCTTTCTTTGTGGGGGGCTAGCCGGGGCCTCCTTGTCAGGTTGCTAAGGGACCGTTGGTAGCCATCACCACACACACCCTTGATGCATTCTGTGGGGTAGATGGAGCTGTCTTGCTTTGTAATGACACGACTGGGCTCTCACAGCAACTTAAGGACACTGGGTTGACTCAGCTCCCCCTCTGACAATGCAGGAGGCCTGATCTAGGGGGAATTCAATACTAGAAAGGGGAGGAGGAGGGCATTTTAAAACACAGCAACAAGACAGGGTAATCAAAGGCAAAACTGGAAGCCCCCAACCCACTGGCCCTCCTACTGTTCGACTGCTTTGAAAAAAGCCATCCAATAAAATCAATATGACCCATGGCGGGAGTTGAACTTCCCAGCCCCGGGGAAGGTTCCAGATGACCAGACAAGTTCCTGACAAATCAGAATTTCTCCTGCACGCTAAGTGCAGGTAGGTTTGGAGGTGAGAAAGCCATAAACCACTGTGGTGCCTTCAAAAAATGAGATGATGCACTCAAGCGATGCTGGCACAAGCGGACGGGGGATGGTTGAAATACTATATCCCCGGAAGGACCAACATGCTGCAAATCCTGTGGCCAAAGGTGGTGCAGAAAGCAAGGAAGTTATAGGAGTGGGGGCAGGGGGCTGAAATCACAGCCACTTGGACTCCGGGAACTTTTCCTTGAAGCAAATGATAACTTAATGGGGTGAAAAACTTGGGTGGTTTTAAAATTCAAGCAGAACAACTCCCCTTGCCCTGCTGCCCCTGATTGAGCCAAGGGCATCGGCAGTGGTCGCAGTTACTGATGCTGAATTCAGCCCGCGGTCCAGATCTGACAGCTTGGGGGCTGGTCACTGGGGAGGGGTGGGACCATGGAGAACAGTGACAGAGGTGGATTTAACCGGAATGATGGCAGTGACCAGCCACGTGGCCGTGACTCAGGTCCAATTTCTCCCTGTCTGCCTCTTGTCTTGGATAAACTCCATGTAGGTGACACCAGAGTGACTGCCTGGCTGCCATTTGAAGGCACTGTGACATATCATAAGCCACTCGACCCGTAAGTCAACATTTATCTGTAGGGAGCCACATTCTGCATGTGTAGAAAAGGTGAATTTTCCAGATGAGAAGGACCTTGAAGATTTTCTACTTCAGTGGTTTCTGCCCTCCTTGCTGTCCTGCGTCACTTTTGTTCTTTTCCCACCAGGCCTCACGTTTTCAAAGATTGTGTTGCCCAAACTGCCTTTGTTAAGTAATAATTAATTTGTTTCCCAATTGTTTAATTAATCAAAGACATAAATAACTGCCAACCTGAGCTTTTAATCAGTGTGTGGGCTGAGGGGTGGGGAGGGCCACAATGCTGACACTTATTAAGCACCGGCCATGCACCAGTCGCTGACAGACACTCTCCCTGTTGTCTTTCATCTCATCCACACACAACCCTTCCATGCGAGGACATGGAGGGGCAGAGAAGCCAGTCCCCTTGTCCAAGGTCACACGGGCAGTCAGAGGCACAGGGACTGCTTCTTGGGTCTGCCTGATGTCAACAGGTCCATTCTTTCCACCACCTGTTATTACCTCTGAGCCCACCCCCCTGGGGTGATGTAAACCCAGCCCAAGGCAGAGGAAAGGCATTGTAGCCAGCTTGAAATACTGAACGTGTCTCCTGTGTGGCGTTAAGACTCTTTCCACTGCAGGCAACAGAAGCCTGCTCAAACTGATGCAGAAAAAACACAGGGGGTTGGGGACCAGTTGGCTCACATAACTAGAGTCCAAGGTGGTCAAGCTTCAGGCATGGCTAGATCCAGGACAGCAAACAAAGTTGCGTGCTCTCCCCTGCCACCCTATTGTCTCCTGATTCTAATAGGTTCAGCTTCTCTTTGCCCCTGGTCTCCATTTTCTCCTGCCCCAAACATCCCCCCTAAATCCAGACTTATATATGCCACTGCCCCCCTGACATCTAAAATGCATCTCTCATCACATGGCCACAACAGAAGCCTCTGACTCACCTGTTCCCCCAGCTGTGCCTCCCCATCTTCCCCCAGACCAGGAGATGGGGCCACCTCTACCCAGCTACTCCGCCCCATTTGGACTGGTCTTTCCTTCTGCTGTCCCCACACCTGCAGACCCTGCTGGCCCCACCTCCACTGCAGATCCCAAATCCTCCTCGCCCCCCAGCTTCCCTGACTCGCCTCACCTACACCCCACTCTGGTCTGAGGCATCTGGTCCCCACAAGATTGTACCAGCCCCTCTCTGGTCCCTGGGTTTCCACTCTTATTCCCAATACCCACTCTCAACTCAGCAGCCAGAGCAAAGATTTCAAAATGAAACACAGAATTCTCACCTCAACCCGCCTAGAGCTTTTCACTACGCTTGAAATAAAATTGAAACTCCTTCCCACTGTCCACAGGCCGTATGCGATTTGGCCACAGCCGCCTGAAGGGCGACTCTGTATCACTCCTTACCTCGCTCACGAGCCTCTAGCCACACTGACATTTCTGTTCTTCAAAAAGCCTCAGTTCCTATCTACCTCAGGGCTTTGCATTAGCTGTTCCATGGCTCCTCCTTTGGCTGGCCATTCATGTCTGGGCTCAAGTGTCACCTCCTCGGTCACCTTCCCTGACCAATCTGAATTGACCCTGTAGTATGTCTCAAAAGTTATTCTTGATGACAACAGTGATAACAGGATAATCATGTCAGATTAAAGCAGTGGATCTCAAACTGATTTCCATGAAATCCCCAGCCCCTAAGATGCACTTCAAAATGAGTACTCCTGCTTAATAAGTTTGAGAAACACTACATACTGTGACCGTCTAAGGCATGGCTGAGATGCCCATTGGCAGGTAACAGTGCTGAGCATTCCTGCAGCGGAACACGGCTAGCACAGCACACTTGGTGAAATGTTAGCTTAAAGCCTTCGTCATGAACTCACTCACGGAGTGGTCCTCACCTTTTAAATTGGTGAATGTCCCAAGCAGGTGAATGAGACGGTAAAGACCCCAGGCTCAAGGGCTGGGGCTGGGCAGCTGGATGTTGGCCACCTGGAGAACGTGGCTGGGAACTAGGGAGACACTGGGACCTGCCAGTCTTCCTTCCTCCTGCACCCAGGCTTTTTTTTGGGGTTGGGGGGGGCGCAGCGGGGAGGTGTTGTCTCACTTTCCTGAGCTTTCACGACCCAAAACTGAGTCATCACACTTTATCTTCCCTTTGTTACATTGGCAAGCATTCAGATGGTTTTAGCTGTAGCTATGATACAATGCCGCAATGATAAAATACTGCCTATTCTCCTTGGAACAAGAGGTCGTGAAGAATCTGATCATTTTTCCTGAAGAAATCATCTTACATTTCAAAGTAAAGACTCTCCAGGCTGTTCAGTGACTAAAGCATACAAAAACTTAAGATGCAAAGGCTTAGACACTGCAGGAGAAATCTGCCTGTCTCCCCCTCCCCCACATCCCATAAAGGGAAGGAGGCAGTCTGTATAAACCCTGCCTGCAGGGGCTGGGAGGGAGGGTCCTAACTGAGCCACACAGACCTATGCCAATTTCTTAAATGCCCCAGCAGTCTTTGCACATGCCACTCTTTCTGTCTGGATCACCTTACCTCCACTCGGTAGAGAGGCCACTGAGCACCCTTTGGTCAGCTCAGCTGTCCCCTTCAAAGCATGGTCACTCTGACCACCCTCATCTGCTTCCTTCTTTCTTTCACAAAATTTGTTCCAACTGGAGTTATTTCATTTACTTGTGTACAGCTTTGCCCTTGCAGACTACACTCTCACAATGACCAGACCTGGATCTATATATAACTTCATATATCACCTGTCCTTCACACACTGCTTGGCACATAATAGGTGCTCAATAAAGATTTCCTTCAGTAGTGACTCCCCCAAAGTGGCATTTCCAGGCATAGTATGGGGGTGATATCTTCGAGATGGCGCCACCCACCACCTCTCAAAAATCTACCTGCACGTTGTACCACCTGCACCATCAAGGTTACTCACGGCAGCAGATGAAGTTGCTGGTGTGATAATCTACCTTTCCTCTTTCCTTCCTTTTGACCAACCACAGCTAGTGGATCTGAATATTTATTCCAGAAAGAATTTCACTTTAATCCCGAAACGGGAACTGTCCCTTGTCAAGACCCAGATTGACAGGCTGGAGCCGAGTACTCCACACTGAGGTTCCTTCTGAAGCGCCTGCGCACGCGCACGGATGGGCAGTGACATTGTCCGGAAGCCGCTGTCGTTTCCCCAGAAAGAGAAAGTGCACACCAAGCCATGGCCTTGGGTGTGTGGTTGCAGATATTTCAGTCCTGGTGGTTTAGACATTGCAGCCACTCCACGCGCCCATCCCACCCCCTGCCCACTGAGTAACCTCATACTTGGAGAACACTGCTCTGTAATTAGACCCCTCTAGCAGGACCCAGCTGGAGCTGTTTCAGAATTCTCTCTTGCTACTTCAAAGCCTTGGGGTTCCCCCATCCCTTCCTTAATTAGATAATGATAGAGGGAGGCAGTTACACAGTTTCACCAGCAGAATCCTTTGCTGCTGTGGCTTTGCTCTCCCTCCTTGGAGAATCCATTTTTAGCTTCCAAAAGGGGGTGCGGGCACTAAGCACAAAAGTCTTCAAAGCAATTTCCAGTTCCCTGAATCCTAGTAAAATCCTACCCCAGGAAAAGGCTACTTGTGCCCTCCCTGACAAGGCAGGGCTGAACAAGCAGCTGGGTAGCAAGATGCTCTTTTCGGCTCTCTTCTTCCTCCACTAGCCCACATCCTACACATCTGCTACTCTGTAAAGTCCTATTGTCCCTTGATGCATGATCCCCATTCTCAGCTCTGAGCCTCTGCATACACTCCTCCATTCCCAGAATGACCTTCCCCCCTTACTGAACTCAACAACTCCTACGCATCCATCAAAACCCAGCCTCAATAACCCCCCTTCCAAAAAGCCTTCCCTGATGCCCCAGCAGATATGGGTGGCTTTCTCTGTGCTTCCATACCTTGGCATACATAGCCCAAGTTGTCCTCTAGCCCAGCAGTATGGCGAGACTGTCTTCGTACAATTCCTGCACCATCCCACACCTTAGGTCTTCCGGGATACCGGGTACATAACGGGCACCTCTAGCTCCCACTTCACTCCTGACTGAGTATTGCACTTGGAGATCCAAGTTCTAGGTTTAAGTCCTGGATTTGGCACTGATTACCCACATGACTTCAGAAAAGTCCCTTCACTTCTTGGACCCCCACATTTCTTGCCAATAAAATGAGGGACAATCACCTGCCTCACAGGATTGTGGTGAGGGTTGAGAGAAAAGATGACCAGGGAACTAGGACAAAGGAGCCCTTCACCTTTGCAGTAATTGATCAAATAAAGGGATTGTTGTTACTGCCATGTCTCCTTTTTCCCCTTTCTCCTCTCTTCTCCCCTGGTCCTGCCTGCTTCCTGCATCAGACAAATGGTGTCTTTGAGAAAGTTTCCTGCAGCCCACGGAGCAAAACACCAACTTGAAATACCCAAAGCTGCATGGCTCTGAGAGGTGACCTGTCCCTCTGGGTGAAGCCCTGCTGGGTTGGCCGCAGAGGTGCTGCGCCATTTCACCAGTCTGTTCAGACTGGATCGATCTCTCCAGCAAAACCTCCTGCCACAGCAAAACTCTGGCCAACAGATTATAGGAGGATTAATCACCCCGCCCCCATGACATTTTGTACCTACCTCCTCTAAGTAGTTAATCAAAGGAGGTACAGAGGGCCTCCCTCCACCTGCCCTGGTGACTTCACCCTGTGCTTTAAGATACCACTCAGGCACTATCTCAGGGAACCTTTTCGGAGCCCCTTCCCATCGACCCCCTGCTGAGACCCCACGCACCCCCTGCACACACTCCCGTTGTCATACCAGCTTGCTGGCCGTCTCTGTTGACATCTCTGCATCCCTGGGGTTCCGAGTACCCAGGCGGTGGGGTGTGGGGCTTGGAGACCAGCCTCAAGTTTTCCTCAGGTCCCCTTAGTCTCACTCTAGAACTTGCCAATAAAATGAGGGACAATGTGTGCATTGCAAAATTCAAGTGCAGGCAAACCCCATTTCTTGAACCCCAAAGTATTTCCATAAGAATTAAGGTTTCTGCGGAAGACCTGAAACACTTCTTTTACCCTCCCTGAGCCTCCGTTCCCTCATGTATTATATGGGAGTCATGATTCTCTTGCCTCTCGGGGCTGAGCTGAGTGTTGTAAGTAAAATGCAAACATGAGGTCTGGCCCCGCTAAAGGCTCAATAAACATGAGCGGATTGTGTTGCTGCTCTGATCAAGATGAATGCAAACTGATGTATCTCATGGAGCAACAGGAGTCTGGAGGGGAAAGAAAGGAATCACTTTATTCTGATGGATGAAATGCACGAGACTTTGGCCATCGCCGTGATTTTAAGTGTGAGGTGGGGTCGTGAGAAAAGAGCGAAAGAAGCAGTTGCTCAGCCTCCCACCGACAGCTTCTGATGTATGTTGCTCCAGGAAAGTGTAAGCAGGGCGCACGAACAGCACCCCTGGCTTCCCCCTGGGGCGCAGCATTCAGCCCATTTGACCAATGAGGAATCTGAAGGTCAGAAAAGGCATAAAAGGGAACGCAGAACTGATACACAACAGAGGTGAGCCCTGAGGACCTGATGCGAGTGAAAGAAGCCAGGCACTGCAGGACCAATATAATAGGATTCCATTTATATGAAATGTCCAGAAAGTCTATGGAGACAAACAAGCAGATTAGACATTGCTGCGGGTTCTAGAGGGGATGAGGAGAGAAGCAGGTGATAGCTAAAAGGTACACGGTTTCTTTTTTGAGGTTATTAAAATGTTCCCAAGTGGACTGTGGTGACAGTTGCACACATCTCTGAAGGCATCGGAAACCACGGAATCCTACACTTTAAATGGGTGGATTGTATGGGCATGTGACTTATATCTCAATAAAGCTGGTTAAAAAGAAAGAAAGAAGAGGCATTAGCTGAAGGCCACACAGACAGAAAGTCGTGGAGCCACAACTCAAGCCAGGTCTGCCACGAAGAAGACCATCATTCAAGCCCCCAGTGCTGTTTCCGCAGCCCCCGTCTAAACAAACAACTCCCAGGTCCCAGCCATTGGAGCACATCCATCCATCCGAGGGCAGAGCCCACCTCCCCATACGTCCCACCACACCCCAGCCCCCATTTTAAAAGTGAGAGCCGATGATCCATTTCCTGATCACATAAACAGTCTGAGGATAGTACTTTCTGGAAGCCCCCCACCTCCACGAGCCCGAGCTTATCTGATCTGGCGCAGACGACTATAAATAAACAGTTACAGACCGCCTTGTCTGGATGAGCCATTTTCCGAGATCATATGAACTTCCTTTTAAGTAGCAGCTTTTCACAGATCGGTTGCTATGAGGCACTTTATTAAAAACCACCCATTTGCAGCTAAAATCCAGTTCCAACCAAATCCAATTTTCGTATCTACTGCTTTTTTAGACATAATGATCAGGGCATCGTTTCTGTTTCTATGGGGAAGAATGGATTCAAAGGGCTGTTTTTCTGTGTGTTTTCTCTGTCTTCCCAGGCAGGTGGACTGTGCGTGTTTCTGGCTGCTATTTGCCGTGGCCCCGAGGCCTTCAATAGAGAACAAATATTTATGCTTTGCGAGCCCACACAGACATGCTCGGTAATGTTGATTAGTGCTTGGGGCTGAGCCAACCAAGGTCAGGGGCTGTGCCCCCCCAAAGCGAGCCCATTAGCTTCTCTTAGAGGTAAAGTTTCCGCGTCAGCCCCCACACTGACCTCTGACTAACGTGTATGGCTGACCATCCCGGAGCCTGAATGGAAGACATTGGCGGGTGGGAAATATCCTCTGTCAGGGCGAAAACAAAGGCTGTGACCTTCTCATACTGGGGGCTCAGCAGGCCCTGTGCACCACACAAGCTCTTTAGAAGCCCGGAGACAAGACGTATGGTGGGGGAAGGGGGGTTCCGAGCCCACCAGCATGAACTCAACTGCCCAGCTCAGGCGTCTTGGCTGTGTGATGGCAGATAAGGGCTTTCTCACCACCCACTGCTTCACTTCCAACGAGAGTCAGGGCACAACCTGCTTCAGAGGGTCGCAGGAGGTCAAAACAAGCCAATATGTGAAAAGCCCTGGCCGCGGAGCTCGGCAGAGACTGAGATGCTCAGCCCATGGGAGCCACGACGATGATGGCCCACGGCGACCTCTATATGCTGAGTGTCTTCTTGATCCTTGTTTTCGGGCAGCCTTTGCTTTAAGCATTTGCAATGCAATAGATCAGGGCTGAGTTGCGTTGGGTGTTATTTCTTAGCCTTCTGTTGATCAAACCTTCCTTCTGCTCTCCCTCCCCATCTCCTGTATTTGAATACGAGTACATTCATTTAACAAATATTTGCAGAGACCTACTGTGTGTCAAGCCCTTGAGGGGAAATTCAAGAGAGCAGGAGCAGGCCAGGCCGCGGGCCACATGTAGCTCCTTGAAGACTCGGAACCAAACCTGGGGAATAAGTAATCAGATAGGCAACAGGTCCACAGGAAGGTGGGCTGTCTCTTCACTTGGGAGAGGGAGGAAGCCAGGGGTCCACAGAAGTGACCCCCGCAACAAGCTTTGAAAATACAAAGAGGACCTGTCATGGGGATCAGGGCAGGAGAGAATGTCCAATAGGCAGTTCAGTGAGTGAGTCTGGAGCTCAGAAGAGAGATGAGTGTTGGAGTGAAAGGTATGAGGGCCTCCGTGGTCCCCCAAATCATGGGAGGGGGTGTGCTGGGAAAAGCCAGGCAGGAAGAAGTGTTAAGAGAATTCAGAGGGGTGCCAGGGAGGTGGGGGGGAGCTTCAGGGTAGGAAAGTAAGGCGGACTCCTTTCAGATGACAAGGGGACACTCCCTGTAGGTTTTCTACCATTCACCGATTCATTACTCACTCACTTTGCACTTTGAAAGGTGACCTGTGTGGGCCCTGACCGTTTCCTTTAGGGAGTCCCCATGGTTCTCTGTACCTACATTGTACCCAGCCTGCAGCAGTAGCTGGGCCCCTCAGGATGGCCTTCTCCCAGGGCGCCTTCATTCGGAGAACAGCCTCCGGACCTCAGCGTTTGGGAGGAAATAGCTCACCACTTAAAAAAATGAAAACACCCAGTTTTCGGGCTGAAATAAAACTCTTCGCCTCCGCCAAGAACTTCAAAGTGGAGATTAAAGGCTGATCTTAAGACTTGAGGCACCCAGCTGATGGCTTTGGGTAGGAGCCTGTTTCTGCAGAATTAATAGCAACAGCAGTTCTAGAAACAGGTTATAATAACAGCACTCACCAGAGACACACTATGTACTAAGGTCTCTGGATGATAAAGTGGATGGAAATAGCTTATTTCCATCCCCAAACTCACTAACAGAGAGCAGTTAGCCAGCGTACATCACGGGTAATGACGCTCGGTTGTCTGTGAATTAATTTCTGGACAGTACTGCCAGGAGCTAATGTATTTTGCAGTGAAGAGCAGTGTCAAGAAATCTTGATGCGGGTGTGGATGGGTTAATCATTATATTTACGCCGTCTCGGTGGGGTAAGGGGCCAGCTGGAAAGTCCTGCGGGGTTAATGGACATTCTGGAAAACAGAAGAACGCCGCCTTGGCAGGGCAGAGATACGTTAGCCGTCTATTTCAACCCCCGGGCTGAGCCTGTGGTCAGGATCGCTGAGTTGCTCCCCACTCATTTTGGAATCCAATAAAAAAGCATCCACTTTTTGGTTAGCAGAGTTCAGCTTCTTTTGTGAAACTTCTCAGACAGTTTTATTCCCCGGTTACCTCCACATTTATTCTCCAATCTCTCCTCCGAGGAGAGGCTGGTGTCACGGCAGAATCGATCTGGCAGCTTAGTGTTCCCATGATTTATCGACAGCGGGGGGGGGGGAGACAGTATACAAATTTGGCTTCTCGTTTTGATGTATTGGCCACACCTGATGATAAGGTATGCATTACTATAAAAACAAATTCATTGTGGCTTCTGAATGCCTTTTTTTCCGCTTTTGGCTGTACAGCATTCCCGGGAAATGATTAATAAGACGTTTCATTTAAGTACCGAGCAATCTAGACACTGAGCCGCAGCACAGACGCCCGGATGCAGAAAACCTTGAAATTAACAGGCAGCCATAGAAAGTATAAGATTAATTTCATTTTCTTTTCTTATCTTATGCTCTCTTTTATGTCTTTCCCTGTGTAAAGGGGAGATTAATTAATCCAGGAACGATCTTTTTTGTTGGCAATTTTATATTATGGTTGACTACTTAATAGAAATCTGAGCTATGGTGAGGCAGAGAGAGAGGAAGTCACTTTGGAACAGAGGCGGCTAACTTCACAGCTCCTGTCAAAAGCAGGTGGCTGGTAGGGCAGCCGGTTGGCTCAGTTGGATAGAGCGCGGTGCTCTTAACAACAAGGTTGCTGGTTTGATCCCCACGTGGGCCACTGTGAGCTGCGCCCTCCACAACTAGATTGAAACAACTACTTGACTTGGAGCTGATGGGTCCTGGAAAAACACACTTAAAATATACAAAAAATAAAATAACTTAAAAAAAAAAAAAGCAGGTGGCTGGAAGAGTACAGCCAACGCCCCAGGCATTCATTCATTCATTCATTCATTCATTCATTCACAGATTCATTCATTCCAAAGGTGCTCCCTGCCATGTGCAGTGGGACATGGGACCTCCCTCAATTTGCCCTCTCCTTGCAAAAAAAACCTTTGGGCTGCACCCAGCCAAGTTTTTGGGGTGATTTGGAACCGATCTGAAATTCAATTCCATTCAGTAAATATTTATTGAGCAGCAGCCATATGTCCAACACCATTCCGGCTGTGTGGGGACTATCAAAAGGGGTGTGACATGACGGATGTCACTGAGGACCTCGCCTCTAATTGGGGAGATGAGATATACACACACAGTACAAGGCAATTACGATAATAGCATGCATTTAAACACCACCGTTCTGTTTACCCACATTTCATATCATCTCATACATTGTTGGAACCTCTCGACAACTCGGGGAGGGGAAGCAGAGCAGATAGGATGAGTCTCATTTTGCAAATGAGGGATCAGAGGGTCAGCAAGGTGGGGAGGCTGGCCTCAAGTCACCCCACCGGAAATGACAGCGGCGGGTGGCCAGCCAGTGTCCTCGACCATTCTGTAGTGTGTTTCAGCTAATCAACTGCACTGATTAAATGCCCAAAGAGGGGGTGCCTGGAAGGCAAGCTGGGGGAGTGAGGCACCCCTCCACTGCCTTGGGGGGAAGCTGGTCTCATTTGGGAGGTGAGTTCTCAGCTCAGTTCTGGGAGGGCTGGGAGATGCCCATCTTGCTTTTGAATCCTGCCCCAATTTCCCCCAAAGGACCCTGACAGTACCATTGAAAGAGGGCCCCCTTCTCACGAGCGCCCCACTCCACCCAGCACAGGAGACCAGGCAGCAAGAAAGCACAGGCCTTCTTGAAGGTGGCCCAGGGAACAGGTATCGGGTCTGAGAGTACTGGACATTGAAAATTGCTGCTGAGCACTTGAAGACCCCCACTTTATCATCAGGGGCAAGCATCAATTTTAGGGTACCATGTCAACAAGGGCACAGATGACACGAGTAGCCAGGTGTCCCCCGGATCCCGTCATGGGGCACAGCAAGGGGGACTCCGCAGGGACTTTAGGACGAGCGCCTGAACGAAGGGGTCTGGCCGCTCTGACTCTCAGATGCCCGACCCGTCTTTGCTCGGTCTCGTGTGTGCCGCTTGTTCTGAGTTAGAAGGACAGATGAAATCATTCCTCCTCAGGCCCATTAACCACGTGGATCGATGGCAAAGAATAAAGTTTGGATTTTTAAAAAAAAAAATCTTTGCAGCACACAGCGCCAGGAGACCAATTGCCAGCTAAAATATGACAGGATTCCTAATTAAATATAATTAAATAAGCATTAAGAGAGACTGATGCTCCCCTCCTCACATTACACCACCACGTGCCGCAGTACAAAACTGAGAACATCATTCTCTGGATAAAACCACAAAGATCATACAGCCTGAGCCCTTTGGTGACTCAGCTGAGGAAACTGAGAACAGAAGGGTTGTGAATTCAACCAGACTCTGTAGGGAGGTAGGGCCGATGACCAAAAGTTGACTGAAAAAAGCAGACAGACCCACGTTCGAGTGTCCATTGTAGGGTCATGCTAATAGCATCTAAAAGGCCTTGCCATTAGCATGCTGTGTGACTTTGGGCAAGTTACTGAATCTCTCTGTGACTCTAGTCTTTCTCAAGACCCGTACCGCGCCATAGAAACATAGTACGAGCCACATCCGCCATTTTTCGTTTTCTAGCAGGCAAAGTTTTAAACAGTAAAAACAAAAGCACAAGGTAAAAAGATACAACTTAATAATGTGTATTATTGGAGCCCAAGATGTCGAAAATAGTATCGTCTAGCATGTAATCAACATAGAAAAGTATTAATTAAATAATTCACATTCCTTTCTGTTTTGTGTTTTGTTTTGGGGTTTTTTTGGCCCTAAGTCTGAAATCTGGTGCATGCGTTGCACTCACAGCTCCTCTCAGTGTGGACCGGACACGCCCGAAGCGCTCAAGAGCCATAGGTGGGGCGACCACAGGCCCAGGAGACAGGAACTGTAACCCCTTGTTTTGAGTTTCAACACAAACAAGGCAGGAGCGGCCCTTAGCGGTGTCCCTATATGTCATTAGCACCTGGAAACGTGAGCTGTGACAATGATCAAAAAATCAACATCCACGCAGCCCATCCAGGAAGAAGAGCTACGCTCCGTGGCTTTGATTTATGAATTTTTTCTCTTTCAAATCCCTTCCACAAAATCAACCCTAGGCAGAGCCACTGGGGGGATTTCTTAGTCCCTGGGTCAAAGCCATGGACAACAAATGGAGGCTTCTGGAGCTTGCCCTTAAAGCAATCAGTGGATCCCAAGATTAAAATGCAACGGCAGCCAAATTCTGTGATAAATGGCTTCCCTCCACCTGGGGTCTGGAGGTGGGCAGGTGTAATCCCCTGCCCTGGGCAGGCACTGATGAAAACCCCGGCCTCGCTCCGTCACCCAAAGCTCTAAATCAGGCCTGAGGCGGCCTGCCGGACTTGCCACCGGCTTCATCCACCCTCGCTAAGGCTCTCTCCATTGTGTGGCCAGAGCTTCCTGAGGCTTCTCCTTACCCAGCAATCCAAGTACAAACAGCACTATTGATCACAAGGCATCAATAACATCAGCCCTGAAGCTACTCCTGCACATTTTGATATCTTCAAATATTACCATAAGCTTCGAGGAGACACGCTCCCTCTCAATGGGAGGGAAGAAATGGTCCCCCTTGCTCAGTGCCACGTATCTGAGAGGAGCGGGGAGCATAACTCGCACACTATTAATAATTGTGAGGTCCCTTTTATGTAAAAAAAAAGAAAAGAAAACACGGGTTAATCCCATTTGGGGCTCGGTGTTACCGCTCGTCAGGAGATGCCGCCCAATTACGCCTAATTTCTCATTGTTTTTCCGACTGGTTCGCATCCCTGCAATTACGCCTCATTTGCTGTAACAGAGAAAAGTAAAATGCCCAGCTGGTCGGCAATTTCCCCGTGATTAAAGCATCGGCTGATCAGAAAGCTGACGTCCAATCAATTAATCGAGAAATAAGGAATGAACACCCGTGTTTGATGTCTGTGAATCGCACATGTGGATCTCCAGATGTTTCAAGTTAATTTTTACCGCCATGAAAATGAAGAACGAGATGATTGGCAGTGACCCCAACGGCCGGGAGAAGCCCCACAGCAAAGTGAATACTCAGGAGCCTGTGGCACCCTCCTCACCTTCTGGCAAGAGCCAGGATGCCCCCTGAAGCCTTGGGCACAGCCCCTCCCAGGGTCTATGCAAGAGTGTGCTATGCAGGAATATGATTGGTTTTGAAATTCAACAGGGAAGCAGCAAAATCAAAATTAATAAATGCTTCATTAAAGCACCTGCTAAATGCAGCGCTGAGGCCTCCTCACTGCTTGTTGGGTGGTATTGATGATGCAGTCGTCATAAAAACTTCATTACATCTGAGGAAACTGCTGCGAGGATTCCAAAGGAGGCGACTGGTTGTGGGGCAAATCACAGGTAATTGAGACGTTGATGGATTAACCCCCGCCAGATAATTTAAGAAGCCAAATCATTAAACTCCTTTCAAATATTTTTACTGCAAATAAATTATAGTTAAAGTAAAGTGTGGGTGTGTTTTAATTTGTTTGAGATGATGATGGGGAGTGAGGCCTCCACATGAAAGACTGCCTGCAGCTTACAAAAGGCTTAGGGGAGTTTAAGTTCACTTCTTTCAAGTGTTCCCGGGGTGTGGGGGCCTTG
Source organism: Rhinolophus sinicus (assembly GCF_036562045.2). Taxonomy (NCBI): domain Eukaryota; kingdom Metazoa; phylum Chordata; class Mammalia; order Chiroptera; family Rhinolophidae; genus Rhinolophus; species Rhinolophus sinicus. The sequence continues at coordinate 20,082,836 of NC_133762.1, forward strand.
CTCCCTCAGACCTGAAAAGCTCAGGTAACACCAGCCACCTCCGAGGACCCAGATGCTCTTTCTCAACAAAGGCATCCAGGCTCCATCCTTTTTGATATTCGGGTCCTGCTTCGAAGGCCAGTTTCCCCCACTCAGCCCCTCCTCCTGGAGTACCCTTTTCAGCCAGTGTTCTCCTGTGTGCCCACGGCTGAGGGTGCGAGCTGGTAAATTACATGCTCACTTAGGCAGTGACACTTCCCAGCAGCACTAGCTGCTTAACCACCTGGTTTGCAGGCACAATTCAGAGGGGCACCTGGGAGGCAGGTCGCAATGACAGGTAGCATGGTTGCCCAGGCAGGATACACCCCGAGGGAGAACAGCTCCACTGCCCTCCCTCTCCCCCGTCACGCAGTCTCGCTTGTTCAGCCAGAGGTCCTGAGGCTTTTAACCTCCCTGGTCACATGAAGGGACACCAAGGGGCAGCCTTGAAAGAGCTCAGGGGGCTGCACAGCACCATGAGTTGCTACCAGGGAGATTCTGCCCCCCGACTCCCCACCCTCCCTGCCAGCAGCCATCTGGCACTGTCTGGAGAGAGTTTGGGTGATCGTAACTAGGGCAGAAGGCACTGCTAACAGCACCTAGTGGGGCTGCTAAGCCTCCCACAACGTGACGTCGAGGACAATCCCACAGCACTAGATGACTGGGCCCCAAGTATCAGCAGCGATGTGGCTGAGCGGCCCTGCCTGAGAGAACCATCTAGACCAGAGCAGCCTGCCTTTTGAAGGGCATTTCCTGTGGACTATTTACAACTCAGAAGGGCAGAAAAACTCAAGTTGAGAACCCTGACAAATTCACTGCAGACAGTGCACCCAGGTTTCCAGCCGGAGGAGAAACTGTGTGGGGTCTCGTGGGCTGCAGAAAACCCGCTTTTTTGGCAGCTCTTGCCCCTGGACGTATTTTTGATGGAGTCAGAATCCAAATGAGATCGTGAATCACCAACTCTCAGAAGGAAAGAGCCCTCTGTTTCTAAGCCATAAATTAAGGACCAGGCCTCTCTGTGTCCTCGGCAGCCTCAAACCTCCCCCAAAGTGTTGACGCCATTTCTTCCCCGTGAGCATAGATTTCCCCTTTCAAGAGAGTTGATTCTGTCTGGGGCTGGTTTTAGATTCTTCTTTCAAATAAAACAACATCAGAAGAGATTAATCACAGCCTGAAATTGAAAGGGATAAAGCCACATCCCATTGTGACCTTCTAATTTCCATTGCGACTGCCTGCCCAGCCTCAGAGGAAGGCTGGCTCGGGGGTGGGTGGGGATTTTTTCAAAGTGGCCCTCCGCTGTGAACCCCGCTCACCGCAGTGACTATGACAGCTTCTTAGATTTACGAATTAAGGGCGACCTCATAAGTATTAGTTGGGAGCCTCACAATGGAAGCAGTGATAATAAATACTGCTCATCAGGAACTATCAGCTATAATTTGGGGGCTGTTGGTGGAACTGCCTTCTGCTGGCCAAGGTGTGACATTAGCACTCAGAAAAACAGTGACTAATTCCTGCGTCACTGTGAGCAGGGTAGATATGAAATCTATTTTCCAGGAGATGAAACTCCCAGAGAAAGGTTAGGTGAGGCTGGCCCTGCTCCACAGAGAACTGGTCTGGGGTGGAAATTAGGCCCCCAATGTTGTGAGCACCAAGCCAGAGATCAAACCTTCATCCGTGAAAAATTACAGTTTGAAAACTCCTTGCATCAGTGTTCAGGCATGAGACCCAACACAGCCACTGATTGGAATGAAAATAAGGCTGGAGCAGGGGGTGGGGGGGGCAGGGCCGGTGCGGGAAGAGGCCCCCTTCCCCTACGACATCAGTGCAAAATATCAGTGACAATTCCCCAACCCTACACTCCAGCATCTCCTTGATTCCAAGCCCCTTCCTTGTAAATAGGAGAATCTGAAAAGCTTCTTGGGAGCGAAGCCTGGTCAGCTCATTGAGGCCTCCTGGCTCAGCTGTGAGACGCACGAGACTCAGAGACTAATGAGTATTCACTGTGAGGAGCTGAGCTCTGAAAAATGACCCCTTGCTCGCTTTCATAACTTTTCAGGAAACGCTGCACAATTATCCTTTCTCTCCCCTCACTTAGAAGTTGAACTGAAATTAATTTTTTTTAAACGAGCCAGTTATAAAAGAAAACCATAATGCCTTGCCACCGGGTAATTCCTTCTTGATTAAAGATGGGAGCTGTTGATAACTCGGATGCTCAGTAAGTTCACAGGGAGGAAGACCTGTGTCTGATGCTCACTTATGACTGACGGGTTTGCCAGGCATGGGAGCAACACTGTGGGGAGTAAGTTTTCTGGCAAGAAAGGAACGCAGCAAACACAAGCGGGACAAGTGGAAGTGGGTGGACACCACGGATGGGGGGATGGGGGCGGCAAGGACGAGGTACGGGACCACTGGTGCGTTTTCTTGCCCAGAACTAATTCACCCTTTTTCTGGTAATTGCCCCTCAATTTCACTTTGAAGACTCTCAGTCCAACGGGTTCATATCAGGTGCTCTGCAGCAAGGCACCCACCCTCCCTGCCTCCAGGGAAGGGCCCATGACCCAGCCTGGTCATTCACTCTCAAATAATTTCCTGTTGCATTATTAGGAACGAGGTGCTCTCTTGTTGAGGGGGTTGGAAAACTGGCAGGATACCAGCCTGATGCCGCTGAAAATCACTGTTGACACCAAAAGGGAGAGCGTTCTGAGAATCAAGTCACTCTGGAGGAACCCAAGACCTGAGAACAAGCCAAGGCCACCACATACAGCTGGGCAGGTTGTGCACTGCACAAGGTCTTCCAGCTGAGGGGACACGTGGGGACTGAATGCTAGTCCCCACTCTGCTCACCAAGCCACACACCTGGAGGTCACCTCTTTCCCATTTGCTCAAAGGTATGAGCTAGTCGTTGAGGGGGGTACCTGGAGGGCTATGTCTGCTCAGAGGGGGCACTTTCTTCAAATTCATACAAAAACACCGTATAGGTTGGTGTCGACCTGAATACAGCAGGGTTTGAGATCTTTCTCACCCTAAGCTCCCCAGTTAAATAAGGCAATTGATTGTTGGTTGACTGTTTAAGCCAAGTGGAGCTGGTTGTTTATCACATGCTCCAGAAGAGGGGAGACAGGAATCGGGAAGAAGCATCAGGACCACCTTCAAAACTAAAAGGGAGCGGACAGGAGGTCTTCTCTGGAGGGGAGCCACCGCTGAGGAGACTGACCAGGCCAAAGGGGTCTCTCAGCAGAGCCCAGGGAGGCTGTCGAAAGATACCGAGAGAAGCTCCACTTTTCCAGATGTACCGTGTTTCATAGTTTGGGTTTTAAAACTACGAAAATTATTGACATGAATATAAAACGAAGAAAAATTTAAAGGAAAAGCAAACAACTTAAATGAAGATAGTTCCCGACGAAGCGGGAATATATGAGTCTGTTCATCAATTTGGTGGTTTAAGCGAGGGGTGAGCAAACTATGGCTGCCTGCAAGCAGACCACACCCAGCAGGCTGCCTGTTTTCGTAGATTGTTCAGGGTAACCACATAATTAATGAGGAAATGCTCTCCTTATAGAAGAATTCCAGCTAATAAACACACAAAGAATAACACAATTTGAATATCACCATGGCATCCCTGAGTGATGTAATGGATCTAGGTAATGATCATCATTGGCTGATAAAACCATTATGTGAGAGACTAATGGGCACTTGTTAATAGATGGTGTCCAGGTGACAACACCTGAAGCCCCTGATCAATCTTTTTTTTTAAAGATTTTTTTTTTTATTGGGGAAGGGGTACAGGACTTTATTGGGGGAACAGTGTGTACTTCCAGGCCTTTTTTCCAAGTCAAGTTGCTGTCCTTTCAATCTTAGTTGTGGAGGGCACAGCTCAGCTCCAGGTCGTTGCCGTTGCTAGTTGCAGGGGGTGCAGCCCACCATCCCTTGCGGGAGTCAAACCGGCAACCTTGTGGTTGAGAGGATGCGCTCCAACCAACTGAGCCATCCGGGAGCTCAGCGGCAGCTCAGCTCAAGGTGCCGTGTTCAATCTTAGTTGCAGGGGGCACTGCCCACCATCCCTTGCAGGACTCGAGGAATTGAACTGGCAACCTTGTGGTTGAGAGCCCACTGGCCCATGTGGGAATCGAACAGGCAGCCTTCAGAGTTAGGAGCATGGAGCTCTAACCACCTGAGCCACTGGGCCAGCCCATCCCCTGATCAATCTTAACATCACTTGAAAGACAGACAGGCAGACATCACTGCCTCCTGCTATGATGCAATGGAAAGTACATAGTACCCTCTCTGAAGCATCCTTGTTAAGAAATCTAATTGAATCTCATCAAACTTCTAGAACTGAGAGCAAACTACCAGTTTGTCGGAAGCACAGGGGACTGAGGGACACGCTAAAAGCACAGGAAAAAGAGACTCAACCGAATTAGCCCTCAGGGAAATGCAAATGAAAAAACCAGTGAGACATTCTACTCACCCAGAGAATGGCAAACTAAAACACAAGCAAAATGAACACAAAACCATCAGACAACAGCAAGTGTTTGGAGGGTAGAGAAGGGTGGGAACTCCCGCCCACTGCTGTTGGATGGAGAGAGAATAGGACTGCTGCCTTGGAAAGCTGTTTAGCGATATGTGTGAGAACTAAACCTACCCTGTAACACAGAAAATGCACTTCCGCCCAACAGAAACGAATCTGTACAAGAATATGTATGTGTGTTCTTTGTAGCAGCTCCCAAATGGAAACAACGCAAACATCCATCAAGCAAAACAGAAAAACTGTGGCATGTTCGTAAACAATACTATAGACAAAGCAGTGAAAGAGCTACATCCACATACAACAGCTTGCTTGGCTCTCATTTCTTAAAATTTATGCCAAAGGCACCAGATGCAAAAAAGCACAAACTGAATTACTCCATTTAAGGGAAATCCGAAAGCGGGGAAAATGAAACAATCGTGTTGGATGTCAAGATGGTGACTTTCTCTGGGGAGTGAGGAGGGTTCGGTCTGAGAGGGAGGAAGGAGGTGATGGCGTGACCCGGCTGAGGTCCCACAGAGGAACACTGATTATTCTTTGAAGCCCCTTTCTGGGTGATATTACATTTCAATTTAGAGGGACATACCCCTTCGGCTGCTGTGGGAGGTTGGGACCTGCAGTGGGGGCGCCGGGGGAGGGACCAAGCACACACACAGCCCCCGTGTCCACGTGCCAAACAACCTCGTCCTTCTCATTCAGTCAGGAGGGGGCTCGTTTGTAGCCGGGCTCTCTAGCCTTTAAGAACAGCTCTGTCTGCTCCTGGTTTAACCAATCAGAGACGAATCATTTCCAGTGGTTTTAAAATACACTGGTACGGCTGGACATCTCCGGTGGAATAAAAAGAACTTCAAAGAAATCTTAAACTGTTTTTAGGAATACAAACATTGTTGTCAATATTTTGAAATAGCTCAAGCCGGTAAGCAATTATTTTAATAATTTTCAGCCTAAGAGAGAAAAGAACTATAAATACAAAATCAAAGCTATCAAGCACCTGTAGTGGGGGCCTGACACACACGTGGCGGCTGGGAAGCCGCCGGCAGCACATGGGGCCTGTGCTTGTACCAGCCCTTCTCCCGACATGCGCTTCCAGGACCCCGCCCCTGCGTCCCACCTTCCATGGCCTAGGACCCCCACTCATCCCTCAAACTTCAGCACCAAACTCACAATTTCAAGGCAGCCTCCCCAAGCCCCCAGATTCGGTAGGTCCTCCATTATAAGATCTCGTGTCACCTTCCCAACTCACCGTTGGTCATCAGCTAAGTGTATATGTGTGTGTGATTACGTCTCACCATAAGTGCCAGTCACACAGCATCCTATCCCAACCTAACAATGCCTGGCACATGGCAGAAGCTCAATGCATATATACTGAGTGGTGTTTTTTAAGACATCGTAACAGCTAACCGTTCATGAGCTCTTACTATGTCAAGCCGGCGTACGGTCTCATTTAATCATCTCGGCAACAACAGCGAACACGTATGGAATGTGTACTCTGTGCCAGGCCCCATCCTAAACACTTTATATCTAATACCTCATCTACGCTTCATGCCTGTTCTAGACCAGCGGTGATGGTCTCTGTTTAGTGTCCCCTGGCTGGGCTATTATACCTAGTGATAGCATCAAACACTAACCCAGGTGTTGCTGTGAAGGTATTTTGTGGAAGGGATAGCTTCGACAGGTGATTTTAAATAAAGGAAATGATCCCCAATAACTTTTTGGGGGCTCCCTCAGCCAATCCAGTTGAAATGCAAAACTGAATTTTCCTCAAAGAAGAAATTCTGCCTGTGGATAGCGATCTCAGCTCCTGTCTGAAGGTCTCTAGCCTACTGGCCTGCTCTGCAGATTTCAACTTACCTAGCCAGACACCTCGCTCTTATAAGCCCATTCCTTAAAATGCATCTCCTCACGTATATACACACATACTACTGGTTCTGTTTCTCTGGCATAACCCTGGCTGATAAACCATCTAAATATATAAACAGGGAAACTGAGGCAGGGACAGGATTCTATAGCTTGCCCAAGGTCACACAGCTAGTATACACTGGAGCTGGGATTCAAACTCAGGCAGAGGGGCTTCCAGGGCCGGCATTCGAATCATAATCACCACAGAGCTCAGTCTCTAGCAGCAAAACCTTCCTTCCCACCCATTCTTCTTGAGTAAAGAGAAGTACGGCCCTGGCCAGCTGGGGGCAAGGAGGGGTTGTTGTGGAGGGTGGAAGTTCTACCAGAGCAAAAGTTGAGTTAGATATTTCCTGCCGCAGTTGGATTTGGGCTGAGTTGGGTCAAGGGTGGCAATCCATAAGATTAATAAAGCATAACTTGAGTTTTTATTCCCCCTGTCATGATGGAGGAGGCCTTTGAAGAGACATGCAGAGGCCTCACCCTCAGCATCCGGGAGAGATTTGTGGACACATTTAGATGAAGGATCTCCTTCCAGCTCCCATGAGTGTTTAAGTTGACTTGCCTCAAACCAAGATCAAAGAACGGGATGGAGATACTATTCCTCCGATTTGTATAAATCAGCCAGACAAACCATGGTCTCGACAACTATGGATGTTTCTGCAGTTGGAGGTAACTTGTTAAGAAAACATGTCAGGCACCGCAAAAACCCGAGTGCCTCCTTGGGAAAAAAACTTCCAGAAGAATTGATCACTGGCTGCCTGACTTGACCCTAACTATTTCTGAAGCCATAATTGAGAAGGCCCGAAGGTGCACTTTTCACATATTCTCAACCTTTCAGAATGGGTTTGAGTGATCATTTTTAACACAAATACCTTATATGTTTGTAGAGTTTTCAGATGGTCACAAACATTTTCTTGTTTCAACTTCATAACAACATTAGGAGGTGACTGAGGGCAGCAAAGATCTCAGCCATCCTGCTGATATGAAATGGAGGCTCAAAAAAGTCAAGGGTCTCGTCCAAGGTCAACCAGACACACGGCAGACAAAATGAGACTAAGCGGGGGTTTATCCCCAGCCTCAGCCTCTCTCTGTCTGCAGATTCCCTTCCCATTTTTTTTGCCAGTGTTTACTGAGTGCTTTCTCTATGCCCAGTACAGGGCTGCATACTTCCACTCTCTCTTGCTCTCTTTAAATATTTCCTGACCTACACATTTTCTTTTGCCCTAAGACATGCTTCCATGGTGGGAGTTTTGGCAGAAGCTACTTCAGAGAATTGCATCAGAGCTTCCTACATACACACACACACACACACACACACACACACACACACATCAGCTAGAGTCCAGGAGGGTTGAGAATCACACAGAAAAATACCAACTTATTTCTCATCTGTGTACATCTGCAACTGCATGCAACCATACTATGAAGATGGCCTTCAGATTGATGAAAATTAATAACCACCATTTATTGAGCACATAAAATGAGCCAAGCCCCATGCCAACTGCTTTCTATATACTAGCTCTTTCAATCCTCTGCAGTAGATCACCTTTGATCCCCATTATACAACAGAGAAAATGAAAACTGAGACTCAACGCGGTCCCGTCCCCTTCCCAAGGTCAGGTGGAGGGCATGAGATGGAACGCTGCTTCTAAAGCTTTTGTCCCTAACCCAGTGTTTCCCTAGATCACACCTTCACCTATCACTTCCCCATTTTTGCCATTTCACCTACCACCTGTCTATTCTTTGTGTCACATTATTGACTTATTATTTAAAGGAAACATTTTTACTGAAAAAAAAAAATGCTTTTAAAAGAAATCAGACAGCTTCAGAGGTAGAAAGCTGGAAAGAGCATCACTCCCATCCTTACTACTAAAACCAAAAACCAAGCCAGACATTTGAAATTTTGCAACTTTTCATTACTCCAGCAGAGCACTGAGGTTGCTGGGCAACCAACTAATCTGAAATCTAAGGAAAGATAGGCGCCTCCAAGGAGAGACAGGACTGGAGCACTTGCTTACCTGGGGAAGGAGCCACTGGACAGTGGTAGAATAAAAAATAAGCTAAAATGCTTAACAAATTGCTAAAGGTTGAATGTGGGCTAGTGAGATAATATAGGACTTCTGGGAGCCACAGACACAAGAGGAATTCATTTTATACACAGGTCTGTTTCCAAGGCTGAACTGGTGCTCACAGCAAGATAAGAAAAGGTGGGGTGAGATTCTGAGAAAGCCCCCTCCCAGGGTAGGCCTGGAGGAGGGAACAGCAGCCACCAGGGTCTTTCTCTTCTATCTCCCTAAAACTTCTAGAGGAAGGGCAATAAAGCCTAGTACCCTTAGGACACTGGTGAAAAACAATGAAGCAACAACAACAAAACCCACCTCTATTCCTGGGGTAGGGTGACATGGGCAGGAAGACATCGTGAGCCCAGACCTGTATCTGGAGGTTGGAGAGGGTCACACAGAACCCGGCTGAGATTGAGGCATATACAGAACAACAGAGAACATTCCCCACCCCCACCCCCACCAGGCAAGCCAGCATGGAGCAATAGGTAACAGCATCTACTGTTGGGTGAGGGGCAAGAGTGTGGAGAGAGACCCTCTCTCTGGCAAAGTGCAAAGGAAGACGTGAAGCTGAGGTGGAGTAGACATTGAGAAAATCCTCTAGCAAACCAGCTCCCCACCAAAACGCAACCTAACACAAAAGGGTTTTGAAACTAGTGGTGTACTAAGGGTGACTATAGCAACAACAAAAACTAAACCCCGATGAACGCCTAAGTAGATTGACTCAACTCCCCATACTAAAGGCCAGGCAGAAATCAAGGCATGCTCCATTTCCAGACATAAAAACAATTTACCTCAGTCTCTATTGTCCTACACAAGATGTCTGACTTTCAATAAAAAACGTGAAGCATTCAAAGAAGTGAGAAAAAAGCAACACACTGTCAAGAGACAAAAGAATCAACAAAATCAGACTCAGATATGATACAGATGTTGGAATTGTCAGACAAGAATTTAAAATAACTGTGGTAAGTACGTTGAAGACTCTAGTGGAAATAAGGAGTTGAAACTGTAAGAAAAAATCAAATTAAAATGCTGGAAATAAAAACCACAGAAACAAAGATAAAGAATGATTTTGACAGACTCACTAGTCAACTTAACACAGGTAATTACAAGCTTGAAGACGGGTCAATAGAAATTACTCAAACTGAAACTCACAGAGGAGGAGTTTAAAAAAAAGCAGAGCATCCAAGAATGGTGGGACAATAACAAACGTTCTAACATAAATGTAACTGGAATCCCAGAAGGAGAAGAATGAATGAGGCAGAAAAATATTTAAAGAAATAATGACCTAACTGAAATTTATAATAATCTCCACCCAAGTACCCAAGGAATATTCACCAAGACAAGCCATATGCAGGGCCCTGAAACCAATGGCAATACTTAAAATAAAGAATTAAAATAACTGAAATTATACAAAAAATATTTCCCAAAACTAACACCAGAGATCAAACCACAGATCCGAGAAACTCATAGAACGCCAACCAGGGTAAATGAAACAGAAACAAACGTATCATATCCAAACTGCTGAAAACTAATGGCAAGCAGAAAAGCAAAGGTAGGCAGAAGGGGAAAAAAACGCTTCACATACAGAGGAACAAAAATAAGAATTACATCAGACTTCTCATCAGACCCTACCTACGCAAGCCAAAAGCAATGGGAATGACAGCTTTAGAGTGATAAAAGAAAACAAACTATCAACCCAAATTTATCCCACCTGTGGGCCACATACAGCCTGCTGCCTATTTTTATAAATAAAGTTGTATTAAATGTATAAAACTCATTTATTTATTGTTTATGGCTGCTCTCACACTAGAATGGTAGAGTCAAGACATTGTGACAAAAACCATATGGCCTGCAAAACCTAAAGTATTTTTTATCTGACTCTTTACCAAAAAATGTTTCCCAATTTCTGCTTAAAGGATAACTGACTTTCAAAAAAGTAGTAGCAAGCAATTGCATGCTTATAGCATATATGCAAAAAATAAAATATAGACACCAATGGCACAAAGCATTGGAGGGAAGAATCATTAGCATACTCTTGTAAGTTTCCTAGACTAGACATAAAGCAATGTCATATTATTTGAAGTTAGAATTTTAAATTAAAAATTCATATTGTAAAACCTAGGGTAACCACTAAAATTTTTAAAAGATATGTATAAATAGTAAGCCAATAATGAAGATAAAATAGAATCATAAATAGAAGGGTGGAAATAATAAAGATAAGAGTAGAAAGTACTGGAATTGAGAACAGAAAAATAAAAGAGAACATAAATGAAACTCAAAGCTGCTTCTCTGAAAAAAAAATAAAGCCAATACCCTGTAACTAAGTTAACCAACAGAAAAAGAGAATAACACAAATTATCAATATCAGGAATGAAAGATTGGACATTACATTGCAAAGATAAAAAGATAAGGGAATATTACAATCAACTCTATGCCCCCAAATTTGACACCTTAGATGAAATAGAAATTCCTTAAAAGACACAAACTGCCAAAAGTCACTCAATAAAAAAATAACCCGAATAATCCTTTATCTATTAAAGAAATTAAATGTATAGTTAAAACCTTCAAAAAAAACTCCAGGCCCAGATGGTTTTAATGGTGAATTCTAACAAATACTTAAGAAATAATACCAACTTTATACATATTCTTCTGGAATACAAAAGAGGAAGGAACACTTCCCAACCCACTTTATGAGACCAGCGTTACCCTGATACCAAAATTAGACAAAGACATTGCAACAAAAGAAAATTACAGACCAATAACCTTCATGAATATAGATCAAACCCTTAACACAGTACAAGCAAATCAAACCCAACAATATATATGAAAAGGATAAAATTCATCACAGACAAGTGGGGTTTATCCCAGGAATGCAAGGCTAGTTCAACATCCAAAAATCAACCAATGTAATCCACCATATCAGCAGACTACAGAAAAATCACAAGATGCAGGAAAAGCATTTGAGTAACACACATCCATGATAAAAACTCTCAGAAAACAGGGACTAATGGGCACCTAACCTGATAAAGGGCATCTACAAAACACCTCATACATAATGGTGAAAAACTGAATATTTTACCCCTGAGATCAAGAACAAGGCAAGGATATTGGCCCTCGTCACTCTTACTCAATTTTGTACTGGTGCAGTAAGTCAAGGGCAGGGGATGGGGAGGGCATCACATGGGAAAGGAAGAAACAAAACTGTCTATTCATACATTACATGATTATCTACATAAAAACATTCCAAAAAATCTTTTAAAAAAGCTACTAGAACTACAAGTACATCTAATAAAATCACAGGACACAAAGTCTGTACATAAAAATTAATTGTATTTCTATATACTAGCAATGAGCAGCTGGAAATGGAAATATTCTAAGGTCCCATTTACAATAGCCCCAAACGCATATGTACTTAGGTATGAATCTTACAAAAGACATAAACTCTACATGCTGAAAACCAAAAACAGTGATGAAGGAAATCAAAGACCTAAATCAATGGAGAGAGACCCCACGCTGGACAGGAAGACAACATTAAGATGTCAACTCTTCTAAAACCTGTCTATACAGTCAACCCCATTCCAATCAAAACCTGAGCAGGATTTTGGGTAGAAGTCAACAACTCGATTCTAATATGTATATAAAAATGCAAAAGACAAATAACCAAAACAAAAAGAATAGTTAGAATAAAATAATACATTTTAAAGAATAGAATCACGCTCCCTGATTTCCAGACTTACTATGGAGCTGACATAGGCAAGCCAGTGTGCTCTGGGACCACGGGTACACGTACGGATCCATGGAACAGCATAGAAGGTCCAGAAATAAACCGACACTGTAGGGTCAATCACTTCCAACAAAGTTACCAAGAGAATTAAATGGAGAAAGTGTCAGATGGTCTCCTCACTGAGCTGCCCTGCCCCCCGCCTGGAGCGTGGACACTTCGTAGCCCCTTCCTCTAGGCCTGGACATCCTGCTACCCACAAGGCGAGAACACAGCACTGCCTGGCAGCGTCCTGGCCTTCGCTCTTCGTCAGGAAATCTGCACTTTCTCTGCGGGCTTTTGGAGTCAGAAACCTTCAGAGACTCAGAGGACCAGCCTCTCCCGGCACAACTGCCACCTGGAGCTCTCATCTGGCTCTGAGAAAAGCCCAAACCTTCACTCCATTCCCACCACGGGCCCTTCCCACCCCTCCCGACAAGTGCTGCTGAATGAGTCTACGCCGCTGGTCTTCCTGGGTCTGCTGTTCTGCTTCTTGCAGTTTTCCATAATAGGAATGTATTTTATGTTGGAATTAGAAAAAAGAGAGGGAAGAAGCCTGCACCCCAGGAAACAGGAGGTTGGTAGGGTATCAGTCTTTTAAGATAAAAGACCATGCTTTGCACTTGTCACCTCCCTCTGATACACAGGGGATGGTTTTTGGATGAACAACCTGAGTCCAGAGGGGGAGACAAGGTCTTGCAGAGGTCATACCAGTAGTCGGTGGTTTGGCTGGGACTCCAGACTCCTACCGTGTTTCCCCGAAAATAAGATCTAGCCAGACCATCAGCTCTAATGCATCTTTTGGAGCAAAAATTAACATAAGACCTGGTCTTATTTTAAAATATTTTAAAATAAGACCGGGTGTTATATAACATAATGTAAGACCAGGTCTTATATTAATTGTTCCTCCAAAAGATGCATTACAGCTGATGGTCCGGCTGGGTCTTATTTTGGGGGAAACACGGTAATATCCTGCCTCCCCCTCATTGTCATCGTTGCCGTTGCCATTGTCATCGAAAGCCAGCATTTTCCAGCGGTACTTTGGGCCAAGCTCCAGGCCTGTGGCCCTACACCCATCTTCCCATTTACTCAGAAAAGCCATCGGAGACCAATGAGTGAGGTCCAACAAGCCAGCATCTCACCCTTGGGATGGGGTGCTGCCTCCACCAGCAGAGGCCCATGGCCCTGCCGTCCCCAACTTGCCCGCACTAAGGAGAGCTCCCTCCAGGGGTCGCTGTTCCCTATGTTCCCCTCCCCAGCACCACGAAATTGTTTGTAGCGTTCAGAGAGCTGAGCCCCCACCACACACTCTACTTCTCAATAAACCTCGAAGCCCTGCACAAAGCAGGAACCTGTGGATTTAGGTGGGATGCTGGAGCGGGTCACCCAGTGCCACCTTGGGGACCAGCTTCTAAGAAAGGGCCCGCTGGCCCTAGGCGCCTGCAGCGGGCCAATCTTAGCACCTCGTTGCCCACCAGCTTCCCCTCCATGACCAGGCCTGCGGTCTGGGCCATGTCGCCCCAGAAACCCTTGCTGGCCCCCTCTCGCTGTAGACAGCAGGCCACAAATGGGAGAAAAGGCACAGGAAGAACAGGTGGCTCACCCCATCTCTGTCACCAGAGGCGCCTTGTCATTCACTGGCTCGTGGTCCTCCACCTCCAGCTGCGTCTGTAAGGAGGACCGGTCACTGGGAACAGTCTCGCTCACATCCCAGGCCTTTGGTGGGCTATCTGGTTGTAGTTTAACTTGTTTGCTGAAAGTAATGGCATGTTTCTTAATTTCCTGGAGCTTTGGAGAAACAGGCCAGGGGGAAAAAAAAAAAGGAAAAAAAAGGGCCTCCAATTCATTTTCTCTCCAATTCACACATGAAAGAGGAACCGGCACGGCTGCCTGCGGTTGATAAATGTGAGTGGCTGAAATCAAAGCTCCCTTCCCCGCCTCCTCTGCCCCCCCCCCCCCCCCAGTTCCAAGAGATGGCTGCACGGTTCCCAGGAGACTTGGAAGCCTGCTCCTCTCAACAGGTTTCAGTACATGTACCCTGCCAGCCACAAACGCACAAGCAAACCTCAGCCTCATCAAACCCAAGTGTTTGCAATATCTGTTAACCCTTCTTCTGAGGGGCACTTTGCACCATCACCACGGCCCCCAGTCACATTTGCCTCGGCCTGGAAGAATTGGGACATTCTGCAGTACAGTCTATAAATTCCATTTTTAAGCTAGCATGAGCCAAGTATAACAGCTAGCTGTCCAGACCTGTTTAAAAAGGATAAACCCCAGCTAAGCACATAAATAACACCCCACTGCTTTTATCATATAAACATGGCCAGAGAGCCAAATGCAGTAAGAGCCTAAACACAGGTTCCCATTGTTATCTCATTAAGCCCTTTAAATATGTAGGAAAGAAAAAGGCTGCCCATCTTGGGTCTGATTTAAAGGGAACAGACTATCAGGGAACAGATTAGAGTTAATTAACGGCATGAACTCTGAAACCACCAGCTGGGAGGCTCCCAACAGAATCCACACCTGTCATGGATGAGATTTCAGAAACCCTAAGTGGACCCTGACGTGTGCCCCCCACACACACATCCCAATGCTGAAAGCCTGGGTGCCTAATCTGTAACTCCCGAATATGGATCAAGAGATAAACCCCCACCCGTGAGACAGAAAGTCGGTGGACTCCAAGCAGAAACTGTGTCAAGGTCTCCTGCGGACGCTCCGGAAATTGCCAGGGGTTCCAGGCCGCAAGGCGAGACTGCTAAGTTGCTTCTGGCAAGTTGGAAGGAGCTTATCAATTATTCATGCAAGTGGATAAACAGGGATTTTATCTTGTAGCATGAATCAAGAGATAAAAATTCCATTTCAAGAGGGAGGGTGCAGACTAAACCCTGAATGTTAATTGTAAACTGAAAAAAGAAGAAGAAAAGGGAAAGAAAAAACAAGTCAAGTCTTCAGCTTGGGTTGTGCCGTAAGCACTTATGAGCTCTCCCTGCCCCCAGATTTCTGTTTGTTCATCTTGAATGTAGCTCGTCTGTTCCCTGGACAATGGACCAAACCTCTTCTATGGACGGAATGAACCAGCCATATAACCCCACTTGGCAGCTGATGGAGGGGGCACCTTTGAATGGATTTTTAAACCCCCAAACAACACCACCGTTAAAATATTTCTATTTAAAATCAATTTGCTGCTTCCAGACTGAAATTGGAAGCAGAGGAAAGTTTATAATCAGCTGCCTAACATGGCAAAAGGCTCAAACCAAATAACACAGAAGGCAAATCCAACTTGCAGGATATTTGGGCCAAAGAAAGACTATGACTTTGCTTTCTGTCTTCCTGTCTCCCCTCCCCCGATGGCCTTGCACCTGACAATTTCCAAAAGGCTGGTTAATTAGCCCAAAAAGACAAACTTGGGGGATTACTGATTTATTTACGTTATTAAATTTGTAAATGATTTACATTATTAAATTATTTACATTCACATTATTAAATTTGGCCCCAGATTGGAAACAATACATACAAGTGGAGAAAAAGTACATCCCAATGTCAGCGGGGCTTGTCCTCGGGAGGTAGCACTTGGCGTGACTTTCATTTTTATTCTTCCTCCTTTGTGTTTTCCAAATAGTATATCAGGAGTACTGTTCATTTTATAACGGGAGGGAAATCATAAACCGTGTGCTTTTTAAATGCTATGTTACGAGCATATACTGATTTTTATAATGGGGGGATAACCATAACCCTTATTGTTTTAAAAAAAACAAACAATAGTCTGAAGCCACGCCATGTCCCCCAACTTTTCTTTTTTTCTTTTCCTCCTCCAATGAAAGCCCCGCAAGGCAAAGGAATCATCACGATAGCCTTGCCCTTTCCTGCCACCCAGCTGGCGGTTGGGAGAGGGGCCGATGGCTATGGAAAGGTGACATGCTGCTCTGAGCAGATCTTTTGCAAACACTCCCGGGTCTGAGAGGACAGGAGCTGCAGCAGCCAGCCCTTTGGCCCAGGCAGAGAGACATGGAGGGGAACAAAGGAGTCAGGAATTCCAACTCTAGTGACCCCCAACCTCCCCTCCCTGGGCTTCGGTTTCCCCGTATTCAGGAAGGGGAGTCAGGGGTCACCTGTCCCTGTTGCTCATCTTACTCTGGACCACAAATGTTCTTCCCTGTCTCCTTCCCCTGAGGAGGCCCCCAAAGACCCATTTGAAAGTGAGTGAACTAGATGACTTCCTAAAATCCTCCCAGTTCCAACACCCTGCAGTACTGAGCCCAATACGGGGTCTTGGGCACACAGGAGCCATGCGTCTCTGTGTTCTGAGGACTCATCCACGAAAACGGCAATGGCCGCCCTCTCAGCAAGGACACACCACCCCAGGCCCCACGCTGCCAGCTTTATTTGCGTCACCTCCCAGGATCCTCCCTCAAGCCTCTCAGGAGTCTTGCTTTTCAGATGAGCAAAAAGGCTCAGAGAAGTGGCCCGAAGTGACATACCTCAGGAGTGACGCCACCAAGACATGACCACGTCCGATGCCCAAAGCCTTTCTTCTCCCCTGGGTCGGGCAGCCTCTCCACGACCCCTGCGTCAACACAGTGAATTGTCTTGCTTTTCAAGTGCCACGGACTGAACCCACCCATGCTTTCTGCAGTCTGCCTGTGAACCCTTGTGTGTCTAAATAGCTCCAAACTGCCCATCAACTTGTGAACAGAGGTAACTGACTGTCTGGGTGGTGTATAGACGGAGCTACTGGTACCAAGACAGCATTGCTTCCGGTCCTTCCACAGCCAACCATGAGCAACCCTGGCATCGGTTAGAGAGGCTGGGCTGGGCTGGTGACCCAGAGATTTAAAAAGAAAACCAACCCAGGCAAGTGAGCCTGGAGACATAACAAGTGTTTGTTCTTCACTCAGCGGATAGTTTAAGCACCCAACTACCACTGGGCTGGGCTCTGTGGCTTCTCACAGGGGATCCATGACCCCCACCTTTGTCGAGTGTCCTTGAGTGCAGGGACAATGAGGTATCTACACAATTGGGGACTGGCAATCCAAGGGTGAGTTAATACATTAATCAATTATTACTAATAATTTAATGTGAGGATAAAAACAACAAGCCACTTAGCTTGGGCACTACCCGGAACAATTGTGACAACTGCAATGCTAGTCATTCCACCTATTCACTCATCTACCCATCTATCCATCCATCATCCATCCACCATCCATCCATCATCCATCCATCCATCATCCATCCATCCATCACCCATCCATCCATCCATCCATCCATCCATCCATCCATCCATCCATCCATCCATCATCCATCCATCCATCACCCATCCATCCATCCATCATCCATCCATCCATCCAGCATCCATCCATCCAGCCAGCATCCATCCATTTATCTATCCATTTATCCATCCATCCATCCATCCATCATCCATCCATCCATCCACCCACCCACCCATCGACCCACTCATTCACCCATCATCCACCCAAAACATGTTCTTCAAACACCTATGTGCCAGGTGCTGGCTTAAGTCCTCCAATTCCCTGCACCCCACCCCATCACAGCCTGTTGGAGCAAGAAGACTGCGACAGTTGTGAGGACTGGTGGGGGCAGTTCTTGGCAGCCCAGGGCATTTTCACACCCTGCCTCCCCCAGGGGCAGGTAGATGAGAAGCCATTCAGGATGCAGGCAGTTTAGAGTCAGGCTGAGGATCCAGACTTTCAAGCCCCAGGTTCTCATCCAGACGCCATCATACATCAGCTGTGTGACCTTTCACTTCTCTCCAGCCAGTCTCAGGGCCTGAGAAGGCCGGATTCTGCACCCGATGCCCACTTCTGTCTTCTTAACCCTACATCGTGCCACAGGCATCATCCCCATTTTACAGAGAGAGAAACTGAGACCCAGAGTGCGTTGCAGGGCCAGGACTAGGGTGGACAAATGGGGCATCCAGAGATCAAAAGGGAAGGGGTGCTCACTTTCAGGTACCCACCCTGCACCTGCCTGAGCCTGAGCGTGAGCAGCCCTGGGCGCCTTGCCTTAGCCCCGGCCCTGGTGAGTTGCTAAGTGTTAGCGTTAAGACTCGAGGTCAAGTCTTTTGATGCGGCGCCAGTGCTCTCATGCTGTATAGTTTGTTCATTCACTCGTTCATTCAGCAAATATGCAGTGAGCCCCAGGACACACAAGGAACGTGCTAGGTACAGGGATTCACTGGTACAAAGGGGGGCAATTACCAGAGGGGACAGATGAGTGTCAGGAAGGCAGGAACACGGATCCCCTGCCTCAGTTTCTCCATCTGTACCATGGGGTGATAGGGAGGATGTGGTCAACTCCGGGCCTGGCCAGCAGGACGCGGTGCAGGCAGGAATGGTCCCAAGGGCCCAACACACTCTGGCCTGTCCCTGACTTCATCCAGAGCGACCTCACCCACCATTCCCAACAGGGAAGCCAGCCTGGATGTTTATTTGGTTATTAGGTAACCAGGCGGGGGAACCATTTCTTTGATCAGACACCCCTGATAACTAGCAAAGGAAACAGAGCATTTTATAGCATGAGTTGGTGGGGCGATCTTATCCTCCCATGGTGTTTTTAACAGGGAGGAGAACGAGGAGGGGGGTGTCTGATGGGGAGGGGAGGGAGAGGCTCTTCTCTGCATCACCCACCCCTGGACTTTGATCGGGGAGGGAGGAGAGGTGGGGTGGGAGATAAATGCAGAGCGTGGAAGGCTGGCCCTCTCCCACCACAGACATCGTCTGGCTCCTGGCCACCTCCCTCACCCTGGCTGTGCATGGCCCTAGGAAAGCAGACCCTGTGCCCGCTCCCCTGCTGCTCTGACCACCTGGGGAGGGCCCTGTGGTTAACAACCCAGAAAAGCCCAGCTCTGGAGGCCAAGATGCAACAGGGCCCATGAACATGAGTCACGGCCAGCAGAGTCAGGACTCCAGAAAGAATGCTTCTCCTCCAAACAACCTATAATCACTACCATTTCAAATGTTCGGTACGTAAGAAGGGGGTCAGGAACAGAGCGCATACCGCCCTGTCTCTAGCAAAATGCAAGGTCTGGATAACGTAACGTTTTTCTTTAAAAACAAATACACATTTGAAGCCAATAAATAAGTTTTAGCTTGGGTTCCTTCTTTCTCTTTTGTTTGATTTTAAACAAAAGTGACTAGAGGAGAGTCTTGTTCACACATGACTTGTTCATTTTCTTTGCTTTTTTGTATTCTTTTGAAGTAAAATCTGCATTGCCTCGGAACAGGTAGCGTATCTGCCCCACGTTTCCATTCTCTCACCTATAGGAGGAAGAGCTGCCCCAGGCGGCCTGAATACCCTCACCAGCTTCTCCCACTTTCCGCTAGTGTGAGGACCGGTGGGGTGGGTCCCACCTGTACCCTCTCAGTCTCAACTGCAGGTTTTAGCTGAGGCTTAGGTAGCACTTTGCAAGCGTGTTCCCCTGTCACTCCTAAACCTCTCCAAAGAAAGACTGTTATTATAGAATAGACTTTCTCATTCAGATCTTCAGATTCAGAATGGAGCGGACAGCACTGTGAGACCTGGTACCCCATGGAGACGCAGAACATTGTAGTTAGAAGTAAGGACTTGGGAGTTCTGCCACCTTCCCGCTGTGTGGCCTTGGGCCAGTGGCCAAACCTCTCTGAGCTCAGTTTCCCAGTTCTGTAAGATGGAACTACGTCTCATTAGGTTGTTCGCCTATAAAGTATATGCATGTCCATTATCTGGTCCACAACACATCCTCAATAATTATCATCCATTTCTCTTCTTAGTAACTCAATATAGCAATCAATCCATGAGCACCGGACTTTGTGGGGATTTTCCTACTTCCAAGAGCAGCACAAGTTCCAAAAGCACCGAATTATGACCGTACTTGGGGCAGCAATGCAGCACCCACACACACACCAAAGCATTAATACCCAAACCCTCGCCAGTGGCCTGGGACTTCAAGACGTCCACATTCAGCACAGAAGTCCCGACCATATAGCCTCAGTCATGGACAGAACAGCATGCAGTGTTTAAAACTATCTGTAATTGTGAATTTGGTATAATTGCCACGAATAATCACAGTGATGCAATTATAAACAATCACCCACACAACTCTCCTCCTGCCCATAAAAGTTACCCCTTTCCAAAGAACATAATAGGTGGCATGGGGCCACCGTCTGCCGGAGGAGCTAGTCCCCATCTCAGTTTCAGCAAGGCCACCTCACATCTCATGCTGTTCTCAGCAATCCACAGAGACCAGAAAAAATGTCATTTTCAGGAAGGGAATTGATTGCTTCTCTCACATCGCCATTTGTGTAAGATCACGCTGTGGCCTCATCCTGCAATTTCTGCTCTTCTCTGTCTCCTCTGGAGCAGAGGAGCAGCACGGACAGCCCCGGGAGCCCCGGCTGGGGGTGGGAGTTATTGGAAGGTCTCTTGTAGCCCCTGGGAGCCTCACCCAGCTCCTGGTAAGGAATCAAAAGGTGGGGTTCTGTCTCCTGAACCCCAGAGGCGAGCAGTTCACAGACATGGACAGATGGGTCTATAATCACATCAGAGGACAGGCCGGTGGCTTGGATCTGCACCCTAGGCACAGACCTGTCCCCAAGTCCCCAAGCCTTCCCCAAGGGGACAATCTCCGTCTCTCTCTCCTCTTACTGTCTCTCTTCCTCCCTCTTTCTCATTCCCTTTTTTCTTTCCCGTTCCCTTCCTCTTTTGTGTTCTGGGCACAGATCTGTCCCCAAGTCCCCAAGCCCTTCCCAAAAGGACAATCTTCACCTCTGTCTCCTCTCCCCCTTTCTCTTTCCTTTCCCCTCTTTCTCTCCCCCTCCCGCTTTTTACTTTCTCTTTCCTTTTTTCTTTTTCTTTCCATCTCTTCTCTCTGTGTTCTATTCTCTCTCTCTCTCTCTCTCTCTCTCTCTGTTAATGGCAACACAATGAAAACAGACATGGAGATCTACACATCTTCAGCCCCCACCCCCGCCCCCACAGCTTTACTTCAGTTATCCAGAAGATCCAGGCAGGTAGGAACAATCCCAGTGATTCTTTCTTTCCCTCCTTCACTCATAAATCCAGTAACTTGTGAAGGCCCTCCTTTCAGATGTGCACCACCTTTCTGCAAGCCTCTCCTGACACTGGGGTGCTGCCTGGGGAGGCCCAGGGCCTGGGCTGGGGGCAGGGGGTGACCAGTTTGGGGGCATCCAGTCTGTCCCCTCCCCGCCTCCTCCTCCCAGCTGCCTCGCCTCTGAACTGCCACCCTAAACTGACTCATTCAGATGGAAATTGGGGGGGGGGGCAGGAGGAGGAGTTGGGGAGGGAGGGTGAGGGGAGCCCGCTCTGGTCGGCTCCACACTATTTGCCTAGATGCTCTTTGGAGCCCAGAGGAGCTAATTACAGAGAGCAGCTGCTGGCTGCTGGGCGCCCCAAGTTGGCCACTTTCACAGCGTTCCCAGGGCTCCAAGTTTCTCCACTTTTTTCCCCCCAAGAGTATCTGGAAGGCCCGAATAGAAACTTCCGGGGTGCGGGGACCCAGCGAGGCATAGAAGAGCTTCCCCACTCCCAACCGCCCCCCTTGTCGTTCCAGGTACCAGCCTGGTCAGGGGTGGACTTTGGCGAGAGGAGCGCACCGCTCTGGCTTGACCAGGACAAGAACTGAGCGAGGCCTCCTTGCTCACTGCGAAGACTTTGGGGGAGGCGAGGGGCAGGGTACGGAGGGGGGTCGCCTAGGGGGTCTGAATGGCAGAAGGAGCTGCGCCAGAGGGCTGGGCGCACCGCGCTAGCGTGCGCGCAACGCCGGGGGCTGTCTCCACCTCTTCTGGCAAGTTGGACCTATGAGTGCGCAGCTCAACTTACAACTATCAACAGCCGGGAGGGTGAGCGCGTGTGACCACCAAGGGGGGCGCAGGACCCTTGCAACTTCTACGCAGGACCCCAGCCGGGCCGCCAGCGTCCGCTGCTGCCCGAGAGCCCGGCGCCTGCTCCTCCCCTCCACGCACCGTGGAGGCTTCCCGGGGCCGTCCTGCCAGCCCCGACGGGATGCCCGCAGCCATGCTCCCCTACGCTTGCGTCCTGGTACTTTTGGGAGGTAGGTGACACCGTTCCCCCACCGGCTTGATGCCTGAGGTCGGAAGGAGGGAGCTCGCCATCTGACGTCCCCCGAGGGTCCTTGGGCACTGCTGCACGGGCCCTGTGCACCGGGTTGGTGATGCTGCGTCCTGAGCGCCCTTCTCCAGCCTCACCTGGCCGGCACCTGCCGCACCGCCAGGCTCCTCCTGGGCCCTGCGCGAGGGACCCGCGTCACGGTGCCAAGTGCGCACCCCTCCGCTCTGCGTGTGCCTGGGGCCTGACCTCCAGGCGCTGAAAGTAGCGCCTGGAGACGGGCTCCAGGGGCACAGGGACCTCCAACCTGAGGAGGATCCCAGGCCCATTGAGACCTCCATAGCCACTCAGACCAGGGCTGCAGGGTCTGGCCTTACCCACCGAATCCTGTACCTGTGGGTGCTCCGGCCGTGTGTCCTGCAGCAGAGCTGAGGCAGAATTTAGGGGAGGCTGCAGTGATGCTGAGCCCAGGCAGCTGCCCAGCAAGCCTGACAGGAGGGTGGGGGATGAGGGTTGGAGGGGTTGGGGGCTGGCCCAGGGACCCCAGGACCCCAGGTAGAGGAGACAGTGCCTTTTCCAGGACTAACTGCTGTCCCATTGGCTCTTCTTAGAGGGTGGGAATGCGCAAAACTCTACAAATGCCAACTGATCACAGTGTGCCACCACTGGCAAAAATGACAATAACCACCACCATCGTGGAGGTGTGCCCAGCCCCAGACTCACCCCAAGCACCCTCACGTTGTGGAAGGTTAAGAGTTCTTGACCTAGCGTCAGACCACCTGGCTCAGAAGCCCAGGTTAGCTTCGTATCAACCTGTGTGGCCTGGGGCAGGCACAGCCATCAGCTCTTAGCCTCTACTTTCTCATCTGTCAAATGGGCTCACAAACCCCTCACGTCTGTCTAGAATTAGTGTGAGGAGCACAAGAAGGTGTTCAGAGGGAGCGCTTAGCATGCTGCCTGGCACCAAAGAAGTATACGGCCAATGGCAGCCAAGTGCCAGGGCCATCAGTCTACAGTAAGACGTGCTGTGCAGCTCTCACCGGGCATTCTCTACCCCATTTACAGGCAAAGAGCAGAGTCAGGGCTGCCTCCAGGAGCTCCTCAATCACAGTCTTCTTCCGAACCCCAAATTTGTAAACATGGTATTTGGAGAACAGATGAAAGGGGTCTGAAGGAAGGTCAAGGGGGGGGTTAACAGTTTGAAGAGTTGCAGATCATCCATCAAAAGGGTACATTCACCACAGGACTGGCGGTGAGAGGTCACATGGCTACCCATGGCAGAGGAGTCCTCCATCAATGCAAACATGGGCCAACACAGCCCTGTTGGTTGGGTGGGGAGGGCAGGGAAAGTAGGAGTGGAAGGGGGCGCTAAGGGGATGGCGGAGAGGAGAATGTACAGCCGCCCTTTAGGACCTGAGGTGGGAAGGGGCGAGGCAGGAACGGTGCACCTTTCCGCTCTCCTCCACCTCCTCCCCAAGCTGTTCCATCCCATGGCAATGGAGCAGTCCAGAGCAGTAGGACAGATTACCCCAGAGACCTGCAGTCTTGGTCGCAGCGCAGGACTATTGTCCTTGGCAGACCCTGGGCTTCTCGTCATGCCAATAAAATCATTGGACGTTTACATCGCAGATTGCTCTGGGGGACTCCGGCTGCTTCGCTCCTTGGCGACCTTTCGCCACGGCAAGTCCGACCGATTTCACAGGAGAGAAGCCAGGAGCATGGCATGGGCCTGAGGCACGTGGGGGAGCCCACCAGCTGGCCCCCGAGGCAGACACAGATGCTAGAGAGGATGGTGACCTGTTCCCGCTGCCTTTGCCATTTGCTGTCCTAGGCCAGGGACCCTTTTCCACTGGACACTTTTTTCGAAAGTCCTTTTCACCACTGGCTGCACCACTAGGCAACAAGATCCTTTTGCTTTTAGTGAAAGGAAGCATCCCAGTTAATCCTCAGAAACTTACATAATTTGGGTACCTGAGCCGAGGCATGCCTGAACTTCATGTCTCTAGTTTCCAGAAACTTTGTGAAGGGCACACCAATGTCCCCACCACGTGAATTCACACTGAGTACATACACACACACACACACCAGGCTTTCTCAACCTCAGCACCATTGACTTTGTTTCCAGATCTTTCTGTTGTGCGGGCGTCCCGTGCACTGTAGGATGTTTACAGCATCCCTGGCCTTCTATCTACTCCATGTCAAGGTCAACACCTCCTCAGTTATGACAACCAGAAAGGTCTCTGGACAAATGTGCCAAATGTGCCCTGGGGGCAACACGGCCCCTCGTTCAGAACCACTGGTGTGGATACATCAAACTCAAGTGGTAGCTTTTCTGATGAATCTGTCCAAGTCACAGGGTCGGATGGATTTTATTATTCTTGCTCTGAGCAATCAGGAAAGCAAAGGCACAGTGGGGTCTCAAGAAAAACAAAGCAGCTTAGGTAGTTTCTAATTTGGACGTTGATTTTCCCTATTTGCTCTCCCTCCCTCTTGTCTCTGCGAACGTCCTCTTGTTGGATGACAGAACTGGGCTGTGGCTGAGCGTGGTTAGTCACCACAGCAGCCAACCTTCCTCAGATCCCTGGAATGCCAGATGTGTCCTGGGCCGGTTCTCCAGCTCCCAGCTCTGGTTCGCTCCACAGCAATTTCTGGCTTTTAAAAATCTCCTTACTCAACAAGTTATGCTTGAGGGGGAAAATGAGAAACCACAGCTCCTTTTTTCCCCTCATTTTTGGGGGTCTTATTTCAGTCCTGCTTTTATCTCTAACCATATACTTTGCGATGGCAAGTTATCATTGAGATTAACCAGAACGAAATCACAGGCTACTCCATAATAAATGAGTTGTTGATGTGGGGCTCTGCTTCGAAACTGAGAATAAAAACTGGGGAGAAAATTAAGTACACTGGTCCGAAAATCAAATGTGAATAGAGATGGGTAATTGCATTAGTTATTTAAAACAAAGGAAATTACCAACAGAAACCGCGTCTGTCCTCGCAGACGGCTCATCGTGGCCAGCTGTTTCACTTATCTTCCGACTGAGGCTGTAATCTCCAAATTTGAAATTACCAGCTCAAGGCAAATACAGCAGCTTTCTTGATTTCAAAACCATCTGGATGGCGAACCAGTTAGAAGCTACTCATGAAGAAATATTTGTGCGACGTATGGGAAGTTAACTATGTTAACGAAAGCTTTTAAGCCAGAATGAGCCTCTGATAAAACTTCCAAGATATGATGCTTCACCACCAAAATCAGTCTGGAAAATGAAGATCGATGGCCTACTGCAGAGGAAGGGAGGCCACTGAAATCAATTTGAACTTGAGGGCAACTAAGCTTAGCTAGGGGGACTCTCGGGAAGAAACTAAATTCTGAGGTCGGTGCAGGGGGAGGCCATGAGTTGTGGCCAGGAGGTTGGTGTGGTCGCTCCTTAAACCAGATGGGTTTCAGGAAGCTTTGTGCAAAGCCAGCTTCCAGTCTTCCTTGGATATTCAGAGAGTTTTCAAAAGACTTTGATGCCGGAAACTGTCTGAGACCTCGGAAGCGAAATGCTCAACAGAAGTGGGAGGAAACACTATGTCCCGGGGAATGTCAGACCTTCCAGCTGAAGGGGCACCCAGTGGTCCAGTGCGCGCTGAGACAGCCGGGGGCGCCCTCTGTGCGCCCCGAGGTCGGCTGGGCTTGGCTGGATCTAACACATGTTTTCTGGACTGCAGAGAGCTGGAGAGCAACATCTTAGGAACTGGACAGACCTGGGTCCCACCCTAGCTTTGTCACCTTCCCGTTCTGTCACCTGGACCCGTTCAGCCTATGTCCCCATCAGTGAGCTGGGAATGGTAATAGCTGTGGCCTCAAGGGGTGCTAACGGGTTAAGTGAGATCCCGCGTAGTCAGTATGTGACATCAAGAGCCCAGTGAACCCTCCGCGCTGTTACCGCAAAGTCCCAGACCTTGACTTAAACTCTCCAGGCCTGGAGAAGAAAGAGGCAGTGCCCTGCTCTCAGCCAGCCACCCACTCCGCTTGAGTTTGGGCAAGCCATGGGTGTGTGTCTCCTGCGGGTGGCTGCTGCGTTTCCTTCCCCCCCGGTGTTCTGTGTCCTCAAGAGTACTATGACTATTGTCATGATACAACAGCAGTGACTAAATTAATCGTTGTTCCTGTGCAGTGAGCCAGGCTACGTCTCATACACAGTCTCCTGTCATCCTCCCTGGGCCCCGCTGTGGCTGCTGTCATCATCGGTGTCCTTGTCTATGAAATGAGAATGAGGACAGCACTCACGACAGGGGCCGAAGGAGGTTGGGAAGAGGAAGAATTGTCTGGCAGAGAGGGGGCCTCAACTGAGTTTCAACTCACCGAACGTGTACTGGGTGCCTTGCTATGTATGTGCCACTTACCGGAACAAGATATTGATGACAGAGGAATGGATAAGGCAGCTCCCTGCCCTCCTGGAAGTCAAGGTCAAATAGGACAATTAAACGAGCGATGAAGGACAAGTGTAACGGGTGCGATATGCAGTAGGTCCAGGGGCATTAGCATGGGTTGGGAGGTTAAGGGAGGCCTCCCTAAAAAGGTGCCATGCAAGCTGATACTTGGAAAAGGAAAAAGAAGAGGACTATCCACGGAGAGGGAGTAGCATGTGCCAATGCCTGGATGCGACAGAAAACAGTGATGAGTTCAGAGGCCAGAGAGAAAGCCAGTGGGGCGGCGAGAAAAAGGGGAGGACAAAGCGGGAAGAGGTCAGAGGGTGGCAGGAGCTCAATCAGGAAGGCCACAGTGGCCTCAGGAAGGAGTGTGACTTTGTGTCAAGGGCAATGGAGGGCCCCCTGAAGGGTATTCAGCAGGGGACAAGTAGTGAATCCCCCATCACTGGAGGCATCCAAGAATCGACTGGATGATGTGGTGGGTAGCTGGGAGTTGCCTGGATTTGCTTCTAGCCCTGCAAGTCTCTGATTCTTAGTAGGAGCTCCACCAACTCCGAGTGCCAAGATACATCCTTTCAACTATCATTTTAGTCCCCCCCAAATTCAGTGCCTAGTGGCATCCATGATGTCCGACAGGCCGGGCTCAGCATGGCACCAGCTCAGCACTTGAGCAGGTCCTGCTACGATCCCCATCTTCCCGCACCCTGGGCGGAGGAGCAGGGCGGACGCACGGCCCCTCCCCAGCCCCCTCCGCTAGGTCACCACAGCGCCGGCTCCTTTGTCCTCATTTCGTCTCCCCACCATCAACACCCAAATCAAAGTGAGGCTATCCACCACTTTCAGGGGGCATTTTTGAGATTTAAAATGCATCTGTCAAGATGTAGACTGGAAGAAAATCCACCATCTAGAGTCACTCACGACCTATGGGACTTGTCCCAGCCAGACCCTCATCCCCACAGACACACGCTCTTCCTCCTCAGAGAAGACAGTGGCCACCAGCCACCATGTCCCAGTCACACTGAAGTCTATGGGCCTGCTCATCAAGCCACCCTCCTTTCCACCACAGCCTCCTGACACACACATGCTGTTCCTTTGGCTTAGAACACTGTTCCCTGCCCCCAGGCTCCCCTTCACCTGTAAATTAGGGTGTAAATTCCTAATAGCGGAATTGCTGTGGCAAAATGTGAGTGTTAAGTTCTTTCACTAGCCTTCCTTCCAGGGGGGTTCACCAGCCGACTCCCCACAGTTAGCCTGTGCGAGCGCTGGCTTCCCTCATCCTCGTCCAATCCTTACTTATCATTATCATTCCTTACAAATCTTGCCAGTCGTGATGCTTGGTTGTTGAGACTAACATTCCTTTAATTGTGAGCAAAGAGGAATGGCTATTGGCATTTTGGGGGACCCCTCGTATTGGTTTTCCTATGAGCTGTCTGGTCTTTCCCTTTGCACATTGTTCTATTGGACTTGTTTTCAAAAAATCTTTTCTCCTATTGATTTGTTAGTGCTCTTCATATAGAGAAAAGTAGCTGTCTCCCGTCTATGTGGCAGTTTTTCCTAGTTTGCTGCTTGTTCACCCAGCCTTCCTGAAAGATAATGTACTGTTCCTTGCCTCTCACGTTTCCTCCATTGAAGCATGTGCAGTGAGACACAAGCGAGGGGCCTTTTTCCCCAGAGGAGAGACTAGATGGCTAGGTTGTCTCACCATAAGTGACCCCGTGTAGGAGGGGGTGAGAGAGAGAGAGAGAGAGACTGACTTTCCTTGGAGACAGAGACACAGCTCAAGCCCTTGCTAAGCGTGTTACACACATGACCTCACTAGGTTCTTGTCACCTCCCTAAGCACGGCCTCATTTCACAGAGGACAGAAGCAACAGCGTGCACTCAAGCCCATGTAGCCCAGGGGCTGCGATTTGTGGGCCACGGAGCTTCATGCCTCAACTGGCCGTGCGAAACTTCAGCTCAAAGTTCAGGCAAGGGCCTCTTTGGCCTGCGGCCTGTTTGAAAGGACCAGGGTTTAGAGCAAAGTCTGGGCACCGGGAGATACGCACACGCTGAGGCATGTGGGCTGACAGTTTACGTAAGGAGACCCAGAGCAGAAGATCACAGAGCAGAGACCACAGGCATGCTAATGAGAACAGCATTTTAAATCCCCAATTAAATGCGAATCTGAGAGCTGCTGAAGAGCGAAGTGTCCATCTGCAAAGACTGCAGCGTGGGCTGGGCTCTGGAATTCAATTTCCCACATTCGAATTCCAGCTGCTCCACTGACTTCTAATGACTGAATTCCTCTGTGCCTCAGTTTCCTCCTTTGCCAAATAATGTCTATTCCACGGGCTTGCTGTGAGGACTAGGTGAGACTGCCCGTGTGAAAAGCTTAGCGCAGTGCCAGGAACAGAGCAGGGGCTTTGTAGATGTCACATCGTTATTAAGGTGACAGGACACTCCCTGCAGGTTTCAACTCAGGACCAAGCTATGCTGCTTCTTAAGGGAGGCTGCAAAGCATTCTGGGACATTGGGAGCACAGCTGGGGAGGAAGGGTCAGAAATGGCAGCTAGACAGGGTCAGAGGAGAACGGGGGCACAGAGGAAGAGAAAGGAGTTGGAAGCCCAAGTTTCTGCTTCCAAAGGCATGAGGGGGTTTGGGTTGCCTCCGCCTGGTGGTGTATCGAAGGGCCCGCTTTGGTGGGTGTTTCTGGGAAGTGGAGATTCAAGAAGTTATGTGATCAGCCTACAGTTGGGAGGTGATGGGACAGGGCCAAGCCGTATCCAGGGACCCGTGGAGGGAGGGAGGCAAGGAGGCCAAAATCTAAATACCCAACATTAGGCAATGATTTAAATAAATTTTGAAGGAATTATGCACCCACAAAAAATTATGTATCAAAAAAATGTTGAATGATATGAGATGATATTTTTGACATAATGTTAGAAACACAGTATATATATATGTTTGATCTTAATTATGTTTTCATTGGGGGGCATTCTTATTTAAAATGAGAAAACTAGAAGAAAACATAAGAAATGAGTGGTTGTCTCTGGGAGGTGGGATTATCGGTGATTTCTCTCTTTATCTTTATATGTTTTCTTCTGTATTTCCTATAGAATCAGTTCCATCTGGGGCTGGGGGTCCCAAGGGGAGGGATTGGGTTTGCAATCTCCCAGACTTGCAACCCCCAAGGTTTACTAGAGCCTCAGCAGGAGAGGCTGGTTATAGAAGTGAATGGAGGCTGGGGCTTGTGAAACCTGACCTGGCTATGGGTTTGGGTCCTGGTGTCAGAAGAGGGATCACCCCAAATGGCACCAGAGGTCCTGGGCAGCAGAGATGCTCTTAGGCAGGGTAGTGTTCCTGGGTGTTGATCTGGGGCACAGCAGGGTCCCCACCATACCATCCAGACATTTAGACAGCATCCTGTGCCCTCCCTGCTGCAAGGAGGAGATGCCAAAGGTGCCCTGTCTCCAGTCAAGTGGACGGGGCTTCAGAATGGGGAACTGGAGTCCTAATAGGGTGACTGAGGCCAGACCACAGCTACGGATGGATCCGTATCGTCAATAGCTCATGTCCACTGAGAACCTGCTCTTGTTAAGCACATCGGGGCATTACATTATTTCTTCACACCTGCCTTGTGATTGGGGTACTGCTGCTATTGCCATTTGACACCTGAGGAAATGGAGGCCACTGGGCTAGGATGCTGGGAAAGGGGCAGAGGTCTGACAAGACCACAGCCCGATGGGCTCCTGGTTGCTCAGGAGTCATCCAGAACATGCGAGATACTGAACTCAGTAAGCCCAGAACTCATGCGTCCCTGGTGGCCCTGAGGCACTAACCGTCTCTCTGCATGGTCAGCCCAAGGGCCGGGGGACACACTGCTCACCACAGAGAGGATCCAGGGAAGGTGGGGTCCTTTACCAATGCCAGCGACATCTATTGTGCTACTTGTCGGTCCCATGAGCAGTGGAGCCTGTGCCCTGAGGATTCTCTGGCCCCCTCTTCTGCTTGAAGCAAAGCTGCAGTAGACAAGTGCTGGTTTGCCTGCCTAGGTTCCATGTCTCCTTCTCCTGCTAGCAGCAAAATTTCCCTCACTGACTCTAATCCTGGAGGACTCGTCAATCAAGGGTCCTCTCCTCCACCTTGGGGCTTATCAAGCTGAGCAAATAGGATCTGGATCTGGAATCTCGTGCAATCACCAAAAGCTAAAATGCATCATGACCACGGATGGGGGGTGGGGAGGGCTGGAAAAATTGCAGAGTAGTTCCCACAAACTGGATTCCCAGAGCGCCCCTTAGTTCAGTGAGCACCCTTGCCCTTTCACGGAATCCCTTTTTAGCTTCCATGAGTCCGACGTGGTTTCTGTTGCTTGCAACCAAAGCACCTAACCAACATGCCTACAACGTCCGTTTTTGAGACCCTGCTTTCTGAGTAGTTAGCTGAATAGTGTACATGCTTTAGTCCCCACTGTTAGCTAACCCCAGAGTTCAATGTGCATTACAAAATCTGAGCTGCCCTCCACATGCCTCAATATTAAATTATGCAGAAAAGAGGAAGAAAAGCAATAGCTCACACCCAACCCCACTCTTTCCCAAAAATATGCGTAAAAACAGAGAGCAAGACATGAATGTATTTAGCTTGGAATTACCACTGACCGCAGCAAAACAAAATTACTTGTTCTTTGAAATATACAATTAGAGTTGTTTTAACATGTGTTTTTGGTGGTTGGGTGTGGTTTCTAGATAGTTTGAAACTTAAGTCTACCGTTTGGCCCATAAGCTTTAACCAAATTCTGATGGGCTACAATTTCCTAACAGCAACCCACAGTTACTGAAATGAAAACCAACTTGCCGGTGAGTGAGAGTGCCTGGGCTTTCATAACGATCGATGTTTGGACTTCTTTTTCTTCTATGGCCTTACAATGCTTTTGCATTTTCACTGGCCTTTTGCAGAGATTCCATTTAAAGCTACCATTGAAATCTTAGAGAAGGTAATAGCCTCGTGATTGAGTGACTAGGCCTTTTCCTGGTAAACCCCACCCCAAGCTTTCAGGGACTATACATGCCTGCATGGGGCAATTCAGAGACACATGCATTTCTGTCAGTGACGGTGGCTAGGGGCAGCCCGACTTCCGGGAAGTTAGAGTTCCAGGTTACATGTAAAGAGCTAAGTCCATTTCCAGCCAGGGCATTCATTATTGCTGCTGACGGGTGCTGGGGAAGAGAGGTTAGGACCCCGGTTCTCCAGAATCCTATAAGCGCTTCAATGAGGACAGAGAATCACTTGGAATTTGCATATTCATTGCCAGAGAGCTTCTCAGGGTGTCTGAGGCCAGAGCCTCTGGAGTTCATTATTAAGAGGGTGAAACATAGTCCCTGTTTACATAATTTGCTCAGGAAGTTCTTTTCTTTTTTTATCCTGCTTAATTTAAGTACAAAGACATACTTCATTCTCTCTCTACTCCCAATTCTAGTTTAGGAAAAGCTTAAATGAATAAGCGTGTACTTACTATGTTTTCAGGTAACTTCATGTAACTTCAACTCAATGGCAGGAATGTTTCTTCACTCAAGTATTCAGTTCTTCAGTGGGCATTCAGCGGGCGCCTACTATGTGCCAGGCACTCTTCTATACCCTGAGGACACAACAGTGAACGTAGTGGGCCTGGTGGGGCTTGCACTCTAGTGGGGTGAGGGGAGGGGGGAGCACTGACAATAAATAAGAAAACAAATAAATGAGGAAATGACCGATGACAATAGCTATGAAATGAAGAAAGGGAGTAGTGTGCTAGCGGGGGGGATAGGGGGCTGCCAGATGAGGTGCCCTTGGAAGGTGCTCCTCTCCAAGGAGGTGACATGGAAGTGTGGCCCTAACACAGAAGTCACTTGGGCCCGTTGAAGAAACTGAAGGTGCATCAGAATGGCTGGCACAGGTCAGAATGGTGAGCAAGCCAATTTGTCCTATTTCCAAGATCAGCTTCACAGGTACCAGGAATTTTAGGACTTGAATGTATCTTTTGGGGGACACAATTCAGCCCACAACAGGGGGTAAAGAGACGACTCCCAGATATCTGGTATTAGGGGGATGATGGGACTGTGGTGGTTGAACCGCCGTGACGAGAGGTGCTGTCTGCTCCACAACTCAGCCAAGGGCCCCAGTGGGGGCTGTGCCCACCCACAGAGTTGCCTTTTTCTAACTTGCTTTCTAACTTTCTACCTGGCCTTACGGGCCAGCTGTAACCCATATGAAGGGACTGGGTTGGAGGTAGAGGAAATCAAGAGTTGTGCTTGGCTGGGTTGGGCTTAAGATACCTGAGAGCAGAGATGTTTGTAGTTATGTTGTTACTCACAGAGGCTACTGTCTGCAACTACAGCCACGGCCCCTCCGGCACAGACCTCAGAGGTGGCTGCACAGATGTGTGACCAGCAGCCACAAAATCCTAATGCAGATGGTGGACACTCCAGAAAGGTGGGCCACCCCCCACACTGTGTCCTAAGTAGTCGAGCAGGTAAAGGAAATGAGGAGCTTGAGGGCTCTAAAGCCCAGGTGGGGGACCAGCCACCCAGATGGACACGTGTTGGAGATGAGACTCCCAGGGAGGGGTTAGGGACATGAGAGTGGTGCCCATGGGCAAGAGCAGCAGCCGGTGGCTGCGGGTGGCATCCAGCAGGAGGTGACAGCAGCCTCCGGGGGCAGCCTCCAAAGGCAGGGTGTCATGCAGGGACTCTGGTCCCACTCCCCGCACACGAACTCAGGATATGCTGAGGCCAAAAAGGAACACCCACGGAGCCATAGATAAGGGAGTCATACCGCTATATTCTCACTGGCGGCTGGGTTGGAGACACAGGAAGCAGGAGCCACACGATCCACAACCCGCTGTCCACTTCTCTGCCAACCAACCAACCCCCGCGTAGCTACAACAGTTATGTTAGTGGCTAATGGTTAACCGGTAACAGCTGATGGCCAACTAGTCACAGCTGATGGCCATCTACTACCCGAGCCAGCACCTTTCCACGTGAGGCCGAGAGCCTGGGAACTGCTCTCTGGGACTCTGTCCCCACACAGGGGCTTTGGCCCAAAGGAGGACGAGGCATGTTCTACAAACAGCTCTAGCTTAGGACCTGCCATCAGGAAGGCTGACATTCAGGTGGAGACCAGAGTGTGAGGGACAGGATGCATGGGTCCGGCTGGTCTCTGGGTCCGGCTGGAATGTGGGTGGCCAGCAAAGGTCGATTCCCCTAAAACTCCGTCTCCAGCCCTGTTGGCCCCGGAAGACCCTCTTCCTGGTCCAGTGAGTCCTTAGCAGCTTTCACCTAGACCAGTGGTATGTGGCCTTTTCCTTCAGCACGAGGGCCAATGCAGGAAATCCAAGGATATACACAGAATCCTCTTTTTATTTTTTTTTTATTTTTCCCCTGCGAGAAATGATATCCTTGTTAATCAGGAAATGTGACATCTGAAATTGCACTTAAGCCTCCTTTAATAGGTTCCCAATTACTGAAGGGGTTCATTTCGGAGCTGAAATTTCAGCATCACCACAACGGGCTTGTACCAGGCTCTGATTACAATGCCGCCCCTCTGAACACATTTCATTATTGAGCAAGACACTTCTGAAGCTAGTCGACGTTGTCTTTGCTTGGCTGACCTTGTACGCTATTGAATTGGAAAATGTGGTTTGTATTGTAAGGCCTCTTAATAATGTTTTTTTTTTTTTTTGAAACAAGGGACTTTTCCACTGCAAATGAGACAAAGAACACCATATTTAGCACAAAGAACGCCTCAGTCTATTTTGAAACATAATTTTCATTAGCCAGGTTTTTCACCGTAACAGGATTTTAAATTTTATTTTAAAAACAGCCTCCCTCCACCCACAACACATATTTATGTATATTCCTTCGTAGAAAGAGGTCTGGAAAGATACACAAACTAATAATAACGGTTGCTGCTGGGAAGGGGAGAGGGAGGTTGGGGAGGGCACTACAGGGGATTTGCTTCTCTGCACTGCGTCCTTTCATAATAGAATATATTATTAGAGGCTGCAGAGGACCCTGCGTCCCTCCAGCAGGGTCAGCTGGGGTGTTAGGTGTTGAATTGTGCCGTCCCCCCAAAAGTCTGTAGGTTGAAGTCGTAACCCCCAGCACCTCGAAAGGTTACCTTATTTGCAGCTTGCGTCCTTACTTAAGGGATCGAGTTAAAATGAGGTCATTTAGGTGGGTCCTCATCCAATAGGACTGGTGTCCTCATCCAAAGGGGAAACATGGACTCAGACCCCTCAGAGGGGAGCTGATGTGATGACAGGAAGGAGACGGCCATGTGCACAAGCCAAGGAGAGAAGCCTCCGAAGGAAGCAGCCCCGCCAGCCCCTGGATCTGGGGCTCCCAGCCGCCGTGTGAGACAATCCGTTTCTGTTGCTTAAGTCTCCCCAGCCTGTGGGGCCTTGTTATGGCCACCCCAGGAATCTCCCAGAGTAAGACACAAGTGGCTCAGTTTCCTCCTCTGTGATGTGGGCTGTCAAGGTGGACCCGAGTGTGGCACCGAGTGGTGGACATGCCCACCCATGTGTGCGGCCCGCTCGCTCCTCCCCTGCCCCCTGCAGCCTCCACTCAAGCCCAGCTTCCCCCCCCCCCCAGCCCGGGATCAGCCAGTTGCACGGGTGGCAGGGGAGGGACAAAGCGATTTCAGAGGGATTATTAGCATGCCATCTCACTGCCACTGGCCCCTTCCAGACTGCCTGGCACATTTCCCACATCCAGCCCTCGAAAAGGCACTGCTGAGTCCTCCACCGCATGGCAGGCCTCCTGTACCCCCCTAAGAGCCTGCAACCCTTTCAAAGGGCTCCCTCTGTGCCCAGCTGGACAGCCCTGCTGACGCCCCCCCTCCTCCTATGGCCAGCCTGTCTCAGCGGAAATGTTTCTTTGTCCTGTTCCTGCCTGGCTCTGAGGGGGGCTGCTCTGTGGGTGGTAAACTGGGGCATGCCCCACCCCTGGGGCACACGCCTCTCTAGACACCACACAGTGACGATTTATCTGGGGTTCTGGGGTTCGGCTCCCGGGCAGGGCTGGGACCCCCTCTGGCGCCATGACGTGTCCTGTTCCACTCCACGTCTCCCCATGTCTGACCCAGGGCTTGGCACAGTGCAGCGCTCAATAAAGCGATGACTGCAAACACTACCATTTCTTTTCAGGATTCAGAAAACCAACCTGAACTCGTTAACCTTGGGGGAAGCGGGACTGAACAGAAACGCCCCTGGCATTTCTGCTCATACAGGCAGTCATCAAGAGCAGGCATGGCTGCCGTCCACAGTGTGCCAGGCCTCGTGCCACCCTCTGTCACTTGTCCTCACTGCCAGCACTGGAAACGTGATGTGGCCGTGTCAGCTCCAGGCTGAGGGTGAGGAAACAGAGGTTTGGGGCGGGGCGCCAGGGACCCCTGGTCACACAGGCAGTGAGTAACCTCATTGCTGGGGGTCCTGGCCCGGGGCAGGGAGGTGACACTCCTGCTCAGCTGATGGCCCTGTCAGCAGCTGAGGACGTAGGAGTGGGTTGGGACCTCTGGCTAGGAGCCCACACAGTCCTTGTTCCGTGTTGCGACAGAAATCACACACACACGCAGACTGGGCTTCTCCTACATGGCAGGCGCCACGCGAAGAAGCACTTCACTTGTGCTACCCCTTCCCCCATTGTACAGATGAGGAAACTGAGGCTCATGGAGTACAGCACCAGCATCTCACTCCACGCCGCACACCTGGAATCCAACCCAGGTTCGTCTGGTCCAGCCTGGGCTCCAGCCACAGGGCACCATGGTCGTGGCCCCTGCCTTCTAGGGGCCTCGGGTGCAAGGGAGAGTGAGACCAAGTGTGTGCAGGGGAGAAGCAAGCCCCCAGCAAGGAAGTCAACGCATGTTCATGGTTAGGTGACACACTGTCCCTCCTAGGCCCTGTGATGTCCTGATAAGATTTCAGTTCTTTCACAGATGTAGCTACAGGGGGGCAGGCTTTGTGGGTGCGTGGCCTAGGCAGTCACACGGGGCCACCCTCAGGAGAACCCTGCCCTGGGTTTAGTGCTCTGCTGCCACCATCTTGAAATTCTAAATACTCTCCAAACAAGGGCTCTGCTTTTTCAATGTGTACTGGGCGCTGCAAATCATGTAGCTGGTCCTGGTGGCCAAGGATTCTTGTGTGATCCTGGCAGGTACGCATCAGGCTTGGCAGAGACAAGCTGAGTGAGACAGAGCTGTCCCAGCCCTCCCCTCGCTCAGTCAGGGGAAGAAGCCTGTGATGAATGAGCTGACCTGTACTAACTGTCGTCAGTGCTGGGGGTGGGGGCGGGGGAAGGAGCAGGACCAGAAGCCCCATTGCTCCCTATGGAGGCAGTGGAGGGGGACAGCAGGCTCTAGGGGGCACTGGAGGGCCCAGCTTGAGACAGGGTCATGGGGAAGTTCTCACTGAAGAGGTGACACTTGAGCAGAAGAATGAGAATGAGCCAGAAGGTCCTAGAACAGGGAACTGCAAGGGCAAAGGCCCTGGGGTGAGTACAACCTGGGTGTCAGTCATTTCAGCCATAACAAAATATCACAGACTGGGCGGCTTCAACAAGAAACAGTTGTGGAGCTGGGGAGGCCCGAGATCAAGATGCCACCAAATTCTAGGTCTGGTGAGGGCCTGCTTCTTGGTTTTCCCTCCTGCTGGGTCCTCACATTGCCGAGAGAGAGGGCTCAAGTCTCTTCCTCTTCTTATAAGGGCACTAATCCCATCAGGGGGCCCCACCCGCATGACCTCATCTAACCTTAATATGGCCTAAAGACACCCCCTCCAAATGCCATCACACTGGGGAGTAGGGCTTGGACCTGTGGATTTGGGGGATACACCCATCCATTCAGTCCACAGTACTGGGTACGATACAAGAACTGACAGCACGTCAGTGTGTGTGGTATGCAGAGTGCTGAAGAAAATGGTGAGAGGACTCACAGGCCAAGACTGGATTTTGTCGGACTTTGAAGCAGGAAGGGTTCTAAACAGGAGTGACTTGGTCAAACGTACACTTTTGTTACATCGCATTTGATAACTACAAAACTATGTGTACTTTGAAACGTAACGTAAAATGGACACCTGTGAACCCATCCCTCACACACAAGGACAAGAACACTGCCAGCATCTTCATCCACCCCCCATATTGCTGTGTTGATCCTTTCCTTGCTTTGTTCCAGAGTATGTGTGCCCGGGGTGTATGTTTTAGCTGTGCTTGTTCTTGAACTAGATACAAGGTGTTGCATACTCTTAGCTTTTCTCCTGCACTGACTCTGGTCGCTCCGTGCTGTGTCTCTAAGGTGTGTGCAGGTTGTTGGCTGTGGCTGCAGTTCGTCAATTTTCACTGCTGTGTGATATTCCAACACATGAAGCTGCGGCAGGTTCTTTTTCTGTTCTTCAGTCTGTGATCATTCCATCTGTTTCCAGCTC
Source organism: Rhinolophus sinicus (assembly GCF_036562045.2). Taxonomy (NCBI): domain Eukaryota; kingdom Metazoa; phylum Chordata; class Mammalia; order Chiroptera; family Rhinolophidae; genus Rhinolophus; species Rhinolophus sinicus. The sequence continues at coordinate 20,121,030 of NC_133762.1, forward strand.
TGCTATTACAAGCAAGGCTGTTACCAACATCCTTGTTAACTGTCACCGGGTACTCGTGTGCGAGAGGTAGAAAATCTGAGCCGTGATCTATTCATGGGTCAGGAGATCATGTTTGCGGAGCCCAAACAGTGAACAAGAAGAGACTGCTGCAGGGTGTGTATCTCCTAGTGAGAGCCAGGATTACTTCCGGAAGCTTCTGTTTCCATTATACGCATGTGTATGCAGGGGTGTGTGCATTCACGTGCAGGTTTGCATATCAGATGTTGATGTCAAGGTGCATTTCTGTGAGTCACAGAAAATGTTCGTCAGCCACTGGTCTCATGTTGTAAACTTTCATAAAGTTAATTTACAAGAACTGTTCTAACAAGTGGTTATCCCAGTTTATGCTCCCACCAACAGGGTTCCCACTAACCTTCCCCTATATTTGCTATTTTGGGAATTCATAGTTTTTGATAATCAAATGAGTATAAAAATGTTACCTCATTGGGCTTTAATTTGCATGGCCGTGACTACTCATGGGTTTGAGTATCTCTACATAGCATCATTTACCGTTCTGTCACTCTTCTGGGAAATTCTGGCTTGCGTCCTGTGCTCATTTCTCTACTGCTTTGTTGGTCTTTTCCTTAAGATTTGTAGGACTTTACACACTCTGTGTATTAATCCCTTACTGGTTACACGGGCGGTGGGTATCTTCTGGTCTGTGGCTGTCCTTTTCATTCTCTTTATGGCGTCTTTTGAGTCACGGAAGTTCCTCGTTTTCCTGTATCCATATTTATCAGCCTGTCCTCCCATGCTAACACTTTTTGCATTTTGTTTCCCTTTTTTTCTCTCGCTCTCTTGAGATCATAAAGATAGTCTACATTTTCTTCTAAACGCTTTAGCATTTTGCCGTTTACGTTGAAGTCTTTTATCAATTGAAAATTGATTTGGGGGTGCGGTGTGAGGAAGGGGTCCGGTTTCTTTTCCTGTTCTAGGTGGACAGCCAACGGTCCTGGCTGTTTATTGAACAGCCATCTCTTCCCAACCAATCATCAGGCCTGACGCAATCAAGCTTATGCACTCGATGAGTCAGTACCTGAGCTGCTATCCATTCCTTTGGTCAATTAGTTATCTCTTCACAGAATGAATACGCAGTCTTACAACTACTCTCGTTCTCAATGAATCTTGATCTCTGATACAGCCCACCCTCCACACCTTATTTTTCCTTCAATTCTGACACCTTTGCTCTTACATATAAATTTTATAACCATCTTGTCAAGATCCTAAGAAAAGTCAAATGAAATAACCTGCTGGGATTTTGACTGGAATACATTGCCTGTGGATGTTTTTAGAGAACTGCCATCTCTTGATACTTCCTGTCCATGGATATATCACTTCATTTATTTATACCTTCTTTAATGTCATTCAATACATTTTGATAATTTTCTCCAACTATGTCTTGCTTACTTTTATTAGGTTTATTCCTACGTACCTTATACTTTTTACTACTATTGTAAATGGTATCTCCCCCTCCATCTGTTGCTGTTACAGAATGTAATTGATTTTTGTACATTGGTTTCTTTTATCCAGCCATCTTGCTAAACACTCATTGTTTCTAATAAATTTTCTGTAGATTTGGAGTTTGGCACATCGATAATCATATCATCTACAAATAGTTACAACTTTATGTCTTTTCTAATTCTTATTCCTTTTATTTCTTTTTCGTATCTTACTGTTCGGACCTTCAGTAAATGTTGGAAATAATCGGCCTTCATTTTGCGATGGTGGATGCCACCTTATTCTTCATCTCAAAGGTTCAGTTTTTCACCAGGAAGCATCATTATTGAATGTAGGGGTTTTGGTAACGCCCTTATTTAGCATAACGATATTTCAAACTATTTGTCTTTTGACACAATTTATTTAAAATGGTGAATGGGTATGGAATTTTATCAACTGCTTTTCCTGCATCTATGAGTTGATTGTATGTTTTTCTGTTTTAATCTGTGAATGGATGACGTTTATAGATTTTTCTAATATTAAACACTCTTGCATTATTGGGATAGACCCAAAATGGACACACTGCATGATCTTTTTTATAAACTACTGTACTCTACTCGCTAATATTTTATTTAGGGCCTTTGCAACCATGTACATATGTGAGACTGTCCTGTAACTTTTCCTTTCTCCTGCCGTCTTTAATTTTCCTCCCTTACACTGTCCTCGAAAAGCTTTTGGGATGAGGATAAAGGGGATCAACTATATGGTGATGGAAGGAGAACTGACTCCGGGTGGTGAACACACAATGGGATTTATAGATGATGTAATACAGAATTGTACACCTGAAATCTGTGTAATTTTACTAACAATTGTCACCCCAATAAACTTTAAGAAAAAAAAAAAGAAAAGCTTTTGGGTCTATCTCTCATGAAGTTTCTCTCAAAAGCTGGAGGGGGGCAGGGTCCCTAACAATGTGCTCATATGGACATCAATTTTTGTAGACATCAAAAATATTCGTAATGGTAACATATTCTACCATTAGTCAGTCAGGGGCCAGTCTCCTCCACACTTTCTCTGGCTCTTTCCACTCTGACTTCCGTCCATCACATTGCTTCTTGCTGTCAAGTGTTGAAGTGACCACAGGCATTTGAGGTATCCAGCTTAAGTAGGAAGATCTGTTTGTGTGTTTTGCAGCCACTTCCATGTGTACTTATGTTATTGCTCCCTGAGCTGTTGTGGGACTGGCTCCCAGGAACGCTCTTGCCTCTCACGGAACTACCTACCTCCCCACTGTCATGACATGAAAGTGCATTTGAATTTGTCCTCTGGCACCAGTCACCAAAACCATGTGGGTAGAGGAGAGACAGGGCATCAAATGTACAGAGGCAGAGCTAGTCCCTGGGACGCTACCTGACGTCTCACCACTCATATGTGAGAGACAGTTGACAGAGGTTTTCCAAAATGTGACAACAACCTCCAGAATGGATGACAGTATAACAATAAGTTGTGGAGCTGGAAAAAAAACCTCCTCTAATTGTCAGTAACCAAAATGATCTTCAGTCAACAAAGGCAAGAGAAAGAATAAATGGGCTTTCTACTTCTGCCTTAGAAAAGGAAAATACAAAGTGTGTCCTGTGAAGAGGCAAAGAAACTACACAACACAAAACATGCAAGAGGAATCTGTTGTAGAAGATTCAAGCACGTCGATTAATAAATGCATTTTCACTTTTTGCTTAGCGCTAAGTTCTATAGTTTTTAAACTTTTATTTTGATTTCTTCATTGATGCCTGAGTATTTTAGAAGTTTTTTCAATTTCCAAATGCATAGAATTTTTTTTTGTTTGTTTTTATTTATGACTTGTAATTCAGTTGCATTGTGGTAAAAAATGTGGCCTGGATGATACCAATTCTTTGAATTTGTTGATACTTATATGTTGGCCTAGTATAGGGTTGGCTTTTGTATATGCTGTGTGTGTGCTTGGAAAGAATGTGAATTCTCTAATTACTGGGCACAGTATTTTATATATATATATATATATATATATATATATATTACATACATATATATAATACATACATATATATACACACACACATATATACACATATATATACACACACACATAATATATGCAATATATATGTAATATATAATATATGCAATATATAATACATGTAATGTGTATATTTGTCTTTGTAGATATATTTACATAACACACATACTTCTGAGGCCAGACAATTAAATTCCCGAACTCATCCTAGAAAAAGTGCTACACACCTCATTGCTGAATATCAGTACGGTCACCTTCGAAGTCCTCCCCTTGGGAAGCTATGCACCGGCGCCAGCGCCTAGTCCACCCTTCAAAGCCATTTTGGAACTCTTTTCTGGAATGGCCATCAGAGCTGTGGTCTTACTACCCCTGATGTCCTGAATGTCATCCGAATGTCTTCCTTTCAATATTTCCTTTATCTTTGGGTAAAGAAAGAAGTCATTGGGGGCCAGATCAGCTGAGTAGGGAGGGTGTTCCAATCCAGTTATTTGTTTACTGGCTAAACACTCCGTCACAGACAGTGCTGTGTCAGCTGGTGCATTGTCGTGATGCCAGAGCCATGAATTGTTGGCGATAAGTTCAGGTTGTCTAACTTTTTCACGCAGCCTTTTCAGCACTTCCAAATAGTAAATTTGGTTAACTGTTTATCCAGTTGGCACAAATTCATAATGGATAATCCCTCTGATATCAAAAAAAGGTTAGCAACACCGTTGCAACAAGTTCGCGCACTTAATTGTCCGACCGCGTATGCACATGTGCACACACATATATGAAATGAATTACATTGGCTTACCGTGTTTTAAAATCTTCTGCATCATTGCTGATATTTTGTCTGCTTGACCTATATAAGTAATTGAAAGAGTTGTGCTAAAATCTCTCATTATGATAATGGATTTGTCAAATATCTCCCTATATCTATAACAATTTTTGCTTTGTATATTTTGATGCTATTTTATGGTCACTTATTCCTGACAGATTGGATCTTTTATAGAGTGACCTCTATCCTTAATAATGCTTTAAACAGTATATCCTGTTTTATCTGATATTAGTTTCCTTTTCTTTATTATTTGTTAAATGTTTTTCAATCCCTTTACTTTCAAACTTTCTGTGTCCTTATGCTTCAAATATGTAAATAACATATAGCAGCAGTTTAAAAAATTCAATTTGACAATGTGTGTTATAACTGGCAAGTAAATCACATTTGTTTTAATCATCCTTCATTTTCTACAATTGTGCTTTTTATGCTTTTTCCTCCTTTTCTTTTTTTATATGTATCTATCTATCTATCTATCTATCTATCTATCTATCTATCTATATATTTAAGGGATTAGTTGGGTTGTGTTTATTCCTATTACTTCTATCCCCTCTCTTCTGGTTTAGAAGTTATACAATACCTCTATTATTTTAGTAGCTAGCTCTGAAATTATCACATCTTCATATCTCAACGCTTTTCCTGATAATGAAGAGTTTAGAATACTAATCTAATTATTCCTCTGCCAAATTACATGCTACTGTTTTCCAGTACTTTAATTATTTCTTTTTTTTTACCCCACAAAGTTAGAGATTATCATTTTATTCTTTGATTTACACCATTTTCAAAATCTTTGCTCATTATAGCTTCCTAAAAATCAGACCTTCCTTCTTCAAAAAGTCCTTTGTGTAGAAAGTCACTTAATCTAGTGTTAAACACTCTCAGTGTTGTCTATCTGAAAATGTCTTTGTTTTATCTTTGTTCTTGAAGGTTATTTGACTCGGCACAAAAATCTAGGTGACAGTTCTTTTCTCTTATTTTTATCTTTGGTGTTATGCAAGTTCAAGTGTTGATTTATTTTTATCAACCCTGCTTGGTACTCACTGCCCTTCCTGGTACCAGTGATTTGGTCTTTTATCACTTCTAGAAAATTATCAGACATTTTTTCTTCACCTATTGCTTCTCCTCAACTCTTTCTTTTCTCTCCTTCTGGGAGACTTTATCATTATGGTTCCTATGTCTCTTAACCCCCTGTTCTTAGTTTTCAGCCCCCTCTCTTTCTGTCCTGAATTCTGGGTGATTTCTTTACACCTATTTTCCAGTTCACCAATCCCCTTTTCAACTGTATCTAATCTGCCCTGTGATCCAGCCAGTAAGTTTTTATATCAACAATTATATATATTTTTAAGTTCTATCTGATTCTTTTTCAAATATGCTTAGTCATTTTTATAGGCTCATGTTTGTTGGTCATGTTTTTAAATTCCATATTTTATTTCATTAAACATTTCATACATACTTTTATTTATTCTGTGATAGTAATTCCAATATCTGATGCTCTTGGAATATAAATTTTTTCTTTCTGCTAACTCTTACTCTATAGTGGGTTGTTTACTTGTGTATTTGGTGATCTTTAATTGGGAACTCAGGTTTGGAAAATCTTGGAACCATAAAATGATCGTGCTTTTGTAAAGAGAGCATTCATATTTGCTTCTACCAGGATTCAAGGTTGGCCAGCAACCTGGGACCATCCTATCCCTTGGTTCTCCACCAGCTTCTTACCACAGGCAATGCTGACATTGACATTTGCCCTCAGGAGGGTGTCTACAGGTCCCACTTCCTCTCACTTTTTGGGCCAGGGAACTCAGAAGCTTCCCTACTTTCTGAAAAAGTATACTTTACATCAAATCTAATTGTGTGCAGTGAGGGTGTCCCTCAGAATATTCAGAGAACCATACTGCAGAACCAGGATGTTGATTTACATTTTTCAAAGGTCACACTTGCTGTTCCATAGAGAATTAATATAGGAGCAGAGTGGATGCTTGGGAGGCAGTGAGGGGCCACTGTCATTCTTTCAGGTGAGAAATGACCCACAGTGGTGGCAGTGAAAATAATCAGAAGAGTATGAATCCAAATCAGTGGAGAATCTGCTTATTAACTGTGCCCCTTGTTTATTTATAGGCACAGAAATATGTGACTAGCCACTAACTTTCATTAACTTGTTATTTCTCTTCCATTGTTCATATGTGAGATTTGCAAAAAGTGAAAAATTTGATAATATCCAGTGTGGCCAAAGGTGTAAGGACACTGGTACTCTCATACACCACTGATGGAGGGTAAATTGAAACAGCAGTTTGGAGGACAATGTGGTCAAATCTGTCAACATGTCAAATGTACATATAATGTCTTTGTTAGGAATTTCTTCAAAGGACACACACAAAATTTACACCAAGATACATTAAAAGGATGCCCAACATATTGTTGTTTGAAATAACAGGGGGAAAAAATGTCCATCTACAGAGGATTTTAACTAAATCAAGATTCATCTATAGATGAAACCAGAAGCTTCATCTATATTCATCTATATGGAATACTATTTTGTCTTTTCCACGGAGAGATAAGTCTAAGATGGAAAGCTATCTCTGATAATTTACGTGTAAAAAGCAAAATGCAGAACGATGTGTAGAGAAAGATTGCATTCATAAAAAAATTTTAATAGCCAAATAAAAACCATATGCATTTATATGCAGAGATCTGCATGAAACTATTTTCTGGGAGGGTGCACAAGAAACTGGTAAAATGATTCACTTTGGGGGGAGCAACCAGGGTTTCAGGGTAGGAAGCAACTTTCGCTTTTCATTTTATACCTTTTTAATACATCTTGAAAATTCTACTGCAAGCCACGTATTGCTTTTGTTTGAAGAGTGTAGCCTGTTTTTATTGGTCTCTTCTTGATTCGGGCACCTGCCCCCCTGGTTACTGCATCTCCTGCATGTGCCACTTGATTATTTCCTCTGTCCCTCCCCTGGAAACTGGGAATATACATTAGTCCCTCCAGTTCCCGAAAGCCAACCTTCCTCAAAGATTTCCAAAAGCTATTGTTACGTTAAAAACATAGATTTCAAATAATATATGTAGGATGACCCCAGGTTTGTAAAAAAAAAAAAAAGGGGGTGGTGGTGGTGGTGGTAAATGCATGTATGTGTATATAAAAAGAAAAAAAAGTCCAGAAGAATTTATACATTAATTCAAAAAAAATGTAGTGTGTGCCCGCCCTGGGCCAGGCGGTGTTGTGGATGGACATTCAAAGGGGATGGATGCTCATTCCCCTCGGCATCCCAGACTCTAGGATCTAAAGTGTAACGTGTACCTGCATGTTGGTGGCAATTCACTCTGGGGGACGCAATTGTGGGTACGCTTTTATATCTACCTTCATGCTTTTCTGTATCTACTGATTCATTTTCTTTCCCCCCTGTCTATGGCATAAAAGAACTTACACAAAAAAATAATAATTAAGCCATAAAACACAATCTCTCTATTCCTTTGGTTTTGTCTCCCTTCTCCAAACCCCTATATTTACCCGTGCAATATTGTGACACACTGATGCTAAAACGTTTTTCACTGTGTATCGGGACATCAAACTTAAGTGGGCATCTATATTTTATCTGCAAACTTACTTCTAAGCGACCTGCTCTCAGCACTCTGCTCCCCTCTGAGTGCCCCCCCACCCGCACCCCGGCCTCTGCGCTGGCCTTTCCCCGAGGCTGGTTTCCGGAGGGTTCTCCCTAGCTGACTTCCACCCTCTGTCCTCGCCCCAGCTGTGCATCCTAAACAGATGTGTGGTCCCAGCCAGGTCCTCACGCTGGCTCCTCCTGGTTGCCCCCTTAGCTCCTCAAACAGCGCACCCCAAAAATGGAACTCTTCCCAGTTCTTCATCTCAGGAGCCGTCCCACCATCCCCTCCGTGTCCGGGCTGAGAACACGCACATCCACACCACCCTCCTCTCTGCCTTCACCCCCATCTCAGCAGTGACAGGCTGGCTTTCCCATCTCCTGCCACGGCCCCTCAACAACCCACTGCCCCGGGCTCACCTCAGCATGGGCTTTGAGGTGGTCTCCCACAGGTGGCCCCGAGCCCCCTTTTCCCCCAGCCACCTCCCCCCCGCCACTAGATCATCCTAAGCACAAGCCAACAGAGCCTTAGAGCCTTGGGGTCCCCAACTACCTGTCACCACATGCCACCACGACCATTTGGCTACATCTGATTGCCACTGTCCTTGGGTCAATGTTTCTCTCCAAATCCACTAACTCATTTTCACTTATGTAAAACTAAGCGATCCCTGTATGCACTCGCCTCGTGCTAGCTAACAGAATCCCAGGCTTGACGCGTCCGTTATTGAATGGAGTCAGAATAGATACGTAACTAACCAAATGTAAACTCAACTGTCTTCATGTGGCCCTGGGATCACGGCAGTGCCACCCATTGCAGTGCCCTTTGGAAAGCACTGCCTCCCAACATGCCCACCTGCTCTCACCCCGTCCCCGCATGGCTCCCTGTGCTTGAAGAACACTCCAGACCTGTGTGGCCCCCGCTGTTCCCTGCCTCTCCAGCTCTTCCATGACAACCCCTCAGCCAGGGCCTAATTATGCCTCCCTTAGCCGAGTCTGCTGCTTCACACCTCCCTCTACCTTCGCTGCTGAGCACCCATCACACTCTCACCTGTCAAGCAGCTCCTCGTCCTGCAAGACACTCAAGAAACACACAGGCGGCGAGGCCCCACCTTGCCTGTCCCTTCAGCAAACTGGACCGGCACCAGGCAGAACTTCTGCAAGGTTCTATTGCCCTGGCTTGGAACGTCAGCCCCCGAACCCTGGTAGAGGAGACGCCACCACCCCGAGGCCAGGCACACAGTAGGTGCTCTGTGAATGTGCAGCAAAGCCCAGGGTTGTGTGCGCAGGTGGAAGGAGTCAAGTTTACAGGTCACAGATCGGGTTTGGGGTTGGGGCCTTTCCACCTACTGCTGTGTGTGACTGGAGCTGGACACGCTCAGATTCCCCTTCGCTGAGGCTGTTTCCTTGTCTGTAACACGGGGACGATACCAACACCTTCTCCACAGGCTTGTTAGGAGGACCCAGCAGGCAAGGCAACGGGGGCTTTGCAGTCTCTACAGCTTTCACACTTGGCGGCTTATTATTGGGATGCTAACCAGTGCTTGTCCAGTCTGCCTTGCGGCTGCCCCCCAGACCGTGTCCTTGGGACCAGACTGCAGGGCCCAGGGTGGTCAGAGACGCCTAGAATCACAGGCCTGTTGGTTTCACATTTAGGAAGCCAACGCATTTTCCTGTACCTTGCCTGCAACACTTAAGCCAATATTTGCGTCTTTGGGATTCTATTTGTATGGTAATTCAAAAATAGGGTTCGGACTTACGGCGGCCTCTCTCCTGAAACTCTGAAAGCACATTAATTTTCTAGACGGCAGAATAATGCTATAATTAAATATTACCATTTCTCTTAAAATAAAATCTGGTAACTCCTAACAAAATGGGTTTTTTTCGAAACATGATGTAGGTTTCCCCCGCAAAATTGCACTCTAGGGAAATTCCTTATTTTGAATGTATGAGAGAGACCACGAACTTAATCTCAACACAATGTAAGAAAAATTGATTTGTTAAATGACAATAATTTTCTTGCATTTAAAATCTCCATGTTTCCTGTAGTGGCTGACCCAAAGGCCCCCCTATATGCGTCTTTGGGGACAGGTCCGAGGAGCCAAGACGTTTTGTCTCGTTGTTTCTGAAGCTTCCCAGATGCCCTTTCTTGTGGTTCCAATTGGAGTTTTTGTTGTGTGTTGCAAACTTCTTTAAAAGAAGCCAGGGCTAGGTGACCCCATTACCCTCGCCCGTCAGTCCCCAAACACATTCTCTGTGCGAGTGGAAAGGAAACTCTCCCACGTGGAGGAGATCGTGGGCTCCAGAACCGGTCTTCCATGCGCTCTCTATTCACCAAAGTCAGGGTGGACCGAGGGAGCCTGGAGGCCCTGGGCTAGAGGCTGGGGCTGAAGGAGGCGGTGCCGGGTTTCACCCGGGTGCCCAACCGCCCCAACCAAAGCTCAAGAGGGCCCCCTTGTGGAAACTCCCAAGAACAGCCCCGTAAGTGGTCACGTCCCCCAACGCTGTTCTCCGTGAGGCCCCACATCTCTGGGCAATTCTCGGATCCAAAGACACTCAACGGCGACCACCAGCCTCCATCCTTCTCTCCTCGGAACCTAAATATTTCTTTGAGACGAGAAGGTTCTTGGCCCTTCCGGGCAAGACCTGGTGAAGAGCCAGCTCCCAAGGGCCCGTGAGGAGTTAAGCTCCTGAGGATCCCTTCTCCTGAAACCTTTTCCGGGAGTCATCTCCGCGATTACACAAACGTCTTCTTTCTTATTGAGTGTGTCAAAACCGTATGATTATCTTGCCAAATTCCTGTTCTATAGAACAATGAAAGCTTCAGTCTGCTGCCAAGAGAGCGGATAGGATTCAATCCAATGGGAGACTTCAAGACACATGTCCTGCTCAGCAAACACTGCCTTGTAACTGCACCTCCGGGAGACGCAGGCGTGTTAAGAAGCCGCGGGGGCGCCCACGCTCTGTGCATCCAGGCCCTGACTCCCCGCGCCCCGCTCCGCAAAGCACAGGACAGGTATCAGGGGAGAGCACTGACCAAATTTGGTAGGAATTTGGACTATCGAAGAGCCAATGTGCAGAGGTGGGAACACAGGCACTGAAGTCGAGCGAATGAGGCCTTGTCGCCAAGCCTTCAGAACATCTGGGTGAAAAGGGAAAATCTCCCATCGATCACCCTGATGCCTTGGCTATGGGAACACAGCTGGGCTTTGGCTGCAATGTCCCAGCTCTCATCTGGGTGGAAGCCCCAGCCAGAGCGAGGCATTATTAGCATCACCATGGGGCCAAGGGAGAGTTGTGATTGAACAGTTCTTGTGCTGGAACATTCCTAAACAAACAAACAAAAAGAACTGGCTGATGAGCCAGGCCTGGTGGGCCAGACTGTGTCCCCAAGCCCCCCATTCCGTGAGCAGGATGCTTTCTCTTCCTTCAGCAGGAAATGCTCAGCACGGCTCCCCATGGGGAGACGTCGGCATGGTTCCCATTTTGGAAATGCAAATGTAAAACAATCGCCTTCTTCAAGTGGCAACAAGCAACCCCTTAGTCCAGCCCGGCCTGGGACTTGTCCTGGAGAACTGGGGGAGCAGTGACACACCACACCGTGTCGCTTCCCTCGCCTTCCGCGCTGCCGACGTCTGTATCTGATGTGCTCCTTCTTCTCACGGCTCAGAATCACGGCCTTTCCAGGCAGCCAGTCTCTCTAGAGCGCAGCTTTCAACTCTACGAGTTCACCAGGCAACGGAGGGCACGTTTCAAAGTCCTGAGATACTTTGGGGACCGGGATTGGAGTGTCCTTTATCTGGAGCACACCATTTCCGAATTTCCCAAGAATGCAAGACCCATTCCCCCACCCCAACCCCACCCCGGGCCTTGCATGCGAAGAAGACCCTGGGATCAGCTGGACGATGAGATGCAGTGGGGGCCAAATGAAGGGTACGTGGAATGTGAAGAGTCGCCATCCACACCGGAGGGGAAGGTCAGGCTCCCTGACATTCAAAGTCGGTCCTCGTCGTTCCGTGATTTGAGTAACGTCAGAGCACACCACGCTGTAACCTTCTCAGGGGAGTGGAGATGGGAACCCTCAGTGCCTCGTGTGCAGTGACTTACTGAAAAGCCCTCCTTCAGTGGGAGTCGCGTGGTGATGGCTGCCATTGCTACAGCCAGTTTCTGAAGCTTGTCGGCGAAGGAGCCAGTGTGTCCACACAGCTCAGTTTGTAAAAGGCGGCCGCCTCTAATCACCAGAGGTTATTTTGGGGGTGGGGATTTTATTTAAAATGTGTGTAGGGATCCAAGTCCAAACATTCTAGGTGAATTACCTCAACGTAGGATTTTGAAATAAACCAGAGGGTTTCAGACTTTTTTGTTTTTTAAGCAAGAGAACACTTTTTCCAAAGCTGATCTTAATTAGATTCCCAGTAAAGAAACCAGAGTAAAGGGTGGGGGCTGCCTAGGCTGAAGCTGGGAGTCGGAGACTAGAACGCTGCTCCCTGGGTCGCCCCTTCTCTCCCAGAAAAAAACCTGCCGGTGGTCTTCAGAAACCAGCTTGAAAAGCTCTGATACTGCAAAATGTGACACACACACTCCATCCTTGAGCCACAGCTGTGCTGCCCAGGATGGCGGCCACCAGCCCCTTGTGGTCCCTGGGCCCCTGACATGTGGCCGGCCTAAATTGACTTGGGCTGTAGGTATAAATACACACCGGTTTCAAAGACTTGTATGGAAAAAAATATATAAAGTAGCTCATTCATGGTTTTCTTATTTATTATATGTTGAAATATAATATTGGGGTCTGGATAAAATATCATTAAAATTCATTTCACCTGTTACTTTTTAGCTTTTCGAATGTGGCTACTAGAAAGTGCAAACTCACATACATGGCTTATGTTTGTGACACATGTTGCCTCTACTGAACAGTGCCGTGGAGCTGTGTGGAGCCTTCCCGGGGGCATAAGACCACACCAGCATTCTGGTTTGGCTAGGGCAGGTTCCCAGGGAGCAGAGGCTTTAAATCAAAGCACCGGCATCAGTCTCTTATTCTGGACCTAAACTCTTTCATGCTCGAAACTCTCAGCAGGATTTGAGGCTCACACTTCAATCTCCCTTCAGCAACGTCTCTTTCCTCTCTACCTGCTTGGATCAGCTTGGGCCTCAGCCTGCTAGGAACTCCCTTACTGACCACCCTTTCACCGTCAGCCAGATTCTTGGTGATCCCAACAGCTGCAAACCTTCTCTTTCTCCCCTTCCATTTCAAACCACACACACAGTGGAAACCACCAGCTGATTTTTAGGAGGGGAAATCCCAAGACGTGGGAGGAATGTCCACAAGGAATTCCCGTGCTTGGTCTTGTAAAGCACAAGTCATTCATTCACTCATTCATTCAACTGCAAGAGGGAATTATAACAAGCATTTAGGAGCACTCACTACGTGAAGGCCTTGTTCTAAGTTGTCCGTGTCTTAGCACAACACATTTATTGAGCTTCCATCAGGCACTGTGCTAGCTGCTGTGGAACTGGCGGTGAACAAGACAGAGCAGAGCCTGTCCTCGTGGCGCTCTCAGACTAACGGGGAGAGTGGGGGACAGGAAGGGAGGAAGGAGAAGGAGAAGGGAGGGAAGGAAGGAAGGAAGGAAGGAAGGAAGGAAGGAAGGAAGGAAGGAAGGAAGGAAGGAAGGAAGGGAAAAAAAGAAAGAAAGGAGAGGAGAAAGTTGAAGATCCCAGAGTGACACCTCAGCAGCAATGAGCACACCTGGCATTCAGATCTTGGCTTCTAACCACCATTCCCCAATGAAAGGAACCAGGACTCCGAGGAGAAATGGCTGATTCCAGGGCTGGGGCAGAGAAAGTACAAAATGAGCCTGGAAGATCTTCTGGCACCAGAACATGAGAAAGTGCTCAAAAAAAAACAACAAAAGAAAAGAAACAGACAAGCGCATGTACAGAGAAGGACACAAGCTGAAGGAGCCCCCAAGGTCCAATTTGGGGACAATTTGAGCAACAAAATAAATAGTGGCATCAATGGACTGTAACCTATAAAGTAAAATAAACACAAGTTTATACTAATGCAAATAATGGTTGAATAAACAGATGAATGGGAAGAAGGGACAGAGTTTCCTTACAGCACAATTGCAACTGATAAATTCAGAAGGAACGATGGAGCTAAAGAATGGACATTTGGAAAACATGACAGTAACAATTTTTGTAGGCAAGAATCATCAATGGTCATCAACAGATGCTAAAATTAGTGTTGGGGGCGGGGCGTATAACGAAAAACAAGATGCCTGCATTATCTCTAAGCATATCCCCATAAGATAACTATTAGTTATAAAGAGAAAAGTGTTCACTTAACAGTGGAGACGCGGAACAGAACCTCCCTTGAGCAAGTGATCAAAGTGAACGTCACCAGTATTGGGACACATTGAAATCACGTGCCTCCTGAGATGACACGCTGAGAGGGGCACATCGCGTCTACGGCCTTCTTCCCAAACTTCACAAAGTGACTTTAATCGCAATGCCAAATTCAGGCACACACTCCAAAACAACGGGGCAGTACTCTTCAAAGTGTCAAGGTCATGAAAGACAAAGCCCAAAGGAGTGGCTCGGAGTAAAGGAGACCAATGGGCGATGGCCAATCCTGGGTTGGACCCTAGACCAGAAAGGAGACACCACTGGGGTAATTGGTGAAACTTGCCCGAAGTGTGTGGATTGGTTAATAGCACCGTGTCCGTGTTCATTTCCTGGTTTTGATCATTGAACCACGTCTATGCAAGATGGTAGCCTTTGGGGAAACTGGAGGAAAGCTATAGGAGAACCCATCCCACTGCTTCTGCAACACGTTTGTAACTCTGAAAGTATTTCACATTGAAAAGTCAAAAAGTGAAAGTAAATAAAAAACAGAAAGCAGGTGAGTGACTGCCAGGTGTGATGTGTGCCACACAGGAGAGAAGGGATGGAGTTGAGCAGAGGGCAGCATTCGATACCAGCCTTTCAGGAAATGCCACGTCTGCTAAGACCAGGACACAGAGGGACAGCCGAGCACAAAGCGGAGGGAAGAACAGCCTGTACACCAGCCTCGAGGCAGGAAAGAGCTGGCCTGTCCATCTCTGGGAACACAGTGTAGAGAAAGAAGGATGGCGGGATCTGATGGATGATGCTGGAAAGACAGGCAGACCACCGATCTGGAAGGGCCTCGTAGACCACAAGGAAAAGCATGGCTGCTACTCCCAGCACCTTGGGAAACCACAGGAAGTTTTTGACCATCATGTGTGTTTCCTCTGAGACATTTAGGATGCTTTGAAATTATAATCTGTGGCGGAACTATTTGATTAATGCCAGCCTCTCCAAGAGAACAGGAACAGGCAGAGATTGGGGTGACGCAGCTACAAGCCAAGGGACGACCGTGGCCCCCAGAAGCAGGAAGGAGCCTCCCCCAGAGCCTCCGGACAGAGCCCGGCCTGGCCCAACCCGTGATTTCAGACTTCTGGTCTCTCCAGACTGTGAGAGAAGAAACTTCTGTTGTTTTCAGTCCCCCGGCGTGTGGTGACGTCACAGCCCCGGCCATGCAGCCTTGAGGTGGGTGATGAATGCCCATCCTGCCAGTCTCTCTTCACTTTGAGTGTGCCCTCCGGCCACTGACCACACCCACGAGCCACTCACACGGTTACTTGCTAAATATTATTTACTTAAAGTGTAACTTCATATTTCAAAATCAAGTTCAGACCGACCCCCTCTGAAAACTCAGTCTGTCCTCAACAAATGGGCTGCGAGAGTACAAGTTTGCTACTTCTGTAGCTGTGGCTGCGTTTTAACACCCGCTAAAATCAGTGAGTCACCATTGGAATCAGAAACACTTACCGCTGCACCTAAAATCACCTGGCACGCCTCCCGGAACCTCGGAATAAGCCAATTAGGAGAGGGAGAAAAAGTGCTTTCCTTTTGCTTTTTGCCCCCAAAAGAAAAGTATCCGAAGACCTGCCATTTCTCTGCTCTGCTCTGCAACCCACGCCTTCTGTGTCTTCCTCCATCAGAGTCACACCTACCTGCCCTTCTTCTCATGATCTTTGAAGAAAACACGGACTGTGGACCTGGGTGTGAAACCTCTCTGAGCCTCCATCTTTCATCTGTGAAATGAGAATAACCACATCCATCTGATAGAAGTGCTGTGAAGAGCAGATCAGAAAAGGGCACGCAGCTTATGCTTCCATTTCTAGGAAGTGTCCAGAAGAGGCAAATCCATACAGACAGAAAGCAGATTAGTTGTTGCTAGGGTCTGAGAGAGAGAGAGAAGGTGAGCAACTGCTAATGACTATGGGGTTTCTTTTTGGGGTGATGGAAATATTCTGGAACAAGACGCTGGTGGTGGATACACCACCTGGTAAGTGTCCTAAATGCCACTGAGTGTTACTTGTATACTTTAAAATGGTAACATGGGTGAATTTTATGTTAGGTGTATTTCACCAAAATTTATTTTTTAATTGGATGAGCAGCACCGGCCAAGGCCCTCTACCCTCTCTGAACCTCAGTTTCCTCATCTGCAAAATGGGGGCATTGGCAGAACCTCCGTCAGAGGTGGTTGTGCAGATTACACCTGTCGGTCTGTGGGCATGGCAGGTATGTGGAAGCACACATGGCTGTGCTGACCAGCCACCTCCCCTGGGCTGCTGGGAGGACCCCCTCCCTCGCCACGATGATGCAGACAGAGCAGGTAATCAGAGACAATCTCAGCCAAGTGCCTTCACTCAGTAGAGGCTTAGCAAGTGCCCCTTCCCCTTACAGCCCCACGCAGGTTCCATACCACGTAGCCCGTTCCTGGCATCCTGACACAGTAACATATCAGGCTGGAGAGTATCACATTTTAAACCCCAGTCGCCTAGTCTGAGCAATTGGGCACTCGGGATTTAATTCTGCAGGTAATTTGAACGATGCTATCTAATTTCAAATGTCCCTGCTCTTATGAGTGCAAAAGCAGCATAATTTTTAATTAGTAGGTAAACAGTAAATAATGGATGGCGGTAAGTGGACACCACTGTTAATTAAAAATCCATGGTTGATAAAAATCAATTTGGCCCATGCGTTTAACTAAGTCTATCAGATCCCCGTGAAAAGTTGTGCAACTGGCCCCAGCACCATCTGCTTCCAGCTGCTGTTTCTTTAGTTAAGACTTTTCTAGGGGAGCGAAAATAAAAAGGAGAAAAAGAGAAGACAAGAAAATCTAGACTCCCTGCAAAAAGCTGCAGCTGAGGAAATTTCATGTATTCCTTTATAGTTGGGTGATTTAATTTCTGCAACCTTGAGGCAGACGATTCATGAACGGTTGAGAGGCGACGTGAGGCTCGCTCCAGCATTTTCACAAAGAAGGTCTCCAGTTGCATTTTTTATTCTGTGTGTGCATGTTCTGAATACAGTGAGATTTCACCATATCTCGTAGTCTCCTGACTTAATTAAATCCTAATCTCTCACAGAAAAACAAGACAAACTAAAACACACTCAGGGGAAACATACTGTCTGAGGATTCATGACAAAATATAACGTCGCGGCCATCTCTTCCCGGTGCTGTCAGAGAGATTACAAGGGGGAAAAGGCTTGTTTTCTTCTGAACAAAAAACATTTCCTCAAGAAACCCAGCTTTGTGGAAACAATGCCAATGTAATTTTCAGGGCCCGTTCACTATTCCGCTCTGAGACACAAGCCTCATTTTCCTCCCAGGCAAACAATGCTGACCCTTCCGGATCCTTTTGTCCCCTTGCTTCCATCATTCTCCAAATCAAGACTCTCAGACAGGCTTCGCTGACACTGGTCACATTAGGTGCAGAGTTGAATCCAGGGGCCCCAGTGCTCCAGCGGGAATTGATTGCAGGAGCACAGGAAGGTGTGAGCTGGGGACGCTGATGTGTGTGCGTCTGGCTCAGGACTCCTGACGGGGCTATGCTGGGCGTTTGGCCCAACTTTGATGCCCGCCCACCCACCACGTCCTGGCTCTGGTCCCCATGAAATTCGAGGTGCCCAAGCTAATATGGAATCACCACAGACTTCTGTCTTTCAAGACTCCCCTTGGTATGTCTTCCCCATGCACAGTGGCCCTGAGCCCTCGGGGAGCCGTGTGGGGACACCACAGCCCTGGCTCATTGGCTCTTTGTTTTCATTTCTCCTATTTGGCTGATTAAAACCAATAAATCAGGATAGGGTAAACCAGGAAAACAGCAGGGACCCCCAGACCTCCAGGGAAGTGAGGAATGCACTCTGCCTCATTTTCCTGAGAGCCCGCCAGGAGGGCCACGTGCCCTGCAAAGGGGCAGTGTGGGGAGCCCAGGTCTCCCCGGACCTTGGCCACGCTGCCTTTCCAGAACCCCACGGGGAGACGTGACCGTGCAGGACAGGTCATACATTCCCTTCTCCACTCAGCCCAGCAGCCTCCGGGGCCTCCTGGACCAGCAGGGCCTGCCCCGCCTCCCTACACCCCCCCCCACCCCACCCCCCCGGGCTGGCCGACACCCCAGCCAGGCCGGCGCCCCTGACCCACTTTGGCCACAGGCTCAGTGGGATGAAGTGCTGTTGGAAAGCCTCGTGGCAGGAGCTGGGCCAGCCGTTGGGGCCGGCCGCCCGTGAGCACAGCCCGGTGCTGTAATATTTGGACGCTGCTCACCACCAAGCTTTCCACAACACCCCGCCATCTGTGTTGTGTCAGGTCCTGGCCTCCGAGTGGAGATGACGGTTTCTGGCGGAACTGCTGCTCTTTAGCGGCTCAAGGCCCTGGTGCTCTCACCTCTGAGCAGCTCCTAGAAGAGACTGTGAACAGTCCCATGGCCGGGCCTGGCTTGTCTCCACGAGATGAGCACATGTGGGGGTCACTTGGGGCCCCGCCCCTGCTGCTCGCGGCCGTCCTTCCTGAGAGCTGGGATTCCTCTGCGGCCCTACTGTGGGCCTCGTGCCTCAGCCCTGGGACCCACCACACACTTACTGAGCACCCACTATGTGCACGGCACTGGCCTGGGTCCCACGAAAGTGGAGATGGACAACACACGGGCCTGGCACCAAAGAGGGACCATGAAGCAAGTGGCCCTGAGGGGCAGGGGCAGGTCTGCTCTATTTGGCAGAGGTCAAGCGGAACCTGGGTTCCTCGGTGGAGGGGGTGGCAGTCCCACTACCCCTAGCTCCTCACTCTGAGTCTAGAGTGCCCCTTGCCAGGCGTGCAGGCCCCTCAGCTACCACAGGCAAGTCTGAGGAGCGTCTGGGTGCTGGAGTCTGGCTTGGCCCCATAACTTTCAGAATTGGGACGGTCTCCCTATGGGAGGCTTGGATTCCATGGCCGTTACATGGGCACATACAGATGAATCAAGAGGCTGAGTCTAGGCACCCCAATTTGGTGCCCCATCACTGTCTCAGGGACCTGAGGGGGAGGGGCCAAGGTGGAGGTTGCGGTGGGAGGCTGGAGGGGCAGGTGGAGTCCCTGGGCTGTGCTGGGATCGCTAATCTGGGTCTGTCTGCTTTGCAGCCCGCACTGCAGAGGTGGTTGGGACAGCAGGGGGTGGCCGCCTGCGCTGGGAACCTCACTGCCAGCAGCCCCTGCCCAACAGAGTGCCTGTCACTGCACTGCTGCCTCCACGCCTCGAGGGACCCTGGATCTCCACTGGGTAAGACCCCAGGGTGACCTTGACCTCAGGTCTCTGAGCTGGGAGACTTCACCCTCTCTGAGCCTCAGTGTCCATATCTGTGAAATGGGCACAATTCATCCAATTGTCCCAGAGGCCTGCAACCTGCCACACACGTGGCTTTGCTTGCCTCTCCCCCTCCCACCACAGAGCCAGCCTGGGAGGCCAGCCCTATATTGGACATCATGCCCCAGCCACAAGCAGCAACTGGATGAAACTCATTTGTTCAACACATTGATCACCTTCTCTTCAAATACTTACTGAGTACCTACTACGAACTAGTACAGGGTGTTGCAGTGGGGACAAGCTCTAAACATGTGAACACAGAAATAAGTAACACAAACTTGAGATGCTGCTAAGCTTTGCAATGAAGGAAATAAGACCGAAGATGTGACAGTGAGTGGCCCGGGAGGTTTTTTTGAGAGTGGTCAGGGAAGGCTTCTCGGAGGTGGTAACATTTAGTTGAGAGCTGAAAGAAGAGGAGTGAGCTATCCAGAGAGCCAGGGGAAGGGTCAGACAGAAGGAGCAGCTGGGGCAAAGGTCCTAACATAGGAAGTGGGGGGCCAGAGAGGGCCCAGATGTCCTGCTTGCCCATCTAAATCTTTTTCTAACCTCACAGTCTCATCGGACACTTCAGGCCCTGTTGCTTTGTGCTCTGCCCTCATTCGTGGGGCACAAACTCTACAGCAGCCAGCTGCGTCCTCCCTCTGGGGGCAGGCGTGGGAGGAGGGCGGCAGTGGCTCCTCCACAGCGGGCACATAGCTTGCTCCCCCGCCACCCCCTTCAGGCCAGTCCCATCTGGGGTCAGGGACTGGCTGGACTCTCCATGTCCTCCATGCACCTTCTGAGGTCAGGGAGAAACCAGATGCCAAACATCTGCTAGCGCTCTGGGTGGAGGGAGGGGACTTGAGCTCTGCAAACCCTTTGGATGCATCCCCAGGCTCTCCCCCGACCCGACCCCATGGTCCAGGTGGGATCCAGGCACCACTGGCCAGGGTCACTCTGAGACAGAACTGGGGCTCAGGAAGGGTGGGAACTGGCTGCAGGTTACTCCTGCTCCAAGACAACCGCATCTGGAATAGTTGCTTCTAGATGCTTCTAGAACCTTCTTCCTAGAAAGTTCCCCTCTGTACTTTCCAGACAGGCTTTTCTGCTTCCCGAGAGGAGTGCAGAGAAGGATCCAGAGTCTAGGAATGTCCAGTGCAACCTCCTGTGGCCCCTTAGGTAAAGGTCCCCCTCCCCAGCCTTGTCAGAGACTGGCGTGATGAGAGAGAGGGCTGAGGCCCTGCTCGGCGTGTGTCTCCCCTCTCCGTTTTTAACCACTCCCTGTACTGGTATTTCCTTATGATTTTTCTTTAAACCAACTTGCTTTTGTTGACTTGAACATACTCATTTATTACAGCTTTGTTGAGGTCTACTTGCTATACAGTAAACTGCTCACATTTACAGTATACTATAATTATTTTTAAAAGAAGCGTAATGTCTCCCTGGATATGGAAAGCAGAGCCACTTGCCATAAATGGGAGGTAACCATAAAAAGAAAGTCAATGAAAACAAAACATAATTAAATTCTCACTAGATTCGTTGCCTGCCTAAGGCTCGGAGTCTGTTCTGTCTGGGAAAAAAGGGAAGTTGGTGTTAAAGATGCGTCTGCTCCAATGGACACTTTCTCCTTAACATAATCGGAAAGATTGCAAGAAAAGAAAGGAGGCTGTTTTCGTGCTGGGTAAGACTGGGCTTCCTCTGCTCCAGCAGCCCTGGTATGAAAAATCTGGAGAAAGTAACAGTACAGGTGGCATCTGGCCAGCGACACTGCATAGGCGGTATCTGCCTGGTCTTTCCCCCGGAATTCACCCACCGTGCACCCCATCTGAGCCCTCTGTGGGAGAGTTCTGGAAGCTCACCTGCCTCAGCCCAGGTGTGACGGTGGCTCTAGGAGTCATTCAGCTTCTCTGGGAGTCATCCAAGCCCACTCTGTGCTCGTTTTCATCACCAGCAGAATAGGGCCTGGGGGCCAGGGCCAGTGCATGCCTGTTTTTGTAAATAAAGTTTTATTGGCACACAACTATGTCCCCCATTTGCATATGGCCTCTTGGGTGCTTTAGCTCTACAACCACCCTTGAGTCGTTGCAAGAGACCACCCGGCCCACAAAAGCAAAAATATTTATGATCTGACGCTTTCCAGACAGAGTCTGCTGACCCCTGGTTTAGAGCTGCAAGCTTATCACAGATGTGGGTGACCTTGGTCAGGGAAGTCAGCGAGCACAGGGGACACAGAATGTGAGCGTCCATCATCTATGGTCACCCACGGTTCACTCAGCCAGGACCCAGGGAGGGTCCAGTGTCCTGGGCTCTGGGCCAGGTGCCAACAATCCAACAGGGAGAGAATGGGCAGGACGCTGCCTCTGGAGCTCACGGCACAGGGGTCCCCGAGTGGTGGAGGGGAGCCTGTTTCCTAAGCACCTTCTAGGCACCACCTCTGTGCTGGACGCGTCCTGGAAACCCAACTGCGGGTCTGCCATCTCCATGTCACAGAGGAAAGAGCTGGGCACTCAATCCAGGCTCAGATTCCTAGTGAGGGACACAAATGGGATGGAACCCAGGTCCTCTGGCTGCAAAGCCTGTGCAATTCCATCGACCCACAGGGACCCAAAAGTTCCACAGGGACCACAAGGGAGGGTGTCGGCTGAAGAAGGCAACTAGGATTGAAAGGAAGGGAACGAGAAGGCTTTTGTGGAGGCCCCACGGCACTGCGTGGAAGGCCCCCAGCCCCCAAAGTGGAGCTAACTGCAATCAGTTGGGGAAACAGGCCGTAGGGGCCCCGCCCGTAGCTGAGGCCTGCCATGGGGGCTGTGGGAGCGGGAGCCCAGCCCACAGGAGAGGGGCGCACGTGCAGGTTGTCACCGCTCTGTGCACCGTGTCTCCCGCCGACAGCTGCGAGGTGCGCCCGGGCCCCGAGTTCCTCGTCCGCTCCTACACCTTCTTCCCCAACCGCCTGTTCCGAGCCTATCAGTTCTACTACAGGGACGCCCTCTGCCGGGAGCCCGCCCACTCCCTGCTCATCAAGGGCAAGGTCCGCCTGCGCCGGGCCTCCTGGGTCACCCGGGGCGCCACCGAGGCCGACTACCACCTGCACAAGGTTGGCATCGTCTTCCACAGTCGCCGAGCCCTGCTAGATGTGGCCGGGCGCCTCAGTCGGACCCAGGCCGGCCGGGACTGCGCCCAGCAACTGCCCCCAGCCCGGGCCTGGCTGCCCGGGGCGCTATATGAGCTGCTGAGCGCCCGGGCCGAGCGGGACTGCACGGCGGCCCTGGGCTTCACCATGCACGAGCTCAGCCTGGTCCGTGTGCAGAGCCACCTGCAGCCGCAGCCGCCCACCGGGCCCCGGCTGGTGGAGGAGCTGTACCTGGGAGACATCCACACCGACCGGGCGGAGAGGCGCCACTACCGGCCCACTGGCTACCAGCGCCCGCTGCAGAGCGCCCTGGTGAGTGTGGGGCCGTGGGGGAGGGGTGGGAGGGGGATGAACTCTGAGCCCTGGCCCAGCAGGCCCTACATGATCTGCTCCCCGCCTAGGGCCCTCTCTGCTCCCCCACTCTGGTCTGCTGGCCACAGGACATTTGCACATGTTGTTCCTTCTGCGTGAGCCATCTTTTCTCGGGTCTTTACAGGGCTGGCTTTTTCCAGAAGGAGCCACTGTTCAGCCTTCCCAGGTCTGATCTTCCTGACATCCTCTTCGCGGTCCCTTTCTGTCCCTGCTGGGCATGTGGACCTGGGCAGTTTGCCCCTCCCTCAGTCCTCAGCTCCAATGTCCTCCCCGATCCACACTCAGCACACCCTGAGTTATATTGTTTGTTTCCTTGTTTATTGCCTTCTTCTGCCTCTAGAACTAGGCCCTCCACCAGAACGGTGCCCTGCCCCTCTGTGTGCCCACACCTAACCCAGGGGCTGGCACTTGGTTGGGGCCGATAAATGTTGGTGAGTGAACCAGGGAGAGGGCAGCCTTCCTGCAGGGCCCTGCTGGGCGGCCACACAGCCCTCGGAAGGCTGCCCTGCAAAGTTCCTCGTGGGGCCCAGTCCTCATTGTCTTCTGGAGCCAGAAGGACTGGGCGTGCCCCTTCGTAGTCATGGCAGGCAGAGCAGGGCTGCTCAGATTCTGACTGTTCTCAAGATGCCATCACCTGGGCACCTGGTTAGAATGTAGAGTCGGGTTCCATGGGTCTGTGGTGGGGCCTGGGGTTGTGTGTCTCTGATAGGCTCCCAGGTGTTCCATGGAGGAAACTGCAGTCTAAAGGGAGCGTCCTTTCTTTGCGATGTGCCCCCTGGACTCCAAAGGGAATTGCACTTAACCCAATTAACGTAGGTTTTAAATGAAGCCATCACAACTGTCTGTCTCTCTGTGGGGCAGATCCAGTAGCCCCTCCTTGCCCGACGAGCACACAGGCAGAAAGAAACTGAACATCCTTTGAACCAGGACGTGCTCTGGGCACCCAGCACAGAGCCTGAGCAGCACGGACGGAGCCTTGTGACCTCTCCTGTGTGGCTGGGGATGGCTAAGGACCCCCCGCTTCAGACACATGTTTGTAAAAGCGTAAAATAAAATACATCGGATTTCAACAGAAACCAATGCGATTAAAGTAGTTACTTAACTCTGAAAGCATGAATTTGTGACAAAGGACTACTATGCATATGACTTCGTTAATCTCCCTTAATTTCGAAGTAGTAATGAGCATAAAGAAAGTTTCCAGTATCTGCCACCCTGTCCATACGAGAGAGGCAACCAAGTCAGAGTTCCGAGAGCTACAGGGGTTCACTGTCTACATTCACAATGAGCAGAAACGTTAGGGGGCTGGTAAAAAGGAGTCAAGGTTGGCACTTCAGGTAAAGAATGTCTGTACTTGGCACCCAAGGACTATTCTTCGAAAGTGAGATGATTGGACGGACGGAAGGACGATGAGTTCACGAGTCCCTGTCAAGTGCTCTTTGAGCATCAGCATGTATGAAGTGCCTACTGTGTACTAGACACTCAAGGAACTAAACCAGAGGGGGCAACTTGTCACCCGTGGGAGCAGCCGCTCGTCAAATCACCCCAAGGTGGGGGGCTGGGGAGGCGCCCACCCTCCTCGCACCACGGGATCTGGGGAGCAGAGACGCCACATAACGAGGAGCTCTCCTGATCAGCAAACCAACCTGAGCTCTTTCCGTGACCTCAAAAGTATTCTCTTTTGGGCAGTCAATGTTCTGGATTGGGCTGACGCTGCTCCTCCTTCGAGAGGAGACGGTGCTGGCGGTGGGGTGATTACCAGCGCCCACCACCTCATTAGAAGGGAACATGATTCTGAACGCAGAGAGGACGGACCCCATGGCACCAAGGACGTGTTCCTGTCCCCCCCAGGCTCTGAGCCTTGGACTCCTGCCGCCTGACCAGCCAGTGGGGCCAATGTCACGTGCAGTGTGATTGAGAAGCAGAACACACGAGCGTGTGCACAGATGAGCGGTGCCAGATGTACCGACATTACATTAGAAGTTCCCTCCCCGGACAAAAAAGGAAGAGAATTTCAAAGAAGGAAACGCTGCAGCTAAACCCCCAAGTAACGAATTAGTCATTACCTTATGCTCTCGGGGCCCAAGCCTTGCCCACGACCCAAACCAGATGGTAAACATGAACATTTTTGGAAGTTAATTTAAAACCAATTTGATCCCCAAATTCAGCCTGGATAGAGAATCCTAATCAATCAGAGCCAGCACTGGACCAAATTCATCTAAGCCTGGTGTCACCTCTGGGGGTTAATTAGAAACTGTGTTGTGATGTTTGAGAAATAACTTTATACAACAGGCTTAAACCAGTAAGAGTTTGGCTGCCACACAAGCGTGAGTTCTGCTAGCTGGAGGCCTTGTTTATTAACACATGCAACTCTGGACCTGAGCAGAATGACGCCTGGAAGATTTTTGATAAGAGACAGGTCCCTTCTTTCACCCCCTTTCAAAAAACATCAGAGAAGGAAACGCGTTTTCTTCCCCTTTCTCTCAGCTTAAAAGCTTGCTAGTTCTCCATTTGTTTCTGCGATGCAGAAAACCACTTGCCCCCAATCACCAACTAACATTCCCCGTGCCCTGTCTGCAGAAGATATCTCTGTTTTGGGGGGAAGGGCAGCTCTGGGATTATTTTGATGTCATGCATTATGTCCTTCCATACACGTTACTGTGACAGCAGTCGGAATGTGGGTTAAAATGGCTAAGTTAGAGTAGTCTCTTACCAGCCGGTATCCCAATTACGGGTGAGCCAGCTAACTACCCAGCCTGCTCGCGTCTTCCCACCACAAACATTTCTGCCGCCATGAACTAGTATTTCAAAGTGCCTTCGAGTCCTCTGGGTCAAACTCCCCCAAACCAAAAATAATATACTTTTCTCTATTATGGAAATCAAGGTAAGTTCAGGTTCATCATAGAAATAAATAATAAATGCTTATAATGTGGCAATCTGAAAAAGAAAAAAAATTTTTTTTTTCTCAATCATCCAATGTGGCTAAAGTAGGACGCCCAAACGCCACTTTTTGGCATGGGAGTCATCCAGGAACAATCTGGAAATCTTTTGCTGTTTGTAAGAAAAAGTATAGGAGCTGATTTCCCAGGTGGGTCCTCAAGATGCCCCTTCTCCTGGCCTGTCTTGTTCTGCATGCGCCCCGGCCCTAAGCTTCCTTCTGGAATGGCAAAAGCAGGGGTCAGTTGCTAGTTCCCACATCAGCCTTGCTCTGACAAGTGTCTGCTCCAAGGACATTCACCTTTCAGAATGACACTGTGGACTAAATTCTGGGAGCAGCTCACTTAAAAAAAAAAAAAAACCCAGGAAGATGTCTGTATCTGGTTCCTTTTTGGCCTCTACTGAGCTTGTTCACTCCAAAATGCAGACTGACTACTCCCACACAATTTGGTTTAGCATCTGTTTCCTTTTGACATGTTTTACTGTAAACCCAGCTCATGTGACTTTTATAAGGCAGGGACAACCACAAATAAGACCAAAGAGAGAGGAAACAAATTCACAGCCTGGGCCGTTGAGGGCTGTGGCTGCACGTGACAACCTGGGGGTGGCCAGTTCTCCCTCTTATAAATCCCACCGGAAGGGACATCTTTGTGCCGTGTC
Organism: Rhinolophus sinicus; assembly: GCF_036562045.2. Lineage (NCBI taxonomy): Eukaryota > Metazoa > Chordata > Mammalia > Chiroptera > Rhinolophidae > Rhinolophus > Rhinolophus sinicus. Next base: position 20,147,758 of record NC_133762.1, read on the forward strand.
TCTTAGCGACACGTCAGCCATCTCCGAAGCACAGACTAAGCGGTGAGGGTCCGAGGGCGAGATACTCTCGTGTCTCTTCTCCCTTGTTGTCACATTCACTCACCAAAGGGAGTGGAACGAACAATGCTCACCTTCCACGGTGAAATTTCTGAAGATAAAAGGCCTCCCTCTGCCCCACAGTGGAGACCGCAGACCGCTCTGAGCGGAGCGAGGCTTTCTTCACAGAATGGGGGAGGGGTCACACAGGCAGGGGTCCCGCTGGGCTCTACCACTCCCAGGCTGGAGAACCCTGGCAGGCCGCCGGGCCCACTGAATTTCAGCTCCTGCAGCTCTAACGTGTAACAGCTGCATGAGAAGAGCTTAAAGAGCGAGGGAGCACCCACCCAAGAGAGCGAGGGGGCAGAGGGCGTAACAACAGGCAAGGAAACGTCATAAAACGTAGTGGCCGACTTTCAGGACCAAGCAGGCTGGGTGTGGGAAAGGACGACTCTCTCAAAGCCCAGAACATAAGGCACCTCCACTCATTTCTGATTCGTCCATTCATTCCTTCATCATTCAGCTGATTTGTTCCCCCCCCGTGGAGAGGGCCCGGGTGGGAAGAAGGAAATGACATGTCTCTGAGCACTAGAGCCTGAGGACTGCTGTGTGTGGGGTGGTCAGGAGACGTCACCAATCGGGCGACGTTCCAAGGAGAAGGGACAGCAGGTGCAAAGGCCCAGAGGAGGGAGGAGATTGCTGAGGTCCAGGAAGAGCAGAGCAGCCATGGGGGCCGGAGGCGGGGAGTGAAGGGAGTGCCAGATGGGCAGAGCCACACGACACCCCACTGCAGGCTGCACCCCGACTTCTCCACCTGGGACAGTTACCACTCTTCTGTTTGTGTCTTGCCAGCACCACGCGCACCCCTGCCCAGCCTGCGGCCTCATTGCCCGCTCGGACGAGCATCACCCACCTGTGCTGCCCGGTCAGGCAGCCCTGCCCCTGCGCCTGGGCGGCCGGTGGGTCAGCCCCGGGTGCGAGCTGCGCCCGGCCGTGCTTTTCCTCACCAGGCTCTTCACTTTCCACGGGCACAACCGCTCCTGGGAAGGGTACTACCACCACTTCTCCGACCCTGCCTGCCGGCAGCCCACCTTCACTGTCTATGCAGCCGGCCGCTACACCAGGGGCACGCCGTCCACCAAGGTCCTTGGCGGCACCGAGCTGGTGTTCCAGGTCACGAGGGCCCGCGTGACTCCCATGGACCAGGTCACCACGGCCATGCTCAACTTCTCCGAGCCGAACAGCTGCGGGGGCCCGGGGCCCTGGTCCCTGGGAACCGAGCGGGATGTCACAGCCACCAATGGGTGCCTGCCCCTGGGTATCAGGCTCCCCCACGTAGAGTACGAGCTTTTCAAGATGGAGCAAGACCCCCTTGGGCAAAGCCTGCTCTTCATCGGACAAAGGCCCACCGACGGGTCAAGTCCGGACACCCCGGAGAAGCGTCCTACGTCCTACCAAGCGCCCCTGGTGCTTTGTGACAGGGTGGCCCAGGACTTCTCCAGGCCGCCACAGCACCGGCCTCTGCTGCAGCAGCCCCTCGGTGGTGGGGCACGGTGTCCTCGAGGGGCCCCTCTCCCCTTTCTGATCATAGTTCTCGGGCTGGCCTTCCTTGAGTGGCTATGAAGTTGGCCTTCCACTTCCAGACAGTTCCTTGGGACACCGTCTGACCCCAGGGACTCCCTCCCAGCACATACTTTCCCACTTGTCCGTGAGGAAGGCCAGCCCTTTCCCTCTCCTCTGTCACAGACGGCTGCCCTGTCACTGTCAGCTCAGCCTGCGTCCTGGTGCTTCAACGGTCTAAACCACGGCTGGCAACCGCGTCCTGAGCATGAGCCTGGGCGCCGCGGCAATGTCCACTTTCACACGCTCGCTCCCAATTTTCATGGGCAGTTTGGGGACCGGCACTGGGGTGTAGACAACACCTGGTCGCCCTGCTCACCGGCACCCCTTCCCTCTCTGTACCTTTGGGGTTTTGTGCGATGGGGATGAGGTTCTGCATGGAAACGCTGCCAGCGGTCTGCCCGTCTGCGGGTTGTGTTCAAAGATCATTAACTCGAACTGGGGAACTTGTGCACTCAAACCGGAGCCATGAATTAAAGACATCGCTCGGGGCTTTCAGTTCTCAGCTCTCTGGCAGAGGGCTTGTCTCCTCAGGGGCGAGTCGGCTTTCCTGAGCTCTGACTGCTGGCATCCGCCTGTGCTTCTGGGAGTCAGGCCTCAAGCTGTCCTCACTGCGTGCATGAATCCAGCCCTCCTGGCCCGCGCTCACGTAGCGGCTCCATCTGAGCCGAGAAGCGTGGCTTCCCTGGCCCCCAGCAAACACTACGCGCTGGGCTGGCTGCTGGGGGCAGGTCTTCAGGGGAAAGCGGTATTTCCAGCCTTTGGAAAGTAATTAATACTAATGATAGCTGTAACACCAATGTGCTCTGTAATTAGCCCTGCACAGGTGTCCTCTGTTTTCAAGATTCCCTGTGTTTGACTGACAAGGAGGGAGAAAAACCTCCGAAAGCGTCTTTGGGACCACCCGAGGGAGAGGTCGGGGTCACTGGGCTACATGGCGACATCTGGAGGGGGAGGCAGCCTTCTCGCCATGATGCTGATGTGCTGATGTCTGCTTGGGCTCAGAGGATGCTGTCACCAAGGTGGGGACAGGCTGTGCCTCTCCAGGGTCCCTGCCCGTGTTCCCAGGGCCTCATCTGCACATTGCAAAACGAGCCAGCATCCTGGTGGGCTCCGGGTGTCCGGGACTGTGTGTGGACAGAGCCCCTCCGTCCCTGCCTGCGTCCTATCTCTGGCTTTCATCACAGATCTTGAACAACAATTGTCTGTGAGGCTAATGACGCTTTTAGAAGGAAGCCCTTGTTCTCCGTCAGCTCGTGTGGGGTTCAATCAGCCCGCTGAAATTGCTCTAACTTATCTACCCATTCTTCTCAAAAAAAGAAAAGAAAAAAAGCCCACAATCCACCAAGTTAATATTGTCTATAGGTCTCAGAGAAGCTACGAGTGTTCCTGGCATATTTACCAAAGTACAAGAAATAATTATTTACGGTCTCAGACTGCATCGGGGTGGGGGTGGGGGTAGGGGTGGGGCTCCTGGTGGGGATCACGGGGGGTGGCCATAATGTGTCCAGGACTGAGCAAGTCTCATATCGGAGGCTTGAGGCAACCATGCCATCATTTACCATCAAATTTGAATCTTTGAATAAAATTAAACAGCCTGAAAATGTTCTTGCTGGTTATTAAAGTCTAAAGAAAGGAAGTGTCTTCCAGAGAATGTGTGAAAGAATAAAACCTGTGGAGGTAAACAAGCCCGTGGAGGTAAACAAACGTCTCTCTGTTCTGCACTTCAGTTCACACTACGGTCCTGCTCTGCTCAGAACTCTCCAGGGGCCTCAGAATAAAATCCCAGCACCTTGTCCACCTTTGTCTGTAAGGTCCGGCCAGACCTCCCCATGTCCCGCCTTCTGTTCTCAATCACAGCAAAAGCTGTTTCCGGCCTCAGGGCCTTTGCACTGCCATCCCCTCTGCCTCACATCTCTTCCCCCAGATCCGGAGAAACGTGGCTTTTTATTCAAGTCTCAGACCACATATCACCGCCTCAGGTGACACCCACCATCCATCAAGCATACCAAAAAAGCAGTTTCTTTTCCCCTTATCCTTCTATCCATCCCACCACTCCGTTTTGTGTGTTTTATAATGCTTCCTGGTCACTGTCTGAAATGATTCCTTCACATTTATTCTCTGCTACGCATGTAAAAGGGAAGGACTGACTCAGTCACAGTGGTCTTTTCCAGCAGGCACACGGCACAACCTCAGGAATGATGGTTGAGAGGTCCCCCTTAATCCTCGCCCACAACCTGTAAAGAGGTCCCTGCCATGTCAGGTACAGCGTCCCTCACAGTGGGGGCAGCAGTGTGGATGGGGCGGTGACTCCTTTGTGCACGAGAGTAAGGCTCAGAGCAGCGAGGGGGCTCGTCCAGGGTCACCAGCTGAGTCTGAGAGCGAGCTTCGTCTCGGGGTGGCTGTTAGGGGGCTGAGGTGCCTGGCAGGGGTGGATTCCTTGGCTGGACTTGGGGAAAGCAGTTCAGGGCTGCTCTGTGGGCCGTGGCAGGAGCCACCTCTAATTAGGAGACTATGTTGAGGGAGAGAAGGCCCCTGGCTCACTGACTAAACTGAGGTCCCTCCCCTCCGGCCTCTTGGCTCTGAAGCATTTGGTGCCCCTAGAAAATATCACTGCTGGAGAAAGGACAATGGGCCCCATTTCCCAAACGCTGGGCTGAAACAAGAAGGAGTCAGTTTGGGGGCCGAGGAGACAGGTGAGAGGCTGGCAGACCCGCCTTCTGGCCCCTTTCTTTGCTCCCTGCTGTTAGGCTGGCCCCTCCACATAAAAGCCGAGATAGCTTTAATCAAAAGAGGGGAAAGTAAAACCCACAGTTCTCGCTCAAAACAAAACAAAACAAAATTAATGTTCTCCATTGTATGTTCAGTCACGTTTAAAAGGGAAAAAAGCCATGCAGTTTATAATTTCACAGCGCAAGCTCCCAGGAGAGTGAATGAGCTTTTTTTTTTTTTTTTTAATAAAAAGTTTAAATTGTATACAGCTCTCAGAGGCCCATTAACTAACAGATGCTGGTTATCAAAAGAAGTTATTTCTTTGCTTTTTCTAAGCGAATGTGTTTAATCTCCCGGTGGTGCTGCTGGCCTGAGGAGCCGCTCACAGCCACAGCGACAGTGACGACAGTGATGCACTCATCCTGGCCTCCTGGGGCCCGTGACTCAGGATGGAGGGAGGCTGCAGGGGAAGGGGGGCTGCAGCTTCCGGACAGAGGGGGGATCAAATTAGGGCTGTGGCACGGGCTCTCTTCTGGCCGTTCCCACTTCCAGGGGGGACTTGGGCAGCAGCGTGCACCCTCCAATCCGCTCGATGGCCTTCAGGGACTGAAAGCTGGTTCCCTCTCACACACACACAACCCCCATAAGGTGGACGTGAGGATGGGAGTAAATTACCTGCTGCTATTCTGGAGGACTAACCCTCCTCCTACCCCCTCCCTACCTCCATCCTCCACCCCAGCCAGAGGGCCTCCCAGCTGTTCTGAAATCGCCTTGAACCTGGCCCTTCTGAGTCTTTGCATGGGGTGTGCCCTCTGCCTGGAAGGTGCTGCCCACTTCACTCCCACTGGGCCACTTCCCACCGAGGCACCCTTTTTATTTCTGCCACAGCATTTGTCAGCATCGCAATGCCCCTATCTGTTCATTTCCTTACTTCTCATCGCCTCTCTCCTCCAGGAATAGGAGTTCCTCGACAGCTGCCCATGTCTGTCTTGCTCCCCACTGTGCCCCCCAGTGTGTGCAAGGAACACAGTAGGAGCTCAGTAAAGACCGGTCAAATGAATAAACACTCTGAGCACTGGTTGGAGGCCCTGAACTCGAGCATCAAGATGGCAACCACATACTCTAAGTACTGGCTTAGAATGTTGACGTTACTGCTATTTTTTTAATAAGATGGGCAGAACAGAACCTGGCACTGTGAACCTGAGGATACCTGTGTTCCGCTAGCCAGGCTCTCTCTAGGAAAGGGACTGGGGACAATCGCTGTCCTAGAACAGAGGGCCACGGGGCCTGACTCGGGGATCCCCAGGAGTCCACAACAGATTTCTCAAACCTATGAGGTCAGGGAGACTGGGAGGCCCTCCATCCCATCCAGGCACCTAAGACTCCCCCTTGGCTGTGGAGCCCCTGGCTTCACATTCCTCACCAGTAATATGAGCTGAAACCTGGTGCTTCCTGGAGCCATCCAGCCCCAACACCTGGAAAGAGCATAACGGGACAGCGGTTCAAGGAGGATCCGTGATGTGTTCTAAGAGGAATGACTTTACACAAGGAAACTCTCAGTGAGGATGGGTCTTTTTTCTAGTGATGTTATATTTATTTCCTAGGGGCCATTAATTAATAACCTACTAGTCTTATTCCTACATTTGGTATTTTTTAAATCCCTCCAGAGAAAGCAATTACAAAAGATTTAGGTGGTCATTACTTCTGTTAAAAATCAACCATGTCAGTTTAATAAGACCTACATGTATTTATTGAGCACCCAACATGTGCCACGTTTTAAACTGGGTGCCTTGGAAGGAAGGCTTCTACACTTCTGGCTAAAGTGGCCAGTGGAATGTACACTTTTACCTCTACTTCACTACCTCTGAAGCCCCAATAAATCATGGGCAAAAAATAAAAAGGCACAAAAACACATGGATGAACACAAAAGGAGAAGAGAGCATAGCCAACCAGAGATGTCAGCAAAACTCTGGAATCTGGAAAACTGATGAGCAACGTATCATTGGCAGATCACAGAAAGCAGGAAAAAAGCGCTTGTCCAGAGGCAGAGATCAGAAGCAAGTCCATTCGTGCCACAAGGCTTACGTATTGGTGGCCCAAGGCCCTTGAAAGGCAAGACAGCAGAGGCGCTGAAAACAGGGGAACTAGTTGAAAGTCTATAGGACTTTTACCCCCAGACCCTGTCCCTAATCCCTATAAGAAACTGGACATTTAACCAGGGGAATCTCTGGACTTGGGAACTGTCAGGGCAAGGTAGCAAGCTAAAAACAGAGGGAGTAAATAAAACTACACATTCCACAGTGAGGTTGCACCGCGTCTTTGTCCTCGAGAGATGGTGGTCAAGATTCCTCTCCAGAGAAATGAGCCTAAGCTAAACCAACTACAGATACTGACAGCTAGAACATTCCTAAGTAGGTGCCCGTTAGGGCCAGACCCAGTTAGCTTTCATAGAAACCCACCCTTCAATGAACCCTCTACACAGATGCAGCTGCCCATCAGCTTTTTAGTGCTTCACTCATAAACACACAAGGACATTCAAGGGTCACCAGGCACTGGACGAAAGCCTCCAATGTGCTAGACACCAGCCTAGTCCAGTGTCTAGTAGGTAGGAGATAATGCAGGTGACAGAACAACTATATACTATCCACAGTGAAAACAATGACCACCTTTTAAAGACCACGACCACTTTCAGTCCCTCTCATGGAACGACAACAAAAAAAAACTTACAGAACAACAAAAGAACTATAATTTGGTCACAAAGGGTTATTTCCCCCAGCCAGTCCATTCCTGTACCCTTTGCTGCAATTTTCCTATTAGTAAAATAACACAGATCCCCACATTCACGTTCGTTGTGTATGGCCTTAGAATCTCGGTTTTTGCTGTTATCAGCCTTTGGCGTGGGGAGCCTTGACTTCCGTTCTCACTTCGCTCCCCATCTTCACAAGTGTTCAGTTGGCTTTACACATATGAAAAGCTGCTCGACCTTGTGCAAAGAAAGACGGATGAAAACTAAGAAAGCATGAGCGCTTTTCAGGTGAGCAAAGATTCGAAAGGTAGGCCAGGTGGCGGGCTAGAAGGAGGCAGTGCTGGGACCGCGAGCTGGAGCGTCCTCCTGAGGTGACGTGGAAGTCCTCTGACACATTAGATGCAGGCACCCTTTGACTCACCCATTCCTCTCCTATGAGCTGTCCTGCGCTCACTGACAGGGCTGTTTGCTGCAGCTGTGTTTGTAGCAACAAGACTAGAAACTACTTAAATGCAGCTCAGTAGAGGGCTGGTTCAGGAAATTACGGGCACATCACACAGAGGAAAACTACAGAGCCATTAAGAAGATATGTGGACACGAAATGATCTCCAAGATACATCACCAAGTCAAAATGCAACAAACACAACAGGGAGGATAAGTGTGTATTGCAGCTTGTGTGTAAGAAAACACAAGGGCTGAACACACACAGAACACGTGCATACAGGATCTGTAGAAAGAGTCAGACAAGAAATGGGGAAATCAGGCCTGTCTGGAGAAGGGAAGGGGTTTGGTAGAAAGCTGACTTTGTGCCGTCTACCCTTTGGTTTTGTATGAAGCCTTACCGCTTGCATGTGGTACTTTGCCAAACGAAACTAACGTTTTTTTCATTAATGTTTTAACAAGACAACGTGGTAAGATGGAGAACAGTCAAGCACTGCTGGAGACAGGAGCCATCCCGCCTTGCAGACTTAGAAGCAACTGACACCAGTGAGTAATCTGTAAAACAATGACGTATTCCTCCCTCAACAGGAAAACAAGGAATGCAGGCCTGGCCCCCATGCTGAAGCTCCCTGGGCAAAAGTTTCCCATCAGTCAAATGAGGAAGTTGACCTCGTCATCCCTTAAGTCTGTTTTCTGGCACAAAATGTCTATGATTTTTCATTTAAAGCAATTTTATGTTCCTAAGAAGCGTATCTAAATGCTCTTAAGCCATCCATTCAAAATAATTTTACACCGAAGCGTCCTTTAAATACATTCAGAGCACAGACTTGATTGAACAAAATATGGAGACTGCCAGAACCAAAGCTGATGCCTCGGGAGGGCAGGTTTCATCAGCCCACACGGAATGTGTGAGAACAAGCTGTGAATGGCGCTTTCGATCTGGACACTGCAGAAATAACATCTCCTTCCCTCTGGGAAATGTAGTCAGCCATAAAACCACGAACTGATTACATATCCGATAACCAGAATGCAGGATGGCAAGGAGTCCTTTCCTCCACCAACTTTTAAATGAACTCCATGTCAAAGCAGGAAATGCAACTTAAAATACATCAAAGAAAAATGATGCCAACTGAAGCGCTCTAAGATCTCTCTTCAAATACTCAATTCCCCAAATGTTAAGGCACATCGAAGTCAGAATAAAAACACGCTGCAGCGATCTTCTCCAAGACAGAAAGACAGATAGGTGTAAAGCAGGAACAGCATTCGTTACTGAAACCACTTCTTTACTCCAAGAGGAGAGAGGAGGCGGTAAAGGGAACATTTAAATAGATCATTTTGAGTTTCTTACAGGAAGTACCAAATGGCAGCAGTTTATAAATTGTCTTTAACAAGGAAACGCTAGCGACAGATATGAGAGCCAAATGTATTTTGCATTTTCCTCTCTACGCATAAGCTTGAATCACCTTACTGCTTACGAATGAAAACCACAGAAACACAATCACTCCCGTGGATTCATTTCTCAGCATCTCATACAGAATCTAACACAGAAAGAGTGAACTGATAAATGTTGGCTAAATGAGTGAATGAAAAGCAAGAATCCGTGCTGTACACGTGGTCTCAAAATCACAGGCAATAAATTCCGACCTTTGAATCCAAGTAAGTCAGTGGAAGAAAAACATTTTTAAATAAATGCTGCCCGAGGAGGATAACAGTTTAGTTTACTTCTAACATCCAAAAGACGGGAACGTAGGCAAACAGTTCACGAAAAGGACCAGACCTCTTGGTATTACATGGAAAACCCTCAAGCCAACGTGAGAAACAAGCATGATTTATCATCTGCTTCAATCACAGAAAGCGGTGCGGACTTGTTAGCACAAAGCCTTAATGAAATGGTGTTATGGTATCTGATTTGTCTCCCCTAGTTGGTATGTACTGAAGGGAAAAGCAAAAAAAAGTGACCTGTTTTGTTTCAGCCAGACCCGGTCTTGCGTTCCAGCAAAACCAAGCTCTGAGCCGGGGCGTGCTCTGGCCCTGATCAGAATGCTAGTGGGGGTGCAGCGGACAGTGAGCAAGCACGACGCCTGCACCCACATCCATTAGCCAAATGATTAAATATACATCAAGCCTGTGGTATAATAAAGTAATTGTAATAGGGCATTGTCAGAGGATCAATGTTTCCCGGTTTAAAAACAAACATTAGCATTTATCTAGCAGCAGAAAACTATTATCCCACGGCACTGTTTTATTCAACTGACATCTTTTAATCAAAGCAATCCATATCGTGGCAGCGTTCCAAGGTATCATAATTGCAAATATTTATGGCAAGTTAGATAATAGCTGTGTTTTTGTTGCTCGCTTTTTCTTCCTCTTCTACAGATCTGATGCCGACGTTTCCTAATGAATTAACTCTGTTAAGAACAAAATCTGAAGTAATTATATTAATCGGGACAACCTCTCACCCACCTCCCAGTTTCACTTTTAATTATGATACACAACTGTTCCTGTGCATTCCTGTCTTCTAAGTTTTTCACAATCCCTCTGTAATGAAAACAAATGAAAACGAAGCCTTATTTGCTAGTGGTGTCGAGCTAAGCACACGCCTCGGACGCAGGTCCGGGTTCCTGGACACGGATGGGGGTGGGCGGCCTCGTGCACCCCAGTGACATTCTTGGCGCCGAGCCTCGTGTGCTGTGAGTGGCTGATGGGATTTGGATGGAGTGAGAGGGTTTGTGAATCGCACTGGAGATCCATTTTCACAGCCTCCCAAGTCTGCCCGGTGGATGCTCCAGGGTCTGCGATTACTTCCTCCCTTCAATCATTTCCCGGAGAAATGCAACCTAATTGGGGGAGAGGTCTGAGGCCAGTCAGCCTGTTTTTAAACCTCAGCAGGCCACTGCTGTGAAATCCGTTCTAATGAAGCGCCCTTGGCTCACATTTCATTTACAAGTTCCGTGAGGCCTCCATAGCGAGCTTTCTCACCCCCACCTTGCTGAGACAGACCGGTAATCTGCTACCTAAAGCCCCTGAATTCACTCCCCAGGTGCAGCAGGCAGAGCTCTGCCGGCAACGGGAAAAACGCACACGCATGTTTCTTCCCTGTATGAAGTGTATTGTTTCGAAAGGAAAAAGCATCTGAACGAGCATCCTGAGTCTAGCCACGTCATCTTTAAAATACCAGCATAAGGTACGCAGGCAGCAAACAAAGGTGCACTGATCAGAGCGACGGAGATTAGTAGTTCACTGTCACCTTTGGGCGGTTTTTGCAGCTGAAACAGGGGCACAGTTCATGACTCTGGCCCGGGCGGCAGCCTTCGCAGGGACAGGTTTCATTCCAAATGAGAGGTTCTAAAAAGTTGCCCAATTTAACCTCCTGGAGGCTTCATTGCTTCATGTGCACAAGACAGCCCCCAGTCCTCAGCCGCATTCGTGAAGATTAAGTTCATGAGCGAATGCACTGGAAATGCACAGGGGACAGCGGCAACTGCCACTTTCTCTAAAAGGCTCCTATCAGAGCAGCTCGGTCTGAGGAAGGTTTTTTTAAAAAAGGCACCGCCAAATGCAACCTGGCCCGCAAACCTGCGTGACCCCACTTCACATGGGGTCCCCGAGGGCCTGATCAGATGGGCCTACCATGAACCAGAGTGACCCATCTACTCATCAGGGGGCTTTCTAAGTCCAACTCCATTTTCTACTGAGCTTTGAAAGCGCCCACTTCCAGCCACAGCAAACATGGCCCAGGCTTACTTGAGATGGGACCCTTCAGAGATAACTTTAGATTCATTACCCAGTTTTACTTGGTTCTTTCTCCTCCCCCTCTAGCCAGGTGGGCTCAACAGGAAGGGGCGGGGAGGCTGCTCTGGGACCCAACACCCCAACACAGGCCCTTCCGTCAACTTCAACTGCCTTCACCAGCAGGGGAAGCAGTGGCCTCTTAACCTGAGAGGTCTCCAACTTTATTAGTTATTTGAGTGTTCAAGGTGACAATGCAGCCTGAGTCCCATCTCTCCTTTTTTTCTAAACCAAGAATTTCACAAACAAACCAGAACCAAAAACTTGCAAATGGGCCAATTCTTTAGAGAAGGAACTGAAAACGACAAATGGCATTGTATCTTGGCATGAATTCTAAGTTTGCAAATATAAAGATTTGTGTGCAAAAAATACAGGCACCATTTGAAGAATGTGAAGCTACTTATATATGGTACATATGACACACACTGGTACATATCTCACACACACACACACACACACACACACACGGCTTGTTTTCAAATTAATTTGAAAGGCTATGTAAGCTCGGCATGATGACGGCATTCAGTTATATCTGACTCAACACAGCTCCGAGTCCAGCACTGCTATCTTTCAATAGCAGTTCTCTTCCTGGGATTTGTTTGAAAGCGTTTAGGTTTCCACGAATCACTGGAGGTTCTTTATTTTTTTCCCCCTTCTGTTACGTACATATGAGCCATCTCTCTCGGCATAAACTGTCTACTGGTAAAAATCAATTTTGATTTTATCAGTATTTATTACTGCTGGTGCCAGCAGTTTAGGAAACTAAGAGAGGAAAAACATGCAAACCAGGAGGAGGAAAAAACATTACCGCTGGGTCCTCACACCTACAAAGAAGATAGCCTGCTGTCATTAAGACATACTTTGTATCATGCCGAGAAAGCTGCAATTATCAATTTAAATATTCAATCAATAAACATTTACAGGACTCTTATTGCTTACATTTCCTAGTATTTGCGAGGTCAGTGGCGGTTATTTCTAAAACAAGGGCACTGCTCCCAGAGGTGAGGGCACGAGGGCAGCCCGACTGCGGCCGCCCAGGCTCACTTCCTGGCTGGCACCCTAACCAGCTTCTGCCTCACCCATTCTGTGCCAGGTTATTCCAGTTATCTCACGCTCCCTCTCAGGACAGAACAGCCATGTGACAGGATCGCACAATCTCCTCTGTCTTACTCATTTTTTCCTTTTCAGTCCTTCCAGAAAAGACCCTCCAAAACGTGCATGCTTCTCCATGTTCCAGATCTTGGCTCTTAAAGTGGCCCCTGAACCTCAGCCCTGGCGCCACACACTGTCTCTTCTGACACATTCTCTATGGACCAGGATGGCTTCCAGAGTAGCCCATCTTCCCGCCATCACCCTCCTTCTTTCCCTGGGGAGTTCCCTTCTTCCACTCAGTCAAAAAGCCCCACAAACTAACGTGATCGCCAAGTCCTAACCTCCAAAAGGGACAGAGATTTTACAGGATGTTTGGGTAGAAAGAGACAGCTTAGGATTCAGACTTTTGATTTTGAGCTACAAACAAAATGCCCACATCCTCTGAGAATGTACACAAACAGTAAATTACGCTCCAAGACGCAAAGCAGAGGTTTCCCAGGCGCGCTTGTTAAGCCCTCAGTCACCCCCAGGGCAGGAACCAGCACACTCCAGACGCACAGGCCCAAACCACTGGCTGGTAGGAGGCTTTATGGGAACACACAGCCACGGCCTCTAAGTGTCCGGCCCTCCTAACCGCGGTCCTCTCAAGGCCAAGGTAGTGGAAGCTCCATAAACATTCATTTACTGCAGTTCCTACACTGGGAGAACGGTGGTCCACTGACAGAAATCGAACGACAGAAGACACGTGCCTCACAGCTCAGTGTTTTCACTCCCTTCCATAAGGACCTGGATCCACCTGGAAAAAATACTAGAGACGAATTTACAACCGGGCAGCCTCCCATGTCTGCATGCTCTGAGAAATGTGAGCAGTAGGTATGTGGTGAGAACTCAGTCTGCTCGATATTTACTGCCAAGTACCCAGACGCAGACATCTTTTCCCAAAGACGGGAAGTTACTCCTGACACCAGCTGGAGCTCTAAGTCCTGCCCCATCACCAGAGCCAGCAGCTCAGGCCAACGTGACTCGGGTGTACGACCTCTAAGAACGGTCATCTTTGTGGGGCATTTCCTTACCCCACGCACACTGCGGCGTGCTCCGCACGCCTGTCTCTCGTCCTTTCTGCGCGGCACCTGGGCCCAGAGGGAAGCTTTCCTTTCAGGGAAGGGCAGGGGTGGGTGACCAGCTGCTTAAGATTTTCAGCAGTTTTATTTACTCTCAGTGGAAGCCGACCCCCTCCTCCTCAAAAAATATTCATATTATTTAAATAATTAAACATACATATTTTCTCATTTGTAGGGCGCATTTTAAAATCAACCTTCCAATGACAAAATAATAATGACAATGATAAAAATAACAATTCCCCCATTTAGCAAATGTGAGAAAATGACAAAAAAAACCTCTTAATTAGGGGGCTTTATTTTAATCTTTTTCTTTTTAAGATGCTACATAGTCAAACATAATTGGATTGGCCTTTTACATCATAAAATTAATTCACAGTCAAACTCTCAATTACGACTGGATAGATTATGTGAGGAGTCTCTTGCATCCCCTCCCCACCCCCACCCGGCTGGTTCCCTCTCTGACCACTCTGCCACCTAACTCACTCGCCCCGACCCCAAGCTAGGGCCACACGGGAAAGGTCAGGACCAGACTCAGGGCAAATACGCTGGAAGTGTGAGTGGTGGCTGGGGGCGGGCAGTAAAGAAATACAAAGGGTAATACAGAGTTGACTGTTGCTACTAAAAATGTCCCTCCCTATGGTAGCTGTTATTTATTTACACAGAAAAATGCTTCCTGGCAGCTGTTCTCCAACATTCCAATAAACCTCCACGTGTATGCAGAGCCCAGAACCTCTGGACAGAGGAGCCTGCGGCCCTCCAGCAGCCATGTCAGCCTCGCCCACCGGCCTCAGGTAGCACAGGTGATTTTTAGGCCACAGCATTAATTATAATCTCGTGACAGTAAGAAAACATGAGATGAAATACATTAAATAAGTTAAATATGCATTAAACATCTCTGAATAACAGTTCAGCCTCACTACATGAACCAATAGTAATTTAGCTTGGTCCCTTTAAGAGAACAAAGCATTGACTTTTATTTCCAAAGTGTCGGGTCAATCAGTCAACATATGCCTCCCCCTCTTGACCAGCACATCTGACGCTGCCACAGCATTCTCTTCTGCTTCTGACTCCGCTCATCAGTACCAAGGAACTGATGGCCTGGGCAGAACGTGGAAAGCAGCCTGGGGAGTGAGTGAGCAGCTTGGGGGTCACTACGTGGAGGTGATGGCACTCCCCAGCGCCGAGGGCCAGCACCAACAGGCAAGGAAGAGTGTCGTGTTTTAAGAGAGGTAATCCAGCAACATGTACCGAGGCTACAAATGTTTAAAATGACATTTACAACATGCCATTGTCACTTAATCATGGTTCCCCTTTCATTAGCAAAGATCATTCTTCTCCCCCAATCACTGACTACTCATTTGTAACTCTCTAAGAGATCGTTATATTATGTTCTATTCGTGTGCGCGTACCACTCGCGCGCGCAGGGAGGGTAATTTAAAGGCAAGACCTGTGAGATGTCATCATACATTAATTTCTTTGTGTACACGGTTATGATAAACTTAAATCCCACGCCACGACGGGCCGTCCCCCGACCGGTTGGCCCACATCTTCGCGGCCTCTACAAAGCGATCTTCCCTATGACCACCCCGACGATGAAGAACAGGACCACCAGCGCCAGGAGCCGGCTGCTCAGGCCCTCCTCCTTGCCAGCCACGGCCAGCGCAGGGCCAGGGCTGTTGCTCTGTGCCGCCTTCCTCATCCGGAGTCCGTCTTCTTCCTGCGGGGGAAACACATGTTTCAGAGCCAATCCAAGGCACCAGGAGCGGCGTCACTTACAGCTCAGCAAGGTGGCCTGCACCCCTGAACTCGGATCCCACGATATGGTCCAACCTCCCCATTTTGAAGCCCATTGACAAGGGGACTGGCTTGGGGCCACTAAGAAATGCTGCCAGAAGCTCCTCTTGTCTTCCATCCGTTCTCCACGAAGCTGCTAGTTACCTTTTACACCACAATCCTAAGCAGGCATTCCTCAGTTCCCCACGATTTATGCAAAGTGCCCTAGAGGGTGGAGCCTGGCCCACCCACCTTCCTGGCCCAGCCTCCCAGCTGCTCCTCTTCTCTTCCATCCACCCTGACCCCCTGTCCTTCCTCCCTCTGCTCAACAGGCTTCCGGAATCAAGTCATGCATTTCTGAAATGACAGGCATCCCAAGGCAGGAATATAAAAATCAAAAGAAACGACAAAGTGGGGGACCTGGAAGCTTTCAAATGTAGAACTCTGTACATAGTCGGTATTTGTTGAGTCACATGTAGACCACTGGATAATGTTCAAATAGCATGATATTTGGAATACTGCAATGTGACTTGACTTGATATATGCATCTCAAATATTTTCTACTTATTGCATGGATTTCCCAACAAAGCAACATTCGTTTTCATATATGTAAAGATACTTGGCCACATTTCCCCCCACCACACAGGTGTGTAAGGAACAGGAAGTTTTTCTTCCGTCACCGCCCGCAAGGCCAAGTCTACATTCCCAAACAGGGCAGGCGGCAAGGCCTTTCTATTCTGGCCCTGACGCCTGGAGCAGCTGGGCACTGGCTAATTACCTGTGTGCTCAGCCCTAGACCCCACACACCAGCTGCACTTTCCTTTCTTTCCCTTCAATTGCTTCACACCCACCAAGTGCCTAATAGGTCCTGGAGACCACAGGCAGGCAGCCCACCAAGCTGAGTCTCCACGCACTTGTGGCCCCCTCTGTGGGACCGCTCATCACACCGGCTGTCAGGTCACGTCAGTGTTTGTGTCTGTCTCCCTGGTACCCCTGGAATGGGAGCTCTCGAGGGCAGGACTGCTCGTGTCTGTGCCCACAGTGCTGCGGACATGGTAGGGCCACCAGAAATTTGTTGGCCAGATAAAAGAATGAAACAACACAAAACAAGAAATCAGTGTTTGGCAGGATAAAGAATCTTCTAGTGTCAAGATTGGTCTGATAACATTTTAAAGATATTCTGCTCATGGGGCATGGCCAATATCGCTGCACAGTGATAAATGACTAGTGTTATTCGATTAACTTAAAAAAAAATGGGCACAGCAAAATACAGCATTTATTTTATTGGGCTTATATAAAAGCTATTTCTACCTATTTATCACTTTAAACGGCACAGAACTCTATTTCTGAAGAGAAATACTCTCAAGAAGAAGCTTTCGGCGTACCTCTGATTTTTAGCCCAAAAGTGAAGTGTCAGCCTCTTAATTTACTCTATACTAAAACAAGGTACTGAATGAGGCAAATCAGAACTCCTGTAAAGCAGACGGTGCCCGGACACTGTCATTCTCCTGTACCGACCACACTGTCAGAACAAAGAGAAGGGCAAGTCAACGGAAATGAATTTGTTACATGTACCTGGCGCTACGGTAGTTAAAGAGCGAAAACCTATTACATGGTTGGGTGGCACCATCAAGATGAAGAGAACAGATCAGCCTCAGAGTTTAAGCTGCTACCAAAGTTCCTAAGATCAGACGATCAGAAACGTTCTCTTCAGTGCCGTGCCTGAAACAGACATACTGTGAAAGCTGGGAGGCGGCTCGGAGGCAGGTCTCTGCCACGGAGGTCCGGGAGATGCAGTTAACTGACAGAGTCAGAGCTACTTCAAGTTGGACCAGTCACTTCCATACCACCACAGGCCTCCAGGGCCCAAAGAAGTGCACCCTGCCTCCCTTCATCACCCAGTGCAAATTGACCCTCCAACACCAATCGCTGCCTCATCCACAGAGCTGGACACGGGCTGCTCCTGTGATCTGCACCTATCTACTCTGACAACTTCCCATCTCCAATCTCATTACCATGTTCACAGTCTGATGAGAGCCTTTTGCCCAGACTTATTTAGAATCTTCAAAACTCAGAATTATACCTGTGTTAAAATAGAGTATAGGTCAGTATTTACCCTCTTAAAAAAAAAGATTCTCATCCAGTGGGGATAACGTGGGGTTGGAAAATGTGAATTCCAGATAACCACTGCTGCTTTACTTTTAGTCTCAAAATTTATTTTCCATTTACACTAATGGAGAATGGGTGGTGGTTGTTTTTCCCTGGAGGGGACAAGAGTTTAAATAGCTATGACACTTCTGCTCAAGGGACACAGATTCTCGAGTGGGGGGTGGGGGGGCGGTGCAAGGACCCTTTTGAGAACCTGATGAAAACTGGAATTTCTCCCCGGAAGAAAAATGTGCAAATACAAAACAACTCTACAAATTCAGGGGTTTGTCAATTCCCCCACCCAAGAGCCCAGGGAAAAGGCGCTGTTTTCTGTAGATGATCAGGAAATGGAATGTCATTACCTTGAAGTGCTTGTTCTCCTCCCGGAGCCTCTGCAGCTCACCTTGCAGCCTCCTACATTCTTCCATCACCTTCTTCACTTCAGTGTCATCCAAAGAAGAACTCAGAGATTTAGACACCGTAGGTGTTTCTGTCTTTGATGCAGTTGTGGATATAATTTTATTTATTTCTACATCATGCTGTTCAGAAATAAATGAAAGCCCAAGTGTCACCAAGTATGTAATAAAGGACTTTTTTTATGCAAAGTAAAGTAGTTCTCAGCAAACACCACACGTGGTAGTGCTTCATCCACACTGTAATATGTCACATTTATTTTAAAAATGGATCACTTTATCTAGTATCTTAATAATCTAAAGCAATTGGGCCCCAGAAATTATGGATAAGGGCAAATAATGAAGTTTGGCTGAGACTAATACTTCAAAGAAAGAGGCCTGTGCATATTGTACTATCCAATTCCTGCCATGCAAAAATTAGCATACTGTAATTGTGCAAGCTCAGGAATTATTAGCCACAAATTACTGTCACCACAAAGACCTGAACATCCCCAGGACTGGCTGGGCGGGGGTAGGAAGCCAGGGAGGACACAGAGAGCGATTTATTTCACCAACTTAGAATCTGGAAGCTGGGATGAAGGTGAGACAAGCTCAGTGTCTGCAACGTTTCAGTCTAAGGAAGCTGCACCCCATTTTCCCTGCCAAGACTGTGCTGTGATACCCTCTTGAGACTGACTGGAGGTGAGCCAGTGGGGGGTGAGGCATAGGACGTGGAGGTGCTCAGGTGTGCTGGGGGAGTAAACTAACTGGGGACCACTGCCCTGGGAGTTCCATGCAGCACACAGAACTACCCGTCTACCTCTATCCACCTACGTAGCTCTACCCCTTGTTTTCCAGATAAGACAAGTGAGACCTGAGAGGCAAGGATCCAATCTACAGAGCTAATGTATCAGAGCTAGGACCAGAATACAGGTCTCACAACCTTCAAAACTGACCTTCCCAGGACACAGTGTACAACGCAAAGGAACAGAATGACGACAGCGCTCAATTCCCGAGCAGAAAGGACACTAAGCAGCAGTTGTGCCGCAGATCAGCGGCGTTCCTACAGGTCATATGGACGGTGCTGACACTCGCTCAGAGCATCCCTACGTCCTAACCCAGCTAGTAACAGCCAGGGCAGTTACTATTCTGCCTGTATTTCAAACTGCGCTTTTAATACCATTTAAGTTTTTCCGACTAGGTTGAAGGGAGGTCTATATTAGCATTCCAGATACAGTCTTCTGTCTTCAACTGGTCACAAGTGAGGCCATGACAAGCTTAGCCCTGGTTTTACACACCGAGAAAAGTGAGCAGGCAGCTTGGAGAGAGTCGCTCCTTGCCCTCAGCCCCTCAGCACAGGAGGCGATTCCCAATGGGGCCACCCCCCCCCCCCCCGGCACATCTGGCTGTGTGTGGAGACACTTCTGCGTGTCACACCAGGGGGGTGTGGAGGCCAGGCATCCTACAAGGCCCAGGACAGCCCCCAGGGCACAGTATCCGGCCCAAACCCTAAACGTTAAGGTGCTGAGGGGGAGAAATCCTCCTCTAAAAGCAGGTTTGACAGGAGGAGGTGGGATTTGGGGGAAGGTGGTGCTGCGAGAAAGAGAGGACTGGAAAACCTCCAGAACGCACTTTATGAAACAAAACCTAAGAGCTTACCACCTGTGTATCAAGCACCATGATAAACGGCAAATTGTTCCCTCATTTAGTCTTAACCCCATTTAACAGTGACCTATAAGTTTGCCAAGTCAAAGACGCTCTTCGGGATTTACGATATTTCCACAGCCCACAGGGTATACTTTGCAGGGGGAGAACCTGTGTAGTTAGTTGTCCTTCCATGTCTTTCAAAGGCTGACTCAGGAGGGCACACTTATTTGTTGACTTCCGCTTATTTTTTTCTTCATACGTCAGAAGAAGGAAAATAATTTGCCAACTTCAGTCTTGGTTTTATAAGAGATGGTATGCAAATAAGTATCAGCTTGTAACATTCAATTATTGGTAACTAGAAACATACTTACTGGTTTATCATTTTCTGCAGGCAATTCAAACACACATCTAAGTTTTGAATCCATAAGGTCTTCCGGTTTTGCCTCCTTCCACTAAAACAATTTAAATTTAATAATCAGGATATTATAAAGCTGCTGGAAGAATCATTTTCTTCCTAAAACTGACAATTTCAGAAAAACACTCTTAATGAGAAAGCCCTGATGTATATCAAATAAAGAACTGATGTCTGCTGAGATTTCCATATTTTCAACATGACAAGATTAAACACACTCGCTCTGCTGACTATTTCGCACACTTAGCAAATCCGGGTCTTGCACCTGACTCTGTCAAGACCCAAAGCTCCTGCTGTCGTTGGTCTGCGGGAGCACCCGGAACAGAGAGGAGCACCACTGAACAAAGGGGAACTTTCCACACTATGTCCGGACGGCCAGCGGTAACTGGCTCCCCTTCACACCCCTCCGGGAGCGAGCGCACACGCTCTGGGAGCGGCTGGGAGACATGCTGCCAAGACAACGCAGCACAGCAGTGGGGCGCCCCTCCCTGCGGCCGACCCAGCCCTCCGGCCAGCTGATGCGGACATCTTCCTGTCTAAATCCATGTCCTGGGAGGATGCGCTCCTGGTTTACTCCTCCTTTTGGCAGTGGAGGACGGGCGTTCAGGGTGTTCTGAGAACTGCAGGCCGGCACAGGAGGAAGGTTACAACACAGAAAAGGAACCAACTCCCCCACCCTTGCCCCAGGACCATGCAGGAGGCAGCTAGAGCAACACGCGTACCAAGAGCCAAAATTGGGAAACAACAAATACGTCGAACAGCAGGGGACTGACCGCCAGAGAAACGCTGGCAGACCCCGCCAATGGAATAGCACGCCATTCAAATCATCCTGAGGAGCGTTGAATTACACAGGGAGAATCCACAGAATATTCAGTGAAGAAGCTGCAAATACTATGTTAAGTCTGTCCCTCTGCACGCACTCTCGCGCGCACGCGTGTGTGTACCCACGTGCACACCTGCGTGCATGTGTCAGCACAGCATCAGGCAAGGCTCAGCGCTGAGTAAAACCACTGGTGACAGACGGCTGGTGGACAGGATATGCCCATGGTCGCCAAGCACCGATTTCTTCAGTGTCACAGATTACCTCTTAACCACAAAGGGCAAATGTGCTTTGACACTGGAGAGTTGGCGGTCACCATCTTAACCAAGTAATCAAACTTAGTGTCACCAACAGAGGACCAGCCAGCATTAAATGTCTTCCGACATGATGCATACGTGACACCACCTATGCAATATTCTTGCCAAAAAACATTTAACCTGAATTTAATTAATCATGAGGAAATAATTGGACAAATCCAGAATGGGGGGCATTCTACAAGTCAACTGACCTAGACTCTAAAAAATTCAGTCAAGAAAAACAAGAAAGGTCGAGGATATTCTACCAGAATAAATAAGAACTAAAGGTCATTTCTGAAACAATGCTGTCAATGGTTTTCTCTATTAGCTAGTATTATTAAATTAATGGTAATTTACTCAGCTGTGTAAAAGACTGTCCTTGTTTGGAAGCATTTAGGGGTGGAGTGTCATGAAGTCTGCGTCTCAAGTCAAGTAATTCAGAAAAAACAAAGTCTGTGACAGAGCTAGAGCAAATGTGGCTAAATGGTAAACGGTAAATCTAGGTAAAGGTAATGTGCGTAGTCTCTGTACTACCATTTTTTCAACTTTCTGTATATCAAAATAAAAAAATATTTTAAAATAAAAAGCACAAGGCTCTCATTCATTGACAGTGGTTAGGTCAAGTATAAAGATATTACAGGTAACTTTTTAATTCTTGCTCATTTTTACATTTCCAAAAATCCTACAATGTACAATTCATATAAAAAGATTCTTCAACTGTTATAAAAACGATCACACCAGGCGGCAGGAGCCGGCGTCACTGTGCAGAGCACCTGGCCTATCACCAGCGCAGGTGAAGCCGGGCCCGACCCTGGGCCAGGTGTGCTACACCCCGAATCCCTCCACAGCCGTGTGCACCAGGTTTTCACCCCCGTTGTACCGGTGACCAAACCCTGCAGAGTTAAGGAAAACTGCGCAAGGCCAGTTACGAGGAGGCGGAGGCCTCAGCTGCACCCCAGACACCCAAGCCCCTGCTCTCTTCAGCGAGCCATGCAGCAAAGCCAGACAGGGCACTTTCTCGGGGGTTCACATTCTGTATTTGCCATACGTTTTGTTTTCATACAAATCAACATGAAATGACACATCATGTTCTAGGAAATAAAAGCGAAAGCAGTGGATGCCTCAATAATTGTTCTTAGGAAAAAGAAGGTGGCCTATTATCACTGATCTCTCTCAAACCCCAAAAATATCTGGCTTACCCTTCATTTCCTGCCCAGAAGTTCAACACCCATGAAAATGGTCAGTTATACTTTTCCAAGACTAAAAGAAAAGGCTGTGTGGTGACACAGGGACACAAAGGTGGGCTGTGCGGGGAACAGCCCTTCATATAAACTCTGAAAGAGAAAAACTGCAGTGCGGTGTGAGTCAGGCCAACTCAGACTCGCAGGCTTTCCTTGGACGACTTCGGTCTCCTAGTCTGGGCTGGCGGCTGGCAAGCAATGAACAGGCAGAGGCGTTCCTGCCCTTCTTTCCCAAACTGGGAGGAGCAGGCGATCGCCCCGCTGGCACTGCGGCCTGGACTGTTGATCTATATACTGTGATTCTCACTCAGCCCCAGAATGTCCCCTAATATATTCAGATGTGTTAACAAGTTAACTTTGGAATTTCCATCATCATCTTTTGCCAGAAAAATCAATAATATAATATCACTTATTTATTTTATGAAAATAAAGTCATCTTATTTTTGCCAAAATTGGAGACAGAGTTAAACATGTATTTAAGCAGGGGAAAAAATGAAGAAATCTAAAGGAAAAAAAGAAAGAAAAAGAACCATGCTTATCAGAACCAAGCCAAAAAACCCCAAAAAACTCTTAAGGGTGAAGGCCATTTAGTATTCCACTCTCACATGCCTCGGATTCTGGGGGGTGGGAAACATGGTAAGAAACATTCCCCATAATGAACAGGAGCACATGATGGGCGATACAGGGAGACAATCCTCAAACCATTCAAGACACAACCCATTAGAACAAGCAACGGCTGAAGCAAATTAAGATATGAAAGTCAGAAAAGAACAGTATTCTGGAAAGTTACATAAAATGTTAAAATCAAAGTTTTAGAAAACCATAAAAGCAGTCAAAGCACAAATCTCCTTGAAAACACCATTCCCCTTTGAAAACAATTCTGAAACATTTTGAAATGCATGCACCCACAATTCTGTACCTAACATTTTTCTTAATTACGCAAAAAAAAATAAGAAGCATTCAGTACTTACTACTGCTTCCATATCAGAAGTGTCACTTGGAGCAAACATAGACTGAACCATAAACTTGTGTTTACTTTTCTCATTGGGATCATAATCGAAAGGCTGTAACATCACTGAGAAAGAAAATATTTCATTAGGAGGGTCAGAGCTTGGTTACCAGCAGCCATATATTAACACTTGTAGTTTGGTTGTAAAGCAGTTTACCAGGGTTCTCTCATCTAAGACTCATGACGCCCTGGGGGAAGTGAGCAGGGCAAGATACCAGCAACTTCTCCACTTTTCAGGTCTCAAACCTGAGGGCCAGAAAAGCGAGGGGACTTGCCCAAGGTCACACAGCAGGGAGTGGCAGAGCGGGGACCCAGGTCTTCTGAGCCCCAGTCCTCGGATCACAGATGTCTCTCACGGACCTTATAGAACAGGTAAACCAGGCAAACACCATATGCCTGTTTTACTCAAGAAAACATCCCAACGATCTCTTCAGGGACTAAAGGAGAATAATCTGAGGCATGTAAGGAACTGTTTTTGTTTCTCTGTCCCATTTCCCAAATCAAGGTAAGGCTTAAAATACAATTTTGCCCATGAAATGTTATCAAGTTTTCACAATCAGCACACTCACAGCATGGAGAAAACGCCACCAGCTTACACCCCCCTTTTCTCCTGAAGAACCCAGAGAAACCTCACATAAAGGCCCCCCTTGGATGAGTCACACCCACCGCACTGAGTGAGGTGCCTTCCTGTTCTAACGGGCTTCTTAGGGACCCACCCGTTAAACGACGGCTGCTTTAAAATCCAGTATTTGCTACAGGCTTTGGCTACACCAGCCATCTACCTAGTTAAGTTCCCTGAGACCTAACATTTTTGCGTGTGGGAAAAGCCTCCTGTGGTCCTGACTGTGAAAAGAGCTAACGTGGACTGAGCGTTTCCCATGTACCAGAAACCAGAGGCCTGTCATGATCCCATTTAATCCCATTTAAGGGGTAGGAACTGTTGCAGGTGCACTTTGGATGCCATTTCCAGATGAAAAAACGGAAGCACAGAAAGGTTAACTGCCGTGCTCGCGGTCACAGCCCGGAGCAGGAGCAGCGCTCCAACGCGCGGTCTGCCGAGGAGCCCTGCTCACAGCCCCGAGGGCTCACACGGGGCCCTGACAGTGTCAGGCTGCCCTCCTGCACCTGCCAGGCTCCCACACCTGCCTCTGACCCCCATCCGGGCTTCCCAGGCCCTCCCCTGCAGCCGCACAACCCATTCCCCCACAGCAGGCGGACGGGCAGGTATCCTAAGCCGTAGTTTACAAAGGAAGACTCCGGAGCTCAACAAAGTGAAGTGACTTGCTCAGGGTCACAATGTTAGGAAGAGAAAGAGAGAGAAAGAGCCACGCGCGGCCCAGCGGCCCTCCTGCCCCACCAGTCACTCCCACAGGAAATGGGTTCACATCTCACGTCCCAGGCCCACCGTCACATCTCTTCTAGAACCACACATGATGGAGAGTAAAAATACAAATATCCCCCATCCATCTAGGGGTGCAGGGCTCCTTTCAATCTTGGGGACAGAGGAAGTCTATTAAAATCTAACAGCACCTCAGATTTCAATGCTCCAGTGTCTGCCATCACCAGGCAGCTCAGCTGCCCACATCACCCATCTGAATGCTCTGAGCTACAGGGGTCCCTGCTGGGAGGCTTCTTCAGGACATAAATTAATTAATGAAACCTTTTTAAGACTCGGGGCTTGTATACACACGACACCGAGTCTAGCTACCAATAAAGATTACTAAAATTGGGATGTTTGGGCTAAGTACCCAAAATCCACTGTGAACGTCCGCAGAGAGAAGACAAGGTCCATTGAAAACACAGGGCCACTCCACTTGGAATTTATTTTTGCAGGTGCAAAGGCCTTGCTGGCAGCTCTGGACCCGGAATGCAGATAACTCTTCCTCTGGCACCAGAGTTGGCAAGGGCACTCCCACAGACAGACCTGGAACATGACACACCTGGACTGGACACATGGCCTCAGCAGCAGATCAAAACCATGAACTCTTCTTCTGAAAGCTAACTCCCACAGTGTTGCAGTGAGGAAGGTAACACGCCATGAACTAAGGAGCCAATAAGTCTTCACGGAGGGCACAGCTCGAGTAGCAAAAATGACCTCATCCTTGAGACTCTTCCAAGCTGTGAAAGGCCCTGAGAGCTGAGGCAGAACCAGGATTATCTGTGAAGGGCCCTGATGTGCAGGAAACGAGAGCAACAAGAAGGTACTACTCATTGCCAGCGAAGTTGGCTCTTTAGCTCAAACCACACTGGGTCAGACAGAGAGTTGATGGGTGTAGAGAACCTAAGATCTCCCCACACAAACAGCCCAGGAAGCTCTGCTGCCCCCTTCCCACTCTTCTCCCCTCCGCAAGGCAGTGCAAGTGAGAAAGGGCAGCAAGACACGTCTGCCTGGCTAGAGCCTGCATCTCCAGGAGGAAAGGAAAATGGCCCTCCCCAGCACCTACTATGCGCTAGGCACCACAGAAGGCACACGTCATTAGTTCTCCCAGTTAGTCCCCACACCAATCCATCAAAGAAGCCCACGTCTTCCTTCTCCAGATGAGAAGACCAGGCTTCGAAAGGCTACTGGTCCCCCTAAGGCCCCATGGCCGGCACATTCAAATGGAGCCAGTCTGCACTCCATACTGGTTTTGCTTCCAGACTCAGAAGTCCACACCGCAGGTTCTCAAAGCGTCATCCGCAAACCCCGAGGGACCCCCATCAGGTGGTCCATTAAGTCAAAACTGCGGTCCCGACAACGCCAAGACTCTCCACGCCTCTTCTGCTGTGTTGGCACTCAGTGACGCTGGCGTCGGGCTGTGGGTCAAACTGCTCCCGGCGAGCACGGCCCGGGCAGGGGCACTGCAGTGCTCGTGTCTTTGCCACACACTCAGTTTTTTAAAAAAGGTTGGTTTCACTTAGGAATATCCTAGATGAAGCAATAAAATCAATTATTTTACTGAATTTCAACATGTGACAACACTCCACAGAGTGAAACGGGAAGTACACATAAAGCACTTCTACTGTCTTAGGAAAAGCACCTGTGCAATTGTTTGTCTTACAAGCTGCACTTGACACTTCGTCACGGAACACCACTGACTTGCAAGAGCCACCAACAGAAAAACTGTGGTTGTTCAGACCCAGGTATGTGGCAGCTGTTTTCTTAAAAAATGAACGAAATGTCTATCAATTCAAGGACCACAGCTTGTTCCTTGGCCGATGATTAAATCCGGGCTTTCAAGCAAAAATTAGACTCTTGGAAAACACATATCTGCCACCAAGAGCTTCACAGTTTCCCAAACACTTAAAGACTTTTCCAATGAGAGCAATGGAAATTGTAACAAATGTGAATTTTTGATATTGTGTAATGAAGTATGTCAACATTTGGGAGACCTGTATAACGCAGCTAACAAAATATTACAAAATCCATTCAAAGTGCAAGAGACACCAACGCATTTTAGTGAAACAAAGTTCAAGCAGTTCATTGACATGGTTCCAGAGTCCGCATCACACTAAACTTTCAGGCAGTGCCACCTGTCGAGTTTTGGTGTAGTATCAAAGAATACTGTCCATAACTATCTGAAAAGGCTACGAAAAACACTCTCTCCTTCTCCAAATACGTGGCCTGTGGTAAAGGTGGTTTTCCTTTACACAGATTCACCAAAACAACGCCTGATAGCAGACTAAGTGCAAAGGCAGACAGGAGAATCCAGCCCATCTTCCAGCTAGCCACACATCAGAGAGATTTGCAAAACATGTCAAACAACACATCTCACTACATTTTTTTGAAAAGTTATTTTTCATTAAAAAATGTTCCTGCTAGCATGTAATTGACTTATTAATGTGATTATAAAATGAATACTTTCTGAATTGCTCAGTTTAATTTGCAATATGATAAAATATTGATACAACCCACAAACAAAAGTGTTCTTTGGGTCTTCAATCGTAAGAGTGTAAGGCTCCTGAGACCACAGGTCGGGGTGTGTGATGCTCCACCAAGCTGCCTGGCACGCCCGTGCGGGAGGAAGACGATCCGGATACGTAATTCAAGCGAAGGCACTGGCAGCTTTGTGCAGTGCCCTGCTTATGAGAAACTGCAGTTTAAGAGAAAAAGCAGTTTCACACAAACCACGCCTCGGGTTCTGGTGTGCATCGGGGCCTCCCGTGGAATCGGAAGCACGTATGTCCCTTCCAGGAAGAGGACTGGGGCTCCCTGCGCCCTTCTAACCAGCCTACCTTGTAACTGCTTGCTTCGCCTCTGTGGGGGAACTGTCGGAGGTCGACGACAGCCCTGGACCTTACAGACGTGCTCAGCACAACTCCGGCCCAGACCACCCTGCCTGCCAAGTCACCACAGCGTGGACGTGGAAGAACTGAGAAAAGGTGACCTTACATTTAGACCTTCGAGGAAGACAGGCACGTCAGCGCACAAAGAAGTGGGCGACGGTGGAAACCAGTCACCTTCAGGGAGCACTAGAGACAGCCAGGGGCAGGTCAAATATTCTACTGCAAAGGGACGCACTCGTGAAACCTAAGCAAGGCGCCCAATGCACAGGTGAGGCTGGCGAGAGCTGAACACAGAACTGTGAGTGTCAGTCATGGCCTGCGGGGACTTCCAGAAGCTCAGGGGGCTAGGGGGACACTCGCCAACCCCCCAACAACTCTCCTTCCGCATTGAGCAGCAATTGGGAAAGAAGGTGCTGCCACCTCCCAGCTGGGCTCCTTTCCTTCTGGGCTCCCAAATCAGCGAGCGAGAGTGAGGACGTCAAGCGGCCACTGGGACCCTGCGAAGCTCCCAAACCCTCTCGTGCCTCCTGTTCCACAGGGCCCCCGGCTCACGTCAACATTTTGTATTTCGGCCGGCCCGGTGGCTCAGGCGGTTGGAGCTCTGGTCTCCTAATTCCAAAGGCTGCTGGTTCGATTCCCACATGGGCCAGTGGGCTCTCAACCACAAGGTTGCCAGTTCAATTCCTCGAGTCCCGCAAGGGACGGTGGGCTCCGCCCCCTGTAACTAAGATTGAACACGGCACCTTGAGCTGAGCTGCCGCTGAGCTCCCGATGGCTCGGTTGGTTGGAGCGCGTCCTCTCAACCACAAGTTTGCCGGTTCGACTCCCACAAGGGATGGTGGGCTGCACCCCCTACAACTAGAAAACAGCAACTGGACCTGGAGCTGAGCTGCGCCCTCCACAACTAATCCTGAAAGGACAACAACTTGACTTGGGAAAAAGGCCTGGAAGTACACACTGTTCCCCAATAAAGTCCTGTTCCCCTTCCCCAATAAAAATCTTAAAAAAAAAAAAAAAGTTTGTATTTCTCAGCTACGATCATTTCATGTCAAATTCAATTTGCTATACCCTATTAGCTGGAACTTTATGAGAACATGACAGAATAAATGTTGTTAATCGTTTGTTCTTTCAGCTCCACACATGCAAATTGTGACAAAAATTATGTACTTTTTCCATGACAGGCTATAAAAGAGCTTCCCCATTAACTTAATTTATTTCACTTGAATACCAGAGACACTGATGATAAAACTCTCTTAAATGAACCATCCATCCTACTTTTAAAATGTATCTGCTGATACTACATTAAAAAGAAGCCTGTAACCAGGAGACGGCCTGGAGCCCCGGTCACCACTCACCAACTTAACGCTTAGTGATACAAAGGCCGCTGTATTGGATCGCAAAGTGGGATCCTGTTAAGAAATGGCCTTTGGGGTCATAAAACACTGGATCAGTAAGACCAGACTTTCTTCAAAAGAGAAGAAATGCAGAATATATGCTACCTCTCTCTCCTCTCTCTCTCTCTCTCTCTCACATACACACACACACACACACACACACACACACACACACACGCAAAATGACGACTTGATTAAATGCAGCATAAAAGCTTCCGATGAGAACCCAAGCAAGTCACAGATCATTTTCATCTGCATCATAATGGTAACAGAGCTAATGAATAAAAGTCTAACAAGCACCACAGCACACGCTTTATTACTTTTTTTAATCTCAGAATCTTATCTTTCCAACGTCTCTCTCCTCATTTTCCATGACCACGACCTCAGCTCAGGCCTCTACTGACATCTAGATTCTCAAACGAGATCTTTCCACTTTCTTCCCCAACCCAGTTACCCTGCATAGGCCCTAGGACCCCTACACATTTAATATCCCCCTAAACACCTACTCACCAGCATGAGGTTCTTCAGATCAAAAACCTCCTCCCAAACGATGCGCTTCCCAGTTCCACTCTTCACAGCCTGGCTCTCCTCAGACGTCCTGGTGTGACCCCACAGCAGGCCCCCTGGCTTGTCCTACAGTGTGACACTTGCCGGCTACACCGCCACACCCAGGGGGTGTTCTCTTGTCATTACCGAAGTCTCCTCTTACCAAGGTGACCCCCCCTGGCATGTCCCTTTGGGTCCCCCTGCCCTACTCTCATCTCAATACACCACACCTCTCAAGCTTTAACCCAGTACTCTGACTCTGTAAGGAGGGGGCTTCAAGCGTCAGCGTGCATCAGAATCAGGTGGCAGGACGACACCCACAGAGTCTGGGCTGGGGTTAAGAACATGGATTTCTAACACGTCCCCAGCAGAAGCTGATGCAGAGACCGCACCTGGAGACTGCAGCTCCCACTGGGACGCTGTTTCACACCCTCATTCTTATTGCGGGACCTATTCTACCAGGGGCTGTTGCTTGATACTAAGACGCCTAAGCGCCTTCCTACATGGTGCGTCCTCTACCCAACAGACCGAGGCCAGGCCTTCAGGTTCTACTAGCTCTCATTCTGGGCACTAATCTGCAGGTTTTCATTGATTGATGGATGTGCACCTTCTTCTTTCTCTTCCAACAGCCAAAAGCGCTCCTGCATTACGCTCCCTCTAGAAAGCTCCTCGGGGTTCGGGGGAGCAGAGAGAGAGGAAACCCTCTTGAATCCTAAACCGCCAAGGCCCTCTCCTCTCCTACTTCCCAGAGCCACTCACTGTCCTCCCCATGGCTTCAGACAGGGTTTCTAACCTACCCTCTCGTCACCGCTGGCCTCATTCTCTCTTTCCCTTCATACAGCCTGTATGTCAAAACACTCTCCTCTACAGAACTGCACTTACGGTGTAATAATGAAACCATGCTCCACTGTTTTACACTCATCAAAGACAACCCAGAGCTCATGATCAGCTTAAGATAACTCGTGTTACCAGAACGAGGTAACGTAATTCTCACCTACAGCAAAGCAGCTCCACATTTTGATTAGACTGTGCGCCCTCATCATGAGTAAATGTATGCTCTCCTTCAGGATTCCAAACTGTTGGCTGCACCGCTTCCCTGGACCTCTGCCTACTCAGCGACCCACAAGTGGGACTGTGTGTGAGCCTGGTAGGTAGGTAGGTAATTCTATCTAGTTACAAATGAGTTCACACTGAGTTGTCTTTGTGTTCTCTACAGGGTTTTCCAGTTCCGTACAGCCCCTCTTAGATAATAAACTCCTCATAGTCTAGTTAATTTGTTTGTACAGAGACTGGTACAAACACACCCCATTGTCGCTGGAAGATGAAGTGCGCCATGTACAGGCACCGGCCAAAGGACAAAGCTCACTCACTCTTTTTCATAAATATCTCTTAAAATCGACATCTTTTCCCGGAACTCCAACATATGTCCTGCCTCCCCTCACACTTCCTCCTGAGATACAACGCAGTCTTTCCTGATCACTCGTGCTGCATGAACACTCATTCTACGCCATCTTAGTAAGACCTCCACGCCAGGTCTCCGGGATCTGGAGAAAGGTCTGCCCTGAGGCTTAAGTAACTCTAGGTCCTCGTGTGATTTCCAATTCTCCCTGCTTGTTCTCTGCGGTGTTCTGCCCAGTCCCGCACTGTGGCCGCCTCTCACAGCCCTTTCCCTTCTTCTGGTCTGTGACTGATTAACAGTGACTCTAAAGTAAGAGTAAACAGGAGAACCAAGACGGGGGCTCAAGCGTGTAAGTGTGAAAAGAACATTACGTGGGACGCCTCACAGTCCTGCTCAGCTTTCCCTCCTGAGTCACACTGTGGACTGGAAGTTACCTTTAGCTGCGTGGAGGGCACTGAATGACTTGATTAGTCCTGTTGAGCTTTGAAAACGTAAAGAATAAATAAATGGTGTCATACTCATAAAAAGTGAAACACACAATTCTTCTTAAATTTAAATATTACAGAAAACTTTTAAGAAATCTTTAAAAGCACCCTTAAGCTGAATTTTTGCTGGTAATTTCCTTTTTAAAAAAAAAAACACAAAAACAGCATCTCATGTGGTGAAAAAGATTAAAGACATCTTTTAAGTATGAATGTGAGTTGTTCTTACCTGAGAGTAATAAACCTGGTTCGTGGAAAACATTTATGAAAAGGTTTCACTTATCAGAGACTTCAGTTCCTAAGCAAATGATCAAACGAAGCTCGTTGCTGTGAAGATGCCCGAACGCCCCACATCGAGCTCTACACACCAGCACCTGCCAGGCACACGAACGCCCAGCTTCCTCCTCCAAGGGCAGTGCACTTACACTCTGGTGCAAGTCTCCTAAAAGCTGCAGCCCAAGGTGGGCTGGCCCAGGGCAAGCAAGCAGCTCCATTCAACTGAGTCAGCAAAATCTTAAAACGATTAATTATCAATTGCAATACTACATTAATTGACCAATTACATTAATTGACCAATGTTTCCATCCACCAAGAGTTGCCTATATTCATTGTCTCTCCTCAGGATTTTACTGGAAGAAATTTATGCTTTAAATGTGATTGAAATAAGTGCTGAAAAGGGCTGTATGTCAGGAATAAATACTGCTCCTTAATTCTTTGAATTTTAATTTAAAATACAGACTCAGACACTAGAAGACTGGTGTGTGTGTGTCTCTAATCCTTTTCCAGTTCCCCGGGTACTTAGTAAAGTTATCTGTACCTATATATTGGTATCTTTAATAACGCTTTCCAATGCCCCCAACACACAGATGTTTTGCATTTCTAATTTGCTTGGTACACAGGCAACCAATGTGCATAATTGAACTGCAAATGGAAGCGTGCTTGCTACTTTAGTGAAATTAGAATTCAGTGAAGGTTATAAAAATATTAAACTTAATATCATATTACAGGAAGCGTAAGTATTTTTGATGGGCCCATAATTTTACCACTTCACCTGCTGTATCCGCTGGCAAACATGGTTTGGAATATTAATGGAAAACTCCCTCATTACTAAACTGCAGTATTGAAAAAAATCCACAACCACTAACAGCTAACCACAAAGACATTTTCAGAAATTATCTACCTTAAAAATATTTTCCCACCAGACAGTTCAGAAAACAGATTTAATTTTGTAAAGCTAGAACAAATGGGGAGACCCCCCACTGCTTCAAACAATTCATTAATTCAAAAAGTTCTATTTTCCTTGCATTTAAAATCTCAGGGGGGAAAAAATCCAATCTCCTCTTCTCCAGTCTCCATTTAAGTGTGCCTATTTTGCTGAGGTCCAGACTTGAATGATTCAAAACCATTTCTAGCAGATGTTGTGGATCAGGGAGCAAGGGGCCAGAAGCATGGCACTGTGGGCCCTTTAACGCACACAGAACGCAATGCGCCCGGTGTCCCTCACCTACTGCACTGCCTGACTCACAGCCAGGACCCAGAGGGGACGCCCGTGAGCAGCAGGTAAGATGAGCACCTACGGAAAGGACAAGGACGAGAAAGAACTCAAATCACTGACCGAGTGACCAGATCCCAAAACATCCTTTTGGTAAGTCCCCACATTTTCACTTACTGACACAAGAAGTTTAGTTATGCCAGTTTCCAACTGTTACTTTTACCACCTAAGTTTATAAAATGGAGTTGTTGGGTTTTTTTAGGGACCCGATATGTGGTTTGCCATCTTCTGAAGAAAATAACATGAAAGGTCAGAGTCTGGACTTTCGACAAATCACGTCAGGTCCCTCGAATATAAGGTTAATCTAAAAGCTGAGAAGAGCTTCACAGGGTGTGTCTGAAAGACACGTGACAGCTGGAAAGTCTTGCTCCCACATGTTGTGAGCCTTCAAAACCTCAGTCCCTCTGGCCGGCTCCATGGGTGGGCACCATCCTCCGCACCCCTTCTCTCCCTGCCCACCCTCCCACCCCCCACCCCCGGTCAGAGAATGATTTATAACCTTCCCTAATAGCTGGCACATCCCAAGGGGTTTCCGAAATGGGAGAGAAATCATGTACTCGTCATGTCCTTTTCAGGTGACATTCTGTGTGGTAGGCAGGGCAACGTTAGCAGTATTTTTAGATTCAACGGCCACATTTTTATAGATTATATCTCACAATTTACCAGCTGCTTTTCACTATAAAACAAATGCATGTTATAGAAAGAAGAAAAAGCACAAATTTCTTCTTAAAATTAGAAAAAGTCGATAAATTAATGAACTATATGAAAGCAGTTTCTTTCTAAAAAGGCAATTCAAATACGTATAGTCCACCTTCAACAAAAACCAGCCAGTTTACGTCAAAGCTAGTGGACGAAGAATGCAATCCCTGTCTTGTAACATGTTTTCCGTTGCACCAGCATCAGTAAACACTTTGTGATGTAGAGACAATTCTCTCCATTTTACAAATGAGAAAACCAGAACCTAGAGAGGTTACTGGGTTGGCCACAGACCAGCCAACAAGTGAAATGGCAGGGCTGAGCTTTCTTCCTGTTCAGGTTTCCAGACCCCAAACCTAGCGGTCTTTGAAGACAGCGGATGAGACCCGCTGGCCACGCGCACACCTGGGGAGAAGGCAGGCTGGCCTGCGGACAACCCGCAATGCCAATCTGCTGGTGTCCTCCTCTTCCTGAGCATATTCTCGCCCAAAGGACCCTGAGAATGCTATGGACTCACCGAGATGTCATGATGCAGCTGCATTTTAAGAGCACCCTTGGACAAGCGCAGTGCTTCTGAGCTGATACGAATGTCTATAAATGTTACCACGGCCCCTCAGCACATAAAACTGCAACAAACGGGTGCCAGCCTCCTTTGCCAACCGGGGAGGCAGTGCTGGAAAGGCAATGATATGTGGCTTCACCGGGGTACACCTCAAGCACTGAGATAAACACACGCCAACGGAAAACAAAGCAGCCCTTTTTGATGTGCAAACATGATCTCTCATCTAGGAGGACGGTCTGAAGACACAGGGACATTTCACTCTCTGATTGCTCTCCCCCCAAGTACACGCCCCGTTGAGAGCCCTGGTACTTCATGCTCTGCCTCTGTCTGTACGTGGGCCAGCCCAACACTGCCAACGCAGGCTGGAGGGAAGACACCTGGCTCCAAGGCCAGCGCCGCCCTGATCACCAGGGGACA
Organism: Rhinolophus sinicus; assembly: GCF_036562045.2. NCBI lineage: Eukaryota > Metazoa > Chordata > Mammalia > Chiroptera > Rhinolophidae > Rhinolophus > Rhinolophus sinicus. The sequence goes on from NC_133762.1 coordinate 20,182,367, forward strand.
CGGAAGACCACGCCCACACTCCGTGCCTTACCTTCTTACCTGGGAAAGGAGGCCACAGCCACAACACGTGGTCTCCCTTAAGTGGTAATCATCAATCAAAACAAATGCCCAGGGATAGTTTTTACTTTAGAAAATATTTCTATGATAGACAGGGATGAATCTTTCTAAAAGAGGTAGACACAGACAGACAGACAGACAGACACACACACACATCTAATATCAGAACAGAAAGCACATCTACACTGTACAACTGCCTGTTGAATCTATTTTAGTCAGAAAACCATGCGGCTGCTCCCACATTTACTGTGAAAATTGGTAATTCTCATTTACTGACAACCTTGCTCAAATTTGATATGGACAAGGAAATCGAGAGGGAAAAAATCAATCAAAGAGAATAAAAGGTTTCAGCTGCCCTTGATTTCAATGGAAAAAGGGAAACCCATGTGTTTTTAAACCCTGTGCACCCAAGGGATACAGAAACACCGGGTCCCTTCCGTTCTCCAGGCTGCTGCAGTTCAGAGTCTGGCTGCAGAGCCAGGAAGAAGAAGCCACAGCTTGGCTCTGTCACTTGCTAGCTTTGGGAGCCTACGGCCACTGGTCTCCTCCTAACGATACACTCCTCACCGGGCACACCACAGAAATTACATAAGCTAACACGTGTGCAGGCCCAGCACCCAGGAGACCCCCAGTAAACGTTGGTTTCTACCCTCCTGACTTCTCCTGGATAATAAGCCAATTCAAGAATCCAGACTGGGTCTTACAGCCTCAGAGACAAGTGCACAGAGGGCTAGCAGGTGTAGGCGCGCCATAATGAGAGAGACCAGTGGATGTAGGGAATAAGAGTTTGCAGAAATGATCAGATAATGAAACACCTTATATCTTTCCAAAGAAGTGAATCATTTTCTTTTAGGTATCAAGTGAATAGCCAAATGTATAGCAATCAAAATCTGTGATGGAAAAAGCCAGCCAGGTACTCATTTCAAATGAGTAGTAGCTTCTAATGATGCAGAACCCTCTGTGACACTCTCCTGATACTTACAGGATAAACACCCACGCCCCCAGAGCTCCTCCACAAACACAAAGGCATTCTTGAATCCAGAAGTTGTAATGAGCTACAAGTTTGTTCCATTTCTAAAATACTTTTAAACTCACACCCACCACTTACACCACCTTAATTCTGAAATCCCATTCTCAATTTGGGTACTTTACCAGCATCTTTGCAAAAGTTGGACTCTGGAAAATATATGCACTCTCAGACAGAAGGGGGAAAACCCATCAGACAGGCAAAAACTTACACCCTTGAATATATTCCAATTTCCTCAGCCCTCATCTCCCTTAGCTTTTCACAATCAGTAAAGTCAGTTACCAATCACTGGAAATGACATGAGCTTAATGTCAGAAATCATTAGCTTAAATAAGAAAATAACTCCATTTAGCTTTCTCCCACAAAGTAAAATTAAGTTTGTTTAGCCCTTTTTTATTTATTGCCAAAGGGCAGATTTAACTTCAAGGGAGTGAAAACCAGACTCATTCTCAAGTACAGTCTGAAGTTACCACTTTCATTTTGCTCTAAACACTGATGCACAAAGGCTGTAAGCGTGAAAGCAAAGAGGTATTACTTCTAGAAAACCAGCAGGTGCGTGGGCCCACTGAGCGTGGAGGGCTGGGGGGAGGTCTACAGCTTCTCTGGCTACCCTGCAAGCACAGGCTTTAGGACAAACCCCCCCCGCCCCCCCGGCTCGGGGCCTTCCTGCCCTGCTCCCAGCCCCCGAGCCCCAGCTCTCAGCCCCCGAGCCCCAGCTCTCAGCCCCCGAGCCCCAGCTCTCAGCCCCTCTTCTCAGCACTTACCGGAGACATTGATGGCAGCCCCTGCATCGATGACCCCGCTGTTGGGCCTCACGCAGTACCTACGCGGTGCCGTGGTCTTCACTTTAAAGCACACGTTGCGGTCTGTCGGGTTGCCAAGCTTCAGGTTGGTGGTGACAACGTCCGTGAAGGGACCTGTGGGAGGACGGAGACTGATTGGGGATCTCGTGAGGCAAGTAGAGAAGGCTGACTTGTGGTCTGGGGGTCGGGAGGGAGATGGAATATGCTTCAAGGAAGATTCAAGATCCACCACTATCTCACTATCATGAATAAAAGAGAGAAGAGCTGAGGTTAATGCACTAACAGCAACAGTAAAATTCCCCATGTTCTCACCATGCCACCAGGCACCTAGGAAGTGTTCTAACACCAGTATCTCATGGAAACCTCACAATTTTGTGATTAGCGCTGTTTCACAGGTGAGAAAACTGAGCTCAGGCAGACACGTTACTTGTCTGAGTTTTCATACTAGTTAGTGGTAGTTAGGCTCTGTAACCGACAGCCTGAATCGAAGGCCAGTTCTTAACCCCCGCTAAATGCTGATTTCACAGTAACAAGACTCAATCTAACGGGGGGACGTGAAGGACGAGACATGGGCCCAACACGATTATCAACGGCAGAGTGTGCCGACAGTGGCACATGTAAGAAATAAGAAAGACTGAGGTCTTCGTGGCCCAGAAACACAGAAAAGTGCTGCTGCCAGAGAAGTCGGTCTCATCCTAGGTTCCCGCAAGTTCATAGCCCTGCTGGGTAGCCCACACCTGAAACGTCACACTCAGCTTTAACTACCCAGGCTGCTGGGAAGACGGAAACAAAGCTCGGTGCCCTGAGGGTATAGTTTATTATTGTTATTTATTCATTTTCTATTTTATTAGATTTTTTAATTAAAAAAGTAAAGCATGCCTCTTAAAATAAGCCAACAATAAAAGATGTATAAAGAGGAAGTTAATAAGCTTTCCCTTGTCCCCTGCGGTAACAATATGGGACAGCTTTCCACATCATCTATGCTTATACAAACAGTTCGTACATAACATGTACAGGGAGGGGGCGTCACAAAAATGGGACCATACTATTCACATTACTGGAAACTTGTTTTTCCATTACCAATCTACCAAGGACACCTGACTACTGGGTTTATTAAGGAGTCAGGTGGGAGGGTTGAACTAGCAAGATCTCTTAGATCTTTTTCAAATTTACATCTTTGCACCATGTAAATCACTATCTTTGTGTTTCCTCCAAGCAAGCTCCTGACTCCTATCTTTACTTTTACAAGGAAGCAGGACACAGGGTGGGGAGGTGTACATGTCTGTGCACGCATGTTCACATACTAAGAAACACATAATGTTGCTTCATCCGTTCCCTAAGACCCAACCAACAAAGACATTCTACTCTATGACTTGAAAACTTTTCCACGAGACTCCAAGCTCCTGAGGACAGGGAGGACACCTTCCAGCTTCTGTATCTCCAGCACTATGCCTGGCATCTAGAAAAGGTCTCAGAGGGGAGCAGGGAAAGACGGAGAGGGAGAGAGACTGACTGATTCATTCACTAAGGAGGAAACTACCTCATAGATTACCACCAGCGAAAGGAAAATCTCAGGCTGCTTTCTGTCCTCTAGAGGTGCTCTGGGTATGAACAATCCATCTGATATGGGTTTAACTTAAACATAAATTAAGAAATCAATAATGGTGGAAAGGAAAAAAGGAAAAGAAAGTCAACTCCAAAATCAAATAAACTACAGCCAGTTCTACTACAAAGCTTATTTTGAAACTGTAAATTTGTTCCCATGTGATTGATGTGCATATTAGGGGGACAATCTGAGCACAAAACGAATTTCACATTTGCTTATGCGTGATTTTGTCTGCAAGAAATGCTAGGTGAACACAGAAAACTGCATCCTGCTGAAGCGTGCCGCACAGAAATACACAAAACACACACCTACAACACACCTCAACCACCTACAGCTACCTCAGTCCGCCTTGCGGGTTAGGAGCCATGCTCATCTCGCCTGCTCTTACAACTTTCCCGTGGATTTCACGTAACCCTCCTTCCTTCCCTTCAGGGTAACTCACAAACTGCAACTCTCCCGGACGCCCACTTTAGAGGCAAACGTCAGGTCTTTTCCAAGCTAAAGTGCTACATTTAGCTGCAGTATTTATGTCTGTCCTACCTATTTAATGTGTGTAAAACTGCTACTGTTTTATTAGTTGCCTATCTTTGTGTGTGTGTGTCCAACAAAGCTTTTGAGTGCTGTGCACCTAACTTCGTTTCCCCTCGTAAGTCCTGTGGTTTTTATTGTGCTGTTTTGTGTAGGATGGTGCTTTTTAGGAATGCACATGTCGCATTAACACAAAACCGACTATACTCCCAGATCATCGAGGGTTTGGGGGTGACTTACATGAAAGCTGTTCATGACACCTTCGGGAATGAAAAGCCAAAGGTCATTCTCCACCTGCCTCCCTTTCCAGTAAGTGCTGCCTTTGGCGCTCTGGGGGTCAGGCTGGCAGCTGCAGCCGGCCGCGGGACACGCGGTCCTTGGCAGTGCATGCCACCTACTGACTCCAGCACAAACAGGCCCGTCTCTATCCTCTAAAGCATCTCCTCACTGAGAACTACACACTTATGCCAGAGGGCAGGGGCGCTGTGGCCCAAGAGGATTTTCTGCTCCAGGGAAGGGAAGCCAGATGCTGACAAGGCTCCATCCCTGTATCAAGTGTGTGGCATTAGGGAGAAACAGGACACTTGGAGCTGAGGCCGGGTTTGGGGGAGGATGGAGGCAGCAGCTCTCTGCGCCGCTCCCTTTCCACGCTCCAGTGCAGCAGTCTGATGCATAACGAAGATGGGGAAAGTCTGATCTCCCATGAAGTCTCTGCTTGCTTAGGGTGGAGATCACTCCGGCCATGGTCAAAGAACCACCAAACACAACTCTAGTCTGGGGCAAACACACACACGCACATGCACATTCGGCGCACACGTCACGGGCACAGGCCCCACGTGCATCCACTCGCCGGCCCTCACAGAAACATCACCAATCACAACTCCACAGAAGCATACACGGTGTGAGCAAACACTACGGTGAATGTTTAAATAAAGAAATGTATTACAGTAAATAACATTGCCATTAACCCCCCTCAGAATGCTCCCCCTTGCTTTGAACACACTTATCCCATCATTCTTGCCACTTTCTGAAGCAGTTCTGGAAGTCCTCTTTCGTGAGTGTCTTTAGTTGGGAGACAGAGACAGAGCGAGAGAGAGCAAGAGAGAGAGCGAGAGAGCGAGCGAGAGAGAGCGAGAGCGAGAGCGAGAGCGAGAGAGAGAGAGAGCGAGAGAGAGAGAGAGATTGATTTTTCTAAGGTGGCTTGAAGTATACTACTAATAGCAGAAAATAGGAATGCTGGCAAGATCACTGTGATGGAATTAAAAGTACTTACTTTACTTGTTTTCAACTCAATTTCTAGTGTCTTGTCCCCCCCACCCTGCCTCATGTAGTTGGGGGACCCTAAATTTTTAAAGTTCAGCTAAGTCCTCATTTAACATGTGAATAGGTCCTGCATCTTGAAGCAAAACGACATATAAAGAAACCAATTTTGCCACAGGCTAACTGATACAAACAAGTTCAGTTCCTATGTCATCTCATCAACATTACAGCAAAACTACTTGAACAAAAAAGGCATTATTTGAGGACCTGTTGTATTTGTTTATCCCTTGCACTAACCTTTTCTTCTCGGTATTCTACAAAAAAATAAACCAAATTTAACGGTAAACACTAAGTTGTTTTTGGAAATTCCCCTAGTTAATCTATTACACAGCAATCTAAATGTTGTTTCAACCTGTATGAATCATGTAACAGGTAGTCTAAATTACTAAAAGACAATATTTGTAGTAATAAGCAGGATAAAATAAATATCCCACATTTCTCAACACTCAATCCTGGACTTTTGAGTAGTAAGGATTTCTTGGGCTTACATAGGTTTTAATTTATAAAAATCTGGAGGGAAATATACTGAACATATATGCTAATAAATGATGTCAGTGGTAAAATAGCAAAGTCTCATAAGTAGAAATCAAGACATTTTGTACAAACAGGCCTTCTCTCCCTACCCCCAGCAATTTACTCTAAGAATTTTATTGAAAATAAATTCTATTCGATTTGAGTAATTATAGGAAATAAACCATGTTAGTGTTCTCCTTTTCCCCTCTATTAATGAATTAGAATACACAAAAAAACCTCAATAAAAATGATGTAAGGGCTTATGAGCATCATTCAGATTTTTACTAGTCACTTTCATTTCATAAAACTGCCATTTCCATTAAAACATTATGTAAAAAATGGGATTTTACTATACCAACATGCATATTTATCACCAATGAATTTAAACATTGCTTATAAAGTACAGAGTCCATTTTACAAGTGAAATCTCTTTCAAAAGTGAGACTTTTTTTTCTTTTAAGAGATGGAAAAAACAATTTGGTTACACACTCTTCATTAATCATTTTTCTTTCTCATCTTCTGTTCCTTATTTCAAGATAAAGTTTATACAAAACTAGGAACAAAGCATCTAAAATGTAAACGGGGAGGTCAAAAAAATTAAGCAACATGATTTTGGAAGAAATTAGGAATACTCTTTAAATTTGTAATTTTCCGCCTTTTTAACAATTTGAATACTGTTCGTTATGCCCTTTATCATGTACACTCCCCTGGGAAAATTCTTGTGAGTTTGACAGATGCTCATGAAGAGCATTAACTAACTTGAATATGAATTCCTTGACATGCTCTAAAGGTATTTAGATAAAGCTACCTAAGCACAGTATAAACTACAGCAGGTCCTCGAATGACATTGTTTCCTTATAACTTTGATGAGATGCCCTGAGAACTTAACTCTTGTTTGTATCAATCAGCCTACGGTAAAACTGGTTTCGTCACACATCTTTTCCCTTCAAGTCCCAGGACCTATCGACTTACAGTATTTCCTACACCCAGCTTTGGCTTATTGTTATTTTAAAGTGTGTATTTTAAGACCATTAGAAGATCTAGAATTGACCTCAGAAAGCAAATAATACAATGCCAGCAGAAATATGATTAGCATTAAAAGTGAAAGGAGGAATGGTTGATTTTTCAGTCTTTCATACAAAAATGGAGCCTTAGAATTACAAAGTGCTGGTTTAAAGGTCATGGAAAGAAGGTCGAAATCTAGGAAAGTTCTCAACAGTAAGAGTTCAGGTTCCAGGTATTGAAAATGTCATCAAAAACGGCTGGATAAGCTTATCAATCAGGAAACATGTATGAGAGCTTGTGGAAAAAGTATTACATCAAATCTTTAAACATTTTACAGATCTATGCATGGTTTAAGTACTTCTCTGTAATCATTCAGAGACCTACGCAGGAAAAAACGAAGTTCAAAGTTCTTGAGTTAAGATGCCAACGGCGAAGACTCCACGTGAACTCAAAACCCAGTTTCGGCCTTCCTTACCTGTGCGGCCTCAAGCATATCACTATCACCCCACCTGTAAATAGCAGGACAGAATTTTTTAAGGGGTAAATATGTCCTTTTATTTTCAATAATTCAATTCAACTAGAAAATAAAGACATATATATATATATAACACAAAACCATAAAACTTCTAGCAGATAACATAGAAGAAAATCTAGATAACCTTGGGTTTGGCGATGACTTTTCAGACACACCACCATGAAAGAAATAATTGATAAGCTGGACTTCATTAAAATTAAAAACATCTGCTCTGCAATGGATAATGTCAAGAGAAAGAAGAAAGCCACAGACTGGGAGAAGTATTTCCAAAGACACAGTTGGAAAAAAAACGTGTTTGATAAAGGACTGTCATCTAAAATATACAAAGAACTCTTAAAACTCAACAATAAGAAAACAAACCTCCTGATTAAAAAATGGGCAAAAGATCTGAACGAACACCTCACCAAAGATACAGAGATGGAAAATACAATAAACCATATAGATGGAAAAAACAGACAAATGAAAGATGTTTGTTCAATACAAGTTCTGACAACTAAGTTACAACTAAGAACTTGTTGCAACAATGTTGCTAACCTTTTTTGATATCAGAGGGATTATTCATTATGAATTTGTACCAACTGGATTGTTAACCAAGGTTACATTTGGAAGTGCTAAAAAGATTGCGTGAAAAAGTTCGACAACCTGAACTTTTCACCAACAATTCATGGCTCTGGCATCATGACAATGCACCAGCTCATACAACACTGTCTGTGAGGGAGTTTTTAGCCAGTAAACAAATAACTGTATTGGAACACCCTCCCTACTCACCTGATCTGGCCCCCAATGACTTCTGTCTTTACCGGAAGATAAAGGAAATATTGAAAGGAAGACATTTGGATGACATTCAGGACATTAAGAGTAATATGATGACAGTTCTGATGGCCATTCTAGAAAAAGAGTTCCAAAGTGGCTTTGAAGGGTGGACTAGGTGCTGGCGTCAGTGCATAACTTCCCAAGGGGAGTACTTGGAAGGTGACCATAATGATATTCAGCAGTGAGGTATGTAGCACTTTTTCTAGGATGAGTTCGCGAACTTAATTGTCACAGCTCTGTATGTCATTAGGAAATTGCAAATTAGAACAATGAAACAATGAGTTACCAATACATGCTTTTTAAAACAGCCAAAATCTAAAGCACTGAACATTAAATGCTGACAAGACCGTGGAGCAACAGGAGCTCTCATTCATTGCTGTTAGGAATGCAAAATGGTATGGACACTTAGGAAAACAGTTTGTCTGTTTCTTAAAAAAATAAACATTCTCTTACCATACAATCCCGAAACTGCACTCCGTGGTATTTACCCAGAGGACCCGAAAACTCAGGTCCACACAGAACCTGCACATACATGTTTACAGCAGCTTTAATTATACTGCCAAAACTTGGAAGCAAATGAAATGTCCTTCAGTAGGTGAGTGGTTAAACTGTGATCCATCCAGACAATGGAGTAACATTCAGTACTGAAATGAGTTATCATGCCATCAAAATTCAGACATGGAGGAATCTTAAATGCATATTACTAAGTAAAGAAGCCAATCTGAAAAGGCTGTATCCTGCATTATCCCAATTATGCAACATTCTGGAAAAGGCAAAGATCAGTGGTTGTCAGGGGCTGGGGGGGCGAGGGAGGGATACAAAGATGGGCAGTGAAACTACTCTGCGTGACACTCTAATGGTGGGTGCGTGTCATTCATTATACATTTGTCAAAACCCATAAAATGTACAGCATGGAGATCAAACCGTCAAGTAGACGAGGAATTTGGGGTTAGCATGATGTGTGGGTGTAGGGTCATCAATTGTAACGACTGCATCGGTCTGGTGCTGACTATGGACCACTGTGGCCCATGGAGGGGGCGGTGCACATGTGGGGCCAGAGGTATATGGGAGCTCTTTGTCCTTTCTGCTCAATCTCCCTGTGAACCTAAAACTGCCCTAAAAATGAAGCTTTTTGTTTGTTTGTTTTTTAAAAGGAATAAAAAGAGTAGCTGGCCTTTATATTAACTCACCTTTGGTAGCACCCCACAACATTTCTGATATTAACTATTATTGAGATTTTTAAATATATATATATTTTATATGTACATAAATGAATAAATAAAAAATATATAAAATGAATAAAGATGCCTTGTTTTGCAAAGAGACTGCTTTTCCTCCCTTTTCTGGAGTTCATGAAATTCTGGTGTTAGAAATACATATCCTTTCTTTGTAATATGTCTCCTGATCTAACTACAATACTTTGAAACTCAAACTATATGTGTTACCGAATAAGTTATATACCAGTTTGATATATAATCTATCAGGTCTCAGCTTTCCAGATATAAACTTAAAGTTATTAGCTCCACAACAGTTTTTTTTTTTCTTCACTCTGCATAAAAAAGAGCTGTATTTTATACTCTTGCAAACACAATTTAGGTACAATATCTCTCCTTTCTTCCACCCTTCCAAAAAACAAGTTACCATATTTCACTTCAACTCTGAAAAGATTACCTTCTGGGAAGGTAATAATCTGTCTCCAAAAGCCTAGGACTGATGATGGATTTTGTTAAGACAATAAAATTATGTTCAGGTTTCAATACAATAGACTCTGTGCATGGGAAAAGTATATTAAAATGGGGGAAATGGACAGTATAAAGTAAAATCTGTTGGGTATCTTACAGATGTCTTTAAAATTTATCCTTTGGTAGGCTGTTTTCATTAAAAGTATCCTACTGCTTCCTGCCCTCCATCTGCAATGCACCAAGCCTCACATTACTTATTTCTTCTCGTTTATGTAAGTCTTCCCTTCCAGAATGAAAACTCCATGAACACAGAGGCTTTTCTGTCCCTCTGATTCACTGCTGCTGATCAGCGCCCAGAACACTTCCAAACATCGAGCAGGGCTCAGGAATCTGCGGGATGGATGCCTGGGCGGCTGAATGAATGAACGGCCACTGTCATACCAGCCAGGCTCTGGGTGAATGACCATGAGACTCCTGTGCTCCCTCCTCAGCAGTACCACCCTGTTCATCTTCAGCACAGGATTTACCACCAACTGATATTTCATTTGTCCCTTTCCTGACTGTTGCCCATCGAGAGTAAACCTCCACTGGAGAGGAGACTGTTCCCGTCCCATTTGTTCATAGCTGGATGCCCTGAGCCTAGAACGGTGCAACACATGAAACAAAAGGACTCAATCAAGTGTGTGCAGCATGAATGAACACCCAACTTCCCGAGAAGCAACTCAATCCAGACTCGGCACGTGTCCTAGAGACAGATGCCACCTGCATCTAAAGTCATGATAAATCTGTGCTGCTCATATACAGGTTGAAGGTATTAAAACCGTTCACTTGTGTCAGTAATGCTTTTATCATCATTATCGTTTGATAATTTTGTTTAAAGTTGCTCCCTCTAAAAAAATGAAAAGAAATATATATCATAGTAACATATTCAAAGACAGTGAACTCTTAAATAACCATGAATTCCAGGGTAAGGACACTGGGAGAAGTTTTTTAAAAAATCTATTTTCTTGATGGAATTGTTAGCTCACACATTAAATCGATGCTTGAGAAACAAAATAAAGCTTTGTAACCAATGTGTTTTTAATGGCAGACATTGGATTCCAATATTTCAGCAGAAAGCCTAATTGTGTGGCTCTTATTTTGAAATAATCACACCTAAAGATCCCTACACATAGACACATAACTTTCCTGAAGAAATCTTAGAAGTCGACGTGTTCTAAATTAATAAAGTAACCTCCCTGATATCATCAGGAAACACCAGCAGCTGAGAAGCATCACACCCATTATTACAGCAAGAGAAATCAACGCCAAGAACACTCATTAATGATGCCATCAAAGGCACACGAGAAGCCAGCTTGATTGAAACAGACTATACCAACCTTCCAGGCTGCTTATTCAAATCACTAGTTTCCTAGCTCCTCTGGAGCAGAAAGAGATGAAACTCAGTCAGCCACCAACTCCATGCGTGGGAAAACTAGACCGCAAGGCATTCTATTGTAGTGCAAGAACCCAACAGACAAAAGCACTACGGAAGGCCTAAGATCAAACTCAGGAAAACTACCTGAAAAAGACATAAAACGAGACGGCAAAACAGCCAAGAACAGCCAAGGAAACTGAAAGATACTTGTAGCTTATGTTAACAGATAAGCAATTATTATTCGGAATGAATCAAGAGCTCTTCATAATAAATGTGCTAAATTCTTATGAAGGAATAATATACAACAATTAAAAATAATGAAGTAGAGCCGTATTTCACCAAGAGGTGGGTCTCAAAAACATGTTAAGTGACACACACGCCATGACACTGCATCAAGAAATACAGAAAAAAATGGAACTAGCTCAGCCTAAATTCCTCTGGAGAGTCAAGAAGAGAGAGAAGCATGAATGAGCGGATATGGAGGGCAGACACCTTTAAATTTTTAGTGAAGTTTATTTATTAAAGAAAGATTTAAAACAAGGATAACAAATTATTAACATTTAGTTATTCTGTATATGCGTGTTTATTATCTGTTTTTCTGTATTTAAATTTTGTTTCACATAAGGAAAGTTACCTGTAGTTTATGTAAGATCCAGACAATGTTCTTTTGAGAGAATTTTCTTCCTGCCCAGAATGCCTTGTACATATAAACATCGTGGAATCCTGAATTATGGAGTTGTTGAAAACCAATATACCTACCTTGAGTACAGAGTAGCGATGGTCTCATTAATTCAAGACAAAGACCTAAACCTAAAATTTTGACAAAATCTATTACAAGAACTTTGAAGACTAGAAGCCTTTACCAACCTAGAGACAAATACTATGTATGATTACTTTTCTTTAACGCAACACATTTTTTTTCTAAATAGAAAAATGGTTAAAGATGTTATATAAGAGCTGTAGCCAGTAACAAGACAGATTATAGTCCACAGTTGAAGATTATTTTAATGTAACAGCACACCTGACTGGTATGAATTTTATGTATCAATTCTAAAAGGACCTTAGACTATTTAATAAACTGAATTTTTTCAATGCACAATCTTTATCCCACTAACAAATATCTAGTCATTTTTCTCTATTTAGAAGACCAAAATGTGCGATAAAAGTGATCATGAAGATAAACAAAAAAGACAAGCAATATTCTGCTCCAAATAATTCTATCAAAAGAGGAGAGTGGCAAAACATGACTCATTTTTTTCACACAAAGCAGGAGTCAAGACAGACATTATGCCCAAGTGAGGGATATGGGTGATAAGAGAGCAACGGGTCCCAATTTCTCAAGGTTGTAGCTGTGGTTTTAATTTGACTGAGTTATGAAGAATAGTCCCGTCAAGCACATCAAGTCTGTATCAGTAAAAACTTCCTGAAGATGTTCTGTCCTCAGTGGAGATGACAGACAGCATGCAAAAGCCTCCGCACCAAAACCAACACATCCCAATTCACAGCAGACACACAGAGTGAAGCAAAACACATTTTGCATTCTGCACCTCTATGGTCCAACTTGAATTTTCAATTTGTGAACAATGAGAAACAGCAGAGTGTAGTTTATCAGTTAGTATGTAATCTGTTCTGGTTTCCTTCTCAATAGACGACCGAAGTGGCTACACCGTTGAAAAGAGATTATTAACCAGGTCAGCAGCTTCTTAAAAAATTAAACAAAAGGCCAAGGGAAAAGACTGTGAGACTTGGATGAAAAATATCTTCTATTTTCCCTATTCTCTGCCTTCCGAAATCATACTCATTCTTTACAGTTTTGCTCAAGTACCTTCTCTTTGAAAAGGCTTACCTAATCTCTCCATCAGAACAAACGATTCCTTCCTCGACTGTGTTCTAGCAGTAAGCTGATTGCCAAATTTGTATCTGCAGCCTGACCCTGTCCCAATCTCCACTTGCTGGTGTACTAAGCGGCTCAAGCTTATATCTTGTCCAAAGGGCACTGGAGCGCCACCGCCCTCCCCAAGCCCACTGCTTCCCATTCCCATCTCAGGAAAAGAAATCACCCTTCATTCATCAGAGGCTTGAGCCAAAAGCAGTTACCTTGGTTTCCTCTCCCACCCCACACTAACCCCTCGGCATGTTCTGCCAGTTCCACCGTCAAAACAGATCTGGAATCTGAGCACTTCTTCCCACATTCTCTCCACCGCCACCACCCCGGTGCATGCCAGAGTCTCCTACTCTCGGCCTGGACTGTCGGAGTCGCCTTCCGGCTTCCACGCACACCAGCACCCACAGGCTGCCCACACCAGCCACGGTCTTGCTCAGAGTCCTCCCTGGCCTCCCGTGTCACAACCAAGTCCAACGCTCGCCTCTGGCCTGCCTGGCAGGGACAGTTCTCCTTCCTCCCTGAGCCACCCCATCAGGCCACTGCAGGTCCCCCATGGGGCCTTGCACTTGCCTTTCCCTCTGCCTGCAATGCTGTTCCCCCAATGTGGACGTGGCTCACACACTCATTTTATAGGGGTCTCAGTTCACATAGCACCTTCTCAGGGACACGCCTTTCCCAATCACCCACTTGAAAACACAAGCCACTCCCAAACCCCTTTATCCAGCATCCTCCACCCCACTAGGACCTACCAATTACCCAGCACGTATTATATGTATTTTTTAGTTAGTGCCCATTTTCCCCACTAAAGAGCTCCAGAAAGCGAAGGTTTTGTCAGCCTTTTCCATTCCGGTCTCTCAAGTATCCAGAACAATACTTAGCACATAGTAGGCATCAGTAAGTAAGGATGAATGAATGTTCCCAGTACTGTGCTAGGCCCTCAAGCTGAAGAGATGACACTGCTGCTCCCGCGCAGAACCCCAGGGAGAGCGTAGATAGCCGTGGAGGGCCATTCCGGGACCCATCCACAGCTAAGGAATAAGGATCTCTGGGATCGAGACTCCGGAATATTTTGTAAGAAAATTACCAATCGATAGTGACCTTAGTTAACATTTAACAGCGCCAGTCCTACTGTAAACACTTTACATTTAACTTATTTGAGTCTCCTAACATACCCCATGGGGAAGAATGTGAGGCACAGCGGCTCAATACTTTACCCCAGGTCAGGTGACCTTTAGGTGGCAGGCCCGGGATTCACATCCGAGCAGGCTGGGCCGCGTTCACGCCCTGAACTGCCAGGCGGATACTACCTGCTGCCTCGACTGCGGTACGAAGTTAATCTCTGAGGTTTTATGCCGACGCAGGAGGTGCAGAAGGTGCAGAGCTGAACACTGAGGGCAGGCACATGCATTCCCTCTGAGCTACAGGAAAGCCCCAGGGTGGTGTGAGCCAAGCGCTGAGGGCCTTCACGGGTGATGCCACACGGGGAGAGCAAATGGAGCTGAGTATTGGGGGTCGGGGGGCGGGGAATCATGTCTGCTTGTGCTTCATAAAAGCTGATAGCTTAAGTAAAATAAACTGTAAAAACTGACTAGTATACAAGTCTGGCAAAGAGCTGTGCATGAGGAAATGGGAGGAAGAGTATTGGAAATGACCCTAGGGATGGCATGAGGAAGGAAACGGCTTCCCTTTTCTGACCACGGGAGCTACAAAGTACTCACTGCCTCCACCAGCATTCAGTATAAACCCGAGATAAAACCATGTGTACTCACGGTGTGTGGGTAAGTGTGTGTGTGTCTGTTTGTTATTCTAAACAGCTTGTAAATATTATAGTTATTTAAAATAGAAAATACAAGCTGAGATTGTTTTAAAAAAAATAGTATGGCTCAATTTTCAAAGGCTTTGATGCTGGCATAAGAATTTTGACAAATAACCTACGTGTAAGATCTAGGAAGCCAATGAATATTTTAAAGTAAATGACATAATCAAATTTCAATTTTAGAAAAATACCTCTGAAAATTGTATACAGGATAGTTTGAAGGGTGAGGGAAGTAGGGAGAAAAGTAAGAGACAGAAAGTTGGGACACAGGGTAATAATCCTGAGGATTATTTAAGGAGAGAGCCTATTATCAGGTGTAACAGTGGGGATGCAAAGAAGCCAGAGGGACCAGGAGCTGCTGCTGATTAAACAGACCGACTAGATACGAGGCGTGGAAGAAGGGGGAGTAAAAGCTGACTTTAGGATTTCTGGCTTATCTAACTGGGTGCAAGGGCCAGTCCCAAGATACGGAAACCATTCAACAGGAAGGAGAAACTAAATCCTGACTGCAGTATGACCCACGCTGAGTCTGAGGTAGTTTGGTGACGACCAGGTAGGCAGGGGTGTCCAGTAAACCATCAGCCTAGAGATCAAGAGATCCGCGTGGGGACACAGATTTGGAAGCTTTCTGTGTAGGAGAGAGAACAGAAGGCATTATCAGTGCGATAACATCCAGAGAAAGTTATAAGGAGCAGACTGAGGATAGAAGCCTGGGAAATGACAACATCCAGTAAAAGGGATGATAAAGAGAGCAGTTCACCAGAAAAGTCAAGACAAATGTTGCAGAGAGAAATCTGGTGAACTGAGAAGGGTTTCAGTGGAAGGACAAAGTCTCAGAATTGATAGGGGAGTGAAGATGCAAATCAGTAATGGAGATTCATTGCGACTACAAATTTACTTGCGATGGGAGACTGGGCGTTCACTTAAGTGGCGGGGGGAAATCTGGGGGAATGATTTCTTTTCTTTTCAGGAAGGGAAAACTTAAGCATGTTTATGGGCACCGGGAAGGACTAAAGTGGAAGAGAAATGTGAGACACCAGGAACAGAGAGGCTGGCTAATGGCGCCAGATTCCTTAAGGATGGAAAGGACGGGTGAAGAACGGGGTGAGAAGGTGGTTCTGAGTCGGAAATAGGAGTGAGGAGGGGTAGGAACATGTTTGCAGAAGAGAAAAGTGCCCAGCGCTCGGCAGAAAAGTCTTTAAACAGTCCTGAGTGAAATGCAGGCCTCATTGACAGGCAGCACCATTCCTTACCAATAAAAAAGCTCTCCCCTTCTTTCTCCGTGTGCTCACACCCAGACAACCTTACCCCCCGAAGAACCTGCCACGTGCCATGCACTGTGCTTGGCACTGAGACCCGGGGAGAAGAGACACAATTCAGAAAAGGCAAAGGTCTTGCTGATTAATGGCGCAGGAAGTGCAGTGACCAAATACTCATTGTGCTGAGTGCGGGGGCACAGGGGAGGCAGTGTGAGCGGAGGGTCGGGAAGTGACCTTCAAGAAGGGAAGCTGTGCTGAGCCTTGCCGGGCAGTGGGAGGGGGCAGCTGCACAGGAGGAGGAATGAACTCATCCTGCGTGGCGGAAACAACCATGCACCAGCCCCAGGACCAGGCAGACGGAAATGACGGAGCACAAGCGCGAGGACAGGTGATGCTGGAGAGCAAGGGCGACAGGCACAAGCGCTTTTCTAGATCTTGGTAAAGAGTTTAAACTATTCTTTTGGCATCGGGGAGACATTTAATGATTTTAAGCAAGCAAGAGATAAGCTCAGATTTGCATATCTGAACGTGCCATGAGTATGGAGAAGAGAGGATTCAGACAGGAAGATCCATTAAGGGGCTATTACAGTCCTCCAGCGGGGGAATGAAGCAGCCAGAGGCGATCAGGAAGAAGGGACAGATTTGTGTCCTGGGCTCTCCGAGTCGGTCAATTGTGTGGATGTGGGTACCCTTCAATGAGATGCGTCAGCAAGAGGAGGTTGGAGAAAAAAGGCAAAGGGAGTGGTAAGGAGTACAGTGTGGGGCACGCTGCACTTGAGGGACCTGTGGCCCCGTATGTGGGCTGGCGGCAGGCCTGCGACCACCTATAAGTGATGTTAGAAGCCAAGGGCACTGGCAGAAGAGCTCCCCAAAGGGGAAGAAGGAACAGGGAGGGAGGGAAGGAAACTAAGAGAGAGAGAGGAAAGGAGCACGAAGAGGGGGAGAAGGAGAAGCTGTACCCTCAGCGTTACCAAGAGGACGCCAGAGGAGTGGGCAAAAGTGGCAAACGGGTGGAAGAAAGCCAAAAGGGAGTGACTACGGGAGTGAAAAGCAGGACGGCAACAGGTGTCCAATGCTCTAGAACACACAGAAGGCGAGAAGAAAACTGCAGCAACAGAAGTAGCAATGAAGCAACAATTAGGCTCCTGGGCAGTGACTTGAGGAGTGGGTGGTGGTGAGAACGTGGAGATTGAGACTACTACTTCCAGAAACTTGCCAGGACAAGAAGGAAGGTGCAGGGAGGAGAGTGCAGATAGCAAACACGACTGAGAAGGCAGTTAATCTTTTTCAAAGGTGGAACAGACAACACTCAAACGTTTACTGAAAGTGACTAGTACCCAAGCACTGTGCTCATGTTAGGTACACAAAGAAAAAACAAAGGCATAATCTTGCTTTGAGGGGAAAGGCAACAGAGGCATTCATTTAGAAAATAACAACAACATAAAATTGAAAGACCCAAATGAACTAGCCCAGTTGGGTGGGGACTTCTCCAAACGGCCTCTCGTGACTCTCCCCCCTCTGCCGTTCTTGGAGCAAACGAGAGGCCAACCAGGCGCCCCAGTCAGCCGTGCGCCTCCCGTTCCTAAATTACACGAGAAGTTTTGAATGAGGGCGTCTGCACATTCTCCACGGAGTCATTCATGGCTTTCCTTCATCCAATTAGTAAAGCAGTGTCTGACTTTAAAAAGGTCAAAAAGCACGAATTTAGATTTTCAGAGCAGTCCATCAGGATACATTTATATGCCAACAAATCAATTCAACCAACAGAATGAGAATTCAAATCAGCCTCCACAAGGACAAACCTTCGGTTTTTCAGCAAATCCCTCTTTTTATTCCTGTGCATGCTTCTATTTCAAATGGTCAGACTAAACACTAACAAGAGAACCAGGTCCAGGCTTACATCCCTTTCTTTGGGGGACTATGAGAAGCAAATGATAAGAAAAGAATATATTGTATTAGTCGCTACTGGGAAAAACCAAAGAAACACAGTCTGTCAGTTTGTCTTCTAGCAGGAAGACAGAGCAATGAGTAAACGAAGCACTAAGAGTAAGACACACACTAAGCACACAAGTGACATACAAACTGTACAATTGGAGGAGGTGCAGGAAAATGCTGGATGAGAATGTCTCCAAGAATACTCAGGAAAGGTTCATGGTGACCTTCCAAACAGGAAAAAGAGGTTTCGTTAATTAAATATTCAGGAGCCGGGCCGGCCCGGAGGCTCAGGTAGTTAGAGCTCCATGCTCCTAACTCCGAAGGCTGCCGGTTCGATTCCCATGTGGACCAGTGGGCTCTCAACCACAAGGTTGCCAGTTCAACTCCTCGACTCCCGCAAGGGATGGTGGGCAGCACCCCCTGCAACTAGCAACGGCAACTAGACCTGGAGCTGAGCTGCGCCCTCCACAACTAAGATTGAAAGGACAACAACTTGACTTGGAAAAAAGGCCTGGAAGTACACACTGTTCCCCAATAAAGTCCTGTTTCCCTTCCCCAGTAAAATCTTAAAAAAAAAAAATATTCAGGAGCCCACGAGTGCAAAGCACTGTACTATGGGAAACGCAAGCCCCAGCTTCTGCCCTCAAGGGGCTTTCCGTCTTTCTTCTTTGGCTAGAATAAACTTTCATCTCGCCTTCTCAAAGCTAGAACTGGCAGGAACACCAAGAGGGGTGGAGTCCGGGGGTCCTCGTCCAGCAGAAGAGGAGATCAAAGCTGGGGAGGTCAGCTGAGCGCCTCTGAGCAACAGCAGGGGGAGGAGCCTAAGCCCCTTCCTAGTGCAAAGCACAGGAGCTCAGAGACTGAAAGACCTGGGTGCAAATGACACATTTGCCAAGCCCCAGGCCTAGGTTCTCTCCTTTCTAAAACAAGATACTGATAACACTGAGTCCTTAGGTATTACCAGCCCTTCCCTTCCCTTTTACCTACTATACTATAAATGTTGAGTGTCACTAAGGTTAAAACAGTACTCAACTGTCCCAGATCATTTGGGAGGCAGACATCAAGGAAATAAGGGACTTCAAGTAGGGAGTGGGGTGGTAGGAAGAAGGTGTCGGGTTAATATCAGCACATCATTTTCAACACAAAGAAATGACACTATCAGAAGTGATCAAGTTAGGACACAAGTTCTTGGGGGGAAAACAAAATTGGTAGAAAAAAATTGTTTGAATCAGTCAGTCACTGAAATGTTCCAGAACAACTCTGTACTTCATGTGAGCAGTGCCAAGGAAGCCACTACCAGATTACAATTACAATTAAGCACCTTTCCTTTCTCTTCTGTTTCTCTTTCAATCTTCCTTCTCCATTCCCATGGTCCTATTTCCAGTCCTTTCACCTTCCTAACAACACAATAAGTAAGACATTCGAGGGCCTTCCCTGTCAGCCACACTCCCACTCACCTTTTAAGGGAAGAAGTACAGCCAACGTGCTGATAAAGAACACGGGCTTTGCAGTCAGACAGGTCTGGGTTCAAATCCTAGCTCCACCTCTAATTCAGATTCATAACTTGGCTTCTGAACCTGAGGATTATAACTGTATCCACTTCCTAGGCGTGTTGCAAGAATTAAATGAGCACTTACAGAAAAATGCCTGGTGCATTTGGCAAGTAGAAGCTTGCCAAGTCACAAATCTCAAATGTCACCTTCCCTGCAAGATCCAAACCACGAAGCACATTAACACAGCTTTTTCTAAGCTCCCCATGAGGGACAGCTCATAACTGTCCCGTCTCCGTATTCTCCTCTCCCCACACCTCCTAGAGGCAGAAAACTTTAAGGGCCAGGACTCCTCCCTAGTCCCCAAGCCAGTGCGTTCAGGACGGGGTGACCAAACCACCCTGTACCCCAATCACGTTCCACTCCCCCAGACAAGATGTGGTCACCTGTCCACAAAGGAAATCTCAAAGGAGTTCTGGAAAAGGTCGAAACTCCAAATATTCCCAACTGGACAATCACTTATGCACAGTTATTGTACCCACGCATGTCCGCAAACCCTCTCCAATCTGATCCATATGCTTGGGTGTCACCATTTGGGAGAACGATCTATGACTTCCCAAAGTACAGCTCATAAAGAATAAAGCAGCACCTTTGTTACTCACCTTGAGTTGCTCTTTCTCAGCACTTGAGAAATCTCTAGTTACATATTAACTCACCTTTATTCCTCTGCCTAAGGCAGTAGCCCGTCAGGCCACTCACTTGTGAAGTTTAAGGTGGCAGCTGTACAGGCCATTTACTCTAGACACTCCTAGCTTAATAAGCACCCTTTCAAAGTTCTCTAATTCCCACCTTACAAATCTGCAAACCTGTGAAATCTCTACCACACATGGTGAGTTTCATTCTACTTTCCAAAGACTCAAGGGCAGAACTGCAAATTACTGGAAAAGTTAATGTTTTCTAAATAAACAGAATCATAAACACCAACAAAATCTGATATAAAAAGTGAATATTCACAAGGTAAGTCAAGAAGGAATTTGGAGTCATCAATATGAACTTTTAAAAGTATGGTAAGAAATTCCTCCTAAAATAGTCCACAAAGTATAATTCTTAATTAATTAATATCCTTAAGAAATTATCCTGACAGCTACTAACACTTCCTTAATGGTTGTAAATTCTGTCTCCCTCCCCCAAGAACGAGCCCCTGTATGAGCTCATTCTAAAGAGCTGACAGTGTTACACTCGTCCTAGACAAACCTGGGTAAAGTCCTGCCACCACCATTTACCATTTGTGGCCTCATCCAGGGGCAAGTGACCTGACCACAGAGTAACTCACCTCCCAGGATTGTAACACAGATTAAATCATAAAGAACACGAAGCATGCACCACAGCCCCTATAAGATAAGGGGCTACCATCTGGAAATTAAGCCTTTTATCCGCTGAAATGTTCGTTCTTGGTACCTTTTCTTTCCCTTATAACGCAAAAGAAGTGTCAGCTCCACTATGGCCACTGCTTCAAGTCCAGACCCAACCGGCTGCAGGTCTGGGGGAGCACATTCGCTCCCTACAAATATGCCCTCTGCTCCTAGCCCCCTAGGTTCAGTTTTCTATTCCTCTCCGTTCTCTGCGCCCCCGCCATCCTTTAAAGATAACCCAAGGAACGTAAGAGTCATGAAGGTTCCAAGCCACATCACAAGCAATTCAAATCTAGGTAAACGATATGGGGTCCATTGCAGTTTTCAAGCGCAATCAAAAGGCACAAACAGGGCCGGCCCGGTGGCTCAGGCGGTTAGAGCTCCATGCTCCTAACTCCGAAGGCTGCCGGTTCGATTCCCACATGGGCCAGTGGGCTCTCAACCACAAGGTTGCCAGTTCAACTTCTCCAGTCCCACAAGGGATGGTGGGTTCTGCCCCCTGCAACTAGCAACTAGCAACGGCAACTGGACCTGGAGCTGAACTGTACCCTCCACAACTACGATTGAAAGGACAACAACTTGACTTGGGAAAAAAAGGCACAAACAACAGTCTCAATCTAGCTCTCTCCAAACACCTTTACCGACAGTCTTTGCTTTACAATGGTTGGACTTTGCGATGGCGTGCGATACACATTCAGCAGAGACTGTACTTTGAATGGGGATGGTTTGCCAGGCTAGCGATATGCAGTACGATGCCCCTGTGATGCTGGGGCTGGGCAGCCGCAGCGAGGTGATTTGCCCCGCGGGCCAACAGCAGGGTTGGAGCACGAGTAAGGCGGGCGGGGCGGGGCTGCGCGACGATGTGCAGTAGGTTCGGTACAGTGAATGCGTCGTTTTCAACTGAGGGTAGTTTCAGCTCACCCTGGGTTTCATCGGGATGTAACCCCATCATAAGTTGAGGAGCCTACTGAAATGCCACTGCGTACTAATTCAGACACGTTGCTGGCATCAGTAAGAATGTCCGCCCACCAGCAATTCTGTAGGTGCCTCCATGGGCGTGCACGCACACACACACACACACACCAAAAGCCTGACTGAACACATCGCTTGACACAGATGAAGAGAAATACTAACCTGCTAGTCAAAAACTGACACTAACTCCTCTGAAAGGATGAAGGAAAACTCTAGGATGGCATCCTGTAGCCTCACGGTTTTGTGCAATTAATGCTCAAACGTTATTAAAAGAAAGCACTTCAAGATTTCACCCACGGGACTATGCCCTTTTCTCAATGATTTTTTTTCCATGCAAGGGGGAGGGACCCTAAAGCACATTAAGGCATTGTTTCTAGACATCAACAGCTTCTGTTAAAACAACACATTTAATATTTTGACAAATAGATATTCTAGAGATACTATTTTGCCAGATTGTTAGTTTTTTAAAATAATCTTAAAATGACTATCAAGTTCAGTAACTTTGTTTCCACAACAAAGCTCTTTAAATAACTCTTGTTTTTATTAAGCCAACAGCTAAGTTCTGTTAAGTGAAAACTTCAAAGAATTCACAGACTGACTGAGCAAGGACCAAGCAATTCTGGATATGCTATGCTGATGACAGCCTGAAAGGGGCCTAAAGTGACAGAAAATGAGGAAGCAAGCCTGGAAACCATCGTGCAACTTTGTTTTTAACACAATCCCCAGTGCAAAGTAACTATGCAGAAGCCCCTTATTTTATTTTATTAAAGACACTCAATGGCAACCTCGCCTTGACTAATGGAGCTCAGCACTTTTTGCGTTCCTCGTTCTTGCCATCTTGCTGAAAGCTGTGCTCATCTGCTCCAAAGCATGCTCACCCTTCAGATGGCAAATGTTTCAAATACAAATGGGGGACAGGTGAGGCAATCTTGGAGATAATTCCTTATGTAAAAATACAAGTTTCAGGGCCTAAAACTTGAGCCTTCGGGTAATATTTGAGTGGTAATCAATGCAGTTTACTCCCTTGACTCCTCCCTGAGTTTTCAGCTACTCACTGGTAACACTGCAGGGTCAAAGTTTTCAGTATTGTGCCTTCAGCATTGGAAGGGAAAGATGCTATATAATTTTAATAAATAAAAGACAGTGTTAATAATATTTAAGAGTTCACCTCTTTAATAAGCATCAATTGATACTAATTATTTTAATAAATCCACACTGGATGCAGAGTTACCAGGTAATTATGAAGATAACTGTGACGCATGTTACAACCACACAGATCAAGGAACTGTCACCAGTTTCCAAACATAAGCACACTGCCAAGAACTAGCCTTTTTTTCCCGAAAGAGTTAACTGTGGAGAAAAGAAGTAAGTGGATAAAAAAATGTTAACTTCTAGTTCACATTTTTCAACCAGGAACAGAAACTCAGAAGTAAATAGTACAATCTATGAAGATTTAAGTTTGACTAAAGCTTAGTAAGTTTAGTGCCGCTTGCTTTTGATGAGCAAGCTGGCTGATAATTAAATAAATGAAGATAATCTATTCGGGATGGATTTAAACCGCTACCGTAAAGAATCTTAAGCATACTGCTGACATTTTGTTGTGCTGTAAAATAGTCTGCTCAACGTGGTCATGAAATGTTAACACGTTGCGTACGGATCACGAGAATCTTCACGAGTGATTTAAACCCCGCCGTACGCAGCGTGTTAAGGAATCGGTGCTACACTAAAGAATGAAAATGCTGCACTTGCTTCTGAATGACAATCACTGCATTGAATGGACTGTATCTTCAGGATTTTATATTTTCTAGATTCCTAAACAATATTAAATTACACGTCAATTTAAGGGGTGAACTAATGATTCCAAGCATGCTTTTCCTATACAAACCTATCTACCACCTACAGTGTGCCGACATTCCTATTTGCTCCCAAGTGGTAATCACACCAATCCATTGGCGCTATCCCACCTAACAGCCCTAGTGACCAACAGCTCAACGATCTGAGATGTGTTGAAGGCCACTGGTTTAGTCTCAGAATAAAGCAAAGGCAAATGGGTCCACAGTGGGTTTAAACCTTAACTAATCAGCTCATAAAGATGGCTAACAGACCATTCTGACAGTGACATTATCATTGGGGTGTGAAGGGGGGAGGGATGTGCTAGGATGTGAAGGATTAAGAGTCTTGGACAATGACCAAGAAAACAGATGACATACTATTTACTGTGGATGGAATCTGATGGAAGGGGAGGGAGAGGAGAGAGGGAAAAAAAGAAGAGATTACAAAATGCCCTGAAAGTGACTTATTCAGAAAGTTCTCTTTGGGCTGGGCAACAAGTGGGACCTCAGAGTGAGGAAATGGAAAGAAAAGGATTAGGTCTTGGAAGAACTGAGATTAACAGAAAGAGTGACAATGCAAAGCACACAGGTTTACCAAACGCTTAACTCTTTCAGAAAGGTCCCCCGAGTCCAAAAGAGGTTCTACTATTTCTCCATGGCTAATGTCATGGTGTCACGCGTCTTTCAGGAGGCCAGCAGTCTTTCTCCTTCTGATACAGGACACAACGCAGCATGGCACTTTCTAGAAGACTGACTGAGGTCATAAAGTCTGTGTTCTCTTTTCTCCTGTAATATCCTTAACTCCAACATAACCACACAAAACGCCCAAGGTGAAAAAGAACCCAACACACACAATCCCTTATCATCTCAGGCTGCACTGAGAGGATGACTAACTTTTTATTTTGGATGAGAGGCATTTTAATTATTACTTTCTCACGCAAAGTTGGCTTATGTGTTGATTCATCTAAGTGAACCAGCGGAAGCCAGTCATCACCCTGAGTAACTTGGGAGACACGTTGAATGTGCTCAGTCTCATCCTGAAGTGAACGATCTCTACCCAGCAAGCAGGGTACGGAGCTTCTATCCTCATTTCATTGTCTTGGTGTTCAGTTTAAAACAAACAAACAAATCTCATAAAGTGGTTTACACGTGACTGCAGATGCCTCTTCTGAAGTCAGGAGCCAACCGTCTTCACCAGTTTGACACCGCGACTTCTGGACCACTGCCCTAGCAAAAATATCCAGTGACTTTGGCCATCATTACTTTGGCCAACCCAGAGCCAGAGAAAGCACTTTTCTGCCACAATTTCCAAGTAAAAAAGTTGCAATGATGAAACCAATTGTCTAAATACAACCACCAATCTCAGTATAATATTGTACATTTTACAAAGCAGCTGAAAAGCCACCACTCCTTCTAAAAGATAAAACTTCCTACAGAGAGCAAGGCAGATATGAGGGCCATCCCCATCACCAGCGAGCTGGTCCTAAGCTTTGGAGAGGGAAGTGGCCAGTCCCAAGGTCAATACTGGGGGTGGGGGCCTTGAGGGTGAAGGAATCAAAGGACTGGCTGAGGAGGAGCAGCACAGTATGACCTTGGACACTGGCATCTGTGCACATAAGGCCTTAGATCTGACCCGTCTACTAGCCAGCCTTATCTCTACTTTGCCCTGTGACCCCAACAAATGCTCTTTACCCGTCATTTCAAGTACGAGTGGCTTCCCAAAGGAGTCCCGTCGTCTCAGCCTTTACATGCAATCCTCTGCCTGACACGCTCCCCACCCATTCCTTTAAGCCTGCTTCCATTCAACCTTTAAACTCAGTCCAAAGACACTTCTTTTGGGAGCTGACCTTATTGCTCTCGGAACACTCTGGATTGCCTTGTCATTGCTGTCCTGACTGGTTGTGCTGTCTGCTCCCTTACCTAGACTGGAGGGAACTGAGGGAGAACGGGACCCATCTTCCCTGGTATCTGACACAGGCCTCAGAAAACGTCTGTGAACTAAATGAACGAATGTGCCACTTCCCGCACCCCAGGCTTCCGTGGTAGGAGACTTCAGAGAGCTCGAGTGGAAACCATCGCCCTCCACACTCACTCCGGCGAGGTTCCTTTCCCAACCTTTCCCCTCTAGGAGGCAGTGAGAGTCACTTAAGCTAAAGTGCGGTCCATGTTAGGTTTGGGCGGTGTTTTTCTGTTTTTCTTTTACTATCATTTTCATTGGAAAACCTTTGGTTCTTTATACATTCGGAGTCATTTCAAATTGTCAACCTGGGAGGCAAAGTGACAGCCATAGTTCTGGAGTGTTTCCCCGGAGTGTGAGCTCTGAAGTCTGGGTTCAAATGCGCCAACTGCCAACAGGTAACTCTGGGCAAGATCCCCTCCTCTCCTGCCTGGCAGTACGTGCAGGCTGGGGTGCCGCTGGCCAGCACTCACTCCACCGATGTTTACTGAGCACCTACTACGGGCAAGTGCTGGCGACACGGTGGTGACCTGGCCGTCCAACCTCAAGTGTACGCTCATCAGGTCAGCCTGTCTGATTTCCTCCCCAGCACTTGCCACCACCTGAAACACTGTTTGTTGTCTTGTCTCCCCGCGTTGGAAAGTACGCTCTACGCAGAGCAAGGGCTTGTCTGGCTTGTGCGTTCACTGCCTCTCCCGGGCCTCGCTCACGACTACGCAGTTACTCAGCACATGGGACAAGAAGCAGAGGGTCCGTCACACGAGGTCCCTACAGGCCCCTGGCGCCTACATGTTGGTGAAGGGGAGAGGGAAGTACCCTGAAAACTGTAAAGGCTGGGGGGCGGGGCAAAGACACAACCAAAGTGTGAAGGTTCCCATTCCGAAGGGCCCTGGTGGCCGCCTGTATGTCGCACGCGCCGCACTGGGCTTCCTCGGCTTCAGCTCCAGGCAGCTCTGGGGAGAAAAGGGAGCCCCCGCCCCGGCAGCCCCGCGCTGCACAGACGCGAGGAGGCCGGCAGGAAGGTGGTCCGCGCTCCATCCCGTCCCTCCAGGCGCGTCTGTCATTCATTCTCTCTGTTCGCAGACGTCGCTTAGACCCCGCTCCGCGCGGCCCATCCAGCAGAGGACGCGCCTGTCCTCACGGGGCTTCCCTTCTGGTGCAGAAAACAGCACAAGGGGGACGGGCCTTAGGGGCCAGCGCCGTGCGGACCACGGAACGCGCTGTCAGGGGACTGATGCGAGTGTCCCGGGACGTGGCTGGTCAGGGAGCCCCTCTGAGGACGCGACAGCTGCCCTCAGACCTGAAGACGTCGACCTTGTGGAGAGAAGAACCTTCTGGCAAAGGCTGCCGCCGATGCCTCCAGTCAAGGGCGGCCTCCGACCCTCCAGACAGTAACTGGACAGTTAAAACGGAAACTGCGCCGAGCGGCACGAGGGCGACGCGCGTACGGGAGGCCCTGGGGAGGCGGAGGGGGCACGGCCTCCCGCACACGGACGCCGGGGCCCTGGGAGGCAGGCAGCCGTCCCCGGCTCTGGGGGCGCGCGGGCCGGGAGCGCCGTCGGGCGGGGTGCGGGCCGCGGGGCTGGCGGGGGCCGACGTCACCGCCGCGCCGGACCGGCCCTCCCGAGCGCGGGCGGGGACGCGGGGCGGCCGGGCCTGGCCCGCGGCCGAAGATGGCGGCCCTCCGGCTTACCTCGGAATTTGAGCTCGTGCTGCGGCTCGAGGCTCAGGACCTGCTCCACCTTCGCCATGTTCCTCAGCGGCCGGACACCTCTGGCGGGGAGACCCCTGGGAGGTCACCGGAGGCGGGAGGCGTTAATGCTGCGCCCCCTTTAAATTTGGAAAGGGGGGGCCGGCCGGGGCGCGGGCGGGGGTCGTTGCGGGCGCGCGCGGGGGGGTTGGCCTACGCGGTGCAGGCGCAGGGGCGGAGGGCGAGGGCGAGGCCGCGGTGCCCGGCGAGCGCACGGCACGCACGCACGCACGCAGCGACGCACGCACGCACGCACGCACGCAGCAGGCTGGATGGCTCGACCCTGCGAGCGATCCGGCGGCGGGAAGATACGCGCCAGGAACCGCTCCCGGAGCAGCGCGCAGGCGCGGCGCTGGCCTCGGGGGCGGGGCTGCCAGGCCGCAGGGGGCGGGGCGTCGCGCAGGTCCGGAGGAGGGGCGGGTCCGGGACGCCCAGAAATGACAGTCCCTACAGATTGTTTTTTCAGGGCCAATGGGGACCAGCAGTTGTGTTAAGTACTTTATTCAATAATTAATGAAAATAAACTTCCATTTTCCCTTGCTTTTGTAGTGCCAGGCACTTAGGGACTTTGAATAATAATGAAAGTACTATTATCGTTATAAACATGTTTATGGGTGAATGATGTGTGCTAGGCACTGTGACGTATGGTAAGCAATAAATATAAATAGCTAGCAATTATTGCTTGCTTATTTTGTGCCACTCTGCTGAACACTTTCAATAACAGCAGCAACGGGCTAAAGCAAAAGCTAAGCTACATTACATGTTTGCTATGTAACAAGCACTGTGCTGAATCCTTTACCACTAGAGAAAACAAATATTTAGAAATTCAGTCATCAGAAAAGTGGACCTGGTTCCTACCCTCTCACTAGAGCCTATTGGAGAGACAGGCTTTGAATAAATAACCCACAAATAAGTTACATGATGAAAAATTCCTGGGAACCCAGATCAGCTTAGCCTCAAAAGTGAAAACTGCATCATTACTGCCATTTAAATTTTATTTCATTATATAATGTTTACTACATAAAACACGTGTTTTTAATCTCCTAATAGTTAATGTCGACTCTACATGGCAGGCATATGGGTGTTCTTTGTACTGTTCTTCCCACTTTTCTGTATCCTCCTTGAAATTTTTCATAATAACAAATGTGGTTGTTTTAAGATAATCTTTGTCTTTTAACTAGATCATTTGGTCCATTTACACTTATTATATTTACTGATATATCTGGATTTATTTCTACCATCTCACTTTGTGCTACTTGTCATGCCTATTTTTGTTTTTCTTTTTCCACTCTTTTCTTGCTTCTTTAGGGCTGATTATTTTTTTCTCTTCCATTTCTCTTCCTTTTCATTCTGTTTCTGTTGTTTTAATGATTACCCTGGAAATTATAACATGAGTATTTATAACGTCTAATT
Organism: Rhinolophus sinicus; assembly: GCF_036562045.2. Classification (NCBI taxonomy): domain Eukaryota; kingdom Metazoa; phylum Chordata; class Mammalia; order Chiroptera; family Rhinolophidae; genus Rhinolophus; species Rhinolophus sinicus. The sequence continues at coordinate 20,211,394 of NC_133762.1, forward strand.
TTTAAAATCTTTCATTTGCTGCCTTGAAATATAAGGACTTTGGAGTACTTTAATCACCCATCCTCTCAATTATGTACTTTAATTGTAGTATATTTTAAGTTTAATTTTTCATTTTTTCACCCCATGAGTCATTACTAAATTGTTTTAGACAGTCGACATTAGTTTAGAGTCAAACACCCAGTTACCAATTTCTTTTCCTTCTTGCAGCTCAGAACTTACAGCTAGGATCCCTTTGCTTATGCCTGAAGTACATCTGTAAATTCTGTTTCAGTGAGGGTTTGTTGGAACGATTTAAGCAACAACAGTAAACAGCATAGTATTGGATTATAGCCCACAATAGAAAATAAATATCCATGAGTCCATACTGATCTAAATAAATGATTGGATAAATACAAAGACTAGAAAAGACAGAAGAATTCCAAATAATTTGTGTTAGCTATTCTCCCTCAAGGAGGAGGTACAGAACTCCCTCCCCCTTAAGTGAGGGCCACGCTTAGCTACTTTCTTCCAAAGAATACAGTCTAAAACAATTACTAAACTGTTGTCTCTCTCTCTTGGGCCTCTACTTCCATTGGAAAGTAAGAAAACAGCAACTTTAGAAGGAGAGACCTGGCAAACAGTACCTCAGCCATGTTGTGGCACGGACCTTGCTGTGACATGATAAGAAGGGAAATTCACCTCTGTGGTTCCCCCCCCGAATAAAAGCCCACAGTACCAGTCTCATTATAAGAAAAACATCAGGGAAAAAAAACTGAAGGACATCCTACAAAACACCTGAGCAATACTCCTCCAACTGCCAAAGTCATCAAAAAGGAGGAAAGCCTGAGAAACTGTCACAGCCCAGAGGAGCCTAAGAGACATGATGACTAAATGCCATGTGGTGTCATGGGGGGGTCTTGGAACCAAAAAAAAAGGGTATCAGAGGAAAACCAAGAAAATCTGTATAAAATACGGACTTTAGTTAAAAGTAGCATGTTAATATATGAACAGTGGTTCATTGGTTGTGACAAATGTACTAACATGAGACATTAACAGTAGGGGAAACTGGCAGCTGGGTACACAGATACTCACTTTACTGTGTTTGCAACTTTTCTGTAACTCCCAAACTATTCTAATTTAAAGGTTTATTTTAAAATGTTTTTATTTGATTTTCAACCTCCTACATTGATGTTCTCTGTAGTTCAAACTATGACATTGCTCTCTGGCCCTCAAACTCTGTGATAACCAGAATGCACAATGCTGAGCCACAGTGAGGAAATAGATGGCTTTGTTGAATCGGTGTCATCGTCTCACCCCATTTCCTCCTTTGGAAATGCCGCCATCCCTGGCTGTCCTTCATGGCCTCACTCACTCACTCATTCCCTCTTTCATTCATTCACTCATCCAAACAGCATTTCCTCAGAATCTACTATGTGAGCATCCTGCAGTAGATGGATTTAGCCTGAGGACAAAGGACCTCACTGTCTAGTGAGCAGAGTTGAAAAAAATCACCAAGATAATTGCAATCTGTGATAAACACTAAAATAGATGAGGAGAAACCTATGAAGAGACAACGAACTTTACGCTGGGGGGCTGGGAGAAAGCACAAAAGCTCAGAGGGTATTAGAGAGTAGTCTTGGAAAAATAGTAAGATCTTGCCAGACAGAAAAGAGAAGGAAGGGTTCTCCAAGTGGAGGAGTAGCATACGCAAAGGTCCTGGGGCACGTGCCCTGCCAAGGCCTATTTGGGGAAAGACAAGGAGTGATAATAGTTTCTCAAATTTCTTTCACTCTTGCTCTGTATCAGGCAGTATATTAGCATATGTGTCAGTTTCCTATGGTGCTGTAACAAATTACCATAAAATTGTGGCTTCAAACACAAATTTATTATAGTTCTGGAGGTTAGAAGTCCGCAATTGGGTCTTATGAGGCAGACGTCCGTCTGTGTTCCATGTAGCGGCTCCGTGCCCTTTCCAGTTTCTGGAGGTTGGCCACATCCCTTGATTCCTGGCCCCTTCCTCCATCTTCAAAGCCATCTTCAGTTTTCTCTCTCCGACCTGTACTTCTATCGTACTGAATGTGTACCTGTGGGCCAAATACCATACAAATTTATGTCAACTTATTCAATCCCTCTCAACGTCAAGACCGATCACATAGCCCCACTTTACAAGAGACCTAGGAACTGAGACGTGCAGCCAGCAAGGGCCAGGGATGTAGAATCTTCTGTTACACAATAGAGTCTGGGTATTAACCTTAGCTATTGTTGGCTATCCCAATGTCTTTATACTGAGGAATATCATGACCCAATGTATTGGGTTTTTTCTCTAATTCTTCTATTGTTTCTTGTTTTGTTTTTAAATTAAAATTTCAAATGTATTTTTTTAAATAACCTCTTCATTTTGCAACAATTTGAGGTTTACAGAGACATTGCAAAGGTTGTACAAATTTCCCACTACCTCCTCACACAGTTTCCCCAATGTTATTTTACACAACTGTGGTAGCTACACTGGAACAGTATTTTTAAAAAAGCTCCAGACTGTTCTGGATGTCACCAGTTTTTCCAGTAATGTCCTTTTCCTGTTCCAGGATCCAGTCCAGGACACCACATGGCATTTACCAATGTATTTTTCACAGAGGTTCTTGGGAAGCGGACCAGAGGCTGGGCTGGAAACAACTGAGCCACCACTGACCAAGTGCCAGTGCCGGGCAGGCAATCTTCTGAAAGCCTCATGTGCATGGCTCGCACATTCTCACCACAATGAGCTGATAACAGATGAGGCAATGAGGCACAAGGAAGTCTAGATACTTGCCCAAGAGAAGTGAGAAACTAGCGATGGAGGATGAGGACTTGGATGAAATAGACCACAGGGCCAGGAGAGGAGCACATTTCCTCAGACGTGGGGGCAGTGGTGAGGGAGGGAGGGACACCCTGGAGAATCCCAGTGGCCCTGCCACAGGCCCTTTGCACTCACTGTTCCCTCTCCTGCAGTGACCTCCCCTTGGGTATCTCTACACTATCACCATCACTGGACAACTTCTTAAACGCCTGCTGTGTGTCAGGCACTGTGCTAGGTGTTGGGGACGTGTGGAGCCCGCTTCTCGGTGGTGGGGGCACACGAGGTACATCTACACAGGTGAAAACAAACCTCGGGAAGGGAGTTCTGTGAAGAGGTGACTGCGGGTAGCTGTGCGCTGGACTGGACACTGTTCCGGAAGGCTTCCCTCCTGCCACTCTCCAACCCCAGCTTCCACGGCAGTCACAATTTCCTTTCCAGCACTTTCGCCAAAGTGGAGTTACTTATTGGTTTACTTATCTGTCGTCTGTCTCCGTGACAGGAAGCAAGCTTCGTGAGTGGTCCATTCCTGATTTAACACCCTACCTCCAGCACCTAGCAAGGACTGGACACACAACAACCAATAGAGGAGTGACTGAAGGAATGAACGAATGAATGAGCAGATGAATGAATGAATGAAGATGCAGGGTCCCCAGGCATTGAAATTTCAGGACTACCTCATGTACAGAATTTATTAAACACCACGCAGACCTAGCAGCTCAGAATCAGCCTGGATGTGGATTCTTGGTTCCCATTTCCGTGCCTGGCACGTCAAAGGTGTTCAATAAATGTTTGATGAATTAAGGAAATAATGTAATTAAGAATTTGAGGGGTGGGGCGTGGGGGAGAGAGCCTTTCAATCCTTAGGACTTGTCCCCAAGCACCCAGAAGGCCACATTTGCATACAAATAATTGATATTCTAATTACAAATCATTGGTATTGATTTATTAAGCAGATCCCCAAAGGATCTCTGGAAGATAATTAGATTGCATGCTCCTTAGGGGTAAGGCCGGCATATTTACCTTATCAGCCCCCCACGGCAGTGTGAGGCAGAGAGCTACATGCTAAATGTTTGATGAGGCAAGTCTTACTGTGGGGCGTGTGGAAGGTCCCCACAGATCATCTGCAGTGTGTTGGGGGAAGGGGGGCAAGGGAGGCAGCCATTTGTGTATGTAAAATCTACACACATCTCTTCCCCAGGCCCTAGGGATTTTCCACTGTGCGGCCTCCATGAGGGTCCAACTGGCTGAGCTCTGGAGACAAAGATACAAAAGACACACAGCCCCCTCTGTCCCTGTCCAGCCAGGAGACAAAGCAAAGCAAGACAGTCTCCAGTGGCCCCACCAGGGAGTGGCTGTGGGCTGGGGGTGTCAGATGCCTCCCCATCAGCTTTGTCAGCGTCTCCCCAAACCACCGCAATTCAATGACATAGTAGGTAAAATTAAAGAACAAAATAGATTATGCAACCAGGGAGGGAGGGCATGAACAGGAAACTTTGCTATTTTACTGACCTAATGGAAAGAAGGAAGGAAGGAGGGAGGGAGGGAGGGAGGGAAGGAAGGAAGGAAGGAAGGAAGGAAGGAAGGAAGGAAGGAAGGAAGGAAGGAAGGGAGGGAAAGGAACAACTGTGCTTGCTCTGTGAATGCAGTCCTCTCACCTCTGCTGTCTTTCTGACCCATTGGCCAGCGCAGAGTCCCTCGGAGAAGATAAATCGTGCCCAGCAGCTGGTTGTCAACATCAGAAGAAAAGGAGGACCCCTGAACGCCTGACCTGGGGAGCTCAGAGGCTGTGAAAGAGAGAGGGAGTGAGGGAGGGAGAGGGAGGGAGGGAGGGAGGGAGGGAGGGAGGGAGAGAGAGAGAGAGAGAGAGACAGAGAGAGAGGTGACCAGGTGGTGATAGTTTAGTTTGTTTCTCCGTTTCCATTTTCCTGCGCCCCACAACCAGGAATACTTAGGGCCACAGAGTCTCAAATGACTGTCCCGACTTTGCTTTTCTAACTGGTGGAAAACAAAAACAAGCGATTACACTGTGCAAAGCAAACGCCGAGTTCTCACCCAAGGCGTGGTTGCAGTAGGCCCAGCCGGATCCTTTCTGGTGCAGCCTGGGTCACACCCTGCCTGCCCTGGTAGCTGTGATTTACCCGGCCTGTGACCTTGGCAAATTACTGAACTGTTGGCAAAGGCCTCCAGCCCAAGCCCCAGGGCCACAGCTGTAGTTGAACGCGTTGGGGTTATTTCTCAGCGCAGCAGTGAGGAGGGAGAGGGGAGGGGACAAGTACACCTGGGGTAGTGATTCGGGGAGGGCTTAAGGAGGTGGGGCTTTGCTCTGGGTTAGATGCTGCCAGGCCTGGGATAATTCTAAGGTTGGGTGGGTAGCTAGGGAGGGCTGGCTACAGGCAGCCCGCAGCTTTACCTGGTGAAGCAGTAAAGCTAACCCTCGCTCAGATTAGCTGGGAGAGGGGGCATCTGGTCAATCCGGGGGCTTTGGACCCTGATCTTGTTTGGTCTGGGCTCAGAATGATGACAGAGGGGACTTATTTTTGTCTTGACCCACCAGTCACAGAGTGGCCCCGAGTACCGTAGGTGTCCTGTGTGTTTAACACGAGAGAGACTGACAAGGCCAGTGGTGAGGAGCAGGCCAACTCAGCTCCTGGCTGCCAGGGGCTGCTTTTCTCCTCCTCACTGCCTGTGTCTCGGTTTTCTCATCTGTAAGATGGGGAAAACGAAAGGTTCATACCTCTTAGGTTAGGGGAGGATTCAATGAATGACTGCAAGTTATATTCTTGGCACTGTGTGCCTAGCAGGGTAAACCCTCACTCGGTAAAATATTAGCTAGTATGAGGGCAGCGCTTCAGAGCTTCCCAGATCCCTTGTATTGCATCTGGGAGGGGGAAGGGTGTGTGAGCGTGGGAGCCCTTATGTTTGCCTTCAGTACCTGAGAAGGAAACGAGCTCCTTACAGAGTGAAATGTCCCTCACCCCAAATACAACACATCCAGGAAACGAGGCATGAAAAACTGGTCCATCAGCCTTCTTCCCTGGTTTTTAAATGTTATTGAATAAAAACAAGTGATTCTTAATGTGTAGCAATCAGGAAAAGGGACATGGAGAAAATAAATGCTGTTGCTTCCTCCTAGGGGAGGGTTATCACAAACGAAACCATCCCCCCTGCCTTTATCTCTCAGGTTAATTCCCCACTGGGGTCCTAATTTATCTGTGTTGTGATAATGCATGGTGTATGAGAGGGGTCCGGGTGTTTCATTCCTTCCTTCCTTCATGTCTGAGACGCAGGGCTTTGCAGTGGCAGGAGTGTTTTAGCATTGGACGGCGCGAATGATAAATGGTGATGGATCAGCCTGCGATAGCTGGTACCTGGGAGGGGACAGGATGACATTTGTCTCTTGGTGGCTGTCAGCTGCTGGGCCCATCTGCACTGTTTCCAGGCACTCTGCCTCTTCAGCTGTCCTGTCCATCTCCATCTTCGCTTTGGTCCCGGCTCTTAGCCTTGAATTTCTCCTGTTCAACCCCCTCTGATCCTGTGTTATTCTCCGGTTGCTGGGGCTACAAGGAATCTTCTGTCTTTTTCTCATTTTACTTTGCAATTTAAGTAATTTGTCTTCTCTTCATTTTGTGTTTGTGTGTGTACGCACAGGCATATGTGGGTGTCATTTTTTTTTTAAACGACAACATTCTGGAAAATAAAGACAAACTTTTATATTTTTATGCTGTAATATAGAAAGAATAAAGAAGCCCCTAATGGATGCAGGTGAAAAAAAGCAGGCCCTCAGTGTGTGAGGTTTTGTCACAGACAGTTAGATGCTAGGGCTAATAATGGAATTTGATGTCTATTATTGGCGTGATCAACAATATTGATTAATACAGCTTGACTAAGTGTCATCATTTGCTATTTGTAGTAGCCCATGGAGTCTGCAACATTATCATGTAGCAAATAAAATCACAGCACCCACCTGCCACCCCCGTCACAGAGGAGCCAAAGTTGAAGCACAGTCACTGAGTCTGCCAAATACTCCACGTCTTCTGGCTGGCCTGGGAGCCCCCTTTTGAAAAATGAGCTCTGGGTTGTTCATTTCTGAGACTACCCCAAGTAAACGCGTTAGTTCTCTTCTTGAAATGTACTCTTGAAGATTTCTGGGTCACCTAAACCTGCATTTCATTTATGAGCCTTTCCAGGTTGGTGAAATCTTTCTCCCATCTACCCCCCACCCCAAGGTGGCTGAGCTGGTTTTGGAGGGGGGGGGTAATCTGATATCCATAATAATCAGCTCCATTTACCCACTCTAAGAGGCTTCAAAACTTGTTGTCCTTTCAGCACCCACAAGGTCGTTAACAGGCCATTTATAATAACTGCCACTCGCCACCCATGCTCCCATCTCCTATTACATTCAGGAGATTTGTTTGGGGAAAAGTAATTTAAGAAGCGGGAAAGAAACCCCACAGGGAACCTGCTTCTCTAACATGGGGTTATCACCTTGGAAGTATGAAAGATAAAAATAAATTCAAGCATTCTTGGTGGGATATTTTATGAGTGGAGGGCTCGGATATTCATAACTGACTAGTGCAGACCGTGTATCACTAAATTGGTCAAAGAGCCCCCATGTCATTGCTGCAGTATCTGTTTGGTTTTTTGTTTTTTCATTAAAAACAAAACAACAACAAAAAACTGTGATGTGTTCTCATTTACATATCAAGAAGACATGAGCTGACCCCACAGCACCTGCTTGAAATTCTAATGTTGATGATGGTATACCAGTCAGTGCGCCCTGGGCCCTCACCTCAGCGCTACCCTCACATTTACGTTCACAGCCGCACTTTTCTTCTGAAAACGCCCTTTCTCTAGAGTTGAGCCTTTGCAGCCTTCCCATTCTCTTCCCATGTACTTTTACTGAAGGTCATACTCCGCACTGAGTATGAACAGAGAGAATTCTGAGCCTCTTGCCCTGTTTACATCCTCTCGAACAGTGTTATCCGAGGTTCTATCAACTTTATGCAACTTTCCTAAAAGGTGGTCTCTGCATTCCTCCATTGTTTCCTGGAAGATGCTGGAAGGTTGTGCAGAAAATAAAATAAAAAACTAATGACCAGAGATCTGAATTAAAATCATAATGAACAAAGTGATGCATTTTGACAAGGCATCAGGTGTAGTCTTTTTAACTGTCTTCTGTCTCACGAGCTCCAGCAGTGGTGCTCAGAAAAGGTATCAAGAGCACGGATGATTTAATGCTCCTGGAAGGTAAATTCTAGACGGCTGATGAGGCTTGACTTCCCATCCAACATTTTCAGTGGCGAATCATGCTTTTACCTAGTATTACTGTAAGCAAAACAACTGAACATTTTAAAAGGCTTTGCATTTTATTTCATAATTTACCATCTTAATGGAAATCGCGTTCATAAGTCCTAATGGAAAAAAAAAAATCTGCCATCAACATTAAGGTTGCTTAGAAACCTGGGTCCATGATTTAGTTCTTATCTGCTCTAAGGCAAGCAGCCAGTTGCTGGTGGAAAAATAAAGCAACATTGTTTTGTGTATGCATTTAAAACATCCCTGTTTGTGCTAATTTGTTCCTTCCCTTTTGTGGAGTCATTCTCTTTTTCGTGGTATCTATAAATGAGACTGGCTTCTACAATAAGTAGTACTATTTTGAGACGCTATAAACTAATATTCTTTTTCATAACATATATTTATATATACTCCCTCACCCCTCTAAGAGGATTTGAAAGGGCACCTGGAAAACATATATATCTACTGTCAAAATAAAATAAACGTGTACTGTGAAGTTCTATACACTTGCTCCAAATCTGGCTCTAAGCTTTTTACTGACCAAATTGAAGGTGTGTGTGTGTGTGTGTGTGTGTGTGTGTGTGTGTGTGTTAAAAAGGAAAAATAAGACAAATGCAACCAGTATTATTTATTGAGCCAGTTTCCATTAAGGATCTGAAGATAGGATTAGGGTGTAGGAGTTTCTGATTTTTCTTTTTTTAATAAGAAAAAATCCACACATATATGGGGTTAAAAATATAAATAGTACATACAAAATAGAAAGTGAAAAAAGGTGATGGTTCTGTCATCCAAGCCTCTTTCCTCAGAGATAACTATTGCTAACAGCTTGGAGTACAGATTTCCAGATTTAAAAGCATGAACACATAAATACGTGTCTGTGCATTTGTTTTATATAAATGGAGTCACACTGTGTATAGATACTGAAGAGTTCCCTTCTTCTTTCATTCAGCTATATGTTGGGCACACCTTTCCATGTAATATGTATGTGACCGTTTATGTTCCTTTTCCAGAAGTTCTAACGAGGCTGCAATGACTATCCTTGCCCAGATAGGAGTTCTACAGTAGCTCTGGCGGGGGGGCGGGGGGGGGTTACCTGTGGACCACGGGGACGGGTCCTCTCCAAAAGGCTGGATGTGCTCCACTCTCAGCAAAGAGCTTTTAGATACGAGTTCTTCTCCCTTTACGCCCACCAACGGGCCAAAGATGCGTTCACTGTTGTTTGGATGCACGTTAGCGTACTGTAGCCTCTCTTATTTGTTAATGCACTATCTCTATTTTCTCTTTCGGGAATGGCCTTTTCATGTAATGAGTACTTTTATTTCCCCTTTTGAGGGTTGTTCTTTTCGCTTTGCAGACATTCTTAGTAGACTATAGATAGGAATTCATTCTGTTATCTATGTAGCAAACATCCTCCCTCTCCCGAGCCCCCGTTTTTGGTTCACCTTTCAACTTTGTTTATAGACTTTTCTGGTTTACCCAATCAAGAGCAGATGGAAGGCTGGGAGTGGACCCTGGGTCCATGGTTCTGCACCACCGCCTCCTTCCATCTCCCCACCCACACAGCTCCAGCTGTGGGTATGCGTAATGTCTGTAACACCAGAGATGAGCTAAGAAATATATTCCCTTTCAGGCCCCATTAAAAAGCCCTGCAAAACATACATCAAATAGGAAAATGCAAATCCCACTGGAAGATATCACTGGACACCTGCCAGGGTGGCCAAAAAGGAGTATACATGTTGGCAAGGATGCTGAACAATTCGAGGTCTCGTACACTGCAGGTGGCAGTGAACTTGAGACGCCACTTTAGAAAACTGTTATGTGTAAAAGCAAAAAACCAACCAACCAACCCACAAATAGAGAGCTCCCAAGCCCAAGTCGTTCCTCTCAGCTGTATGTCCAATAGAAATCGCTATATGGGTGCCAAAGACGTGTGTAAGCATCTTCGTTGTGTTCCATTCATGACAGCAAAACTCGGGAGACCACCAATGCCTAGCAACTCAGAATGGATAAAGGGTAGTCTGTTCCCACAATGGAACACTGTATAGCGGTGAGAGTGAATGCGAATACTACACGCCGTGATGAGTGAGAGACATGACCTAATTCCACAGGGTGTGTGTATGTCAAGTTCAAGAGCAGGCAAAACTAACCTGGGATGTTCGCACCATCCTGAGAAAGCATGTGACAGGGAGGAGGCACATGCTGGGGCTTCTGGGATGTGTGACATTTTTTGAACTGAGGGAGGTTACATGGGTATGTCTCCTCTGTGAACATTCATTGAAGTGCACACAAGATTCATGGCATTTTTCTGTACGTTATACTTCCAAAAAATGCAAAAATAAATGAAATGCCAAATTAATGACAAACGGTTATTTTAACTGAATCAGGTAAGGATTACATGGCTTTTAAAACACAAATTACATGTGAGCGCTTACTCTTTATCAATGCCTTGCTGAACGCCAGTTATACAGGGATCCGGCCAAACTACACAGCCACGTGTGGTAGCCTCTGACTTTCTTCCCACTTTACAGATGAAAGTAAGGAAACTCAGAGAGCTCAGGACTTCGTCTAGAACCACACAGCCTCGAAAGGGGCAAAGCTGAGACTCAGACCCAAGTCTGTCTGTCTCGAGCCCTCTCTGGTTCCCTCATTTGAACATGTCGGTCCTCTCAGGACAACCACAGGATAGAGACAGACGTTCTCCTCCCTACGAGGGATACCACAGAGAAAATGGGTGTGATGGACTGTTGCAGGCAATGAATGGCACTGAGGGATTTCAGGGGTAAAGGCAACAGCGGGATGGAAATGCTGACATCTTTGATGAAACCCCAATAACGGATGATGGTGTAAAGCTTTTCTCCCACAAACCAAGGTGCTCACTGCTCCTTACCCGAGGGAAGCAGAACTCCCTCTGATGCTCCTGGAGGCGTGGCAGGCCTGCCTCCAACACCATGCCCCATGGCACCTATGGAAGGACTCAGAAAGATGAAGGGTGTAGAAGGTAAAGTACAGGAAGCTGGGAGGCCTGATCAACACAGACCTACGCCTTGCCGGAGCTATTGGAGTCTGGGTATCTCGGGTTTTAAAAGTCATTTAAGAATGATTTCATAATATCTGGTTACGAAAAACATGTGATGTACTATCACAAAGACAAACCATTTGAAAGGCCAATACATGTATTTATAAACATAGCATTTTATTAACAAAATGTTTACATCCTTCTTACAACAAATTTTGTAGTGATTTAGCATGTGATACTCTATAAAAGATTATAGAATATTCAAGCTGAAACAATATAGTTTAAAAGAATGTCAAATCAACCACCATTTGCAAACGACTATCAGCGTAAGTTAAAAAAAAAAAGAAAGAAAAATCTTACAACAAAAATCAAAGATCTAGTCTTCTGTCAGCATCTACAAACAATACAGACATCATATGGTTTATCTATAGACTTAGGTCCAGCCCAAGGTTAAGACTGCAAAAATAAAGTTTCCAAACCTCCACAGAAGCTTGGCAAACCGTCATTACAATATTTCATCACAGGTAGACGTGTCATGCAGCGAAGCCACGGTTATAAATCTGGGCTGTTTATAGTGCGACAAAGCGGCCTAAACTGGAAGCAACTGAATTGTATGTTTTTTCATAATAGACGCTATTAGAAAAAGGCACAGATATCTTGCTCCTTGCATCAGGTCTTGAAAAGGCAGGACATTCTTAGGAGAAATAAGAATTGCTGGTACAAAGGCTTAGCTTTTTTTTTTTTTTTTTTTTTTTAAATATCTAGGCTCACCTGCATACTCCATAGCTGTTTCTCTCCAAGACTGTGGACTCAGATTGTTACATCCTTTAACAAATGCTCTGTGACGGAGGAAGTGAAGTTCGGACACTTAAACTACCTCGTCACCAATGGTAAAAAACCATCTGTCACTCAGTCACGTTGCCATGGTGAGCTAGTGCCCCCGCTCCCTCTCTGGAGATACTGGAGTTCCTTACCTCAAATCAGCCTTTGCGTTTTCTGACATAGCTCATTGTGTTCACTCACACCTCCCTTTGTGGACATGGTCGGCAAAACCTACTTCTGTCACCACGAAGGCAGCACGAGGAAATGTCCCATGCACTAAGCAGGTGGCTGGTGCCCTGCGTTGTTAAAGGAGAACCCACTGCAAAATGAGAAGAATAAGAGAAATACGGCAAGAAGTCTGCTTCGATCACAGAGAAGGCAAGACGTCGACGCTTAAGAAGGTCAGAGGCATGACTGACAATTATGTGAGGGACTCATAAAGTGACAGGAGTGAAAAAATGACTGAGCTGGATGAGAGTTAAAAAAGAAGACATCTCTTCCAGGGCACTACAGCTCTGTCCACACAACACAACAAATGGTTTAAAAATAGAGCCACCAATCAGTTACTCTGACTAGCTAGCTGCCGATCATTCTTCCCCACAGTGAATAACCGCTCACTCTGACATCACATACAGGAGCCATATTAAGGAAAAGTTTTATAAATTTATAATAAACTCAGATGCAAAGTAAGAAGGACGTACACAAATTCCAACCCTGCTTTCAAAATTTTCAGGTGGTAAAACTAATTATTCCAGGATAAATTTAATGACAAAATAACGGACAAGTGGTCAGGATTAAGTCCAGAAGTGAAGTTATACACTGCCGTGTGCGGACCACGTCTGCATGCTGCCCACCCCCCTGGGTGGTCAGTGGGCTCTGGACTCGCCTTGGGAAAGAAGGCATGCTCGGCTTTTCTACAGCATGACGTGATGTTGTGGGAGTTTCCGGGACAATTTCAGTTCTTAGTCAAGATTATCGGCCCTATGTGCAAAATGCTATTTGAAAGATGATTTTCTCCAAAGTAGCACTAACATTAAACAGTTTGCTTCCGGAAACACCGAGAAGTTCCTGAATCAAGAAGCGGCATCCACCCCAGCATGTCCCATTTCTGTTCAATGATTAAGAACATTAAGGTGGACAGTTTAAAACTGTCAATTAAAGAAGGTGCTTTAAAAAAATCACTACTATCTGAGGACTTCCCATTAATTGGCTGAATTCTTGGCATTTGAATTCTTGTTCGTGGAAAGCTCCTGAGAATTTTGTTTGTTTTCATTATGAAGCATTTTGATGGGGCACTGGGCACCGTACAGATCTGAAAATGAACTGACAATAAATTTAAAAAAATTTTTGTTAAGTGTAAGACTCCATGGTTTTAATTCAGTATCTACTGATGACACATCCTAATCTTACTATGTGAAATGTTCAATGTAATAAAAGGAAAAAATGGAAGGTAAATTACTGAACCCTTTTGTTTTGAAGCCCCTAATATTCTAACATATCTATAACTGATTATACTCTAAAAGGAAAGAACACAGATATTAGTTATTTCTGATGGTACAGACCATCAAATTAAAGGTGATCTATGCTACTGGAAGTCCTTCTAGATTTGGGAAGTAAATCATTTTCCTATATGCTAAGAGAATCCTGAAGGACAAACTGAGAAATATGGACATTCTTGGTTCTATTTATTCACTTTCTTCATTATGTCTAATGAAACTTCACCACAACGGGTCTGTCACTTATCATTTTCTGGGATCAAAAAGTGGAGGCGCCTGAAAAATGGAATACCCTTCTAGTATTTTTTAGACTTTCATTTGCACATAAAACAGGACAAATGCCCCAGAATTCCATTAATGTCTATTGCAAATCGGATAATCAAATTGCCTGGATTTCTGTTACTGGAAGTCAAACCAAATAACTGTGCCTTCAGGAGAAAGTGGCAGAGGGTCGTTTCTTTCAGTCCTGGGCTAAGTCCTACCCCCACCTCCCTTTTCTAGAACTATACAGTATGTTTCCCTCCTGGATACGTTTGTTGCTTGGACTAATTTTTATCTCCTAAACATACAGCTTGAACCATTGTTCAATGTTTGATGGATGAAACTAATTGAAAGCAGGTATAAAATAACAATGTGACCCTTCACCATACCTTCCATTTCTCCCTTTAAAAATATTAACTGTGAAGAGGTGAGCTATCTCTTGAACAGTAAACAGAAACCATGCTGCTAGTCCCTCCCAATTTAAATCACAAAGGTTTTTCACAGGTTCACAATGTCTAACTTATCACTGTCATTTAAGTTTTATTGAAGGGTCAGGAGGAGCATTTACAGCCTAGTGAGTTGAGAGAGGAGAGCCAGCCTGCGTTTGTGGGCTGTCATTCCCCCCTTAAATGTTCCAGAGCAGGTACCGAGTACAGATCAGAGTTAAGGGGCTTGTGATCATTTCCCCTACAAGGAACAGATGCTCTCATCACTTACACAGACAGGTTCTCTCAAAGACACCCGAATGTGTAGGGCTCTTGTCACATACATAACATACTGTGCGCCTGTATCTTCTACACTGAGGGCCATGGATCACGATCTCAAACAGTGAAAAACGCGCCTAAGAACTAATATCGTAACGTCTTTTGCAACTCTCAGTACAAAAGACGCGTGTGACAATGAACAAATGCCTTTTCAAGCTCTGAGGCTGACACGCCAATTAGTGCTGTGTAATCTGAAACAAACTTGCCCGTTTTAACACGATGCTCCAAAAGTACAGGGATTCTGGTGTGACATCTCCAGTGAAGCCATGCAACAGCTAGCTAGCTACAGGACATGTTCATTACTTTATCTCCCAGAGTTGAACTCACAAGGTCTCCCAGACCTACTTTCCTTCTGGAGAACACAAAAGCAAACGAGAAGTTCTGAAATGAAACGTGATTTTCTTTCCCTCTTTATATACTTAACAATGACAATGGATCAGCTCAGGAAGGACACCAAGCCACGCAGAGGAGGAGACGAGGCCTCTGATAAAAAAGGCTCGATCATTTCGGAGATGGGGAGGCATCCAGGCAGTACATGTACACGGGAGGCAGGCACTTCAAACAGAATCATAAATGGACAACAGGAAGCGTGTTATTGGAAAGGAACACTCTCCCCATTGCTGAGGAGAGCTCAGCCTGGCCGTGGCTGAGAAGCAGTGATGGAGAGCTCCCTTGCAACCTGAAGGGCCCGCCACAGGGACTTCTCCCTAGTCACTCCTTAAAGAGAAATTCAAGCGAAGGACACTTAATCACACTCTTCCTTTGTTCCTTTAATCACCCAATGACAGTTAATTAGTTATCAGAGAATCAGAAAAACACTTGTGTGAAAGGAGACTTCTGGTGACCAATGGTTACTAGGAGTGGACACCTGCAAAGAGCTTATTTCAATTTCTCTGAGAGGAATCAATATATACTTGCGGCTAATTAATGATTTTTCTTTTCAGTCCCCAAAGTTTTAAAAAGTGGCCCCGTGTGATAAGGGAACCAAACAGAAGATTTTTATGGCTGGGTTAATGATTAAAAAGCATTAATTTTTATATCTCGACTCCTTTGAAATCTAGCTCTCTCTCCTGAGGAGTAAGACTGAAGGATACATGAAGTGTGTGTTGGAGCTTTGCTTAGTGAGGTTCGTATCCAAACCGTGTTCCAAGGCAAACCCTGCTCCTGACTTAACACTCATCTTTGCACTTTATAAGCAAACAAAATAAATGAAAACATTTTTCCCGTTTCATCAAGTATGGATCTTGGATCTGAGATAGTCATTTGTTGTTGCTTTGAGGATTAAAAAGATATTGCATGAGAAGTAGTGCCATGTCAATTTCTGAGACCGATGAAAATGAGGGAAGAGGCCCCAGAAATGCACGAAGGATCGTGCCGTATGTCATTCATTCTGTTAATAAAACAGGTGGCTATACCCAAAGAGAATCACTCTCTACCTATAGGAAGGCATATGAGAAATCATGAAGGGAGACCAGCTGCAGCGGGCTGAAGGGATGGACCTGTCTGGGGCTAAATCCAGTAAATGTCACAACAGGATTAGAGGCAGGGAAGCCTTTTGCTTTTCCCTGTGCACCCAGACACCATGAAATCATCAGCATGGACTGACAGCTTTGGTGGGAATATTGTGAAGGTCACAGATTTGCGTCATCTTTTGGTAAAACAAGAGAGAAAGGGCCACACATACATCGCCTCTTCGGTAGTGAGTGAAGCAACTTTTGTTTTTATTTTGTTGTGGTGGGGATTGAGGCCCAGCTGTGGGAAAGCTAGGGATAAACCCCGGCAGTGGCCAGAGGCCCGATCTATCTGGATGTATATGAAATAAAGTGAAAGCACCTTCAGGTAGAGCCCATCCCTGGAATCACTGGTTTTCTCTTTTAAAGCTTGCTAATTTCACACTGGGAAGGAAGCAAGATGCTAGGGGGTTATAGAGGCCACATGTATTTTAAACAAAACAATGTTAGAAATTTCACTAGCTATATTCCTCCTGTATGATTTCAGTAAGAAAATAAACAATTTCAAATGCTTAAGATATTCACCAGGGAAAAGGGAATCGTTTTTTACTTAATCTGAGTTATAATTTTCCCATTAAAATCTACCCATATCAAGTGGGGTGCACAAAGGAATAATTATTTTTAAAAGTTTTGACTGTTCAGTTTAAGGATAGCTCTGAAAACACAATTTAGTTTGAAATTCAAGCTGTTTCATTTCCTATTTAATCTTATAAATTTCCTTCCCTTACAATACTCAGGTTGGAAGGGTGCCAAATTAGACCAGGAACAAATTTTCACCAACTTCACTTTAGTGCTTTATTTTTAGATTATATTAAAAACCTCATTAGGCTCCCTGAGGGAAAAGAGTGTTAACCACTAACGGAGGCAGGAGAAAATAAAGGAAACGGAAAGATAAGCTAAATTGTTAACAAGGAAAGCTCTCTTAAAGCAGTCGGTCTGAGGTTGCTGTAAAAGCTGAAAGAAACTTATTACCAAGACCAGGTAAACGGCTTGCGCTCGGAGCTTCATTTTTTACCCCGAGGCTAGGAAGGGCCACTCAGGCTTGTCAAAGTGCCATATGTCTGTATTCTGATTTCCAGATGGGATTTTGGGGGGAGGGTACAAGGGAAGGCAGCAAAACCTTTAAAGATTTTAAGCGGAGTGTTCCACGCTTTCGCACAGCATCAGTGAGCTTCAAAGAGTCCCCCGTGGACAGGCTGAAAACTGGGCGGGCACACGCCAGACGGTGTGAGATGAAATGGAGTGTTGGATGAAACATAGAATTTATTAATGTATTTACATAATTAATAATTTTTAAGCAATGGTCTCATAAATATAGACTACGACTTTACATACGCTAAGCAACAGATAACTGTTTTTATCACCAAAATATTTGGGTTAAATAAAAAATTGACAGCATTTACACGACTTTCTTTTTCCTCCTTTTTAAACCATTGTTAGTCATTTTAAACATATGCAATTCAATTTATTCCAGGCAGCTTCTCTACCACCACCATCCTGATCATGAGAGCTTATTAAAAAAGGTGCCAATAATGAGTTTGGTGACATGTACATGACAGGTCAGAATGCAAACCTAGGGTGAGCCACGATCTGTTCTTATTGTTAATTTACTGTGTGTATCCTGGGCTAATGTATTCAATGAAAAGTGCTTTGGAGATGGAGGGGATGAAATCATTTCCATCAGTCCTATAAATAACCCATTTTAGCTTCAAATAATAATTGCCATCCCTCTACTTAGCGATACCCTACCACATTTTAAAGGATAACAGTGGTAACGGGAAACCAAAGAAATTATAATCTCCACAAAGTCTTTTTCCCCCTCAAGAACCACGAAAGTGCTAATTTTCCCTTTACAAATGTTACATAAAATCTTGATTACAAAACTACTCCACAATTTAATCCTACCCTCCATACAATTACATGTTCCTTTTCAGCGAGGTCCAAAGCCGACCGTGTAGTCCCTTTGTACACCAGAGTCTTTACATAACAGAAGTCCACAAATATTACTGCTCAGTCTTCAGAGAGGAAACAGACCT
Source organism: Rhinolophus sinicus (assembly GCF_036562045.2). NCBI lineage: Eukaryota > Metazoa > Chordata > Mammalia > Chiroptera > Rhinolophidae > Rhinolophus > Rhinolophus sinicus. The sequence goes on from NC_133762.1 coordinate 20,229,410, forward strand.
GGTCGATGTCTGACTTGGTTTTGCGCAAAGGAGACCCCAGCCGGCTCGGTGAAAGCCTGCTGCGCGCTTTCAGGCCCACCTCCTTCAGCGTGCTGGGGCCTGAGGGGAGGCTCGGTCAGCAGCAGCTCCGCTTTGGCTCTGACGGCTGTCTTCGGAGTTTGAAGCCCTTCCCGCCGCACGGCGGGTTGGCGTCAGTGGATGGAATTCTTCGACCTAAACCAAGAGGGAAGGGAATGAGCTTTAACTTCCCAAATCTGCTCCTTCTCAGACACAACCGTTCTGTAGATGCAATCTGATGGGTTTCATTAAAATAGAAACAGTTTAATGAACTTTAAATTTTGGAATGACTTTAGATTTACAGAAAAGTTGCCAAGATAATATGGAGTTGCTGTATACCCTTCATCCAGTTTCCCCCAATGTTCGTATCTCATGTCACCATGGGACATTTGTCAAAATGAAGAATTCAACATTGGCACATGGTTACTAACTGAACTCTCGACTTGTTTTCAGATGCCACCAGTTTTTCCGTTAACGTTCTATTTCCATTTCAAGGCCCAAACAAGGATATTACATAGCATTTATACAACCTTTTTCACTACCAAAAAAAAAAAAAAGCATGTTAAAAACGTCTTGTTTTCAGTAGGTATATGTGAACATGCCTGTCCTGTATGTGGCAGAGGCCACCTTCCAGGGATAGCTGTGCACGGACATGCACGGTCCATGCACCTGTACCTGTCCCCTTCTGAAGCCCAGTAGGAGCAAACAGTGCGCACTGTCCCCACCTCGCTGCTCTCATTCTGTGTCCTGGGGACCTCCCACCAGCGTGCCCGCAGAGCTGCTCCTCTCTTCCTAAGAGCTCTAAGAAACTTCATGATATGGATACACCGTAATTTATTGAACCATTCCCCGTCAATGGGGATATTATTTTGTTAGTTTCTAATATTTTGATGCTATTGACAAGGATGTAAAAAGTATCTCTATGAACCTGAGTGTTTGTGTAGGGTCAATTAATGGGAGTGGAAGAGCTGGGGCAGCCGTTCTACTCCTGGCTATTTATCTGACACATACACATACACTGTATTCCCAGGGTCTACCCAGCACACATGCAAGAAGGATGTACAGTTTAAATTTTGACAGATGCTGCCCAATTGCTACCTGAAGAGTCTGTGCCACTTTATTCTGCCACCAACAATGTATGAGAATGACCAGGTTTCACTTTACTGCTCCAGAAAGCATAACGTCAGTTTTGAGAAACCGTAGCTGACCCATCACGTCCCCACCTGGTAACTTGAGGGTTGTTTCTTAGACAGGGCTTTCGTGACGCCCTTCCCCTTCGGAACTCTCCAACATCTCACACACTGGAATCAATCAGGACGTCAGAAGCACGCTGTTCTGTATTTGTTTACGCAACTGTTCCCTCAAATTCAACCCTTAGCTCTTCGAGGGGAGAGCTCCTGTTTCTCCATCTTTCTGTTTCCAGGATTATCTAGCACAGTACCTGGCACTGAGGTATTTTGAAAACACGGAATGAACTGGCACGCGCATTTTGGCAAGAACAAGGCTGAGATGGGCTCTGCCAGCTCTCAGATCCTTGGTCGCCAAGCCGAGAGCCTCCAGCATGGAGCAGCTGCAAACCTGCGTGGGCAGGACACGGCACGGTGTCTGCATGACCAGAAAGTGGCCCCCACTATGTCCTAACACCACTTTTCAAATCCTCCCCATGCTGTTGTGAATAAACTGCCAATTCATTTAAAAGCTTTAAAGCTTCTGGTCATTACATATTTCTCAACAAATGGATACTGGAAATACAGCTGGGACAACAGAGCCATCTCTGAAACATTTGCAGAAAAAAGCAGAGAACATCTTTATGACCTAGAAACAGGCAATGATTTCTTAAACTGGAGTAAAAAAACGCTCACCGTAAAGGAAACTAAGGACAAACGGGATTCTATTAAGATTAAAAACTCCAGTTCATCAAAGGAGTTGATTCAAAAATCAAAGTCCAGGGGGCCGTCCCGGTGGCTCAGCTCCATGTTCCTAACTCCGAAGGCTGCTGGTTCGATTCCCACACGGGCCAGTGGGCTCTCAACCACAAGGTTGCTGGTTCAACTCCTCAAGTCCTGCAGGGGATGCTGGGCTCCACCCCCTGCAACTAAGATTGAACACGGCACCTTGAGCTGAGCTGCCGCTGAGCTCCCGGATGGCTCAGTTGGTTGGAGCGCGTCCTCTCAACCACAAGGTTGCCAGTTCGATTCCTCCTCGAGTCCCGCAAGGGATGATGGGCTGCACCCCCTGCAACTAGCAACGCCGGCTGGACCTGGAGCTGAGCTGCGCTCTCCACAACTAAGACTGAAAGGACAACAACTTGACTTGGAGGAAGGTCCTGGAAGTGCACACTGTTCCCCAGTGAAGTCCTGTTCTCCTTCCCCAATTAAAAAAAAACCAAAACTCAAAGTCCAGCCACACAGTAGATCTTTCCAGCGCACATAACCAACAACTGGCTCACATTCAAAGTAAACTATGAACGTTAAGAAGAAGGCAGGTAACCCGATGGGAAAACAGGCAAAACGTCCCAGGAGAGGCTACCCTGGTGGTACATAAACGTAAATAAACACCTGGAAAGGTGCTCCACTTCATTTATGCCATGGAGACGCAGGTCAGTACCCCCACGAGAAGAACAGAGACTGGCATTTCCACACCCCACTGGTGCAAGTGCCAACTGATCCCACCACAGTGAACCATTTGGCAGAGAACGTGTGCTGAACCCCCTGGGTCCCGACGTAAGTGCGGATGACAGCAGCGTACTTAGTGTGACAATTCCTTGAGCTTTATACTTGACAGGGGCGTTTCGATTTCAGTAAAAAGCAAGCAGGCAGGCACGGTGCTAACACAGTTTTACAACAACCAGTAAATTATAAACTCAATTTACATCTTTAAATTTTTCTAATCTTTGTGAACACATATTTTTTTATTTTTCAGCTAAAATGAGTACATATGTGCTCTTTTTGATACATGAATTTTCACTGTTGGTATAGTTCACTACCTTCCCGCTTTCAACACTGAAAAGCGGGAATAATTCTAGCACACTCATGACACCACACACTGACAGACTTTTTAGCTGGAGCTGTGAAGAATCTGTGACCGGCCTCACGTTGCCTTGCAAGACAGCACCTGGGTAACTGCTATTTCCAGTCCAGGAAGACAGGAAATAGCGACTGTACCGTGGAAGCGAAGGGGCTGGACTGCAGGCTGGAAAGCAGCAGCCCGCTGGCCACACCTGCCGCAGATGGGCTTGGCAGGGCTGTACGGTACTCTGGAAATATCTGAATTACATTTGGCCACATCGAACCAATGGGACCTGTGACATAAAATCCATATCTCTGCTTCTCTGAACAAACTAAAATCATCAAAAAATAAAAATAAAACAAAAATAACCCCAGCAATTGGGCAACCAGAGGCTTCAAGCCCAGGGTGGCCCCACTGTGGGAGCTGGGCCCACACCTGTCAGCTGTCAGGGGCACCAGGGCTTTGTGCCGCCCCCCATCCCAGGGGCGCTGCCAGTCATGCCCCCTCCTCCACAGGACGGCCAGGCCCCCCCGGCTGCAGCAACCTCACACCCACCCAGACGACACAGCCTAACAAGTGAGTTCACCAGCCCGACACGTGCCTGGACGGCTCTCTCCTGTTCTCCGCCCGCAGAGCCGACATGTTCAGTTAACGTGAAGCCCGGGTCTGTGCACGGCCAGCTCAGGCCAATCTCAGCTCCAATATCTCACCTCCAGAGAGGCCTTTTCCCTGGACACCTGCAGACACTCTCACTTCGTCCCGTATTATTTTCTTCCTCTCACTGCTCATTGTCTGAAAGGATTTGACTTATTTTTGTGTTCACTGTCCCTGCAGGACATCAGCCCGAGGAGCATAGGACCTTGCTCACGCTGTCTCCCCCAGCCTGGAGCAGTCCTCAATAAACATTCTGATGAATTTGAATGAAATGAATAAACATAGATACAATCTGTAGAGGATCCCAAAGGTATGCAGCAGCCTCTCTCCCAATCCAGTGTCATCATATTAACACTTCTGGAAAGGGAAGGGGGAGGGGTGGGGAACGAGGTCTTAACCTTTTACTCGCCTAGTATTAATTTTTGAGGGTTTGCTTATAGTGGAATCCCACATGCATTTCATTTCCCCGTATTTATTTTGTTAATTTGCAATGACTTTGGATAGCTAATTGAAACACATCAAGAGAGAAAGAGGGAGAGATGACCTTGGGGCCCTGGGCATTATTTCCTCAGAGGCAGCATTCTTAATAGAAGGGCCACATCCTCAGGCAGCAGCTCTCCAGCAATTACCACACGATGGAAAACCGCTGTCCCTCTGACAGTCTCAAATCTCGTTCCACTGACAACAATAGCAGAGACCAGACTAGTCTGCGTAAGGAGGGAATTTTATCCCGCAAGATAATTCTGTTTCATGTTGCCCTGCACAGAGGAAACCCGTAAGGCACAGAGATACTCACTAATTTCTATAAAGAGTTCATTTATGTTTATCGCATTTTTCGCGCTGGTCTCTACGAAAATTGCATGGATGGAGTCGGCGTAATCCTTGGCGTCTCTCTCCAGGACTTCTCTGGAAGGCAACAGTTGCACATCAGAAATTCTACCCGTCAGGAGTTTAAAGATACCCCCAGCCACCCAGTAATTCACCAGGTTTATGACGACACAGGGTGTCAGGAATGGCTGGTGAAGCCCTTACACATGATCCCCCCAATTATACCCCATCTGTGGCGAAACAAAACGAAACTGGCCTACTGCCACGCATCTAGTGGGGTGACCAGGGAGTGGCAGGGCTTTCGTCGTCCCCGAAGTAAAGTCCTCGCTGTGGGAATTACGGAAGTGGTCCACAGAAATTGCCACTGAGTGCGCTTTCCTAAAAATACACTTTCCCCATGAACATTTCCAATGTCATGGGAGCTGGGGGCTATGCTCATCTCAGAAAATGTTAAGTTCAATGCAACCAATGTTTAAATAAATCACACACCGGTCTATATACATAATCTAATTAGCTCCAAATGTCCAAACTCTTAATTTACTTTGCAACTTCAGGACTCCAGCTACAAACGGGAAAGGAATTTTTCAATGTCAGAGATAAAATAAAAGCAAGATTCTTATATTGGATATTGCTCAGTAAAGAAAGGAACACAGAACCAGCATTGTCGTCTCCTGGTCTAATAACTTACCTTACATCGATAAGGTCACACTTATTTCCTGCAATGGCAACTACAATATTAGGTGGGCCGTGCTGTCGAAGCTCTTTTACCCAATTCTTTAATGTTGAAAACGTCTCCTGTAACACAAAGGAGGAGAGCCACTGCAGCGCTAAGCCACCAGGAGAGTTGCCAAGCAGTCTAAAGAACAGGGTACAGGAGGCTTACTTCTTTCGTGATGTCGTAAACAATTATGGCCGCAGCTGACCCTCGATAGTACATTGGTGCTAAGGCACGGAACTGCAGAGAAGGGGGGAAAGAAACAACAAAATCGGGACAAGTGGTTAAATATATTTCTTACTAGACTTTTAAGCCCATTATCCCTGCACAAAAGGCAATCTTTCTCTTAACCCAGAGATGACATGATGCTTTCAAGCAAATGAGGCAGTGATTACCAAAGGCACCACTTTTCAAGTGATACTGAAACTCTCAGAAGATACTTCAGAATACAGTTTTACAGGAATTAAATATGGTGCTGTAAACAACTATTTCAGCTAAAAAGGCTTTTTAATTGAACTCAGTGTTCTAATTCCCCAATTCATTTGTTCAACAGTCCTTTAAACTCTGGCTTCCCAAACTATTGAGGAGGTAAAAAATCACGCTGTAACGAATTCTCCAGATAAGTGGCTGCATTTGGGTGTCGTGAAGATAACCTGTAACCCAAATGCCACTTTACTACAGAGACAAGCTCCTGGTCACGTGTGTCCATGGTCACATTAGCTACTTGGGTGAGTCTGTGACTCGCTTTTTCGATGTCTCCGTGCAGGTGGCAACACCAAATGAGGGGCACTTCTCATCTCATTTACATGAATTTAACTTTGTATGCACAGCTGCTTCCCACCCACCACCCTTCCCCCACCTGACACACAGAGGGAGGAAAGGAAGAGGAACAACAATTTGAACAGCGAGGCTGATTTACTGGAATATAACGTGGAAAGGATCAAGCCCTTCCCCCACTTGCTCTCGCTTCCTGGGCTTCCTGGGCCTACGGAATGTGCTGATGTGTCCTGCTCAGGGAGTGTGATGGCAATGTTTAAAGACAAGACTTTTACCTGTATTTGATCTTCGTCTTACGCCCCAACTTTGGCACCTGATCCCCACCTATAATATGACCCCCCTGGACTCTCACCCTGCGCTCGTGGCTGAGCCCCCAGCACAGGAAGGAGCTGTCCCCAGAGGTGAGCACCTGGGGTGCAGTACAATTCACATACAGAAGGGTCTGCAACTTCTTATCCAAGGGGCTTAACCTTTGGCTTTGCAACTTCCTCGTGAATTTGAGTTTAAGGGAAGAAAGTGAAATTATGACTAACGCCATGAGGGAAGACGGCCTGCCTGCCTGGTTAGTACACCGTTTTGCTCTGGGGCCAGCACCCGCACACAGTAGGCAAGCATGCGCGGTGGGCAAGTGGGTTAGAACTGTTGCAAGTGGGATGATGCCACACCAAAGCCAGACCCAGAGGGCCGGCCACACACAGGAAGTCTAAGTAGTCTTTGTGAGAAACAGCCTGCCTCGGGGGTGAAGGCCTGCTAGCTTCCAATACAATATACTGGTATGTTTTAGAGAGGAAAAAGAACAAAAATGAAGGTTGCAAACAAGAAAATACTACAGAAGAGGAAGTGCATTGCTGGGTGGAAAGACTAGACTGACTTCCATGGGGGAGGACAATGGGCCCACAGGGAACAAAGGCTACGGACGTTAGCTTTCCTTGCAGGTGTCTCATCCTGGCAACATCCTAACAAGGCGTTTTTGGAAGGCAACATTCATATAGAGAAGTGCAGAGAGCTTAAGTTTAATAAATAGCTTAAGTGTGGATGAAATGACATGGGTATGTGCACATCCATGAAGCACCCTCCCAAGGCAGATAACGTATCTATCAACATAACATTCCCCAACGATCCTCTGATCAGACCCTTCTTTAACCTTGATAATAACGCGTGTCTTCAAGTCTAATTTACTGCCACTGACAGAACCACAATGGTTTCCTTTTGCTTATGCTTCGCATTCAATATCCTTTTCCATTCTCTTATTTTTCAAGCCACCCCCGTTTTTATTTAAGATAATCCTCTTTTAAGCAGCACGTGGTCTGACCCTGATTTTTGATCCAACCTGACCACCTCTGCCTTTTAAGTGGAACGTTCAGTTCCTTTACGTTTAGTGTACTGACTGATACATTTGGTCTTACTGATAGTATGTCTACCATTTTGCCATTTGCTTTATATCTGTTCCATTAAAAAAAGGGCTCTTCTTCCTTTACTCTCCTCTTTTGCATTAACTGAATTTTTTTTAGTATTTCATTTTAGTATATTAGTTTGTCCATTGGCTTTTTAGCTATACCTTCTTGTATGACTTTTTAAGTGGTTGCTGTTGTAAATACAATATATTTTTCCAGTCTACTTAAGAGTTTAAAATGTACTACCTCAGGGAAAACATTAAGAGTGTGGTGGAAGTCTAATTCTTTTATCCCACCGTCCTATGTGCTACTGTTGTTAAATATTTTAAATCTACACACACTAGAAACTATACAATCCAATGTTATAATTTTTGCATGAAACAGCTAGTAATCTTGTAAAAAAGCTGAGAAGACAAAAAGATAGACGTTTGTATCCCCCATTTCCAGTGGTTACTACTCTCCCTGTGCATCTGAGCTACCACCTGGTGTCATCCCCTTCGGCCTGAGAAACCTGCTGCTGCTGCCTCTTCCCAGCCACTAGTTTTCTAGAAGTGCCATTCCTTTGATTCCATATTTGAAAGGTAATTTTGGCATATTGACAGACTGACTCTTTTTGTTTTCAGTACCTTAGAGATACGGCTCCACGGTCATCTGGCCTCCAATGCTTCCGTGGGAAGTGAGCCACCACTCACACTCGTATTGCTGTCCCCTGTACATCATGTGTTTGTCACCTCTGGCTGCTTTCAAGAGTTTTTCTCTTCTGCTTTGGTTTTCAGCAGTTTTATGATAACATGTTTCCCCAAAAATAAGACCTAGTCAGACAATCAGCTCTAATGCGTCTGTTGGAGCAGAAACTAATGTAAGACCCAGTCTTATATTAATTTCTGCTCCAACAGACGCATTAGAGCTAATGGCCCGGCTAGGACTTATTTGCAGGGAAACAGGGTATAACAAAATGTGGTTTTCTTTGTCCTTATGGCTTTGCTGAAATTCTTGGATTTGTGAGTTGGTATGTTTCATCAGATTTGGTAAATTTTCAGCCATTATTTCTCAAAACATCTTTTTTTCCTGTCCTGGGTCTCCTTTCACTCCTGGGTCTCCAGTTACTCAAATGACAGATTGTTTGAATTTGCCCCTACGGTACCGAGACTATGTTCATTGTTTTCCCACTCTTTCTCCATTCTTCTGATTGGTTAATTTTTGTCACCCATCCAGTGGATGTTTCATTTCAGGTATTACAGTTTTAGCATTTCCATTTGATTATTCGTTTCCATGCTGTGGGAGAGCCCCCATCTGTAGTAAGTAGATAAGACTCCTTTCCCTTCAATCTGTGTGCACACTTAAGCGATCTTTATCTTCTGAGGGCAGGGAGGTCCGGTTGCTGAGTACTCATCCTGAGGGTGGTTTCACATGCGGTCAGGGCAGGTTGATCTGGGTCTGCCTTTCGTCCTCCGCCAGGGTCTCTGCTCCTAAGCACCGTCCCCTGAAGTTCCAGTGGAAGCCCAGGTGTTTACCAATCCCTCCCACATGGCAGGACTGGACTCCACTCAGTGCTGCCATCCCTCTAGCTGCTGCTTCCTGGTGGGTCCTGTCGTGCCGCCCCTGCGCATTCATTCACAATTTGGGAGTCAGGAAAAGACTCGAAGGGAATTTACAAGCAGATTTGAGGGCTTCCCTCCTTGTTGGATCCATCTTTTCTGGGATTTGCCTCCTCTTTTTTCAGTTGCTCTGGCAGCCTTAGTCTCTGTCCTCAAACACCACAAGCTAAAGGGTGGGCTTTCTGCTGGAGTCCTAGTCACCCTGTGCCATGTGGACTGGGCAGTGTCCTCTGGGAAAAGGACACAAAACAGTGAGCATCAGCCAACCGAGTTCCCTTTTCAGTCTCTGACTGCATCTGGTGGCCCGGGAAGGCCTTCAGACAGTTGTTTTGAATGGGTACTGCAGAGTTTATACATACAACCATTGCCTGTGGGAGGCTGAGTCCATCACAAGGCATTCCGCCTTACTGACACTGAAACTCTGTGTGTCCTTTTGTGTGAAGAAAGAAGATGGCAGCTTAAAAAGAAACTCAAGGGACATCAGCACCAAATCTACTCTAGATTAGGGATCCTCAAACCTTTCCTGGAAAGGGCCAGATAGTAAATATTTTAGGCTTCATGAATCATTTGGTCTTTGTTCCAACTACTCAACTCTGCTATTAAAGAGTGAAAGCAGCCATAGATACTATGTAAACAAGCAAGAGTGGTGGTTGCGTTCCAATAAAACTTTATTTACAAAAACGGGCAGCAGGCTGGATTTGGCCCACAGGCCACAGCACTGACCTTAGCTCTTGGTGACACTAAGCTACTATAATTATTCCTGATTTTAGATCTGAGAACGATTCCTCACGTGACTGCTGTGACAGTAAACGAGTCCATGCCTTCCTGTTGCTCTCACCTCTGGAAACAGTCATCAAGAGAAACCACATTAAGATTCAAGACCATAAATCTTTAAGGACTGGATGCAGTGTCTACTTGACTTTGGTTAAGCAGCTTTCTTTTATATAATCCCAGACCAACCGTTGGAATTGTTGGTGCCACTTTTATGGCGTCTTTATGACATGTATTTGTGGTGCTTATTTGTGCACGGTCCCCATGCTGCTGTAGGAAACCTTGTTAGTGAAGCGTGATTGGTGGGAAAACATCCCTTAAAATGAATTTAAGGGTAGAAAATAGAGAAAAAAGCCTCTGACAAAGGCTCTATCTTGAGAAAATAAATTTAAAATTATGAAAACAAGTTTCATTTTATCTGGTATTTGAAAAATCTTAGGTTTGTTGTTGCAACCAGGAGTTCGTTTCCTGAAGGAATACTAAATCAAAGCTGATCTTCTGATAAAACTATATACTAATGCAATACGAGAGCTTTCATTTCATTTTTGACTCTCCTAGTCAAAAAAAAAGAGTAATTTTTACAAAACTATTTGAGGACTCCATCAGTTTCCTTAGGCCTCTCCATCCTTTGATACACAAATTGTTATCTTCTGCAGCACTTGTACCACCATCCTGATCAGTACTTTTCTCTTCATTTAAGAAGATGCCTACCATCACTGGCTTTGCGTGACATTTGCAACGTTCTCCAAAAATCACCTTCACTGATGCAATGAAATCACTTTGCAGTAATTACAACCAGGCTATGAGAAAGACAACCCGTCTGTCAAAACTACATGTAGCAACAGGTGCAAGGGTCAAAATGCGGAAGATATTTGAATGGTCAGTTCATTAAAAGGGTTTTCCTTTTATGACGAGTTTTGGTTCCACAGTGAATCTTATTACTACAGAGAACTGAATAATAAATATGCAAATACCAGAAATTTATAATTCGAGGCATGCAATACTCACATGGTAAAAGCAGGCAGAGAATCTGTCCTTCTATGTGCCAAAGTAGGGCTGGCAATCAGTTGACATAAATCCACTGGCATCAACATCGTGTGCCAGGGACTGAGAGCACAGACATGAAGACAGTCTCTGCCCTCAAAGAGCTTACAGTCTCACAGCAGATAAACAAGTAAGGGAACAGGTGGTGGTTCAGGACACAAAGAAATATGCCAAAGAGTTTATCTGCTGATTGGTCCACCCACTATGTGGGCATCGGCTGTAGGGCAGGCACTGTGCAGGCCCCAGAACACAGCCGGAACCAGACACTGCGGTCCCCCAGTCTGCGGTGAGGCTGCCAATACAGGTCGGTAGACCGATGTCTACTGACAACGTCAGATGATGGGCTTGAGGCAGATCAGGGCCAGAGGTGGAGAACGAATGGGGCCCTGCCGAGGTATGGATGGGGCTGGGTACGCTCTGAAGGTGCACCAGGTAGCCTGAGACCAAAGGCTGGTGAGGAACCATGGGCCGTCACCCAGTGGAGGGAAGAGGAAGTTCCAGCAGAAGAAGCGATGTGTATAAAGGCCTGGTGGGCAGAGCCTGAGGAACTGAACTCAGCAAGGGAGAGGGATGGAGGCCCAGGACGGCACTGAGTGAGGCAGCAGAGCCGGCCGTCCAGCCTCTGTAGGCCACTGCCGTGGGGGAGGGGAGCCGTGGGCAGTGACTGAGGGCAGTGAGTACGAAGAGCATAAAGCAGCATCTCATTTATGTTGTCAAGAAATTCCTCTCGGTCCTGTGAGGAGACGTGATGTAGGGTGGCGGGGCTGGGAAGAGTGACAGCAGGGAGACCGGCTAAAAGGCTAACGGAACACGTGGGTGAGAGCGAGTGGGGGCTGAGAGCAGAGTGCAGCAGTGGAGATGAAGGGAAGGGAACGCATCTGAGAGACACTGGGAAGATGGAGCTGTCAGGACGTGCTGATGGAGCAAACGTGGGGGCTGCGGGGAGGAAGAATCAAAGGCGACCCCGGATTCGGGTGTGAGCATCGTGGGCGTACGGCAATGTGGGAACTTATCGGAGAACAGCGGGATGGTTAGGAAAGCCTCACCTGAGGTGACATCAGAGGAGGGTTTTGAAGGCTGAGTATGAGTTTCCTAGGCTAACAGCGGGCGGGGGGTGTTCCGAGCAGGGCGAGCAACAGCACATGGGTACGAGGGTACGAAACTGTACGCACACTGGGGATGTAGAAGCAGTTTGGTCCTAGAGGATACCTGGTGGGAAGGTGGTGCAAACGGTGTGTGGCTGAGGCTGGATGGGCAGGACCTCGAAGGCTTTGCCCAGGACCAGCTAGCAGCCAGCGAAGCTCACAGACTGTCCTGGATGATGCTCACAGCATTTCAAATGATCTGTGACTAGTGTTAGGTGCTTAGCTTCTTTTAAAAGTGGTGATCTGGCGGCCTTGGCATGTACTCTTGTGGGGCCACAGCTGGCTGGAGGGAGTGCTTACCAGCTGGGGCTGCTCGCCGGTCTCCCAGCACTGACGGGTTCTGCTGGCCAGTTCTCTTGACCCCTGCCTGCTCGTCTCATTTACATTCCCTGTATGAGCCCCCACGTAAGAGAGGGCTAAGAGATCATGCTTCAGGTAGGGGTGAGGCAGATTTGCATCTTAGAGCAACTATTCCTGGTTCAGAATCAATCAGAAGTGGGGAAAGGAAGAAGCAGGCAAACCAGCGAATTACAAAACTGAGCAGAATCCTATTACGGCAGCAGTAGGGGAGAGGCATAAACCCTTGCGTTCTTTATGGTCTAGAGAAAGATGCTATACATCATTGTGTTACCAGGCTAGGCTCTGACTCAAAGCATAAAGGAATGTACATGATTCTTTAGGATGAGGGTTTTGCTGTACCATCATATACAAGGGAGGGGGTAACTGAAATTCGGGATTCTGTGAAAGGGTCCATATATTACGAGCATGAAGAGCCACACGCATTCTTGGCTCTTAGGACAGACACCTGAGCCATGTCTATAGCTCTATTTGGGAGGCTCCGTGGGAAGCAGCACTTGGGAAGGATGGAAGAGTGAGGCCAGCATGGCCTAGCTGCCCTAAACGCTCCGTTCTAAATGCACACCGCCAAGAAAAGAGAAGCTGGGGAAAGGGGAGGCTAAGCAGGTAGATCTTACACAAGTAATCGGATACAGGGTGTGACATCAAGCATTAAAACACACACAGAAGAAACCAAACAGCAAACGTATGACATTAAATCTGTACAAATGTGTGGTGTCTACGTCTACGACAACAGAAAAAGCTTGTTTTGTTTCCCCCCATTTGTCTGTGGTGATTCTTGCCGGGTTTTATACCGCACACAGCATCTATGCTGCCTTAGGTAAGCCCCTGATGACAGACTATTCCTCCTGATTACTTCGGGGATACTTTTAAGAGCGTCAGATAGCACTGCGTATCCATCAGATGTTCTGTTCTGATAGGACTGTTTGAAAACAAAATTAAACAGCAGCTGAATAACAGGTGTCTGCCAGACGCACTCGACAGGGAAATTAGACTCAGGGCCCACCAGCGGGAAAGGGAGGCAGCGGACAGGTGTCTGCGCCCCTCCCCACCTTCCCACTTTTGTCTGATTTAGGCGGGCCCCCAAATCCCACCCTGCACTGGGATGCTGCGGGCCAGGCCCCATTCTGGTTCAGGCTCTTCCGTAAGCAGATAACCATCTTGGACACTTTTGTCATCAGGCATTTATTAAGTACCTATTGCAAGGCACTGTGTTAGCTCATCCATTTCGCTTACGTCTCCGACTTTATATGCTGTCAAGTTCCCTCTTTAGCTTTTAAAAGGCGGCTATAAATGAGATGTGCTTACCTCTCCCTTTCCCCCACTAATTCTTTTATATCTTTGCGAGAGGATGGAGCCCCAAATTACACACAAAGCTCTGAGCGGGATTTTATCAGGCCTGTTAGTCAGCATTTACTTTAAGACACTGAAAAGGATAAAAATGCCCTCACTGCCCATTATCACTTTCTCCATCAGTGGACTTTGTGGCTCTAATTGAAAAGAAAAAGGCTGGTCTACGTAAATGGAAACAAGTGTGTCTCGGCACGCAGAAGAGACGTGAGTAACGTGGAATGACAAGGGACATGGACAGTTCAATTGGAGCTTTAATTTGGGCCTCAGAAAAACACATAGTAAATGAAAGAGCGACTTACTCGTTCTTGTCCAGCTGTATCCCAGATTAGGAATTTATGTAGCTCATTTTGGTACTGGACAGTCTTGGTCATAAAAGATGCCCTATAAAGAGAGACCTAAATGATCAGAACACAATTATTTAAAGCACGTTGCCAGCCCCAGTTGGAAACATCACTTAGACTTAACGTTCAAACTCCTGCTCCACACTTTATCCTAATTGTGGTCGTCTCTGGAGTATTTACGAGATGCAGATACTGGCTGCAGAGTCTGTGTCAAAATAAAGCATTAGGCACATCTGCCCAACAGAAAGAAAGAGTTCTCTGGCTTGTGAGTGCCTAAACTCTATACCCAAAGAACCAAGAGATAATTTGGTAATCCAGACATTTCCTGCCCTTGTAAAATATAGAAGTTGTTATTTTAATAGATGGTATCACGAGAAAACTTCCTAAAAACAACCTATGTGTCCAGGAAATGGCGCACTAGTAAAACTATTAGGACATTTGGGTCTGTCCTCGCCCACGCCCACGCCCAAACCACATGGCCACAGAAACAGCCCAACAGGGCCATGCAACACTAGGTACTAACACTAAGATGCCAAGCAGGAGCAGGACGACGGATAGAGAAGCAGCAGCCTGATGCCACCCGTGTTTCCACAATGAAACAGCCCTCACTGACCTCATGGGCCACATCAGACATCAGGGCCTGGCCCAGCCCTCGGCAAGAAAGGAGTGATGGTGTACAGGCCACGTCGCTCGTTCTGAGGGACCACTCCGCCCGGGGGCCTTTGCAGGCAGGGCTGCCCAGTCATTGTAGAGTCTCATACTTTTGGGAGAAGCACTGAGCAGCTGTGGTCGCCCCGAGCACACGCTCGTCACCCTGGGGGCTCCTGGACACAGGTTCAGAAGCCTCGCCCTAGGCTGGGGCCCGGCTCCATTACCGTCTCCTACTCCTCCCCTCACCCAGAGCGCGCCCCCCTGGGAAGTCCTTTGTCTCCCAGGCTCCTCAATGTACCCAAGAGCCCAGAGATGATACTGTCTTCTTCTCTACTGGACAAGCCTTCTGGGGCCAAGGGCCACGCTGTGCTCTTGGAACCACACCCTAATCATCTGAACCCAATGGCGAGGCATCTTCAACATGCTGATGCCTGACAGAGTTGAGATTCAAGAAATAGATACATAAACTTCAAGAAACTGCAAGTTGAAATGGATAGAACGACTCTCTAAAGAGTCACTGAGGTTTCCAGTCAAGATGGCATGGAGTGTGTGTGTGAGTGTGTGTGTGAGATATTAAACATATTTCTTACTGTGGACTTGAAAACAAATAACATAGTCAAAAATTTGAAAAACAAAGAATCACCGAACTTAGCTAAGTATCAGAATCCTTAGTTTTAAAAACTTAAACTCTGCTACAATCGAATTCCTCGTGCTATTTATGTAAATGTATGGTTAACAAGCAGCCTCCAAAATAGTGACTGTGAGGAGGAGGGAAAGTGGGTCCGGAAGCGAGACCACACTTTTGGATAGGTGTTGTTCACCGGTATTTATTTACTGGAAATGTACCCCTTGCTAGCCTTAGTAAATGCTTTATGCATAGAAGGTGCTCAATAAATGGTGACTGTATCAAGAACTTTTGGCAACTCACTATGATTAAATCAGGACGGGCAGCATGATTTCTCACTTAGGAGAGATCTAAGCATTCAAACAGCCTTGTTTATTGTGAAGATTAAATAATATGATGGATGTGAAAGTGCTTTGTAAATTGCAAAGCACTACTCCTATACAAGGTACTATTATTATTATTAGTATTTAAAGGCAGCTCCGGGAAATGTTTTAGTTTAGACTTTACAATTAGTCCTAAAAGCTTGCAACTCAACTCTCCATCAATTATGGCCCTGGTGTTCCATTTAAGAGTGACAACAGGCATCCAATAGAGGTCTATTAACAGAGCCAATATATTCAACACATCCATTTTGGCTGCTCAAAGAACAAGAGAAGAAGTAAATATACTTGGAGCAGACAAAAAGCTGAGAAAGGTATATGTAACAATTAAAAGGAAATGTTTCATTATAGGATTAGAATTCACTGAAGTTCAACCCACCTGCCAACCATGTTCCTTTCAGTGAAAGCACAGATGGATTACTCAGGCCGGAGAAAGACAAAATGGCTGCTGTCACGTCAGGAAAGCATCTGAAAGGATTAAGCCCAACTTCCTGTCTCTGGGCCTAGGCCATCCTTCCAGCTCTCCCACCTGGGCAATCTCAACACACCCTTCCTATCCACACCAGTTTTCTTGTGCTGAAAGCTCTCTATTTGGGTCTTCACCTGTCGGCTTGTCCTTTATCTCCAGCATCACAAGCTCACACTGCCAGTTCTTCAGGAATCTTGTCTGTCCTTCTGTCTCAACCACCCAGAAAAGCCCCAAGTGACCTCTCCACTTGCTTCTTCTATCCGGTGGTGGGCTGGCTGCCGTGCTGCAGGCAAGTCGCCAAGCTATGCAGGCCAGAGTGAAGCCCGCCCTACGTCAGCTGGGCCCGCCTCTCAGACCTCTCGTCCCACACAGCAATTACCCCCCGTTCTGAAGGCCCCTTTGCAGCTCCCCGTCACTTCCTGCCACCCTCCTCGTCAGGGCAATAGCTTATTTCAGCCCTCAGAGAAAGCCGAGATTAGAAACCCTAAGTCCCCCAACATGTCCCCCTGAACCTTCCCAACTTGAGAAGAAACACATTTCCATTCCCACTGGCTGTGATTGCCACTTTTCTGACTCTGGCTGAGTCAGAGGTATCTTTTCTTGATTCGTCATCACCAAGACCCTGGAAAGGACCCCAGCACAGCCTGCCTGGGCCACTGCAGTCATACCTTGGTCACATCGTCCCAGCCCCAAATCCGTCCAATTGTTCCTGTTTCTGCCTTTAAACCAACTGCCCCTTCCCCTTGAATGCTCTTCCACTGGCTCTCCCGTGGCGAGATGCTCCTCATTCTTTAGGTCTTAGGTCCAAGATCACAGAAAGCTGTGTGGTCCTCCCCCAGGCCACTTCCCACCTTGTCTTTACTCTGCAACACACACACCATCCGTTTTGTCTTCAGGGCACCTACTACAATGTCTGTATAGTGTCTGATTAGCTTATTTATGCTGTGTCTTGTTTTTATTTCTTTTTTAAAGATTTTATTGGGGAACAGTGAATTCCAGGCTTTTTTCCAAGTCAAGTTGTTGTCCTTTCACTCTTAGTTGTGGGGGGTTATGTTCAGCTTCAAGTTGTTGTCCTTTCAGTCTTAGTTGTGGAGGGCGCAGCTCAGCTCCAGGTCCAGTTGCCGTTGCTAGTTGCAGGGGGCACAGCCCACCATCCCTTGCGGGAGTCAAACCGGCAACCTTGTGGTTGAGAGGACGCGCTCCAACCAACTGAGCCATCCGGGAGGCAGCTCAGCTCAAGGTGCCGTGTTCAATCTTAGTTGCAGGGGGCAGAGTCCACCATCCCTTGCGGGACTCGAGGAATTGAACTGGCAACCTTGTGGTTGAGAGCCCGCTGGCCCATGTGGGAATCAAACAGGCAGCCTTCGGAGTTAGGAGCGTGGAGCTCTAACTGCCTGAGCCACCGGGCCGGCCTGTGTTTTTCTTTCTTAATTCACCTGTTCAGTGTCTCACTCACCCATGAGAAATGTACGCTCCAGCAGGGTAGGGACCCGCTGTACTTCTTCCCCTGTAATAGGGGTGTCTTCCTCATCTCCTTCCGGTGCTCTCCTAGAATTCTGACAAAATATTTATCCCATCGTCCATAAGCCATTTTGCTTTCTTTGCTCCAATGGTCGGCCAAGCACTTCCCGAAGTGAGAAGTGCTACTCAAGTGCACACAGAGCTGAGATTAGAGAGGACCCTGGGCTTTAACGGTAGCCCGGTGTGTGGCCTCCAGGGTGAGGCATGTGGTTCAACCAGCACAGGGCGGACTGTGCCCAGAGGCATCCTTCCTGTGCACTCAGCCTCCAGCTCTTGCCCCTATGCTAGGCAACAGGCAAAATCCAGGCTTGAGGGAAGAGTCACCACGTCCCTCCATCACTCAGACTTCTGGGTTTCTGCTAAGGAAGAAGTCGTGGCATTTCCGGGCTCTCTCTGCCACTGGCTCGCGTTGAATCAGGTGTTCTTCCCCACGGCTGGCTAAGGTGAGGTGATCACACCTCCCCCACCGCTCCTCCGTGAGCCCCACCCATGACTCCTCAGAGCAACAGGTATCTGTGTTGAGTTTTGAGAGTCTGAAATCTTGGCCTATCAGACCTATCATTTCCTCCTTCTCAGCACTTGGATTTGGTTCGTCTACGGAGTGGTAACACCTGGACACAAGGTCATACAAGAGATGGGGTGTTGCCCGGTCTCTCCCACATGGTCCCTAGGGAGCTGTGGGCTAGCTCGGGGGCAGAGGGCCTCCCGCTGAGCTCACGTGAATTCCTTCCCCCAGCTTCATGTTTTTATCTGTTGAAAACAGCACTTTTCTAAATCTGAGTGACTTCAGCTTAATTACACAATCCAAACACCATCTCAACATGGTAAAGATGGGGTTCATTTCCACCCCATCCCAAGAGTCCCAAATTCCAAGTTCTCCATCAGAACATGAGGTCTGCCTTCCAAAGAACTGAAGCTGGTCTGCAACGACAGTCTATGCCCTTCGGTACTTGCAACCAATTTTGTAGAGCTGTCTGGTTCTTCATTTTATATTTAATCTACACTTGAATCTCAACCCCTGGAATCAATTCATGCATTGGCCCCTAATCTTCAAATGGGACTACTCCAATTTTCCCCTCCCACTGTCACTTGGACTCCAGGATCACTTCTTTAACATTCAAGTTAAATGATGCGGAGGGTATGATAACTTCAATATCTTGCTCTTTGAAAAATGGGCAATGGCTTCCTGCCATCCAAATGATACATTTTTATTTCCCAGCCTGCCATTTACTTGTCTGATAACCTTATTTTTCACTACTAAACCACCTCTCTTCACTCTGCCTAGGCAGATCTTATTGCCTCTTTAATCTAAACTCCCTACTAGCATTATTTCCTACAGCTAGAATGCCGTTCATATACGTCTCCATTTTTCATGATTTTCTAAAACTGACTGTCACGCACCCCAAGCGGTCATGATCTCTGGTCAGAGGATGTGTTCCCAACGAAAATACTCGTCACAAGGTGTTTTAAAATTTCTTTTCTTTAGGGGCAGTGGACATGTTTCGCTCTCGCAGAACACAGGTGTGTCCTGCCATCACATTCCAGTACCTCTCTCGACTGCAAGCCCTTTTCTTGAATGGCACATGGGATGCTGTCATCCCCATAATGATAGATGGTGCCTTTTCAGGATGAACAGCTCAGCACATTTAAAAATTAACAAAGGACCGTAACTTCTAAACAACTCTAAGTCTCACACAAACAATGCTTGGATCTCTAGGTTACATATACTGATAGAAACACCATCGAATACATCAAAATTGAGACACAAAAAGACTAAAGGTACATGAAATCGGGTAGTTCCTCTACTGGACGTACCAAGGGGCCTTCAGGAGAGTTTAGGACGGTGCAAGAATTTGCCGGGTTCTCAGTGAGATTAGCTGAATATGCAGGCACTTCTATCTTATGCTGGAGTGGCGTCCCAAAGCCGGAAGTCTTGTGAGTATCCATAAATTCAGTTACTGACGTGGGTTCCATCGTCATGCATATTTTTAACCCTTCCTTTAAACTCTACCATCGCCTAAGCTGACAAGATCGAAGAGTTAAGGGGTCACTCTGCGCGGCGCTTCCTTCTAAGCAGTCACTGCCCACTCCAACCAGAGGGATGCACAACAGACGTTCACAGTCGTCCCAAGCAAATCCTTTAGCATTTCTCACAGTTTTTTGTCATCCTAAAACCTTTTAGGAAAATATTTAAAATCACAAAAGCATTTCTTGAAGCATAAAGATAACTAAGTTTAATAACAAAGAGTTTAGTCTCCCTTTTCCTAAGTTTGTCAAGAATAAGTTTCATCATATACAACCATTCACATCACAAACAAGAAAATCAACAGTAACGATGACAAAACGAGCTGGTCAACTAAGTGCTCATCACTGCCAGGTCCTCTTGTCCTGCTTGAGCCCCGTTTGGTCCTCACTGCGAGCCTCTGCCCGCGTCTGATGCTTCAGTACCGCCTTGCCCTGGGTGATCTACTCCCTCAGATGTGGCCTCCACCTGACAACAGGAAGCCCAGGCAGGCGAGATGAGTACCACTCTGTCTCTGCCCCCAGGGGATCACAGTGGGAGGACCGGTCCGGGGAACAGATGACTACGAGGCAGATAGTCAATAAGATACCAAAGGATGGACAGAGTTGTAGGAGCACAGAGGTAAAGCCAGCTCTAAGTCCCAGGAGAGTGGTGATGCCAGGCTGAGGAGGCCAGCGATGCCCCTCCCTCTACAGGGTGTTCACACCCCGACCCAAGAGCTTGGGAAGGGACTCCCTTGCACGGCAAAGGGAGCTTGCGACGTTATTAGGTTAAGAATCTTGCAATGGGCAAGGAGTCGATTACCCAGGTAGTAATCACACGAGTTCTGATGAGAGAGACCAGGAGCAGTCGGAGCCAGGAAAGAAGGAATGTGCAGATGGAAGTGGCGATGGGAATGATGTGCCCTGAAGATGGATGAAAGGGCCACAAGCCGAGGCAGCCGTCAGAAGCTGAAAAGGGTGAGGTCATGCATTCTCCCCTCAGAGCATCTGGAAGGAACCAGCGCTGCCAACACCTTGACTTTAAGCCAGTGGAAATGACTTGACTTCTGATCTCTAGAATTATAAAATAATAAATTTGTATTCTTGTGAGCCACTAAGTTTGCTATAAGTTGTTACAGCAGCGGTAGGAAACTAATACACTAGGGAGGACTTCAGAGAAGAGGAGAAGTTGGAGCTGAACCCAGAAGTGAAGGAGGGAGCAGATGGGGTAGGACCTGGGTGGGGTGGGTGTCATGCAGGGTTAGACTGATGGGTGGGGCAGGGTGGTGAGTCCAGTTAGACAGCCACAAAAAAGGGTGCCGCACAGGCCAAGGTCAGACAGCGGATGAACGGCAGCCAGCCACTGCCCTCCAACACCGATGAGCGTCCACTCTCTGTGACGCCCCATTTCCTGTCAGTCAGCATCTTCCCAAAGGCCAGGCCTGCACTGTCACCATTTCTGCTGGATCTGTGTTCCAACTGAATTGTTCACTTCTGAATATTGTAAAAAAAAATCAAAAAAAAAAAAATCACTTTTTTAAACACTTAGCCTTGTCTAAGCAACAGCATTGGTACAATTAAAAACCCACAGGTTTCACGGACTAGTTTTATTGTCCCTAACAGACAATAAACTAGTTAGCAATATACATTTAAAACGTTTATCTGAGCACCATCTACCCGTCAGCTTACAGATGATGTTTTGGGAAAGACAGCTGAAAGTGAAGGGGAGCCCCTGAGAGGGGGAAGGAAGGGATGATGTCATCAGACCTGCTTTAGAGATGAATTCTGGGAACGGGCAACAGACCTTTGGGGTCCTTCTGCCAGATACCAGGCCCTTAACAGCCCATGCGTGAGTGACAGCGATATCTACTTTTAAGGAACAGATAGGCAAAAGCTGGGGAACACTAAGGATTGTGAGAGAATGGACAATGGCGGTAACTAGACAGAAAAGGGAAAAAAAGAAGGGAAACAAGCTAAGAGGCCTTAAAATGATTCCGGAGAAAGATGGGTAGGCTTGATAACAAGAAGGGACACGTTGAGGCTGACACACGCAAGTCACAGGGTACCAACTCGTGTGAAGGGGAGGGAGAGTTCGGAGAAGCCTGAGGCAGGCTTCTGTCAGCTCAGGCAGCTATGTGTGTGATGAGCTATTCCAGTCATTTCCAAATTATAACTGTATTCATTAATTTTTCGAATAGGTAATACATTCAGATGCTTCATTACCCAAAATGCACAAAATGGGTCTATAGTGAACTATCTCCCTCCCACCCCTTTCGCCCAGCCATTCAATTCTTCTTTCTGGAAACTGACCTTAACAGTTTCTTAGGTCTCCTTTCAGAAACAGTTGAGGGTAATACAGAATAAATATGTGCAGCTTGCCCCTACGTCCTCCTTTGTTTTTAATACAGATGGTAGCATATACTACATAGCTTTGATTTTTTTCACTATACACTATATTGGAGGTCATCCAATATAAATCTATAAAGTTTTCTCAAGCTGTTTATTTCCTTTATCATATTATATTGAATGTTTGCACTATAATTTATATAATCAGACCCCTACTAATCAACAATGCTGCAATCGTGAACTTTGTGCAATTATCAACCTTGTTTGGAACGTATGTGAGTTTATCCGTAGGATAAAGTCCTAGAAGTAGAACTGCTGAGTCATAGGGTATAAGAAAGCGTGCCGGTTAAGCACGCAGACTTTCAAGCCCGACTACTCGACTCTGCTGATGAGTTTTGCCACCAACAGCATATCATTGGACGAGTCAATTAATCTCTCTTTGCCTCAGTTCTCTCATTTGAAAACTAGGAATAACTTCAGTACTTATAACAAAGAATTTAAAAAATTACACCTATTTATTGAAGTATAATTGAAGTACAATAAAATGCAGAGGGTAAGTTTTCAGTTCAGTAAATTTTGACATTTCATATTCTCGTGTAACTGGCGCCAAACAAGATAAAGAACATTTCTATAACTCCAGAAAGTTTGCTCACGCCCATTTCCAGTTAACTCTTGTGCCTTCCTCAGGCAAACCATTTTAGAGTTCAATCTTATAGATTAGTTTTGATTGTCCTTGGATTTCACATAAGTGAAGCTTTCTTCATTTAACAGTGTTTTTGAAATTTATCTATATTATTTGGTAGTTCTCTTTTATTGCTGTGTGGTATCCACTATACGACTATATCACACTTTGCCCATTCTTATGTTGAGGGATATTTGGGTAGTTTTAAGTTTTTGGCTATTATGAATAAGGCTGTAGTAAACATTTTTGCACAAGTCTTTTCAGAAATATATATTTTTATTTTTCTTAGATAAATATCTACGGGTGGAATTGCTGGGTCAGCGGGTTAACTGACTATGAAAAGAGTCCTCCAAAGTAGTCATACCATTTTACACTCTCAACAGAAATGTATCAAGTTTTAGTTATTTCACATTCTCACCAACATTTTGGCTTGGCTTTTTGGTCTCACCACCACCTCACCGAAAAATGTGATCATCTAAAATTGTCTTAGTTGGATGAAAGGCAGCAAGGACTTCCAGAAGCCGCCTTATGGAACCATAAGACAAATATCAGTCACATCACCACCACGGATCAGGCAAGTGTCAACCTCTCTTAAAACCTTTATCCACAACCTCCCTCACTTTGAGATTCATTACATTTGACTTGCTGCTCTTATTCTTATTGGTTGTCACCAGGACTTGATGTGGCTTTTGCTTTAAAAAAAAAAAAAAAAAGGAGAAAAAGCTTTCTATCAAAAGAAAACTTTGTATTCACTACAGAAAAATTTGAAGAAATATTATTTTGTAGGGAAAAGAAAAATGAAATAAAAACAAAACCTCACCCATAACAACAACAAAAAGAACTTACTGGATAGGTTTGCAATCAGGTTAGAATTAGCTGGGAAAAAAAAATGATTTAAGAACTGGATGAAGGGCCAGAAGAAAATACCCAGACTGAAGCATGGAGGAAAAAATGATGGAAAATACAGAAAAGAGTGTAAGAGACACGGGAAAAAATATGCAAAAATTCTAAACTACAAGTACCAGTAGCCTGAGAATGCAAGGAGAGAACAATGGAGCAAAAGCAGTATTGATGAGATAATGGTTAAGAGTTTTCCACCTTGAAAGACATCAAACCATAGATTCAAGGAATACTATGCGCCCAAGCAGGACAAATACAATGAAAACCTCACTCACCCAAAGACAAGAAATTTTGAAGACCCTCAGAGGAAAAAAATAACACATTAACATCAAGAGAGCAACACAACTGACACCTGATTTCAATAAAAATAGACAAAGCCACAAGAAAATGGGATATATATTTTTGAAGGTCTGAAAGACAGTAAGTGAAAACCAAGAATACTATATCCAATGAAAACAGACGGCAAAATGATTACGACCTGCCCAGAACAGCTAAAGTTAAAAACAACCGTTGGTGAAGGTGTGGAACAAATGGCCCAGATGTACTGCTGGTGGGAACGGAAAAGAGTAGGCCAGCACCTCTGGAAAACAGCATTTTTTTAAGGAAGTGAAACATGCCTTTAAAGCTCCTGGAGCAGCCAGCATCCACAATGGCCCTAATGGATCCCCACTGCTTCTTCTCATGTCCTGTGTAGTCTCTTCCCACAGTGAATGGGGCTGACCGCTGGCATCAACAGGTGACTATGGGAATGACACAGGAGATCATAAAGACAGTGTGTCTTCCGTCTTGGGCTCTCATGGGTGACTCGTTATGAGGAAGACGGCTCCCAGGTTGTGAGGACACTCAGGCAGCTCAAGCCAGCCACGCTGCTCCTCAATTCCTGACCCACGAAACTGTGTGAGATAATACATGTTCACTGCTGTTTTAAGGCAATCTGTTACACAGCAATAAACAACAAATATGCCTATTAATCAGAAATTCCACCCTCAGGTATATACTCAATAGTAACGTGTATATGTCCACAAAAATAACTGCATGCAAATGTTCACAGCAACTTTAGACACAATATTTCAAAACTGGACTCCATTTAAATGTCCACCCAAAGGAGACTAGATAAACAAATCATGGTCTATTCATACAATGGAATACTGCTGCTTAGCACTTAAAAGGAACAAACCACTAGTATACACAAAAACATGGATGAATCTCAAAAACAGTACTTTAATGAGTAGAAGGCAGCAAAAATGAGTACATGTGACTCCATTTACAGGAAGTTTAGAAACACATATATATACTCCATGGTGACAGAGTCGCAAGGGTGCTTAGGTAGCTGAGGGTGAACATACCAGGAAGGGGGCTTTCTGGGGTCAGGGGAATGTTCTTTATCTCGATGGCACTTAAACAAGTACAAGGTAAAAATCCACTGAACTACAGATACATTTTATTGTATGTAAATAAAAGCTCAATTTAAAAAAAAGATGAAATTAAGACATTTTCAGATACACAACTGAGCTCCAAGAGTGTATTAAAGGAAATACGAAATGGTTCAGAACAAAGTAAATAATCCCAGATGGAAAGCCAGAAATGCAGGCAGAATGTAAAGCAATGGAAAGAATAAACGTGGAGGAAATCGACAGGAATGTTCAGCGTATAACAGTAATAAATGGCCATTGAGGTCTAAGTTATGGAATTAAAATACACTAAAAGAGAATAAAAGGCAGGAAGTAGAGAAATCGATTTGAGCTCCTTGTATTGTTGTAACATGGCATAAGTAATAATTTATATTAGACTCAAATAAGTCAAGGATGCATAAGATAATTTCTAGAGTAAACACTTAATAATAAAAGAATGTATAATTACCAAGATAATGAAGGGGGAAACATAGCATTAAAAACGAAACAGAGGGCGGCCGGTTAGCTCAGTTGGTTAGAACGAGGTGCTAATAACACCAAGGTTGCTGATTCGATCCCCACACGGGCCACTGTGAGCTGCGCCCTCCTTAAAATAAAAAAAAAAACAAAAACCAAAAACCAAAATTCAACAAAAAAAAACACCCCAGGACAGATAGCATAAGTAAAAAGCAATGTGTAAAATTGTAGGTTTAAACATAAATAGATCACTAATTACATTAAAAGTGAAATAATTAAATATTCAAATTAAAAGTCAAAGTTGGGGACTTATGAGTCCAGTGATGGTGGCCGAGCTTGTACTGGAACAATCCCCACAAACATGACAAGCAGAAAACTCGCCCTACTGGCTGGAAGGAGAGATGAAACAGAGACGATATGTCCCGGAAATGAAGGTGTTGCAGAGGGAGCTGCAAATCTGTAACATAAACTCCTCGCAAATCCATGGCTGACTCCTAAACGCCACACACAATGCGGGAGACTCCAAGGACAGGAATAGCTGGAAGTCTGACAAAAGCTGAGCAGGGACTTAAGCTGCTGCCAACTGCAGGAAAGAAAGACCCAGGAGCTTGAATCCTGCCGTGTTCCAGGGCCTCAGTGAACACCATGAGTGAAACCTCAGGTAGGAGATACCTTAGAAGTCAAGATTCTAGGAATAAGGATTTGCCATAAGGTTAGAGGCAACAGTCCAATAAAAGAACCATCCTAACAACGTGGTTAAAAGCAAGCTTCCACAAGTTCAAAGTTAAA
The DNA here is from genome assembly GCF_036562045.2 of Rhinolophus sinicus. NCBI lineage: Eukaryota > Metazoa > Chordata > Mammalia > Chiroptera > Rhinolophidae > Rhinolophus > Rhinolophus sinicus. The sequence goes on from NC_133762.1 coordinate 20,255,688, forward strand.
TCGACCAGTCCAATTTAACTTTCTGCTAAAACAAAACTCAGCTCTCCTCAGCAGAAGATAAGAGAATCTAAAACCCCTGCAACGCATCTTCTGCAGTGTCCAGTATACAAGAAAACATCACTAGATATGTAAGGAAATGTGACCCAAGGTCAAGAGAAAAAAGAGTGAATAGCAACAGATCCTGAGCTGGTCCCCATGTCGGCGCTGGCAGACACGTACTGTAAAAGGACCTATTATAGATATAATTAGGACTTAAAGCAAGATAGTCATATTGAGTGAACAGATGGGGAATCTAAGCATATGAAATATAAAACAGAACCAAATGAAAATTCTAGACTTAAGGACAGTATCTGAAGTGAGAAAAAAATACACTAGATGTGCTGAACAGACAGTAGAAGAAGGGACCAACTGAACTTAAAAACAGATGAATAGAAATAATGTGATCCTAAGAACAAAGAGAAAAAGATGGAAACAAAACTTATCCTCAGTTACCTGTGAGATAATATCTAACAGTTTAACATGTGTAACTGGAATCCCATAGGCGGAGCAAGAAAATAAGGTAGCCAAATTATTTTAAGAAATAATAGCTGAAAATGTCCCAAATAATAAATTTCTGACTCAAGAAACTCAGTGAAAACAGAAGATATTATGCACCTAGCATATTACAGTAAATTGTTGAAAACAAAAGATAAAGAGCAGATCTTAAAAGCAGCCAGGTAATAAAAAGACACATTCCATATATGCTAAAGGGGATGACAGGCCACTCGGCAGAAACCATGACACAGAAATTTAAGTTGAGATGGCTCAATTAGATGTAAAGCTAAACTGTGAAGAAAACAGGAAACTATCTTTGAGACCTTAGGGCAGGCAGAGCTTACCTAGAGAGGACCAAAAAACTATGAACCAAAAAAGACAAAATCGATAACATGGACTTCATTACAATGAAAGCCCCTCTTCAACAGAAGACATCATTAAGAAAGGAAAAGGCAAGCCATGGAAGAAAACATTCACAATAAACATACCTGCAAAAATATTCGCACTAAATATACCTGACAAATGAGCCGTATTTGTAATATATAAAGAATTTCTATAAATTTGTAATAAGACAAAAACCCCAAATAAAAATGGGCAAAAGACTTGAATAGTGAATTCATAAAAGATGTATGAATGATAAATAGGCTCATGCAAAGATGCTTAATGTTATCAGTCATCTGGGAAACGCAGATTACAAGCACAGTGAGGTACCATTTTACACCCATAGGATAACTAAGGTGACAAAGACAGACACATACCGGGGAGGATGCAGAGCAACTGGACTATCTCTACACATTGCTGGGGAGAGAGTAATATGATACAACCACTTTGGACAACCGTTTGGCAACTTATTAAGTTATAGATGCACCCACCCTATGAGCTAGAAATTCTACTCCAACGTAGTTATTTACCCAAAGGAAATGAATGGCTATCTATGGCCACAAAAAGAGTTGTAAAAGTATTTTCACAGCATCTATATTCCTAGTAGCTCTAAACTGGAGATGACCTGGATGTCCGTAACCAGGAGAATGGATAAACCAATTGTTATCTAGTCATATAAGAGAATATTACTCACCAATTAAAAAAAGGACCATGACACATGCAACAACAATACTGAATCTCCAAAACATTGTTTTAGGGAGAAGAAACCGGTCACCAAAGAGTACATTCTGTATTATTTCATTTATGTGAAATTCAAGAACAGACAAATTAATCTATAGGGACCGAGATGACTACAGTGGTTGCTTAAGGGAAGTGGGATTCACATAAGGAACTTTCTGAGGTAGTGGAAATTTCTGGATCTTCATTAGGCTGGTGGTTATACGGGGTATACTTAATGGAAATCAGACCATGAGCTTACAAAACCCACCTAAAACATAAAGGTTAAAAACAAAAGGATGAGAAAAAGACGCACTGACCAAAGGAAATACTGTTTTTATATCAATAATAGACAAACTAGATTTCAAGGCAAAATGCATTCCTACAGCTAAAGAGTGTATTTTAGAATGTCAGAAGGTTTGCATTATAAGTAAGATACAAAATTCTAAATCTGCAGGTATTTAATGTAGCTGCAAAATCGATAAAGCAAAACTGAGAGAATGAGAAAGCATAAACAGACAAATACACAAACATAGTGGGAGGCTTTATCCCACTTCTCTCAGTGACTGATGGATTCAGGTAGACCAAAAAACCAGCAAGGATAACCGAAAATATGAACAAGATGATTAATAAACTTGACCTAATTCCAGTCATAAAACACGGCACCTAATGGTTCAGAGCATATAATCTTTTCAAACACATATGGATCATTTACCCAAATCAACATATGCTGAGACACACAGAAAACTCTATGAGATTTTAAAGGATTTGAATCATATAAACTATGGTCTGTCATCTCAATATATTGTGCTAGTAATTATTAACGAAGTTAACTAGAAAATTTCTCCATGTTTGGAAATTGAGAAACATGCATCTAAATGACACTTGGATCAAAGATGAAATCATAACAGAAATTGAAAAATATTTTAAACTGAATGATAATGAAATTATGATATATAAGAACTTGTCGGATCTAGCAAAAGCCATAGTTAAGGTTTTAAAATATAAGGAATACAACTCAAAACAACAGACAGTGGAAATCAGTGATATAATCATTTATATCAAAAAGTTAGAAAAAGAACAGCACATTGAATGGCACAGGAGCAATAAATTGGAGCAGAAAGTAACATGAAATAGAGAACAGACGTACCCTAGAGTTGATGAATGGCAAAACTAATGTCAGGAAGGTAAAAGGGATAGCAGTATAGATTCTTAATATCTGCATGCCAATTAATCGGAAAAAGTATATGAAAGAGTCAAAATTCCAAAAAAACCCAAAACAAAAAACAAAAAATCCACTATTAAAACCAATAAAATACAAAATCTGAATAGGAATAATCTTACAACTATCAGAGACACTGACAATTTAAATTCTACTACACAAGGAGAACTCGCAGCCCAGATGGCATCACTGATGAATTTTACTAATTATGTAAAAAGATATAAGAGCAATTTTATACAAACTCTTCCATAAAAGTTTCCCAACTAGTATTATAAGGCAAGCATAACCTTGGTAGTAAATCTATCATGTACATTATAGAAAGGAGTACTACACGACAATCTCACTTGTAAATACCCCAAAATCCTGAAAGATAATAGCAGACTAAATCCAGTGATATATAAAAAAATATATATATATCATGATCTAAGTGGATTTGTTCCATGAAAATTCAACAATGTAACTTACCACATTAACAGCATAAAAGAGAATAATTATGTGATTAACCTAACAGATGTAGCAAAAAAATCTTTTGATAAACCAGTAGTAATGTAAAAAAAATCCCAGCAAATGATGAAAAGGACAGTTGATAAGGGGTATGCACCAAAAAAACCTACACATATAGTTAATGGTATGATAGTGAAAGCTTTCCCGCTAAGATTCGAATAAGAATGCCCAGTGTGACCATTTCTAGTCAACATTGTACTGGAGATCCTACTTGATTCAATAAAATAAGAAATAAAGTTTAAGGAGTAGAAATGAAGATATATCAAAGCAATAATATTTAGCACATTAATAGCATAAAACGATATTACAACATCAAACCCCTTGGAGTAAATCTAATGAAAGAGGTCCACGACAAGTCCACTGCACAGAGAAGTAGAAAAAAACATTAGAGAAAATAAAGAAGCCTAATGAAGGGAAGAATAATCTATGTTTATATACTAGAAAATTCACTATTATGAAGATGTCACGTCTTTCCAAGTCAATTTATAAATTCTGTGGAATGCCAATCAAAAACACAGCGGGGATTAGTGGTTGCTGTGTGTGAAAACTGGCAAGATGATTTTTAATGTTTATATGGAAATACTACAGGCCCAGAACAGCCAAGATACTCTTGAAGAGTAACACAGAAGAGACTCACATCACTGGACGTTAAGACTTATTACAAAGATGCAAAAGTTAAGAAACTGTGATATTGGCACAAGGGCAGAGGAAAAAAAGAGTAATAGTCTCTTTAAAAGATCACTGACTAAGGCAAAAAAAGTGTATTGTGGGTTTATAAGATGCAGAAGTAATAAGATGTATGACAATAACAGCACAAAGGCCACGAGAAGGGAAATGAAAGCATAATCTTGTAAGGTGCTTACAGTACAGTATATGTAACATTGTACATTACTTGCAAGTGGACTGATAAAGAAGTATACTGCACATTCTAGTGCAATCACTAAAATAATAAAACAGAGGTAGAGCTAACAAGCCAATAGTGGAGACAAAACTGAATCATTAACATGTGGCAAACAGAAATATAGCAAGATGGTAGATTTAAACCAAACCATATTGATAGTTATAATGAATAGAAATGGTCTAAACCAGTACTAGACAACAGAGCTTCCTACAGTGAGGACTGAAAGGTAGATAGCGTGGCTGAGGAAACAAGTTTCAAATTTTAACTTCAATGTCCATGAAGCCACACGTGTCTACTGACTACTGTATTGAACAGTGAAGGTCTTCTAAACACTCCAACGAAAAGGCAGAGACTGTCAGGGTATATAAAAGCAGGACCCATAATGCTGTGTATAAGAAACCCATTTAAAGTATGTAGCTATAAATAGGACAGATGTAAATAGATGGGAAAAGATATGCAACCACTAATCAGCAGAGAGCTGAAGAGTCTGTATTAATTAATATGAGACAAAATTGAATTCAGAATCAGGACTGTAACCAGGGAAAAAGGACATTTCATGATGGTGAAGGGGTCAAGTTATCAAGAGAAACAACAATGCTACATGTAGATACACTCAATAATAAGAGCTTCAAAATACAAGAACAACACTTGATTGAACTAAAATGAGAAATAGACATATCCTGAATTAGGGCTGGATTTCAAACACTTTTTACTGCAAAAATGAGAGGGTTTCAGTAAGGATACAGAAGACATTGAACAGTGCAATTAACCAAGCTGACTTATTTAACATTTATAGAACACTCTACACAACAGCAGCAATACATGTCCTTTTCTAGCACACATTCATAAAAACCATATTCCAGGCCATAAAACAAATGTCAAATGTAAAAGATTTGAAATAATAGTGAGAACTTCTCTGACCACAATGGATTTAAACTAGAAACCAATCAAAAAATTTCTGGAAAATCCCTGAATAATTGGAAGTTAGAAAACACACTCCTAAAAAACCAACAGGTCAAACAAGTCACAAGGGAAATAAGAAATACTTTCAACTAAATGAAAATGAAAACACAACATACGAAAATCTGTGGAATTCACTTAAACCAGTACTTATAGGGAAATTTATAGTTCTAAATGCTTATATAAGGGGGGAAAAAGCCTGAAAAAAAAAAAATCAATATTCTAAACTGACAGCTTAAAAAACTAAAAGAACAAACTGAGCCAAAATAAGCAAATGAAGGGAAAAAAATGAAGATAAAAGCAAAAATCAATGAAATAGAAAACAGAAATATGAAATCAAAAACCGGTTCTTTGAGAAGACCATTACAATTGATACACTTACAGCCGAACACATCCTAAAGACATTAAAAGGATAATAACAGAATATTATGAATAGCTTTATGCCAATAAATTTAAAAAATAGATACAATGGACAAATTCCTTGAAAGACACAAACTACCAAAGCATACTCATGGAGAAATGAATAGGCCTGTATTTATTAAAGAAACTGAATCTGTAGTAAAATTCTTCTGACAAAGAAAACTCCTTGCTCACCTGGCATCATTGGTGAATTATACCAACTCTTCAAGGGAGAAATAATACCAACTCTATATAAACTCTTCCAAAAAAGCAGCAGAGGAGAAAACACTTCCTAACTTCTTTAATGAGGCCCTGATACCAAAACTAGAGAAAGATATCACAGAAAACTACAGACCAATATTCATCATGAACATGGAGGCAAAAAGCCATAGTTAAAAACATTTTAGTAAATCAAATCCAATAATGTATTCAAAATGCATAGTAACCAAGTGAAATTTACCCTAGGATTGCAACATTGGTTTAGTATTTTAGTGTCAATTGTTGTAATTCACTATTTTAAGATTAAAAAAGAAAAAGCATAGGAATAGTTCAAAAGATGTAAAAAAACCCACCTGACAATTCAACACAATCCTTATAAAAATCTCACTGACTTAGGGATAGACAAGAACATTCTCCACCTAATAGTGGGTACTTACAAAAAACCGAGCCAGCTATCCCACCTAATGATAAGACTGAATGTTTCCCCCACCCCCGAGATCCAGAATAAGGCAAGGAAGTCGTCTTCCCACTTCTCAACAAAGTATTGGAGGTCGTGGCCAACGTGATGAGGCAAGTAAAAAAAATACAAGGCATACAGATTGCAAAGGAAAAATTGTTGGCGTTTCCCAAACATCTGTCCATCCCAGCACACTTGAGAAACCAACGTTCCCATTGGTGACCGCAACTCACTAGTGATTTGAACAGGGGAGGCCAGGTCAGCTCCATGCACGTGTACTGTGGGGGGAGGGGCCAAAGCATGTAAACACCTGAAAAAAGCCTCAGCTTTGAAACTCCCTGCTATGGATGCAACCTGAAGCCATGATATGAATGAGGTCATCAAGCAACAGTATGAAATAGGAGGGGTCTAGTTGGGAATCATACAGGAAGGGAGGATATCAAAGGAGGAGGAACCAGAGGAGACTGAAGGGAAGGAAGCGCCCATGGAGGTAAGAGGAGAAGGGGAGGCAGGAAACTGGGGCAGTTCACACCCAGAGCCTCAGGTTCTTTCATCTGGGCCAGCTCACTCATTTACATTCTTGCCTGGCTCCTGCCAGCACTGGAGTTTGCAACTTTTAAAGGGGCAAAAAGCAGTACTTGAATCTTAACAGGTAAACTCCTGGGACAAAGAAGAGAAACGGCCCCTCCTCCCCAGCACATGCAATGCACACAGGTGTGGAAAGGGTGTTACTTGGTGTGTGTGTGTGGGGGGGCAGGGGAGTCAGAACAGCATGGAGGGAGCTGGGACCAGACTGGGAGAGGTGTCCCCTGCCATAGACTCGAGCCAGGATATCAGACTTGTTTTCAAAGCTCAGAGAACTGGCTGGAAGTGGGAGAGCAGGTGGCACGACAGTCCAGGCCAGGCAGGACGAGGGCTCTGAGCTGCAGGCTGGGAGGAGGGTCCCGGTCCCAGTGACGGGGCAGAACTGACATGAACAGGGCTGGGGAGCGGAATGGGAGGGGAGAGGGGTGTGAGGACAGATGGCTAGGATCCCAGGACTCCTACGAACAGCAGCGCTCACGGGGCACTTCCTGTGCCAGTCCTGTGCCACCCAATGCTCCCCACAACCCCAGGAGGCACGCGTTCCTGTGATCTCCCCACTCCAACAGCGAGGCTCAGTCAATTGCCTAACAATTCTCGCCGCTGGCGCACGGTCCAGGCTTATGTTTAAGTCCAGGCGGTGTGGTTCTCCTGCACCCACACTCTTCCCCCATCGGGCCCATTCAGGAAGGCCGAGTATGGGAGGAGGGAGCGATATAGGACCGGAGGAGGGATAGACACCGAGTTCTGCAGGCAACAAGGTCCAAATCATGGGTTGGAAACATGGGCCTGGCCCTAAAGAGAACGGCTGCAGAGTCGACCCGGAGTCTCGCAACACAGGTGAAGCTGAGCTGTGGGAGGGCACGAGAGCACGACAGGGACTTGTGGAGAAGGACACAGCGTGGGGAGACCAACGTGTGCGAAGTAAGCGGGAGGAGAGGCAGGAGGGAACAGTGAGGCAGAGTGTTCACGGACACAGGGAAAGAACCAGGGAAGACAGGGGAGCTTCCTTCTAAGACGTCGTGTGGGGACGTGGGAGCCACTGGACCTCCAGGGCCTGGCACCCCCTCCAACACGCCCAGTCCCCTCTGCTATTCACTGCCAACCAGTGAACTTGCACACTTCAAAAACTTTTTTCCCTTAAACTTTGTATTGAAGTACAGTCCACTCATCTTTCCGTATTTAAATGCCAGGGCTTCCAAGTGCTCTGTACCTTCACTGTTTCCTTAGGAGTCAGTCATTCCCTCAGGCCTGGGTTAGGCCCATTATATGCTCTCACTCACTCTACATGTCTCCTCTGTAGCACAGAAAATAGTCAAACAAATAATTTCCTGTACACTAATTATGGAGTATGTGTCTCCTCCTTGTAGGTCAAGTCCATGAAGGCAGAAACCAAGTTTATCTAAATCAGGGGTTGGCAAACGTTTTCTGAAAAGGGCCAAACAGTAAATATTTTCAGCTTTGCGGGCCACAGGATCTTAGTCACGACTACTCAACTCTGCCACTGCAGCCCCAGAGCAGTGGAGACAATATATAAATGAATGGGTGTGACTGTGTTTCAATAAAACTTTATTCGCAAAATAGGAGGTGGGCCAAAAGGCCATAGTTTGTTGATCCCTGGTCTAAATCACCAGCACGCTGTCTAGCATCTGGCACATAGTAGGCACTCAATGAGTGAATCAAGGAAAAACAAGCCACTGGTTTTGGCAGGTGGATGGAAACCGGCACCCAGGGAAGGTGGTTTCAGGGGAATGCTGGGGGTGGAATCGAGACAGTGGTGGTTTGAGGCCTGTCCAGCAGTTGAGGAAGTAGTAACTTCTTTTTTAAGAGCTCCACAATTTGAGCAGCGGCTTGGGGACTGGTACTCACTTTATGGAGCAGGATAGGAGCACAAGAAGGCAGGGCTGGGGAAGAAAGGGGAGACCTGATCAAGAGGGGGGCGCCAGAGCCCAGGTGTGTGGAGGGTTGCTCATGAAGGAGGAAGACACCGGCTGAGGTTGAAGAAAAAGAAACAAGGAAAGGCGGAAGGAAACAAGGGGAAAGTCTTGCGTTCCTCTTTCCTGTGAAATGTGAGCGAAGACAACCTGGTGAAGAGAGCGGGGACCCCCCAGCATCTGTCAGACTGGGGGGGCTGACAAACAGGGAGGCGGGGACGCCCAGGATAGGGCGTCAGGCCGCACCAACCGCCAGAGCTGTACCCTTCACTGTTCTCTCCCCTTTTGGAGACAGTGTGAAGTGTATCACTCACTGAGTCACCACTAGCACTCCTTGCTATCACTTCCTGTCACTTCACTTTCCCATGCAGGTAGCAACAGGCAGGCCCTGAGGAAGGTGAGGTCATGCTTTAAACATGTGGACGTACCCAGTTCTTTCTAGAAGGATCTTGAAAGGCATTTTAATTTCACCAAGTTAGTGGTGGTTTTATCTCCATGCCTTCAAATGTGCATGTGTACACGGTAAGGTATTTCTCCATTAGGCAGAACAGACTTTCTCTTCAAATGGAACAAACCATTTGATTGGGGGCTTGCAATATAAATAGTGTAAACGCTATTCAGTTTTACAAGCCTAACATAGTATTAAAACCTATGAAACACAACTTTTTGCAGAGAAAGTATTATTACAATATTTAAATACCCAGAAAAGTTTTCTCTATAGTCAATGTCACTTGTCCAAAGAATCAAACACCTGAAAAAAAATCTTGCATTTCAACATTAACTTATTAATTCCTTAGTAGGGCAGGAATGTGTGAGAAAGGTTCAGGCCCATCCTCCTACTTTTCAGGAAGAACTGAAATCATCTGAATACCTTTTGGTTGACATGCCCGAAAAAACTAGTATCCAGACCTGTTTCCATCTGCCTTATTTTAAGGTGTAATTGCTGTTGCTATTTATGGATTGAAGATTTTACATATAGTGTAATAACCAAAACTTTAATTCATATTTTCATTCTGAAGTTTTCACTCCTCACGAAAGATAATTTTCTTTTAAAACACAGCAATCCTCACCGAACTCTTTCAAGTCCTTCCTGAGATGATGGGACCCACGTCTCTGAGTTCACTAGCGTGTACAGTGGCGATGCCCACCCCTGTAACACGTTTTATTTAGAAGTACTTTCAGCACACCTTCAGATGTATACTCAATAAGTGTAATCTCTTACCCTATAGTTGGGTTGATGTTCGGATCAAAACTGTCTTCCACGAACCGCCACACAATACTTGATTTACCTACGCCCGTATCCTGAAAGAGAGTGAGATGGGTAAGAAAAAGTTTACCTGTCCGCAGACCCCGAAAACTACCTTGTGCCCTGAGTCCAGGATTTTAGAAAACTCATCCTAGACAGGTTAAATTGTAGAAGTTTAGGGACACATAAGAGGTTGTCACAAAAACTCAGTGGCAATTAGCGGATTGCAAACTGTAGGAGAGGGGTTTTCCAGTTTTTAAGAGACTTTCGGACTTTCTGAAAGACCCCAAGTTTTTGCTTCGTGTGACAAGTGACAAACTCACTTGCTTTTTAGCACGTACAGGTAAACTACGAACTCCTGGATTACTCCTGAGAGCTCCCTGATCGATCCCCGCCCCCGCCCGACGTGGGAAGGGGGAAGGCTAGTTACTGGGATCCTCTGCGGTCTTTGCCACAGCCACCGAGCAAGGCGGCAGTGCAGAAAGCAAGCTTCGAAAGGGCCAAGATGCCCTGAGACAACACAGGAAACTGAAGCGTCAGTCTTCGGGGCTTCCTGACCTGAACGTGCCCCCAGGCAAGTAACTACGAAAAAAGCGTTAGGGGTAGTCCACAACTTCCAACACACCGAACAGAAGGGAAAGGAGACTGACGCTGCTGGTAAAGCCCAATGACCTGTCACTGGTTTCACTTCGGGAGACCTGGCCAACTCCGAACTAGCACCTTGGTAGGAAACTACTTAACAGCTGCTCTTAACCTAGATGCAACGGAGAGACACGGCTCTTCACCCTTTGGGGCGGGTAGAGACCCTGGGTTCCAGGGGCGAGAGGGGGAGGGTCTCTCTTGCCAGCAAGACCTCCTGGAAGGTGCGGTCAAGTGCTCAGGGCGGCACCGGGGCCAGACGGAGGGTCCCGGGGCAGGTAGGCGGCGTCCCGCACGGGGGCTGGGGAAGGAGCGGGCGGGACGCGGGCTCGCCTGGGTCCCCGGCTGCCCGGCCTCCCGCGGCCCGCGCGGCCGGCCCGCCGCCACTCACCCCCAGCAGACACACTTTGAGCTCCCTCAGCGCCATGGCCCGGCAGCCTGGGCGCGGGCCCGCCGCCGCCCTAAGTTGAGGAGGGAGAGGCCAGGCCCAGCACGAGCATTCCACGGCGCCAACGCTGCACGGTCCAGCTGCGGCCGCGGGGCGCGCAGAGGCGGCGGTCGCCCGTTTGCGGGCCCTTGTTCCGGCCTGTCCGCCGCCAGCCGCGCGGGGCCCACCTCAGCAGCCGGGACGGTACCACGGCCTCCCGGGCGCCGCCGCCGCCGCCATCTTGGGACGCCGGCCGGGTCACCTGACCTCCCCGCCCACCTCGGCAGCCACCTTCGTTCTGAGGGCGGGGCCCAGCTGGCGCCGCGAAGCTCGTGGGCCCGGGGGCGGGGCCGGAGGCGCGGGGCGGGGCACGGAATTCGATGCTCCGCCCCTTCCCGTCGGCCCCGCCTCCAGGCCCATCCCAAGATGGCGGGTAAGTGGGCCCGGACTCCGGGGGTGCAGGGGCGGCCCCTTCCTCCTTAGCCACGACCACCCAGCGAGATCCGGGGGGCCCCCAACCCGCCCTTGGGCCCCCGTGGCACAGCCCCCTCGTAACTCCTTGTGTCTCTTGGTTTTCAGAGATCCCCCTGTACTTTGTGGACTTGCAAGATGACTTAGACGATTGTAAGTAACAGTTGGGGCGCATCCGCCCTCCCCTGGGAACTTCTCACAGAATTCGAGGTGTACAGAACGCGGAGGGGTGCTACAGGGCAGGCCCTCTATGTTGGGACCAGAAGAGCGGGACCCCAAACTGCCTTTATCCCTTTGTGGCGGTTCCTCCTCATTGGTCGGACGGCTGAGGATGGGGAGCCCTCCCCTCGGGGAAGGATTTTTGCTGTTGGGAAACTTCTGACTTCCTGTCACTTTCTTCCTCTTCTTCCTCATCCTCCTGCTCTAGCGGCGGCGGAGCAGGGACGGGAGGAGGCGCGGCCACTTTGGGGGCGGGGTGAGGGGTCCCACCCACGGTATCCACTTTTTCCCTGGGACTTTTCAGAGTGCCGGGGAGTTGGGAGCTCCCCATCTCCGTGTGGCCGGCCACACCACAGAGTTGCACAGACTTTTCAAGTGTCCTGGCCACAAGCCCAGCTCCATCACGTCTCCCAAGTTGCTCATTGACGCCTGCATTTCTGCTGTGGGTCTCCTTCACCTGTCCCTACCTGCCCTCTCCTTTTCTTTGGAATTACTTTCAGGACTAATGGCTGGGGGAGATATCCTGGAAATGCACGGTCATTTGTGGTGAATGAAGTATTTCCTTTCCGTCCAACAGGCATTCCTTGAGCATCTCCTTGGTCTAGGGCAGGTCACATGGGGAGTCCTGGACCGACATTGATGAATCAGGGATACTCTCAGGGAGCTCACAGCCGTGGGGAGACCAGACTTGTAAACGGAACATTTCCAAATTCCAGGATGCTCGCTGGTGAAGGAGACCTGCACAAACTATCAAAATAGCTACCGTTAATTGAAGTCTTAGTATGCTCTTCCCTTCCCCGTCTATAAGTCGCCTAATAGTAAGAGTTGGTGTTTATTGAAAACTTACCATGGGTCAGGCATACTTTTAAGCCCTTTACACACAATATTTCTTTTAGAGGATGGCAACTTGATTGGAGTAGAATGACCCTTCAAGGTGCATTAAAGCTGATGGTTAGGAGCACGAGTTGTGGAAGTCGGATGGCCAGAGGGTGAAGTCCTGTGCCATTCTTTATGGGCTCTGTGATCCTGGCCAGCTCACGGTACCTCCCTGAGCCTCAGTGGCCTCATCCGTGAAGTGGGCATAATAGTGGTCCACTTCAAAAGGCTTTGATTGATTTATTTATTTTTATGCTTTTATTTATTTTAACTGTGTTTTTCCAGGACCCATCAGCTCCAAGTCAAGTAGTTGTTTCAATCTAGTTGTGGAGGGTGCAGCTCACAGTGGCCCATGTGGGGATCGAACCCGCAACCTTGTTGTTAAAGAGCACTGCGTTCTGACCAACTGAGCTAACCAGCTGCCCCTCAAAAGGCTTTTGTGAAGGAGAAATTCATAAAAAGTTTAGCAGGAAGCCTTGTATGCAGGAAACACTTGGAAAATACCAAAGTGCCAAAAAGTGTATACCCATGACTTATTTGTATTCATCTTTGTTATCGGTATATAACATTGAGTACTACAATTTTAATACAGTTTTTTCCTTTCTTAAAATGTGTATACATTTTTTTGGCACCCTCTGATTAGCTGCCATTGTTACTGTTATTAATGTGATCGTTATTCATATTTATTTAACACTGTTGAACCAGGTACAGTGCAGGCTCTGATTTACAGAGTGGAATGTGTCAGCCAATAGGCCCCCTTGAATGGAAGGAATGTAGCATTTCGATGGATAAACAACAGTGAGCTGCTGTTAACGTACCTCTTACTTGTAGGTTTGATATTTGTCCTGGCTGGAAAAGCTGATTTCTGGCTGTTTCAGTTATCTACCAAACCACCCCAAAACTGTGGCTTAGACCAACATCATTTTATTATTTCTAACAATTCTGTGGGTTGACTGGGTGATGTAGAAGCGTCATACGTTTCAGTTGAAGGTGAGAAGGTTCAGGATGGCTTCACTCCATGGCGTGGGCCAGGAGATCCCTGGGACTCTTGGCCAGACCCTCAGTTCTCTAGGTGCCTTTTCCACTTAGCTGGGTTGGGCTTCTCAAAGCATGGTGGCTGCAGGCAGTTGGACCCCTTTCCTGATGGCTAGCTTCCTTCAGTCTTTTTTGATTATACGCACAAAAAGGAAGTAAGAAATTATATAGGAAAATATGATTATGATTTTACTTTGGCCCTGTTTGGATAAATATTGAGTGTTGGAGATTTGTAGTAAAGATTGCCTAAATATACTTTAGCTGATGGCTGAAGACTTGCCCTGATAAGGAAGGAAACCACCATTATGGCTCCAAACATACCTACGCCTTGGGGAGGGCAACTCTGGGAGCTTCTTGGGGCTTCCTGTTTGAGCAGGGGTGTGGGCTGTGGGGTGCTGTATCTTATGACTTTATAAATGATCTAACAGCCATAATAGGAGGGGCTTCCCCCCCCCAACAATTTATGCTGCCCTCGGTGCCACCTTTATACCTTACAGTGGGGATATTCTGGAGTAATCATCCTGCCATGATTGACAGCAAAAACCCTGAGGTCCTGTGACCCTCTTCCTGCCTTTAGTTGTGTCAGCCTGGGCACATCACCAACTCACTCTGTTCATTTTCTTCATCTGCAAAATGACATGAGAATAGGAGATACCTCATAGGACTGATATGAGGCTTAGATGAAATAGTATATATAAAACATATGTCTGCATAATGAGTATTCGGTGATTTTTATTATTAGTTTATTCATACTTAGTTTAATCAGCATCATCATGGCTAGGCTTTCATAGAAGATTTTCTGACTCAGTGTTAACAGCTGCTGCTCTGTGAGGTAGGTGGGGTTATTCCTATTTTACAGATGATAAAACGGAGCCACTTAAACGTGGCATAAGTCATAAACGATAGAACGAGCCATCAACCTCTGTTTCTTCTTTGTATTCCACCACAGACCTCACGGATATGCTTGACCTCATGGTGGGTCACGATGTTGATTGAGGTGGCCTTCCTTGGGCGTTTTTGTCTAAAGGATGCAGTCTCCTCTCCACTTAGGCTGTCAGTCGCTTTGGGCAGAGACACAGATCATCCTTTTTATAACTCATGTCCTGCATGATCTAGGTGTTCAATTAATGTTGTTACTGGTGACAATAATGGATTAGAAGGCTTTTCTGATTGACTTTGAGATTCTTGATTAAATTTGGCTAACTTCAAAAAGAAGCCATAATGAATGGATACCTTGTTTTTTTAAATCGTTGTGAGTCTTGGGGCCATCACAGCACAGAAAAGATTTAATTGTGGGGAATTAGCTTGCTGAAGCAATCTAAGTTCCTTCTCTTGGGAGCGGACAGCGTGGGCTAGCTTGGCATATCGGTCCACCCAGGACCGTTTGTGGAAGGCGGAGCTGTATGAGTCAGTGCCTTAGGGGCGTAAAGGCCTATGAGTGTCTGGCTTTGCTTATGGCATGTGGAGGCTGAAGACGTATTACTCTCGGTGAGGTGTACTTGGCCAATTACAATTTAAGAGTACAAGTATGTAAGTGGTGGGTAAAAAAAAATGACGGGAGTCTATTGTAGATGTAAAGAGACCTGTGAACAAAATACAATATGTGGTCATATTTAGATCCCTCATTGAACAAAGCAGCTATAAAAAGACACTGCTGAGACAGTTGGGGAAAACTGCTTTGAGACTGGGTATTAGATAATGTTTAGAATTATTAGTAATTTTGTTGGATGTGATAGCAGTGTCACAGTCTTGTTCAAAGGAGAAGGGGCTTATCCAACAGAAATAAACAAGCATTTATGGGTAAAGTGATTTGATGTGTGAGGTCTGCTTTCAAATACTGCAACAAACAAACAGAAAGCTGGGAAGAAGGATAAATGGGGAAAAATAGCAGAATATTGATGTTGAAGCTAGTTGCTGGGAACACGGGGGTTTATTGTACTGTTCTATTTTTGCATGCATTTGAAAATTTCCATAATACAAAGTTTTAAAAAATGATACGAAAGTTTCATATGTGATTGAACATCTGCACAAAAAGTTGGAAAGCTCGATTTCAATTCTGAAGTTGGCGGCAAAGTTATTGTCAGATGCATTTAGCTTCAAAAGACAGACTCAGAATATATTAGTATTTGGAGAACAGTATTTCTTTTCAAATGTTTAGTTTTTAAGAGGTTATCTATGAAAGAAGTTGGAAGAGGGCATACTTCTATTGATGAGAAAAGCTAGGTTCAAACAAATGGTATCTGGACCTTTGTTGAAAATAGGATTAGCTATTAGCTATAGGATGAGTCAGAGGAATATAGATCGACTCTGAATCTTAATGTTGGAAAGAGCAGTGTATGTTAGAGCTCGAATAAAAGACAAAAGCCTTCCTGCCCACTTTGTTCCAGGTTTGTAAAAATGTTCTGCTCAAGGACCACAACCAAGCCGTGTGCCCCCAAAGCAGAGAAACTATATTAATTTGAGCCCCACACCAAACCATTGAACTTCTCTTATGTAAACTTGAACCAAAGAGTGTCAATTTAAAACAAAATAAAGTCCTCCCTGTTAAGTGAAATAGAACAGGAACTTGAGGATGTGAATCTTGGGAACTAGAACAAAATCCAGACATCACAGTATTTTCTAAATCAGAACTGGGCCAATTAATTTTCTGTGAAGGTTGGGATAGTAAATATTTTAGGTTTTGCAGGCCAGAATCCCTGATGGAAGTGCTCAAGCCGCCATAGCCTGGAAGCACCCACAGGCATAACATAAACGAATGGGCTTGGCTGCTTCCTAATAAAACTTTATTGACAAACACAGGCAGTGGGCTGGGTTTGGCCTGCGGGGCACGGTTTGTCAAGCGCTGTTCTAAATCAAGCTTGATTTCTTTCTGTCAGAGCCCGCAAGTCTGTTAATTAGCTGAGCCCACCTGGTCGGCTGTCTTTCCCACTAGGCTCAGTTTGACGAGCTGAGCTTTTTCTACAGCCTGGGCTTTGTGGAATAACCCTTGACCAGTTGCTCAAACTTCAAGCCTCATTTTTCCTGTTGGTGTGTTGAATATACCTGTCTCCTCCCAGCAGGATGAGGGTGGTGAGGAACAAAAGAGTCAGAGCCATGTAAGCAGAATCAACTTTCCTTCCCCTCCCATAATCATAATGGATTTTACTTCGGTTGCTCAGTATTTCTCATTTCCTGTGAGACAAACAGATGATCAGAGATTCCCTGAAATTGTCTCTGTTTAAAAAGAGAGTTTGAAATGGCTTTTTCATCACAAATTAAGAAAATTTGCAACAAAACCCAGCTAATGAGAGAGAAAGCGGTTTTGACCTTCAGAACACCACTTAGTTTTAACCCTGATGGGGGAATAATCCGAGATGAGGGCAAGTGGTTGCTTTCCCGTGGAAAGTCAGTCATCCATGTAACAAATGTACCTCCAGGTCCTCCACGGTGCCAGCCCACGGGAGGGAGGTGCTGGAGATCTAAGATGAGTAAGACTGGGGCTCCACCCCAGAGACCTTCCTGCCTGAAGGGGAGGTGCCTGCATAGAGATGGTGCAGGTCACAGCCTATCCAGGGCTCAGGCAGAAGAGTGAACAGAACTGGGTGTTAAGACAGTGATTCCCTCTGCCTGGAGGAGGAGGGGAGATGCCATTTGAGCTGGGTCAGGCCGATGGGTAGGCAGAGGGACCTGCGTGTGGAAAGGTAGAGTCGTAGTGAGAAGGGTAGAGACTGGGGAACCGAGAGGTATGGGAGGGGAGGAGTGGGCTGAGACTGGGGGAGAGGCTGGGGGGCCGTCAGCGAAGCATCTGCCTCACCAGCCACGGGGCTTAGACTTGACCCGAGACGAAGGAAGGCATCCTTGGCTGTGTTGCTGGGATTTCTGCTGTAGGAAGGTAACCAGACAGTGGTACAAAAACCACCATTTATTTAGCACTAGTAACATGCCAAGCACTATTTGAGGGCCTCTAGTATTTTCACTTAACTACAAAACCCCATGAAGCAGGTATTTTTCACTCCGTTCTATTGCCAAGCAGGGGGCACAGAAAGGCTAAGTAACTTGACTAGGACAACACGATTGGTAGAATTCAAACCAGGGAGTATGGCTGTAGAGTTTGTACTCTTAGCCAGTACACTTTGGAGGAGTTGCCGTCCAGCCATCCGTCCAAGTGACTAATATTTATTAAGGGCCTGTTAAGTCCCAGGGACTGTGCTAGGCCTTGTGGACACAGAGGTAAGAAGCAAACCTGGTTTCTGCTCACATGGAGCTTTCAGTCTAGTGGCAGAGACAGCCACTGACATGTCAGTATAAACGAATGAGGTCCACTCAGCTGTGGCCGGTAGTTAGGGGGTCTTCAGTGACCTCAGTGGGAAAGTTTGCCATGCAGCCAACAGACCCAAATTGGTTGGGAAGCCATTGGCAGTTGCGGTAAAGGCACCTGTAGTGCGATAGCTCAGTGGTCATTCATTGAGCACCCACTGTATTTCAGGCACTGGCTGGCCATTGGTCACTTTGGGGAATGTCAGCTCTTGGGAGCTGACAGCCTGTCAGGGGCAAACAGACTCTTTCAAGAAGCAGCTGGAGGGGCTGGAAGGCTTGAGGTCAGTTTCTTCTTAGAAGAGTCCAGAACACATTTGCATTACTTATATCTACTCTGAAAACCTTAAAAAAAAGAAAAGAATTTGAATGGCCCAACAATTCCACTCCTGGTTATATGCCCAACAAAATATAAACATGTGTTCTCAAAAAGACATGGTCATAGTAGCACTATTCTTAAGAGTCGAAACTGGAACCCACCCACATGTCATGAGTACAATGGATTATAAATTGTGGTTATGTTTACACAATGGAAAACTATGCAGCTATAAGAGCGAATGATCTAAACTCTAGTCAATAATATGGATGGACTTCACAAACATGATGAGTGAAGGAAGCCAGACACAAAAGGGTACAGACTGAATCAATACCTAGAAATGACTCTCTTTGTACAGAGCACAAGACATACAAAGCTAATCTGAGCAGTTAGAAGGTGGGAGAGTGGCCGCCCTGGGTAAGGTGGTGAGTGGGAGGGAGCAGGAGTGGGTTTCGGAGATGCTGGTGAAAGTTTCTCTTGAGCTGAGTGCTGGTTACACAGGCGTGTTCATTCTGTGAAAATTCATCAGGTGGAATGCTTATTGTTTGCACACTTTTCTGTATGAAAGTTATACTTCAGGTATTAAAAAAGTATTGATTTTTAAAATCAAGGCCCAGAGGGGAGCGTAACTGTGGACTGAGGGGAAGGCCTCATTGAAGAGGGGAGAAGGCAGAGAGCAGAAAGAGAAGGCAGATGCCTGCGGCACTTGGATTGTACGAGACAGGAGTAGCACTCGCTGTGCCCAGGGAGGCATTTGCCGCTTTCCAGAAGGAGGAAGACCCTCCTAGCAGTTTGGCCACGGTGGTCAGTAGAGAAGTGACTTTGCACTGGTCAGCACTGCTTCATTATTTTAAATATCTTGGACAGTAGGAAAATAGAGACCCACACGCACATGCAGTCACCCCAAAGATTGTTGGTTTTCTTTTGCAACGTTTTTTCCTTCTTGAATCTGCCTCACAGGCTGACTAGAGAAGTCGCTGCATTTTTAAGTAATACTGTTCCATCCATTCATACAGTATAGACTCCTCTACCTTCACCCTCACCTGCTTCAACTCTGTTCCCAATGGCGTGAGTTGGAAGGAAAATTGAGACGTGTGAAATCAAAATGGAGCCCACGAACTGCTTTGAGCTTCACAGCTCTTTCTTAGCAGGTAACCTGAGCAAATGTTTCCCGTCGACCGTCAGCGTAAAAGTCAGAGTCATAAATAATGACAGGTTTGGGAAGCCGTGACTGAAGCCCCAAATCAAAGATGAATGTCCATGTATGCGCGGTGTCGGAAGGACGGCTGCTCGTGAATTAAGTCGGTCTTTTCAGCGGCCCATTGCCTCGTGCTGTTCGTGAGCATCAGTGACTCAGATATGCAGGAGGAAGCATCATGCGCTGGATGGACCGCTCACACGAGAGCTTGTCAGTCGGTGTTTGCATAGAGAAAGTTGGCCCGTGGAACTTGCTGTTGAAATTTAGATAAGTCAACAAGGACCTGCAGTGTGCGGGGGACAGTTTCCCCCCAAAAGCCAGTGGCGAATCAGGCATGCTCCTTCTCTTCCCGACGGGTCAGGTTTGTCTCGACTAGCTGTTAGAAATAGTCCCAATTTGGGCATCTGCATTAGTATTTATAAGCCCGTTAGCAAGACGGATGACAGCACTTTAAACAACACATTAATGGATGGTTTGCTCTAGTTCCCCCCCAAATCATTTCAGGCCGTACACAGATTGTTCACTGAAGGGTGGCTAATGAGAAGCTCTAAAAAGTTATCAATTATGTAAGTTCTACATTAATACAGGCTCCTGTTTGTTTGTTTGTTTGTTTTTTAAAGTACAAATCTGGCAAATAAAGCTAAACCCCCCTTGGCCACCATCGACCAACCTTCTGACATTTTGAGACGGACGTAGACGGAGTGGGTCACATCTGTCATGTTCTCCTAACCCATGTCCCCTAGTGCTGTGTCAGAGACAGAATATTGGATCGAACGGATAATTGGGCTGGCCTAGGGTGGCATATCTCACACAGAGTTATAGTGACAGGATGACATGTTGAATGGAGAGTCGTAAATACGGAATGCCTGGAGAACGGATTCTTAATGAAAACGGTTGCCAGGATAGACGCGCTGTATCATGTTGCCTCTGTCTCTAGCTCTGTTCACGTCTGGGCCAATAAACGTATCTCACCAGGTAGGTTTCATTGTGTATAGTCTTTCTCACCTTTCGACTTGAGACCACTTCCAGCGAGGCTGCTCAGGCAGGGCGTGGAGGCTTCCTGGGAAATCTGTGGCTCCTTCGAGCTCCTGAAAGACAGCAAGACACTTGGTGCACTTTCCTCTGCCGTGCTTGTCCCTTCATCTGGAATGTTCTTTTCCCCTGTCCCGGATCCTCTTTCCCTTCCCACGTGGTGGAATTCTTACTTGATCTTCAAGACCGAACTCAGATGTCCTTCTGTGCTCGGAAAGCACCTCCCGTGTCCTCCTTCCTTTGCTAAGCAGAGCTCTTTCCTCCCAGGTTTGTTTATACCTGCATCCTCTGGCTCTTGCCACCGGAGTGTTGTTGGTTGTTACGTGTCTGGCGATCTTTGTTCCCTTTTTTGGAGTCTGGGGACCATGTCGTTCTCTTCTCTGAATCACCAGTGCTCTTTTGAATATTGAATTATGGTTTACTGTTGTCACCTGAAGTGAGCCACGCGGGAAGAGAGTATGCTGGAGGTGGGTTTGCTGTTAACTTGCCTTCTGTTTTTGTGCTAGATTCTTTTGATCCTTCTCTTGATGCAAAACGACTTACACAATTTCTTTTCTTTCTCTCTTTTTCTTAGATGAGGTCTACTGCACTTTGAACCTGTAAACACATTCACTTAACATTATACTTAAGACATTAATTCGTACTTAGCCTGTTTTTCTTTTCTTGTTAACCCTTCATTACAAGTCACGCTGTTATAGAAGTATGTGTGGACTTTGGTGAATATACTTAGCCTGTTTTAAGACAGATTGGTGTTTTGTGAAAAGTGCTGACACACAGTCAGGTGCTTACAGGTCCACTGTGTGTTTTCCCTAGAGCAGCCTCACCCAATTTATTTTAAAACAGGCCCCAGCCGGTTTAAATGACGCCTGTACTGACAGTGTTCGTTATTTTTAGTAGATAACCCTGGAGTAATGAGTTAGCATACAAGAGGGTAAATTCCTTTTTATCCCCGAGTTGTAGTTTTCAGAAACATGTTCTGATGGGACTTTTAATCAGGGACCTGTCCTTTCCCCCCACCCCCCTTAGTCGCCTAGCATCAGGGGCAAAGGACAATAGACTCTGTTATTCTTTGCAAACTGCTCAGGACCTCACCGAAGAGGATTTCATCTTGTCTGTGGTTATGTGAGTTCAGGCGGCTGTTTCAGAACCGCTCTGGTTTAGGTCGGATGGCGGGGGTGCGCTGTATATCTCTTAGCTGGTTAGCGGGGTTTTTTAACGTGGACCATCCCCCTGGAGGGCAGGTAGCAGCCACAGCTGCTGAGTGGAATGTTGCAGAGCCGCTGGGACATTGGCCATACAGTTCTTCAGGGAAACGTGGTGGCACGTGGGTATGCAGCACAGGTATGAGCATATGGGGTGACAGGAGAGGTCACCCAGCCCTCCGAATCAAACTAGCATTTCTTCCAAGCCCTTCTCCTACTGGGCTTTGTTATCGTTCAGTTATCAGTCATTTTTGGTAAAGGGTTGGTGACGTCCTGTAAACTTGCCAGTCAGCCTAATGTGTGGCAGAAGCTTAGAAGGCAGCTGCTGGTCAAACGTTCATCACAGTGTAGAAAGCAGCTGATGTCAATCACCGTCAATATATATGTTTTTATATTTTAAATTGAGCCAAATTGGCTTGTAGGTATGATTAGAAACTATTTTCTTAAGAAGGCATTTCTTTTCTGCATGACGTTAAGCCTTCATGAATGGAGTCGGGAACTTTTTTTTTTTTCCGAAAGTGAGAAAATTCAGTGAAAAAATTTGAACAAGAAATTACTCATATGTCACTTCATGTTTCATTTCTAACTTGAGTGCTGAAGGTTCCTGATGCTTCTCTGTGACCTGCACTCAGTGGGTCTCAGAATAATTGACTGCTCAGGATGTCGCCATGCAGACCCCGGCTTGTTCTCGTGAACCCTTGCCAGACGACATGTTCTTTTAGCATCGGCTGGAAATGTAAATTCTGGAAAATTCTTTTTGAGAGCAGGAGTCATTTTATGTGCTACTGTCAGGAGGCACAGCAGGCTGGCTCGGCAGAACTTCATCGTCATTCATTCATTCAGCAGCTTGTTATGAGTGTTTACTGTGTGCCAGGCATAGCAGTGAGTCAGTCACAGATTTTTGCCCTGGGTGCCAGGTGGAGGAGCGGGAGTGGACCAGCTGATAAACAGTAAACATAGGAAGTAAATGTTCGGTGTGTTACAAGGTGGTGCGTTCTCTGGAAAAATAGAAATGTAGATCAGTTTCAAAGAAAGGTGGTCCGGGAGGACCTCACTGGGAGAATGGATGGGGAAAGATTTTAAAGAGGAGAAGGGAGTTATTAGAGAGAAGATCTTGGAGAGGAGAGTTGTGGGCTGAGGGAACCAGCCCTTAGCCGGGGAAACACTGGAGTGTTTGGGAAGTAGCAAGGCATCTGGAGACCAGAGGAGAGGGCAGTGAAGGGGGGAAGGAGGAGTAGGGTGAGGTCAGAGAGGCAAAGGTGGGTCAGGTCAGTCCTGTTGCCCTGAAGCTCCTCCCTTTATGGGACCACCCACTCGCCAGGCGTTGCTCAGGTAACAACACCTGCTAATTCTTTCTCTTCTACAGCAGCTCTGAACCGGGGACATGTGGCAATGTCTGGAGATATTTTCGATTGTCACAGCTTGGGGAGAGGGTGCTCTTGGCATCTCGTGAGCTGAACACCCTACAACAGAGCGATCCCATCAGTAGTGCTGAGGTTGAGAAACCCTGTTCTAGTCTATAGTTCATCACCTGTTGATGGATTTAGTTTGTCTTGGAAGACTTGATAAAAGAAAAACATCAAAATGTCGTGGGGAAAGGGTATTCATCACGGTCCCCGGTCAGAACGCCTCCACAGTGGAGCTAGTGCTGGCTGTTTTCACTCCCTCTGTGGGAAAGGGGTCCAAGTCTTGCCTGCATGTACATTTCAGTAAACTGCTGTTTCTATGGAGTGGTGCAAAAAATCAAATGCATTGTTTAGAGGTAAACAGCAGAAATCTCACAGATAATCCGACCCCAGCAGGATTTTCTGATTTTGAAAGGGGCTTGGATGGTGACTCACACAAGAGAAAATGTTTATAACAAACTGATTTTTCGGTAATTGGATTAAAAGGCATGTTGTTTGCATTTGAATGTGATGTTATTTATACCAATCCAGTATTTTTCAGAAGTCAGTCATTTGTGTCCTGCTGTTCTTATTTTTGCTTAATCTATATACCACCTGTATTTTTCTTTATATCAAGTAACTTCTTTTATTTAAACATTTTAGGAAACTGGCATCAGTTGCTGGACATGAAACTTTCACCAAAATATCAGAAGACAAAAATAAAATAACACTAAAATCTAGAGAGACACAGCTGCCTGTAAAAGATTCTAAACCTGAGACCTGCTCTGTATTAAAAAGGAAGATTACCGTGTTTCGCCGAAAATAAGATCTAGACAGACTATCAGCTCTAATGCATCTTTTGGAGCAAAAATTAATATCAGACCCGGTATTATATTATACTATATTATACCAGTTATTATATTATGTTGTGTTATATTATATTTATTATGTTATACCTGGTCTTATGTTATAAGACCGGCTCTTATATTAATTTTTGCTCCAAAGGATGCATTAGAGCTGATGGTCCTGCTAGGTCTTATTTTCGGGGGAACACAGTAACTAGTTTTAAGTAAGTGTTCAAGACATACTAGTGCCAAAAAAAAAAAAAAAAGAAAGAAAAACCTTTCTTTGATTTAATCAGATAATTGAGAAGGAAATAACTTTCCCACTGGTGATTGCATGGTATGTAATTTACCTTCCATGTGTCATATTTAGAGAAATGCTGTCCCAAACTGTCCATATTCTTGGGGCCAGGTGACCGGATATGAATTTGCAGCCTGGCTGGCTGGTGGGGGGTCAGAGCTGCAGTCTGAGAGTGTGGAACCGACCAGTGATATGGAGGCAGGTTCTCCTTGGCTCTGAATGACCACCAGAAGGCTGTTGCTGCAGAACTACCCCGAGAGGTGCTAATTAGATAGCCAGGTTCTTTGTTCTGTGTAGACGAAAACTGTAATTCCATTTCTTAAAAGAAAACAGAAATCCCTATAATTCCGATTTCTTACTATGTCAGATGAATTTTACACCTCTTTCCTTTTTCTGCCCCTCCTTACAAGCATAATATGAATTAACCAAACTTGAATTCTCCTCTATTCATTATTTGGGTGGTTGAGTATTTTTGATTAAGTGGTGCACTTTATATTGAAATGTTAGGATTCATTTGTTTTATTGTAGCAGTTACATGACAGTTTTTGACCTGTTTTCTCTGTTTTCTGAAACTGAGATCTCATCTTTGCAAGCAAAAGTGAATGAATGAAAGTGTTGGTTGCTTTATAACTCCTGTTGTGGGTGTACAGCTCCAGGTAGCGTTAGGCTAGTTGCTGCACCTCATATCTGTCTTGGTGGAAACTAGATTTTCTCTGCTTTCTCAACGGCTGCGAGACTCTCATGAATTGAGTCCTGGTAATCAACGTCTCGAGACCGATTTCTACAGAAACCAATACTTATTAAGTGTCTGCTGTGTTCCAGGCTTCATATGACATGGTCCCAGTGTCTAACGGGCCTCCAAGTTTAGCTGTGCAGACAGAAACAGTCTACTTAGAGTTAATGCTTCACTTTATTTATGTACAGTGTTGAAACCTGACAACTGTATAGTTCCATTTATTACCCTCCTACTTCATGTTATAGTTTTTATTATATGGTACATCTGCATGTGTTCTAAATTCCACAATACAAAGTTACAATTTTTGCATCCTATTGCTTTAAACCATCATATACATTTTTGAGGAAATTAAGAGGAAGCATAGGTTTAAAAAAATGTATCCACGTATTTGCCATTTCCAATGCTCTTGATTCCTTTTGAAGACAGTTTTCAAACAGTATCATTCTTTTTCAGCCTACAGAACTTCCTTTGGCATTTCTACAGCCAGTGTACATTGGCTGGCTATGCTAAACATAAATTATTAGTTTTTTTTCTTGTAATCTGTTAATGTCTTTATTTTGTCCTCATTCCTGAAGGATATTTCACTGGATATCAAGGTGTGGATTGACAGTTTTTTCTTTCAATCCGTTAAAGATGTAGCTCCGGGGTCTTTTGTCTCCATTGTTTCTGGTGAGGAGTCAGATCATTTGACTCATTACTCCCTGTCTGTAAAGGTTGTTTTTCTCTGCTGCTTACATCAAAGAGTATCATCTTTGGTTATCAGCAGTTTGACTATGAGGGGTCTAGTGTGGTTTTCTGTGTGTTTGTCGTCTTGGGGGTTTGCTAAGATCCTTGATTCTGGACATTTATTTCTGTCACCAGATTTGTGGAATTTTG
Source organism: Rhinolophus sinicus (assembly GCF_036562045.2). Classification (NCBI taxonomy): domain Eukaryota; kingdom Metazoa; phylum Chordata; class Mammalia; order Chiroptera; family Rhinolophidae; genus Rhinolophus; species Rhinolophus sinicus. The sequence goes on from NC_133762.1 coordinate 20,281,592, forward strand.
GGCCATTACTTTATCATCTTCATTCTGCTAAGTCCGCTCAAAGTGTCATGTGTCACAGTTGAGGCACACTTACGAGTGTGTTTTTTCCCCTTCCCCCCTTTAGATGGATTTGAAGACTACGGTCCACATTGTGACAGCATGAGAGTAACAGCGTTCTTGGATATTCCAGGCCAAGATAACCTGCCCCCCCTCACTCGCCTGGAAAAGTATGCTTTCAGCGAGAACGTCTTCAACCGGTAAGCTCAGCTAGTCCCTCGCATCTTACAGACCTCTGTTGCGTCTGCTTTAACCCAACACTGGTGGCCACTTCTCTGTGACAACTTTGAGGGGACTCATGGATGGGGGTGAAGACAGGCTGTCTCCAGGATGCTGGCATTCTGTTTGAATGGCACCATTATATTAGGCTTTCCCATTATTCATGCTGCTGTTTTACTGACCACCTGGTAAGCCAGGAAGGAAATGGTGATGAAACTTAATGGTGTTCCAATAATTAGGATTGCTAACTGGTTTCTTTCACATGTGCAAGGCTCAGAAAGTAAAGCGCGCTGTGTAATCGAGAAGCCTCCATTAGCACTGCTGGCTCGTTCTGTTTCTAGACTTCACCGTGCTCCCAGGACTTTTATGGAGCTTGTCCTGCCATGTTCTGTCGTCACTCCTTAGGGTGCTGGCAGGAAATTATTCCAAGCTCTGAGTATGCCCCTTACTTTCAGCAGATGACCTCGGCGCCTGCTTCATAAGAAAAGCAGAAACAGAGGCATCTCTTTCCATTTATGATGGGCCCAGACTTGGATCTGAAAGCCTTCTTCGCTCCTGTCTCAGAGGCGGAAGTGTCTTCCTGTCCATGCAGGCTTCTTGGCTCCGTCCCTCCATCAGCTATGCCATCTGTCTTCTGTATCTTCTTTCTTCCTGCCACACACACCCTTTCCTTCCACTTACAGACCCTTGCATATCTCTTGTCCTCTGGACTTCTCTACCTGTGGCCTTCCATCATGTGCCCCCATGTAAACCGTTCTTCTGTAGAGCCTGGATGATACGCATTGGGTCTCTTTTCTTACCTTCCATTTAGTCTTAAAAAATTCTTATATGCCTTTACATTTATTAAATCATAGCAGGCTCACAGTAATTGCTACTGAGTGAGTCCAGTTATTATCCCAATTTTACAGACAGGGAAAATGATGGCACTCTGAACAGTGGTGTCTTTTGATGAGCAATTCTTAATTTAAATGTAGTTCACGATCTATCTTTTCTTTTTTTATGGTTAGTGCTTTTCATGTCGTGTATAAGAAACGTTTGCCTCCCCCAAGGCCACCAAGATATTTCCCTATATTGTCTTCTTGCAGTTTTATTTGTTTGACCTTTCACATTTGGAATTGCTTTTTCTGTTTGTGTGTGATGTGAGGTAGGAGTCGGGTTTCATTTCCTTCCGTATGGTGTGCAATTGACCCAGTGCCGTTTATTGAAAATTCTGTCTTTTATCTGTGCTCTGCATTGCCACCTCTGTCTTAAATTGAGTGTCCACTGCTGGGCCCTCTAGTCTGCTCCATTGGTCTGTTTATCTGCCATTGCCCTAGGGCCATACTCTCCTCATCACTGCAACTTTATCATCAAAGTAAGTTCTTCCACTTCGTTCTTTTTCAAGATTGTCCTGGCCCTTTGTTCTTGGTCCTTTTCTAGATGCCTTTTAGCACCAGTTCATCACTTTCTGGAGCAAAACCTGGTGGGATTTTGATTGGAATTGCACTGCATCTATACATCAATTTAGTCTAAGAAGTGACATAATTATGATATTTAGTTGTCTAATCTTTCCATTTTTAAAGATTTTCTTCAATTTCTCTCTCTGTGTATATGTATAATGCACACATCAATCATAGTTTTCTGTTGTAGAGATCTTCTGTATCTTGTTAGGTTTGTTTAGTTCTAGGTATTTGATCTTTTATGCTAATGTAAATTGTATCATTTCTTAAAATTTATATTCTAATTGTTGCTGATATAGGAAAATGAAATTGATTTTTAGAGTTTGACTGTTGTCTCCATTGATGAGCCAAGTTTACTTGTTGATTTTAATTACTTTCCTGTGGATTCTTTGGGTTTTCTACGTGCTTACAATGGTATCTGAAAAATGGTAGTTTTATTTCTTCCTTTTCTATCTTGTTTGATATTTTTAGTAGCTACCTCTTACAAGCTTAAGAAAATTTATATTTCTGGTTTACATTTTTTGTTTGCTAAGAGATTATTTTTAAACTTTTAGAAATACTTTCACATAGAAAACTTTCAAGAATAGAAAGAATTCTTGTATATCTTTTACTCAGATTCAGTGTTTCGCCATATTTGATTTATCACTCTCTACCTTTATTTGTGCTTTTTTTCCCAAACCATTGGAGAGTAAGTTGTAGACATCATGTTGTTTTTCCTCTAATTACTTCAGTGTGCATTTTGCTAAGAACAGGCATTCACCGTTCACTTGTATAATCACAGTCCAGTTAGCAACATCAGGAAATTTAACGTTGATACAATACTGTTATCTAATATATAGATTTTAATCAAATTTTTCCAATTGTCCTAATAGTGTCCTTTATATTAGGTTTTTCTGTTTGTTTGTTTTTTACATCCAGAGTATGTTTCTTTAGTCTCCTTTAATATCTAACAATTTCTCAACCTTTCTTTGCCTTTCATGATATTGTTGACATTTTTGAAGAATATAGGTCAATTATTTTATAGAATAAACTTACTAAGAGTTTTTAAAAATCCTCAACAAGGTCTGAATTTTATACAATGCTTTTTTTTTCCACATCTATTGAGATTACCAGATGGTTTTTCTTCTTTAAGATCTCTCTTTTTTTTTTTCAACTTTCTGTAAAACTTTTTTCATTGTGATATATAACACATACAGATAATTGGATAAAACATACCTGTAAAGTCTAAGGAATTTTCATGAAGCAAATGCCCAGGTAGCCATTACTAAGGCATCTCAGAAGTCTGCCCTCCACCCCTTCCTGTTCACCACTTCTTCTCCACCATCTGATTTTTATAGTCATCACGTCTTTAATTTTCCTTCTACTTTTAGCACCTAAGGATCTGCATCCAAATAATATCGTTGTATTGTTTCTGAAACATGTGAAATCATATAGGAGATATTTGTGGTTTTGCAAGTAGTTTGAGTTTGTTCTTTTGGAACACTGTTCTGTTGTCGAAATACTGACCTTTCTCCGTCTACTGCTGTTAGAGTAGCTCCGGGATTCTCACTATTATGAACAGGTTTGCTGTGAACAGTCTTGTATGTGTCTGGGTGCACGTAAGTGTGCATTTCTGTGGGGCATATGCCTGGGAGAGAATTACTGTGTGGTGGGGGGCACTTACCTTCTACTTTAGGGACAGTGCCACTTCCAAAGTGGGTGCATGGGTTTGCAGTCCTACCTTTGTCCTATAATTTATCTGCCAATTGGTATTGTCAGCTTTAAAATTTTTAGCCAATCTGGTAGTGTGCTCATGTATATAATGATATTGCGTTGTGATTTTAATTTACATTTTCCTTACTTAATGAGTTTAAACACCTTTTTGTATATTTGTTGGACAACTGGATTGTCTTACCCTTTTTTCTTTTCGTGCAGTGCCTGTTTAAATGTTGTGTTGGGGCGGGGGAGCTTTTTCCTATTGATTTATAGGAGTTCTTTCTATATTCTTGATTTCACATCTTTGTCATTTAAGTTTGGTAAACAGCTTCCCTCATGCTGTGGTTTGTGTTTTAGCTCTCTTCATGGTGTTCTTTCGGTGACTAGAAGCTATTCATTTTAATGTGGCTAAATTGATCAACATTTGCCTTTATCCTTGGTGTATTTTGAAGCTTTTAAAAAATATCTTCTTCTGGGGCCGGCCCGGTGGCTCAGGCGCTTAGAGCTCCATGCTCCTAACTCCGAAGGCTGCCAGTCCCGCAAGGGATGGTGGGCTGCGCCCCCTGCAACTAAGATTGAACACGGCACCTTGAGCTGAGCTGCCTCCCAGATGGCTCAGTTGGTTGGAGCGCATCCAACCAAGGTTGCCAGTTTGACTCCCGCAAGGGATGGTGGGCTGCGCCCCCTGCAACTAGAAAACGGCAACTGGACCTGGAGCTGAGCTGCACCCTCCACAACTGAGACTGAAAGGACAACAACTTGACTTGGAAAAAAGGCCTGGAAGTACACACTGTTCCCCAATAAAGTCCTGTTCCCCTTCCCCAATAAAAATCTTTAAAAAAAAAAAAAAAATCTTCTACCCCAAAACCATAAACATATTTTTCTATATTGCCTTAAAGACTTTAGTTTTCGTTTTTATTTCACATTTAGGCCTGTAAGTTATCTGCTTTTAATTTTGGTTCATTGTGTGAGAGAGGGGTCCAGCTTCATTTTTCTAATTGTCCCAATTCCACTTCTCAACAATACATTCTTTCCCCAGTGCTCTGGGGTCCACCTGTGTTATAATCGGTATCTGTTGATGGCCGGCAGCCTTTGCTGTCTGCTCCTGCAGTGGTCTGGCTCCCTCTCAAGCCCCTACCACATTGTCATGTTTACTTTAGATTTGTAATTAGGTCTTGATATTTGACCGAGCAAGACTTCCCACCTTGTGTTTCTTCTCTGACGTGACTTGTTATTCTTGGTCCTTTGCATTTTCATATACATTTTCCAAATCAACTCATCAGTTTCTAATAAAACAAGATAAGACAAAACACCTGTTAGGAGTTTGATTGGGTTTGCATTGAATTTATAGGTCAATTTGGAAAGAATGGCCCTCTTTACAACATTTAGATTTCTAATCCATAAGCATAGTATATCTTTCCATTTATTTAAGTTTTCTTTAATACCCCAATAAAATATGATCATTTTGTCTGTAGAAGTTTTGTGCTTTTATGCTGGTGTACTATAAAGGAAATCAGAGACATATTTTATCCAGTGAAAGACTGAAATCTAACTGCAGTATCATTATCACACTCAACAAAATTAGCAATAATGCCTTCCATTTTACCAACCTATGTTCAGTTTTCCCTGACTATCTCAAAAATGCCTTTTTATGGTTGGTTTGTTTGAGTCATATCCCAGTAAGGTCCACACATTTCATTAGGTAGATGTCTCTTAAGTCTTTTCTTGTTTACAGTTTTTTTCCTCTTGATCTTAAATTTCTAATTGACTTTCCCTCTCCTCTTCCCCCTGCATCATTTATTTGTTGAAGGGGTCATTAGTCTTGTAGAATTTTCCACATTCTGGATTTGGTGGTCATTATTCTCCTGGTGTCATTTAACATGTTCCTTTGTTTTCTGTATTTTCTGTAAACAGAAAATTACACTTGGAGACTTGATTAGCTTCTGTGTCAAATTTTTTTTTTTTAAACAATACTTCATATATTGTTTTGTGTACTTCTTATTATAAAACATCAGGAAACAATATATGGGTGTCCCACTTTTTGAGGCAGGTGTTAAATGCTTGCATTTATAAAATTCCTCACCAGTCTTTCTTCTAATGATTTTGGTGGTCACAAATAATCAGTGCTTACATCTGTTATTTCATTATGTGTTGGAAAATGGTAATTTTCTTTTTATTGTCGGTGAAATCTGTAGTATCACCCCATTTTACATCCTGTTATTGTTGCCTGTTCTGTTTTTCCCCTGGATAGTTCTTGCCCAAATTTTATTAGTTATTTCAAAGAATCAAGTTTGGCTTTGATAGTCTCTACTCTCTGTTTTCTAGTTCAGTAATTTCTGCTCTAATGGGCATTATTTTCTTCCGTGGAGATTTTTTTGGGGAATTTAATTGCTGTTCTTTTTCTTACTTGTGAAAGATACGTACCTCTATTTTTTTGGTCTCTCCTTTATAATATCTTCATTTTACATTGTAAGTTTGGTATTAAGTACTATTAAGTACTTAAGTATTATATTAGCTGCATCTTCAAGTTCTGATATGTCATGTTTTCATTACCTTTCAGTATAAAGTATTTTTAATATCCATAATAATTTTTCCTTTGACCAGTGAGTTATTTAGAATTGTTTTGTTTAACTTCCAAATATTTGAGGATTTTCCAGGTATCTTTCTGTTACTTGATTCTTAGTTTAAGTCTTTTTTTTCAGAGAATGTACTTTGTATTATTTCTCCTTCCTAAATTTGTTTTATGGCTCAGAATCTGCTCTAACTTGGTGAATATTCCGTGTGCACCTGAAAAGAATGTGAATCCCACTGTTTTGGGGTAGAGTGTTTTATAAGTGTCAGTTAGAGCAAGTTGGTTGAAAACATTGTTCAGGTCTCTGTATTATTCATGTTCTGTCAGTTAACTGAGAAGAATGTTGGAATCTGCAGCTATGATTGTGGACATATCTCTTTTCAGTTCCAGTAGTTTTTATTTTGTGTATTTGGAAGCTCTGTTCTTGGGTACGCACATGTTTAGTATTGTTCTGTTTTCCCGAATAAATTGACTTCTTTATCACCGATTGTAATGTCTCCTTTATCCCTAGTAATACTCCTTTTTCTGATGCCTGCTGTGTTTGCTAGGGATACACACACTCCAGCTTGCTTTAGTGTTTGTGTGGTATATTTCTGTCCGTTTCTTTTTTTAACCTATCTATGTCTCATATTTTAAATGTGGTTATTGTAGAAGGCATATAGTTGGGTCTTACTCTTTTTTTTAAAATCTAATTTAACCATTTCTGCCTTTTAATTTGAATGTTTGTATCATTTACATGTGATGTTACTCCTGATATGCCTTGGTTTAAATCTATCGTCTTGCTGTTTGTTTTCTATTTGCCTCAACTCTCCTTGCTACTTTCCTGCCTTTTTAAGAAAAACTAATTTAAAAAATATAATTCCAGTTTACCTCCACTATTGGCTTATCAGTCATACCTCTTTTAAAAATTATCACTGGGTGTTCTAGGGATTATAGTACACGTGTTTAACTTATCACAATGTATGTTCAGATAAAATGATGCCACTTTGCAGACAGTGCGAGACCCAGAGCCGCGCACTCTTATTTCCTCTCCCCCTTTTTTTCTGCTAGTGTTTTCCTACATTTTGCTTGTACACATGTTACCAACTCTGCAATACCTTGTTCCTGCATTTGCTTTAGGTAGTCAGCTATCTTTCAAAACAACTAAAATGAGAAACATGTTTTTTGTCATTATTTTTACCATTTCTGTGCTTTTCATTTCTTTTCGTAAAATGCCCATTTCCATCAGGTATCCTTTTACCTCAGAACTTTCTTTAGCAATTCTTGTTAGTACAAGGCTGCTCTCAATGAATGCTCACAGCTTTTGTTTGTCTGACAAAGTCTTTATTTCACTTTCCTTTTTTTTGTTCTAAGTAAGACTGTGTTTTTGTGAGCAGTTTTAGGTTCCAGAAAAATTGGGCAGGCGGTACAGCGTTCCCGTGTCCCTGAGCTGTCCCGGCGCGTCTAACTCTTCCAATAGAACCTCAGCCTATTAACCACACTTATTTTAAGGTCCTTGTCTGATTGGTCCGACGTGTGGGCCCGGTGTCCTCACCCCTCCTCGTCTCCGCCTGGCCCCCGCTCAGTCTCACACTCAGCTCCCGGCTTGCTCCTCCCTGGCTCTTCTGTCTGAAGAACCTCGTCACTGTTCAGCGTCATTGCTGTCCTTGCCTGTTTATGGGCCTGGACTGGGAGGACGTTCAAGGCAGGGCCTGGGCCTCGCACGTCTCTGTGCCCCGAGCTTCTTGCCCTGAGTCGAGAGCTAGTTGAGCTACACTCATGACTGTAACTGCATGTTTGGGTGCGGGAGAGAAGGGACAAAGACGGGAGGGGTTACTTCCATGGTTACCTTTCCAGGGAACAATGCAAAGCTGAGCCATCCTCTTTCTTTATATTTTAGAAAACCCACAAAAATAACACCTGCTTGTTGAAACTTTAGCAAGTTTAGGTGTTAGCTAGTGAGAGTCCCCCCACAATCTTTGGTAATGACTACGAACAATGCAGTGTACATCCTTCCAGACTTGAGCCCTAAATGAATGTGTGCATATAAGTGTGTTTATGTGTACATGTATTGCACACATATACATACACATAATTTGTGTTAAGAAACGGGCTCATGCTATAGGTAAAATTCTCCACCTTGTTTTCTCCTGTAATGTGTCGTGAGCATCTTTCTAACTCAGTGCTTATCTGCAGGTACCTTTAGACACGGTGGCTAGCACGCGGGAGTGTAGCTCATGCTTCATTGAAGCCTCCCTCTTTGGCTAGACGTCTTGATGGCAATTCTTGGCTTATGTGGTAATACATACAAAGGCTGACACACCAAGGCCTGTGCTAGGAGCTTCCCATGGGAGCTCACCTACTCTTCAGAGCCCTTTTCCGAGGCACGTGCTCGTCCTCTCCTTGTTCATCTCGTTGGCATAGCCGACATGGGAAGGACCAGGCCGATGCCCGTCCAGTCTGACCTCTCCAGGTCACATAGCATAAAGAAGCAGGGTTTCCAAAGTGTTGGTGCCAACGCACCGATGTGAGGCTGCAGCTCTCTCCCATCTGCACTCACTGCGGTGGATTTGTCCCTGCTCCAGGGCCCTCACTTTCCTTAGGAGGGCAGGTCCCTTGTGACCTCTTGAGGCTGGAGGCAGATCTGTCTATCTGTTCTATGGCCCTGTGAGGGGATTGGGGACCTTAGTTGCTTGATTTCCCAGGGGAGGCTGACATGGAGGTGGTCCAATGAAATGTCATCAGGAACTTTATAGAGTCTGTTTCGACTTTCCCAAACCCCCTTGCTGCCAGATCGCGACCTTTCATCCCAGGGGTGGTGTAAGTCTCTCTATGAACAAGCCTGAGTTGATGGATTCCTTCCTGTAGGATTCTGGGCCAAAAGACTGCCCCTTTGAATTCCACATTGCTGGTCTGCCTTTCCTGAAAACCAAGTTGGGTTTTTGACTTCCGCTAATTCTCCAGGTGCGTGGCCAGAAATGACATGTATTGTTCTCGGACCGTCAGGCTCTCAGGGGAGCAGACAGACGCAGGCAGGGGCTCAGAGGAAACTTCCTGGAGTGCCACTCCCTGTTCTTGCACACCGAGGCCTCCAGGCCACCACAAGCCACTGCTGAGCGCACTGACTTTTCCCCTCCTCAATGTCTTTGTTTAAAATAGCGTTATCGATGTGCAGCGTAGTGGTTAGACATCTAATACACCTTACGGAGTGGTCCCCCCATTAGTCTAGTACCCAGCTGGCACTGTACGTAGTTATTACAGTAGTATTCGCTATACTCCTCATGCCGTGCTTTACCTCCCCGTGACTATTTCATAACTACCAATTGTAGTTCTTACTCCCTTCACCTTTTTCACCCAGTATCCACCCCTTGCCATCTGGCAACCATCAGTTTGTTCTCTGTTTCTATGAGTCTGTTGCTGTTTTGTTTGTTCATTTATTTTGTTCTTTAGATTCCACACATAAGTGAAATCATATGGTATTTGTCTTTCCCTGTCTGACTTATTTCACTTAGCATCATTCCCTCTAGGTCCATTCATGGTGTTGCAAATGGTAAGATTTCATTCTTTTTTATGGCTGAGTGATACTCCGTTGTATATATGTACCACCTCTTTATCCATTCATCCATTCATGAACACCCAGGCTGCCTCCGTATCTTGGCCATTGCGTATTAAATAATGCTGCAACGAACGTAGGGATGCATATAGCTATGCTGTACACCTGAAACTAATATGAAACAAGACTGGATGGGAAAAAAAGAACAGCTTTATTGAGGCACATTTTTCATGCATGAAATCACCCACTCACAGCCTCCAGTGAGGTGAGTTTGGGTGAATATATACATCACACAAACCATCCCATAATTGAGTTTGAACATTCCCATCACCCCCTTGTTTCCCTGCTGGCCCTTTGCTCTCGGCCCCACCCCCACCGCCCCACCGCTGGCCCAGGCAACCGCTGATCTGTCTTTTTTTTTTTTTAAGATTTTATTGGGGAACAGTGTGTACTTCCAGGCCTTTTTTCCAAGTCAAGTTGTTGTCCTTTCAGTCTTAGTTGTGGAGGGCGCAGCTCAGCTCCAGGTCCAGTTGCCGTTGCTAGTTGCAGGGGGCACAGCCCACCATCCCTTGCGGGAATCAAACCGGCAACCTTGTGGTTGAGAGGACGCGCTCCAACCAACTGAGCCATCCGGGAGCTCAGCGGCAGCTCAGCTCAAGGTGCCATGTTCAATCATTAGTTGCAGAGGGCGGAGCCCACCATCCCTTGCGGGACTCGAGGAATTGAACTGGCAACCTTGTGGTTGAGAGCCCACTGGCCCATGTAGGAATCGAACCGGCAGCCTTCGGAGTTAGGAGCATGGAGCTCTAACCGCCTGAGCCACCGGGCCGGCCCCCTGATCTGTTTTTTAATGCTCAAGTTTTGCCTTTTTTAGAATCGCGTATAAATGAAATCACGTGATATTTAGTCTTTTCTGTTTGGCTGCTTTTACAAGCAAAGTGCATTTGAAATGTTTGCCCGTTGCTGCCAGGACCTAGTGTGTTCATTGCCGAGTCGAATGCCATTGTGCGGATAGCCTGTGTTTTGCATCCATGGGCAAACACTGGGGTTGTCTTCATTTTGTGGGGATTGCAAGATTGCTGACAGGAACATTTGTGTACAAATTTTGTGTGGACGTCCTTTTTCATGTCATTTGGGTAGATACCCAAGGGGGAATTGTTGGGTTTAGTGATAAGTGTATACTTAACATTTTGAGAAACTGTCAAATTACTTTCCATATCACCTGTACAGTTTGGATTCCCACCGATCATGTTTGTGCATTCCTGTTGCTTTATATTTTTGCCAGCACTAGGTACTCTTTTTATAATCTTTCTTCTAATGGGTTTAATGTTACCTCCTTGTGGCTTAAAAAAACAAAACAAAACAACTCTGTGTTTTGTTTTGTCTTTAAACTTTATTTTGAAATAATTTTAGATTTACAGAAGAGCTGCAAAGATAGTAGAGTAGGTCCGTTCCCTTGTAGCTTTTGCCCAGCTTCCTCTAATGTGGTGGCTCTTAGCCAGGGTGATTTTGCCCCCAGGGGACATTTGCAGTGTCTGGAGACAATTTCGGTTGTCACATCATGGGGCTGGGGCAGCCAGGGGATGCTGCTGGCACCAAGTGGGCAGAGGCCATTTGAGATTGACATGGCCCTGGATGCCTCTGGGGCCTTTCCTTCTGTGTTCATGGTCACTTAATTCCTTGCCATCGTCATGTACCTCTCCTGCACATCTATCTAGGCCTGGAAATCAGTCAGAAAAGGACGAACGGTTTTCCCTTATCCCAAGCGGACAATGTCGACCTCCTGTGACCTCCAGGCTGGAGGATACAGTCCCGTGCCTGTAGGATGTCAACCCCATTGCAGTGGTCGCTTTTGGCCATTCCTGGACGCTTGCTCCTCCCTCTGGATGGAGGTCGCTGACTTTGCTTTCTCCCTGCATGTACGACTTCCTTGTAGCCCTTACCCGGCAGTCCGTGTTGCCCATGTAACTGTGTGGGTCATTTCTTGTCTCCATAGTCAGATTATCGCCAGAGGGCTACTTGATATCTTCCGGGACTTCGGGAATGATGAGGAAGACTTCTTAACAGTGATGGCGATCGTGGTCAGATTGTCAGAAGATGCAGGTTTGTATGAGTGCATACCTTTACTTGTTGTTTGTGCGTTTCCTATAACCAATGATAGCCAATATAAAAAATTATTAATCAATACATTTTATGCAATGTCTAACCATAAATGGGTTTTGTCACGAAGAGCGGGCGTCTTGTTTGGCATTAAATGATCCTTATTTTTAGGGGATTAGAATGACGAATGGTTATGAATGCGCTTTGCCCTGGCAGTTAGGCCTTTTGTTTTCCATGAGTTTTGCCAGAGTACTGGTTGCTAAGAAATACCAAATCAAAAGGAGTCCTTTGCATTAGAACAATCCCAGTCATTGGTTTCCCTCACCTGTGATCTTTGTAGACTGAGCTTGATTTTTCTTTTCTCTTTCTACCTCTCCATGATTGCTCTCCTGGAAGGAAAGCACAGTGCTGCAGGGCAGACACTAAGCTGCTCCCCCCTCCCCCCAAATAAAATGAGTAAGATGAGTGAGTAGTGGGGTTGCCAGTACTGACAGCAGCTCTGCACCCCCGACCCTTTCCCCCGCATTTATAATGACTGGTGAACAGCTTCAGAAAGTTTCAGAAATCTTAGGCTTGCTTTAGAGTTTGAGAATTTTAACTGAAAATAGAAAAAATAAGTCTTCCATATAGCTCCCCTATTAGCTTAAAATATTCATAAGAATATGACACAACACTTTTAAAAAGTCCCAAGTGGATGTTTTGAGTCCTTAAATGGATTCTCTTTATAAATGAGTCACCATTTACAGTGCTGAAGCAATTATATATTTGTGTTAAATTTAATGCGGTCTATTGGCCCTAGAGCCGCTCTTTTGTTTAATGCTTTGCCTTAGAAATAATTGGGATGCGTGGATTGCGGGGGAGTGCATTTATGAAAGAATTACTTATAATGTATACATTCTGGTTGGAATTTAAATAAGCACAACCATAGGTCTGGCGTGTCTGCCATTAGTTGTAATGGCTTTTGGACTCTGGCCCAGCACGCAGACTTCTCGCTCCCTCCTCGGTTTATATATGGCTTGTTATAATAGAGCCGTCATTCTCTCTTCTTTTTATGTTTTTAAATTGCTGTGTAGCTTATTAGCTTTTTAAGCCTGTCTGTAGCATAAATACTCTAAATGGGAAATGATTTTTAAACTGCATTTGTCTAATTTTTTTTGATGAAGTATTTTAGTAAGAAAAGCTAGAAACTATCAGTATGTACTATATAAGACGCTTGGCTTATTCTTATATAATTTTTTTCTCTGCTTTTTATTGCTGCAGAGCCCACAGTGCGGACTGAGCTGATGGAACAGATTCCTCCTATCGCCATTTTTTTACAGGAAAACAGATCGGATTTCCCGATGGTGCTCTCCGAGTATCTCATCCCTATTGTGGTGAGGTACCTCACAGACCCAAACAATCAGGTGTGAAACACTCACCTTTCAGACCTCTGGAGCACATTCTCTGTAGTTTTATTTCACTGCTATTCGTAATTCAGAAAACAGCTTAGATTTCGGTGATTCAGGAACCGAAGGTCGATTTGTGCCTGGTGCCCCCAATCCCGTAGGAAGGTAGACAGCGCTCATTCTTATTATCAGGGGCTAGTTCTTTTTTTTCCTTCAGCTTTTTATTATGGAAATTTTCATACACACACAGCAGTAGAGAGAATATTCCAATGAATACCCGTGTACTCTTCACCCAGCTTCAGCTATCGTTTGACCAGTCTTCTTTTCATTTCTTTTACCGACATAAATCCAACCTAGGTAAAAGCATTTCCCAGACACCATCTCATTTCAACTGTGAATCCTTTAGTATTGTACTCTAAGAAATATAGACACTTTAAAAACATAATGACAGTACCATTATCACAAGTGTAAGAATGATCAGTAGTCCCTTAATATCATCTAATATCTAATCATTGTTCAAATTTTCCCAGTTTTCTCATAAATGTCTTTCTTCCCAGATAGTCTCTCCCAGTCAGAAGACACACAAGATCCACACATTGCATTTGGCTGACGGGCCTTTAAATCCCTTCATTTCTGAAGTTCTCCCTTCTTTTCCCCCCTGCTATTTATTTGTTGAGGAAACGAGCTCGTTAGTCCTTTCGGGTTTCCTGCATTTGGGACCCGGCTCATGTGTCCCCTAGTGTCGTCTGAGATGGTCCTCCATTCTCAGTATGTCCTACAAACCGGAAGTGAAGTTAGCCTTTGTCGCACTCCGGTTTTTGGGGAGTACGGTGAGACGATGTCATAGGTGCTGTGCTGTTGCGTTTTCCTGCTGCCTCAGATCAGGAAGCAAAAAGCGGTGTGGCCACGGAATCCAGGTTTGGTCAGCCTCGTCCGTGCGTTGCGGCGTTTCCCATCAATCGAGGAGCCGCCATGGCGGTCACTGCCTAGATCCCAGCTTTCGTTAGAGTCTGCAAAACCGTGATGCTCTCATTCCGTCATTCCTTCTTCACTTCAGAGCTGGGATTCTTCTGTGAAGAACTTCCCCTCAGCTGTGGGTAGCCCTGAAAATCTGTTTGTCGAGGGAAGACAGGAGAAATGCTTTTTTCACCCCCTTCGTTTACCAGGTGTCTTAATCTATAGAGGTTACCGATTAGCTTTTAAAAATGTGTTTATTTTGAGTATTAGTATGAACTTGTGAATTTTACACCTGTTAGATGTTTTCATCCATGGTAATCATTCTTTTTGACGATCAAAATATCCTAACCCTGACCAGTGGGAACCCTTCAAGTGGGCTCCTGAATCCTGACGTGACCCAGTAGACTTTGATGGCTCGCTGCTGCCAGCACTGGCCATGTCTCCACGGAGTCCTGGCTCCTATAAGAGGGAAACGATAACAGGGATTCAGATGTGGGTCCTGGGGGTCCTCATTGCTGCGAGATTAGTCATTGCTTCTAGTGACAGAGCAGTTGATTTTCTTAAAAAAGTAAAAATTCCTCATGAGTGTGTACGGGTATTTCCAACTCAAATTTGGGGTTATAGGGCTTTTACTTATTTGATTATATGTGTGTATTTTTACTCAATGTTTACAAATGTTGCTTCTTAGCGGCGTTAACGCATGCATGTGCGTGCATGTGTGTGTGTGTGTGTGTGTGTGTGCGTGCGTGTGTGTGTGTCCAGAATAAAAATGCCAGTGTTATTACTAACTACATGGCAAAATTACTGGAGAGAATTTAAGATTTCTTTGCAGTTCTTTCTGGTTTTAGGCCCCCTCCCCCTAGAGATGCATAGTCACCACATGACCGCGTGTTCAGTCACTTGCATTAACCTTGTCTTTGTGGATAAGCTGACAACTTAATATGCAGTTAGGCTCATTTGTTTTCATTTACTTCTTATTTTTAGGAATTACGTTAGCTTTTACATTTTGATTTCATTTAGACTTACAATTATGTAAACTGTTTTTACATGATTTCACAGGCAAACTGTAAAACAGTACATTCAGAGAAATCTGACTTCCTTCCCCATCCTATCCTGTCTCTCCCTCTCCCTCCTGTACAGGTTTTTTAGGGGTACCTAAGGCACCATTTTTATTAAGTTTTGGTTTATTCTTACCTTTAGCAAAATACTCACACATGCAAATAAGTGAGCACACATGCGTATGTCCTCATTCCTTTCCCAGATACAAGGTGGCTACTATGCCTGATGGCGTGTCCCTTGCTTTCCCCACTGCTTCGGGTGTCGTGGAGATCGGTCCATAGCAAGCTAAGGATAGCTTCCACGTTCCTTTTTCCTGGCAGTATAGGACTCCACTGGGCACACGTAGACTAGACGTTTGGGTTATCTCTACTTTTGTTGCTACTTTAAAACTGTTGCAACAAATAGCCCTGCATCATTTCTACCTGTGTCAGTTTCTTTGGGGGTAGATTTCCACAAAGGCTAACCACATTTGTAATTTTTTATGGTATGCCAAGTTTTCATCATTGTTAGTTTCAAGAACTTCTACAATTTTAAGGTTTATATTTCTTCCTTGGTCCAAGCATTTTTAAAAGAGCAAATGCTCACCTTTGAGTGTTAAGCAGTGTGACAGGATTAAATGTAGTTTTCAAATAAGGAAAAAGTCATCCTGTTTCCACTCTCCTAACATTAGTATTTTGATTATTTTTGCGTTTTCTTCTCAAGGTGCTTACATTTTCCCCCACGTTGGTCTAATCAGAATGTGACGCAGTTTCTGCCATTCATTCCTTTATTCAGACAGGTTAGAGAGCACATTGTGAGCCAAGCATGGTGCTTCGTGCTGCGGATAAAGAGATGAGTAGGACAGATTTTCTACCCCAGAAAGCTCATCTGTGTGTCACAGACACTGTCCATCTTCGTCATCTTCACATTCCTAATTTTGTTGAATGCGTAGATTTTTTTTCAACCTTTTTATAGCATGGATGCAGTGAGCATCACGAAGGATGCAGTTTTATTCTTCTGTGGGCTTTTCTTGTTCCTTTGGATACGTTCTTGAAAATGAGATTATCCTGGGTCAGGGTTTGACACTCCTTGACCTTTGTCATATATCATCGCCATATATTCGATTCCAGGAGGGTAGGGCCGCACTGTGGCTCGAGCGTGGTGCCTGACGCAGTCTGTTTGCTGAAGAGTTGTATCGGGGGCCAAGAGCAGGCCTCCTGACGTGCAGCCTCGCTGCTTCTGCCCTGTAACAGCCACCCTACCACCCGCACTTGCAGTCACTCTTTCTGCTCTGTTGCCTCTAGAACTGCCTTTCCTGTGAAGTCCCAAAGATGGACTCCCACTCTGTCACCACGCCTACCCTCCTCTCTCCTCTCCCACCGCCCTGAGCCTTCGTGCCCTGGAGGCCTCTGGTTCCGTCTGCCGCTGTCCTCCTGCCTTTACTTCCTCTTCTTCCTCAGCTGCTCCCTCTCTCCTCCCACCCTTTCAGGCCTGTGCCCACCATTAGCCTCCATTTTTTGTCCTTTTGGTAGTGCTCTGGCCGCCTGTCTGCCCACCAACCCCCAGCCTGCCTGCTTCCTCCACTCTGGTTGCCGAGCTCGGGGGGAGGGTCCCATCCTGCACTAATTGCACTAATTGGTACCACTGCAAACTGATGGGTTCCAGTCACAGCTGGACCTGCGGCTTGGCAATCCTTTGCTTGTCCCTCATCAGCAGCTTTTCACATCATCCTTGGCAGTTCTTTCAGACCTTTGCTACTGTCATCAAGCCTCTTCACCTCGCCCTGCCTGGCACCAAATAGGTGACCTTGCCTTTCACTTTGCAGGGAAAATAGAAGCTTTCCATCTCCTCCCCATCTCGGTGAATGGAACCACCATCTGCATTACTCAGTTCCCCAGAGCCATAGCCTGGGGACCATTGAAATCCTTCTCTGACTTCCTACCGTCAGTTAGACCCATGCCACGTCTCCTTTCTTTCCGTAATAAATACATAACCCCTCAAGTGCATGCCCTCTTCTCCATCCCTGTCATCTTTAAACAGAAATATGATGAAGTCACATCTTACTGAACGTTCTTCAGGCTCTTTAATGCCCTCAGGCACAGCCCAGACTTTTTTGTGGGCTGTCCCCATCCTGCCATTGAAGCCACGTGTATCCTGCCCGGTCCCTTTCATTTTGCTGATGCAGACCTCCGTGCTCCTTCCGGATGCCCCGCCCCCTGACTCCCATCAGTCTCCACCTCCCTGTAACAGAAGCCCACGGTGCGGGTCACTGGTAGTGCCTGAAGGTCCCTGTTGAGTTAAGATTCTTACTTCAGCAAAGGCACACATGTTTTTGCACATGGGAGTGAGTGTGCCAGGCCCCACCTGCATCTCAGTCCAGCCTGTCCCTCTGTTCATTGTCAAGTACTTTTCATGGCCACTGAACATGCAGTGACTCATGTCAGGTATGAAATGCCCAACATTGGGCACGATGCTGACATTATTCCTTTGACTGCTGCTGCTGCCGACAGCTACCATTTCTGGCGCCCTCATTGTGCATGCGCCAGGGTCAGTGAGCTAAGGACGTGCTTGTCACTTCGTCCTTGTCTTAGAGGTGAGGAACTGAGGTGCAGAGAACTGTGGAGGTGTGTGTGGGGGAGCAGCCGAGCTGCAGAAGGAGCGCGGGAGGTGGGGCCTGGTCCCACAAGGCCCGTCTGTTGTGTGTTGTAGGATTGTCCGGGTGCTACTGGGTATTGTAACCGGTAGTTTCTCTCCCATTCTAGCCTCGGAGCCCCTACCTGTAGGGACTGGTCTTACTTTACTTAACCTCTGTGACCTAGCATGGAGTCTGGTACCTGGTAGATTTGTAGTAACGATATGTAGAATGGAATCATCTGTCAAAGCTCCACGTTTCAGTTGTGGTGAGCTACTTACCTTGTGTCTCAGGGGTGGACGTCCTGTCCCCCTTTCAGGGCAGCTGCCTTCATTTCCCTCTTTGGTGCCATCTTCTTGTGTCATAGCTTGCTTGTTTTTCCAATGTCTGTCACTGGCTTTTCTCTCCAGAGTCTAGTCATGCCTAAGTCTCCCTCGTCTTTCCATGCCCTGGCCTTGACCCTGAGTGCACCCCACTCTTTTGCCTTCTGCCAAGCTTCCTGAAAGCGGAGCCCCGCAGGCCCTACCCCTCGCTGGGCTCCCACTTGGGCGGCTGCTCACCGCTGCTGCTGACGCGCCCGAGAGGTTGACAGCGATCTTGCCACAGACTCAGTTAGTCTCATCGTGAAATCCAGTGTTTTGTTTTTTTCAGAAATAGTTCCAGTGTCTAAAATATCGTGAACTATTTTAATCACCCGAGAGAACTGTGTAATAAACACCCACATACCTACCGCTCTTATTCAACAAATGTAAACGTTGTGTAATTTTATTTCCAACCTTTTGATGTAAAGGTTACAGATACAGTTAGAGCTGCTCTGTGCCCCTCCTCCATCCCATTTTCCTCCCGTCCCGTCCCGCCCCTTCCGGAGGAAGCTTGGTGTATCCTGCCCCACCCAGGGCTGCATAGTCACACCACTGTGTCAGTGGCCCTGAATAAGATGGTGTCTTGTTTGGGTGCTTTAAAGCCACACTTAAATGACATCAGACTGCACTTCCCATTCCGCCGCTTGCTTCCCTTCCCGTTTTTCCGCTCTGTCCACACTTGGCTCTCGGTCATTCATTTGAACTGTTCTACGGTGTTGCTTTGATATTTTTCCCCCAATTGATTTATCCAGTGACTTCTCTTTTCCCTTGGCTTCATCTGTTTGCACTGTTTGTCACTCTTAGCTACTTTTGGGTTTTGAAGACCCCTTTCTTGGGTCCCCACCCGCCAGTGGGACGGACAGGTGAGCAGGACATGCCCGCTGCTCCCTGCAGCGCCTCAGCAGGCACCTCTGCCCTGGCATCGGCCTCATACTTCCCTCTCTTGGCCGCTAAGACTGTGGTGTCTGTGAGCAGCACCCATTGGGCACACTGTGCCCCAGACCGCAGTCCAAGCCCCGCTGTCTGTTAGGTCATTTGTTCCATAGCACCCCTGCAAGGCAGGCACCATTCCCATCCACGTTCATAGAGGCAGAAACCGAGGTTCCAAGGGGCTAAGTCCCTTGCCCAGGATGGCCCAGCTAGTAACTGCAGAACGCAGATTGGGGCGCAGCGTTCAGACCACTTCTGTGCCACCTGTTGGGCTCTCAAGTGTCCTCCCTGCCTCCTGCTTGCATCTCCCGCAGTCTCCGTCCCCTGCTCTGGTCCTCACCTGCCCTTCAGGGTGTTGTCGCCTTTTCCTCACAGTGCCAGGGTTGCCTTGGGGGGCTCATCCACTTCCACGGGCCGGGGAGACCCACCTGCATGTGGACACCAGGCTGCTGTCCCTCACCCACGTCCCTGGAGTGCGTGAGTCCCTCCATCTCCCAGCCCCTGGATGGCTCTCCCTGGAGATCCATTGCACCACACACAGCTCACAACTCCACACCCAAACCTTTCTCTTCACCCTCCGTCCTGCTTCTCCGTCCGTTTTCTCCATTTTGGTTACTGGTGGCCTGAGGCAAGGACCCGAGTCATCTTTGATTTTCTATGATCATCTTCAGTGATTTGCTCAGCTCTCCTCGGCAATGTCTGTCAAACCCACCCTCCTTTCTGTCCTCCACCCCCCAAATTCGTGCCTGAGTCCGAGCCAGAGGCATCTCTGCTCGGGAGCCTCTCGCCTGTTCTCGCAGCCTTCACAACCCCTCGCGGTTTCCAAACTGTCGTGCTCCCTGAGGCTGAGTCTGACCTTGTCACTCCTCTGCCAACCCTTGGGGCCCCCCGTGGCCCCAAAGGTCTTTGTGGGACACTGAGACCTTTCGCACCCTGCCTTCAGCTGGCCCTTCAGCCTCCCGCTCGCCACCCCGCGCAGGCCACCTCGCTCCTCTCCTCAGCAGAGTTCTTCTCTCTGTACCTCTGAACACGCTGTCCTCTCCCCTCCCCTTGCTTGTCTGGTGTATCAGTGTCCTGGGCTGGCCGGCACGAAGTACCACAGACGGGTAGCTTCAAACAACAGAAGTTTATTCTCTGGAGACCGGAAGTCCAAAATCAGGCTGTCCCACGGGTTGCGCTCGCTTTGCGGTCTCCAGGGAAGAATCCGTTCCTCGCCTCTTGCAGCTTCTGGGGGCTGCAGCTTCCTCGGCTTCTGGTCTTATCCATCCAGTCTCTGCCTCCGCCTTTACACAGCCGTCTGCTGTCTTCTGCCTTCTGCTTGTGCCTTTCTCTTGTAAGGACACTTGGGATAGCATTTAGGACCCTGCCTGGTAATTCTGGGCATCTCGAGATCCTGAACTTAGCCACATCTGCAAACAACCTTTCAGAAGTCACATTCAGAGCTTCCAGGGATTTGATGTGGGCATAACTTTTGCGGGCCACCCTTCACCCTCAGCAGGCTTCTAACTGCCTCTGACATCTGACTCCACGTCCGCTCAGGGGTCCCCTCACCCTGCTGCCTGGAGCGTCCTGCCAGCTGCTCTCTGGCATCCTGAGGCATCGCCTGGAATGTCACGTAGTGAGGTGGCCGGCAGGTCTGGCTCGTCTGCTCTGTGGTCCTCATGTTCTCTGTTCCTGGCATGTGCCAGACACTCAATAAGTGTTTGACACCTCAGAGTTATTGGGGGCTTTCGCTGCCTCCCGCTTGACACCCGGGCCTGTCACCCAGGCCTGCGATATTGCCTTTCCTCTCTCACCGCCCCACCAGGATTGTGGCAATAGCTCCCTTGCTGACCTTTCTGCTCTCAGTCTTTGATCATCTCCAATTTCCTCAGTCCCCCACCTTCCGTCACACCAGTGCTGGAATGATCTTTCTAAAATACGGTTTTCATCCTGTCTCCTGTTTAGAAGCTTTCGTGTTGGACTGCCTCCGAGGTTTCAGGCTCCCTGACTAGCTCTCTTCTATAACGGGCTCTTGCTGCTCTTCTGTGACCCTCTCTACACACTTCTGGTCCCCTTGCTGTTTTCCTGCCTTACCATCGCTGCGATGAGCTGCATATTTTGTGACTTGCTCTATAATTTGGGATTTTCCGTGCTTTCATTTTCCCAAGAATGTTCTCTCTCCAGCGTCCTAGGATCCCTGTAGGTTCTCGTGCGTGCTCGCCCCGTGCGGACTTCGGAGAACAAACAGCCCCCCACCTTCCTCCGCACTGAGGAGTCCATGTTGTCTGTGCCCCGCCACGTAGCGCTCTTCCCTGGGCCCGGCACTGTGGCCTCCGTCACAGCAGACAGAATTCGTGCCCCAGGCATGGTGTGCTGGGGTTTTACAAAATGGTGGCAGGACGGTGCTGTGTTTTCCTGTGCCTTTGCCTACGGAGGGGAAAGTGCACTCCATGTATCAGCATGCTTCCTGAGGGTGCACTGAAGGACGAAGGACAAGTCACCGTGGTACCCACCCTCCACGTTCACTCTCTGCAGCAGGAAAGACAGGTGGCAATGTGTAGTCTTGGAGAAAAAGTGTGTATGCATATGTGTGTGTGCATGTGCGTGTGTGTGTGTGGAGAGATCTGGGGCACGAGTTGTGAAAGCAGAGTGCCGAGCACTGTTGGGGCACAGATGGGGCCTGACCTGATGGGGTTCAGGGGGCAGGGACATTGGCCTGAGAGCGGAGGAATGGGAGGAATTAGGTAGCGGGAACGTGTATTCTAAGGCCTGGAGAAGGAGGTGTGACCGTGACCCAAGGGCCACAGCCCTGTGTGGTTCACGCCACGGGGAGGGAGGCACTCGGCTAGGGAGTTTGGCCTTGACCCTGAGAGCTCTTTGGTGTGTTCTGTGTTTAACCTTTTTCCTTTTTCCTCTTCTAGGTTAGAAAATCAAGTCAGGAAGTACTCTTGATTCTTCTGGAACAAGATCTAATTTTCCAGCACGATATTGAAAACAAAGTGTGTCCAATCCTGCTAGCGCTCTCTGCCCCAGACAGTGACAACGAATATAAAGCAGAAGCTGTGAACGTAAGTCTGTCCCGGGACGACAGCCCCACGCCCAGGTGAACTGCCCCGTAACTGGGTGTATGCAGGACTCGAAGTGTCACATGACTTCGATGCTGGCCCGCACAACAAGGTAGCTGGTGATTTGGCCTCAGTCACAGTTGTTCACAGTTCAGATCAGACTATGTTTTGAAAGTGATTGTCCTTACATCAGCAGTTGTTTTACGAAGGCAAAGCTTGGGCAGAGTTGAGGCAGCTGGCTTAGAATTCTGCTGGGCAAGATGCTGAGATTTGTCGGTGGATCATGGCCTTGTTTCCCAAAGTAAGGAACCCTGGAGGTGTGGGAGGCGACCTCAGGCGCTGCTAGGACAACTAAAAGAAAATCTAATAGACGCATGTGTTTTACAGATTTGGACAGACTAAAGTAGGGATGTCAGCCAGTGAGAGAGGCACTCTGAAGAATGCAGATGTGGCCAAAACGTTTACAGCAGTTTGGGAAATGCTCTGTTAAAGTATTTGTACTTACATCCGTTAAAGGAATAGTCTAAATACTAAATTTCTTGTGCTTTTAACAGTTAATTTTATGGTATGCTTGGGTTTGTTAGACTCTGGACCCATTTTGAAGTGATTGATTGTATAATCAAGAACTTTCTACTTGGTTCTGGAATCCTTGTTCATAGAATAGTTATGGAGGAGCCAGTGCTGGCTTTTACGTATCGCCCTGAGACCAAGACTCCCCAGCTTGTCCTTTGTGGCTCAGGGGAGGGTCATCCAAGGCCATCTTTTTCTGTAGCTGCTGTTCTCATGGTCTCCACTAACCCTCGTAGGTGGTGCTGGGCAGGTGGTCCTTTCTGTTTGTGCTTTAGAAGTAAACAGCTCCAGGACTATTTCAGCATTTTAGGAAAATGTGTACCTAAGGGTATAAAAAATCATAAGCCTTAATTATGAGTACAATAAGATATAGAAGATAGTTGTTTTCTTGGTTGGAAAAGAGTGACGTTACAGAAAGGAATTCTTTTTTGAAGTGTGGAAACATTATACACACACCATGGAGCTAAAAATTGTATTACAGCATCAGAACATTTGGCAATTATTCTTCGTTTATGTAAAAGTTCTCCTCAACTATGAGTTAGAGGTCTAGCTTTTTAAACTAATTTAATATTTTGCATATCCCATGTTTATAAGATGAATCAAGCTGAAGAGTAATTGATTATTAAAATTCAAATTCTCCAGGGTTCTTTTATAAATTCCAAGTGTCTCTGTAAGAAATTAAATTTATTTTGCAAAATGAACCTGGATAATATCATTTAGTTGGGGTGTTTGGCAGTCGAGCAGTGGACTTTGCCAACTAGATCGTCTTTTTCGTTTGAAAGTTGGTTAGGCAAGTTTCCAAGGTTACAACTGACAACCAAATATCTGATCCCTAAAGACTGATAATACCATGAAAAATAATGCTAAAGGCATTTTTGCATGATTTGTATTTTGTTTTGTTTCCAACCACTCCATTCTTGTCAGCAATATTCTTCTTCTTTTTTTTGTGTGTGGTGAAAATATTTGGAAAATATAACAAGCCTTCGAAAAGCTATCACCACAAATCACTTGCAGAACAAATTAGTTCACATAAATTGTATTTTTCATTTAAAGTGAGTTGCTGACATCATTCTTCGAATGTATAAGCTTTCAAATGTGGCTGCAGAGAACAAAAGCAGTCTTGAACTCTCCCCAGGCCAAGACACATCTGGGATTCAGCGTGTTTTTGGAGGAGCCCCACTTCCCTTCCCATGGAGGCCTGATGGAAGCAGATCTGGGGTGCCTTGTCTGGCCCATTCCTGCTTTGGCCAGATTCAGAAACTGTTCTGTCTTCCTTCCCTGGAGCCCGAGGCCCACGGTTTTGGAAGGGACTCTCTTTGGGCACCCAGAATCGTGGAGCCCATTGGACACTGTTTTCTTTTTAGCTAGGAGAAGTGTGTCCAGTTTTTGAACATTTGTGTAGAGAGTAGATTCCATTCTTCAAGGGAAAGAAGGCCGCGTGTGATTCACAGTGCCCCCAAAGAGGGCAGGGCTCCCTGGAGCTGGTCTGTGAGTAACGCCTCCCCCACACTGTGGGCACTGACGTGTGCTTGTGAGTAGCTGAGTCGTGAGGGAAGCAGCACATTGGGCTGCTGTCAGGCCCTTGTGTTTGGGGCTCTCTTTGCAGCCATGTGGTGTTGATGTGGCGTCCACATGTACATAAATATGCGTTCTCAGAACAGTGCTGTTCTGAAGGAATTACTTCTTCCTCTGAGGAAATGGCCAGCCTCTGTACACAAAGTGTGCATCTCTGCATTAGACTTGCATTCTCGTCAGAAGTTACAACCAGCTGGTTCTGATGCCAGCAACCCTCGTGCGTACACGGATAGCAACATCAAAGAGTCACTGAAGCATGTCCTGGGCGTTTTTAAGTGGCACTGTGCGGAACAAAGCACATCCTGGTTTCTTACATACACGCGCATTGTGTTTTGTGAAGTCTTTTTAGATATGCCAGGCAGCGTTAGTGACTCCCTCCTTCCTGCATTCAGGAGGCGTGGTTCATATCTGTCTTCTGCTGTTTAGCAACCGAATTGCGAGCTTCATTTGTTTGTTTATTTCTCCTTCCAAATGGGGAGCTTCTTAAACACAGGTGTCTTTCCCCCATCGGCACCCAAGCACAGGGCCAGGCCCAGAGCCAGCACTCAATGAATGTTCCCTGTTGATGGCATGGATCGGCAGAAACTAGAGGCGCCGAATCCTGTAATTACATCCAGACAGCACGAAGAACAGGCCACTGGGGACCAATTCCAGCTCCTCCTGCTTGCAGGAGGGCCGTGCGCATTCTGAGATTACAACTAATTGTCAGAGCCCATTTTTCTCTCCCAACATGTTTTCACATTACGGCTTCCTCATTTTTTTGTCGTCATTCCTGTTTTTCAGCTCATTTTTTATCTGTGCATTTCTTTAAAAAGAATGTTGGGGTTTCGTGCTATGAAGAATAGTTAGTTCCAAGCCACTTAGTGAAGATCGTCATTCCATACAAGTGGTTCCCAGGGCCACAGGAATGCCATTTCTTGTCACTTGGTATGCTGACTTTTAATGGTTCTGGATTTGTTTTATACCGGTGGCAATAAGGTCATGTGGATGCGGCAGATGGCAAGGGGTGGGTGGACGTGCTCGGTTCCCTTGCCTGTTACTCTGGACACAGAAGCCCGGCTCGGTGCGGCTCTGCCCAGCATCAGATCAGACGTTATGCGTCCTCTGAGTTTGGATGACACGAGCCTTTTCCTCACTCGTGTGGTGGGGACAGCTCTCCACACCCCCCTCCTGTCTGCGGTGTGCAGACTGCAAGACCAATGAGTAGTGGCTGGGCTGCTGAGCCAGGACCTTGTCATGAAGCAGGGAGAGTAGGCTTCAGAGACAGGAAGCCTCCCCCTTCTCCCTTCCTTCCCGCCTTCTTCCCTTCCTTTTCCTTTTTCTTGGGGGAGTGGGAATGTGCTTAAAAATTTGGGAGGAGTCATTTTTCATCTTGTTTCAATTTCAAACTTGTACAAAACTTGCAGGAATGAAATCCTGTATACCCTTGCTCCTCAGTTTATATTTAGTGCCGTTTGTTTTATCGTGTTCTCTCGCTTCACACACGTGCACATGTGCGTACACACACGTGGATATATACAGACACATGTATATGTATTTTTTGGCACTATTTGAGAGTAAGTTGGAGACATTGTGCCCTTTACTCGTAAATGCTTCAGTGCATTTTTCCTAAAAACAAGGAAATTCTCTCTTAAACAACCATAGCACGTTGATGAAAATCAGGAAATTTAGCACTGAAGCAATGCTACTTACTGTTCCATCTACAGTTCATGTTCAAATGTCATTTGTCCAGGACCATGTCCCGGATCACACTTGGCACTGAATTGTCACATTTCTTTGGTCTCCTTTAGTCTGGAACAGATCCTGAGTCTGTCTTTGAATTTTGTACCGTTAACATGTGGGAGGATTACAGGCCAGTTCTTTGGTAGAAAGTCTCCCCGTTTGTGTTTGTCTGATGTTTCCTCATGATTAAGATTCAGGCCCCGCAGTTCTGGCAGGATGTCATGGAAGTGACGTTGTGTTCTCGTGGCACGTCAGGAGGCCCGAGACTTCAGAGCACCCTGGTATTGGTGATATTAACTCTGGTGACTTGGTCCATAGAGGTGACATCTGCCAAGTTTTGCCAATGTACTGCTTTCCACTCTGGGAGTAATAAGGGGAGTTCCTTTCAAACTGTGTAAGTATGCTTTCCATCACACTTGCACCCACTAGGATTAGCGTCCGTTGATGGCTCTAGTTGACATTCTACTCTGCAGAGTGTTCCTTTCTCTATTACTTGCTAACGTTTTGTTGAGGATTTTCACATCTATATTCAAGAGGACTATTGTAGGCAATTTTCTTTTCCTATTATGTTTTTGTCAAGTTTTAGAATCAGGGTTATTGTGGCCTCAAAAATTGAGTTGGGAAGTATTCCTTGTTCTTCTATTTTCTGAAAGATTTTGTTAAGATTGGTGTTATTTTTCCCTTAAATATTTGTTTGAATTCACCAGTAAAACTTCTGGTTCTAGGGTTTTCTTTGTGAGATGGTTTTTGATAACAAATTCAATTCATATATGGGACTATTGAGATTTGTTATTTCATCTGTGTATTGGGTTAAGTTGTGCATTTTAGGGAATTTATTAATTTCATTACGTTATTAAATTTATTGGGATAAAGTTGTTTACAATATTCCTTTTTTCCTTTAGTGCCTGTAAGGTTTGTAGTGTTACTCCTTTCATTTATATTGGTAATTTGAGTTTTTTCTCTTAATTATTCTTTCTTGACCAGTCTTGCTAAGGATTTATCAATTTTATCAATATTTTCAAAGAACCAATGTTTGGCTTTGTCAGTTTTCTTATTGCTTGTTTTGTTTTCAGTTGGTTTCTACTGTTTATTTCCTTCCTTCTAATTACTTGAGGTCAATTTGCTTGTGTTTTTGTAGCTTCTTAAGGAGGAAACAGTATTTTTCATCCTACTATCCTACTTTCTTTTCCATTTTAAGCATTTAAAGCTACACATTTAATGTTTAAATCTTTGGGATGTATTGACCCTTTTATTAAGAAATGACTTTTTAAAAATCTCTTAGTAGCCTGTATCTTGTAGTCTGCTGTGATACTACGATCACCCGTCCAGCATTCTTATGCTTAACCGTTTATCATAGTATATTTGTTTATATTGTTTTATTCTCAACCTTGCATAGTTTATATTTAAAGTATTCCTGCTTTCGTTAGCATATAGTTGGGTCTTGTTTTTATATTTTGTCTGACAGTTTCTGTCTTCTCATTGGAGTGTTTAGTCCATTTATGTTTAATGTAATTATTGATTATATTTGGATTTAATTTTGCAATTTGTTATTTGTTTTCTATTTATCTCATCTGTTTTTGTTCCTTTGTTAATTCTTTCCTGCCTTCTTTTAGGCTAATTGAGTATTTTTGTAATAATGCATTTTAATTCCTCTACTGAGGATTTTCAAAAAATACCACACCGTGTAATAATGTAGTTCCACTCACCCCCTCTCCTCCTTTTGCTATTGTTTTCATATATATTATGACACATACATTATATTATGAACCTGGTAATATGGTATTATAATTTTTGATTTAAACAATTGTGTCTTTCGAAGAAATTACAAAAAGAGAAAATATATATATCCTTTTTTACCCACATTTTTACCATTTTTTGGTGCTCTTTCTTCCTTTTCTGGACCTGAGTTTCCATCGGGTATCATTTCCCTTCAGCCTAAAGAACTTCCCCCAGTACATTTTTTCAGTTTGGTTGGCTGTTGATGAGATCTCTCCATTTTTATTTGGAAATGTCTTTATTTTCCTTCATGTTTGAACAATAGTTTTAATGGATATAGAATTGTGGGTTGACGGGGGTTTTTTTAATTGTTTTTTTCTTATAGTTCTTTAAAGATATCCTGTTCTCTTCTGGAGAAGTCAGCTGTCATTCAAACTATATTCCTATATATGAAGTATCCTTTTTTCTCTGGCTGCTCAGATTTTTCTCTTTATCTATGTAGAGTGAATGCTCATCCTGCTTTGTGTTTATTGAACTCCTTGGATTTGTGTGTTGATGCCTTTCACCTAATTTGGGAAATTTTTGACTATTGTTCCTTCAAGTACTTTTTTCCTGTGCCATTTGCACGTTCTCCTTTCAGTCTGGGGTTTAGATTACACAAAGTTGGGTGCTTGATATTGTCCCACAGATCTTTAAGGTTCTAAGTTTTTTTGTTGTTGTTGTTTTGTTTTGTTTTTTAAGTCATTTTTCTGCCTGATGTTCAGATTTGATCATTTTTCTTGATCTATCTTTAAATTGAGTGACTCTTTTTGTCATCTCCAATCTGCTGTTAGGCCATCTATTAATTTTTTTATTTCAGTTATTATGCTTTTCAGCTCTAGACTCTCCATTTTGACCTTTTTTTCTAGTTTCTAATTCTATGTGATATAGCGATTCTTATATGTTCTTCTTTATACATGTATTTTCCTTTTAATCTTTGAATATATTATAATAGCTCCTTTAAAGTCCTTGTCTGGTAGTTGTGACATTTGGATAATCTTGATGTTAATTTCCATTGACTGCTTTTTAAAAAAATTATGGGTCATTGTTTTTCTGTCAACACATAGGTAGTTATTTTTAAATTGAGAACCAGACGTTATAAATGATACTCTGCAGAGACTTTGGATTCTGTTTTATTTCTCTAAAGTGATTTTTTATGTAGCAGGCAGTTATCATGTCTAATTCCAATTCCCACTGTCTCCTTTGTGGTGAGCAGCCAAACTCTGCTCAGTTTGTTTAGTTTCTGGCTGCTGCTTTTCCGCTGGGTCCTCTGTGAGCTCCCCCACACATATTTTAGTTTAGCAGTTAGCCAAATATCTCCACAAATTGTATACACAGATTTTGGACCATACTTATACATCTATCTCATTGCAGTTCATCTTTTATGAAGAGCCTCCCCTCCATTTTCTGCCTTTTGTTTGCTCTCCAGTGGTTGTTTATTATGTTTTTTCAAGATTCTGTAATTGTTATCTGCAAGAGGGGTAAGTCTGATCAAGCTACTCTGTTATTACCAGAAATCTTGATTCCTTTTTATTGTTTCCATTTCTTTGATGAGATTTCCTATCTGCTCATTCATTATGGCCATACTTTCCTTTTAGTCTTTGCACAAATATACAATAGCTGTTTTAAAGTCCCTTTGAAGTCTGCTAGTTCTAACACCTGTTTCTTCCTTGGATTTGTTTCTGCTGATATTTATCTTGAATACAGCTCACATTTTCCTATTTCTTCTCATGTCTGTGAGTTTTTTATTGTCTATCTTCTGGATGAAACATTGTAGAAATTCTGAGTTTTGTTATTTTCCTTGAAGAATGTTTGACTTTGTTCTGGCAGATTCTGTTTTCCCCTGCAGTCAGCAGCTGAAACCACTCAGTTCCTTTTACCTTCAAGGTGTTACATTTCTGTATGAACCTCATCATCTCCTCTGTACATGCATGATTTTGAGATCAGCCAAGGATTAGAGTAGGATTTCATCACAGACTTGGGGGCTCTCCCTTTTATATCTCCCTCATTCCTTCCTTCCCAGGAAGGAATCTCTACCCTCACTTGCCAGCTGCTCTGGCAACCTGTCTCTTAAAGCAGTGATATCGTATGTAAACTTTGCTTGCTGTCCAGCTGCCCTGCATAGCCATGCAGAACGGAGGGTGCCCCCAGGCAGAAAAGAAGTAGCACCCCAGTGTCGTTCCTTTAGTTTGGGTCTGTTCTCCTTTAGTTTCCACCAGCATTTGATCACTCTCCAGTGCCTACAAGTCAGGTTGTATACTTTGTCCAGCTATTACTGTAGGTCTCACCTCACTACTATTTGGTTTGGGCCATATTACTTAACCTCTTTGAATGTTAGTTTCCTCATATGGAAAAATGAGGATAAATAATATGCATGTCATAGGGTTTTAGGAAGGCAAAATGAGTTAATGCGCGTAAATTGTTCATTTGTGCATCGGGACCATGGTGGGTACCTGGCATATGATAACCCTTGAGCTTCAGACAAAATCCTTATCGGAGTAAAACTTGAGAAATATTTGGCCTTGTAATGATCATATAACTTGACAAAACTCCAAAGAAAGTGTTCTCTGTTTTTGTTTCTTGGGTAGCTTGGCAATCTTTTGAATATTAGCTTTTGGAATCTAGTTACTGATGCGTGAGACACATAAGCGCTGGTATTTCAGGTGACCCTGCCTTTCTTGTTATTTGCAGATCATCTGCAAACTGGCTTCCATGCTGAGCAAGAACACAGTTGAACGCCTGCTGCTCCCGCGATTCTGTGAATTGTGTGGTGACGGGAAGCTCTTTCAAGTTCGGAAGGTGGGAACATATAGTTTCAAAACTCAAAAAATTCAAAATCGATTCCTGTCAAGTTTCTGGACTTCCTCAGTAGACATAGTCTGGAAGGAAAATGTGGCCAGTGTGAACTGTGTTAGGAAAACCTCTGAACAGTGTTGCCAGTGTTGACTGCAATTAGGGACCACATAGCGACCTGGAGATGAGATTGTGTGGGAGTGAACCTGTTGCTCTCAGGCACAGGGGGCGGGTGAGGGGCCTTGCTGGCTGTGGGTAGGTGCCATTACCCAGACGCCAAGGTCTGTCATTCTCTGTACCTCCTAACTCCAGCCCCGCCCCCTTTCCTTTTAGTCGCTTGTCACTTAGTTGTCAAATTCTTCCTTTTGAAGGCCCTGCTGCCCCTTCCTGAACAGCCTCACCTCCCACCTGCCGCATAAGGGGCCATCTTCCCTCTGGCCTGTCTTCACGGTGTGTCAGCAAGAAGAGAGCTGTCATTTACCATGCAGAGAGCATGAAGGGTCTTTCTCGCTCTATCACTAACCAGATGCATTATGTGCTGAGCTCAGTTAGGAGCCAGAAAGTCCTGGAATTGGGTCCTCTGTTGTAAATCTGCTGTTTCCGTGCGTCAGAGGCACCGGGGGGTGCTGTGTGGGCGATGGGATTGGGAAGTGCTCCTTAGCTGCCTCACGAGAGGGTGATCACCCTCATCGCTCCTGCTTGTTAGTTTTCACCATTTGCGAAGACAAAAAGAAAGCTGAGAATAATGGGTCTGCCTTTTGCCTTTTTTAAGGTATGTGCTACAAATTTTGGTGATATTTGCCACGCCGTTGGACAAGAAGCCACTGAGAAATTTTTGGTACGTGAAGTTTTGCCACTTGTAATTGCTGATGCACTTGTTAGGGCACTTTTAAAATCAGTTGTAAAGTTTTGTGTTCATGAATCTGTTGCTTTGGAATGGCAGCTCAATTTTGCATTCATCAATTTCAAATTTCTTGGCTTCTGAAGCTGATGTTTCTCATAAACATGAGGCAGCTGGTCTGTGGAATGCAGCAGGAGCCACCCAGTCCTTCCTGTGGACTTTTGCTGTTGCTTCCCCACCGCTCACTTTCCCCAGTCTCTTCTGTCTAAGCCACTCTCTCTAACCCTTCTCAACTGCTTTTTCTAGAATCCTGTCCTGCCACCTCACTCCTGGGCTTCAAAACTGGTGGGATTGTTTCTTGGTTGCCAGGCTAACACCCAGACCCTATTGGCCGTTCAGGTCCCTTCAGAAGTAGCCTTCCTGCCTCACCTCCAGTCACCTTCCTCAGGCCTGAGCCTTCGCTGCCCTGGCCTGAGCAGGTCTGCTCTTTGGCCATGTATCTGAATGATGGGGCGGGCAGGAAGGGGTAGGGTCCAGGAGCCTGCATTTATGGTACATTTCCTCGAAATTCTGAGGCATAGCAGGGGAGGGCACCACCTCCTTGCCAGCAGGTGACTCTTAGCTCCCTTGAGGCTCTCTGCTCCCGCACCTCCACGCCTCTGCTCACAACTGCCCCTCCCTCCAGTGTCGACCCTACTCACGCGTCAGACCCAGCTTGTCTAGACTCACCTACCCACTGTGTCAGCGCACATTCGGGTCTTCCTTTTTAGCACGCCCATGACAGTTGTTCAGAGTGCTTGGATGTCCCTTACCACACCTTACTCTATTCTGGCTGATGTGGGCTTTTCGTGCCATTATGTTCACCTTACCTGCCCGGTACCTGGCACCTACAGAATGATGCTCACAGTCCGTGCCTGCAGCTTTCATTTAACGGGATGTACTATCTAAGTGGTTGGAACTTAACCTCAGAAAGTAAAATCTTTAAATTGATTTTTAAATTTAAGTTCAGAAGCTCATTTTATTTTATGTCAAGTATAAGCCATGTCAACATAGTTCTAACCCCAAAATAATTTTTGGGTGGCTGTCGCTTTGAATATACAGTCAGTGTTACCTTCCACTTAATGTATATGGATGAAGAACAGCAGTGGCCAACGTACTAATCTTTCTGTAGCTGGATATTCCCATGGTCACATATTCCCATTTGTGGGGCATTTTGGCTGATTATTTTACGTTAGGATATTAAAAACAAAGCCTTATTTTTAAAGGATGCATTTTAAAAGAGGATATAACCATGACCTTTATACAGATATAAAATGAAGATGTGTGAACGATTTTATTTAACTCATTTATTAATGAGGGAACCAGTAAGATATGACAGTCGGTTTAACGGAGAGATCTGAGTATCACATTTATGGTCAGACCAAGGAATCCTCAAGTGAGCTTACAAACAGGTTCAAAGCTGGTGGTATCCAGGGTTGTAATGCTTGCATTTCTGTGGACAGGAATTATTTGCATTACTGTCAGTTTTGAACAGTTTACCTTCTATCACTAAAATACCTAGTCAGAGACCCTGGGACCTGGATGGGTGAGCTCACTGGGAGAGCCACCAAATTTTAAACTCATTCACAATATTTTTCTATAATCACAGCAACGAGTTCCAGTCATTCTGCCTTTTGGGTTTTTTCCTCTATTATCTTGTTCAATTTAACTAAGTCATTTACTAGAATTAGGGTAAAGGAAATGTTGCTTTATTCTACTTGTCATAATTTCTATTTGTTTCAAATGATTCCTTTTATTTAGGGTAGTGTATATTGCCCTTTGTCATTTATGGGTTGCCTTAACTACACCATTGAACAGGCTCTGCCCTTCCTCAGGGTAAGCAGATGTGAGTAGCACGATTTTATTTGCTTTGGTAGATCCCAAAGTTTTTTGAGCTTTGCTCGGATAACGTCTGGGGGATGCGAAAAGCCTGCGCAGAGTGCTTCATGGCTGTGTCGTACAACACGTCCCCCGAGGTCCGCAGAAGCACGCTCTCCCCGCTCTTCATCAGACTGGTCAGCGACCCCTGTCGGTGGGTAAGTGCAGGCAGCCCGGCCCCACGAGTCACGCCCTGCGTCGGCTCCTGGGCTTGGGCCTCGGTTTTGTCTCTTCAGTCACTGACTGGCACGTTCAGACCTCGTGAGGGTCAGGGCACTCAGAACCGCCGAAGCCAGGGCACATAGTAAGACAGTGGCACACACCTTAACGTTTGTGGTGAGAATAGCACAGAAATGGGAATTGAGAAGGAGAAAAGCATAACTGAATTTTTACCTTTTCTGTTACCATCATACACATGCCAGGAATGATCCGTGAGGTCTGTTCAGAGGCCTTGAAAAGTCTGCAATTATTTGATGTGGAATTAATACTGTGGAAGACTGAAAACTACATGATGGTGCTAAATTTTTCCTTATTTTCTGTTGAGAAATAGTTTCTTTGGAATTGAGGGAATGCCCTAGAGAGCAGTAAATCTGCTTAGACGTAATTTGATGGACAGTGACGGGGGTGGGGAGCCGCCATCTGTTGAGCCTGGGGTCAGGCCTGGCGGATGCCGAGTTCACCGGGCTGTTCTCTCTCTGGTTTCAGGTGCGCCAGGCTGCCTTCCAGTCCCTGGGCCCCTTCATTTCCACCTTTGCAAACCCCTCCAGGGCTGGCCTGTACATTCGAGAAGATGGCACCCTCAGCATCCGGCCTCCGGCTCAGGACGCAGAGTCCGATTTCACCCGCGGGTCACCCGGTGCTAGCAGCTGCGGTAACATTTCTGCAGCCCGGTAAGCTCCGACCAGGATAATTACCAGGATCCCCTCCTCACCTCGAGCGTCCACCTGAAAGTCTAGCAATTATCTTGTCTGGAGTTTTAGTAACAGTGACCTGCTGGGCAAGATGGAATATTAGAGCTTTAATTATGTAAAGAAGCAAAAAGTAATTGCAATAATGATTTTGAAACATGACTACTGGGTTATAAATAATGAAGCTACTGTGTCTCCTAAATTTAGATAAAATATTCATTGAGAGCAGTGATTAAATAACCGATAAAAAAATTTTTCTCTTACTTTTTGATTAATGAAGTTCTTTGGATAATTGACAGGGAAAACGTGAAGTCTCCCAAACGTACTTTTGTGCCATAGGATAGTCTACACGTACACATAACAGTGACATTCCTGAGCCACCATTGGTAGACTGTACACTGGTTTTCTAGCAAGTTCTAGAGATTGATCTTGGGTTTTTTAATACCTTCTCTCTGAGGATGATGGGTACGCAATAACCAGACCATTTGAGGTAGTTCACAAGCCTCTCTGCATTGTTAATATTGTATGGGAGCGTGCGAGTTGGTCATTCACAACCCACACAGTGCCGGTCCTTTCTGAGGTTGGTGCGGCCTTCTCTCCATCCTTCTCCGTCAAGACTCACTGAGTTCCTGCCAGATGTCAGGCCCATGTGTAGCATCTTCCTCATCAAGACTTTCTGACTGGTTAACTACTAGCCCGCACCTCCCAGCTTTGGCCCCTTTTATTTTCTTGTGGTTGCCCCTTGATGGAGATGCTAAGGGGCCGCTGCTGAAGGTGTATCAGCAAAGCCAGGGCTCATTCACCACCTGAGCATAATGGAGGGATTGGCTGAACTTCTGTGTGGCACTTTCACGGCACATCATACTCCCAGGAGGGCAGAGGGGGCCAGTTGGACCTCGTCTACTCTCGTGAGGTTACTACCTCTGGCACAGCGGGCCCGGTGGCCCGATGGGGGGGGGGGGAGGAGCGGGCTTGTGAGGACGTGATGCTCATGTTTTCCCATTTGACTTCCAGTCTTTTATACGGTGCTAAAAGTGTGCCTCCCTCCATTTACCCTAGTTCAACAAAGCCTCTGCAGATAGAGCCAGCTCTGCCCACGGAAACCAGCAATTTCCTGTGTGTCAGGAGCTCTTCTCATGGCCCAATGGGAAACCCAATGGAAAACCCAATGGAAGACTCTGTCTTTGCTGGAGCTGACTTGGCCAGGCTTTCTCCAGAGGCCGGTGATATTCACACCCCCCCCATCAACAGCGACCCTGGACCCGGTTCCTGGGCCTGCTCAGGGAGTCCCGACGACGTCTTCAGTCATTTCCTTTATTGGCGAACTCCGCTCCCCGACATCAGCAAGGACCTAGAGCTGCTTCTGAGTGAGGCGGAGCCGCAGGAAGAAAGCAGCAGCAGACCTGAGACTGTGCACAATGGCTGTGTGGCCCGCAGCGACATTCAGAAAGTTCTTGACAGTTTGCAGGAGCATCTGATGAGTGACCCCGATGTTCAAGGTAAGTGCTGTCATCGTAGCTACAGAGCAAATGGGTGCCCCCGGGTGTGCGTCTGCTGGGCCGGCTGTGCTGCATGCGTGCGCTCTCACACGTGCTTCCCTTGGTTTGCCCCGCGCACACGTTGCGGCCAGACCCTCAGGATCTCTCTGCGCAGGTACATGCCAGGGTTTTGCCTCCTTATTTTGCAGCCGAGCAGGTGTGAAGTCAGTTCTGATACAAAAGCAGACCGCTCTTGGGCTTCTGTGTCACAGTGGAAATTTCATTAGCTCCTTGGACAGTTTCAAACCCTCCGTCCCGTTGTAACGCCTTTCTAGTTAGGAACTGCTGAGGACTGCTCCTTGTGGAGCCCGTTAACTCGGTCCTGAGCGGAACTTAAAGGTTTCGGTCTTTCCGCAGCCAGGAAAAAAAGTCCGTCTTCTTCTTTGGGGTATTTTTCATTTTCTGACTAGTGAGCCCGCCCAGCGTCTGATCTGGGAGCCAGGCCCTGCAATCCGTACCCGTGATTACGCCTCTTCTTTCTCTACACAGCGCTCTATTGGTAGTCTTCCTTGAGTTGGGGAAATGGGGAAAAAACAACACTTGCTTCTGTTGCGGGGTAAAGCCTTGTGAAGCTTTCAGGAAAGGAAATGTGAAAATCCCGTTAGCCCTGTGATTCTTCTCTGTCTTTGAATGTATAAAGGAAATTAAGTCACTGCTGAAGGAATGAGCACAGGTTACATTACCGCTTGTAATACCTATAGACGAAGGTCTACTTTTGGAAAACGTATCTCTGAAGCTCATTCATTTCCATGCTGGGACCCAGGCTGGGTGCTGGGGCTGCACGTGAGGCTTTGTGGTCTGGTGGAGGGGATTGTGTGAAGAGCTGCGGCCTGGAGTGTGACGGCTGGGTCAGGAGTGGGCATGCGTGCTGTGGAGTACAGGGCAGGACGCCAGTCATTCCTGGGGACAGAGGACGTGTCTGGGAGGAGACCTTGGAGAGCAGGTGACGTGATGGGGGCTTCAAAGGACAGCTGGGCAACTACTGTCTAGAGAAGTTGAGGGACGAGTCTCAGAGGTTCTTTCAGTTTGTACAATCTTGCGTGTATCTGCATACGTCTTATAAGAAAGGACCCACAGCGTACATTAGCGCTCACGGGGAGCTGTGACCCCAAGAGGTTCAGAAATAAATGACGCCTTAGGTATTTGTGAGCTGGAAATGTTGCTTAGGCTGTTGGGAAGGGCCTGGTGGTCTGCACTGAGACCCTTACCCCAGGCACAGTGGGGAGCCGGCTCCAAGCTCCAAGCATTTTAATCAATCTTGGGGGTCTCAAATTCAACCAATAGAAAATAGAAGGCAGGAAGGGGTGTGTGCGTGTGTGCGTGTGTGTGTGTGTGTGTGTGTGTGTGTGTGTGTGTGGTGGAGATGGCAGTCACCCTGCTTTATCACTGAGGAGGTGGAGCTCCTGGACATCGGCGTTCAGTAACATTGTGTTGTCTTTTTGTGAAAAATGATGGCGTTGAACTCTGATTTTCCCACCTGAGGCGTTTCTAGCTCAGATCTGAGGCACTGTGCGTGGCCGGCGTTGAGTCCGAACGGTTAAGGTTAGTGGCCATAAGCGTCACCACCTCACTGAGAGCTCGCTTTGGAAGCCCAGAGCACGGCTGCTGTAGGGACAGCCGTGGGCAAGGTGACAGCTTCCGCAGTGCACCCACATGCAGATCGCCTTGTTGTGAAGGCTCCTCTGAAGCGAATCCCTGCAAACCAGATAAAGTGATTACAATTCTCGAAACTTCTCTTCCTGCAGCTCAAGTTCAGGTCTTATCCGCTGCACTGAGAGCCGTGCAGCTTGAGTCTGTGAGCGAGCCTGAGCACAAGGCGACAGAGGGGCTGAGTGAAGTGTCCGTCTCAGCCCCCACTGCTGCCTGTGACAGCCAGCAGGCTCTGTCAGCTGCGTCACCACAGAGGCAGCTGTCCGTGGCCGGGATATTACACAGCACGGTAAGTATCTGCCCTCTCCACAGCCATGAGGGTGTGACAGAAATCACAAAGCTGCATTCTCTCTTATTAATATATCCTGGCAGAGATGATAAATGGCAAATTTAATTTCATTCTTAAGGTCATGTTTTGGATAACCAGACAACCAATCAATCAGGTGATTGATAACCCTGACTGTTCTCCACAAACACAAGGGTGGGAGACCCAAAGGTACCTTCCCTCTTCTCCAGAAATGAGAGACCTGCTTCTTTGGGGGCTTAACCAGACAAATGCTAAGTGACGTTTGCCTCTCTGAATAACAGTGGAAGGTGGATTCACGCAGCTCCTAGAGTTTCAAGTTGACCGACGCCTTGGGGACTCACCCTCACTTCCAGCCTTCGTCTTATAGGCGCCCTGTTAACACACGGTGCCCCTGTAGTGGTGCTGGCATTGTTTCTGGGGAGAGGTTGTGGATCACCGATAGCTCCCCACTTTCCCCCTGTAGCCTGGAACCAGCCCCGGGAGACTGGGACCCCACATCCTGGGTGCGGGGGAGCCCATGGCTTGTTTCTGACTTCGAGTTTCCAGAAGTGTTCTAGCTCACTTGTGGTTGGAGGCTCTGATGACTTCCTAATTCCTGCTAAACTTGCACTTGGACCACTTGAGCTGGGGTCCTTCACAGGTCGTGCTAAGACTGGAGAACAGAAAACGGAGGGCTCTGTGATCAAAGTCATGGGTGTATTGGCACCTTCTCATTTTCATGTGCCTGACGGATAATCTCTTCCAACTCATGGTCTCCCCGGGCCAGAATACCAACTGTTTTCCCATTCACACAGTTTGTAATTTGATTTTAGCAATTCAACTAACTTACCTCCCTTATCCCCTAGTTCTGCTCCGGTAAAGCAAAACAAGACAAATTTAAAAAGCCTGAATATAAAATATTTAAGAGTTTGTTAAGGTTACTTTTGATTAGTAAGAAATGAGGTGACACCCGAGTTTTACTGGTTTGTTTTGAAAAATAGACTAGAAAATTCATGTTGTTACCCTTGTTAAAATCCCACATGTTAAGTAGAAAGGTGCGGCCCCGTTTACCTCGGTGGGAGATGTGAGAGTGTTCAGTTTTCTCTGTCATACACAGAAATGAAAAACAAAAAACAGAACAGATTCCTCCAGGTTGGCCTACTGAGTGGAGGGTTTTAAAGAGCCTGTCTGATCAGGCCTTGGTTTGTGGTGTGGGACGTCAGGGCTCCTGAATTTGCAGCGTGGCTCTTAGGTTCCAGTGGGATCAGCTGGGATGCTTCCAGTTGGAAAAGAAGGAAAAGGAAATGAAAAACGCCAAAAGCTGAAACAGTGAGGAGAATGTTCGCTCGCACAGATGACACAAGAGGTGCTGAGGCTGGGGGCTCATCACCTCCCCTCCTTGACAGTGACCCCATTCTATGCGTCCCCTCTGCCATCTTAGCTCGCCAGCTTAGTCCCGAAATGCCCAGCGGGAGGAGTGGGCCTCGTTTGTCTCACTGGTCTCTTTCGACAGCCAGGTGGTTGTCTGGGGAAATGACCTCACAGTACCTTTGGGGGTTGCCTTGACTTGGGGTGGTTTACTGAAACCTTAGCCTGGCTCTGGGACTAAGTATATCTAATAATTGCAATGAAGACCCTGGAATAAAATTAACTCCTGAAAGAAGAATAATGATTTATTATTTATTAATATGTGTGAGTTTAT
Source organism: Rhinolophus sinicus (assembly GCF_036562045.2). Taxonomy (NCBI): domain Eukaryota; kingdom Metazoa; phylum Chordata; class Mammalia; order Chiroptera; family Rhinolophidae; genus Rhinolophus; species Rhinolophus sinicus. The sequence continues at coordinate 20,320,793 of NC_133762.1, forward strand.
TAACTTGGAGAAATCGAGGTCTTAGGTTATCGCATCATGGTGTTTCTGTCTTATCATGCCCTCTATTAAAGTAAGCAGTACATTTCACTGGAAACTTGGGAAATTGAAGGTTCTGGTAGCATGCCTCAGAGCCAACGAAGCATCTATCGGTGTATTAATCGACTTTCCTGGATCATATATTGAGCTGATTTGTCAGAACGCATTAAGCTGGTAGACAGTATGACATTTCAAGTACAAGTAGGAAATCCATGTTACGGTTGGAGGAGAAGGTCAGGTCCATCTCAGTTAATGCTAATCAATGATCAGAGACCAATATGTCACTGCTGAGTGTTCCTGCTCATTTCAATTGTTAACCTAATGTAAAGGTTCCTCAGCAAACGTTAGAAGTGTTTGTACATGTGCAAATCGAGAACAGTTTTCTAAGTAAATACTCCTATCAGCCACATCTTTTCACTCAAATGCAATGACTCCTTCCCCTCGCCTCTCCAGCCTCTCTGTCTGGCGTTGCTGCAATCTCCAGTTGCCGGGAAATGCTGGACGTGCGTGCTTCACCATTTGTTGCAAACCTCAGCCTTCCTTCTGGAGAGGCGCATGCCTTCAACATGGGACTCTTACTGGGGGGGCCTTAACCACACTGGGGACCCTGGGGCTGGAAGTGCAGTGAATGCACACTCAGGCTGTTGGGACTCGCCAGCGTGAGTCTGTCTTCTGGAAGCGCCTCAAACAGTCTTGACATTTAAACGCACTTGAAATCCATCTGCCTCGGCACTTACAATGACTGGCCGGTAACTGTCATATATAATTGTGCAGAAGTATTTTGTAGCCTCTGGAGAGGTACCACCGAGCTGAAGGGAAGCTCTGGCCTTGGTTTGCGGAAGTTTTTTCTGTCATTGAAAGAGGGTTCTTTGAAGGGGGAGCGATAGGACAGCTTTCTCCTGTAGAGTAAGTTGATAACATGCCCAATCCACTCTGCAGAATCCAGGCGAACCCTGCAAGGGAACCAGTGACCGCCCAGAGACCGAGCGGAGGCAGGACCCCATCCCACTTGAGGAGAATAAATCTAAATTACAGGTTTGTTCCTTGAAAAGAAAAGCAACTCAAAACCGTACATTTTCTGGAAGTCAAATTTATGAATGGCCACTGGAAGCAAATATTTTTCTTCCATCAATATTAATGACATATCTTAGTTTACAATCTATGGTGCTAATATTTCCTCTCTAACTTAAAAAAAGTAAATTCTAAAATAGTGTTTAAAGTCTTCTGAACAATCTAGAATAGTGTTTTAATAATATGAGAAAAAATTTGACATCTATACACTAATAGTTGGTGTCTATTTATATGTCACGTTGCTTCTGTGTGTGTGTGTGTGTGTGTGTGTGTGTGTGTGTGTGTGTGTCTGAGAAGCTTTCCATGGCTTCTTTTGTTGAATCATGTTTGCCTTTGTTGTGTCTTGTGGATTGACTTTTTGTGCTATGTAAGTTTTCTCTTAAATGCTTCTAAGTTTTGTATCCCATTGCCCTTCCAGGGATAAAGGTAAGTGAGTGATGTCTTGTGAGAGCAGTGTCCCATCATTTGGAATAAATTAGGGGTGCAGGCCCTAGGTGCTGGGGGCACTTAGAAGACAAGAGAAGATGGTTTCCATCCTCAGGAGCCCTGTGCACCAGACTTAGCCAGCACTGGTGTCTACACTGTTCTCTACGATATCAAATGTCAGATGAGTTTAGAAAAGATGAGTGTGGGTGCTGCCTTCACCCCACTCCTAGTTGGAAATTCGCTGCCTGCACAGGTTTGCCTTAGGAAGTCCTCTTGTGTCTCTCAATCTCTGCTTTTCTGTTTTCACCTCCAAATTCCAAACTTCTTGTTTTTCACGTGTTTTCTCCTTCTCTCCCGCAAGCGTGATGGCGTTCTTTCTCTCTCCTTCCCAGGATATAATTCCTCAGCCCCTGCTAGATGAGTACGTGTCGATGACAGACCCAGCGCGAGCCCAGACTGTCGACACCGACATAGCCAAGCACTGTGCCTACAGCCTCCCGGGGGTGGCGCTCACCCTGGGCAGGCAAAATTGGCACTGCCTGAAGGATACGTACGAAGCACTGGCTTCTGACATGCAGGTAAAAGGCCCTTTTCAGAGACACTCATGAAAATGGGGGAGGGGGTCATCTAATGAGGAGGAAAAGGGAGGCTCCAGCAGGGCCTGTGTTTACATGGCTGCACTTGGCATGTCTACTGGTCTCTGATGAAATAAAGCTTTAAGTGGCGCACACCTGGCAGTATCAGTTTTGCTCCAGAAATGCCACTTATGCGCTTGATCACATGGAACTGTGCTTGCTTTTTGTGGCTTGTATGTCTGCTGTGCACCCCCAGTGGAAGGTACGCCGGACCCTGGCCTTCTCCATTCATGAGCTGGCTGTGATTCTTGGGGATCAGCTAACGGCCGCTGACCTGGTACCCATCTTCAATGGATTTTTGAAAGACCTGGATGAAGTACGAATAGGCGTTCTTAAACACCTGTATGATTTTCTGAAGGTAGGAAGGAGGATTATAAACCGAAAAGAAACTTCCCTTCTCCAAAACAGGTTTTCAAACCCTAGATATATAATTAAAGTATCAGTGGAAAAAAAAAATCTAGGTTTTTTTCAGTTGAAACATACCATCCAAAATCTTAAAGTGGGCAGTCTTTCCGTGATGGGTAGATGTGCTTATACCTTTCCTCCTGATCTCCTGGCCCTGGGAGTCTCATTCTGTGGGGACGCTAGACACAGCCCAACACGTTCCCTGAGCAAGAAGGAGCGCAGGCCCCGCGAAGGGTGGGCTTGCCTGGCTCTGAGCCCAGCTGAAACCCCATCTCACGTCCGCACGAAGGGCTTTGCCAGCAAGATGCTGCTGCCTCCCTTCCTGCCTAAAGGAATGATGACTAGAAATAAGAGCGTAAGGATGAGCCAGAGACGAATCACTCGCAGCCGCCCGAGCGTGAGCTGCCCTTGCAGGGTCGTGCACACGACGCCCAGCCTAGTCTCCCGTCGTGGTTGCAGGAGCAGGCGAGCGCTGCCGCTGCCCAGAAGCAGCAGTGGGTCACCTTCTGAACATACATGGGGTTCTCTAGGCAGGAAATCATGACAGGAGGAAGAGTGAGGGGCTCTGAGAAACACGAGCATGGCCACTGGCCCGTGGGAGGCTGGGAGCGGTCAGGGATGTACATGTGAGTCCGTTCACAGCGACCCTGGGTCCGGGGGCGGCAGGGTGCATAGTTCTTGCCGGTGACAAATGTATAATCTGAAGTGTAATAAGACAGTACATTGGGGGTCATTGGGAGGGATTATGTAGTTTTATTTATATATACATTTTTAAAAAATAGTTGCTTCATGAAGACAAGAGGAGAGAATATCTTTATCAGCTTCAAGAATTTGTGGTGACCGATAACAGCAGAAATTGGAGGTTTCGATATGAACTAGCAGAGTAAGTAAAAGCTGTTTGGGGCTCCGAGAAGGCAAAGGAGATGGAATAATTCTTCATTTTCCTACCTTATAATTGATTTCTAAACTCGCAGTAATAGGGTTCTTTTGGGTAAGGAGATTATGTTTTTATTAAGGGATAAACTGAACTCCGACGCTCTGAGTTAGAAATCCCACAGTCTCTGGGGAGACATTCGTTTTCAGATGAAGACACGGCTCGAGTCACTGGAATTAGAGTGTTCTGCTGCTCTATAAAGCAATTTATTCGAACCAAATAAAAGATGAATCACCCACTCTTCAGTATTTTCCTATTAATCGGAGCCGTTTTTTGCTAAAGCTTTCTTGAACATTCTGAGTGTAGCCCTCTCTGCAGGGCACAGCGTGGTTTATGCACTTCCGTCGCTAAAGAGAATCATGCTACAGTGAGAGATATGAAAAGGTCTAACCCAGATGAGACAATTATTAAATAAAAATGTCCCCCAAGGTGGCTCCGATCTGTACATCATGGTGTGTGCGAAGGAGTTATTTAATTCCATCTGTGCCGGCAAGAGGGATGGTAAAGGTTTTAGCGATTCTAAAAGTGAAAGCATCACTTTAAATAATTCCCCTTCCCAAGGTGTATAATGTGCCTTCCGCAGTCTGGAGTGGATTTGTTTGTGGTGGTGGTGGTTTGGGTTTTAGTTTTCACCTTGTCGAGATTTATTTCAGTATCTTTAGTTTTCATTTTTCCTATCCTCAACTAGAAATCTCTCAGGTAATTGTCTTCCCTGTAGAAATCCATCAAGCTTTTGCAGCAGTTGAGGATATGATTTGGCCGATGCCAGGGGCAAACTAAAAGATTTTCTCTTTGCTGTGATCTTTAATCATTATGCTTAATTTGAGAGATTGAGGTTTTAGTCATTATGCCATGTTCCCAGCGTATATATATTCTAAGAGAACAGAGAAAAACAGGCCCACGTTTTCCATGAAAGCATTGCGCCCTCTAGCGGCAGTGTGCGGGAACTCGGTCAGGTCCGTCTCGGGGCCGGGCTGACCGGCTTTCCCGGGCAGGGGATGGGGCCCGGGCCGGGGGAGCAGGGGCCGGGGGTGGAGATGGGGACGGGGCCTGGGATGAGACCGGGACTGGGGATGGGGACGGGGATGAGATCACTTGCTGCCCAGGGACGGGGCCGGGGTCAAGGGACCTGGGACGAGCTGACCAGCTTCCCGGGGATCGGGGCTGGGGACAGGGACCAATTTGGGGACGGAGCCGCAGACCGGCCGGCTCGGCTAGCATCGCCCGCCAGTGTTATCTCCGAGCGCTGGCTATCTCCCATCTCTGCCGTGGTTATTGAAGCCAAAGCCACTGATATGACTTCTGTGCTCCCGTGCCCATGATATTGGCATCATTTTTCTGCAAACGGTGCTTTTTGATATGAGAGTATTCACCGGCACTCCTGGCTTCTGGTTCTAACTTCCTTCCAATCTCGTTTTCATTTCCTTTCGTTGCCAGTGTGGAAAGAATGCCATTTATTTTCATGCCCTTGTCCCCATCCCCATGTAGAAAACAGTGAAGGCTTCGGTAGTAGGTTTTCCCAACCAGCCAGCGTATGAATTTTCCTCCTTGGAGTAAAGAGCCACCGCTCCCACTTCTCTCCAAGCGGACCTGGCTGGATTTGAAAAGCTCGTGCACGGTGCCCTGAGCCGGCCAGCAAAAGCGGAAAATTTAATTTGCAGCTTCAGGAACACTGCAGAGGCAGGGAAATCTCATTTGAGTGTTCCCTTGATCTGTTGATCTTTGGGAACTTCAACGTTCTGGCTATTTTTATGTTATCTGATTTTTAAAGTTTTATGTGCTTTCCAACTGATAACCTAAAATTAAAATATTAAATCCCTATTCATAAATTTCTCAGCCTCTGTTTTACAAAGTTTAATTTATTTCCTTTTTTGCCTGATTTATTTGTGTGTGAGATAAAAAATTACATTTTTTTTCTTCTTTTTTTTTCTACTTTTCTTTGCGTGGCCATTTCACTCAGCTTTGTGCTTCTGGCATTTCCCTTACTGCAAGCCTCTCTAGGTGTTCAGGAGGCTGATCTCCCAGCCTGGTTATTTTTATCTGTAAGAGAGAAAAATGAGAGTAAAGAGAAATGAATAAGATGTTTTTCACCCCCCAAAACAATTTATTTATTTTCTTTAATTTCAGACAGCTGATACTGATTTTGGAACTGTACAGCCCCAGTGATGTTTATGATTATTTGATGCACATTGCCTTAAAGTTGTGTGCAGACAGAGTCTCGGAAGTTCGATGGATCTCCTTCAAACTAGTAAGGCAGCATGGCCTTTCCTGCTTGTGGTTTTTGGAAACAGGAATATTTATGTTTCTTCCCTTTTTAACTCCTTAATTTTTCTGGGCTTAATTCTTCAGTTTACCGATGAAACCAGCTTTTATAGTTTGGAATGAGGACCTGTGTGGTAGTTTTATCAACATGTAAGATAGCTTTTTATGTTAAGCCTTATGCTTCAGTGATAGAAATTGTGGGTAAATCATTTTATAGATGAAACCCTTCAAACAATGGCTTAGTGTGTTTTTTTTTTAAACACGGGTTGGGTTTACTCTGCAGCATGGTTTTATAGAAGAGTAGTTAGTGAGCAAAAAGTCCAGCATTGAAAAGCCGATCCTGTTCTCTGTGGGCTTATACGAGCTGAACACTGAGGGGGGGAAAAAAATCTCATTTGAAAATATAAATTTACTAAGGTACTCTGATGGTATTAAATTTTATAAAAATGACATGTTCTGAAAGGTAATGATTTAGTTATTATGCAAGGGACATTTTCTCAAATTTGGAGTCTTAAGATTAATAACGTATTTTTTCAATGTCAGTCCCTTGTTAAATTTCATTTTAATGAAGGGTTTTGTGTGTGTGTGTGTGTGTGTCTGTGTATGTGTGTGTATGCGTATTGCCATATATTTAACATCTTTTTTCCTCTGTGTTCTAATGATTACCATGACAGAAATTATTTTCTCCTGTGCTTATAAATTCATTTTAAAGGTGGAAGGGTACATAAAAATGTCTAGTTTCTACGTAGAGTAGTAGTCATAATTCAAATAGATGGCAGCATTTTAAATTTGCTCTTCTGATGTTTTTCACAGGTTGTGGCAATTCTGCAGAAGTTCTATTCGAGCAGTGAAAGTGCACTGGGGTTAAATTTCATCAATGAGCTCATCGTAAGGTTCCGGCACTGTTCTAAGTGGGTCGGAAGGCAAGCTTTTGCTTTCATTTGTCAGGTTAGCATGACCCACAGGGAGTCTCCCCTGGGCACACGTGTGCCATGTGTTGATATCGGTACCCTAGATGAAGAATCCAGCCCTGGAGGACTAGCCAGTAACTTGGGGGTCAGTGGACCAAACCCCTCATCCCACAGGAGATAGTGACCTACCTAGTCAGACAGAGTGACTTGCCCAGGGTTACCCAGCCTGTACCTGCATTCATCCTACGTTGACTGAGCGCCTGCTGTATGCCAGGCATACTCTCAGATGCTGGGGACAGAGGGAACAAGCTCCTGCTCTGCCAGCACCTTCCATGTGTGAGGTGCGGGCCAGGCCCAGAGCCCTGCTTCTGTCACTTCCATTCAGGGCTGTGTTCGTCACTGCCCCTCACCTTAGCCTGCTGCCGTGGACAGAGCAGCGTGGGGGTGGGTGGGTGGGTGGTGAAGAACAGAGCACAAGGTTAGGGCAGAGGCTTTCATCTCGATAAAGTGCAGTTCATGTCCGCCTGTCCAGTTCCTCAGGTCACCCTCTCCACTTAGCAGCTTGGAAATGAAGGTACAGTATGTGTTGGGCTGTGGAGAACGGCTGCCAGTTCTTGAACACCTCCGTGTGTCAGGCGAGTCCTCGATGATGAGATCTCCATGCGTTGAGCATGGTGCACCCGTATACTTTTAGACCAGGTTTTCTAGATGAAGCTGTTGAAGCCCAGAGAGGTTAAGTAACTTGCTCAAGATCACACAGTAGGTGTAAAGCTTTAATTTTTTGTTGTTGTTGCTAAAGTGCTATTTTAAGTCTTAACTTTTCCTCATGCACATTTTCAAGCATATTCAAGGGTAGAGGGAATAGTGTAATGAATCTCGTGAACCCGTCACCCAGCTTTGTCAATAGTACAATAAAGCCATGACTGGACTCTACCTGACCCCAGACCTCAAAGCCCCTTTTCTCTCCCTCATAACCGCCCCCACTGAAGGACTCAACAGGGCCCCCTGTTGGGCCGGAGGGGCATGACAGGGGTGCTTGGTTGTCCTCTTTGACAAGTGCAGTGGGTGGAAGCGAAAGTGCCCAACTCACAAACCACAGGCCTGACACCACAGGCTTTTGCAAACAAGTCTGTGCTCCAGATCGCTTTGTGACTAAAGGGTAAATGAGGTATTTTTGCTTTTATTTTTATAGTCTTTGTCTCAGACTTAGAAAACACATGATGAAGGGAAAGGAAAAGATACCAACCACTTTCATTCAAGAACAATTGAATGTTTTGTGCTCTCGCTAATTAATGATTAAAGATTTAGAAGACCCACAGTAACACCACGAGAGGGAATGGGCTCTCAGCCCAGACCCCCCTAAGGGTCATACTGATTGTTACTTAAATGCAGCCCTAGAGACGGCCCCACCTGCAGGTGGCGAGGCTGACGAGAACGAGTGGCCTGGCCAAGCACCCTGTCAGCACTGCCTTTTCTCCTGGGAGGTGGGGCCAGCAGTGCCTACCTGCCTCCCGTGTGGTCCTCAGGCTTCCGCGTTACCTACACGATGCCTGGCGCCTGGAGAACATTTAGCGGTTACTCTGTAGAGGGAAGTTCCGTAGGACTGAGAATCCACATGCCTGTTGCTGCTTGTGGGTCATGAGACCTCGGGATCAGCACCACGTTGGATCCGCCTTTTCTCACCTGTAAAGCTAGGCTGGTTCTGGCTTCCACAGCTGGCTGGGAGACTGCCATGAGGCGGTACCTGTAAGACTTTGCAAGGAGAGAAGCAGGGAGCAGAGGCTGGTCTTACCACAGGCGCAGTGGTTCTCAGAGGGCCGGGCCCTGGATTGGGGTTTGGGGGTTGCCTACCACTTGACAGGCGTGGCCCCTGCCCTTGAGAGCCAGAGTCCTGAGAGCAGCAGAGGTGAGGGTTCTTCACCTTTATTGGCAGGCACTACCCCAGACTCTGCAAACATGACCTGCTATCCCACCGCCTCTCCATTGTGCAGATGAGGAAACAGGCTTAGGCAGGGGAAGCCAGCGAGTGATCAAGTCAGGGTTTGAACGTAGACCCGTGGGACTCAAGTCTTTGTTTTCACCAAATGTTGTACCACTTGTAACCCAGTGCTTAGGGATGAATCATGAAACGTGCAGTTTCTAGCCGAATTCAGTGGTTGAGTACTTTACATTCAGACACACGCACACCCCCTCAGCCCAACAGAAATGACTTCTTGCGATTACAGAAGTGTATGTTGTTAGAAGAACCATGCTGATCCGTCCTGACATGTAACAGTGCTTTGGCCGTGGCTTTCCTTTATCACAGGCGGTGGTGAGCGCAGAGTGTGTCCCCTTGGACCAGTTTGTGGAGCACTTACTCCCCAGCCTGTTAAGCCTTGCATCGGATCCTGTGCCCAACGTAAGGGTTTTGCTGGCCAAAGCTCTAAGGCAGACGCTGCTGGAAAAGGGTGTGTGGACCATTTTTCTGAAGTTGTCCCTTTTTATCGTCATTGAGCAGCAGCTAGATGTCCACCATAGGAAACTGTAGCCATTATGGGATAGCATGCTTCAGGTTTATTATCTGAATTCATGTATTAACTTTTATGTGTATTTTATGGTATGTGTAAAGTACGGAGATCAATGTGGTTCAGTTTTTACATTGGATAAACATATGCTGAGATGCAAAACATTATATCATCTTCTAGAAGTGAGGGAACTTTTGCCAATTTTGAGTTGTGATATGGAGATTATGGAAGGTAGCAAACGTAAGCCATAAGTACAATTAGGTTTTAATGCTATGATTTTGTGGTCAGTAAGAAAAAACACACTGTCCAACCTAGTCAGTTATTTTCAACCTGAACAGGAGTTAATGTAAGATGGAGTCCCTTGGATAGTTCACTTCTATACCACACATACAGGAGAGTATCTCTAACCTGCCCTGCCACTTCCCTCCCATTCCCCACCCACCTCCCCTCTCTCACCCACCACCCGTCTCCCACCCACCACCCGTCTCCCACCCACCACCCGTCCCCCACCCACCTCCCCTCTCTCACCCACCTCCCCTCTCTCACCCACCACCCGTCCCCCACCCACCTTCCGTTCCCCACCCACCACCCATCTTCTCTCACCCACCACCGTCCCCACCCACCTTCCGTTCCCCACCCACCACCCATCTCCCACCCACCTCCCTACCCCCACCCACCTCCCTCTCTCACCCACCACCCCTCTCTCACCCACCACCCATCTCCCACCCACCACCTGTCCCCCACCCACCTCCCTCTCTCACCCACCTCCCGTCCCCCACCCACCCCTGTCCCCACCCACCTCCCGTCCCCCACCCACCTCCTGTCCCCCACCCACCCCCTGTCCCCCACCCACCTCCGGTTCCCACTGTCTGTATCCCCACCCCACCCTGCCAGCAGCCTTCTTCCCTTTCTGCATTCCACACATTGCTAATTCTTTTGTATTGGAAGGAAGGAAAGATAATATATTAAAACTTTTTTAGTTATAATTTTTTTAAATATGCCTACCTATTCTTGGGAGTCCACCTTTAAAATTTAGGAAAAACTCTTTAATTAAAGCAGTGTTATCATTTTAATGGACTTACATATATGATGATTCTTTGAAAACTGATTTATTGTCCTGAGATGTGGTTTAAAAGACCCCAAAAACGAGTGTGTTTTAGAACACAGTTCATGGCACACGTGATTCGAACTCATGTTCTCGCTCTCTCTCCAGCATACTTTAGAAATGCCGGTCACCCTCATCTTGAAGTCGTTGAAGAGACTGTGTTAGCTTTGCAGTCAGACCAGGACCAGGACGTCTCCTTTTTTGCTACCCAAGCACCAAAGCGGCGGAATCTTACCAACACTACCACTCTGGAGAAACAGAACTAAGCACTGTGGTCACTCACAACCTGGTCATTTCATGCTTGGCACATACCGCTCCCCATAACCGTACCTGTTAAGGGAGGCTAGGCTTCTCCAACTTTGAGACCAGGCACTCAAATGACCCTTTTCCTACCTGCGGCCACAGGGACTGCACTTGGGATGGGCGCTAGTTGCAGGCAGCACTTCGCCCTACCTGCCTCGTGTGGAGTCTGCAAAGGTTGTAGAACCAGGTGGCTAACTGGGTGTGGGGGTCTCCATAGCATCAGATTACCTGTGAGTGGTTTGTTTTCTCTATTACAGACTGTATTGTTGAAAGCCCCCCCCGAATAGTCTACTAGAAGCTTTTCAGTCTTTAAAAGACTTGCACATTCGGCTTCCCTTATGCTTTCCTATAAAATATAGTTTATGGTATTATATTTTATTTTTAACTGAAATACTGTACATATGTGAATAACTTGACAGGAAGAAAATATATTAATGTAATATTAGCCTCCTATCAGTGAACAGAAGAAATACGTCATTTAAATTTATGTTCCACTTTGAGTTGCTGCAAATATAGCCCAATTTGTTTACTTTGAAAAATGTGATAAAGAAATCTACTAAAGAATGATTTATGGCAGTCTTTCTAATGTACGTTTGTTAAAAAAATCCACTTGGAACTTTTCCTCCAGCCCTCATCCCCTCCCCGTCTTACAGAAACTGTAGCCATAAAGATAGGTATTGGCCTTTGATAGAGGCATGAAGCAGAGAGATTTTTCGTTCTTCTGTGGATGTATTGTGATATTACTTAAGCACTCGGGAGGGAAACTGATCCTTGAGATACATGGATATTGACTTTATAGCTAATGCTCTAGAATCTTAACAAAAAGTAGGAAACAACCATAGTCCTGACCAGTCCATATACTTGCCCACACATACCAGTGATTCAGAGTATTAAATGATGATACTTCTTGAAACTGACTTAAGTATACAGAACTTAAATCTCATGCTTTTAAACATTAGGCCAAGAACAAGATGCTATAGAATTTAAACAGATTTTTCATTAATAATTCAAGGTTTTATATACATTGATTAAATTCTGCATACATGTCTGCCCATGTTATTTTTCTTGTTTCTGTGTTTATCTTGTCCAAGGTTAGCGTAAGGGACGGAAGGAATGGTTCTTCGGGCTCCAAGATCTGCTGCCAAGGGCATGTCAGCTGTTTCCATTCTTCCCTTGGATCTTTTTCTTGCCTGTCTTTTCTTTCTTTTGGTTTAAATAAAATTTCTGGAGCTATGTAATCAATTCCCCCCCAGTTCTGTCCCCTAAATTCCGTGGAGCTGCTGCTTTAAACAGAAAGGAAGGCAGGTCTACCGTGGCAAAGAAGATAAGGTGTATGTATGAGAGTTTCAAAGTGTGACCCAGGGTCTCTTTTTGACAACTTCAGTGAAGAATGAGTTAATACATTGGCGGCTACTTATTAAGAAAACAAGAAAACTCAGTCCTCTTGTTTTCAGTACTTCACTGTAGTAAGAGATGGGGGTGGTGGTTTGCCTCCGTAACAAGCAATTTAAAATTTTTTTTATTGCCTAGAAATTAAGATTGTCATGTTGTTAAAATCTGTTGATTCAGCAACACAAGTAGAATTTTTCAACTGCAATCTTGTATTCTGGGCAGAGCTTAATCTTCCATTAAGAAAAAAAGATTAGCTCTGTTCATGTTGTGATAGGTAGAATTTGCGCGCCCAATCAAACGTGCTTGCAGACATTCTAAAGACTCTGGTAAATAACCTTTAGAGTTTCCGTTTGTACATTGAAAGTTTTCTATGCTATGAATGCCTTTCCAATGCAAAGATTTTTTTTTTTACACTAAAGATTTTTTTATGACTAATTTCTCTGCAAAAGTATGTTTAATGTCACATTTTATTCTCCTTCATGGTAACAATGGAGAGCTTTTCATGGGAACCAGGCTGAGTGTTCGCGATCTGACCATCACATTTGACCATCTGACAGAGCTTCCTGTTTTATTCCAACACCCGCCTCTTGGGTGGATTAATGCAAAAGCACGAGATGGGTTTCTCATGGTTGAAGCGCCCTTGGAGGTTATCTTAACAGTAGAGCCCTCCCAGCCTGTCATCATGGGACATTCCCCCTTGTTTAGTGTTTTTGTGGCATCTTTCTCACAGAATTTGAGAGCATTTTCAAAATCGATGGATTTTTGTACAGCTTTGCCAATTTTCAAGGAGGTCTGTCTCCCACTTGCGGAGTGGCCAAGTGCAAGTGCCGAGGTTTTTTTCACCACCAAGTCGGCCCAGATCTGCTGAAAGGAGTAATATTTTTGCAATGTTTTTTTTCCATTCATGCTAGAAATATGATTTTTAAACATGACTAAAGACTGCACTTTACAACTCCAGTGATGATTTAGAGCGTTATTCACGCATAACTCCTCCAGGTAGTTGGCTCCGAATTATGCAAAGATTGTATTTTAAACAGACAGGGAGAAGAGGTCAGAGTTACTTAACAGTGGCCAGAAGGCACCTCGTTTTCCAGGTTAAAGGAACTAACGTTATGAGTAGTTTGGAAGCTGCGAGGTGGGACGTGGTGGGAGCTGGGCCGGCGGAGCGGAATGGGGCGCGGGGCGCGCAGCCCCCAGATGACCCCTCTGTGTTGATCTCAGTAAAGCTTCCGATTATTTTAGGAAGCGCCTGTGCCCTTTCCCCCAATTTAAGACCCGTCCTTTGTTAATTGTGGGGCCTCGGCCGGCCGTCTGGGAGGGGGCGCCGAAGGCGGGGGCGGGGATGACGCGCGGCCACCGCGTGCAGCGGGGATGACGCGCGCCGGGGACCGGCGGTGGGCCGTGCGGCAGGCGGTGGAGGATGCGGCGGGCGCCGGCGGGGGGCGGGCGGCGAGGCCGCCAGGGAGAGTCCTTCGTCCGGACCCCGCGGCTGGGCGGCGGGGCGGGTTCGGCGGGCCCGCGGCTTCTTGCCGCGCAGCCCCGGGCCCGCACCCACAGCCGGCCCCGCGTCGGGGACCCGCAGTCCGCGAGCTTAGCGCTCGACTTGGCCCCAGACGTCTTCGTCATGCGGGTGTTGCTGGAGGAGACCAGTGAGGTGTTCCGAGTGACAAACTGCCGCGGCGACATGACTGTGCTCGAGCTCAAGGAGGAGCTGGACCTGATCGCCGGCATCCCCCTGAACCTCCAGCGGCTCCAGTACCTGGACAAAGGTGGCCCCTGCCCTACACTTCCCTCGCCATGTGTACTCCGTCGCGCTAGGGCGCCCAGTCTCCTGAGCCTGCGGTCCCCGAAGGGGACCTTGCCCCATGAGGACCCCAGATATCAAAACAAACCCCAAGCTCCTGGGGACCCCAGAGGGAAAAGCAAACCCTGGCCACCTAGGTACTTCCGGGTCCTAGACTGATGGGTTCACATCAGGCCTCAAGTCTCAAGGCAGAACCCCACTCCACAACCAATCCTGCCTGCATTAGGGCTCCCAATCCCAAGGCAGCTGTCTAGTCTGACCTGCCAACCTGAGCAACTCCCGCCCATGTCAGGACCTCGGACTCCAAAACAGATGCTGCCACAGCAGGACCCCTCGAAGCCCAGACCCTCAAGCACCCCATGTCTCCACCAGGGCCCCAAGTCCCAAAGCCAACAGTGTCCACACAAGACTGCAAGCCTGAAACAGAGCCTGTCCTTAGTGGGACCCCACAACCCAGGGCAAACCTGCTCCCACCAGGACCCCAAACTCAATGCAAACTTCAGGTCCCCACGCTGGACATGTGGACATCAGAACCCCCAATCCTCTGGCCTGCCACATCCACACAAGGACACCAAAGATCGAAACAAACCTGCCCACTTCAGAACCCCCAAACCCAGAACAAACCTTCCCAAGGCTGAACTCCAAATCTCCAGGGTAACCATGACTGTCTCAGAACCCCAAATCCTCTGGTGACTGTGTCCATACAAGGACGCTAAAGCTCAGAACAAATTATGCCCACTTAAGGACCCCCAAACCCAGAACATACCTGCCCAAGATTGAACCCCAAATCTCCAGGGTAACCACGACTATCTCAGAACACTGAATCCTTCGGCAATAGTCCATACAAGGACGCTAAAGCTCAGAACAAACCGTGCCTACATAAGGACCCCCAAATCCAGAACATACCTGCCCAAGACTGAACCCCAACTCTCCAGGGTAACCATGACCACTTCAGAACCCCGAATCTTCCGGCAACTGTGTCCATGCAAGATGCTAAAGCTCAGAACAAACCCTGCCCACCTCAGGACCCCCAAAACCAAGAACAAACTTGGCCAAGACTGAACCCCAGATCCCTATGCTCTCCATATGACCATCAGAACCCCGAATCCCCCAGCAAACATTCCCACCGATGAACACTAAAGCTTGAGACAAACTGAAGACCCCATATTTCTATGCAAACCATGCCCGCATTTGAACCTCAAAACCCCCAAGCTACTCCTGCCTACAACAGAAACCTGAATCCCAGAGCAGACTCTACCCAGATCGTGACCCTAAATCCAGAGCAAACGTGCCCCGTTCTGAGCCCTCCAATCTCTAAATAACCACTTGTGCATCGGATCCCTAAACCATCAGCATCAGCTCTCTGTGTACATAAGGGTGCCAGAGACCAAACCGAACTCTGCCCACATCTGAAAGCCAGACTGCAAGCTCACCATGACCACCTCCACCAGAACCCAACCCCAAGCAAAGGGTCCTCATAAGGGCTCCAAAGCATGAGACAAACTCTGCCCACAACAGGACCCCAAAACTCAAATCAGACCTACACACATCTGCACCCCAAATCTCCATGGAAACCATGTCTACAACAGCACTCCAAGGTTTAAGCCAACCCTATGTAAGGAAGCCAAAGTGCAAAACAAGCCTTGCCTACATGAGGACCCCAAAACTCAGAGCAAACTCTGCTTCTATTTGAAACCCAAACTCCTCAGTCAACCATATCCACATCAGAACCCGAAATTCTAGACCAAACCCTGTCTACGCTAGGATCCCAAATTTCAGAGCAGAACCTGTCGCCATCAAGACCCCCAAATTCCGGGGCAGGCCTATCTGATTCCTCACCCCCAGTTACCACAGTACTCAGGGTTACATCAGAACCCCAAATCTTGAAAGAAGTCCTATCCATGCAAGACTCCACATCCCAGAACAGACTCTTCCCACAGCAGGACTCCCAAACAGAAAGTAAACCTTGCCTTCATCAGAACCCAAAATCCATAGCAAACTCTGCCCTCGTCAGGACCCCAAATTTCAAAGCAAACTCTGTCCACATTTGAACCCAAATTCTGGCACTAACCCAGTCCGTATCAGAACCCCGAATCCACATCAGGAGCTCAAAACTAGCCCAACCGGAATCGGAACCCAGCACCCAAAGCTCACTGGCTAACTCAGGACCCCAAGTCCCCCTATCCAGATGAACCCCATGTGGGAGGCACCCAGTGGGGGGCAAGGACCCTAGAGCCCAGTTTCTCCCTCCATCAATCTTCTTCCATCAGCCTGAGGACCTGGCCGTCCCTGTCCCGATCCCTACAATATTTACGATATAAGAACAGGATCAAATACCCTGGGCTCCATCATCTCCCCACCCGATTGAAATCAACGCAAAAACACTTCAAGAAAATGAAGATATAAAAACCTGTGTGGGCTGCTGCACAGAGAATGTGAACAGCCGATACTGCAGACTCACTGCAGTTACACTGCAGGGGCAGGAGCGATGGAGATAGACAGATCGGAAAGCAGCCTGTCTCCACAGCTCCGCGCTCCCAGACGCTGCCCTTTGGGGGCTCAGTTTCCTAATCTGTAAGGCTGAGCCCTTTGAGCTCGAGAATTCTCAGTGCCACTTCTGACTAGGGAAACTCAAAATGTACACGGAAGGCCGAAGTACCATCCTTTCCTCTCTTTGACACAGACGAAACGTTTTTTGCGACGTATTTATTATGCTAGAGGATTATTTGGAAGATGCTTTGGGGACATTTCTGGGGCTTTATTTGGAAAGACATAGATCTCAAACCCAGTCTGTATTTAATATGTTAAAAATGGTGTGAGCTCTTGAAGGACTCAGTCCCAAAACAAGTCATTTGAAAGTTACGTATCCTGAACTACAAATGTCTGGCACCCTTTCTGTTCATTTATTTTCGCTGGTGAGCTATGCCGAGCTATAAATTCAAGAAAGCTACGAGGGAATGAAAGAGATGGAATGACTTAACACTGATGTCACAATCCTGTCAGTCAGCAAGCACTTAGCAACTGTTAGAAGCTTGACCTCCTTGCCGCTGGAATCCTTACTGTTTGATGGCCAACAGAGAGAGAGAAGGTGTAACTATGATGAGGGAAGAAATTTGGGCTTCTGCCTATAAATAATGGGCTGACGCCTCTGTACCCACCTCAGAGGTTGCCGGGGGAGATCAAATGAGATAATGTGTGTGAAAACCTTGAGAGAGACAAATCTAAACGGAGTGAGCAAATTCATGGGGGAGGTCGCCCTCACACATCTGTTGTCAACTCTAATAATTTATTTAGCTGGTGATAATTAGTATTTGTCTAAGCCCAAGGCGGTGGCTGCCTGCCTGTTAAAAAAGAATGCTCTGATTTCTCTAAGAGCTGTTCAGTATGTGTGAATCACGCTCCTGTCTTTCTCAGGGAAACACAGCTTTACTCAATTTTTTCCAAGTTGAGAGGAAGACAAGTTGTCTTGCTTAGACTAATTACTCATTATCCTCTGTGTTGGAACCACAAATAAACCCTAATGAACAGATTTGCTAGTCACTATTTCCTGTTTACATCTACCATCTGGAGTTTCTGGTAACCAAAGGTGCCAATGGAGCCTAGAGTGACAAGTGACAAGGATGGGAGTCCTGGCCTGGCCATTTACTAGGGGACCTGAGATTGCTCATCAGCAAATGGAAATGAGACCTAGCTTGTCACGAGGATTAAAGAACGTAGGTTAAAAAAAAAAAAAAGAATGTAGGTAATTAGTACAGGCACTTAGTAATCACTTGATCACGGAACCAAAAAAAACTCATGAATTCCACTCAGAATAAATGATCATCCAACCTGGGAAGAGTGGAGATTTGACATTTGTGGCATTGCTTGTGACAAAATCAAATTATTCTATTACGCAAGATTATAGGTAGCCATGTAAGAAAATGTGTATTTAAAAAGGTAAATACAACTCTCCTTTCTTATAATGCTCTTTCATCCTCTATTTCTGATGGTCTTCCCCAGAGTCTGAATTCATGAAGTGAGAGTAGATCCACCCCATCCTTTCACGAGTAGGGGGCTGTTCTGGGTGAAACCACAGAGTTCTAACGTCCCCGATCCGAATTATAGGGAATGTCACCATTACGATTCTTACGTAACCATAGGTTCTCAGCTGGACAATTTTGTCACCCAGGGGCCATTTGGCAATGTCTGGAGACATTTTTTGATGGTCACGACTAGGTGATTGTGGGTAGAGCCCAAGGATGCTGCTAAACCCCCTACAAGGCACAGATGGCCCCACAACAGAGCATGACGCAGCCCAACATGGCTGAGGTTGAGAAATGCGACTGTAGACTGTCATTTGAAAGATCCAACAAGTTTTTGTCGTTACTTCTTTAGCCAACTAATGGTGCTAACCAGAATATTTCAGCTTAACATCTATAACTTGTGTGACTACATCGTGCCGTGTCTGCAATGTACAGTTACTTCAACGTTAAGTTGTTCTGTTTGTAGAGTTTGCCTCATAAAAAGACTTTACTAACTCATGTGTTTTTTCGCAATAGGATGAGTTATAATTACAGAATTTTATAAATTGTTGCTGTTTTTGTTGTTGTTGTTGTTTTTGGTTTTGGTTTGGCTTCTCTTTGAGCTGAGCCACATTAATTTGCTAAAAGATTAACGACCACAAACAGATGCATGTGGAGTCATCAAATGAGATTAGTGCTCAAGCTTCTAAAATGATCTTTGTGATACCGGAGGTCAGATAATCTCTTAACTTAACCGACGTAATAGTTTATTTTTAATACCCAATTTCTTTTTAAAAAGAAAAAAAATGATTCCCTGTAGGCATTTTGATGGATGACACCACACTGAAGTTCCATGATGTCGTTCCCGGTGGAATTATTTCATTATGTGTCTGGCCGTATGATGGATGGACGGAACTGGTTCTGGCAGCTGCAGACGGGGATCCCAGTAAGGTGTTTTCATGGTTCTTTAAGTGGATTTCATACCTCATGAAGCAATTGTGTGTGTGTGTGCATGTGTGTGTGTGTTAGGGGGTGGGGGCGGAGGATCACTTCATCTTTAATGGGAATATTTGAGTAAGAGTTTCCCAGTAGGGAAGGACAACAGGACTTATACCCTAATGACCAAATACTGTATTGAGTGTTTTACTCGCTGGGGTTGTGATTTCACTGTGCTCACTTTTTCGTGATTGATAACCTGCTCCTGCCCCCAAAAGGAATCAGGGCAGCACATTTTCTAGTCACGTGTGTATTTTGTCAAGTTGAAAACCTAATTTAACCATGAGTGAAGCATGCTAGGTAAACTCGGAGATGTGTACCAATGGGATAGTGCAATCATCCTAGCCGGGGTCGGCCCCCCACCGGGGTTCAAGACCATGCACTGCCCGGGTACACAGCAGGTGCCTACTTTTTGTGAGACCTTGCGCTCTGCTGCCAGTTGGGCTCTGGGCTGGGCAGTGGTGGGGGTCAGGGGGCGGAAACCAGGTTTTCTACCCAACAGTGAAGATGAATCACTCAGACACAGGGGGCAAGTGTACGTTCTTTCTGGAAAGTAAATTCGGCAAAGAGATGAGCTTTTGGAGAAGAGGAGACAGTTTACTTCTGGCTGGGAAAGGGGTCAGGGGAGGCTGGGTGCAGGAGAGGTGTTGGGATCAGGTCTGAGGAGGCAGGGACAGAAACGAGGGAGGCCCCAGGTCGGCTGTTTGCAAGTCTCTGCCAGGTCCTTCCCCGGGCTACCTGTCACCACTGACCGGGTCTATGCCTGGGCGTTCTGGCTCTTGCTCTGGGGTTCTTCTCTCCCATCTTGAGCAGAACTGTCATCACCTCTGCCTCGTGCCCTGTCACAGTTTGCCCCTCCTGCTGCCCCACAATGGAGGCTGGCATCAGGGATAGTGTCCCTCCCGTGCTTGGAGGCCTAATTCACCACGCAATAATTCCAGTCTGGGTTATTCTTTACCCGATAGCCAAGTTCAGAATGTTCCAAAAGTGAGCAGAGACAATGGGCCCAAAAATAGATCGGAAGGTCAGAGTTCCTCAGGTCTCTGGAGAAGTTTGTTTCCCTCTGGGGAGGCCATTTCGTGTTGGCTGGGGTCTTCCTTAATGGTTACAACCACCTTCCTCTGGACACCCAGAAAATCTATTTTTCTCTCTTCAAAACATTGACAGGAAGAATTTCCTGCCTTCTGAGCCTGACTGATGGTCAATTCGTATTTCCGGGACATGTTTAGAACATCAAACAATGTCCTCTTCTGGGTGCCTTCCAACTTCTCCGTTAGGGTTTGCCCCTCTCTGCCCATCAGCCTTACTGAGGCATGCGAGCAAACCTTCCCTCAGGAGCGTCCTGTCACCCACCCAGACGGGGAGCTGCACGTCTGAAACAACTTGACTCACTGTGTGTCACTCTGTGTCTTGCCCAGCTATCTTGTCTTGGTGTCACTGAAGATTCTTTCTACCAAACTGCAAATTCACAACATCTTACAGAGAAGCAGCGGAAGAAATGGATAGCTCAGAGAGCGTTCGTGGCGCTGTATATTGCTTCACACAGAGGCCACCTGGAGGCTATGCAATACCTTCTAGAACACGGTAATTCTGATGGGCAGCTGAGTACGGTCAAGAGTTGGGGTCCTTTGCAGGTGGAGAGGACAGACTGGCTTGTTTCCCTGGTCCCTTCAGCAATGGTTTCCGGGACCTCAGTCTTATCAACCACCAATTATGGGCCACCTTGGGCCACTCAGCAGTCCCTGTCCGAGGTGTCCTAAGGGACATGCTGATCAGAGGCTGTGTCCCCTCTCTTGGCCAGGTCTCAAGAAGATTCTTTCTGCTGTGGGGAGATGAAACTTTCAGGACACCAAGGCACAGGCAGAGCTGAAAGGGCTCTCTGGCTTCCATGTCAAACCAGACACACTGCTGGGGGTGTCCCCAAAATGTCTGCATGCTGTCCAACCAGCTGACGTTGGGTTTCTACGATGGTGCAGGGGCGAGCCCCCAGCTGGCATCATTCTGTTGGTGGTTGGCAGGCTGGCCAGTCTTCTTTCTCCAAGCCTTTGAATGACTTCCCTCAGGACACAGTCACCCCAAATCCTCTTTTCATCTCTCTTCCACCAAAGTGCAAGTTCCCCCCACAGCCCGCCCTGCCTCTCTGTCTCTCGCTGTCAGCCTTAGCCTGCATTGTCTCCAAATTAAAGGGCTTTACCTGATATTCTGCAGGAGTACACTTTATCGTCCCTGGATATAGGATATTTTTGGGAGAAGAGGCCCACTGATTGAAAGGTAGACCATTCAAGAACAATAGACAGTAGTTGCAGACAGCCCTGGCCCTGGCTTCCTCGGGAAAAGGAAGAACGTGTGCCTGTCTTTGGTCAACGGTTTGAGGCTCAGAAGGGGGCCTCGCCTGAGGCTCTCCCATGTCAACTTGCCTCCAAATTAGACCGCTTTCTTTCCTGCCTGTGGCCTTGACCCCAGCCTCTCTCTGCTCAGTCTTCGCTTTTTTTTTGTTTTGTTTTTTTGTTTTTTTTTGTTCCCACTTCCACCCAGCAAGATGGGCAAACGTATCCTGCTTGGGCAGGATGATCGGGCCGTGCATCTGTGATGGATACAGGTGTTCCTGACTGTTCTCTGCTGCCTCTGCATTTCACCTGTTGTGAGAGGAAAGCTAGGCATTCCACAGCCCAGCAGTCCTTAAAGCTCATAAAAAGTCATTTTCACTCTGATGGAACTGGGATGTATTTGAAAGCACCAGTTAAAAAATTACAGACAGCTTTGCAAAGTTTTCTGTCCTTTGCAGACAGCAGTTACAGAGAGGCAGAGCGGCGAGGGCTGGGCCTTCCGAGAGCCAGTTTACCACTTTACCCCACCGGCCCGCCATAGCTCATAAAAACTGGTTCCTGGAATGTCAGCTGCATGTAATTGAATTGCCTTGTTTTCTGTATCATGATATTTGTTATCCAGAATTTGATTCGATTCAACAAGTCCATATTGGACACCTGTCATTAACCCATCCATCTGCGGGGGGCAGTGAGGGATTCAACTGAAGTGAAATCTGTCCATGAGTCAGGCCGTCCCAACGTCTGTCATTTCCCGAGCGTCTATCGGCTGAGGCATCGCGCTACGTGCTGGGGGGCGAGGACAGCAGGGATCAAAACAACTGTGCTCTCTGCCCTTGTGCAGTTTATGAAGGGAAGTCAGCAAATGATCACAAATAATTAAGTCCATGGTCAGTCGTGCACGTCAAGTTCTGAAGACGCAGAATGTCTACTGAGCATATACAGCGGAATTCCTGGGGAGGGGCTGGGGGAGTTTCCTGAGGAAGTGAATGAAACCTAAAGCCGGACAGAGTTAGCCCGGGGATAAAACAAACAAAGAGAAGATGAGAGTGTTGGTATCCATTGGCACAACATGTGCAAAGGGCTGGAGGCAAGATGAGGGAGCAGGGTATATGCAAAGGAGAAAGTTGGAAGGCTGGTACAATCGAGCATGGAGGGCGGGCTGGAAGAGCTTTGGTAGGGGTAATGCTGGATGATAAGGGGGCGGGGGTGGCATAGATCAGTAAAGACCTAGAACGTTACCCCCAAGGCAGGCGATGTCAGCAGTGGGATTGGAGGGGAGGGGATGTGGGCATTTTAGAAAGATCGCTGGCTGCCATGCAGGAGCGGCCTGGAGGTGAGGCATGCTGGACGCTGCAGGACACAATGCCCCGTCCCTTTCACTCCATGCTGGGGAGGGGACTCATGCATTCTCCCATGCATCCCTTTCATAGCCTCAGCCCCTCCCAGGCTGCTCTTCTCCAATGTGTTCCCGAAAGTGCAGCTGATGGCCAGTGCTGTGGCCTCCCTCAGCCACCTTTCTTATTTTACAGGAGCCAACTGTCTCGGCAGAACCCCCGTGGGCAGGACACCCCTGCACGTGGCTGCAGCCATGGGCCAGTGGGACTGTATAAAACTCCTGCTCAAGTACGGGGCCTCCGTCAACAGCAAGGACGCCAAGGGGATGACCCCCGTGGCCGTCTCCCTCCACCTGAACGCTAAGCACAGTGCACGACAGTATAAGATATACAAGATGTTCCCCTTGCACTGGGTGCGGAAGTCAGAGAGAAAGGGTCCGACGGGCATGAACGCGACCAAGGCTCTTCCGAGAGTAACATCTGGGTCTGGCTCCAAGAAGAGCAAAGCTGAGCTCCCATTGGGACTGTCAGCTCGTCAGAGCTGATTTGGGTAACTTTTCAAAGAGTTCAGATCCATGGTGGCCCTTGGCGAGCAGGAGGGCAGAAAAACATGGCAATTAATCTGGATCAGGCATTGAATTATCTGTCCTGTTTGAGGATGACTTGGGGAGCGGGTTGATAGAAGCAGGTGAGTTGTGTTCGTTTTGGAATCCATTACGGACGGAAGAGGCTCGAGGCCAGCCTTTAATTTTAAGCTATTTGTACATCCCCCAACAAGGCTGCTTGGGGTGACGGGAACCAATTATCTCCTCCCCCGTCTGGAGACCATCTAATGCACCAGCATAATAGAAGTAATAGCAATAATGAGAATAGCGCTGTGGTTATTGTACAAAAACTCTAGTGCTGATAAATGTCAGGAGGTCGTGTGCAGTGTGGGCTGTGAATTTTGGTTTGCAAGACTCATGGAACCCAATGCTTCCACAGCTAGTAACGTTCCAGAATTTTCCCTGAGCCACCTCGGAGGGGTCTGCTGTTTGAGTGGGGGTTGGGGGGTGGGTTGAGGTTGGGGGAGAAGTGAGCAGCGGAGAGTTTGGTTCTCCAAACGCATTCTCCATGGGAAGCCTGATTATTCTTGTTGAAAGGTGACACACTGGCATTGACTTCAGAGGAAGTGGTTGAACAATGGTGGATGGTGAGCTCTCAAGGAGAGACTGAGAGCTGGCACTTTCTTTCCTTTTGTCACATCCCCAGTGGTCCAAGCACCCCTCCCCTCACCCCTGGCCAACTTTCTCCCTTCCTGCTGGACCCAGCGTAGCTCCATCTGCTTTCTATGCAGCGCTTTCTATGCTTAATTCTAAGCTCCATATCTCACAAAAGCTATAGACCTGCAGGGGCCCAGACTGCCATGTGGGTGAGTGAGCTGCGTGTGGGAGACGAGAGGGAGAGGTGAGGACTGGGGCAAACTGACATGCACACCCCTGTCTGAAGAGGGCACGTGACTCAACTCCAGCCAAAATGTGAGTCAAATGCTGCTAGGTCTTTCCAGAGCTTTCTAGAGCTGGGAATCTGGCTTTTTGATATGATTAAGTCCTGATTTTTCAGTGGTTGGTTTGAAAAGTTTTAAGTTGCAGCACACCTATAGGGCGGCCCACCATTGTCAAACTCTAACTGTTGCACAGGGGACAGTGATGGAAAGAACCTTAGGCTCGTTGGAACATTCCTTAGCTCCGTGGCGGGAATGGCCATGGGTCCTGCCATGTATGTTTTTCTAAAGCCCTATATCCTGATGGCACTTCCAGAATCAGTCGGTGTGGTTACCGCCTCTCGACTGCTGAAATTACTTCTGTTTTAAAGTGATGGAAAATGACCGTGAATCCTGGCGCCGTTCTTTCCTACTTCGATCCCAATAACTGGATGCAGCTTCTAAATTAAGTGGCCACATTTCCTGCTGTCATAGCAAGTAAGATCTGTGTTGATGATGTGGCTCTACATTCAGTAGACATGGCTGTACCCAGCTCAGCAATCTGTTTGACAAATAATAGTCAGGAGAAAAATATAGTTTAGCATCAACTATGTCAAAACTGAGATCTTGTTTTTGGCAGGCATTCTCCACAGTCAATAGGCAGATATTAAATAACGCTATCCAGTGGATCAATTCATTTCGCTAATGAGGTGTGTTGAGGAAGGGGGGAACTTGGGCACCCTTTTAACTTAACAAGTGGCATTCCTCAAAGTCACGTGTCTGCCTGGAGGTTTGCTCCGCCATCTTTGCTGTGAGAGCCAGCCGCCGGACGCTTGTCCACAGAACTCTGCAGGCAAGCACTCTAGCTTCCTATGCCCCCAATTCAATTAAACACTTGGCCCAAAATTAGGCAAGTTCCAAACTCTCTGTGGTGACATTTGCTCAGTCTGTGGCAAGGCCATCTGAACACTCCTGGAGGTCCCCGGGGCTCTTCAATTCAGACGATCTCAGTATCCTATCTATTACGTTCAGACAAGCCTGTATCACATATTCCATAAAATATATCCAGAGCCGTAAAAGTGTTGGTTTGCAATTGGTCGCAATCATGTTAACATTTTGTAGATATTTCATTAAACATTTATTTTGAAGGATTTTTTTGGTCATACTTTGGAGCCAACAGAAAAAAAAATTTCAAGGGGGTAATCTCACACATTTTTGTAGGACCCTAAAATCCTTTTAGGCCCAAGGTACTGGGCATGGTCTTTAGTGGTGAAACAGCTGTGGTCTGCGGTTGTCCTGGACCTCACCTGTCCATGGACGGGATGGGCTTCCTCTGGGAACAGAACTTTGGTCAGTCTCCTGGTTATGCCGTCCAGCTGCCCTCTCCTTGTCTTGTATTTCCCGTGAGGCTGGGCTCCCAATAACCGAGTTAAGAGCTGCTGAGTTTGGGGTCAGTGTGGATGGACCTCACATCACATCTGTGGCCTGGGGGGGCGGGTTCCTTACTGCTCTGAGCAAAGCCTTTCTGTAGAAAAGGATGGAAGGTACTTGTGCCTAGTCCCTGAGGGTATTGGGAGGGCCTGGGAGGTAGGAAGCACTCAAGCAAGACAAGCTGACTGTTGGCATCTGACAGCGGGGTTGGAAAACCTTACCGAGGTCGTGGGCTACATTGTTGATGTCTGAGCAAGAGGGAAGATGAGAGAACCATTTGTTGCCTTTCTCGGGCTCTCTTAAGTTCTTATCACCAAAAACTGGTGCACTAACCCTTTGGGCTCAGTGCCCCCATGAAAATGCCATGGAACATTCTTGGATTTCTCGGTGGCCACGTGGAGGAGGAGGCCTTCTCAGCATCTCTTTGTCAGCCCGGAAACAGTCTTTGGAACGGGGTAGCCCCCTGGAGAGATGGAGCCCTCGCTATAAGCAGAGGACGGTTCCCATGTTTCCACTTGCCTTGGCTCAGAGCCACGGTTAGGACCCACCTGGAGCAAACAGCCACCCCCCTCCCCTTGCCTTTTATCTCCCCCTGAGTGAGTTATAACGAGGTGCCCTGTCTTGTGCATATATTTAATTGTAAGTTGCCTCAAATCCTTTCTGGAAGTCAGTGCAGTATAAATTAGAAAGAGGTAACATGCACTGTGGTTCAGAGGATTTGAACGTCTTGCCCAGGCCTAGCTTGGCTGACCCAGCCTCTGGTCCCTCCACCTGCCCCATTGTTTCAGGGGTGGCCAAACAAAGACACTGAGTCTTAGTCTGCATCTGGTCTGTTGGCCTGGGGTCCAGCAACCTCCAGACCCTGGCTGTGGGTACCTGGGCTGCCTCTCTTGACCTCTGGACACCCCCCGGGTCTCTTAGCTCTACCCCAGTCTTTGGTACTTTGCCTTCTCTCTCCAGAGACTCATCCATGAGGTTTCAGCTGTGTGCCTGGACTCTGGCCCAATCCCTTGCTCCATCTCAGAACTGGATGCTCCCTTACCTAAAGCATATCCACCAATCAGAATTTCCCAGAGAGGCAGAAGGGCATCACAGTGGTGGCACCTCAGGGGACTTTAGGTGGCCCCTGACACTGCATTAAGTGATACTGAAACCTTTTCAAGTTGCTCTCCTTTTAATTCCAAAAAGGACAAAGTCTCCATTTGGTGCTAATATATCTTAGACTTCTCTCTGACCCTCACTAATCTCCCTTTTAAAAATACGCAAATTGAGCAGGCTTCCACAGGCAATGGTATTTTGCTAGGATTTAATAGCGTTGTTGTGTTCAGTATATTTGTGGGCCAGGATTCTATTCCTTTCTTCTCTCCCAACTAGTGTGTGACCTTGGGGACAAATGGTCACCTCCCAAGGGCCTTAGCTTCATGGGGCGCCATCATCTCCAGCCCAACCTGATGGTGTTGGTGAAATGAGATAACCAACATGATTCAGGCACTCAGGACCCAAAACCCTGTCGGTGTGGCCCCACCATGCCATGGGAAGGGCCTGGGCTCACGGTCTGGCAGATCTGATTTCAAATTTTTCTTTGCCACTGGCTGTGTACATTGGGCCAAGTAATTGCATGTCTCAGAGCCTCAGTTTCTTTGTCTGTAACATTCGGGCAATAAAACCTGCCCCTGTTATCACTGGAGGGATGAAATGCCTGGCACAGAGCAGAGACTTGAAAAATAGTAGCCATTATTATTATTATTATTACTACCACCACTTAATTTGCTTAAAATGTTTACTCACCGGGAATCAATAGCCTCCCGGTTTCCAGAGAGCCTCATAAATTTTCAGCCAACCTTATACAAGAAGAGTCTCCATCCAGAACTAATAATTCCCAAAGTGGGAGATAAATAATTTCCCCGAAACTTGCTGATTTGGGTATTAAGTACAGGGCTTCCTCAGCAACTTCCAGAAAGCCGTTTTGAACTTCAAACTCCAGAGCCAGTTCTGTAGGAGGAAAAAGAAAAAAAAAAAAAAAAGCTCTGAGGAGAGAGGAAAATTCCAGTCACCAGGTTCTGCCTCTGCAGTGCGCACTGACGCTGCAAGCATCCAGCAGAGGGCACAGAAACCCATTAACATTTAGAAAAACGCCGGTGTTTGTGTTCATCAGAAATGTCAGAGATGCAGCGGTCTGCACCACATCCAAATCTCAAGGGCAGGGCTCAGCGAGTAGGGCCACAGACAGGCTTTTCTGCCTGAGCCCCTGAAATTGTTCGCAAAACGTGCATATCTGCACACACACCTTTTCTGGGGGGACGTTCATAGCTCTCGTCACATCCTGAAAGTGTCTGTGGACCCCCTGCTCAAAGCTTCCAAAACCTGGGTACAGAACAAGGAGGCTCACCACAGCAGGTGTCAAATCAAATCTACATCAGGATGATGTCATCTGCTCATTTGGTTGATGTGCACCGTCAATTTAAAATTGGAAAAATGGTAAATACTGATAACATCTGGTGCTGTGATGTGCATGTGTGCATGTGTGTGTGTACATGGGTGTCTGGGAAAGGGCTCTCTCTCACACCGCAGAGGGGTGCATAGATCCTTAGAGCCTTGCAGGATGATGACCCCACAATAGGTATTCAGATGCCCTGACTTGGCCCAGCTGCCCCACTTTGTAAATCCATCCTGCAGAGACAAAACCCCAGGACACAATGAGACGTGTGTGTGAATGTTCACGACAGCTGTTTATGGTGGCAAGAGCCTGGGAACTCTCCAAATGCCCACCAGTGGGAATGATGGGGCACATTTTGCAGCTATTAAAAAATGACTTGATTTGTATGTATAGGCCAAGGGACAGCCACGAGGGGTGTCTGTGATGCGTCATTAAGTGAAAAGCAGCAAGTTGCCCAGGAAATGTATATGAGCTCATTGAATTGCAATTTTAAAAAGGAGGCAAATCCAATAAATGTGCACATACATTTATTTGAGCAAAAAGAATGTTGTCAAACACCCTCAAACTCAGCATTGCTGACTTTAGAGCAGCGGGTTGCTTCAGACATCTCTGAATGGTCACCACCAGCATGCCTTCTTTTTTATTATTGTGGTAAAATACACATAACAATAAAACTGACCATGAATGACATTTAGTACATTCACAATGCTGTGCCACCAGAACTGCTATCTAGTTCCAGGGCATTTCTTCACCCTGAAAAGAAACCCTGGGCAAATGGACAGTCCCTCCACCCAATCTGTGCCCCCTAACCCTAGATAACCATTAATCTACTTTCTGTCTCTCTGGATCTGCCCATTCTGGATATTTCATAGAAACAGAGTCATACACTATGCGGCCTTTTGTATCTGGCTTCTTGGCATGTTTTCAGGGTTCATCCATGTTAGCATATGGTAGCATATACCATTACTTCATTTCTTTTTGTGGCTGAATAATATTCCACTGTTTATCCATTTATCAGTTGGGGGACATGTGGATTGTTTCCACCTTTTGACTATTGTGAATAATGTTGCTAAGAACGTGAGTGTATAAGAATTTATTTTGAGTGTCTGTTTTCAATCTCTTGGGTATATACCTAGGAGGGGAATTGCTGGGTTGTAGGTAATCCTATGTTTGACATCATGTCTTATATTTGTAATTAAAATATACAAAAAAAAAAAAAAAAGAAGAAAGAAAAAGGAAAGAGAAGCCCCCCAGCTAAGTTCTCCAAAGTTTGAGAATTATGTCAATTACTGAGCATGTTCCCCAGGACAGACAATTGTCTTATTGAGTCTTTGCGATGCCCCTGACAGCCGGAGTTCAGAGTTCTCCCACCTTGAGCACACACCAGTGCAGGGAGGGCACAACGCTGGGTATCATTCCCCAGAGAACCTGGATTCAGTAGGTGGCAGAGCCTGAGGTTTCTAAGAAACTCCCCGAGGTGCTGGTCCCCGGTGGCTCTGAGCATGTGCTAGTCCACGCCCACTTTTCATTACGCAAACTGAAGCTCAGAGAAGTCAGCAACTTGCCCGGAGTCACACAGCATGAAAAACCGGCAGAGCGAGGCTGCCTAACCTGAGCCCATGCTTTTCACAAGCACCTGACAGTATTGAGCATGCTCACAACCCATGCTTCTGCTCTAGGGGTGAACCAGTCTGCTTGGGGGGACTTCCTGGCGGCTGTGACCTCAGTTACTCTCTAAAGGCCACTTTTTCCTGCTCGTTAAACGCAGAACACACTGGCACTCATCCTCAAAGCACTGTGGAGGTGCTCACCCAGAGCCCCGCCAGGACAGGCCACTGGGCTGGGCACCACCAGGCAGGGCAGAAAGCAGGGTGCAGGAGCAGGTAGTCAACCCCCACCGACACCTCCTCTTTTGTCCTTTCACAGCCCCACTGACCATCAGGACAGGCCCCTGGGGGTCCTGAGCAATTTTCCACCTCCCTACCCCCCAACTGGCGATCCCCCACCGCCACCCCCACCCCCGCTCTCAGTCAGATTCAGAAGGGAAACCCTCCCAGAAACCTTCCCCAGGCCTCTCAGGGTCGGTGCGGTGGCTCCCGCTAGGTGGCGCTGCTGCGCGCGGCTGATTCAGGTGGGCAGGAGAGGCAGCCACCAGGTGTCGCAGCGAGACCGCGGATCAAGTCTCGGGGTCTGAAACTTCAATCCAGACTTGGGGACCCTCCGTGCTAGCTTGAGGTAAATTCCATTTATTTTAATCCCCCAAAGGGAGGGGAAGTCTTGGACCTTCCTTGCAGCTGTAATGAACATTTTAATTAATGTCTCTATCACCCAGGAGGGACTGCAAGAGAACAGCAAGAAGGAATTTTGCCCATTTAGGTATTTTGAAACTCAACATCCTCTACGTTATTTTCATTGAGCAAAGTATCAACCACAGCCCACCGGGAAGGGCTGAGATTTAAAATGAGCATGCATTAGGGTTCTTATGTTTGCCAACTTACACCTTCAAAGAACGTCATGATTTATCTCCACCTTTCAGCAAACTGCAGTATGTTTCACACCTGGTTCATCTGACACACGGTTTAGAAATTATACAGAGGATGCCCCAAAAATGTATACACATTTTAATAAAGGAAAAAAAAAACTGTATTAAAATTAAACTAATGGGAACCACTTTGAGCACCTCTTGTAATTGCAGAAATCAAACGTGACTTGTATTCATCTTTTGTTATCGGTATATATTGAGTATTACAATTTTAATATGGTTTTTCCCTTCTTAAAATGTGTATACCTTTTTTGGGGGACCCTCTGCATTTAAATAATGAAAAATGTATCAGATCTGGTTTTACTCTCTTAAAAGGACTTGCCACTGGATTTAGGGCCACCCTGATCCAGGATCTCATTTCAAGATCCTTAATCACATCAGCAAAGACCCTTTTTCCAAATAAGATTACAGTCACAGGTGCGCCTATGCTTTGAGGGGCTACCATTCCACTCCCTCCGCTAGTTACGTTTGCAGTGTCAGTGTGGGGACAGAGTCCCAGAGAGCAGTTTCCAGGCTCTCGGCCTCATGTGGAAAGGTGCTGGCTCGGTTATTAGATGGCCATCAGCTGTGGCTGAGTGGCCATCAGCTGTTTCCAGTTAGCTATTAGCCACTAATATAACTGCCGTGGCTGCGCTCGCAAGGGGGTTGGTTGGTTGGCAGAGAAGCGGTGGGTCGTGTTGATCCTACTTCCTGTGTTTTGCCTGGCCACTAGTGAGATGGGGTGCAGGAAGACCCCTCGTGGAGGTACTTGTAGATGTTTGCTTTTGTGTCTCGACCAGCCGCCTCTGAGAATATAGTGGTGTGACTCCCCTATCTATGGCTCCGTGGGTGTTCCTTTTTGGCCTCACCGTGTCCTGCGTTCTTGTGTGGGGAGCGGGAGCTGAGACCCTGCGTGATAGTTAACCACTCGCCTGTAGGATTGTTGAGTGGCTGGGTCTCACGGGACTGGGACTCGCTGGACATGCGTATTTGGTGTTGTCAGCAAGCGGGTGGAGCTAAGACGAAACTACTGAGGGAGAGAGCTTTGGCTAGAACAGAGAAGGCGGCCCAGGACCCAGCCCAAGGGTCTCCAGTATTTTGACCTCAGCAAAGAAGGGAGGCGGGGCCTCTGAGAGCTGTAGGGGTGTGGTCATCAGAGAAAAGGACTCAAGCCAGTTGAGGGTAGAGAGAGAACATCCAAATTGGCAGCTCCACTGTCCTTGACAAGGCCCGTTTCAGTGGCTCATTGGGGACAGGAGTCCTTCTTGGGGGTTGAAGAGCCAGTGGCAGACTTGAAGGAGTGGAGACTGCAGGTGTGGACAAGCTTTCCGGGAAGTCTAGCCCCATGAAACCCAGGGAGGCTGTTGTTTTAAAGATGGGAGAAGGCAGCCGGTCGATGGAGAGGGTCCAGCAGAAGGGGAGGAACTAATGACGCAGGAGGGCGAGGGGCCAGCTCCAGGGAAGGGCCTGCGGAGGGAAGGGTCCTTCTGAGAGACCTGGGAGGGGGAGGGGTGCCGCTGATGGGTTTGGTGCTCACAGGCCTCTTCCATAGGCGAAAGGATCCAAGTGTCTCACCCCTCCCCTTTCCCAGGCCCAAATCCCCAAATCTGGGGAAATCTTTTCTACACTGAGACTTAAAAAACTTTTTATTATGGAAAAGCTTAACATGTATTAAAATAGAACCAGTACATCTGATAGCTGCTAACTTTTGCTATATCTGCTTCCTCTGGAGGGCCTTTTGCCAGAGTTGCGGACACTTCGCCCTGGAACCTTCAGTCTGACTGTTCTCTTACCACATACAGAGCCATTACCACACCCTAACAAACGAACAATCATTTCCAGATAGCGTCTGTGTACGTTTCCTATGGATGCTTAAACAAATGACCATAGATTTAGTGGCTTAAAATAACACAGATTTATCCTCTTATGGCTCTGGAGTTCAGAAACCTGAAATGGGTCATACAGGCTAAAATCAAGATGTCAGCAGGGCGGGTCCCTTCTGGAGGCCCCAGGGGACAATCTGTTTCCTTGCCTTCTCCACCTTCTAGAAGCACCCTCATTCCTTGGCTCATGGCCGCCTTTCCAGGTCTCTAGAAAAAAACCAGTATCTCTCTGACCCCGTTTCTCTCTCTCTCTCGCTCTCTCTCTCTCTCTCTCTCTTTCTCTCTCTCTCTCTCTGAAGCATCCTTGTAATTGGATTGGACCAGGATAGTCTTCCATTGAAGATCCTTAATCAACCTGCAAAATCACTTCTGCGTGTCAGGTTGCAGGCATTAGGACACAGACATCTTTGGGGGCCATTTCCCGGCCGACCACAGCATCTAGCAGCCGGTCTGAATTCAAATCTCCCCACTTGTCGCAAATGCCTGGTAGAGCTACCTGTTCCACACTGAAGTCCCTTCATTTGGTCCTGGCATTTGGTTGTAACGTCTTGAGTCTCTTTGGACGTTGAGCCGTGATTCGTCCCACTCTCTAGAGAAGCCCGGTGTCCTGTGGAAGGTCCTGCACCCCGAGTGTGGCTGGGCTTCCACATGCTGTCTTTAATGTGTTCCCCTGTCCCCTGACTTCCTGTGAACTGGATGTGGGACCCCCCCAGTGGGATCAGATTCCGCTTGACCATTTTTGCCAGACCACTTTCTGGGTGACCTCATGTACTTCCCACGGCATATGTGCAGGGACACCAAGTGCCAGGTGGCCGCACTGTCAGGGTGTCAAGTTTGAGCCTGGAGTGAAGGTACTGACAACCGCCCCTCGCTGTCGGGAACTTATATGCATATTTCCTCCTTTGGACTAGCAAGTAATCTGGGGTAGGTCCTTTCATGCCTTATGAATTCACTGTTCCCCATCTAACTTTTATTATTACTGTAAAACAAACGTAACCTAAAATGTACTATTTTAACCATTTTTCAGTGTACAGGTCAGTGGCAGTAAGTACACTCACATTGTGCAACCCTCACTGCCATCCATCTCCAGAACTTCCTCACCTTCCCAAAATGACACTCTGTCCCCATTAAACACTCCCTCCCTCCTCCTCCCCCAGCCCCGGGCACCACCATCTACGTTCTGTCTCTAGGAGTCTGACTCCTGTAGGTGCCTCGTGTAAGTGGGATCATCCAGTATTTGTCCCCCCTTCTGCCTTTTGAAAAAGTAGCTTTATCAAGGTGTAATTCACATGCCACGCAAGTCACCATTTAGAGGATACAATTCAGAGGTGTTTAGTGTATTCACAGAGTTGTGCAACCATCACCTCTGTCTAGGTCCAAAACATAGTCATCATTCCCAAGGGAGACCCCGCACCCATTAGACAGTCACTTCCCGTCCCCCAGCTCCTGGCAGCCACTCATCTACTTTCTGTCGCCATGGATTTGCCTGTTCTGGACATTTTGTATCAGTGGAATCGCACACTATGTGTCTTTTTGTGTCTGGCTTCTTCACTTACCAACATATTTTCAAGGTCCATCCGTGCTGTGGCGTGTATCGCTACATCATTCCTTTCTATGGCCGAGGAATATTCCTCCGTGTGGATGGACCACACTTTGTTTACCCCTTCCTTCTGTTTGGCTATTACGAATAATGCTCCTGTGAACATTTGTGTCCAAGTTTTTGTGTGGACGTATGTTTTCAGTTCTCCTGGGTATGTACCTCAGAGTGGAACTGCTGGGTCATAGGGACTCTGTTAAGCCTGTGCGGAGCCGCCAGACCTTCCCAGAGTGGCCACACCGTTCTGCCTTCCCACCCGCAGTGCATGAGGCTTCTGATTTTTCCTCTACTGTCTGTCATTTTGATTAGAGCCATCTTTGTGGGTGTGGAGTCACAGCTCGTGTGGTTTTGTCGCCACCCACCCTTCATTAAATTGACACTCCCTGATGGAGCCAATTATTTCCTGGGGGGGTTGCAAAGTGGTGATTTCCCCATTCTGTCATTCCTTCTACGTTTCACTAGCTGGCATCCTTCTGTAAAAAAAAGAGAGTGACGCCTCCTCTGGGCCTGTTTGGTTTCCCAAAAGGCAGTCCCAACGGAAGGGACGGGGTGAACGCTGAGGTGTCGGTCACTGTGGACGCGGGGATTTATACGTATATTCAGTGTGCTCCAACCAGCCACTTGTCCTTCCTTTTCTTCACGCTCAGGTCATCTCACATTTGACCACTGGATGTGACACATTTTAAAAAAACAAACAGGCTTATGGAGATACCATTTCTATAACTCTAAATCAGAACTGGTTTAAGCGTACGACGTAATGATTTTTAGTACATTTCCAGACGTGTGCAGGCTTCACCACAATCCAGTGTGAGAACATGTGACTCACTTTTGAAAATGCTGATTTTGTGTTTTTCAGCTAACGTTTATTCCCATGTGAAGAGAGCACCAGAAGCTGCCCGTGAGGCGGCATTTGCCCTTTGGCAGGCACTCAGGCCTGCAGACAAAGGCAGCGCTTCCACCAGTGCATTCTGGGCCTTCCTTTACTGTCGTCTAGAACCTCACTACTCAGAGTGGACACCCTGAGTTCTTGGGTTCACCTGGGAGTTTGTTAGAAATGCAAACATCAGCACCCCGCTCCAGACCTGCTACATCAGACTGTGCATTTTAACATGACCCCCAGGGGGTTTGCAGGCACTTTCAAGTTTGGGCGCTGCTGCTCTGGGGTCACCACCCAGTTCACACATGCGGCACCTTCCTAAGGAAACCTGGGCTCCGGCCTTGCTGGCCGTGTGCTCTACGCTCTCCAGCTAGATGCCATGCGGGCCGACTTCACTCTTTGTTTCTGTTCCAGGGCATTTGTGGCGCCTGGGCAGCTGTCCTCTGCTGAGACAGGTGGTCCTGTCTGACCCTCAGCCTCTGGTCCATGGACATGACTGTGAAACCCTTCCTCATGTCTGCAGGGTCCTGCCTCACCGGCTCTCGGCTACTTCCCTTCTAGTCTCAGGAACAGTGAGCTCATTGACCTGCTCCTATACCTCTTGGAGCAACTTGGGGGCCCAGGAAGCCGTAAGCCCCCACCCTGCTATTCCCATGACATCCTGGGGCTACCCCGCTGGCAGGGCTCCGACACCCCTCTCCTCGTCCTTCTTCTTGTCGCTGCAGCTCCAGGAAGCTGACTCATGTCCTCTCTGCCTTGATTCTCTGGGCAGCCATATCCTCACAGGGTCTTGTCCCTCCCAAGGGGGCTCTTCCTGGAAAGAAGGCTCCCTCCCCCTGCCTCTGCTTGTGGAGAAACTTTGCCCACACAGGCATGGGTGACGTGGGAGGCCAAGTTTTCTAGGAAGCTTTTCCCTCCACCAAAACTGCTCCCAGCTCTGCTTTCCCCAAGTTTTCTCCCCCCCCTTGAAAGATGAGACTTTTGAAACCCAAAAGCCGAGGGCCAACTCTGGTTTTCCTCTGCTTCCTGGAACATGCCTCTTTCTCAGAGACAGTGGCACCACATGCTTGGTTGCCACACTAGGTGAGTCCTGAGGGGGATTAAATGCAAATTTAATTTTGACTCAGAGTGTCATCTCTTAGAGCTGGTGGTAAACCGAGCGTTGGTCAGTCTTCTGGAGTCTGCTGCTCTGGGGCGTGGGGTTGTAGTCATTGATCTGACACCAGTGGTTCCAGGACACTTGGTCCTCACACGGCCTGATGGCACAGAATGTATGTGCCTATTTTGGTGGACACGACACTCTTGGCCAGGCTAAGAATGCTAGTATCGGGCGTTCCCCTTCCCAGGCAAAGATCAACTGCAGTAAGGTAGCAGCTGCCTCTTCCTAAGTTTGTCCCAGGCCCCACCACTCTCTATTGCCTCTTTCAGGCAGCCGTGCCACCTATTTATTGACGGACTTGCCAGCTCCCTGAAAGCACTAGATGAATCGTTTAGGCCTTTTTCTTCCCTGCCTATAAGCATTGAAAGTCAGCTTAAAGAGAGGGGAAGCGAAAAACATGGAGATGCCAAATACTGTAATATTTGAATAACGACTGCTGCCATGACCCACTGTGATTTATTTTGAGAAAGGCTATAGATTGAGCAAGTCTTCCCGCTGTGCCTTCTCCGGGAAGTTTAGAATTAGAACCAGAGGATGTGATTCTATTGAACTTTTGCCAGAGCAAGGTCAAGAGGGAAGACCTTAACCTCTTCTATTCTGCTTCAGACCCCATGACCCTACTTTTGGAAGGAAAAAAAAAAATCTTTCTGGCATCTTTTTCTACTTTTTTTTTTTTTTGGTTCAGCATAAGTTTTGCTAAATCCTTGGGAACAAGAACTCTTAACATCCTGTTTTCATATGTCCACAGCGAAAGATAAGGATCTAACTTAGATCCTGATCCTAGTGCAATAAGAAACAATTTATACAGGGCACGCAGGCCTTCCCCCTTCCCACAGCCCGCCTCTGCCCAGATGAATGCAAAGCCTTCATAGCTTGTGGAACTTTCCTTTCCCAGGGAGGCTGAGGTCAGGGCCAGCCCAAGGCAGTTCAGGGCCAAGCACTGCAGGCCCTTGTGGGGGCGCCGAGCTGCCTGAGGCATGCAGAGGGTCTGGCAGACCTCGGCTTGGTCGTTTGGATGCTGATGCTGATTTGCCCTGAAGTGAGGCAGACCCATTAATTTGGGGATGGAGGGGCACCACAGTGCAGGGGAGGAATCTTCAAGTATCCCGGGAGTGTCTGCGTGCATAAGGCAGACGCCTCTGCAGGCTGAATCCCAGCCAGTATCGATTGCATCGAGCCCTGGTAATAAATTGGGTAGATAAATCAGCTGGGAATTAAAGCAGGGCACAGGGTAGGCTGGTTATAGAAAACATTTAAGTTTAATACGTTGACCGTGAGTGGAGCATCATTTCACAACGGCGCCAGTTTGCTGATGCCATAAAATAGCGAGGTGGCCGCCACTTGCAGGAGGCGGCCAGATGCATTCTAAATTATCGGGCAATGTGGACAGGCTGATGAGCGCTCTGTGCAAGTTCATGGCCGAGCTGTGTTAGGGAATGAGGTTGGGGCCTGAAAGCCACCAGCTGCTCCGGCCAAAAATGGCACGGAATACTGATGGGCTGGTGTCCAGCCCCGGACGTCCCCTGGCTGCTGCAGCTCTGTCCTGCCCGTTTCAGAATGGAACCCCATTCACTCCTACATCCACCCCACCTGTGGCAAGTCTTCCCAGCCCTTCCACCACCGAGCCTTCCACCCTGCTCTGCAGTGTGCCCCCTGCGGCCCTCCGTGCTCCCCCCAGCCTTCAGAACGATCTTTCAAAGCAAAACTGGGATGACATCTCTCCTGTGTTGCAAACTTTCGGTGGCTGCACATTGCTCTTCAGATAAAGTTCAAACTCCTGACCCACGGCTTTGAGGTGTCCCATGCCCCACTGACCTCTCGGGGGTCTCCTTCTGGGCCACATTCCTGTCCTCTGGTCTCAGGCACGCGGCCTTCTTTTGTTTCCTTCCTGCCTTAGGCCCTTTGCACATGCTGTTCCCTCTGCAGGGGGAACTCTTCCTGCCGCTCCTGTCTGGCTAACCCCACTCACCTCCCGTCAGCAGCCTCACCATCTCCCTCCCCAGCCTGTTCCCCATCCTTCACCTGGCACGTTCCTCAGAGCACCCCTTCCTTCTTACCAAAATTGTAATGAATTATTTGTGCTGTTATTGTTGTTCCACATCTGCCTCACTCACTGAGGGGAGCTGCCTCGTGAGGGAAGGGACAAAATCTCATCTAGTTTAACACTGTGTCTTCATGGGTGGCTGCGAAAAGGCAGTACCTCAAAAACATGGAGCTGAGGAAAGGAGCGGGTCACAAAAGGCCACCTTTTGTAGGGTTCCGTTACTAGGAGGTGGGCAGCTTAGGCAAATCCAGACACAGAACATAGATTAGTGGTTGCTTAGGGCTGTGGGGTGGGGGAGGGAGGGAGGGAGAGTGACCACCAGTGGGTATGGAGTTTCTTTTTGGGGTGATGAAAATGCTCTAAAATGGGTGATGGTAGTGCAATTCTGTAAAAAAAATACTAAAAGCCAGTGAATTTTATACTTTATATGGGTGATCTTTATGGTCTGTGAATTATACCTCGATAAAGCTGTGTTGTTGTTTTTTTTTAAAAGGCATTCGGCAGATGTGTAACAAATGAAAGGTTGTGGAGTTCAAGGGAAAGGGAAATTCTCCTCTGAAGAAAAGCAGTCGAATTGATCTGTGAATACGATTTATGATAATGGGCTGGCAGAAGCAATGCCCATGAGGTCCGTGGTTGGCTGTGTCCTCACCGACCAGCTGACCCAACAGGGGAGAAGAGGGGGCAAAGGATAGCGGGTAGCTCCTGGCTGGGGGATGGGGTGAGTGGGGTGCTGCTGACGAGACTGGGCGCAGTGGGGTGGGCAGCTGGCCGGCGGGATCAGAAGCACGAAGGTGACAAGTTCAGTGTGGGCGTGCTGCTGAATTTCAGGCCAGTGGGACACTCAGGAGGCAGCACCCAGGTTGGGGCTGGAAGCCTCGGCCTGGGTCTCTGAGGCACATGGGTGTTGGGAAATCCCGCAAGGAATTCTGGAAAGTGAGGACGAAGAGGGCCAAGGAAAGACCGAGGCAACACCCTGGAGAGTGACGTGGAGAGCCAGGGGTGGGGGGAGCCTGGGGCCCTGGGGAGCAGGTGGCCTGCTCCCTGTTCCTTCTCACCCTGTCCTCTTGGACCCTTGGGGTCAGTGTTGGGGCGGGATGAGGAGGAAGAGGGCCAAGGACTTTTCCATGGCTGGTGCCTTTGTGCAGCAGGAAAGGGTTAGCATTGAAAAACGAAAAACGTTTGTGGCATTTTTGGGAGTCTCCCCTCCCAACCCGATGCCTCTCGAGGGCCCATTTTTTTCTTCTGCAACTAGGAATAATGAATGCTGCTGATGGGACCCACACTCTCCATCTCTGACCAGCTTGTGGGCACAAATGGGGCCACACTGATACTCCAGATATCACTGAGATTTGCCCTTGTCACCTGGGGCCCCAGGAAAGCCCCGGTCCCCTCTCCACCCCAGACATTTCTGGAGAGTTCCAGGTTGTCCCATGTGAGCTTATGGGTCTATCTGTTGGCCGTCACTGCCCTCTGCTGGTGTTCCTGGGCGCTGCCACAGCGGCCACCTTCCCTGTGCTGTGGGCCAGGGGAGAAAAGACCCCGACCCTCCGTGATGCTGTTGGGGTCCCCCAGGGGTGCTGACAAGCCCAGAGTGTTACAGAACTTTAAGGGAGGCCACCATGTCCGATGGGACTATGCAGCTCGCCTCTTCTCTCTGATTCAGACACGGAATTTCTTTCTCATATTAATCGCTAAGGCTTCTTCATATCCCACGTACTTCTCCTTGCTCCGTGCCTGGTGTTGCACTAAAACCTCCATGTCCCACGTTTCACGGAGTGCCCACAACACCCTAAACGTGGTATTGTCATCGCTACTCTTTACAGGAAGACCCCTTGGAGGTCCAGGGGGCTTAGGGAGGAGCTGGGACTTGAATCTAATTTGACCAAAGCATCGAGAGGTGGCTGAGTCCTGGTCTAGTCCAAGCTGGGGTCCAGTGCCCTCACCCCACTGTGGTGAGCAGCTGTGACGCTCAAATGCTGGTGGCCATCATGTCCCATCTTCATCTCAAATCTGCGCCCCTCTTTGCTTTCCTCACACTCAGCGCCTCCTCACCCTGCGTGGCCCCCTCTGCTGTGTGTACCCATGTATGTGCGCCTGTGTGCCTGCCCGTGCTTGTGTGTGTGGGCATGCATATCTGGGTGTCTATGCATATGTGTGTCTGTGTGTCCACGTGTGTGTCTGTGATTGCACATGTCTTCTGTGTGTGTGCATGTGTGTCCATGTCTGAGTACTGCATCTGTGTGCGTACCTGGGTGCATATGTCTGGGTGCATGCGTGTTTTCCCTGTGTGTATGTGTGTGTCTGCTTGTGTGTACACATGTGACCACTATGAGACTGCAGTGTGGCTGGAGGAGGTGGTGAGAATGTGGCTAGACAGTGGCCTCCTCCCAGCAGGCCTGGCAGGCCTCAGTGGAAGAGCCCACTGTTAGGGAGACGTTCCCACCAGGGTGCCAGGTAGCTGCTCCGGGGCAGAAAGGCAACCCTGTGCACTTGGTCGAGTCCCCGGGCGCTGGGCTGGCCCCCCACCCACAACCCTGTGCTCTTGGCTGAGACCCGGGGTGCTGGGCTGGCCCCTCACCCACAACCCTGTGCTCTTGGCTGAGACCCCAGGCGCTGGGCTGGGCCCCCACCCTCTAAGGCCGGTGCCTACTCTCCAATCCTTAGGCACATTTTCAAGCCTCTGCGGCTGTTGGACGCCAACTCCATTGGAAGCAGGCCTTCTCCAGAAGGTTTTCTGCCTGTGACCCCAGGTGGCGTGGGGGGACTTTTAAGTCACAACGGGGAGCTGTTCACATGCCTGCAGGCCAGCGTGTCTCCCTTGTGTCCTGGACACGCACAGAGGTCTGTTCTGGGGAGTGGGGGAGGGGCGAGGAGCTGAGAGCTCACGAATCCCTCCAGACATGGTTTCAGGTGGCTTGTGTGTGGCCCTGGGTCCCGTCTCAGCGAGAATGGTGTTTATCTCTGTACAGGAGGACACAGAGGTTTCTCTCGAGAGAGAAGAATGACGATGTTTGTTT
Organism: Rhinolophus sinicus; assembly: GCF_036562045.2. Taxonomy (NCBI): domain Eukaryota; kingdom Metazoa; phylum Chordata; class Mammalia; order Chiroptera; family Rhinolophidae; genus Rhinolophus; species Rhinolophus sinicus. Next base: position 20,361,670 of record NC_133762.1, read on the forward strand.
TCTCCCAAGTAGTATCCCTGATGACTTTAGAACTCAAAAAAGAACATCCTGCGAGACAAAAGCAGGGTCTTCTCCTGTGTCATTTCTGGGGGAAACACCCCTAAGTTCCCCAGTCGGGGGAGTCCTGAAGACCCCGTATTCTCCTTGGTCACCCCTGTTAGTGATAAACTCTCTGGGTCACTATTTGTGTAATGGCTGCTGCCTCTGCTCAACTCCACTCCCCATGGATCAGGGGCTGTGTCTTTCTTGTCTGAGTGAGTGAATGTATGACAGAAATTCTCTGTATTACTCAGGACACTTTTGAGTGTAACTGTTGGAAAATCAACTCAAACTGGCTTTAGCCGCAACTGGACATTGTTGGCTTGTGATATGGAAAAATTCAGGAATACCATTGGGTTCAGGTACGGTCCATATTGGTTCAGGCAGTCAAATGATATCACCAAATCATTCTCTTTCTTCCCATCTCTACTAATCTCTGCTTTTCCTTGTATGTTTGTGTCACTCTCTTGGCCTGCAGTTGGGTCCCCCCAGGTATCAGAAGATGATGGTGGCAGGAAGCTCCAGCTTATGTGGTCTTCCCACCTCAAGAAGGAAAAAGTCTCTTAGCATCAGGTCTCCTGAAACCAATCAGGAAGTACCTGATTAGTCTGTTTGGGTCACATGCCCAGTAGAATGCAGTCTTCTAATTGGCCAGCCTGGTTCACGGCCCGCCCCCCTGTACCTGTGTTAGGGGTGGGGTACCATGATTGACTCATGATTAGAGATACACGGACCACTAGAGGTGGTTTCTTAAAGGAAAGAGTGTTGAGCAGAAAGAATGCATTTTTCTAGTCATTAAATTCTTTTATAATTAAAAAAGGGCAATGTCTCTTTCTTTTCCTAGATTGACCTAGTTTGAAAATCAAACTTCATGTGTGGTATTTTATCTAACTTTGAGAACTTTCACAACTCCTGTGACATACGGAACTTAAAATAAAATTAAGGTAAAAACAGAATTTGACAGTAATTTTCTAGCTGCTGCATGTTAGCTTTTAGCTGTTGGTACACTGAATGAGGACATATCATGAACTCAAAATGTGGTTCCCCAAATGGGTTTTCTCTGCCATTATGGCGTGACAATTAGGTACCTGGGACACATTACCCCAAATGTCACTGGGGACAGTAAATGGACAAGATCCATTCCCCCAGGGGCTGGGGAGTGAGAACTGTATGGCTGGCCATGGAAAGCCTTAGTTCAGGGTATTTATTTTTTTCCATTAACACAACTGAAATTGTACTGAAAGCTAAGTTGTCATCTCTGGGAGGTGAGGGACTCTCGGGTAGAAGTTGGGGAAGAGGTGTGATTTTAGCACCTGAAGTGGGACGTCTGTGGCCTGGCTGTCTGTGGCCACCTGCAATCCCAGTGAAGGGGTCCCGGCCAACTCTCCCGCCGTCACAGTACCCAGGGCCACTTCATGTCCATGTCATCTGTAGATTCCTGGATTTCTTCCCTCCAGGTTTGTCTAGGGGAAAAGGGTGGTCTTTGAGTCGAATGTGGTTGTGTTCCAGCTCCTCTATTCCAAGCTCTGTGACTCTGCCCCCATCTGGGACACGGACACCCAAGAATTCGTTTACAACAAACACCATATATTCCTGAATATATGGGCTCCCGAAACACAAGGGGATTCTCCCCGCTTTCCCAATAGGATCTAAAAACAAAGAGAGCATGTTGGCTGAGATGGAGATGACGCCATCAAATGCCTACTTATAATGTTTCTATAACTAGTTATAGATGCATAGTTCAAATCACATAATTCATGAGCTGTTCCTATGGAAATCCAGCTAGTTCCCTTCTTTTGTGAATCAGTTTTCACACCAACTCTTCACCTGGGTCTCCTCCAGGGTCATCACCAGGCCTTTGGAGGGTTCAACCTTTTCCAGAACTCAGCATCTTCCCTCCCACCCGAGTGCGTGAGACCCGGCACTTCTCAGGTTCCCTCCGTGAGGCTGTCATTCAAAACGGAAGCATGTTTGGTCATGTGAGGACATCACCAAATGCTCTCCATTTGTGCTGTAGGTGCAATCATTTACCTTATTGCATTTTGAAGGGACCTCAATAGGCTCATCATGTTAGGTTTTTAATGCTGTGTGATAAACTAGCACAAAATTAGTGGCTTAAAACAATAGCCGTTTATTATCTCACAGTTCTTAGGTCAAAAGTCTGGGCGCAGCTTAGCTGGTTTTTCGAATCTCACAAGGCTGAGATAGTGTCAGGCTGTTCTTCAAGGTCAACAGGAGAAAGAAAAATGAGAGAGAGAGAGAGAGAGAGAGAGAGAGAGAGAGAGAGAGAGAGAAGCGGGCAAGGGAGGGAGGGGTAGAGAGAGAGACTCTCACCTCTAAATCTTCTTTCAAAGGATAATCTCCCTTTTGAGGAATTTGGAGTTAACTGATTAGGGACCTTAATCACACCTGCGAATCCCCTTTACCTCCTAACAATGTAATCATGAGAGTGATATCCTCTCACCTTTGCCTTATTCTGTTGGTTAGAAGCAAGTCACAGGTCCTGCCACAAGTCACAGGTCCCTCCAGGGAAGAGACCGCCCAAAGGTGTGGACACCAGGGGCAGGAGTGTGGATCACCTGGGAATTTTGCCTTCCCACGCTTGTTTAAAATGAGAACAGTAATCGCCTCTGTGGAGACACTTTCTGGGTAATGAGCAAATCAGTGGTGGGTTTCTCTCTCCTCTCTTGTTGATAACATCGAGGTGAGGCTCCCCAAGTAGCATTTATTGAGACTCCACTTTCCTTTTTTTTAAGATAACATGTCTTTCTCAAACACAACTTTGTTGTTAAAAATACAATATTTGCGAGGGCAGCTGATGCTATGAACAGCTCAGTAAAGGACTCCCACGCCCGCAGCTCCCTCTGTTGTGAGGGATTCATCTCTGCAAGTTTTCCTCCCCAAAGCAGAGGGCCTGGGGTGTCTGCAAAGTGGGAGCGGACTTCTCTGCCCCAGCTGGTGTTTACTCGGCCCTGGTCCCACGTTGAGGTAAGTGTGCTGGGGAGAAATGTACTGATGTGCTCAGCAGCTCACCTCCCCAAGCTCTGTGCTCCTGAGAGCAGTGGGAGCATGAGCCTGTTCGCTTGCCCTGCATGCCCCAGAGCTGGGTCATGGAAAGTCCATGAACCAGGACTTTCACCTATAAGGTGGGGTGGGTTCAGGGCAGACCCTCTGATGCTTCAGAGCAGTGAAGGCAGCTTGGGCCTTCCTGGGTGGTCTCAAGGGGTCCACACCCTCTCTGAGCCTCAGTTTTTCCACTGAGAGGATGGGCTAAGGATCTTGAAGATGCTGGTCAAAGAATCAAAGTCCCTGTTCCAAGGGTCACTGTGAGTGAGGGTGGTGCAGGGGTGGCACGCAGGTCTGTGGGACTCCTGCCCCCTACGCCAGGAAGAGGGGATTCAGAAGGCACTCAATGGGAAAGGCCCCGATATTTTGCCCCAGCTATTGGATTCTCCATGAGCTTCCTCAGCAAATGGACCGTTGCTCTTTCTGCTGATGGCCTGCACATGTGACAAACGATTGCAAGGTTCTGAATGGTGTACAAGAAAGCAAAGGCTGTCACCAGGCTTCTACAAGATTCCCGCTTAGGGTTAACTGCTTCACAACCATTATCAGCTCATTTAATCCTTCCATCAACCTGTGGGGTAGAAGCAATTGTGATCCACTCAGCATAGCAGAGGAGGAAACTGAGGGTAGAGAGTGTGAGTAATTTACTCCAAGTGGCACAGATGGTATGAAGCCACGTGGGGACCCAGCCAGGTGTGCTGCCTCCTGAGCCCCTAGGGAGAAGCACAGGCCCCAGGAGAAAGGATGGGGGGAGGACCACAGCCTGGCCAGACTCCCCTGGGGAGCAAAATTTAAGGGGATGACGGAAACACTCAGTAATCAAAATAAATGATATCTTAATGCAATTAAAAAAAATCAAAATTAATGCAAAAAATCCCTGATGAACAAAATATCAAAGCTTTAAATAAAGACAGATAAGTAACAGAGCTGTGCTGCTCCGTGTTGGAAACTCAGGCAAAGGGAAAAAATCAGTAATACGGATGCTGGATTCATTTACAATCTCCATGTTTTTGTTCATCATGGATATGTTGGCGCTGATCCTGAATTTTTAAAACGTGATTTATCTTGAACACTGTTGCTCCCCCCCCTTGAATTCTGCACCCCATGACATCCACTCCGGGCCTTGGGGGAGCAGCTCCCGGAGGTCAGTTAACTTGAAAGGAACGGATGTTGATATTTCCAGGGGCCACCTGCGCAGGGCAGGCTTGCCGCGCTGGTGCCACACCGCCACTCTGGGCCATGTCCGTTCTGGTTTGGGGCGGTCCTTAGCCAGGCTCCCCTCCATCAGAGCTCCACAAACTGTCAGGCCTTCCCCCTCTTCTTGAAGGCAGCAGGTGGTCCTTGTAAGACCCCAGTGCTGAGCCCAGGGAGACCCCAGAGCAGCCAGAGACCCCTCAACAGCGCCTCGCTCCGCAGGGACCCCTCCTCTGCTCCTGCAAGTCCGCGGCTGCCCAGCAGGGGGCAACCTGGGCGCGTGCATGCTCAGCCTGCGACCTGGGGACCTTTTTCTTCCCTCTTTTGCTACTCTTCCTTGGTTTTTGCGAACAGCCCCAACCAAGTGACAGCCTGACAAGGCTGCTCTGTAACCCCCTGCTGCCAGTCCCTACTCCCGGGGAGAGAGGAGCATCTGAGTTCTGTTTTGGTGAGCAGCACTTTTTTTCTTAGAATTGAACTGAGAAAAGTTCACACATTCACACATACCAAATATGTATGGATGTTTCCTATGTGCCAGGCTCTTCACAGTCCCCTCTGTCGCCCTGTCTTCTGCACCATGGCTGATGTGGACCTGGTTGTGTGCAGTTCCCCTGAGCTCACGCGGGTTTGCCGAGGTCGGAGCCGTAACCAGGGGCAGGGATTGCCGCGTATCCCTGCCCCCAAGACCTGCCTGGTTTGTGGGCCACCACCTCCCAGCAGGGGCCCAGCACGGGACAGCACTGGCAGGGAGTCCTGCCCAATTCTCCTAGGCCCTCATTCTAGTCTAAGCCCAAGTGCCAGGGTCTAGTGTCCCCCCAGAGCAGCCTCCAGTCAGTGATGGCGGGAGTTCTGGGACATGGCAGCACAGACTTTACAAATGCACAGCTGCCTCTTCCTGCAGGTGAGATGGCCGGGGCGTGTTGGCACCTCTCTCCCAGGTCCCAGGCAGACGTGAGCCTCAGACCAGGGTGGTGGTGGCCTCGACAACACCCCTGTCCCACCATCACTCCTCCAGCAATAACATTTATTGGGGATGTTTATTGAGCACCTACTGTATGTCAGGTGCTGTGTAAAAGGCTTTGCGGGATTTACTTTACTGGATCCTTACAGCAGGTGAGGAGCGGGCCAGGGTGGCAGGGTGGTTGGGGGAGGGGGCAGAGTTGTCAACTGTGGCCAGCTAAGGTTCTTCTTTCTCATTGAAGATAACTGTGTCCCCCAGCCCTGAGAACCCCTCCCCAGTTCTCACTGCCTCTGCTACACCCCTCCAAGGCACCCTCCTTTTGAAACTAGAAACCAGGAGCGGGGCTGTCCTTAGGCAAATTCTGCTCTCTGCTTCCTGCTCCCAAATCCTGACTAAGGACAGGAATGTGAAGTCCTGTTATCTTCTGGGAAGGGGAGGAAGGAAAAAACCCAGGAAGAACAAGTGACGAATTACTGTCCCAACACTCCAGGAGGTCACATGTGTGTTTCCTAGGGCTCCAGCCTATCATGTCTCAAACAGCCCGTGTGCGGGATGCACTTCTCGCTTCCCACTGACAGCGGGGGCCTGACATTTAAGTTGGAGGATGTCTCTGAACTGGGCCTCGACAAATAGCAGTCACTTTTGAATCCATCCCTGCAAAAGGTCACCAGCCAGACACCCACAGAAAACCCAGGCATCACTACCTCCTGCCCAGCAGGCCCCTGCCGTCCCTGGTGTCTCAGCCTCCTCCTCCTCCCCCATCTGTCTGGCTTATAGAGCCCAGCACAGGCGGAGGGCACCAGGCAGGGCCCCTTCCCGTCAGGATTGTCCCCCTTCTATGTCCTGGCATCCCCTCCTTGCCCTCCAGGAGGGGGCAGTGGGAGGTGCTCCGGCCTCTGTCCTCACCCCTGGGGGACCAGGAGGCTCCTGGGACAGCCCCTGCTGTTGGGGTCTGTCAGGATGGGCTTGCCTACAAGGCGCTCCCCCTGCACCTCCAGGGGAAGGGACCCATTCCCAAAGTGCAGACCCTCCCCAGCCAGGCTCTTCCTCTGTCCCCCCATCGCTTTGGCCTGTGACACTCCCGGCAGGTAAGCACAGCCTTGACCCTGTCTGGGCCAGCCTGGGCTTTTCCTGTTGTGCTGTCAAAGTGAAGAAGGGTTGTGAGCCAACATGAGTACACTGTCCTTGACCCTCCCCACCCCCTCAGGCCAGACACCACTGATCCCCTCCTGCCCACATCACATCAGTAAGTGGTGGAGGGAGGACTTGAACCCAAGCTGACACCAGCTGGTGACAGGGGCCTGGAGAAAGTGACCGAACCAGGCTGCTTCTGTCTGGGACAAATGCTAAACTGGACAATGAATGTCAACTGAGTCTGTGGTCCCTTCGTGGTAAGGGGTGGCTGGTGGTGGAGGAATGGGGACACTGTGTGTGCCTGCTCTGTGTACAAACACGGGGTCATTTCACTGTCTCCCAGAACTGCTGGGAGCTGACAGAGGGTGACCTGGGTCCCAGGGCACATCGGCCGCTGCATCTGGGGAGTAGCTGTTGCTTTCCTGGGAATGCAAAGAAAGAAAAGAAAGAAAGAAAGACAGAAAGACAGGAAGAAAGGAGGGAGGGAGGGAGGGAAACAGGGAAGGAGGGAGGAGAAGGAAGGAAGAGAAAGAAAACCTGATCCCTCTGCACACCCTCCCTCCCTTCCTCTTTCCCTCCTTCCCTCCTTCTCTCCCTCCCTCCTGTTTCTATCCCTCTATCTCCTCCTGTTCTTTGTACATCTCCCTCCCTTTTTGGTCTTTTTCTGTCTTTTGCTCCCCCCACCAAACCCCTGGGGTGGGTGCTGGAGGTGGGGTTGCACTTGTGCTCTGTGCCCACCATGGGGACTTGACTTCCTCTGTGTTCAGGGGAAGGAACAGGGTCATTAGCTTGTGTAATCCCCAGCCTGCTGTTTGCCACAAGACACTGACAAACTCCGTGAAAACAAGGCCTTCTGAGCGGATGCCATGGGACCCACCTGTGTGAGGGCCAGGTATGCTGGGAGCTCTGGAAGGCCATTTTGGGCAAGGTCTCAGGCCTTTCACAGCCTTTCCTGGGCTCCCTCCTAGGTGTCTGTGACCCCGTGGACGGAAGGTGTGGGGTGGTGGGAGCAGCTTCTCCAAAGACTCAGTAACAGACCAGTACACTCGGATTCTTTCCAGAAAAACCCAGAGAGGTGTTTGCTTCTGCAATCCATGTCTTCTTTTCCTAATGAAGCCTGAGAATAGCTTGGATGGGGGTTGCTAACAGTTCAGTCCTCTGCCTTCTTCCTGAGGCTCTCAGTGTCTCAGTGGACCCTCTTCGGCCTGTGCTGGGTGGGGCTGGAGTGACAGATGGCACCCATACCCTGCTTTAGATCTTGGGCTCCAGAGGGGCTCCTGAGTGGGGATAAGGCAATTTCTGTTTACACAAGAAAGAAACTGTAATAAGCATTTGAGATGCACCTCCTGTGTGTTCCGTTTCCTTAAACAGCGTCTACACAACCCAGGGCCTGGAGGCTGGGGTCCACACACTCACCCATCTGGCGGCTTGCAACCTGAAACTGAGGCCTGGGACTGCATTTCAAAGGTTCGGCAGGAAATGAAATGTCTCCGGTGGGTTTGTACGTTTATTATTTATTTTTAAACTTTTCTAAAACCGAAGTGGAGCATAATACAGGGAAGTGCACACATCCGAAGTGTCTGGCTTGATGCATTTTCACACACTGAACGTCCCCATGTCACCATCATCTGGACGAAGACACAGAATGTGACGCGCTCTCCCACCCCCAGGACTCTGTGCATCCCCACCCCCCGTCCCTGCTCCTGCAAAGATCCCGACTCCTCCCAGCACCGACTGGTTTTGTCTGTGTTTGCACTTTATATAAAAGGAATCATACAGCACGTTCTCTTTTCTGTCTGGGTTTTTTGGCCCAGTGTTCTGTGGATTTATTTTTATAAATAAATCCCACCAGAGCCGTTTTCCCGGGGATGAGACGATTCTGCTAAGCAGGTCCACTGGATGATGATGGCTGGCACAAGCAATGACCTGATGGATGACCCAAATCCGTCGCGGCAAATGGTGGCCCGAGGGCCTACCGTGGTTCTTCCGTCATGTTTATTTGACCTCTGCAGTGGATAATATATATTTTAATATATATGTCAGGAGTTGAAAACATACATAAAAGAATAATTTCACGCACAGCACCCAGAATCGACAACTTAAAAACTTCCATTTTTAAAAATGGAGGTGAAATTCACATTGCATATGAAGAACCGTTTTAAAGTGTTCGGTTCAGTGTCGTTTAGTACGTGCACAATGTTGTGTAACCATCACCTCTATCTGGTTCCAAAACATTGTCCTCACCCCAAAAGGAAACCCATACCCATTGGCAGTCACTCCCCATGCCCCACCCCACCCCTGTCCCAGCCCCTGGTAACCACTAATCTGCTCATTTCTGTCTCTGTGGCTTGCTCCATTCTGGACATTTCATATAAATGGGACCATACGATACAGAACCTTTTGTGTCTGGCTTCTATCACTTAGCATAATGTTTCTGAGGTTCATCCACGTCGTGGTAGGTATCAGTACGTCATTCCTTTTTATGGCTTCTCGCCATTTTTGCTCCAAGTCATTTTCTTGTTTTTAATGAAACATTGCTGATAAGGTGGAAGAATCCTTTTCTTTCCCTAGGAGAACTTCTATGTCCTGTTCCCCAATCCCTGTCATGAGATTTATCCTTCACAGTGCGTTTTAAAACTGGGGATTGATGGACAACGTGAGGTCTGCAGTTTCAGTCTCTTTTGCCCAATCAGAAGGTCTGGCTGCACTGGGCCCCGCCCATGGTGCACTGGCTTCCACGCTGCATGGTACGGGTTCCCTCCCCTTCCCCGCGCCCCCAGATGGGTCTGAGTTCTGCTGTCTGCAGTCTATATTACATGCCCGTTCATTTATAGAGACGATGGTGGTGGCAGAAGGTGAAATAGAGAGTTGCACTGACCCATTTGCTGAAGGATTGTTGGGGTGGGGGGTGGGGGGAGAGGAAGACAACACTTCTGATTGCAGTGGTCACTGAATCACATAGGCACACTGGACAGGGGCAGAGGTTTATTTGGCCAGTGGGGGAGGCGACTGCTGGAATCAAGAATTTTATTTTTTTCCCCAAGATTTTTATTGAAAATATAGCTAACATACCATTGTTAGTTTCGGGGGTACACCATAGTTATTCAACATTTATGCACCTAAAGAAGTGGTCACCATGATAAAGTCCAGCAACCTTCTGACACCGTCCCTGCTGTCACAATATTACTGACTATATTCCCTATGTTGTACATTACATCCCATGACTTACTTGTTTTATACTGGAGATCTGGACCTCTTATTCCCCTTCATCTCCTCTCCTTTTTAAAAGTTTCAATTACAGTTGACATTCAGTATTATTCTATATTAGTTTCAGGTGTACAGCATAGTGGTTAGACATTTATATAATTCAAGAAGTGAGCCCCCTGACTAGTGTAGTACCCACCTGGCACTATACATAGTTATTACCACATCATTGACTGTATTCCCTATGCTTTACTTTACATTCCCATGACTATTTTGTATCTACCAATTTGTACTTCTTGATCTTTTCACCTTTTTCATCCTGCCCTCAAATCCCCTCCCATCTATCACCCCAACAAATCTAGTACCTATCTGGCAGTGCTCTGCTGTGGTCTGAAGTCAACCTCCAAGTATGTTGGTTCTGGGGCTTCTTGGGAGGGGCTCTGGTGCAGCCCCAGGTCACCCACTATTTGTGACCAGCTGTGGACTACCTGGTAGGAGCTACAAAACGATCCACAGTTGTTCACTGCTTGTGCTAAACCTGGAGGTATATGGGAGAGGCCACCCGTACCATATCTGGGGTAGCTCTGCAAAAAGCTGGGACACCCCAAGGCCTGCTGCCACCTTCCGGCTCCCTTAAGGTTCAGCTACTGATAAAACCTTGTTCGGTACACAAGTTGGTTGAGGCAGGGTCTCAGGGAGTCACTAGAGTGGGAAGAGTTGTGGTCACCGGGTTAATGTGGACTCTGGTTTGGTGCCAGTGCTGAGCCTGGAGCTACTCAGCGAGAGTCTCAGAGCTCACTGAGGATAGTTCTCATCCACCTGGGGCCCAGTGGAGTCTGGTAGTTTTCCAAGAAAGAGTGCAATGTGGGATGGGCTGGCTGCTCATGGAGAAAGTGCCTCCAACGTTGGGTGAGTTGGGTGGGGCCGGTCCAGGTGAGTCAGCAGGGTGGAGCGAGCGGAGCTCACCGGACCAATCAGATTCAGATTGGGATGTAAGTGTAGGGGGCGGGCTCAACAGGAAAGATGGCGTCAGCCTGCCTCCTCACAGAAAATGGTGACTGTCTTCCAACCTTTGCTCCAAGACAACACACCTCAGTCTGCACCCCCGTATGCCCCAGACACCCCATGAGTCACCGTCCCGCCGCTGGAGCCCAAGGTGAGTGCCTGCGAGCGAGTGAGTCTGTGCGACAGCTGTTTACGAATGTTTGGATTTCCCGCTGCCTTCCGTCCCACCTGGAGGTCGGAATCCCCACTGTTTATCACAGCCAGGCGTTGTGGGGGCTCCTCTTCCTGGCACCAGTGCTCTGGGCTGGGGATCCTGGTGTGAGGCTGGGGTTCCTTGCTCCTTTGGGGGGAACTGCTGCAGCTGAGATATCCCTCCTGGTTCTCAACCGCCACACGCAGGTGTGGGGCGAACTGTTCCACGTCTCTGCTCCTCCTACCAGTCTCGAGGTGGCGTCTTCTTTATATCCTTAGTATAAGACTTCTGTTCAACTAGACTTCAGATGGTTCTCCAGGTTGATTGTTCTATAATTTAGTTGTAATATAAATGTCTTTGCCGAAGGAAGCAGGCATGGTGTTTACCTGCTCCGCCATCTTGGATCTCTCCAAGAACTTCATTTTTGACATGTCAAGTTTGAGATGCGTTTTAGACAGCCCAATGGAGACGTCAGAAAAGCAGTCAGGAATATGAGTTTATTTTAGAAATTATAAACTGGGGATGCTGGCATATTTGATTTAACTTGCATAGTATTTAACAGTAATTTACACATAAACATTTAAAAACATGTAGAAATTGGGGAGAGTTTACATTTATAAAATCCAAATTGTCCAGCCTCCTTTGAATAATTGGAAGACCTGACCATCCTGGGCTCCGAATTCCCCAGGTGGTGATTGCAGGAGCTGAGGAGCACCTGCCCCTTTCAGCAGGACACGAGCTCTGCAGTTGGTCACTCCCCACAGTCTCCTTGATCCCAAATGTGTGTGTCAGTTACCATTTATTGTTTTGCTCAGGATGTTGTTCCCTGTAGTAGGGAGGAAATTGACCTGTTTCTCCATACCTATGTCTCTGCTGAATTGGGAAACCATAAGGTAGTGCAAGAGAGTCATGTTTCAAAGAAATTAGAAATCAGGATACAGCTTTTTCTGACGCATGGTGCATTTTCCTGTGTGTCAGAGACAACCTTTGCTGTTATCAGCCAGCAGATGGCTTGGAGCTGCCACCTGGTGGTGCAGCTGGCACACCTGGGATCAGGCTGGGCCCTGCCGCCATCTTGGTAGCTCCCTTGGCTTTCGTTGGTGCAAGTGTTTGAATATGCTGTTCTATTTCAGTATGGTTATTTTGTAAACATGAGTGGGGAAACATGAAAGTTGCTGAAACCAGGGCTGAGAAGTGGAGGTCTCATGCATTCATGCCGTTGTACCCAAGATGAGTGTTGCATTAGTTAGGGTTCGCCAGAGAAACAGAACCAATAGGGGAGATACAGGTTTATTATAGGATTTGACTTATGTGATTATGTGGGCTGAGAAGTCCCACTATGTGCCATCTGCAAGCTGGAGAATAATTTACCCTGAGCTGGTGGTATAATTTACCCTGAGTCTGAAAGCCTGAGACCCAGGAGAGTTGATAGTGTAAATCCAATCCAAGGAGAAGTTGAGATGAGATGTGCCAGCTCAAGTAGGCAGGAAGCAGGAAATAAAAGGGGTGAATTCCTCCTTCCTCCACTTTTTGTTCTATTCTGGCCCTCCGTGGGTTGGGCAATGCCCACACACGTTGGGGAGGGACATCTTCTTTACTGAGTCCACCGATTCAAATGCCAGTCTCATCCAGAATCACCCTCACAGACGGTTGTAGAAATAATGCTTAATCGGGACACAGCTGCAGCCGGGTCAAGCTAACAGAAAATTAACCATCACAAGTGTCATTAGATAACATGGAACATCCTTGGTCCAAGTGGTGCTCACAGGAGGTAAACCTGATGGATTTCTGTTCAGTCTTGAAAAAAAACCCATGTAAAAAAGCAGGTATCAAGTTTGAACTATGGCACTAAATGACACTTCTTAAAAGACAAAGGGTAATTAGGGGCTTTGTAAAATTGTGTTCACTTTCTGAGAGGAGAACCTTCCTCGTGACATTAAAGTGACTGCTGGGATTTTAAACATTTAACTTTCACACATGTGCTTAGGAAAGCCTTACATGTGAACTTTAGAGGTACCTGCAATTTTATTCTATTGCTGTGTTGTGAAGATGAAATTGGACTGTGAACGTCTCAAGGGCTGAATGGCTCTGACGCCATCGCCAGCAGTAACTTCCTTCTTTCAGCAATCTTAAGCACCTACTATGTGCTTAATTGTGCTGGACACTGTGTGAGGAATGGTGAGAAGAGCCAGGCATGATTCCCGGTCTGCCAGGCATACCAGGCTATTATTGGTGTAAGATGTTAGTAAAACGATTACAGAAGTAAATGTAGGACGGCTGGGTCATGTGCTGTCATGGAAGAGTGGCCCGTGTTATTCTGACAGCACGGAGGACGGGCCTGGCGGGGAAGGCTGCTCTTAGGCAGAGCTGCCAGCTGAAAGCCAGAGGTGGGTTGGAATTTCATAGTGAGAAGGAGAAGAAGTGCTGTCGGGCCTGGGGTTTCATTCGACGCTCCTCACAAGCGACAAAGCTAGCATGCTACTGAACCATGTTGCTGATGCTGGCAGGAGACCCGAGTCCCCTGGGTCAGAGGGGCAGGACTTCATTGCTCGTTGCACAACAAGCAGCGTGAGCCTCAGTGTGTGTGCCACTTGCCCTCAGGTCCCGTGGGGGTGATCTGGTGGGTCTGTGTCACAGCCGAGGAACGCTGAGCTTGGGAGCAGCCACTTTATAGAAGCAGTAAATAGGCCTGTATACATACCTGTATTTCAACAGAATTGTCCCTCAAGGTTGCTTGCTGCAAACACAACCCTGAGAAAGGGCCTGGGTGAAGATTAGTCAGAGACTAGTATTCGTGGCACACCCAGTGTATTAGCTTTTTATTGCTGCTGTAATAAAAAACCCTCAGTTTTAGGGGTTTAAAACAGCACCCATTTGGGGTGGCCTGTTAGCCCAGTTGGTTGGAGCGTGGTGCTGGTAGCACCAAGGTTGCTGGTTCGATCCCTGAAGAGGCCACTGTGAGCTGTGCCCTCCTTAAAAAAAAACACCTGCAAAAAACCAAAAAGCAGCACCCATGTATCATCTCATAGCTCTGTAGGTCAGAAATCCAGATGTGCCCTGCTGTCCTCTGCTTGGGGTGTCACAAGGCCAAAATCAAAGTGCTGGCCAGCCCGAGCTCTTATCTGGAACCTCGTGGGGTGACTCCTCTCCTAGGCTAACTCAGGTTTTTAGCAGAATACTGTTTCATGTGGCTTTAAGACTGGGGTCCCCATTTCCTTGCTGGCTATTGTCCGGAAGTTGTTTTCAGCTTCCAGAGGCTGCTACCTTCCTCCATCTTCAAAGCATGGATACCATGGAATCTTTCTCGGGCTTTAAATCTCCCGACCTCCCCTCTGCCTCCAGCTGAAGAGCACGCTCTACTTCTAAGGGCTCCTGTGATTACATGGGGCCACCTGGGTAATACAGTTACTCTGAAGGTCACAGGTGCCATGAAACGTAACATCTCAGGGTATCTCTTCTGAGGCTCAGGTTCTGGGGGTGAGGCGTGGACTCCTGGGGGCGGGGAGGGAATTTTTAGAATCCTAGCACAGGTGTGCTCTGCACAGACAAGCCACTGCCTGCCACGTGGTAGGTTCTCAGTGGGACTTCCCACTGGTGCCAAAGGAGCGAGGACCTAGGCTTTCTTACCAGTGTGCCCAGATGTGGGCCGAAGGGGGACGGAGGGAGCGTCTTAAAAGGTGTCAGCGTCAAACATTGAAAAGTGAGGTCACACGATTACAGTAACACTGGGCAGAGACCCAATAAATGCAATAAATGTGACCCATTGTTTTACCCCCCACCCCCACCCCAGTGGCTGTCCATCCTCTCTTTTCCTATAAGGGGCACCTGCCTGGCTCCTCCCTGGCTGAGGGTGCCCCACACCCCAGCCCTGCGCTCACCGCGCGGCACGAGTGGCATCTCCTCACCCAGTGTACCCACATCAACATTCCATGTGTATCCTCGTGGGAATGTTCTAGTCAGACATGGAGAAGCAGGATTTATTTCCTAATTAAAAGAGAGCTTCCTGCACAGTAAATCAATCATACCCACACACAAATGCACGGAAACCCGTTGCTTCCACTCGTGCCTGATTTCTCTGGGGGACACGCAGCTCTCTCTGGGCGCCTGGGATGTCAAGGCCGCAGCTTACATCCAGGCGTCATCATTTGCATTTCATCTCATCAGAATCATTGCCCACCCATGCAGAACACAGCTTATTAACCACACCATCATCTCCTGAATCTAAAGCCCAGCCAGGTTGCCTCCAAGTAACGCAATTACACGCAGCAAGTGTGACATCCAGAATTGTTGTGGGCTCCATTTTTAAAGTTTTAATGAATAGCCCCAGAAAGACAATCAAGTTTATTTTTTAATGGGGGCATAGGGAGGGAGTTTAATTTATTTGTGGATTTTTGAAGGGGCACCCAGCTTTCTCTTGAGCAACAGTTAGCTCTTAAACATGGTAGGTGCTGAATAAATGTTGTACCCTTAATCGAAAAGCCTCAGGACAGCCTAACTTTATGAAGGCAGGATGATTTTCATTAACAACAACAACAACGGCACTAAAAGTAGCTCCAGCCACCCTTGGCTGAATCACTTGGCCTGGCCGGACAGTTCACTAGATAGTTTATCACCAGTGTCTCATTTCATTGTCACCTTCTTATGAAGAGTCGATTCCTTTGCTGCAAGGGATGGAACTAACATTTTCTTCTAGAATCTATCCTCTGACAAGCCCTTTCAATCCTAATTCCTATTTATCCTTATACCACCCTTGTGAGACTGAGTTGGTGTCCCCATGTCACAGCTGAGGAAGCAGGGGTCTGAGAGGTCCAGCCAGCTGCTCCAGTCCCCACGGTCTGAAAGGGTAGTACCCAGATGTGAACAGAGGTTGGCCTGACTCCTGAGCCCTGCTCTTCGTCTGGCCCACTCGGCCCAGCTGCCCCACCTGTCCACTGGCCCACGGGAAGATATCCTAGCCCCTGTGGAATTCTAAGGACAGTTTTTCAATGGTAATGTGGGGTTAGAGGGATTGTTAATTATTTTTTCGGCTTTGTCCCCCAAACTTAAAGTGACAAGTGTCACCTGTGTCAAAAAAAAGAGAAAAAAAAGCCACTTTAAAATGGAGCTGGGGCTGCCATGCCAGAGGAACTGTCTTGCATGTCTTATGCCTCAAACCTTGGGATGTTAAAACAGGACAAAATAACCTTTGGATTTGGCGTAAAGCCCCAAAGAGCTGTTTGCAAATGTAACAAGAAAGCAGCTATGATTATGGGACTGATGATTACTGACCTGAAAATTAAAAACACTGGAATAAGTGTCACTATGTTATATTATCTGCACCAATAGAAATGCCTTCCTTCCGTGGATGTAATGGGTCCCTTTCCCTTCGTCATAAATACCCATTGTCTTTGTTTCCTAATCAGAGCACCATTTGGGCTTCTGCCAGCGTCAGTGCTTCCTGAATAGCTATTCTTGTCATCTCAAATAAATGCTGCTGCCTCTTACTCTGAAAGGCCCTTTTGATTTTAGGTTAATACCTGGAATGCTGATTCAGCTTCTGCAATTTGAAGGCAGAGCCTCCTGGAGGGCGTTTCAGTGTATTTCCCTGGAAAGGGGCTCTGCTCCTTCTGGGGAGGCCAGTGAGGCTGACTGTCCCAGAATCCTGGGACTCTTCAGAGCCTGTGGGGAATCTTCTGGTCTCTCCTGAAACTGCCGGTGCTTGGGTGGGTCCATTTGGAAATAACCCGGATTTGTTATCTATCGCTGAGTAACAAATTACCCTAGAACTTAGGGACCTAGAACGCTCTTTGTGCTCTCACAGCTTCTGTGGGTCAGCAATCCAGGTGCAGCTCAGCTGGGTCATGTGGGCCAGAGTCTCTGACGCTGTGGCCGTCAGGGGCTCCACTGGGAAGGGTCCGCTTCCTGTCTCGTCCACGGGATTGCTGGCGGGATTCCATTACTTGCAGGCTATTGGATTCAGGCCTCACTCAGGTCCTCGTGAGCTGTTGGACCTGGTTTCCCTCAGTGCCTTGTCATGTGGGCATTTCCGTAGAGCATCTCACGACAGCCACTGGCTTCATCGGAGAGAGTGGGCAAGAGAGTGAGAGAAAGGGAGAGGGAGGAGGATGGGAGAGGAGAGAGTCACAAGATGGAGGTCTCAGTCTTTTGTAACCTAGTGTGGGACGAGGCCCCCTGTCACTTTTGCCACATTCTGTTCTTTGGAAGAGTCACTAGGTCCCGCCCACACTCAAGGGGCGGGGACTACACATTCACACATTTGGTGGCAAAATCCAAACCAAACACATAAGTGGCTCCTTAGAGTCTTCATTCCAGTTAGTGTGAATATTCACACGTTTTGCTACAAAGATATTAATGGATTTAATTTTGTGGGGCTGCCCCAGACCTTGCCAGAAGGGTTACATAGTATACAGTAGATGTACTTTCTAAAATCGACGAAGTTCTAAATTCTCAGACACATCTGGTCCTGGGCTTTGGACACTTGAAGTCCAGTGTCCGTTCCCACAGCTATCCTCGGGTGTGTGTGAATGTGTAAGGGCAAGACTTGTGTTTTCCAATAGTTTTATTCAATCCTGTCATTTTCTTAGAATTCATCCCAGGAGTGTCTAGTTTGTCTTGGGCTGAGATATGCTCGTGACCGAATCCGTTCTGAGTCCCCAACGCGATGACGCTTTGCATCATTTCAGAGGCCTCTCATTGACACGAGGCCCACGTGGAGGGCATTGCTGTGATGTGTTTCAGCACTGTGGACACAGGTGCACCAGCCTCGTCTCGACCTTGGAAATGTTGTGGTATTTTTCAGTGTGTGGTGACATTTATGAGCCCATTTAAACACCCACAAAGAGGTTGATTTCCATAGATTAAATGTCAAGTTTGAAACCATCCAGGGTAATTGAATCGTCGAGATTGTCTACTTTGATTCTCAAGTGAGGCCATTGGCTGGACACTTGTGCTCTGTTATGAGCCCCCGAGTGCCGCCCAAATTACTGAGGTCAGACTCAGTCTCGGGGGACTGGTGTGGGAGGGGAGGATCATGGCAGTGTAATTTGTTGCCTGCAGAAATGTGGCTTCATTTTTATTTATTTATTTTTAAATAAAGGCACATATGTGGTTAGTGGGTGAATAAATTATTAGAGGCAGAAAAAACCTACCAACTGAAATTTCTGCGATGTTGGTGAGTTTCTAAAACCTGACCATCTTATGTATGCACAAGAGCAAAAGTGTGCAAAGGAACCTGTGCTTTAATGTTTTAAGTAGAAGTTGTTTTAAGGGGCATTAAACACATGCATAAACTTGGAGTAAATTTCTTTCAAGTTAAAGGCTAGCAAAAAGCATCAAATAGTTTCCTAGAAATCCAAATGTATGTGTGTGCTCTCTGTCCAAAGGACATGGGCAACTCCAGACTTTGATCTGAGTCTCTTAGTTTTCTTTTTAAAGAAATTTTGAAACTTGTAGTCACCATGCTATACATCACATCCCCAGAACTCATTGCTCTTATAACTGGAAGTTTGTGCCTTTTGACCACCTTCATCCGATTCTCCCACCCCTCAACCCTACCCCCTGCTTCTGGCAACTGCAATCTGTTCTGTTTCTGTGAGTTCATGTTTTGTTTTGTTTTCAGATGCCACGTATAAGTGAGATCATTCTGTATTTGTCTTTCTCTGTCTGACTCGTTTCACTTAGCATACTGCCTTCAAGGTCCATCCATGTTGTTGGAAATGGCAGGATTTGTTTCTTTTTAATGGCTGAATAGTATTCCATTATATCTATATCTATATCTATATCTATATCTATATCTATATCTATATCTATATCTATATCTATATCTATATCTATATATATCTATATATCGCATTTTCTTTATCCATTCATCTGTTGATGGACATTTAGGTTGTTTCCATATCTTGACTATAGTAAATAATACAACAACGAACATGGGGGTGCAGATATCTCTTTGGGATAGAGATCTCATTTCCTTTGAATATATACCCAGAAGTGGAATTGCTGGGTCGCATGGTAGTCCTGTTTTTAATGTTTTGAAGAACCTCCATACTGTTTCCCGTAGTGGCGGCACCAGTTTGTACTCCCACCAACAGTGCAGAATTTATCTGATTCTTGAATTTTTATTCTCCCAAGGAACTGGAGTTAAGTGGATCTGACTTGGATGTGGATGTGCCTGTTTCCCCCACTGGACACAGTGGATAGAGGGGCAGGACGGCTCGAGAGACTTTACAGCCGGGGCTTCCTGAAGGCTCAGCTGTTCCCGCCGTGGTGTGGCCTGCTCAGCTCCACCCTGGTCACTTCCAGTAATAGTATCTGCTGACCAGTCTCCCTAAAGTCAGGGCTGCTGGCCACATTGGACCTGTAAGTTAGAATAAGGATGAGAGTCAACCCACCCTCAAGTTTCAGGAGCATCCGATTGGACATGTTGAATTCTTAGCCAGACTTGGGGTTAAGACAGGTCAAGGGAGGCCATCTCTTTTGCTGCCAAATGGCTGTGGGCACACAGATAATGGATGATGGCTCTCAGATTCACCTCCTGACCAGGAATGAGAACAAAAAGCAACCCCAGGCATCGGAAGCTCATTGCAGACCACAGGTGTGTGCTGCCTCCCCCATTGCCATCAGATGGAAATTCGATCATGGTGGGGCTAAGATGAAGATGGTACCTGGCCATTGCCCTGTGGCTGCTCTGCTCAACTGTGGTGGGAACATCTGATCACAATAAGGGACATTTCTTCTCGGGTAGACACCTCGCGATGGTACCTGGCCATTGCCCTGTGGCTGCTCTGCTCAACTGTGGTGGGAACATCTGATCACAATAAGGGACATTTCTTCTCGGGTAGAAACCTCTCCTGCAGCTATGACGCAGATGCCTAAACATTTGGATTTGAAAGAGATGGGCTTGGCCAAGTGTCCATTGTTTAGTCTACATCAGGCTAAACATCTGGGCGACTGGGGACCTCTTTGGCGTCACGTGGGCCATGTGACCTGGTCTCGTGTTGATGCAGCCTGAGTCAAGGCCAAGGAAAGACACATGCTCAGAGGAGGGTTTTCTGAGCAAGGGGGAGAAGAAGAGGAAAAATGTATTTAATACTCTACTAGTCTCCTGCGCGGCTGTCACAACGGACCACAAGCTGGTGGCTTAAAGCAACAGCAGTTTGTTCTCCCCCACGTCCAGATTCCAGAAGTCCAAAATCAAGGTGTCAGCAGGGCCATGCTCCCTCTGAAGCCTGGAGGGTAGTGTCCTTCCTGGCCCCTTCCCGGCTTCTGGTGGCTTGGCAGCAAATTCTTGGTGTTCCTTGGCTTACAGATGCAACATTCCAATGTCTGCCTCCATCACTCCATGGCCGGGTCCCTGTGTGTCCGTGTCTGTGTGTCTCTCTCTCCTCTTCTTATAAGGACACCGGTGCTATTGGTCATACTCTGGTATGACCTCATGTTAATTTCAGTCATTATATCTGCAATGACCCTATTTCTAAATCAGGTCACAGATACTGGAGGTTAGAGCTTCAACATACCTTTCTGGGGTCACAATGCAGACTATAATACCTGACTTCTCTACTTCTTAGAACCTAAAGAGCTGTGACATTTCTCGATTAAATGGGCGGCAGGTGGGACGTCAGCCATGACGACCGTGGGATTTCTTGGTGTCCGTCGCCTGTGTGGCCTGTGTGGCTGGTACGTGAGGAGTGTGACAAGGCTCCTCAACGGGATTCTTCTCGTATGTTGACTCTTCCATACTGGGAAGCCCGGGAGAACCTGAGTTTTCCACTCTGGGTTGGAGAAGGGCTGTGAGGGGACAGAGAACCAACTGGGTGACTGGGAGAAGGCTTTGCGATGTGGCTCCGTTCTCAGTGCCCAGGCAGCTGGCTCTGAAGGTGCCTGCAGCCAGCCCCCCAGAATAGGGCTGGTCAAGTGATGCACCACGTCCTGCACACTTGACAGAGATCAGTGTCCCAGAACCAGAGCAGCTCGGCCGCCGAGGGCCTCCGTGAGGGAGAGATTGTGAGCCCAGAGCTCACAAGGGGTGGCCCACATTCAGGAGGACTTCCGTCCCCTGGTATTTGGTGTCCATAGAGTCATGGAGTCCCTTTAGACTAGTGCTAGAGGAGGCCAGTGTGCAGGGTCAGGGGAAGGTTCTAGATAAGGAATTCATGGGTTGGCAAAGCATGTCCACCTGCACCTAGACAGGAATGTGAGCAGGGCAGGTTTGGGCAGATGGGCCTTGTAAGTGGATTCCACCAGACAGAAGCCCCCTCAGACCACAGTGACGCCCCCACAGGGAGGAATCCATCCCATGAACAGTGACACTTGTCCAGCCGAAGGGAGGAAGGAACCTGTCTCTGTGGAGGGCAGGTAACTGAGCCCGCTCCCCACCCCGGCCCAATCCAGGTGTGAAGAGGGCTCCTCCCTCCGCTACTCAGAAACAAACACAAACCAGTTTCCACAGGCCCCTGCTCTCCTACTCTGTGCTCTCCTACTGTTTGGGGACCAGTTGGAGGGCCTGTGGGCATGCTGGCTTTGCCTTCTGCCGCTCTTTGACCAGCTGGATGCCCCACTCCCTCCCTCTCCCCTTTGTAGGACTTGCAGCAAAACCTCAGGGTCAGGCAGGGACCAAGAGGTTAACATCAGATGTCCGTGGGGGGAAGGAGAATGGCCTGGCTGGCCAGCTCTGCTGCTGTAGGTGCTGTGATGCAGCGGCAGCGGCAGGTAAGTGGGAGGCTCTGCCTAGAGCCCGTGGGGGACCCCTCCTCTCCTGGAAATCTGCGCTTCTGGGCAAATCAGGCAAACCTTGGGTTCCTTTCTGTCTTTAAAGCTGTTGACATTGCAGATACCCTGGAAAGGAGACACCAGGAGTCCTCAAAGAGCTTTTTGCTCCTGAAAAGCAGGCCCAGGGATATTTGGGCCCAGAAACACCTGGTTGGCAATCTCATCATAAACAGGAATGGTGAGAGATGGGATTGAAAGGGACACTGAAGGGCCTAGACAAATATTTTTAAAAGGAAATCACTTTTTTTTTTAAACCCATCCCTAGAAATTCCCAAGGTATCAAAGTGAAAAATTCAGAGAATCAATTTTGCTTTATTTATTATATTAGCCAAGAATGAGTGTGTTACAAGAATGTTCCGGAAGGGAGATATTGATGAACTGGAAATGTCAAAGGGCTGGTCTATGTTATTTACAATATCCCATGAACAAGTGAGGAGGGGAACTCTGTCCTCAGAGGGACGCTGGGAGCTCTTCCTGTCCGGGGCATGGGTGCCAGGTGCCTGGTCCTCCCCTCACCACCCAGGGCAGAGTCCCTGTCTGGACTCAGTATATGCCTTCTTTCGGCCAGTTGAGCTCTTTGGCATATGCCCCTTTGCAGCTCCTGATCTCATGGGCATGCTCCAGACACTTGTTCAAGCTGGGCACTGTGGATCTCCAGCCGATGAAGCCCTGGGTCGTCTTCGGGACCGGGGGGGACGGAAGGACCTGGAACAGAGGTGCAGGGGGTTTGGTCACCTTGGATCACAGCGACATGAGGTGTGTCCACAGAGGTGTCACGCTTAGCCCGTGAGGCCTGGTGTGGAAAACACAGAAAGCAAAGCCAGGGTCCCTTTGTAGGGCATACATTCCAGCCAGCGCTACCCTGAGACTCACAGCATCCCTGAAAGTAACGCTCACTGAACACGTTTCTTTCCCTCATAATGCTTAGCCCATTTGATTTGTGACCTCCAGTAAAATGCTTTTTATTTGGCAAAAGAGCAAAAAGGGAACAAAAAGTAAGGTCCAGAAATTTCAAATGCGACAGTTCACCTGCCCTTTATAAAATATGACAATATTGTCAGATGGTATCCCAGCAGTGATAAATCTGGTTTTGATTAGAAGGCTTTCTGATACATACACAACATACACACACCCCAAACTGTAGAGACCACAGGAATGAAAAGCAATTGAATTTAATTAAAAACCAAAAGGAAAACAGGATTCTATCTGAAATGAAAAAGCACAATTTCATTTGTCAGTTCCTTGGACTTACTTGAAATTTTTGGAAAACGAGGGTAAATGTTTAGGCAGTTTCCCCCTTTCCATGTGAAATAATCGTCTGTTCTGCTCTCACATGGCGATTTGAATGAAGACGACAGTGAGAAATATTTGTTCTAACAGAAGAACTGAGATAGAGAGGTTTAATATGCTTGGGGTTACGAGTCCACGCTTGGCTAGAGAGAACTTCGAGTGAGTCAGTGGCAGGAGGGGACGGTCCTGGTAGGCCGGCTGCCACTGGTGGACAAAGCCCCTTAACATATGTTCTTGATGAAGCATTAAAATTAATCTCCTGAGAGGGTACATGCAGGGAGGGTCGTCAGTAAATGCCAGAGGGGCCATACGGGTGGAATTGCCCAGAAGGCAAGTTGTCTCCACCCAGCTGGTCTAGATGGTCCCCATGGGAACACATAGACCAGCTTCAAGTCTCTCTACAACTTGTGAGAGAAATGCGTAGAAAACCACCCAGGGTGCCACATTTTACCCACCAGACTGGCAAAAATGGAAACACCACCGTTAACAAGGGCGTTATGTGAGAGCCGTTCGGTTCCTTCTCTGTGAAGGGCAATATTGCTGTGATCTAGAAAAAATGGAGGGTAATTCCCTCCACTGCAGGCCATGGGCATCCTGAGTTTTCATCCCCTCTTCCCGTCAGGACACAGAACTGCTGTCTCCATAGCTGGGCAGGGGACAGAAACCCACGACCAAAATGACAGACCCATGAGAGGCGGCCCTGGGATGTACAGAGCTCAGCAGTTGCTAGCCTCTAACCCATGTCCACAGCTGACTGGTCTCAGGTGGGGACAGCACCTGAGTGTTCTCCCCTCTGGGACTGCCCTGTCACTCACTCCGCAACCAGAGTGGCCTTTCAAACAGGCAGTTCTCAACATGCCACAGCCCTGCTTCCATCGCAGGTTGGGCTCACATCCCAACTGCTTCCTCTGGCCCCCAAGGCCCTGCCCACTTCTCCCTCCACATCCCCTCCCTTCACACCCCCACCTCACCCCAGCTCACCAAGCGCCAGCCCCATCACATACCAACCTTTGTCCTGCCTCAGGGCTTTCGTGCATGCTGTTCCCCTTGCCGGGGATGCCTTTCTCAGGCTGGCTCCTTGCCATCCTTCAGACCTAAGCTCCACAGGGGCCCTTCCCTGGCCACCCCATCCTCTGGGTCCTCGAACATCACTTGCCTATTTCCCCCAGGGCATCTAGCACAGCGTATCACGATTTTATTGATTTTCTTGTTTCACGTGGGTGCCCCCACCCCCACACGTGTGGGCTGGAGTCTTGTCTTCTTCTAGCTCATCACTGTGTGCCCCACTACACACCTACTAAAAGCTCACAGTCACCGGCAGGCTCTAAAAGTGCTGGGCACTGTTTTAAGTCCTTCACAGGTATCATCCCACCGAACCCCGGCCCCACTCCCTGAAGTAGGTGCTTCCGGTAACCTCCATTGTACAAGGGGGGGATGGTGACAGAGAGGTCAAGCCACTTGCCCAAGACCACACAGGACGTGAGCACCCGAGCATCTGAATTTAGAGGCCCGTCCTTTCCCGCCCTGCTGTCCTGCCCACTCCCTGAAGTGTTTGCTGAACCAATGGGTGGAGCCCCTGACTTCTCTGGCGTCCCTCTGCTTCTGTGGAACCCCACCCTGCGACCAGCTCAGTGGCTCTTGAAAGCAGACAGACAGTAACCTGCTGAGTCCCCCACGTGTGGGTGTGGAAAGGGGCCTCCCTGCGCCGGCACCGCTGAGTTCTTACCTTTGGCGGTTGGCTGGGCGCCCCTGCAGCGAACACAATTTCCAGTGGGACTTACGTTTTACTTATGAAAATAAATATCTAAAGGGAATTTGCGAACCTTGATGTATTTCTCCACCGGGGTCACTGGCCGGATGTGGAACCACTGGGGAAGCTCGATTTTGGGCTTCGGGGTAGGAGGTTCTTCTTCACCCTGGATCAACTGAAACACGGGCCCAGAGACGGGCAACCCCAGGCTGAGATGGTGGACACGACCTCCTCCTCATCCCCCAGAGCGCCGAATTTGACAGATGACAAAGCAGGGCTCAGGAACGTTAGGGAGCTGGTCCCAGTGCACAGTTAGAAGGGGGACTTGTCCGCAATGGACTCTATGCCCGCTCATTTATAGTCACGAGCAGCAATTTGAGAAAACTTGACAGGGTATGGCTTCAAATTTAAAAATGCCGACAAGGTTCCAGGACCAATCTTTAAAATATTAGAGGAGAGCCCCCATTCCTCCCTTTTAACTTCTAAAGTAATTTCGAACTCTTCAAAAAACCACATTAATTACATAGAAAGAATATTAATATAGGCTCTTTATGCATATTGTATAACTGTCTAAGCATTAAAAAAAGTCTAAGAATGGCACGATTTCAAAGTGAGTGGGATGGGGTGAGTTACAAATGGGGTTTACACTGCCTTGAATCATGAGTGCTTTGAATGAGGCGCCTCTTAGGCGGTTCTGCTCCCCTCCAAAGAAATGTACTTCCTCGTGTTGTGTCTGGAGATAGTCTGAAAGATTCCAGACCTGCGGCCACGAGCCCGTTGAAGCCCACACCACCATTTCACAGGCCTGGATGGTGTTTTATATACCGGAACCCCTATTCTAGGTTCAGAAGACTTAGCCACATATCTTGAACAGCTGGAATATGCATTTGGCCGCTCTGAATGGCCGCACTCAGCTGGGTTGATGGTGGCTGCGTCTGGACGTGGCCAGTGGTCTGTTTGCTGGTATCCCCATTAATTATTATGCCCAGCCCTTTTCCTTGTTTCTGTGACCTATCTCGTTTAGGAAATACCCAGGTATTTTCCTAATAATTTCTCTTATGTTAACCCTGTCTCACCATCTCATCCCAGCAGATCTGTCACTCAGTGAGGCAGGTGAGGACTATTAACCCATTTTACAGATGGAAAGTCTGAGGCCAAGTGGCCTGGGAATCAGACAGACTAGCTTCTGCTCTTGGTGCCTCTCTTTATTAACTGTGTAACTGGCACTTCTTTGAGCTTAATTTCCCAATTTGTAAAATAGGCATAAAACAGTATCCCCTTCTACACAGGGGTTGTTGTGTGGATTAAATGAGCTGGTTCAATGAAGCACCTAGGACGTGCCTGGCACACAGTAAGGGCTCAATAAATTCATGAGAGGAAGGAAGCTTCAGGTCCCAGAGTTGGCAGTCTTTGCCTGTAACACATTCTTAAATTTTATTCTTGTAAATTATACACTACATA
Organism: Rhinolophus sinicus; assembly: GCF_036562045.2. Classification (NCBI taxonomy): domain Eukaryota; kingdom Metazoa; phylum Chordata; class Mammalia; order Chiroptera; family Rhinolophidae; genus Rhinolophus; species Rhinolophus sinicus. Next base: position 20,387,737 of record NC_133762.1, read on the forward strand.
ACTGTTTATTCTTGGAAATGATCGATTCTACAACCTCTGGGCTTATGAAATTCACATTTACCTCCTCGAGGGGGGTGGTTAAAAATCCCCAGTTCTGGGCCCAGTTTTTCCATGCTTCCGTTTCAGCCTTTAAGCGGTATCGCCTGAAAAAGAAAGTTCTTAGGTGTTGGCTGACATTTGAAAAAGGTGAAAGTCGCAAGCCCCAAAAGGTCCATTGGGGAATTTTACATTCTTCAATGCATAGTCACTGAAGGATGACGCTGCCAGGGAGGGACGAGGTGCCAGCGGAGCAAGAGACCTGGGTGCTGTGAGAAGCTCACCTGTGTCAGGGACCAGAGATGCCGGTGGGACGGTGCATCGGGCACAGACAGGACGGGGCTGACTGCCCGAGGGGCCGCCTGGGTACCACACGCCTTACTTTGGAGGCCTCGTGACCCACAGCGATGAGTGTGTGCGAAATCACGAAGGTGCATATGAAATACCGTTGTTCCCAGGGCAAGGACCAGGTGGGGTACGTGAGGAAACTTTGGTGCCAAATTTAAGGAGGCACCCACTGTCAGGTTCCTGCAAGTGCAGAGCCAGCACATACGTGACCTTGAGCCTGAAACCCCCTTAAATATTGCACCCCAGGTCCCTCACTCGCCTCACCCTAGTCCCAACCCCGCTTTTGCCTCACATTAAATATCACTTATACATCGTTACCTACGAGCTGAATTGAGCTGCTGTTGAAGAGCGGGCGTGTCAGATTTTGCAAATGCCTAATTCAGTGTTTGTTTATTTGATTTTCCAGTTTCTTTTCCCATTTTGAAATCAATATCTGCATTCCCCCCACCCCCGTCATGTCTCAACAGTTTCGGACGCCCTGGCCAAGCTCTTTGCCTTGGGCACCAAGCATCTGTCCATAGCAGTCTATTTCCAATGGAGATAGAACATGAGCCAGAAATATGAGCCACACATGTCATTTTAAATGTTCTAGTAGCCACAGTTTGAAAAGTGAAAATAAGCAGGTGAACTTAATTTTAATATCCCTTTCTTGGGTATGAAATCTTCAAAATCTGGTATTTTACATGTACAGTTCCTCCCAGTTTGACAGTCACATTTGAGGAGCTCAGCAGCCACCGTGGAGGTTGGACAGAATAGTCTAAGGGCTTAACTGGCTCTGTTTACAGAGCAAGGGCCATCTGATTTGGGTCTTGAAGGATGAGTAGGAGTTGATCTAGTGGAGAAGGGAGGAAAGGGCATTGTAGGCAGAGGGAATAGACCCTGCTATGGCAGTGTATCCTGTTGGGGGTACTTACGTAAAGGTAAAGATATAAAAATAATCGTTTATTTTATGCCAAATAATACTGGCTTTCCATTTTCAAGAATGATATGAAGTTTCCTATAAAAATAAAATTATTAAGTGAAACAAAGCCAGTTTAAAGAAAAATATAAAGTGACTACTATAGGTTTTACAAGAAATGGTGAAAGTCATAGGCATGACAAACAGGATAACTGAAGTTTAAAAGGCAAGCAGTTATGGTTTGTTGTTACTAAAATTTGCTTACTGGCATCTAAACTAGTAACTCCTCATATTGGTTAAAACTTCAGAAAGAGGGGCTACTTAGCAATCAGAGAGAATGCTAAATAAAAACAACCGTTACAAATGTCTGCTGAACATAAATCTGACAGAAACTTACATTTCTTATTACATAAAAAACCAGGGAAAGCAAGAGAGAACATAAAGTGCACATGTATCACTCATTCAAACTGAACAAATATCAAGATCCTTTTTAAAAAATGTAGTAACACATTAGTCACTCTCAACAAGCAAAGCTTTGCAGATGGTTTTAAAGCCAGAAGCAAACTCTTCCCCACCTTTGTGGCGTGGTGTCACTACAAGAGGGAGAATGAGTCTCCCATTGCCCTTGAGCTGCTATCATCGCCCCCTTCCCTCAGGGCCCCCCAACCACCTCCAGGACTTGGTGGGGAAACTGAGGTCGCCAGGTGTGCACACTTCAGGTGGCAACAGCGCAGCCCATCGGGTTACGGGATCCCTGGCGTTACCAGATCCGGTCCTGAGTCACGAAGTTCATGCGCTCGGCCGCCGCGGTGCTGATCGGTTTCTGAGCCATGGGACCTGGGATCTCGGTTAGCCCGGTAGGTTGTGGCCTTTGGCTCAGCGTCTCGCGTCGCCCAGGAGACCAGTTGCCAAGCAACGTAGGACGCCCGAGGCGGAGGCGGAGCCACATCTGGCGGGGATGGGGCCGCTGGGCTGTCGCAGCATTCGCGCCCACTGCCAGCCTCTGCCCGCCTCTGCGCACTTCACCCCACCTACCTGACCACCTGCTTGGCCCGCTGCAGCAGCCCTTCTCCTCTGCGGAAACTTTTTGGGGAACCTCAAGACCTAACACCCCAGCCTCCTGTAAAATCTAGACCTGTAATGCAAGTATCCACACCGACAGGAGCACCAAATCCTGTGCGCCACGCTTACTGACTTCTGGCCCAGAGAAGGCACCCTGGTAACCACCGCCCGGATTACAAAGGGGGGCATTTCAGCCCAGCCCCCTTGCGGACTTCTCTCGGCAGAGCTTTGTTTCTTCACTGTTGGAACTTTGTGTAAGGGGTCAATCCGGTGTCCCTGGGGCCGGGCTCCCTTGCTGGGCCTCACGTGGTGCTTGAGAGGTTCGTCCGCATTGCTGTGGGCAGCCCCCGTGTGTTCATTTCCATTCCTGAAGTGTCCCGTCAGCGGCTGAAGGCCCTGGGGCTGTTTTCGGCCACCGTGGTGGTGCTGCAGTGGCTACTGGAGAACATCCGCGTGTATCTCTGCTGGCATCCATTCTTTATAACAACCCCCAAAGGAAACCACAGATACTGACCTCCAGACCGCACACCCCACACTCTCTTTTCATGCCCATCAACACCCATCCCTCGTCATTGGGGTGCTCGACCCGACTGACTTGTTGACCCTCAGGACTTCCACCGCACCACGTTGTCACAGGCCTGGAACTGGAAGATGGGTGTAAGGGACAACAGTAAGTGGGTCAATGCACAGGGTGGGGGGACATTTTCCTGCCTGAGCAGCCACAGGACACGCAGGGGTCCAGATCCTTACGGGGCAGCGAAACCAAGGCAGCGTTCTTCTGATGATTGGCACGTCATCTCCTAATAATTCCCAAGGCCACTCTTTGGGGAGATGGGTGTTTTTATCTTCCAACTGGGTATCTGATTCTCCCTGGCATGGCTCCCTCCCGCCCTTTCCCTGACCTCCTCTCTTATCCACAGATTTGTGCCTTGATGAGGTGTTTGGGGGGTGTTTTCCTCCCGTAACATGTTCCCCACACCCAAGGCATGTGATGCTCCTCTTGGCTATTGGAAATGCTGGGTGCAGGCCCAGAACGGGGGCGGTCCCAACTGCCCGCTCAGCAAAAATAGTGCGGGGGCAGCCAGGGGCTGCCGCTGGGGCTGCATGGCTGAATGAATGAATGTGTAAGTACCAGGCCCAGCGCTGAGCAAGTCGTCGGCCAGGCCGGATTGCCGGGGGGTGGACGGGAGTCCATGCAGGCCGGAGTTTTCTTCCTGGTCTTTTCTTGAGGTCGCCATCCCTCCCACAGGAGGGAGGATGTTCTAGGGAGAAATGTGAAGAGTGGGTGGCTTGGAAGAGAGGGGGATCCATCAGGTGGGGAGGCAAGGTCTGCTTCTCCCTTGGGAGGCTTCAAAGACGATTCTGTGAAAGTGATGAAGAATAACCTTATTTACTGAATGTCTATATATGTCATTCATTCTACAAATGTTTTCATGCCTGGTATCTAGGAGGGAACAAAGCAACAATTGTTGTCCTCCTGGGGCTGACATGTCTGGAGGGAAGGCAGACAAGGAAACACGGAAACAAGATAATGCCAGGGAAAGCTGTGCGCTGCGGAGACAGTTAAATCGGGGAGAGGGGCTCATGGTGACAGTCAGGTGAAGGGACTCTTTTAAGGAAGGCCTCTCGGAGGAGGGGACATTTGAGCACAGAGCTGGTAAGGGAGGGACCCATGCCAAGAGACTGGAAGAGTTTTCCATGGAGGCAGGACGGGCAGAGCAAAGGACCTGGGCTAGAACCAACCTGGGGTGTTTGAAGAACACTAAGGAGGCCAGCGCAGGTGGGAGTTACCTGGAAGGCGTGGTTGGTGCAGAAATGGAAAAGTAGCACATGCTGCCCGGAGTTCAGCCGCGTAGGGACATGGATGTGAACGCAACCAGGTGACAATGCAGCCTGATGTATGCAATTACAGTAGGATGAGTGTGATTCAGAGCGAGTCCCAGAGGAGGCAGAAGAGTGCAGAGGAGGGGATGAGCTTTGAAGGATGACCAAGAGCTTGTTAGTTCTGCCCATTTGCCCCGGAAATATCTGCATGGGGCACCCTGGGAGACAGTTCCAGGACAATACATGGGTAGAGTGTTCCGGCTAAGTGCACAGGACGTGGGTTCAAGTCCTGGCTCTGCTGAGTACCATCTCAGTGACCTTGGGGGAATCGATCAGCCTCTCTGAGCCCGTGTCCTCATCTGTGAAATGGGCTTCCAGGGATCCTAGGAGGCGGAAGCTGTGGGTGCTCACGAATAGTGGAGAGCATCCCCCAAAGAACGGCATGTTGGTAGCCCAGACTCCCGGGGTCCTCAGCCTAGGGTGTCAAAGTGTGGGGGACAGTGTGGGGAAATGGAGCTTTGAGTGGAACTGCGGTTTGCTTCTTAAGGATGTTGGCTTTGAACATGAGGCTGTTGCTGGCCTGTTGCCGATTCCTTCTTTCCTGAGACGTGAGAGAGGAGCACTGCTGCACTCCCCGGGGGCCCACCCTGAGTGCCCGTCATGGCGCCAGCGTTCCCCGGCCCTGGCTGCTTCCTTACATTCTCATTTCATGGCGGAGGGATTCATTTTGCAGAAGGGAAAACTGGCTCAAACCATAGGTAGAAGAGAAAGGATTAGAGCCAAACCCCACAGCATCCCATCTTACCATAAACTCGGGCTCTCTTCCTACCTAGGGGTGAGACCCTGCAGAAAGATGGGGTCCATAGGCCTGGCCTCCCCCTCTCTCTCAACTACTAGGGGTGCCCTTTTCCCTCTGGATAATTTCCAAGTGCCTGGAGCTTGAGTGGCTGTGGGGTGGAATCTACAGAGCAGGTGATGGGGGGGAAGATGCTGAGTTCTGGCTTCTCCGAGGTGATGTCTGCACAAGGCCAAGAGTTTTCTCCTCATGGCACTTGTGAGGGGTGCTTTCCGGCAGCTGAGGCTGCTAGAGGACAGAGATCACATAGAGACTCCGAGACGCCACCACGCAACCTCCTGGAAAACTCCCTCCTGACTCACAGGCACACACTTGCTTCAACCAGCTGTACCCAGAGCCCAGGCCTCACTGTCCTACCTATCAAACCTTAATTAGCATAAGCTCCAGAAACTTCTATCAGTCCTGCCAGATTCAGCAAATAGAAATGCAGGAGGTCCAGTGAAATATGAGCTTCCTGGTGCACACTCAGACTGTACTATACTTATGCTGAGAAATGATTGGTTGTTTATTGTCAGTTGGTGTCCTGCCTCTTACCTGACCACCCTGCCCTCAGTGGATTTCTCTCACTGGTGTAAATACCACGCACGGCAAATTAATACATTCGCGTATGTGAAACTCTAGTTTTTATTTCTGGGGTCTCTTTTTCTCCCCGTTGTTTTATATATACCCTTCTTCTCTCCTGCTTCCCGGGGTTGAAACCTCCTCCCTATGATATTGAAATCCAGAAATTCATGGACCTCTGACAGACACAGTTTCTTCCCCGCACACTTTTATTTCGTGTGGAAAAGTGTTGTGCAGCATAGAGTTCAAACAGGAAGAGCTGAGGGAGAGAAAGGACTGCCATCCTTGCTGATTGGACGTGAGAAACGAAGCAAATATTTACAGCTTGCAGAAGGTTCTCCGTGTCCCTGTATATTCATATTTTTGGCCCTCTCTCTGTGTTCTGGGACAGTTTTTTATTTTTTATTTTTTCATCTTGCTGTTGCTTTATAAAACATTTCGACGACGGGAGCCAACTGTTTCTTTTTAGTTTTTAAGCTTAAACAGTTTTCTTTTTTATTTCATGACTTTTTTTCCCTCTCACCAAAGAAGGCTTTGCGCCGCGCGCCGCCCCTGCCTGCCCGTGTGCCTTTCTCGCAGCCGGGGATTATTGCCTCGGCTGCCGATAAAGGCGCGGGGGCTTCAGCTCAAAGTGCCACTTTCCAGGGAAGGCATTTGATGGCTTCACCGAGCTGCAGCTTCAGGAACTCAGAAGTTCTAGTCTATGACACCATTATGCTCTTCAGTCACAGCAAAAGATCTCTTTTGCTTCATAAATTGTCTGCACTCCACACACCTGAAGGAACAATTAACTTCATTCTCTGGGTATTACTGAGAAGAAAAGAGCTGCCCCCCCACCCCCACCCCACAGCACCCCAGAAGCTGCCCTCTTGGGAACTTGTTCTCCTTTTGGCCTAATTACCAATTATTGCCCCAATTAGAGGCCCCCCATGAGGTTGGGGGTGCCGTGTGTCCCGCTCTTTCTCTCTCCCCCGCTCCTTCCTTCCCAGCCTCTCCTGTGGCAGCTCTAGGATGTGAGAAAAGCCCAACATCTGTGTGAAAAGAAAAGTCAGCTTGGTGGCGCCTCGCTGTGATTTCCGAGCGTGGATAACAATTCCCAGCCTTGGTAAACAGTTTGCACTGCAGTGGAAGCCAAGGCCTTGAGCAGGAGCCTGGTGAGACATGCACGCGCTCTGACTGCCGAGCTGCCACCTCTGAAGGGTGTGGCTGGAGCTCGAAGTCACAAATCCTGAACTCGAGTGGGAACTGCAGTGTGTGGTCATGTTTATCCCAGAGACGCTTCATTGAGTTGCACTGGCAATATGGGGGGGCCAGCTGCTCCCAGAGCTGCAGGGAAACGGGATCACGGGGTACGACGCTGACGCATGGGCTGGTGTCCGTGTTCTGTTCCATACGATGACTCACCTGGTGGCACTAGGTGAACTTCTCCCATCCCCCACTTGCTGAGGCTTAAGGCAGGATGGCTTTGAATGGCTAGTCATTCATTCATTCATTCATTCATTCATTCATTCATCCATCCATCCATCCATCCATTCAACCAACAACTATTTGTTGAGTCTCTTCTGCACGCCAGGCCGGCCGGGAGGAGACAGGCCTAGCTCTTACCTCAGGAAGCGTCCCGCCCAGTAAACAATCAAACCAGGAGACTTTCAGGTAGGGGCCGTGTTATAAAAACATGTAATTGCAGAGTGTGGTGTGGGGGTCAGGGAGCTCTCTTAGCAAGGTGGTCGCCGAAGGTGGCATTTGATGAGTAGGGACCAAGTAATGCAAGGAGGCCATCCCTGGGGACAGCAGAGGATATCCATGGGGCTGGGGACTTTGGACTTTATTCCAAGTTCAATGGGAGGCCCTTAGTGCGTTTTGGTACTGTGCTTCCCCGAAAATCAGACCTACCCCTAAAATAAGCCCCAGTTAAGATCGCCAACCAGACGAATGAATTTAGTATGTTATGACAATGTTCCAGAAGAAGAGGACATGACTGTCTTTGAATAAATGTAGATTGTTGTACATGGAAAAATAAGACATCCCTGAAAATACACCCTAATGTGTCTTTTGGAGCAAAAATTAATATAAGACCGGGTCTTATTTTCAGGGAAACACAGTAGCTCTGTCCAGTCAACACACAGGGTGTCCAGCCTTGGGCGTGGCATAGGACTCCCCACGTCCCTGCAGCCCCTCCGAGATCCTTGTCTGATGTTGCCGATTTCCAGGCTTGGCCAGAGGCACCAAGGACTTTAGGACAGAGGCCTCGTGGCGAGAGGAGGAACGTTGTACTACCACCCCTTCCATGCTTGAGTGGTTCTGGGCAGCAGCTCATTTCACTGCCCTACTTCAGCAGACCCCGGCCTTGGCTAATCACCAGGCTTCATTCTCCTGGCTGCAGTGATTGGTTCGGCAGGAGGACATGTGACTCAAGCAGGGCCAGTCAGGGTCCTTCCCTGGGATTTTGCCAGGCTGAGATGACAGCTCCCTTTTAGTCCCTAGGCTGGGATAAGGAAAGCTGAGAGCTGTCTGTGGCCAAACCCCCTCTCCCTGCTCCTACAACTGCAGCCCCTCCTACTGTCTGGGAGAAGCTCAAATGCTGTAGTAAAAAGTGAGGCCAGTGTATGAAAAGTAGAGGGGAGGAGAGGGGAGGGAAAGGATGTGTGTGTGTGTGTGTGTGTGAGAGAGAGAGAGAGAGAGAGAGAGAGAGAGAGAGTGATGATTTGAATGTCTGCAGCTTCCTGACGCAGCCCCCAGTCACTTGGGTTTCCCAGTTACTTGAACCAATAAATCCCACTTCAATTTTGTTTCTGATGGGTTTTCACCACTTAAAACAGATCAGACCACTTCACTCTTGAACGTCATCTAACTTTCCTGCCCTGGGGAAGGTCGTGTGGCTGGAGTACCCTAAGATCCTTCTAGTCAAATGATCTTTGTCTTAATTTGCTTGATCCTGCCCCCTACACACCCATGGCCCCGGATGCTTCTAGGGGCTGGGTCCACTTTAGCCACAGCTCACTTGTTCACTCTGCAAGCATTCGCTGCATCGCTGCTCTAGGCTGAGGCCTGTGTGAGGTCCTGGGGTGCCCTGTGGCTCAGGCTCAGCCCACAGCCCACAGTGGCTGGGAGAAAAAGTCACTCTGGATGGTTAAGGAGACAGCACCAGGGAGCCACAGGGGTGGCTCATGGGACCAGAACTGCAATTCTACAGCTCTGGGGACACCTCATGTCTCCCTGTGACTCCAGTTGGCACCTGGCACTGCTCTGCGGCTGTTCCTTTACAGAGTTTCATTTTCTCTCCTGTGCTGGGAGTAGGGTTTCCCGCTGTGTATCCTGCTTAGCTGTCAGTCAGATGATGATGATAAGCGCTGAGATTTGTTAAGCGCTTGCTGTAATAAGTACTTCCTAAGCATCAATGCATTTCCACTGCACAACAGCCCTAGGATGCAGGAGTGATGATCTTTCTCATTTTTGAGAGGCAAACACAGAACAGAGAAGGTAAGCCACTTGTCCATGGTCACACAGCTATAAAGACAGAAAGCCAAGCTCCAGCTGCAGTTAGTCATCATGTGGCAAATCATAGGAGAAGGATCACGTACAAGGTCTGTTTAGGCCTCAGATGGACACTAGGAATGATGTCGTTTTCCATGTTACCCTTTGAGCAATCCTAACAAGTAGAAAGGAAGGGAATGACATTGCTCTTTTCTGTCCACGCCCCCCCCCCCGCCCCGCCCAAGGCTTTAGTGAGAGGTCCTCCAGATGAGAATCTGTTGGGTGTTACGGACTTTCTATATGCCGAGCACCCGATGTGGGTGGTCTAGAGTCTGTCTCATTCCTGCCCCCAGACCCAGCCTCTGGCCAGTGCCTGGCACATAGTAGGCCCTCAGCAGATACTTGTTTGGTTGAATGAAGGCTGTTAGCCACTCTACAGCTCAAAGCCTCACCCAAGACATGAATGGTGACACGCGTGACTAAGAGACATGGTCCCCAACTCTGTGTCAAGGAGAGGGCTTGTCCTGTCACAGACGTGGGGCCAGGACCCAGTGGGGCTCTGCACATTTGATCTAAAAGGCAAATTGATTTTGTGGATTGATCTCTTTCAGCATCCTTCACAGGGCTGTCTGGGGAGACGTCTCTGAGGCTCTGATTGTTCGTTTTCAGATAACTTCATACAAAATGGATTTTAAATGAAAGCTTGGGGGCTCTATGAACCCCAGAAGGCTCAGTTGGGAGTATCTACTTTTTCAGAGATTTGCTAGCACTGTGATTATGGCGGAGCTATGGACGGGCCTGGTCTTTTAAAGCTGGTTAATAAGAATAGCAGCTGCAATGGCTCGCAGTTCCTGACCATCCGTCTGTCTAATCATCGAAGAGGTTTCACAGGGAGCACTACCATATTTTCCCCAAAATAAGACATAACCGGAAAACAAGCCCTAGCATGATTTTTCAGGATGACATCCCCTGAACGTAAGCCCTAATGCGTCCTTTGGAACAAACCTTAATATAATACCCAGTCTTATTTTCGGGGAAACACAGTAGGATAGGAATCTGGGAGACCCCCCAGCACACAGCCAAGGGGCTGCTATCTGTAGCCAAACACTCTGTCCTTCGTTTCATTTCCTGTGATGGGGGGAGGGGAGAGCCAAGGTTGAGTACGTGAAATGTTTGCAGCCCCCTGATCCTGCGCTCTCAGATTTAGGGTCTCCCAGACTCACGGGGAAGCTACAGATCCTTCTCGGTGAGAGGCTGCTTGGCAAGTCCAACAAGAAAGGGCGGCCCATTGCTGAAGAACCTCAAAACCCTACTGAGAATATGAGACCCCTGAACGTCCTGTGATCAGCGTGGACTTTGTCCTAGCACGGGAGGCTTTGAAAGTGTGAACGGCTACCTGGCAGGACCGTGTGACACGCTCAGTAACTGAATGTAACCACATGGGATGTTCTAAGCGTGAAAATTCCTAACTGAACAGGTCATAACGAGAAGTCGAATCCTAAGGCCTATGTGATGGATTAATCTTGACCTTGAGCAAGTCCTGTTCATTGTTTCGTGCATCTAGAATAACGTACGTGTCAGAATGAGCTCTTCCCTAGACCTCCAGAGATGAACACCCGGGGCTGGGATAAGGACCCCACCTTCCTCATTGTTTCCTTTCACCCACACAGCTCTGTAAACTATGTATATTACGTGTTAACTACCCCGTGCCCACCAATGTAAAAGCAATATGTGTGTCTCCGTTTTACTTTGTATCCATCCCAGACGTTTCCCCGCCCCCTTAACCTACCACCAATGGATTTCATGGAACCCTCCTTACGTCTCCTCCTTTGATTCTAATATATAAAACAAGCTATAAAACTGCATTTTCTCAGTCCTTTGAGGTTTTGCTCCCAGGTCTGGCCCCCACCTCTGGATGAAACTCTTTAAACCCTTGTGTTTGGAATTTCTATTGTTGACAAAAGTTTTTGCTCCAGGGAAGGGCACTCCACACCCTATTTAGTTTAGGCTGCTCTGGCCTGAGAATGGGCTGTGAAGCCGACTGGGGACCAAGGGACCAGTTAAGAGGTTAATGATGCCTCAACAAGTGGTGAGAAATCCTGGGCCCAGAGAAGTGGCATTTGGGTGGGAAGAGTCAGAAATGGTGGAATGTGGGAGAAATTAGGAGGTTGTATTAGCAAAGACTTTACTTGAAAGTGTTAGATATTCAGCTCAAATCAGCTGAAATAAAAAAGGGAATTGTTTAGCTTCTGTATTTGAAGAGTTCGGAGGCTTCAGGTCAGGCTGTATCCAGGAGTTTGAGCGATATCCTTGGGACCTGGTCTCCTGCCCCCCTTGGCTCTGTTCCCCTCCCTGCTGGGCTTAGCTCAGACACGTTCTCTCTGCGGGGAGGAGGGCTACCAGCAGCTCCAGGCTCCAGGTTGGGGGAAGGCTCCTTTCTCCATTGTTCCTACACAAATCCCAGGATTCTCTGTGACTGGCCAGTCACAGGCTGTGTGCCCACCTCTGACAGGATTACCATGGAATGTGGGAGAAATTAGGAGGTGGTATTAGCCAAGATTTTACTTGAAAGTGTTAGATATTCAGCTCGAATCAGCTGGAATAAAAAAGGGAATTGTCCCCTGTGCAGGACGTGGGGTCCTTGGACATGGGGAAGAAATGGATGCCACAGGTGACTCTGAGCCTCGTGGGGAGGTGTGACCAGGGACTGGGGGCCATGAACTGAGCCTGCTGACAAGGGGTGGAATGGCAAAGTGACGCCAGTGACATTTGGACCATGTTAAGCCAAATAACCTTCCAGCTCTGCCCGACTGAGTTGTTCCTGATTTATAGATTTGTAATGATCTGGCCTTCGTATGCCTATAACTCAGCTGCCGTTTCCACTTTATCACGTACTTAAGATCTCCTCACACTGCTACCGTGTTTCCCTGAAAAGAAGACCTAGCTGGACAGTCAGCTCTGATACATCTTTTGGAGCAAAAATTAATATAAGACCCAGTCCTTTTTCACTATAAGACCGGGTCTAATATAATATAATATAATATAATATAATATAATATAATATAATATAATATAATATAATACCTGGTCTTATATTAATTCTTGCTCCAAAAGTTGTATTAGAGCTGACTGTCTGGCGAGGTCTGATTTTCTGGGAAACACGGTATGTGTTCATCGCCTCTCATTCAGGGGAAAACCAGCGCCATTTTGCTTTTTTATCTCCCGGGACAATCAGCTTATCACACTGTCAATAATCAGGACAGGTTTTACAGGAAACAATTTTTTTCTTAGTCCAACACAGAAAACGTTTTGCCGGTGAGTCGGTTGTGGGGCTTTCGGAGCCGGGGTTCAGGGATATCGTCCGGTGTGTCGGGGAGGCTCTAGCCATGTAGTTAAGCTGTGAGGCTCCCTCCCACCCAGCTTGGGGGGCTCCAGTCCACCTCTGGCCCTTTGCTGGGTCTTCTACCAAAAGTGCATCTCTCCATCCACGTGTTCCTCACCCTTCAAGACTACCTTGAGTTCTCTGGGTTGTCCTGGAGGCCCGTCTGCTCACGGTGGGTCGCTGTCTCTCAGTGACCACATGCCCAGGTTCCCCTCTCTCGACTGTGGTTCAAAACTAGTGAAGGGCATGGTCTCAAAGGACCCCTGGGTTCCACCGCGCCTGGACCCTGCTCTCTAATAATAATCACTCAAATACAGAAGCCCTGGTAAGAGTCCTTCCACAGAGCCAGACAGGGGTCACGTATTTCCACGCGTGATCTGGTAGAATCAAGGGGAATGTGCTGCCACGATGCCACTTACTCACGGTAGATCCTATAGCTACTCAAACACCACCCGTGACATTGCCGTTAGTGACATGGTCTTGTGAAACAACTCTTGATCTGATTTGGGTACAGCCAGCAGTTTCATTCTGAAACAGACGTTGAGGGAGAGCGTGCAGGGCTTTGTCCAGGCCCCGCGGAGTCCCGGCTGGTCAAGGGGAAGCTCTGCTGCAGCCCCGTCGCAAAGAATGAGCAGCAGCCAGAAGGAAGTGTTTGCAGAAACAGGGCGGAAGCAGTAGAGGGCCAGGCCGTCTTTGCACCCTGCTTCCTCCCTGCTTTGGGGCTTCAGGCTCCCTCCCAGGCCTAGTGCTGCAGGCTGAGGGAAGACGCACACCCTCTCCGGCCTTCCCACGCCCCCACTGACTGTGTTGGGTCAGATTTGCACGCGAAGGCAGAAAAACGAAGACCCAACTTGAGTGGTTTGGCTCCTGTGGGTTTAAGTGAAGTTCTTAGTGTAATTTCAAAGTTTTTTTTTTTTTTTTTGGATGGGTATATTTTATACAGAGCAGATTTCAAATCAAAGAGAGAACATTTCCCCCCCTTCTTTTTCCCATGAAAGGCAGGGGGCCTAAGACATTTTAATAGCTTTCATATTCCTCGCTCCAAATATATTATTTCAGCACAATAGTTTCTTTGCGGGAGAATTGCTTAAATGATCCAAAATGGATTTAAAAATATATTTCAAGTTTTAATTTTATGCACAGAACATTAATGAGTGGAGTGCCTTAGAGACGGCCTGTCAGTTTAACATATTCACAATATTCTCAACACAGATGTTATTCATATAAATCCTTTTAGAGGGAAGAAACCAGTAATTTTTTCCTTGGGGGAAGTCAGGAAATATATTATTTTTTTGAAATTGTATTTTGATCCCAGGATTCCGTGCAAAATGCCATGGTGTGGGTCTGGGTTTGTCAAGTCACTTGGCCTCTAAACTTTTAAAAAGTCAAGAAAGGAGAAGCAGTCTAGAACCTCTGATTCCTTTCACGTTTTTCATGTTCTCTCACGAGGACTCTGAGCGGCGACAAACAGAAGGTGAAAAAATGACAGCTTTACTGAGCTGTGCATTTGAAGGTTCCATGTCTTTTCAACAATAGCCAGGGGTTGACCAGATATTGGGTTGGAGGCAAAAACATTCAGAAACAGCGACGGTCGTTATTTATTTATTTTCATTTTCATGTCTCGTCTGTTCGAAGACACCGGCTCTCAGCATCAATGCTGCTGGATCGCCTTTGCTTCTTAAACGATGAGTCAGGCTCAGACACTTCCGTGTGTGTGTATGCCAGCTTGGGTTCATGTGCTCATAAACATATGTATGTAAGATGAGTATTTTCCTCCAGGCTGGTGCCAGCCGCGCATTCCATTCCTTCTCACCTCTAAGTGTCTTGAGCTGCAGGAACACGAGTGAAGTAATCCAGCTCTCTGAGATGCTTATCTGGGAAACATGACAATGGGCAGTTGCAAGGATTCAGACACAGCCCAGTGAACTTGACCCCTGATTTTCATCTGTTGTCCATGTTTTCCGCCTTCGGTACTTTGTGAGGGCTATTGCCCAATGGCAATCTTGCACACAAAGGGGATGGGGTGGGGGAGAGAGAGAGAGAGAGAGAGAGAGAGAGAGAGAGAGAGAGAGAGAGAGAGAGAGAGAGAGAGAGAGAACGAGCATGCCATCTCAGGTTCTCTGCAGCTAGAACTGATTTTTATTCAAGCCAGCATTTTCCTACAGGGTTCTAGCAAGAGCGTCTGACTCTCAGCCAGGAAAATAGTCGTGAAGGGCCCACTTCACAACCCCCTCCCCACAGTGTGCCCCCTTATTGGAAGGGGCTGCAGTGCCAGATGTGGGGCTCCTGGAGTTGTGGCCTCCGTCTTGCTGTCCCCCTCCCTCCCCACGCAGTTCAGAGAGTTTCCCAGGGGATAGGGTCCAGTGCCAGATGTACCCTCAGCCACTTCCTCTTTAGGATGCTGGCATATCTTAGTTCTCAGAATATAAGAAAGAGTTGTTAAAAGGCCCCTTTCCCCTTTATAATAATAAAAGAAATTTACTTTGAGAATTATTGAGGTAATACATGCTCACATAAAAATGTGACCCTAGAGTTTGTAGAAAGGAATAAATGGCCCCTGGATAGCTAGGAACCTGTGAAAAATAAGGACCGTGCTGGGGGATTTGCCCTCCCAGATGTTAGCATGTGCTTTACTGGCCTTGTACACTAGCCAGTATTGGTGGAGGAGCAGGCACCTTGGTGAGTGAAGCTGTAACTGCCGTTCTAACTCCGACAGTGTCTACAGACAAAGCCAATGTCATAGTTCAGTCTAGAAGGGGAAGGACAGACCCTTTGACACACGGGAGAAAGTGAAAATGGAACCCCGTTCACCTTCCAGAAAGAAATTCTACAAGGTTTAAAGACTTACAAGAAATAAAACAATAGTATTGCAAGAAATTTATGATACTCCACACACAGTCTAGGGGCTGGGGAAACCTTCCTAACCAAAACGGGAAATGCATCCAGAAGCTGATTTGCTTTGACTTTATAAAATTAAAAAGCTTTGCATGCCAAAGAAATCTCAGGGGCAATACACACATGACCAATCTGGGAAAAATGTCTGTAACCAAGATGCCAGACAAAGGGTTAATTTCTATGCAACACAAAATTTCAAATAATCCAGATGTGTTTAAAGTAAAAAGTGAACGTTTTTTCCCTGCCCCCAAGACCCTTCCCTAGGGGGAATCGCTTTTAGCAGTTTGGTGAATTTCCTTCTGGACGCTCTTTCTTCTCCATCACGCTGCAAAAGGAATTCATTTTAGTTTTCTGTTGAGCTGCAGTGGTGGGAAAGCAGGAGAGCCAAGTGGGATTTTATTATTATTGATGGCATGCTTTCCCAAACCTATCACTGGCACCCACCTACCGTCTCTGCTGGCACTGACATAATTTTTTTTTTTTTTTCTTCAAAGAGGGCGCAGCTCAAAGTGGCCCATGCGGGGATCGAACCGGCAAGCTCGGTGTCAGCGGCAAAGTGCTCTCACGAACTGAGCTAACCGGCCACCCCAATTTTTTCTTTTAAACGTACACACTTTTCAACATATACATTTATTTGACAAGGAAACGTTAAATCATTACCACACATGGAAAACCAGTACTATTTGCCACGTGTAGAAGGCGGTCATGAATGGGATGAAAGCCGATGTTAGTAAATTCCAGTTGGATGTCAGAGCTGCTCACTGTCTTCATCAAAAAGGGTGGAGGCCGCTTTAGGGTGCGGTTAGGGTTTGGCTGGCTCCCACTGGCGATTCCCCTTGGCCGAGTCAGAAGGATGACAGAGGAGTAACTTAGTGCGTTTCTGTGCTTTGTGACACCACTGCTCCTGCCAGATCCCTGGGTAACCTTCCCTCTGAGCTGTGTCCCCCTCCAACAGCAGCTGGTTTGATGGCATTGGATGGAAGGAGATGGCGGCACTCCTTGAAGTCAGCAGTTTGCAAATCGTTTTCTGTCTCCCCCAGACCCGAGAGGACTCAAGGGGAAGGAAGCCATGCAGAACCCGACCCCTACGTTTTCCAGAACTCCCCAGGCAGCATTTTTTGTGACTTGAACTTGTCAGTACAGTATTTTGAGATGCACTGAAATACTTAGAGAAATTGGGTTGTAACCAAGGACAACCAAGGACCAATAGCTTTCCCCCCACTTTTTTGTATACATATGTAAAGGAAGGAGTAGTGATTTGGTGAAGTTTTTCAGAGAGGTTGCCAGTCACTGGCGGAAAAGGTATTGTTTGTTGCTTGCAAGTCAGAAAAGAGTGGAGAAGCCGATCTTGAGATTTCTTTTCTTTCATCTCGGTACCTTTCTTCCCGACACTGAAAGAGTTGTCTTTTTGACCAGTTGAGGTAGAAACCAGCACATTCTGTGACCCCAGGAGAAACTAGAAATCATGTCTAATCACAGGGAGTCCAGATATTGTAGCATGAGCGTGAATTTTAGAAGCAATCTGGCTGAAATACGCCTCTTCTGAGTGTGTCCTGTGACCAGCTCAGGCTGGCGTCGGGGAGCAGAGGATGTGGTCTGTGGGCAAAAGGCTTATTGACCATGGTGGGGAATGGATTTGATTCCAAGCAGAATATTTCAAAAGCAGCACTTCCTCTTGGCCTTAAACGTGTGCTGCCCAAGCACTCCCGAGAGAAGTCAGTATTTCAAAGTGCCGTTTCTCTGTGGCATTCTTCACACTCTGTAATTACTTGTTTCTGTGTGTCGCTATTTGTTAATATCTGTGCTCCCAGCTGCTCTCCATAAAGGCGGGCTCATCTCGGGCCCCCTAGTGTCTAGATCACTGCGTGGCACAAATGGCAAAACTAAAGAAAATGGAAATGAAGGTTTACATCCCAAGATATAAATATATATGACTAGTGAGTGTGTTCTGAGTGATTAACTCCATAATTGCAGGCGGACAGCGTCGGACTTTCCACTGGTCTCCTGAGGAGTCTGCAATATCTAAATACCTCCAAGCATTGTCAAAAGCAAGTGCCCTAATTAAGTTAATTCAACTAAGGCAAAGAAAGGGGGGAAATAAGACGGCTGCTGCTTGATGGAAAGGAATCAGAGAGGATGAAAATACGAAAAGAATTCACTACGGGACAAAACCACAAACTCATCTGAAGGAGGTTCTCACGTTCTCACACAAGCTTTCCCCTGAGAGGCCAAGTTCAAAGCCATCAGCAAAGTGGTTACTCAGCATTCACTGGACAGATTGGTGGGGGCTGGGGCGGGGGGAAAGTGAATTGACACACGCTAGTGCCCGCTCACTCACTCACTCTATCTGACATGCCCAGAAGGGTTTAGTTTCTCGGTATGAAGCCATAGAGGGAGTTTGAAAGGCCTCAGAAATGTTTAGAAACTTCCCAAAACTGAATTTTTCAGTTAATTATTTTTATTTTCATAAAATATCGTATTTTAGAGTTGGTCTATACCACTCATACTTCCTGTCTCCTGGGGGGCTCCCCACAGACTCCAGCTTAGCACGGCTTTGTCTGTTATCAGCAGCGCAGTGACCCTTAGGTGTGTTCTCTCATTGTTTTGGGCCTCAGTGTGCTCAGCTGTAAAGTGGACTCCTGTAGGGTCCCGAGTGATGTTTGCTTAGAGCCGAGGGCACGCCATTCCTTAGCTGAGAGGCTGCAGCCGGTAACTTCCAGTGACTGCTGACAAAAGGGGTGTAGGACAGAGCCAGGAGTGGAGTTTCCAGTCTCTCGACCTCACGTGGAAAGATGCTGGCTCGGGTAGTAGATGGCCATCAGCTGTGGCTAGTTGGCCGTCAGCTGTAACCAGTGAGCCATTGGCCACTAATATAACTGCCGTGGCTACGCTAGCAGCAGATGGTGGCTGAGCTAGCAAGCGTGGATTGCAGTTAACAAGTGGGGTTGGTTGGTTGGCAGAAAGCGGACAGCAGGTTGCAGATCGTGTGGCTCCTGCTTCCTGTGTCTCCAACCCAGCCGCCAGCGAGAATATAGCAGTATGACTCCCCTATCTGTGGCTCCGTGGATGTTCCTTTTTGGCCTCACCATGTCCTGCGTTCTTATGTGGGGAGCAGGACTACAGAACCCGCATGACGTCCCGCCTGACACCCTATGTGACACATGGCACAGTGAGCAGGGTATGGTGCTGGCCAAAGCTCCCCGAAGAGCGGTGGAGCAGTTTGTGCAGATGAACGCTCAGTCTCCGGAAGACCAGGAGGAGCAGCTGCCGGAAAGCTGGACCCCCGTGGAGGGGTGGGAAGACGTGGACGGCTCTCCAACCAGCATAGGCTGGAGAAAGCAAAGGTCATTGCGCCGTATGGGCTGGGCAGTGCTTGCTGAGGCAGCCCAGCTGCAGGACTTGTAGTCCCGGAGGAAACGCTTGCTGAGTCCTTGGTGTAAGATGTGGGTGAGGTCAAGGTCGTCCCTCACCCCCAGGTTGGGGAGGACTTGGAGCCCTTGCCCTGTGCAGAGGGCACACGTTGTGAGGCCAATGCACAGCCCTGGCGAATGACTGTGGACTATGGGGAATTGCCTTCCACCCCTTATTTGATGGACCTCTTGACTGTTTGCTTGGGAACGTACCACCATACAGTGGAACCGGCAGACGTTTGCTTCCTGTGTCTTGACCAGCCGCCATCGAGAATATGTAAGCACCTTGACTGTGAGTTGCTGTTGTTCCAGCAGGGTACCCTGAGAGGCCCAGAGAGAGTGGCAGTGCCCTGAGTAGCCTGGCTGAGCCCAGGGAGACTGGCTGTGCCCAGAAGCACTGGTGGTGCCCTGAGAAACCCTGGCTGTGTCCGGGAAGACTAGTGGTACCCTAAGAAGCCCAGTAAGTCTAGCTGTGCCCAGAAGGACTGGTGGTGCCCTGGGAAACCCTGGCTGTGCCCAGAGAGCCTGGCTGTGTCCAGGATATTGCATTCACCTCCAAGCTCCTCGCACAGGGCCCCTCACGGAAGACACTTGTCGCGTAGATTGTGAGGCGAGAGCTTGGCAGGGTGGAGAGTGGGGACAGAGCCAGGAATGCAGTTTCTAGGCTCTCAGCCTCACGTGGAAAGGTGCTGGCTCAAGTAGTAAATGGGCATCAACTGTGATCGGATGGCCATCAGCTGGGGCTAATTGGCCGTCAGCTGTAACCAGTGAGGCATTGGCCAATAATATAACTGCCGTGGCTACGCCAGAACCCTGGCTGTGCCCAGAAAGACTGGTGGTACCCTGAGAAAACATGGTTGTGCCCAGAAAGACTGGCTGTGTCCACAAAGACTGGTGGTACCCTGAGAAACCCTGGCTGTGCCCTGAGAAACCCTGGCTGTGCCCAGGAAGTCTGGCTGTGCCCAGAAAGACTGGTGCTACCCTGAGAAATCCTGGCTGTGCCCAGAAAGACTGGTGGTAACTTGAGAAACCCTGGCTGTGCCCAGAAAGAGTGGCGGTGCCCTGAGAGCCCTGGCTGTGCCTGGGGAGACCGGTAGTACCCTAAGAAGCCCAGGAAGTCTGGCTTTGCCCAAAAGGACTGGTGGTGCCCTGAGAAACTCTGGCTGTGCCCAGAGAGACTGGCTGTGTCCAGGATATTCCATTCACCTCCAGGCTCCTCGCACAGGGCCCCTCGCGGAAGACGCTTGTCGCGTAGATTGTGAGGCGAGAGCCTGGAGGGGTGGATAGTGAGGACAAAGCCAGGAATGCAGTTTCCAAGCTCTCAGCCTCATGTGGAAAGGTGCTCACTCGGGTAGTAAATGGCCATCAACTGTGATTGTATGGTCATCAGCTGTAACCAGTGAGCCATTGGCCACTAATATAATTGCTGTGGCTACGCTAGCAGCAAATGGGGGGTGAGCAAGAAGATGGTGGCTGAGCTAGCAAGCGCGGATTGTGGTTAGTAAGTGGGGTTGGTTGGTTGACAGAAGTGGACGGCAGGTTGTGGATCGTGTGGCTCCTGCCTCCTGTGTCTCCAACCCAGCCGCCAGCGAGACTATAGTGGTGTGACTCCCCTATCTATGGCTCCGTGGGTGTTCCTTTTCGGCCTCACCATATCCTGCGTTCTTATGCGGGGAGCAGGACCAGAGACCCCACCTGACACCCCGCATGACAAGGGGCCCCTGTGTAGGAAGTCATTGGGAGGGAGGAGTCCAGAGGAGACACAGACCCAAACAGAAAAAGGTGAAAATACTGCTCGGTTTTCTGTTGCAATTAATAGCACTAGTGGGTCACACCTAGACTCTGTTGGATAACAGCTGTATCCCACTAACAGGCTATGCTGTGTGTGCCCGCAATCTTTCCTGCTTTGTACACCGGGGCACCCAGGCTCAGAGCGGTTAAGCTCCTTGCCTGAGGCCCCACAGCTAGTGAGGGACCTTGTGCCCGGGACTAGCTTTCCTGGCTCTCACCCTGCCAGCCCCTGGCTGCCCAGCACAAGGCTGATGATCCAGTTTCCTGAAGATGGGAGCACAAAGGGGGATTTAGTTGCTTTAAACAAATGTAAAAGGCACTCCGTTATTTGGGGGCCCCAGAGTTTGTGGTTGTAGATGTGTAATTGCTATACGTGTAATTGCTATACACACTTTTAGACAATTGGCTTACAAATCCAGGGAGTGAAAAGAAAAAAGAAATGTTGATGGCCATTTAAAAAAAAAAAAGGAAAAAAAAAATCTTCCTCCAGGCGCAGGTGATAGGGGAAGGGTGCCCTCACGGAGACAACAGGGCAGTCAGGTGCGGTGCTGGGAGATGAGGCTTTTTGAGAATGTGGCCACGTGATAAATGCTAGTGGGAACCCATGGAGGGCAGGCCCTCTGCAGCTGAAAGGGCAACGTGAGGACCTGAGGACGGGGGAGGAAACGGGCCCGGGAAAGAGGGGGGCATGCGCACGATGCCCTGTGAGTGCCGCGGAAACACTTCAGGGACTTCTGGCCCCACGAGTTCCTCATTAACAACAGCTCCAAAGTCAAAACTTAAGTCTTGAAAGGGCTTGAAAGGAAGAGCTGCGTTTTTAAACGCACGCCCTCTTACCCCGAGTCTCCTCAACGTTCGCTCGGCTTGGAGAGGCCATAGGGATCGTTCTGACCTGATAGGAGGGGAACTAGCCTGCCTGGAAAGCAAACACTTCCGCAGCAGTGCGCCCGGACCAGGGGGAGGAGCGAGTCTGAAACAGGGTTGATGGCGTGGAATGTTTTTTGGGTTGGAATCCATTAGTTTTTGCTCCCACCAATTAAATGGGAAATAATATTGTTGAGCAGGTTCCAATCCTCCCCTCCGTGCAGCTGCTCCCTCAATGCATGGGAACACTCAGTATTGGAGCCATTATTGTGACACAGGTGGAATTGGGAGAGCTTTGGTGTTTCAGCTTTTAAAAACAAGAATGGATTTATGGCAGCGGGTCTGGCCTGGCTGTTCTGGAGATTCTTATTCCACTTCTGGGCTGGCTTGGAATTGGAGTCGGTTTGGGCGGGTCTAATCACTGACCGTAGGTTGCGTGACGTGCACCTGCCGAGGTGTGTGCGTACGGAAGGAAGGGGCGTGCTGAAGGAGACAGAAGAGGGGTGCCATGCTGATACACAGGGCATAAAGGCTGAAGACAGGCATGCACAGCCAAGCGGGGTGCAGAGGCTGAAATGGGGTGACTGATGAGATGGACACTGGAGTGGGTCCACCTGCCCTGAATGTGCTAAAGCAGAGTGAACCCCCTGAAGCCGGTGGGCAGCATGAAGGTTCCAGGTCTGGCTGTACCTTCGTTAAAGTGGCTGATGCCCGTCCCCACTCCAGTGGCCCCACTGGCCCTATGATCACCTCCAATAAGGATGCTCCTGACTGATCATTTCTGTGAGGTGGGAGGATGGGCACTGCTTCTCCTATTGGGCTTGAGGGGGTCAGAAGCCTTCCCCCAAATGCTCTGCTTAAAATATCCCAACTGGATGACGCCTCTCTCTCTCCTTCCCTCTCTTCCTGCTTCTCTTCTTCCCTCCTAGCCCTCAACCGGGATATTGGGTGACATGAGCAGTCTCACTAGAGAGTGGACTCCTTTGAGACGGCAACTGTGTCTTGTTTCTCAGCCTTTACCCTTCTGTATGGGGCCTGGTCCACTCATCTATTCACCCATTGATCCACCCATCAATCCACCCATCCACCGATCATCCATCCATCCAACAAACACAATGCCAGCACCTGCCATATGCCAGGCACTGTGCGTGGCACTAGCAGTAAAGCACCAAAAGTTACTATGTACCCCAGTGCCTGGTACATAGTAGGTGCTTACTCATGTTTGTTGATTAAATGTATGGTAAGATAAATGATACAATGTTTAGAACGTCCCCACATTCTCATGCTAGGTATGGCTCATGAAGAACTGGTGCAAGAAGTGCTTTAGAATTTTGGGGGTAGTCACACGTCCAGCTCACATGAGCTGGCCTGAGGAGGTCCCACCCTTGGTGGATGCAACAGGGCGGAGGGAGGCCGCACCTCTGAGACTGTGATCAAGTGCTGGGGAACAGCAGAGACGGCAGTGAGGCACTTCCCGCCCCGCCCGCCCAGCTGCCAGTTGCACGGCTGCAACTCGAGGGTTTGGAAATAATGAATTCCATTCCGGCTGCGCTGGGGACAGAACAGAGGTAGCGATTTCAGAAAAGCACATGTGAGTGCTGGGAACGGAGGTGGGCAGATTGCCAGGGTGGGTGAGACAAAGGAGAGGTCTGTGGGGGGCTGTTATTTGGGGGAAATGAACACCATCCTTGGTGGTGATTAGCGAACCACAACAAGCAGGGAGGGAGAAGCAGAGCAGGGAGGTCTTCTGCCTGTGGGCAGAGTGGCCCTCAGTTTCCACCTATGGTGAACCCAATAGCATTGTTCTCAGAACCAGAAAAAAGCTGGAATGTTCCCTTAATGAATGTAGTTTTGCTGCATGCATATACGGGGTCGGACAATTAAGTTCGCAAACTCATCCTAGAAAAAGTGCTGCATACCTCATTGCTGAATATCATTATGGT
This sequence comes from Rhinolophus sinicus, assembly GCF_036562045.2. Taxonomy (NCBI): domain Eukaryota; kingdom Metazoa; phylum Chordata; class Mammalia; order Chiroptera; family Rhinolophidae; genus Rhinolophus; species Rhinolophus sinicus. The sequence goes on from NC_133762.1 coordinate 20,411,081, forward strand.
CACCTTCGAAGCACTCCCCTTGGGAAGCTATGCACCGATGCCAGCGCCTAGCCCACCCTTCAAAGCAACTTTGGAACTCTTTTTCTGGAATGGCCATCAGAGCTGTCATTGTATTACCCTTGATGTCCTGAATGTCATCAAAATGTCTTCCTTTCAATATTTCCTTTATCTTTGGGTAAAGAAATAAGTCATTGGGGGCCAGATCCGGTGAGGAAGGAGGGTGTTCCAATACAGTTCTTTGTTTACTGGCTAAAAACTCCCTCACAGACAGTGCTGTGTGAGCTGGTGCATTGTCGTGATGCAAGAGCCATGAATTGTTGGTGAAAAGTTCAGGTCGTCTAACTTTTTCATACAGCGTTTTCAGCACTTCCAAATAGTAAACTTGGTTAACTGTTTGTCCAGTTGGTACAAATTCATAATGAATAATCCCTCTGATATCAAAAAAGGTTAGCAACCTCATTGCAACAAATTTGCAAACTTAATTGTCAGAATTCGAGTGTGTGCGTGCGCATGTCCCCGACTCTGTGTGTGTATGTGCACATGTGTGGCAGTGTGGCAGTACACATGCAGCTAAACATCTGTGTGTGTGAACACTGTGTTTGGATGTGTGTGTAGGTTTGAGCACGTGATGTATATCTATGTCACAATGCCTGTGTGCAATGCATCTCAAGAAGTAATGTGGTGTAGGGTCTAAAAGCTTGAATGCCAGAGAGACCTGGGTTCAAACGCAGCTCTAACACTTACCAGCTGCAGAATCTTGGCACACGGCTAAACAACTATTTGCCTTAGCTTCCATTTCTGCAAGTAGGCTAATAGTAGTACCAACTCCGCAGAGTTGCTGTCAGGATGGAATGAGGTACTCGATGTCAGGTGCCTAGAACCGTACCTGGCACATAGACTAACAGATGTCTTCGGTGCCCTGACTTATAACCTCTTGCTTCCCCTATAGATTCAGCTGCGTCTCCTGTGGGGGTCCATGAAAGCTTTGACTCACCTCTTCATCGTAGCATCTAGCCTCAAGGTGTGCCACATATCTTTAATGCCCCTGCCCTGGAGATTTGATGCCCTAGCCCCTGGTGGGAACCGGCTCATCAAGCACACATTCAGCCTGAAAGTGCAGGGCAGTTAACACTCCACTGGAAACCCTCAAGCAATGGGGAATGGGAGTTAATGATTAAATGATTCTCCAGGTAAACCCTTGGGTAGACAATTCTGAGAGGTGTTCTTTCTCAGCACTTTCAGGCTGTCATTCCAGTGTCCTCTAGCCTCCATTGTTTCCAAGTGAGATGTCAGGAGTGACTCTTATCCTTGTTCTCAACAGAAAGCACCATTTTTCTCTGGTTACTTTCAGTTTTTTTCCCTTTGTCTTTGGTTATCAGCAGTTTAACTATGATGGTCAAAGTGAATTCTCTTTGTATTGTTTTGGGTTTTCAGAGCTCCTTGGATCTGTAAGTCTATGGTTTCATTCAAATCTGGGGAGTTTTTAGTCATTATTTATTCAAATATGTTTTCTGCTCCAGTCTCACTTTCTTCTCCTGCAGGGACACCCAATACACATATCCTTTAATTATTTTAGCATATTTATAAGAGCTGCCTTACAGTCTTTGTCTGCTACATCTAACATGGTAAAGGGTGGGTTCTGATCCTACAAGATTTAGTGTTCTTATAGGAGAGACATCAGAAAGTTCATTCTGGCTCTTTCCCCATGCAAATGTACCAAGGAAAGGCCATGTAAGGACAAAACAAATGACTGTCTGCAAGCCTTCACCTGAAACCAAATTGATTGGAAACTTGATCTTGAAATTTCTAGCCGCCAGAGCTCTGAGAAAATAAATGTCTCTTGTCTAAGCTTTCCAATCAGTGGTATTTTGTTATGGCGGTCTGAGCAGACCAAGAAACTATTCCTACTTTAAATAGTTATCTTTTAGATTAAATACACATAAGAACAATAAAAGATACTATTTTCATTTATGTCTTCTCTGATGCTTTTTCTTTTTCTTTTTAAATATAAATCCAAGTTTCTTACCTCCATCATTTTTCCTTCTGCCTGAAGAAAATCTTTCAATATTTCTTGCACAGCGTGTCTGCTGATAACACATTCCCTTAGGTTTTGTTTGTATGAGAAAGTCTTTATTTCTCTTTAAGTTTAAAAGAGTAATTTATCTGGATATAGAATTCTAAGTTGGTCCTTTTTTTTTCTCATTCAACATTTTAAATATTTTGCTCTATTCTTCTTGCTTGCATAGTTTCTGGTGAGAAGTTGGCTGTATTCCTTGTTCCTTTAGAGGGAAGGTTTTTCCACCCCCTCTGGCTTCATTTAAAATTTTCTCTATCTTTGGTTTTGTGCAGTTTGAATATGATATGCCCAGGTGCAGCTTTTTGGTATTTTCTGTGCTTCCGGGATGTTTAGTTTGATATCTGTCATTAATTTTGGAAAGTTCTCAGTCATTATTTCTTCCAATACTGTCTTTTCATTCTAGCATTCTAATTAAATGTATGTCACATCTTTTGAAAATTTCCCAGACTTCTTGGGTGTTCTGTTCTGTTGCGATCATCTTTTTTTTTTCTTCTCTTCATTTCAGTTTGAGAAGTTTCTATTGATGTATCTTCAAGCTCACTAATGCTTTCCTCACCTGTGTCCACTCTGCTGATGAGCCCATCAAAGGCTTTCTTTATTTCTGGTAGTGTTTTTGATCTCTAGCATTTCCTTTAGATTATTTTCAGAATTTTTATTTCTCTGGTTACATTACTCATCTGTATTGCATGTTGGCTACTTTGTTCTACTAAAGTCCTTAATATGTTAATCATAGTTATTTTAAATTCTCTGTCTGATGATTTCAACATCTGTGTCATATCTGAGCCTGGTTCTGATGCTTGCTCTGTCTCATCAGACTGTTCCCTGCGCCCCCTTTGGTGTACCTTGTAACTTTCTTGTTTCAAGTCAGACATGTTACATCAAGTAATGGCTATTGAAGCAAACAGGCCTGCAGTGTGAGGATTTGTGTTAGTCTGGTTCAGTGCTGGGCTGTGTTTCATGTTTTCTGTACCTACAGGTGCAGAGGCTTCAAATTCCTCTAGTATCCTTGTTTCTTAATTCCTTCTTGACTTTGAACTTGTCTAAATCCTCCTCCTTAGAGAGAGCCTGTGTCTTAGAGCTTTTAGCTGTAATCCAGCTGTTATCCTGGAGCCCTGTTGCTGTGCTGGTAAGGAGTCGGGGATGAAGAGTGTTCTGTTACCTTCGGGTTAAATCTGTCTTTCAGTGGGCCACGTGTCTGGCCTGTGACCTTTACAAGTGCTTCTCACCCATAGCCCCATCCTTAGTTGAGACAGGGAGACTAGAGGGGGTGGAAGTGAGAACAATGCCCTCCCCCAGCTGGGTTAAGGCTCTGGTGGTGTATTTTCCCCGTAGTGTAGGCCTTTGTTATGGAGAAGGCTCTGAATGTATTTCACAAGGGCTACATTTTCCTCCCCCGCCAGAGTCAAGAGATCTTTCTGGCATCTTCACAGTGAGAACCTGGTGGAGTTCCTGGAGCCAAAGCCCATGACATTGTGACCTCCACCTCCCCCAAGGAGTTTCTCGCTCTCAGCTAGTTCATTCGCATCCTTTCGCAATTCATGAAAATTCTCATTTAATGGTTCCTCCTAGCTGTGGTTCCTGCAGGGTCAGTTCCAGCAGAGCACAGCCCGCTGGGACTCTGGATTCTCCAGCCTTTCCCGTGTTCAGAGAGGCAGTTTATCTTGAAAAGATGGGTCCAGGGAAAGTCATTGCTTCTCAGTTTGTTCAGCAATTTTGTTGTTGTCATAGGTTGGCAGTGACACCTTGCAAGCTCTTTACAAGTTGGAGCTGAAACTGGGAGCCCATGGCATTTCTCATAGCCTGGTTTTTCTCTTTTGGTACATTTTCTTTCTGGCTGACCACAAGGACAAACTTCGAAAGGAGGGAGTCACCCCACCTTTCATTCACCGGCAGGGCATCTAATCCACTTTGCTTGTCATGACGACCCTGTTCCAAAGGGATTGGTACCCCAAGTTACAGTAGAGAACTTAGGTTAGTCACCAGTCCAATGTCACATAGCCTGAGGGTGGCAAAGCTGGGTTTCCAACAGCTCCAATGCCAGCGTCCTTCCCATGAATCCAAGCCACGAGCCTCTCTTAGTGTTGTCTTCGGTTGAGATGTAACTGAACTAACAAAATGTCTTTCTAGTTGCTTCTTCTCATATCCATCCTAGTAGGTCAGGTCTTGGGGTTTTTCAACATCAACTGTGAGATTGGGGCAAGACTTCCACAGATGATGAGTTTATTCCCTTGAATGAGCATCGGCAGACTTTCCATAAGGGAAATATGGCAACTATTTTCAGCTTCATGGGTCACGTGTCTCTGCTGCGATGTGCTCAGCTCTGCCGTTCTAGCACAAAGTGTACACGAGACGTAAATGAGTGGGCGTTTCAAAATCAAACTTTATTTGTGGACACTGGAACTTGAATGTCATTTAATTTCCACACATTACATGATAATGTTCTTCTTTTGATTTTTCTCCGTCCCTTAAAAAATGTGAAAACTGTAATTTAGCTCAACAGGTGTACAAAAACCAAGTGGCAAGCAGGATTTGGCCCACAGGCTGTCATTTGCCATACGTCTCACAGACATCAGCACCAAGTTTAGAATGAGGGCCTGGGGGCTGCACTTGAAAGGGTCACGTAAGCTTGAAAGTATCTAATACCATAGTCACAGAGAAATGGTGGTGATACGTATTTATGAGATGGGCTGCACGCCCAGTGCTCTGTATATAGTATCTCCCTCGATCCTCGCCACAGCCCTAAGAAGGAACTATTACTGTCATGCCCATTTAATGGATGAGAAACTTGAGGCTCAGAGAGCCACCTGCTTACCAAGTGACAGGCTGTCTGAATGGCTTCAGTCAGTTCTATTTTGCGGGGCAAGTGGGGTTGGGCTGGGAATAGAATTGGTACGTGAAATCTGATATCTGGGGCAGTTTCTCTATCACACATTAACATGATATGGAAATAAAGGCTTTCCTCTGGATTCAGAAGCTGGGCCCCCCCTGTTTTCCAGATTTCATAAACTCACTCCCTCTTTTCTTGGTGATCCCAGGGCTGTGTGCCTCTCTCGCCATCCCCCGGGTAGTCTGTTTTCTCTGAATGACTGTCCTGGAGCCTACCATCTTGGGGACCCCTAGACGTGTGTTACCATGACAGGCAAAATGCTGAGCCTCCGAACATGGCTGTGAACGTGGGCCTAACATGTCTCACTACTGTGAAATGATGACCAAGGCACCAGTGCTGGCAAACTCTCATTTAACTTATAGCTTAACGAGAGCATGAATCTTGGCTCTTTAGCCTGTGTAAGTTTCCTTCCTGTGGACAGGGCACTTTGCACATTAAAGGAATTGCAAAAACTTATGAGGACAGCAGGAAAGTTTACTCTTCCTCTTTATGGAGAAAACAAATGTGTTTTTTTTGCGGACTCTGCCAAGCCTCAGTTTTAATGATTTAGCAGATGGAGCTGGCACTTGTGAGCCTGCAGGGCGCAACTGTCTACTTTCCCTAGTTTGAGGGGTCTGAGACGGCACCCATAGCACAGACATCAGCCAAACAGCATCTCTCCCAGAATCTCTGCAAATCCACAGTGTCACTTAGGGTGGGGGTGAGGGATTTGTTGGGGGACTAGGGGTTAGGACTGAGGTCCCTTTGATGCGTGCTGCTCCTGCTGGAGTGGGGTGCCCCTGGACAGCCCAAAAGCTAGGTGGGAAGGTCAAGGCAACGCCATTGCTTTTCTCCAGCATCCCATTGTCACATGCTCCATCATAGACACCATCTGAGTGCAGGGGACAGCACGAGAGAGGATGGGGAATTTGCTTTGGAAGGTTCACGAGGCTGGGAGGTTTTCGTTCTTTCCAGTAATTGTTTTTTGTTTTGAAATCAATCAGAGTTCAAAACTTGGGTGCATTATTTGACCCACCTCCAGGATGAATAGTTTAGGGGTAAAGAAAACAAGAATTAAACAAGTTCAGGGCTTGGGCTAGTGACAAATACATGATTCAAAGTTGTATTTGTTTCCTGCTACTGCCCTAACAAATGAATACAAACTTAGTGACTTGAAACAACATCCATTTATCACTGTTCCGGTGGCTAAAATCAGGTGTGGGCAGGGCTGGTGCCTTCTGGGGTCTCTAGGGTCAAGTCCATTTCTGGGCCTTTTCCAGCTTCCGGCGGCTGCCGCACCCCTTGGCGCACGGCCCTGTCGTCCATCTTTAAAGCCAGCAGCACAGCCGCTGCCAAGCTCTGTCTCTGACTCTTCTGACTCCGTCTTTGTCTCATAAGACCTTTGTTACTATGTTCATTGGGTTTACCTAGATAATCCAAAAGAATTCAGCATAATGGCCCCATCTCAAGACCTTCCCACAGTCACCTCTCGAAGTCCCTTTTGCCATGGAAGGTGGCATAGTCACAGCTTTGGGGCCATTGTTCTGTCTACCACCAAAGTGTCTGCATTGAATTTCCCTGTTCCGATGGGCTAAGGACATTCGCAGGAATAAGGCCTTGTGGTAATGGTTGGAATCACAGAACCAGATTATGTGGTTAAGGCTTTGATTGGTGGCGAGTAACAGACACTCATGGGACTAGTTTAATGAAAAGAGAAGAATTTGTTATCCCCCAGATCTGAAGACCAAGAGGTACAATCAGAGCCTGTTGAAGGCTCAGAATCGGGAACCAGGAAGCTTCCATGAGTCAGGAAAGCTTCTCTCTCTCTGGACACAAGACTCCTAGCCGCCCACCTTCATACCCCTCTTCCCTGCTGAGCGGTTATAATAACTTGGGCCACCAAAACAAAGGACCACAGACTACGGCTTGAACAAGAGAAGTCAATTTTCTCACAATTCTGAGTCTAGACGTTCCAACTCCAGGTGCTGGCAGGGTTGGTGTCCTCTGAGGCCCTCCTCCTTGGTGTGTAGACGGCCGTCTTCTCCCCGTGTCCTCACATGGTCTTTCCTCTGTGAGTGTCTATGTCCTGATCGCCTCTTCTTATCAGGACATCTCTCATATTGGACCAGGGCTCACCCTAACGAACTCATTTTAACCTAGTTACCTCTGTAAAGAAGCTGTCTCCACATACAGTCACATTCTGAGATATTGGGGGCTAGGATTTCAACAGACAAATTTTGGGGAGTGGGAGACACAACTCAGCCCCTAACACCAACTTTCTCTCGTCTGAGCGTCTGACCAGCCCGTGGCTCCTGCTCATAGTTCCATTTTCAAGCAGCCGGTGAAGACCACTTAGGCCCTTGAGCACTAAACCCAGACTCCTTAGGGAGGAAATCTGCTGGGTCTAACTCACCCTTATGCTAGGTGCTGCTGGCCAGAAAAGTCAGGGGCCCATAGTGTGTCATTTGGGGCAGGACAAATGCTGTGACAAACAACCCTGAAATCCCAGTGGCTTCAGAATCAAACTGTGTCCCCTTTTGTGGCACAGCTCAGTGTGGGTGGCAGGGAGGTTGCTCAGCGTTGTCTCTCGGGGACGCAGGCTCTCACAGAAATTCTTTGTAGACACCTGGGAGGCTGGACAGGCTCTGTCTGAAGGCACAGCTTTGCTCGACTTAGATTCCACGAGGGAAAGTTCAGAAGCAGAGATGTTTGACCTGGAATCGGAGCCCACAGTCCCCACTGCTGGCCATAGTTGTTCCCCAAAGGGTCTGTTTCCCTTTCAAGCTCATGAGCTCCCAAGTGGGCACAACCAAATGGCTCACCAAGTGTTTCTTTATCAGGATGACCAACTGGCCTAGTTTTCCTGGGCCTGAAGGGGTCCATGGGCTGCAGGACGTTCAGTTTGAAAACAGGGACAGTCTCGGGAAACGAGGAGGTGTTGGTCAGTCAACTATTTGTTCAAATACCCATTTTCAGTAACTGAGACAGTAACTCTGATTCACCATCCTGGGATTATTGAGAAACAGCGGGAACCCTGCGCACAACCACAACCAGCCACCCTGCTGACAAATGCCTGCTTTCCACATTTCGTTGATCAAGCTCTTCTGTTGAACACGTGGCCTGAGGGCAGAATTCAGTCTGAGACTCAGTGGGCCAGGCCTCTGCATAAAGTGTGGCTGGGTTTCCTGGTTGGGAGATTTGAATTTAAAATACAGATATGTAACCTCTAATGACAAATCAAGAGACCCGGGCTGAGAATCCACGTGGCACCAGTTGTCTGAAGCTGTGTGGAGGCCCCATGTGGGATGGAGCCTGGTCTTCTGGTCCCCGTAATTGTCGCCGTTCTCCCTTTTCTCTGATGTCCAGCCCGACGGTGAGATCACTGGCCTGGCGGCTAAGCTGGTTGAGTTTGCAATAGGTGGTGTTTTGTTTCTTAACGTTGACCCAGTCAATCTTGGAAGAAGAAATCTCAGCCTGGATTTCTCATGACACACTAATCTCTTTGGGGTCCTTGTAAACTTCTACCCCCATCTCGATTCTTAGGGTCAATTTTATTTTCCTGGGGAGAAAGAGGTCAGGAAAAAGGCAGCTAGCTGGGTAAAAGTTTAGAAACCATTTCCCCCCTAGTGACTTTGAGTCAATCAAAGCCACAGCCCGCTTCTGCCAGAATCATAACCTTCCTGCTATAATACCCAGACATGCAGCCAGCCCTGGGAGCCTCGGTATTTTGGGGCACTCAAAGCATTTTTCTTAGCAATGGGGCCTCCACCGCCTTTGGGACTTGTCTTAGAGAGTCAGAAGTTTCTATTTATCTGCCAAAAAGGAAGCTGAAGGGTTTGATGCTTGCTTTGAAATCAGTACCTGGGGTTTGGATTGTGTTCTAAGTCTCCTAACGTGTCCGCTTTTCTCTGAGTCAAAAGCAAGAGGGAAAATGGATAGACAGTGGTAAAAAAATATTGGAGAAACTCTAAGAAAATGGTGTCCTAGTTTATTTCTAAGGGATGTTAACACTGTCCTTCCGATAGTGCAGAAAACTGCTGCAACCACCCCTCTCTCCAACTGACCCTTAAAAAAATTAGGGGACAATGACAGTAAAGGGGGCTCTGTGACATGTTGATTGACTGGATGTGGGGTCAGTAGTAGCCAGGGTCCCATTCAGTGGGGTGGAAGGGTGGTTTTCTAGAAATATTTACTTACTGACCAAATGTTTCAGAGGGTCTACATGTCCCTGGTACCCTGTGGGGCTTGGGGCGCAGTGGTGTCCCAGGGCAGGTCCTCTCCCAAGCAGCTGTGTTATCAGGGCTCTCCAGAGAAACAGAAGCAATAGCGGAGATGTAATAAATCTCTTTCCATATTTTATACCTACATTATACAAGGTATTGACTTGCCATCACAGAGGTTGTGAAGTCCCATGGTCTGCCATGCACAAAGCAGACCCAGGAGAGGCAGCAGTATGTATTGAAGGCCTGGGAGCCAGGAGCTCTGAGGGCAGGAGAAGAGCTACGTCCGCCCACACAGGCCGGCAGAGCGCCAGCTCAGCCTTGGTGGTCTTTTCCTTCCGCTCCAGCCTCAGGTTGGCTGATGCCCACCCACAGGGGGTAGGACGATCTGCTTTACTTAGTCTACGGATTCACACACGAATCTCACCCAGAAACATACTCACAGACATGCCCAGAATCGTGTTTGACCAAACCTCTGTGCACCCTGTGGCCCAGTCAGGTTCACACATAAAATGAACCATCACAGATGGGAAGGGATGAGTCCCCATCTCACCCCAAGAAGACCAGGCATCTTTCACCGGAGGGAAAATTGGTATGTGGAAGTGCCGAGGACCTGGCTGTTCCGTGTGGCGCGAGCCAGTGGAAAGACATCACTTGGGAGCTGCTGAGAAATGCACTTCTTGGGCTGACCCCAGCCCAGCTGAAGGAGCATTTGTCCATTTAGCACAGACCCCAGGTGGTTGTTTGGCGGGTTACAATTAGAGCGCATTGGTCTACCACGTTAGCTACATAAATCCCATCTCCTGGCAGACTCCTGAAGGTTAGGGACCCCACTCCTTACCATCCAGAGCCAACAGTACATTATTTAGCATAAATAGACTCGTAATTAATGTTGTCAACTGTCACCACGCCCCCTCTCTCACTACACAGCTACCAATAGTGGAGGGAATGCAGATATCTCTGTGGCCAGAAGCAAGGAATGAATGAATGGATATAAAGTTCTTACCAAGCACCCACCTTTTCCCAAACAAGGTGCTAAGCTATGAGGATGCAGAGCTGAATTAACAAACGAGTCTGCCCTCAGTGAAGTCCTAGTCTCCTAGAGGAAACTGAGGAACAGACACAAAATTGTAATTAGTGGGGTGAGTGAAGTGCTAGCACTGTCCACAGGGACTTCCTGGCAGTGAAGGAACAGAAATCTTGGCTCGTCAGGCTAGGGGAAGTTATGGGAGGTTTCCTAGAGGAGGAGACAATTCTTGCTGAGTTTAAAAAGATGAGCAGGATTTGGGCAAAGAGGAGAAGGAAGAAATTCCAGGCAACGGGAATGGTACAAAGAGAAGCAAGGGGTTGGGAGCATCAGGCAGATGGCCGTTCTAATAATTTTCAATTTGGTTGCCAAGGATCTGTAAACCATTGACTAGAGAAGGCCCTTCCTGTAGGGGAGCACTGCCTCGTATGCTGGAAAGGCTGAGGCTTTGCCTCAGAAAGCTTGGACTGGAAAGCTGGAAACAACCTTGATAGCCAACGATGGGGGATGGGTTAAATAAATGACTAAGTAGCCTCACAAGGAAACACGAGATACCACCATTGAAACAGAAAACAAGTTAGAAGACAGTATTTGCAATAGGACCAATTTCGGTAAGAAAAGTCATCTGGATGGGTATTACACTAAAAAACAACATTGGTTGTGAGCAGTGAGTTTTAGCAGTACTATTATGATTCGTACTGTGAACTTGTGGAATTAAGACTAGATTCAGTCTTAGTGTCAACATTTTGTAGATGGTTGATCTTAGAAATATTCAACTTTGAGAGTCTCAGTTTCCTCATCTGTAGCATAAGGATAAAAACAATATGTCCTGAACTCATAGGCTTAAGTGGGGCACATGAAATAAAAGTGCTGTTTAAAATATAAGACACAGTATAAACATTCCTTATTATTAATTTATCTTAGGACAGTGATCCATTTTCTGCTGTGACAAAGGAGAATATGGAGGCCAGAGAAAAAGATCAATTGAAAAAGATGCCTGGGCGCTGACCCTAGCCCTTGGCCCAAATCCGTCCTTTTCCACAGCAGTTTGGAAGTGGCAGACCTCCAGTCTTTGTACAGGAAGGATTGGGGAATGGATTTCCTGACATGAATACTCCCTGCGCCTGGTTTCCTAGGACAGCTTGTCTTTTCTGAGGCTGTTTTGAAATGATCAGTGGCCATGCAGTGGTTTCACTAGCAACACGGTTCCCCCTTCCCCTCTCATGTGCCCCTAGCAGGGCTTTTGCTTACAGCCACCTTTGGGGTTCACACAGCTGCCATCCCAATGTGACTGCAGGACGAAGGAGGGGAGGGGAGGGGGGGCTGCCTTTGATACCAGACACCCAGCCACCATAGCCGGCCTTGGATGCAAAGTGCTCTCGGAATGGCTACAAAGCACCTCCAGAAAGAACCAGGAAGCCCAGATTATATTCTCCATTCTTTTGAAATGAGGCAGGGCTCTGACGGTCTCCAGGAGGTTTGCTCAAACAATGAGAAGAGGAAAATTCCTGGAAAGGGAGGAGGTGGGAGGAGGGAAAAGGAAGAGTCAGCGCCACACGTTAAATGTTTCCGTGAAGACTTCAGGCTGAGTTCCGTGGCCGTGGCTGTGGCTGTGGCTGTCTCGGAGGGTCACAGATGCCTGGAGCAGGATGACAGTGAAGATGACAATCACCGTAAAGCAGCAGCCGAAACAGCCACAAACGGCAAATATCCTTGGCAGTGGCCTGCGTGGACCCCAGCGCCGCCCCCAGGGCCTCCGGCCTGATGCACAGGACAAGCTCTGAGGGGAGCACCAGTGACATGACGGCCCCCACACAGGAAATGGAGGCTCAGGAAGTTGGGTAGCTTGTCCCAAGGCACCTGGCTCCCAGTGAAAGATGACCTGTCCCAAAGCCTGAGGTCACACCGTGCATCTCTCTCCTGAGAGAAGCCATGGGCATTTTCCCCCTATCATTTCCATCTGTTTTGTTTGCTCCCAGGAGGCAGAGCTGAGGTTGGAGGCCAGACTCTGGCTCAGGACCCTTTGTCTGGACTCGTCCACCATCCTGCTGCTAACACACCCGTTCTTAGGAAAAAGCCACGTCTGCATAAGGTTATCCGCAGAAAGCTGAGAGAGAGTATGGTCCCCATTCAGCTACAGAGGGTAACGTGAGGCCCCCGGAAGGGATGTGGGCAGGAAATGGACACACAGCGCGTTTATGGTTGAAGACAGCAGATGTCTGCGTGCCGTCTCCTTCCTTCCTCCCTCCCTTCCTCCCTCCCTCCCTTCTCTCTTTTCCCTCCTTCTTTGCCTTCCCTTCCTCCTTTCCGTCCTTCCTCCTACAAACATTTGTGGGGCACCTACTGCTCCCATGCTCTGTGTCGGGCCCTGGAGTAGTTAGTTCCAAGGGGAACGAGACGTGACTCATTTTCTTGTGGGGGTCAAAGCTGGCGGGGAGACAGACTTCACCCCCCAACACAGACCAAGCACCGTGCCCTAAACAAAGTATGTGTGAGGTCGCCTGGAACACAGATCAACACCTGCCTCTTGTTATTTGCTGCCTGCCTGGCAGGTTCTGTGCCAGACGACACCGTGTGTGTACCCATCTCCCTTGAACATTTGATTTGTTCCAGTAAAATCCTATTCATCTGAGTGCCAGTTGATGAAAATTCATCAATTAAGCACATTCAGATGGAGCCCCTCGCAGCCAACATTTTGGCCGCAGGTTGAGGCACGCTCTGCCACCTTCTGTGGTGAGAACTTGTTCTGTCCCTCTCCTGATGTACCCCACCCCTAGCCAGCTGGGTGCCATGCCTCAGAAGCACGTGGTTCAGCTCCCAAACAGCCCCCTGCGTAGTCTGAAGAAAACCCTCATTGTCAGGAGCCACTCAGACTTCCTCGGCGCACTTGGCTTTGTCCACGAACTCTTCGCGTACATGGTGGGCAGGACATGGAGGGCTCTCCCAGGTGGGCTCTTGTCACTGTCCCTGGGGCTCTCCTCAGACGAGGGCTGTGGGGTCAGGGCCTGCCTTCATGGGGGGACCTCTGTGCAGGCGGGTGGGTCATTAGAGCAGCATTGCCCCAACTGCTTTGAGTGTTGTTCTTTTCAATGAATCCCAGTGAAAGATGACCTGTCCCAAAGCCTGAGGACACACCATGCATTTCTCTCCTGAGAGAAGCCATGGGCATTTCTTCCCCTATCATTTACATCTGTTTTGTTTGCCTACCCAAAACACACTTGATTCTCCTTGAGGTCCCCATGTGTCACGTCCTGCGCAACAAAGGCTGTAGGGAGGCGAGAAGAGGTGGCTTTGGGTTAAGCTATAATAAAGAGACAGAGACTCAATACAGTGAAATTACAGAGGACCAGGGGACTCGCAGTCTCAAGAGACAGGAGTGTAGAATTAGGCCAACTGGTGGCTTTTATTGATAATCATACGAGGAAGTGGCATTGTTTTTTACACGGTCTGTGAGATTCGTCCATCACGTCAGAAAAGTGAATCAAGCCAATTATCCCTGTCCACTAGCAGCCAGAGCAGAAAGTCCCGTGATGACTCAGGTGAGGTATGACCTCCCCGGGGACGAGTCTCTCATGTTGAAACTGTTCCATGAGCAAAACGGAGAGAGCTGATCTTTATTGCCCTCACGACTTCTCACAATCAGGTGAGACAGGAAAGCCAGAGTCAGCAGTGGCTTTTCCCAGGAGGGGGGATGGGGAGGCAAGGCCCCTTCCCAGATCTTCCAAGGCAGCTCATTGGGGGTCCCCACACGGTTCTGCCTGGCTTGAGTCCCCCCCCCCCCCAGTGGGGAATCTTACTCGTCATTGGCTGCAAACCATCTTTTGGGGACCAGACAGAGAGACATGAGGTATAAACATCATGATAAAACAAAGTCCCAAAAAGGCACAGTCTCACAGACTCTTCTTTCCTCAAGGAAAGACACAGGGGGACAGTCGGCTAGGCTGCTGTGTGACAACCCCCGTGGTCAGTGTGGAGTTGACATCACCCGTCTTCATGGACGGTAGGAAACCCTGGTCTAAATCCAACCATGGGGTCCATTCCCTCACCCACTGTGATTGGCTCAGGGATGTGCATGTGACCAAGTTCTGGCCAATGAGCTCAAAACCTGGCCTTTTGCAGGGACCAATGGGAAGTAATATCTCTTTTCTCTGGGGTGGACACTAGAACATTTCTTTTCACGCTAAGCATCCTGGAATTCTTATTTCGGAACTTCTGATATGTCAATCAAGTATAGATTCAAAAACTTCCCTTGAATTTCATGTTGTCAGTAATTTCTCATCAGTCATTCAGTATTTTCCATCTTGGTTGTGAAGACTTCCATGCTTTCAACCTTTCTCATTGCATTGGAAATGACTTTGCCCAATTCTTTTGGTCCCCATTTGTAAAACATGCAGCAAACTGAGTACTTTCTTCAGTTTTTTTTCACTCCTTCAATTGTCACAGGCTGCTTCTTAAGTTCAGCACCCACAGTCACATCATCGCTTTTCCGGTGCCCACTGGACTAACTGGCGTTCTCCAACTTTCCTTGGCCATGAGACATGGCCCTGTGGTGAGCACACTGCACGCCATACAGGGTGGGACCACTCCAGTCTCTTCCTCTGTGTTGACACCCATGTCCTGAGCAAGTTTGGCGTCAATATTTAGCTGTTTGTCCTTTAAATCAGTTGATTTTACAAGGGTCATGCCATCTTTTAGTTACAGCACCACACCTAGAATTAGAACTCAGACATCTGCTCTAAATTTTAAATCTTTGGTGTAATTCCAAGTGAGGTGGGGGCAGGGAAGAGATGCTGGCCTCATCTGGTGAAGGAGCCCAGGTAGTCACAGTGTTTTGTGGGGCTATCAGCGGGGTGTTGGCCTGGCCAGGCAGACTGTGAGGATGAGTGAGGGACAGGGGACAGGGTGCCCAGGACAATGGGTCCTGTCCACTCACTCCTCCATCCCTACTCCCATACCACATACGTGGAGGCCCTCCATGCATTTCATCCAGCTTCCCTCATTACTCTAGTTTTCAAAACTGTCTTTGTTTTTCCAGAAAAGAAAAATGTATACCCACTTGTCAAAACCTGCTTCTCTCTGACCCCTACACCCCCTTGTGGTTGGAAGTATATTAAATTCACTTATTCATTCAGGAAGGCGTGGTAGGTTTGCAAATATTGCATCTCCTCACCCAGGAGCATTGTTTGTCTCTCTGTGTTTTTAGGTCTTCTAGAATGTTCTTTAGTAAGATGTTGTGGTTTTCTTCCTATAGGTTTTGCAGTTATTCCTTAGTTTACCCCTAAAGATTTTATAGTTTGTTTTTTTTAAAAAAAACTGTTGTAAGGAGACTATATGTTTATACGTTAAATTTTCCATATATATGTTTATTTGCCTTGCAAAGAACACGTTCTTGAATATGTTTATAAATTCTGTGTTTTGTTCTGCTTTCTAATATCTTAATTTTTATTTTATCTTTATTAATTCCATCCTTCTGCTGCCCTTGGGTTTATTTTGTTCTTTTTCAGTTCCTTGCTTTGACTGCTTTCTTCATTTAGTTTAGCTATTTCTTGTTCAAATGTGAAAACATTTCAATCTCTCACTTTTTTCTCTGAGTGCAGACTTGGCCAGATTCCATACGCTTTTATGTGGATTGTTATTGGTTATATTTTATAAGTAACTTTTAATTTCAGTTTTGATTTCTTCTTTGATGGGAGTCATTTGACAAAGTGATTTTTAATTTCGGGCAGGTTAGAAGTTTTCATTTGTTTCTTTCTTGTTATTTATTCCTTTGCTATAAGATCAAAGAATGTTATCTGTACTGTTTCTACATTTTGAAATTTACTAAAGTTTTGTTTTGGCCAACTATATGTCATGGATTTTTATAAACATCCATAAACACTTGAAAAAAATATGTGTTCTCTGTCTTAGACATTCAGAATGGACTGTGCATTTATTTGTTATGCATTTAACAAGTATTTACTGAATGCTCAGGAGCTGGTAAGCATAAGGCTGGCATTGAAAACGTGGAAAATGAACAAGAGAGATGTTGTCTGAAACACCCAGGGCTTAAATTCTTTGGGGAGTGGGGGAGGGGCAGTTAAATAGGTAATTACAAATACTGACCAGAAATGTTCTGATGAGACAGAGTGTCCTGCAGAGGCCTTCAGGCACCCTGGGAGGTTTACTGGAGGAAGAAACATCTAAGCTTAATGACATCGCAAGTCTGTTTACTTCACATATTTTAGTACTATGTTATTTGATGCATAAAGCTTCATGACTATTACGTTATTATTGTGGATGCCAGCTTTTCTATAGATAAATACAAAATCAACCTCTTTAATGCCTTGAATCCTATTGCTTAATATTTCCGACAGTCCTTCTCATAATGTTGTTTGGGTTTGCTATATGTATATATACACACGGACATACATACATACTTTCCGTGTGTGTGTGCACATTTACATATCACTTGCCCATCTCTTTAGTCTTGGGGAGGGTAGTTTTAGGTGTGTTTCTTGTAAGCAATGTAGTACCGTGTTTCCCCGAAAAGAAGACCGGGTCTTATATTAAGTTGTGCTCCAAAAGACACATTGGGGTTTTTGTTCAGGGGATGTCATCCTGAAAAATCATGCTAGGTCTTATTTTCCGGTTAGGTCTTATTTTTGGGTAAACACGGTAGCAGATGTTCTTTTTGAATGCAACTGGTTCAAATGACTTCATTATGTCCTTTATTCTCCTTGTAGGCAAAATGAGGGCACTGGCCATTTAGGTGATTATTTAAATGAATACTTCATTGTGTAATAGCCAATGGCTCACTTGTCCTGTGCCAGTCACTGTCTTAAGTGCTTTATATAAAGTAAATCAGTTGATACCAGAAACAACCCACTGAGGCTGGAACTATGATGACCCCCATTTTGCTGGTGACCGAGGCACAGAGATGCCAGGCAGATTGGACCTGGTACAGAGGGGATTTGATCCCAGGCAACCTGGCTCCAGAGCGCATGTGGGCAGACTCTGCACTTCACCCCCTCTCTGGTCCCACTTTCTGGCCAAGATACAGAGCAATCACTTGGGAAGTGGGAACAACCAGATAGGGTGGCGATAGTCCCAGTTTCCCCAGGGTTCTAGGTGGTAGGGGAGGGGCTTCCGTACTAAGACTCATGTGCCCTAGAGTGAGTACCCTGCCTCCTGCTCGATGCCCTCTTCCCACTGACCTTGGATGCCTGCCTCCTCCTGCTGGTCATCCCACACAGTCCTGTAAAGCCATCGGAACACGGGGGAGGAGGTAATCTGGGGGAACCATCTGGAATTTAGGGGACTTGCTATGGTTTTTATGGCAAAGGGAGGGACTAGCTATAAACTTATAGCTGCTTTCCTGCTTCCCTCCGCCTTCTTCGCCACACAAAGAAGTCCTATGAACACCAGAGGACCATAGGGCTCTTCAGGGTGGGACAAAGAACCTTTTCTCGCCTGCCCAGGACTTCCGTCCTTTAAGGGACCTTCCTTGTCCTGGGGCATCGGATGCTGTGGGACGATCAGAGCTGTGAGAAGGACAGGCTTGGCGTGGCCATCAGGACAGCCTGTGGCTGAAACTGGGGGGTGTGGGGTTCCTGCAGGGGATGGTGCTGGGGGGCCCACTGCAGACCTGGGGGCTGTTTGGAGGCAGTCCCTGGTGGCCTGGCCAGGTAGTCAGTGCCCAGCTGAAGGCATGCTGGGGGGTGGGAGGGGACCCTGCGTCCTCGCTCAGATGCTGTGTTCTCCTTGGGCATTCTTCTGACTTCCTCCCACAGAGGACCACTCCTGCCTTCTTGTAGCTCCCATGTAGCTTGAGGTGGCCTGTTGTCCCACCCAAAGGAGATATGCAGGTGCTTTACTGTGTGTCCACCAGACCGGACACTTCCCCTTCTCTCCCCCCTCCCTTCTCTTCTTCCCTTCTCCTGCCTCCTTCCTTCTGCCCCTCTTCCTTCCTTCCTTCTCTGCTCCTTCTTCCTTGATAAGATGAAACACTTAAACAAGTACTAATTACCCACAGGGCGAGCTAACTGCAACTGGGGTATGAGCTACGTGAGGCGCTCTCTTGACCCACAGGGGATCTCCCCGTTACAGTTGGAGTGGAGGGCGAGAGGGAGGGAAGGGGACCACTCGGCTATTCCCCTCAGGCTCCCTGAGGCCCCTGCTGTCTCAGCCCAGGAGGAGGGTTCTGATGCTGGAATAGAGTGGGGGGGAGGGGGGTCCATTCCCTCTGTGCTTGGCAGACCCACTCTAGGCACCTGACAAATTATGGATCCAGTTCTTGGGGTGGCCCCTTCTCTAGTCTCTGTCTCGCTCCCTTACCCCCTTTCTATCTACTACCAGGAATTAAGACTAAACGCATGAAACAGTGTTGGGACAGGCCAGCTGGAGGGTGGGAGAGGAGGGCGGGGGCTGGGATTGGGCTGCCTTTGCCTTCCCTTTGTCCAGAAAGAAAGGAAGAGGGGAGTTTTCCCCGATAGCCAGACCAGAGCGCCTCAGGGCAGGCAGTGAGTCCTGCACCTCTCAAAGCTGGGGTGACACTTGCCGGACATGTTCTGAGACTCTCAGCCCCACAAACTTGGCCAATCTTCAGAATCACGGAGCAGCTGGGCCCACACCAGAGGCTGAATCAATCTGTCTAGGGCACAGCTCAGCGGTCGATATTTCTAGGAAGGTTTGGAGACTACTGCCTTAGCAGAAAATGATGTTTCTATTAGATTAGGATTGCCAGAAGAAATACAGGATGCCCAGCTAAGTTCGCATTTCAGATAAACAACGGACTTTTGAAAATATAAATGTGGCACAGGACAAGTTTAAGTGTCATATTGTACCTTTTTTTGCCTAAAGTTTGCAATCCTATACTAGAAGACTTTTGGATTTCTCTCAACTTGAAGAGTCATAAAAGCATCAAGTGTTTATTGGGTACTTACTATGTTCCAAGCAATGCTCTAGGCACCAGGAAAGCAGGCAAAGACCCCCTGCCCTCAAAGACCCTACAGTCTAGTTGGGGGTAGGGAGCGGGGGCAAAGCAGACAAAATCAGATTAATAGACAGCACAACTGCAGCTGGAGAAGGCGACCTGATGAAAATGAGACAGTGATTGACGGAGGGTGGGGGGTGGGCAGGGAAGGTGGCTCTGGGGGCCCTAGGGACCTGTCTAGCTAGGTCACTAAGAAACTTTTCTTCCTTCCTTCCTTCCTTCCTTCCTTCCTTCCTTCCTTCCTTCCTTCCTTCCTTCCTTCCTTCCTTCCTTTTTTAGCTTCAAATTTAGCCCTTTCATATGTTGTGTGATAACAGTGAGAAAAACTTGAAATAAAACCACCATCTTTTTGTCTTTGATGATTGAACATTTGGCAAGTATATCTTTTGTTTCAAAGAAACTTGAATTGGAGTTAATACTACAGAAAAACTCACTCATGACTCAACCAATGAGCAAAGAACACAAGATCATTAAATGCATTGTCTTCGTTCAGCAGTTCTGTAAACGGATGACTCACTCACAGCACTTGTATGTAAATACAGAATGATTTTAACTGTCATGTCCGTGACACTTTTCAGAGTCTCCGCCAGAAAACTGAACACCATTATTTTTATGTATCATACAGTAGAACACAACATTAAAGAAACCAGTCTCTTATTTTAACATTTTCAGTAAATCTAATTTGTTGATTTAATATAGCCGTAGCATCATCTGTCATCATAGACACTTGTTTTCTCATTTCTAGCTGAAATCCTTCTTTGACAGATGTAGAAGATTTGAAATTATCTATGCCATGAGTTTGGTTTTTAAAAATGAAGACATGGTTCATTCCTGGCTTTCGGCACCAAAAAATAAACAAACAAACAAACAAATAAATTAAAAAAAATGAAAATAAAATACAAAATAAAATAAAAATGAAGACAATTTTTTTTAGAGCAGATTTAGGTTCACAGGAAAATTGAGGGGGAGGTACAGAGATTTCCCGCATGCTCCCTGCCCACATGTGCATATCCCCATTATCAACGTCCCCACCGGATAGTATATTTGTCACCTTGATGAACCTACATGGATGCGTCATAATCATTCGAAGTCCATAGTTTCCTTAGTGTTCAGTCTTGGTGTTGCACATTCCATGGGTTTGGACAACGTGTAAGGCATGTGTACGTCACTATAGCGTCACACAGACTATTTTCAGGACCCAGAGACTCTCTGTGCATCCCTCCTCCCCCACCCAGCCCTGACACGCACTGATATTTTTACTGTCTCCATAGTTTTGTCTTTTCCAGACTATTTCATAGTTGAATATCTTATAATTCTACAGTATATAGAATTCTGATTGGCTTCTCTCACTTAGTAATATGCATTTAAGGCGCCTCCATGTCTTTTCAGAATTTGACTTCTTTATAGCACTGAATAATATTCCACCGTCTGGATGGACCACAGTTTATCCGTTCAGCTACTGAAGGCCTTCTTGGTGGCCTCCGAGTTTTGACAAGATGACTAAAGCTGCTGTAAACATCCCTGTGCAGGTTTTTGTGTGGACGTGAGTTTTCAGCTCCTTTGGGTAAATACCAAGGGGTGTGATTGCTGGATAGTATAGTAAGAGTGTGATCAGTTTTGTAAGAAACTGCCAATAACACACACCTCACCAAAGAACAGATGGCAAATCAGCACAAGAAAAGATGCTCCCTCATATGTCATCAGGGAAACGCAAATTAGGGCACTGAGAAAGCCCTGCTCTCCTATCAGAGTGGCCAGAAGGGTAGAGTAGAAAGCCGGAAGGGGCCAGGTTCCTGGATGCTCCTGGAGAAGAGTTGCCACCTCAGCCCTAGACTCCCAGCTCCAGATACCTTCTAGAAGAAAGAAAAATCAACTTCTATCTTGTTTTAACCAATGTTATTTGTGGGTTTTCTGGTTTTGCAGCCAAACCCTAACACACCATCCTTGAATGACATCTCGGGCAATCCCATCATTTTCTGGTTGTGATTCGGGCAGTCCAGTTTAAAAACCCAACCTCATATCCAATTAAAATCTTACCTCCTTCCTTCTACTCGGCTTGGTCAAGTTCGAGGCTCCTGACACTTGGGGGTAGGAAGATGAGACAAGCCATAGTAACTATTAGAAACATGGGACCAAGTCTCAAAGGACACGGTGAGAGGAAGGTGACTCATTCTGAGGTAGGACCCCAGGAGGCTTCCTGTGGGCACTTGAGAAACTGGAGGGTGACAGCGATGGGCAGACACCAGGCTGGGTGGGCACTGTGCTCCCCCACGAGGAGGTGAGCAGCCGCTGAGGCACAAGACACAGCCAGGTTTGGGAGTGGTGAACAGGGACACAGGCTGGGCGAAGAGTCCCCTCCAGGCCGTGTCCAGGCAGAGAGCAGGTCTGCTGGCACCCACCCTTTCGCCACTGAGCATGATTCTCACACCTCAGGGCTGCCAAGGGGGTCGGTTTCCAGCTCAGTGAGGCTCCGCTGCCCTCAGTGCTTCTGGGAGAAATTAAGTCCCCTCACCTTTCTGGCTTACAACCCAATTTGTGATGGCAGTTTCTGCTCCCTCCCTCCCCTAAATCTGAACTAACTTTGCACCCAGCCTCAGGGAAGCAGCTCCCACGTTTGGGGTTTACTTTGGGGTACTGAGCTGGAGTGGCCCAGGAGGCACTCCATTCTCAGAGAACTGTCCCCTTCCCCTCCCCAACCACAAGTGGTGGACAGTTTTCTTTCGGAGGCCCTGCATCCATTGGTTAAAGTGAATCCGACAGCCGTGGGTGGATACCTGCCCCTTGGTGGCCCAATCAGAATCTCTGCCCTGCTTATTTGGAGTTGGGACTCAGACACTCCAGTACAGAGCTTTGCCAAGAGGGGGCGCCCCTAAGCCTTTCGGTACATTCCCCTTTGGGGGTCGGACTTTGCTCCTTGAAAACAGGAAGCCCAGTGAGACACTCCAGAACCTGCAACCGCCCCTGACTTTCTAAGCCTCTTTCTTAATGCGTTGGTCTGTCCATCAGGAAATGGGAATGCAGTGACTAGGGGCTGTCCCCTGAGCTTCACTGCGTCCCTACTGGGCGTCCAGCATCACGCCAGGGAAGCACTGCTTTCCGCCCTGCAGGAAGCATCGTCAGAGTGGGTCAGGCTGCGAGGCTGCGAGTGTGCACAGCTTCAATGTCAGTGCTCATTATTGCTTCTTCCGAGAGCCATTGAGTCTTGGACACATAGGCCCTTGGAGTCAGTTTCATTAGAGAAAGAGCCAACTTAATTCCAGCCCGAGACGAGGCTCTGAATCAAACGGCCGCCTCTCCCCACTGAGCGTCCTCAGGCTGAGCCCCCCGGCGCCTTCTGTCAGGGGAAAGGCTGGACCGCCCGGCCATTATCGACAGAGATGGCAGACGGTCATTGATTGGGAGTACGGAACGAGTCTCTTTCATTTCCAAGTGCCAGCTGTGAGCAAGTGATGGACGGGTCTGGGTGAGATTTTGTTTCTCCGGGAGCTGGGTGACACGGTCCGTGAACAGGGGTCTGCCTCTCTGCACAGTTCAGGGACATAATCAGACCTTTAGAAGGAGAAAAATAGTAATACACCCCTGATGGATGGGTTTGCTATAGTAAGAATGTAAAAGCTTAAATGACTTCAGTGACTAGCTGTCTGCTTTGTCTGCAATGCAAATGTACTGTTCCACTCCCTGTCCTCACCGCCCTCCCTCCAGTCTCCGTGGGTGCTCCTCCTCCGGGAGGGTCACAAAGCTGGTCTTGCCTCCCGATTCTCTGCGTTCTGGTCCATCCCAGAGCGCAGGCCACGGAAGGGCCGGTCCTGATGATGCAGTCAGGGCACTCACGTGAAAAGGGCAAGGGGAGAGGCCCTGGGCAGGGCAACCTCAGGGCTCCAGGGCACTGCTGGGACCTCAGCTGGGCTTTCGAGGTCCTTCAGGATGTGACTGTGCTGTCACAGCAGTCACCACACTGCCCCGCCTCCATCAGGGCAGGTCAGCCGGGAGGCACTGAAGGCTGGCTCACCTGCTGCGGGGGAAGGGACAGGTGTCATTGCCGGCTATGCCCAGGGCATCCTGCCCAGTGCACATGCTGGGGCAGTGGGGAGGATCCTGACAAGCTCCTGGGAGATGCTGCTGCTGCTGATCCGGAGACCACGCGTGGTGGGACCGCTCTGCTGAGGTCTTTCTGATCTTTAATCTTTGACGGGTCTGTCCTCCCGAAGGGACCAGGTGTGTCAAGCACTGTAGTGAATAAACACACCCAGAATAAACACACAGTCCTCGTTCGGGTTTGATCATGGAGGGAAGTCGGTTTCTTCTCCAGCAAAGGAGAGAGCCACAGCCCAACAGCCGTAAAGAGCAGTGAGCGTGGATACTCTCTTCTGGTCAGCAAGAAGGGGAAGGGCAGGGAAAGAAAGTTGTGACTCGTCTGCCCACTGCCACCAAGGGCTCTTACAGAGTAATCCAGAGGTGAGCACTTCTGAAAAAGCATCACGTCCTCCAAAGAGACAGAAACTAACGTTAGTTGCTTTTGACAGCATTATGAGCTGTCATCCATTGACTTGCTTCATGCCTGTGAGCACTCTGTGACACGGGTGCTGGTGTCTCCATGTAACAGATGGGAGGTGCAGGTTCAGAGAGGTTAAGTGACTTCCCCAAGGTCACACAGCCCACAAGTGCTATGCAGGAGTAAGAGCCCTGGCTCTTTCCACTGTGTTACACATTTTGAGAGTTAAGCATCTTCCAGGGGTCATTTCCCACCTGGAATCATCCTGAGAGGACAGAGAAGGGAGGGAACCACTGGGTGGATTTGCCAAGAAATACCAAAATTGTGTAAATTACCCGAGAAGTTCTTCAGCCCCTTCCTTGCAATTCAGAGATTAAGACAAAGGGGAACTGAAGGGGACGGGATATCTTTGCCTGGCTGGGAAGGGAGGAGACCCACTCAGCAGAAAGTTGGAGCAGGTCAGGGTGGGGTGGGAGGGCAGCAAGATGGAACGGGAGAAATTTCCAAACTTTTCCAGGAATCCCCACCCCTTCCCTCCTGGGTCTATCCTGGGAGCAAGGGGACACCGCTGCTCTCCTTCGCCACACTCTGCAGATTGAGGTCCCGTCGGGTCATATATGGTCAGCGAAGACCAGAGCACCCCCTTGGAGAGCTGGCTTTGGAGAGGATACTGCACTTTGACCTGGGGGTGGGGGTAAGTCCCACTGGTGTGACCCAGTCTCAGCCTTCTCAGGACAGCCCGGCGGGGAGCCAGATCAGAGCACACCAAGCCCTGGACTCTGGACTGAGACAGAGCTAGAGCTCCTTGGGGCTCATCACCTCCTGCCCAGTGGCCTTGAGCGTGCTGCTTGGCCCTCTGGGCCTCAGTTTCCTCCCCTATGAAAGGAGGTAACTCACCTATCCCCTCTGAAATTTAATTCACCAAATTTGCACCAACTTCAAGAAGCAAAAGTTGACAAACCCAGCATTGGCCCCAGGGGAGACCTGCCCACCAACGTGGGAATTTCCATCTCCATCACACTCTACCCCCATCTGCTGGTGCCCCTGGCTTCCCAGCTCAGAGGTTCCTTACCAAGAACCTCTCTCTAGAGGCCTTGGTGCCAGAGGAATAAATGGCTCAAATGGCTCCTCTTTCAGCCCTGAAAGACAGTCCATCACCACCAGAATGGACCCAGGCTGTAAATTCCGGGAGCGCGGAGACCCGGCCCATCTTCCCTGGTCATTTGTCAGCAGCTAGCACAGTGCCGAGCACATGCTTGATAAATACTTGTGCATTTATGAAAAAGTGAGTGTAGAGCTAAGCTCTGGAAGTCCCAGGAGATCTTAAAAAGTAGGTGATTGTGCTTTTTAAAAGTGGTATTCCCAAGTTCTCTGGCCCTGGTTGTGGCTATGGAAGGAACCCAGGAGGGTGGATGAGAGGGACACACCCTCCTCCTGAATTCTGTCCCTTGAACGGAGCTGCACTTTGTCTCTTACAGAATGAATCAGTCTCTCTGTCAATCAGAACGGTGCTCCTTTCCAACAAATGCACATAGATTAGAGAGCTGATCAAATGCTCTGTTAACGTGGCACTTTAATAACAATATCACTTAGATCTCAAACTGCTTAATTAGATTTCACTCATTGCCATCACTCGCCTCATTTGAACAGCTCGTTTATAATTTATGGTCTTTATGCATTCGGTTGTTCATTTGTAAAATGAGAGAAAACAATCACCAGGCGAAAGGAAAGCTAAGAAGAAATGGATTTGACTTTTCCCAAGGGCCAAGGGGCCTCAAGGGTGAAGCACAAGGCCAAGGGAAGAGTCTGCTCAGTGTCTCCTGCCCCTTCCTCTGGACAAGCACACCCGCTCTGCCTTTGCAGCTTCAGAAGGGAGCCCATGACACAAGTCCAGCCCATCAGCTTGTCTGACTCCAGTAGGCCCAGGGATTGGTTGGGGAATAGGCATGTGACCTAACCCTGTCCAATGAGAGTGAGCTCTGGGATATTTGCTACAACTACTGGGAAACAGGTACCCTGGGCTGCTGGAACCTCAGTCTGCAGCAGCAGGAGGCTAACTCCCCTCTCAAGGTGGGTGGGAGGGGGGAGGGGCTGAGAACGGCCCAGGGAAGCAAGACAGGGCAATGGGGAGAACAGATTCCTGGTTTCAGCTATGCTTGGACCACCTGTATTTTAATTTTGTGAGTCAGAATGTTCCCTGGTTTCCTTAAGCCTATTTGAGTTGAGTTTCTTTCACCTGCAACAGAAAGAAGCTCAACGAATGTAAATCCCAGACAATCCTCATGAAAAGAGCCTAGTCGCCAACTTTATAAACCCCATTAACCACTAATTTCTAAGCATTAAAAAATGTGAAAAGTGCAACCATGATATAAGAGATGGCATTTTGAATTTTTGGGGAAGAGGATAGTTATATTAGTGAGGCTTTCCCTAAGTCACTCCAAATTTCAATATCACCCCAAGCCCCAAAGCATAACATATCCCCTTGCTCTACTTTATTATTTTCTCCTTAGTACTTATGATCTAACATACTAAATATTTCACTTGTTAACCATTGTTTATTATTTGTCTCTCACCAGTAGAATGTTAACTCCATGAGGACAGGAATTTGTCTATGTTTTGTTCATCGGTATGTCTTTATGTATGTGGGAACTGGTACATAGTAGTCATTCTATAAATTATCACTGTATTTGAATATAGAGTAAATTAATCTATTGTAGGAATTACATTCAGCTACTAGTGAGAAATGGAAAGCAAGCAATATCGGAATTCATTTCTCTTGCACATAAAAGAAATCCTGAGGTAGATGGCCCAGGGCTGGTGTGGTGATCACACATTGTTCTGTGGAACCCAGCTGTCCTGTATCTTTATGTTCCTTTGTCCTCAGTGCATAGCTTCCTTCCTCAAGGTCATTTTTTTGGTCCAAGATGGTGGCTGGTGCTCCAGCCACATCTCTGTATTCCATGAAGGAAAAAAAGACTCTCTAATGTACATTCCCAAGAGAACGAAGAATTTCTGTCTACATCTCATTGGCCATCCCTGGCTGCAAAAGAGATTGGGAAATGTAGTCTTTTAGATAAGCACCTTGCCACGCACAGTAAAAATCAGTGTTCTTTTACTACAGAAACAAGATGAAGATGGATCTTGGGTAGGCAACTAGCAACCTCTGTGGGGGCCCAGGGTGGTGGTGGGGAAACAACTAGAAGCCATATAAACAAGTAAATGATAGTACACACATCCATAAGATAGAAAACTATTCAGCCATTAACAATCTAGGTTTTGGGAAAACTCTTACTAATGTGAGAGAATGTCTATGATACGATGTCACATGCAAAAAAAAAAAAAAAAAGGGGGGGGATATAAAACTACCCAAAGACTTCCATTTTTTGTAACCACAGTTTCCAAACACAAACACACACACACATACACACACACACACACACACACACACACACGACAAAGACGTCAAAGAAATACACCACAATTTTCATAGCATTTTTCGCTAATTAGAGCAATTACAGGTGGTTTTATTTTCTTTTTTCTGCTTTACTTTAGTTTTCAATAAACATGTTGCTTAATGGTAAAAATAGGCAGGTCGTTTAAATTTTAAGTAAAAAGTGGTAGTGAGTGGAATTATCATTCCTGATTAGTTTGGTGCCATTTCACCATGTGGCAAAGCCCAGGCTCAAAAAGAAAAGAGAGAGAGGGAATAGAAATGGGAAAAGATGAAAGAAGGAAAGAAAAGCGGAGAGAAGAGAGGGGAGGGGAAGTGCCAGAAAGGAAGAATCAGGAGGGGAAGGGAAGAGGGGACAGGCGTAGGGAGGAGTGAAAAGGAGACGTGAAATCAGAGAAGCCAAAGGATTGCTAAGATGCTGTGATTTTTGCTGGGAAGGACTTCAAAAAGCACACTGGAGTCGTGTTTCTTCCACTAACTCCTAAGAGCCCTCCCCCCTCCCTAATCTTGACCCCCATCCTCTCAAGGGCAAGCTCTAAGCGAGGCCTTTGGGTGTTTTCTTTGATCAAGGAACCCACACAGCAAACCCCACAGCTGGCACTGACTCATTCTCTCTCCTCTGCCTCGAAGCCTCTCTTGGCTCATTTTTGGCAGTCCCTGGTTTCTATGAACCCAGCTGTCTCAACTCAGAAACCGCCCCCAAACTCCACCCCAGGCTTGAGCTTGCACTGGGGGCAGGGGGCCTGGAGATAGAGTTCATCTCTAGCCAGTTATGCCCTAAGAGGAGATAAAAATCAACACCCATCGATAAATAATACGGTTCACCAGCCCTTCCAGACATCCTGTTTGGAGCAGAGTCAGGCCCTGGAAGAGTTCATGGGAAATCCTGAGGATCAAATGCTTATGCAGCAACTACGAGCTCTATCTTGGATCTGAGTCCCCCCAAAAAACAAAGATGTAATTTTCTTTCAAGATGCTCTCCTCCCCTCACCCGCCGGCACACCATTTCCAAGTATAGGGGCCTCCAAAAACAGTCCTGATGCAGAGCTTGAAATTGAAATCACATTTTCAAAACTTGTGCAGTCAAGACACAGGTCAGATGCCCCATGGAGTGTACCAGCCACAGCAGACTGGTCCCTCCCACACTCCACACTCCACCTTCCCCTCTGAGAACTTCCAACCACCAAGAAACGTGGGAAGGTAGCCAACCTGGACAGTTTGTTCAGTAGCCATTAGGGACAGGTTATTGAGATAACCCTTGTGACAATGCGCCTGGGGAACTGAGTCTTTTATTTAAGTTTAATAAACTTTAGTGTTTGAACTGAACAGTATTTTTCTTTCAGGCCTTACTGTTCTGTAGAACTGCTGTATTAGTTTCCTATTGATGCCATGATAAATTACCAGAAACTTTGTAATTTAAGACAACACCAATTTTTTTATTAGTTTGAGGTGTACAAAACAATGTAATAGCTAGACATCATTTATACCCCTCACACAGTGTCAACCCCCCTCCCCCAATCTACTACCCCTCTGACATCGCATACAGCTGTTACATTGCCACTGTCTCTATTCCTAATGCTGAACTCCACTTCTTGTGACTATATATATATGATTATAGTTGACATTCATTATTGTTCAGCTTCAGCTTCAGGTGTACAGTGCAGTGATCAGGCATCTACATCATCCCTGAGGTGGTCTCCCTAATGAGACAAGTGTCCATCGGATACCCTACAAAATCTTTACAACATTATTGATTCTATTCCCCAACCTGACCTTTGTGTCCCCGTGGCAATCTTGTGGTTTCCGATTGTGCTTTCTAATCCTCTCACATTCCCCCTCATCCCCCCCAGCCCCCATCTCGCAACCCTCAGTTTTCCCTCTATGTCTCTGAGGCTGATTGTGATTAAATCGTTCATCTGTTCTTTACATAAGTGAGATCATATGGTATTTGTCTTTCTCTGTCTGACTTATTTCACTTAGCATAATGCTGTTTAGGGCCATCCATATTGTTGCAAATGGTAAGATTTCATTCTTCTTTATGGCTGCGTAATACTCCATTGTATAAATGTACCACAGTTTCTTAATCTAGTCGTCTACCGATGTGCATTTTGGTTGTTTCCATGTCTTGGCTATTGAAGACAACACCAGTTTTTGAGATTACAGTTCTGGAGATTGAGTCGGACATGGGTCTTCCTGGGCTGAAATCGAGGTGTCGGCAGGGCTTGTTCATTCTGGACTCTCCAGGGGAGGAACTGTTTCCTGGTCTTTTCCAGCTTTCAGAGGTGTCCACATTCTTGGCTCTGTCTTGCTGTGTTTTGATGAGAGTCTTTTAGCTTCCTGAGAATGGCTATAGCCACCGAGCCTGCGCGGGTTGCAGCCCTTCTGGTACCATGGACAGCAGCCAGGCCTAGTTGGGTAAGGGTACTCATGACCCACGAGGCCAAGGGTTCATTGTCTTCATTCCACGGTGTTCGGGTTTGTGCTGGGTTCTGTTTGCAACAGAGGGATGAGCAAGTGTTCGTTTCCTACTGGGAGACCTGACAGGAGGCCATAGAGCCGCACAGAAGGCCAGGACGCATGAGGGGAGAGGGCGAGACTTAGGGTATGAAAAATCTGTCCAAGTTCTACCACTTGCCAAGGTCGCAGGACTAGTGACAGAGCACTGCAGCTCTTGGAGTCTCCCTTTCCCCTTCTGCAATAGGGGCTTAATCTACAATCAACCCTGTGAGTGGCACAGAGTAGGTGCTGGACAGAGTTTCAGTGAAAGGGCTTCAGAGGAGTCCTTCCCTTGGGTGTGGGGCAGTGGCCGAGGTGGCCTTGTTTAGAGCTGTGTCTCTGCTTCCTGGCATATTGCATGCTATCGAGTCAGTACTTCAGCAAATGTTAGGGGAAGGAAGGAGGGAGGAAGGAGAAGAGTTTGCTCACACTTCTCCCTGTTTTCACCCAGGGCCCACTGCCACATGCCACCTTCCTAAGGGCCTGTGTCTCTCTTATAGGGGGGAAGCTCAGGAGGCAGCTGGCATTTAAGAGGCGTGCTGGAGTCTCCCTCCCAGGGCGTGGGGCCCAGTATGAGGCCTGTGTCCTAGGAGTCTTCGGGCTGCTTCTTTCCCTCCATCTCTCAGCCTGGGAGCGTGACTGGAAGTGACTGTTCAGAAACATTCCTCCCACTCTATTTCCAGTTGCAGACACCTGGTGAGGGGAGTCCCTGGGGAGTCTGGTTTTCAGGAGGCCGGCTCTCCAGGCTTTTGTGAGGAAGTCACAGGCCCTTGATGTATTATTCAGGCCGGGTACCAACCTATGCCAGGTGCCCATCCATCCTCCACCGGTCCCCCTGCCTGGGCCTCTGCCATCTCAGAAACAAGTGCTAAAATCTGAAGGCAAATCGTCTGCCTTTGTCTTGTCACAGCATAAATACCTGGCACTGGCCGCTGGGGAGAGGTGTTGGTTCCACTTGGCCTATCCTGTTACTTCCAGGTCTTCGGCTGGTTGTAGTCACCCCTATGCCTGCAGCCTTGGTGGAAGAAGCAAATATTGCACTGGATGTCTGCCCCTCAGACCCCCTCTCCCTTCCACCCCAGGTGGAGGCTGACCTGTGGGGACCACGTCAATGGGTCCTCTTGAGCTCTAGCCTTCACTGGAGTTGTCCGTTGGTTAAACACTTGTGTTCAAGTTTAGTTGTACTCAGCAGAGGGAATGAGGAAGAGTATGTCTCTGGACGTTACTATTATTTAAAATCTCCGTTCTCCTTCCTTTACTGAGGTGTGTGAGGTGGAGGTGAGAAAGCGGGCACTTGGAAGTGGGAGCACTCCGTGGATGGAGTGACTTCTTACGAAGGGCCTTGGCTCTGGTGTTATCTTTTCATTTCAAATTTGCATCATAAGCATCGAAGAGGGACAGTTTTCCTTCCCAGGGAGATTTCTCTTAGCAATGTTACCTTGGCCAGCCAGGCAGGGAGAGAGGAGAATTTTCTAAGCCCAGACCCAAGCACGTCTATGCATACTTCTCTCCTGTCCCCCTGTGGCCCTCCCCCACCACTAGAGATTTAAATGCAATGTATGCCAACTTCATTTCTGTTTGCAAAGGGACTTCCATTCCAGACGTACTCCATAACACTTCACACCATGCAAGAATAACATTTACAGAAATGTACAATGGGGAAATAAAGGAACCCTGGGTAAAACCATGACAAGTCATAAAATGAAGCAGAAGCGAGGAGGGTGGGTTGTGAAAATTACCAGGTTGAAAACAAATCGGGGTGAGTTGCAAATTAACTAGAAATAACTTTTTTCTACTTGTTGATTTTTAAAATATTTTCAATAGCCCATTAACTAGCTTAAAAGCTTACAGGGATCCCATCTTATTAAGTTAAGGCATCTCAATGTCCACATATGTTGGGGACAGTCACCACATCAGCCACCATTTCAGTGACCACTGCATATTGGGCACTCACTGGGAACATGTTACAGCCCTCAAACAGCCTGTGGAGTTGGCATTCAGTTTCTAGTTCATAGGACACTGAGGCAGAGTTGCCACTTGCCCAAAGCCAGCACGGTTTACGTCCATGGCCACCACCTACTCACCTCTTTAGTGTTGCCTGAGCCCAGAAGAACTCACCAAAGTCTCCTTCTTGATGGCCGCCCGGCTGGATCGTGTTCTGGACCTACAGGGCGTCATGAAACAGGAGCGGCCTAATGCATTGTGGGTACCAGCATAGTGGGCGACCCCTGGGTTCGGGTCCAAGTTCCGGTATTTGCATGTGTGTGATTTGGGGCCCAGCAACTGTAGCTTTCTGAGCCTCAGCTTTCCAACCGAGAAAATGGAGGCAGTTATCACCTTGAGGGGTTGTTGGTAGCAATACATGAGATTAATAATAACCGTGTCTGGCACACTGCTGACGTGAAACTCTTTTTATTTATCCGGCTCGTCACTGGTTGCTGAGAGCTTCTGAGCTCAAGGAAATGCTAGAGCATGGAAGCATCCCCGACACCCTGCACAGCGGTTTGCAAAGTGTGCTGCACGGGCCGCTGGCATTCATTGGAGTGATGTGGCGATCTTGCAGAGCACACAGATCCCAGGGGCCCAGCTGAGGCCTCCTGAATCTGAATAGTGGGGCCAGGCCCAGGGCTGCCATCTTAGGAGGCTCCCCAGCCTGGCGATTCTCATGCCCAGCAAGTCTGAGGACCTGGCAGCACAGCAAGTCAGTGAGAACAAGAAGAGTATTGGGGCAGGGTCTAACCCTGGCGCTGTGGACTGAATACTCGTGTCCCCCGAAATCCATCTGTGGGCCTTTCTCCCGCAGAGCACTGGGGAGCCCCTGTAATCTGGAGCTCGGCAGGGCACGTCAGATCTGAGTTGTAGTCAGCCAGATCTCATTACGGGTGCGACACTGCCTGGCAGAAGCAGGAAGGAGGCCGGCATTTAGGAGCTGCCTGGGCTCTTGCTGGTTGTCACATTGACTCCAGCCCAGGGTTCTCATCTCACCCAGACAGACCTGCCCCTTCTGTGCAGGATTCTGGGGAAGACCAAACAATCACGTGCGTCCCAGCCTGGCACACTGTGTGCATCATAAATGGCAGCTATTATTCGGTGGCTGCTCTTGACCTGTCCTGGGCTCAGCATCTGCGTGACCTCCTTCATGGGACATGAAGGGCCTCGGGGGCTGGAAATGCCCTGCCCACGCCAGTGTCAGGACCTGCCGGTTATTCTGTGCCAAATAATCACTTTGAACCCCCAGGGCTCAGCGTTGGGGGCAACAGCCCTCTGATGTCCCCAACAGTGTCCTTTCTTTGCAGAGTGACCCCTTGTCCAGCCAGCAGGTTGATGAGAGAGGCGGGGGCCTCTGCACTCCCCCGGCACTGAGCCCAGGCCATTCTCAGAAATATGACTTTAATAGCTACTTGTAACACTGGGCTGATAGACGGGCCATGAACTTCCCGCAGCTCAAGTGCAGAGCTAATGACACAAAGTGGGATTTGAGAGACGGACCGCGTGGCATCCTGGGCTGCCGTCCCCTTCCCAGGCCCTCCCTGGCATCCGTCCCCTTTGTTTAGGGTTCAAGGCCAGAGGCTGCCAAGTTTCTGACTGAAGTTCTTGTTGTGGCAGCCGGTCAGCATCTTAATAGCTCAACAAGCTGAAAATAAAAGCGGGGGGTGGTACAGAAGGGGACAGAGCTGAGCACAGTGGGCTGTTCACTGGGCCGCAGGGCAGAGGGCAGGCAGGCTTGCAGGGAGGCTGGAAAGAGACTGTCTTTACAAAAATACAGAGAATATTTAGCTGCCTGAGCCTTCAAAGGTGGGTTTGAGTTGGGAACAAGCCTTCAGACCCTTCTTAGGGGAAGGGAGATTCTGACGAACCTAGCCAAGGAAGGGGAAACCCACCACTTCAGAAACAATGAGTGAGAACTGAACTGTGCAGAGGGACACTCTCGTACTCATTCCTCGTCCACATGGAGGTGGTACGACACTCTCTATGGTGGTTACGGTGGTTACGGGCAGGATGTTGCTCAGACAGCCCCGACTTCACGTCTGGCTGTGCACTTCCAAGTGAGGGAGGCCGGCCTGCCCTGGGGCTTCCTCACCTTTCTCTGTCGGATGTGGCTTTGGTGGGAGGATGAAGTGACCGAATAGAAGCCAAGAACTGGGTAATAATGATGATAAAGAACGTGTGATGAATGTACTAATACAGCTTTAGGTAACAAAACTGTACGATGGGCGCCTCCCGCGTGCCAGGCGCTGGAGAAAGACACAGACGTCGTTCTAGTGGGATGCACACCTGCTCAGGTGCCAGACGGGGCCAGGTGCGGAGGAGAAGCATGAAGCAGGGTGAAGGGCTTAGGATTCAGGCGGGGTGGCCAGGGAGGGCAGAACCCGTGAAGCGCCATTTGCACTTAGGCCTGAAGCCAGTGGACATGCCACATGGACATCTGGGGTAATGGGTCCAGCCAGGAGGAGTTGCAAAGGCCAAGGCCCAGAGGTGGGAGTGTGGTCGGTCTGAGGGTGACCAGGAGGCTGTGGGCTGGAGGGGGTGTGTGTGTTGGGAGGGGAAGGCAGTGCAGGGACGGAAGGCTGCAGGGTCTGAGAGTCATGATAAGGCCTTTGGCTGTCAGTGAGGGGAAGCCACGCGGGGACTGTTATGGAGCCCCTGCCATTTGCTGGGCACTGCGCCAGCGCCAGGGCTCCAAGAGTGGGAGGCAGGCACAGTGCCGCTTTAGAGCCTAAAGGCACTTTCTTCCAGAGAGCTCCAAATCCACCTGTGAGGACTGCCTCAATCGATCCTCCCAACCACTGTGGCCAATAGATCACAGCCACTGTCAGGTGGAGAAACTGAGGCCAGAGGGCCCCATGTCCTGAGGTGCTGTGCAGCCAGGCTTCCTTGATCTCAGGCTTATGGTTAGGTCGGCCCGTGGGAGCGCCCAGTACTTGCCCGGAGGGCAGGAGAGGGGCTGGGATATATATGCCGAGGTGAGGTGACAGTGCCTCGACCTGTGTCACGTGACTGCGAGCAGCTGGTCTGGCCAGGTGCCGACAGCCCCTCCTGGGGAGAGGGGGAAGGGCTTCTGCGGTTGTTAGTCCAGGGCGGGGGTTCCCACACCTTTGTAAAGAGTCCCATCAGGTTCTTGATATTCACCCCTCCTGACAGGGGGCTGTTTCCCCAGCACCTGCCGAACACACAGTAAACAGCAGAACAAACCAGAAAGACACCAGGGAGCGTCCCTATGACATCCCCGAGCTGCCAAAGCCCTCCCTCCCCTGGACTTCCTATTACTGAGCCAATAAAGGTCCTCGTGCTGTTTGGAAATGGATTTTCTGGTACCTCCAAAGGGATACAATTACACAACAGTGGGGCGTCTTGCCTCCACCCCACCTCCCCAGAGCTCCCAGCATTGCGTGAAGAGTACAGGCTCCAGCTTAGACAGAAGTGGGATCAAATCCCAACCTGGCCACTTAAGAGCTGTGTGACCTTGGGCCGGTTACTTAACCTCTATGAGTCTCACTTTTCTTTTCTCTACCCTGTGGACGATAATAGTTCCTCCGTCACAAGGTTATGGTTCTAGGCATCAAAGAATGGCTTTGCAGTGCTCGGCACATAGCAAACACTCCATACCGCTTGGTCCAAACCACTTTTCTATCATTTTTACACACAGAGCCATTTTGCTGTGTTTCCATTACTGAAACAACGTACTGGTGCTCACCTTTCTTCTCTGCTTCAACACACCTATTGGTAACTAGCCTATTGGTAACTGTGACGTTTCCCTGAAGGGGAAGGGTGTCCATGCGGGTTCTGTGTTTGTGGCTTGTCTTGCTCCACCTTTGAATCCTGTACATCCTGCGCCACGCTGGGTGGCACTCTGTCCCAGCACACCTTGGGGTCTGCTGGGCGGTGGCTGCAAAGCAGAAGACATGTCCCAGGACTCTCAGGCAGAACCACAGGTTGTGCCATTCAGGTTCCTTCTGTGGGGAAGACTTATCAGACGGAACGTGTCCAGCAAAGGCGGAGGCCAGCCAGCCACTGACAGCGTCAACTGCTACGTTCTTGCAACCCCACCCGATGAAGAAACAAAACTTTGCCTTCTACCTTCAAAGACCGTCCATTTATCCCCACCCCTCCCCCAAAAAGAGCCATTACCCGTCTTTTATAGCCATCGCTTTCTTGTGTTTCTTTATAGTTTTCCTACCCCGGTGTGCTGCCCTGGCCACCATGGTTCGGTCTTGCCCATTTAACAATTTTTGTTGTGTCCATTAAGTCTCTTCTAACCTACAGTTTCCTCCTCCATCCTTCCTCCTCTTCCCCCCTATAATTTGTTATAATCTGCAGAGGAACCCAAAACAGGTGACCTATAGAATTTCCCATAGTCTGGGTTTGGCAGATTGCAAACTCTGGGGCAGTTTAACACGTTCCTTTGTCCTCTGTGTTTTCTGTGAGCTGATCTGGATGCTGGATCAGACTCAGGTTCAGTCCTTTTAGCTCGACCGCAGATGACGTTGTGTTCTTTCACCAGGAGGCAAGCCGTGTCTGATGCGTCCTTTTTCTGATGTTAGCAGCTATTGATGCTTGAAGCTTAGAGCCATTAATTTACTGGGGATTGAAAAGTGGGCATATTCTAATTCTATAATTCCTTCTTTGCTTATTAGCTGGAGTCTTTTTATAAAGAGACAGTTCCCCTCATCTACTATCAGAAGACCCACTGGTATAATTCACAAGAGAAAGGTACGATAAATGCTTGATTCTGTCTCTTCTTGTAGTTTCCAAAATAACGAGTTGGTTCACCATCATCTTCAAAGATGACAAGTTATTACTTTTTAAATACCATTATGAACTCATAGATCTAGACATAGTTGATGGATTTTCATTAATTGCAAATAGTATCTTTTTGAAGTTCGAATTGCCTTATTATCTTGGCTACTGGAAGCTTCTTCAATTTAGCTGTTTTGACCTCTGACGTGACCCTAGCACATTTGGACTGTTTTCTTCTTGTTCCTGGGCCCATTTGCACACTTCCTGCCCTAGATCTTGAATCAGCCATTTCTTCAAGAGGCCCTGGTTTCTCTTAATGGCAAATGGGGTTTTGACACCACAATCAGGGTCCCTCCAATGCTCATTGTTATCAGGTTGGTTATTGCTTGTAGGACATTTTAGCACTCAGGAGATGATGTATTCAAACCTAGGACTACAGATTTCTTCCCAGGTACTCACGGGCTCAGGTGATGACAGAATTAAAATACCCACCATTATTCTGTAGTTTATCTCATAGAATGCCCACAACAATCTCAGCGTAATTTGATACTAACACCACCAATACAATTACTGAGAGCAGTTTGCATTTCTTTGCATATGCTCTCCCTGGTGTCTCCCCACTTTTGTGTAATTGTCCTGTGTCCACGTTGACGGAGCACGTAGCCATTGCACACGACGGTCTCTCTCTGTTACCCTCCTTACTATTCGTTTAAGAGGAAGCAAGTATTGAACACTCATCATCAGTCTTTACACCCATGTTCTCTGCTCATGTGGGTTGTCTGACTCTGGTTCTTAAGTAGATGCCTTGGGAAGGACTCATACGCCCACATTCCTGCCTGAAAGCAAGTAGTGGCAGCTGGATAGTGGACCCCTCCTCTGGAGGGCTGGGGGTGGGCCAGTTCCACAGTTCCCAGCAAGCCCCACTCCTTCCTCTAGCATTTTCTGTTTACAACAGGGTTGGCTGCCCCTGGAGTGGTGGGTGTGAGGTGAGAGGGACCTGGGTGTGAGTCTAATCCATCCTATTCTCTGTGTCCTTTGGCAGCAACTTCCCCTCCTCTGATTCCTCCTCTGACACGGGGGGAGGGTGGTGGTGACGACACTGGGAGGCGCTGTCATTATTAAGCACGTTGAGTGCCTTGCATGTACCACCCGGTGACTCCTCAGTGACATCGGCAGTGTTAGCCCCACCTTCAGAGGAAACGCAGGCTTCCCGAATTCTCCCAGTAGGAAACGGCAGAGCCAGGGTCCATGCTGAATCCCCTGTTCCCAGGGTCCCTGTTTGCTTCCTCTTGCAATGTGTGCAAAGCGCCGAGCAGAAGGCTCTCCGAGCAACCCACGGCAGCCATTTGTGGTACATTTGCTGACAAACCTTGGCACAGGCGGTTTGCCCTCAGGGCCCTTCCTTTGGGGGACAACGCGACATAAAAGCTCTAGAATGTGATTCCTCCTCTCCGGTCCACACTCCATCACCCGGCTGCTGGGCTGTCCCTTTCCCATACAAAGGGCTGAGAGCAGTACGGCAGAGGCCTGTGTTCCCAGCCTCCGGGGAGCCCCAGGGACTGGCCGGCATGTTGGATGCGGCCCAGCTTCAAAGCACTTCCCAGCCAAATGTGTCCAGCTGATTGCGTTCCCAGGGGACAGTGTCTTTCCCACAGTCACACGGGCCCTGGGGGTGGCCTTGGCCACCAGCATACCTCCAAGGCCCTTCTAACTGTGGCCTTTTTTCCTTGGGAGACCATGGGGTACGTGGGTGAGGGCCAGACCCGGGGCTCGGTGAGATCTGGGTTTGGTTCCAACAGCAATTTGCCTTTGGGCAAATGCCTTTTGTTGGTTGAACCTCGCTTCATGTCTAATCGGTAATGCCTGGCATAGGGGCAATCGACAAGCCTTTCTGCCAAACCAGCCTCAAGCCACGTTCCCTCAGAAAAGGCCCCTCAGTTCACGTACACCCCCTGTGTGGCCGGTCACCATGCTCTGAAGACTGCAAAGTTAGCGAGCTGGTAGGTTGTCTTCTGGTCACCACAGCCAGACCGACCCCAGGGCCCCTTTCTCGTGATGCTCCCCGCTGGTTAAGCAAAGATGGCTCTCTTCAGAAAGACTGTTTCTTGGGGTGAAGCGCATGAGGGCCAAGCAGGTCATTTCTGTGTAGAGGATGGTGAAGAACACGAAAACCCGCCTCTACTGTTGCCCTCACATCAACGAGATGGAAAGGAAATAAAAACAAATGGCCCCTGAAACATGATTGGCATTAAACAAAAAGTACATGGTAGCAAGGTCCTACAATGAAAAAAGGAAAAACAACTAATAACTAGACAAATATACAAAATTCAGATCAATTTAAGGCTAACGCTCCCGCAGAGCCTTACAAGATTCACACACGTGATCTCCTGGGGGTAGCACGCTCATGGTTCAGATGAGGACGCGGAGGCCCAGAGAGGTGTGTGTCTTGCCTAAGTGCTGGCAGACAGGACGGGAGCCAGTGTTGATTCTGTGGGTCTGGGGAGAGGATTCTGTCGTATCCGGCACATAGGGAGTGCCCCCTCCAAAGAGGGGGGAAGAGGAGGAGTCCCTCACTTCGCACATGGAGGGGGGCTTTGTGGGGCCCCTCAGAGAGCGCTCCACGCACCCCTGCCTGTGGAGGGCTCAGGAACTCACACCTGGTGGGGCAAAGGTGGCCTGGCTGGGCTACACCTGGGAAGTCATGGCTCCTGACAGACGGTCAGTGCTGCGTGCATCTTGGGGACATCAGAGGGAAAATGCCTCCTCTCCAGGACAGTGGCCCCAAGTGCAGCCAGGCCCAGGGCAGCTACGACAGGCCCTGCTCGGTCCCCAGAAGGTTTAGTCCGTGGGTGGGGCCTCTGCTGGGCCTGGACTGTGCCCAAAGGGAGAGGCCCACACACAGTGTGGGCATCATCTCCCCTCCCCACGCTGGGCCCCGGGGAAGGGCGTCCCTACGGCAAGCAGCCAGCCTGCCGCAGACCGGGCAGGAAGCAGAGTCACAGTACATCAAGCAGCAAGTTTTGATTATCACCCAGCCTGGGCTTATCAAGTGCGGAATGAGACTGTGTGTGGGACTTCCGTGTACTTTAGGCTGTCTGCTGCTGGCGTGTCACTGCCTGAGGTCTCACGGGGCCAGGGCAGAGCTCTGTCCCAGTGGACACCTTTCCAGGGCTGGTCGGCACCAAACACAAGGTTGTCTCCACGATTCATCCTGCGTGTCCGGCTTGTTCTGTCTGCCCAGCTGCACTGGCTGGGGCTCCCTGAAGACGGGTCACGTGGTGACCCAGCCCCTTGCCCAGGGCATGACGCATCATGAGCCTTAAAGAGGATTTACCAAGGAAATGAAGATGCGTGATTGTCCCGGGGTCTCTAGTCATGGGTGATCTTGACGTGAGTGGATGTCCTCACTCTCGGTCCTCGTGGGGTGAAGTTAATCCAGGGATGAGAGGTGAACACGCAGTTAGGGGAGGGGGCCCCACCTCCCGCTGCTCTGGGGTGCAGGGCATGCTTTTGGTGGTGGGGGACGAGGTACATTTGGCCACAGGGAGTGGGATGGGAGGGCCAACGGGAGCCCAGGAGGCGCCCTTCTGTGTCACTTGGCTTCTCTGCCTGTGAACTTCAGTCGCTCTATAGTTTCTCTCCATGTTTTCCTCCCTTCTCTTTACCCCCTCCCCCCACGTTACTGAGCACCTCTGTGTGCCAGGCCTTGCATTGGCAGCTGGGACGTATCCATCCTTCAGCAAATGTCTCTCTAGCTCTTCCTCTGAGCACGCCCTTATTCTAGGGGTCAGGGGTACCACAAGCAGGAGACAAAGCAGCCACTCAGAAAGCAGTGCTGGGGTGGGACAGGGGAGACCCATCCAGGCCAAAGGAAAGGCCTGAGGATGAACAGACCAGCGTGTCTCAGGGTCAGAAACCAGGCGAGTGTGAGCAAAGGGGCAGAGGGAACGTTTGCGGTCTGCGTGTTGATTGTATTCCCAGTGCAGGGGAGCCACTCAGGGTTTTAGGCATGGCAGTGATGGACATTGTTATTTTTGAAGGCATTGTTCGTTTTAAAGGAAACCCCGTCTTACCTGGGGACACAGCCAGCCCCCGTTGTGGGCAGCAAGCAGGTTTATTCACGTATGTGGCCCATCCAAGGACAGTCCTTGCACAAGAAGCCACACAACCACCTCTTCCCATCTGACTCGCCGACCCGGGGCATCCCCTGGGGGAGAGGATGCTGTCATCACTTCCCTTTGGGGGTGGCCTCTGGAGGGGACCACCCAGCATGACCTCCTGTTGACCCACCTTCTGCCCACGTCCATGGCGGCTGGTCGTCTACATGGCCAAGAGATGAATGCATCGCCACCTCCCGCAGGGCCACTGTCTGAGCGTGTCTGCTGCCTAATCAAGGGACAAGCATGCTGTTCCGGGCTGGCCCTGCCAACATCCTTGATGAGTAACTGGGACAGTCGAGGGGACAGGGAAGTGGCAACAATGCCACTATTGTTCTGTGGCTGGAAAGCCCCAGAGCGCTAGGTCTGTACTATGCCCACGTTGTTCGCTCAGTCTCGCCAGAGTCGCCGTGCACTGTGTGGAAAGCTTGGAAGGCAGGTTCAGTTTGGCCCAAACGGCACTGCACCCAGTGAGCCTGCCCTGCCCCCTGCACAGGTGGGACACCCCCCCCACTAACCACCAGTACCCAAAACCTCCTGGCATTTGTTCCCACCCCAAGCCTGTGCAGGTGGGTCCTGTGATTCATCTGCTTTGGCTGAGATTGGGGATGGGGGGTGGGGTGGGGGTGGGCAGCACAGGGCCTTCCAAGAGCCACCACCGTTGGGCTGAGCCCCTTTACTTTTCTGGTCTGTGAAATCCTTTAGGGCAATGGTGCCACCCTGGGCTGTGGGCGAATGTCCACAACCAGCACTCGGGAAAGGGCAGCTGCGGCAGAATTTATCATTCACTCTTCAGACAGAAACGTCCTTTGAAGCTGCGTCCCAGAAGCAATTACGTTGGCCCTGGCCGTGCAACCGGAGGAAGGTGCCTTCTGAGCGAGAGGCGTCCTCCCTCCCTGCCCTGCCCTCCTTCTCCCTTTCCTGACTTCCAGCAAACTGCAGACCTCCTGTGCTGGGCTGGGACTGTGGGGGGCGAGCAGCGTCCCCCGCGTACCTCACTGCCTCACAGGCGTCCCCATCATGAGGACCCTGTCTGCTCTGTAATCAGCAGGCTGACCACAGGCGTCCTCAGCCCAGAACGTTCTTCCCCACGTCCCTCACCCCTCCGCCCCTCTGTCTTCCCCTGGGCAAGTCTCGCTTGTCCCCTGGGCGTCCCTGGAGGACAACCCCCTCCAAAAGCACTCATGTCTACACCTCAGAGGTTTAACAATAACCTTCCAGACACATCTGTCGAGCTCCTACTGCATACCAGGCTTACAGGAGACATGACACAGCCATTTCCTTGTTTTCTACGGGCCCTGCCCCGAGGTACCGTACCTTCCTTCTTTCCAGAACCTTCTACACCCCTCTCTTGGACTTACATCGCGCTCGTTGTGTCAGGCGCTCAGTAGATAATGCGTGTCTACTGTGCTCATTTCTATTATTCACTGACTATTTGTTGACTGGCAGCCACTGTGACAGATGTGGATTTGCCCCAACAGAGGGCCTGTGACGTTTTTCCTTCCTTCCACCTTCCTTCTTCAGCTCCGCTCAATTTTTCCAGAAAGAACTATTTCCAACTTGATTAACAGACGCCATTTTCACCTTTGATCAAGGCGAAAAACTACAATTGACATGCTTGGAGACAGCAATCAATATTGTAATAAAATTACACCTAATTGACTTAGTACCTCAAGTTCACCAGGGTTCATTTATCTGAACAGATCCTTTTAACGTTTCCAAATGAGGAAGACGTATTTTGCTCAGGAAATTTCTATGCTCAGCCCTCGCTGATGAAGCCATTAATTGCCAAGCCCTCCAGCTCTGACCCACTTAGGAACTCGATGCCATAGAAAGGGGGCTTCTCGAAAGTTCCCCAATTTCGAGGTCATGAGACTCGCACTGGTGGCAATCAGGGTGGCCACAAATGCCTGATAGTTTTATCTGGATGGCACTGGGATGGTAATTCCTCATATTTCCATGGTAACCCTTCTTCTTGTTTCAAAAAGTGGTGTTCCTTTCTCCAACTGGGAGGATGCAGAGAAAGAGGGCTTGTAGGGGGAGCTGGAACAGGAAAGCCGATGGTTTCCCAGCAAAGCAAACCCCAGCCCCAGAGTGGAAGGGATCCAACCTCTGTGCCAAGAAAAACCGCCGCCGAGACGCGTGGCCAAAGTCCGCTTTCCGCAAACAGTCTTCTTGGTTCTGGCGGGTCAGCTGGGGGTTTTACTTCACCTTCAGATAATTAATATAACTGCAGCGGGTTTGCTGGCTCTGAGCGCAGAACCTGGAGGCCATGGGAGGGACCCAGCTCCGAGAGTTCTCTGCCTTGATAGGCTTCCCGGGAGTAAAATGGCCATTTTCCTCCAGGAGACAGACGGGTTCTCCACCCCAAACTCGGCCAAGCAGGCCCCAGCCTGTCCCACAGCCCAGACCCCATCTTTGTAAACAGCACCACCCACTTATGTCCTTATTAATTACCAATTAATAATAGGCACTTATTTCCTCCCTCATCACCCACCCATCTCCAACCCTAGAAATTGCTGTTAATACTGTAGGGCTGTGGGATAGATAGTTAAACGTCGGTTTTTGATCATATTACCTGGGTTGGAAT
This sequence comes from Rhinolophus sinicus, assembly GCF_036562045.2. Lineage (NCBI taxonomy): Eukaryota > Metazoa > Chordata > Mammalia > Chiroptera > Rhinolophidae > Rhinolophus > Rhinolophus sinicus. Next base: position 20,454,166 of record NC_133762.1, read on the forward strand.
CTGTGCCCTGAGGCTTCTAGCTGTGTGATCTTGGGCCCGTTTGTTAACCTCTCTGTTCCTTTGGTTCCACATTTATAAGATGGGGACGGTGATGATAACCGACACTGAGGTTTAATTCAGGATTAAGTGTGATAATTTATACAAGACCATTAGAGTATGGTGCCAGGGGACGGAGAGTACTGGCAAATGTTGGCCTTTATTATTGTTAAAACATATCTCCATCCCCACTTTCTCTCTCCCCTCTGTCCCTGCCTTGACTCACGCTGCCATCCTGCTCCAGGGGACCACTGAGGTCGCTTCTAATGTGGCTCCCTGCTTCTTCTCCTGTCTCTGCGGCCCATTCTGCATATTTCAGCCCGAGGGAACTGTTAAACATGGCTTTAGTTTCCAAGACTGCCACTCAGATGACCGCAAATTCGGTGGCTTAACAGAATTTATCCTCTCGTTTTTCTGGAGACCAGAAGTCTGAAGTCAAGGTGTCAGCAGGGCTATGCTTCCTCCTGATGCTTTAGAGGAGGAGCCGGCCTCACTAATCCCCATGGTCTCGAGCCCTGGGGGTCCCTGTGGGCTCAGCTGCTCATTGGTCCCATGGTGGACCCCTGGTGAGGGGCAGGCAAAGTGGGAGACCTGACAGGGGCGCCATCTGACTGCTGATGCTGCTAAAACTATTAACAACGCTTGCAAGGAAACTCCAGTCAGAGCAGTGCCCACGCCGGCTAGGTCAGGATGGGGTATGGGTTACATTCTCATTGTGATGAAATGTCACTGAAGGGTTTGATCAGGGAGCAAATGATCTGGTTTGTGCTTTACAAAATCTCCGGGGTGGAGGGTGGCCAGATTTAGCAAACAAAAATGCAGGGCGCCCGCTAATTGTCAGTTTCAAGTAAAAAATGGAGAATTTTTTTCTTTTCTTTTAGCATTAAGTATGTCCCCAATATTGCCTGGGACATACTCACGCTGAAAATGACTTGCTTTCACTCCGACATTCACATTCGACTGGGTGTCCTGTATTTTTGCATTGGTCACACCGTGGCTGCCACATGGAGAATGTGTCGTGGGAGGGCAAGGCCGGAGGCGGGCACCGTGAGGAGGCTGGGGCGTTGCCCAGGGGAGCGATGACCGTGGCGCCATGCTGTGGTGATAACCACGCACACTTATGAGCTCTTTCTCTGTATCATCTCCTTTCACCTTTAGAGTAACCCTCTAAGGAAGGCACCCATGTCAGCCACTACACAGATGAGAAAACAGCACAGAGAGTAACTTGCTAAACCAGGACGCGAACCAGGTGCCAAGCCTCTATTCCTACCTGCTCCAAGGTAGTGCTGATGTGGATTAAGTCACCCAGATTGTTGCCCCCTGAATTGCTGCCTCTGTTCAGAGGCCTCAGCTGTGTGATGGAGGGAGTGTGGGGCGACCCGAGCAGTGAGGAGCGTTAGGGCCCCTTCATAGAGAATGAAGGCTCCCTCGGGCACTGGCTGTGGGGACGGAGAAGGGAGGAGGGGGACTCATGTTTGAGAGACTTGGGGGGCGGGCAGAGATCACCCTCCAGAATGCAACAGGCCGCGTGGTGATTTTGGTCTGCCCACTATCCGTTCCCCTTTCTTGGGAACCCCCTGGATTCCATCAGGAGCCAGCCCTCCCTTGCACTCCAGCTATGTGTTTTGGGAAACCAGCTCTGTCCCCAAGCTCCAGAGGTGTCATGTGACCAGGCTTGGCCATCCGCCTCCTCCATTGCCCCAGCTGCTGTGATTGGTTTGCATGACCCAATCCGTCAATCATCTCACAGCGTGAGCCCGCCCTCCGCGGGACAGTGGGTGAGAGGATCGCTTTCCGCTGGAGATGATGAGCTAGTGGGACAGGGCCACGCTGCTGCTGGAAACCATCTCTCCTCCCTGACCGAGGGGCCAGAGGCCAGATGATGGCCGGTGCACAGTTACAGTTGTGAGCTACTGGGGGCACTGAGGACGCTTGGAACCTGAAACCAGAGCAACCGGGGACCTTTCTGTTACACGAGCTAAACTCCCCAGTTCTTGTCTTCATCCAGTTTTAGTTGCATGTCTGTCACTTTCCCTGGAGTGTCCAGGCTAATCCCCTAGGGGTGGGGTTAAGGTGCCCTCCACCTGCGTTTCTAACAGCTCCCCGGCGAGACCTGTGCTATCGCAAGTAGCAAAGCTCTAGGGCAGCGGTTCTCAGAGTGCGGTCCCGAGACTCCCCACATCAGTATCACCTGGACTCGTGTGGCTCTTGGGCCTCAGCGGGTGCTCACCCATTGCGGGTGCTGTAACGCCCTCCAGGCTGATGCTCAGGGAGTTTGAGAACCCCAGGGATGGAGGATGGTCTGGGAATTCATGCAGACCAAGGAGGGGCCACCTGCCCTGTGTGGCCCACACAGAGGAACAGCTGGGGGCAGGGTGGGAATGGGGGCCAGAGAACGGGTAGATGAAGGCCCAATACTTCCCAACCGATGCCTCCAACCCTGGAGCTTCTCCCGGAGGTGACCGAGTGACACAATCCTGTGCGTCTGTCCTGAAGAAGAGGCACGAGAGAAAACAGGAGGAAATGGAGGGAGGAGGGGACGGGAGGCACCGTCAGCAGCGCTGATGCCTGGCTTGGCTTTTGGATCCTGTGTCTAGGCTCTCCTGCAGGAGCTTCACACAGACTCATCTGTCTGACCATCGTCCAGCCGGCTACCTATCGCTGGTCAAGACCTCGGCCATCACACCTGATTTCTCCACGTGAGACTTGGCAACCACTGAGCCGCTGCTCTGTGGGACCCCAGCACCCCCTCCCACGAGCTCCAGGGAGGCGCTTATTTCTGTGGGTCCCTGTGGAGCATCTTGTCACCTCGTCTTGCCGCACTGGTCTGTGATGCCTGGTGGGGTGGGGGTGTTGGGAGAGGAACCTCCTCTTCATTCGTTCACTTGTATCAGATAAAGCCAGGTCACCTTGGCACCCAGTCTCAGACCGGGTCACATGCAAATAAACAAGTGGCCGAGGGTCAGAAATCATTGAAAGCAATTTCAATCCTTGCTGAAACCTCTCAAGAACACTTAAGGAGCTTCCATTTGTAATGCACATTGAAGATTTTTAACACCCTCTTTTCCAGAGGTTTTTCAGCCTGGTGCCAGGTTCCAGCCAGATGTTTAGGTTGGAGTCCCGGCGGCCGGGCATGGTGTTTGTTACAACTCCCAGGTGATCCCAACCACTGCCCAGGGTGAGGGCCTCCCCAAATTCGCTGTAAGGCCACCATGTGCTCTTCATCTCTGGGTCCTTTTTCTGCCTCTACTTCTCTGCCCTCCCTGTCACTCATTAATCTTATTTCCAGGACAGGAACCAGAAGCCAGCTGGCAAAATCAGAGTTCTTCTTGACAGACAGAGGAAGGTCAGAAGTTGTGGGTTAGCCTGTTAATTTTAGGGGAGCACGTTACATGCCAGGCACCACATGAGGCCCCAGGAATAAGAAAGGGCTGGGTATGAGGCAAACACGTGAAAGGCAATGACAACACAGACCCTCAGAACGATGGCCGATACCAAGTGCTGCCTGCCTGCTGGATTCTGGTCTAAGTCACGTGGATTCACCTGTTCAATCCTCACAGCACACCTGCATTATAGGTACTGCTGTGAACTCCCATTTTCCAGATGACGAAACCAAAGAACAGCGAGGTGACTCATTTTGTAGTCAGTGGTCACATAGGGTGGTCATGTGGCTGGAGCCTGCCCTGGGGAGAACACCCTGGCGTGACATCCCCTGGCCGGCCGGCGAGAAACAAAAAGCAGACAGAAACACAATCTCAGGATGAGTGGCCCAGGGAAACTTCCTCAAGTCGTACATGCACATTAGTTAAAAGAGCGGTCCTATTGCTGCATTTTCATTTTCATAATAAAAAACACTCCCCACGGTGGAGATTTCAGATGCTAATGAGACATGGTGCACAGGGAGTCGCAGTAGATGCACAGACACAGGGAAGGACCTGCCTCGACCTACTCTGCGGAGGGAGAAGGGGAGAGGAAGGGGGGCCCCTAACTCCCACAACCCGGGTAAAACCACTGTGCCTGTGGGCCTTGGAGCCACACCCATTCTCTTTCGGAGTCCACTCCCTTGGGACGTCAAGCTTTCGCTTTAATGGAACTTTCTGCAAATCTGTTTTGCTCACTCTCTTGATTTCTATCCTGAGAGAGGCAAGGAGCCCTGCACCGGTGACAGTTTGTTCAAGGTCACTCAGCAGGTAAGAGGTGGAGCTTGGATTCTCAACAGGGACATCTGGGGTCCAGAATCTGGCTCTTCTCCATGGTGCTGTCCTCACAGAAGGCCGTGGGATGGCAGAGATGGGAGCGCTGGGGTTCCAAGGAAGCCTTCCTGGAGGAGGCGATGCCTGAGCCGAGTCTTGAAGGACCCAATGTGCCATGGGGTTTCCTCTGTCCCTGTCGCATTAGCATCTAGGCTGGGCCTGGGCAAGGCAGGACGTGAGGGGCAAAGGGAAGGCTGGTGGGCAGGACAGCCACAGGGGTGTCCCTGGGCTGTGACTCGAACAAGGAAGGAGACAACAAACTAACAAAAAAATCACGGCAAATTTGCTGACATGCAACTTCAAAGGTGGGCCGTTGGGTGGCCTTCAGGCACAGCAGTTTCTAGGGGCTCATTTGACAGCAGCAGACTTGACTCTCCTCTCGCTATTTCTTGGCTCTGCTTATTTCTAGTTGGCTTCATCATCAGGCAGGCTGGGTTCCAAATGAGAGCAGGGAAGCCTCCAGCAGCTCTGAGCTTCCATTATCCTCTCAGCTAGCCAGCTCCAAGGAAAGATCACTATCTTCCCACAGCATCCACTTCATTCCCCCTAAAGACTCTGATTAGCCCTGCTTAGGTCACGTGACTGCTCCTTGACCTATCACGATGTTCCAGGACGTGGCCTACTCCGATTGGCCAGCTTGGGTCACATGACCAACCTCAGGTGTCAAAGTAGAAGGGGTCCCCAGAGGAAGAAGAGCCTGCTGGGCGGGCAGCGGCTCCCTTTTCCTGCTGCCGTGGATCTGGGATGCCCCTCTGGCTTCTGCCTCCTGCGTGCCTGCCCCTCATGCCTGTCCAGCCTGGGGTGTCCAGCAGGGTCAGGAGAACGAGGAAGATGGACAAAGAAGGATGAGACAGGCCACGAGTTTATACACAATTAAAAACAAGCCCAGAATGCGATTGGTCCCAGAAAAGCACCTGCAAAAGACAAAGAAAAGGGGATGGGACCCTTGAAAATGAGAGGGAATCAATTGACTGTGAAGCTGAGCACCATGACATTAAAAATAATTTCATACGAAGCTCACGTACTTTTGTCTACTTTCTACTTAGTGTCCGAGGAACCTTAGTGTCTCACGTGCCCTGAACGGAGGGTGTGGAGACAGGGAGAGAGCGGGACGTCTGCTGTGAGGCCGGATGCCGGGGAGCTCAGCGATGGGTCTGATGGGCCCAGAGCCCCAGGAAGTGGGGCTGCTCGTGTCCCCGTGCAGACAGACCTGCCATCTCCCTGAGACTCGCCCAGGAGGGTGAGAAGGTGATCATCAGGCCCAGGGAAAGCAGGGCCTGCACTGGGATCCAGGGCTCCTGGCTGCCTCCTCGCGTGACCTGAGGGAAACCCCGTCCCCGAACCCCAGCTTCCTCAGTGTGGAAATGAAGTGCTTGATGGGAGCCTGTGGGGCACAGACTTCTCTGGTAGGGGACGTCATTTCCGGTGGTCCACGAGCAGTTCTGAACATCTTACTGATGTGTCTCTCCTTACAGACACCTTCTATTGTTTTTCCACACAGTTGTGACATAGGGTTTTATTTAAAACTAAATTTGATTTTGCAAAGAGGGTGCTTCAGTTTCAACAATGAGTCAATTATGGCGCCGGTGGGCAATGTCGTGAAGGCAGTCCCTGCGTGATCAACGTCTGGGACATGCCAGCCACGCGCACTGGGATGTCAGGTACAAGCACTGATTTTATTTGCACACCAACTGTGAGTGGAGCGTGCAGAGTGCCCGGGTGCCCGGCTGTGACGCCTGGAGCCAGCGCTGAGCTTCCTGGGTATGAAAGCAGCTGCTATCCCCGATGCCCCGCCGTTATGAATCTGCCTTTTGGAAACTTAGTATTTGCTGGCAGTCACCACGTGCTGTCAGACGGTTTTCTCTGGCACGGTTGTCAGGGGCTGCCTGCAGGTCCTACTGGGATTGTCCCTTGTGTGCTCCACTAGCGTCTTTTTGGAAGGGTAGTTCCTGTTTTGCATGACTGTAAACAACAGTGTTTTGAGCTTTCTCACCACTGGCCCTTGGCTCTCTTGCCTGAGGAGTCCTCAGGATGCTTTCCTTGGAGGGATATGGCTGGACACCCCCTGTTCAAAGCGGGGAGGAGTGATCGACTGCCCAGGCTGTAGCCCCAAGCTGCCGCCTCCCACGGCAGGAGGCCATTCAGCTCCCAGCTCTGTCTAGACAGCGAGCGTGCCAGCCACTGCCCAGCCTGAGCCGGCTGTGTGTGTGTGTTTATATGTGTATGTATGTGTGTGTGTCTGTGTGTGTGTATGTTTGTTAATTATCCTGGAATGTCTGTCCTGGCCGCCACGGTGGAAATGTAGGTCATCCCAGAGAGGCATGCGGTCATGAGAAGGGGGGTCAGGCCAGCCGGCGGCACACACACCGTATCAAGGTCACAGCCGTCTGGGAGCCAGCCTAACGGGGCCCAGACACGTGAGAAGCAGACAGGCTGGTTCCTTTCTGCTGCATTTTCTCTTAGTACATTTCATAGTGTTGCTCACATCATCCACCTCAAACATGTGGCTTTCTTGTCAGAGGCCAGGACAAGTGTCCCCTTGTACATCTTAAATGAGATCCTTTAAGTAGCAATCTTTTATCGAGCCAGGACATTCTATTTACCTGGCACCATCAATGTCATTTCATCCACAGCAGCCCTAGCAGGACAGTCTTATTATCATCACAGTCACATAATATATAATCTCCACCTACACTTTATAGATAAACAAACTGAGGCTCAGAAAAGTTACCCAGCTATTACTAATAATAGGGAACAATGATTTGTTACTGATACATGCTGCTCTCATCTGCTCTCAGCAATCTGTGCGTAATCTCTGTTAATCCTCCAGCAACTCCCCAATGGCTGTTCCCATTTTATAGATGAGGAAACTGAGGCATGGTGAGGCCACTCGTGAAGCTAGTGTGATTCAGACCCAGGCAGTCTGGCTAGAGGCTGAACCCTCAAATCCTGATCTTTGCATTGCTGTGCTAAGGTCCCTGAGTGGGGTTTTTGGCTTGGATAAACCATTTGGATTTAAAAACAAAACACACAAAAAAACAAAAAACAAAACAAAAAAACTGGAGTGAAAACAAGGCTATTGTACCCACTGCAAAGAAGCCTTTGGTTAGAAAGAGTTAAACCTGTGTCTTGGTAAACAAAGGCGCCTCCTGGGCAAGTCATTGAAAAGCCAGATCTTCTCAATGCGACTGTTCAAGCTCAGTCTAAGGCATCTTTTATCAACACACATCTTCCTCTCACCCTCCTCTTGCCCCAGGTTAAAAAAAAAAAAAACCAATCTGACAGACCTTTCCATCTGTGGAACAGTACACTGCTGTGTGGGGGCTTTGTTTGTGCACCTGACAGTAATAATTGTTCAAACATTTATCAACTGTGAGGTTACGAGAAAAAGATTCTAAGGAAGTACAAGGAATACAAGGAAATGGTACATTAACCTGCTCTCTCCCGGGGGCTGGGGTAGGCTGCATTCTCCCCTCCCCCCAACGTTTTATTATAAGAACATTTCAAAAGTACGGAAATGTTCAAGGAATTGTATAGGGGACACCCAGATACACGCCTCTTAGATTTTACCAGAACAGTTAACTACGCTTGTTTGGTCACCCATCTGTCTGTGGCAGGCTGCGTCTTAAAATGCCATGTATTGTCTGAGGGTAGCTTTCCCTCCATAGGGAAGGTGCTCCCAGCCGTGCGGGTTTGGCCGTGACTTTTGAAGGATATTTCTATACAGAATATAATGTTTAAGAAGGAGTGAGCCAAGAATGTCAGCAACCGCTCTTCCCCCATCCTTCCAGTCACAGAGGTGCTTTCTGCTTTAAATAATAACAGTCACAGCCCTGGCCCCCTGAGGGCTGCATGAACTTGGACAAGTGACATCACCTCAGTTTCCTTGTGCGTCAGAAGATAATGATCATACCTTCTGAAGGAAGTTGATGTGAAGTTTTGAGATACAGAGAATATATGAATAGCATCTTGCACACAGCAGATGCTCCATAAAGGGTCATTCTCTCCATTAACGTCTGCTGAGCTTATGGGATATGATGTGTGGTTTGCACACGAGGGGGTCGATATGGGGCTTCTGTGACCCATGAGCAAGAGGTTAGTTAGGTCCAGCTCTTCTGAACAACGTGACAGGAGGGCCCTCTCCCCACCCAGCACTCCATAGGCTGCCTCGTAATCCGCGGGCTTGCGCATGAAGTAGTGTGACTGCCTTGGTAATTCGACCACAATTTAACAATGAATCATACATGATTCTGGCCTGTTTCTTTTGTATTTGTTTCTGTTTCTGCCCTCAAAGAGCTAAAAGTTTATAGAGGAGCTTTTTACCCCTTTCTTATGGTACCAGGAGTATCCAGCTAAGAGCTCAGTGTGACTCAGGACTCTCCAATGCACCCATGCCAACTCAACCTAACTTAACCCAACCCAACCCCACCAAACTCAAACCAATGTAACTCAAGCCAGCCCAACTCAGCCTAATCCCACCCAGCTCAATCCAACCCAACCCACCCCACCCCAGCCCAGCCCAACTCACTCAACCCAACTCACTCAACCCAACCCTAATGAACTCAACCCAACTCAATTCAACCCAATCCAGCTCAGTTTAACCCAACCTAACTAACTCAATGGCAATAGTTGTTCAATGTAAAGCATGCAGGATTTGGAATCAGACCTGAGGTGAAATCTCAGCTCTTTCAGTTAGAAGCTGGGTGACCCTGAGCAAGTCACTTCACTTCTGAGTCTGTTTCTTCATCTTTAAAATGGAAATAAAAATCCTACATTCTACAGTATTATAAGACTCATTTTCTATGTGCAAAAGTATGAGGTTGGACCTCTGCCTTACACCATGTGCAAAAAGTAACTCAAAATGGATCCTAGATCTAAATGTAAGAGCCAAAACTACAAAACTCTTAGAAGACAACATAGGTGTAAATATTCATGACCTTCAACCAGGCAGTGGTTTCTTAAATATGGCACCAAAAGCACAAACAACAAAAGAAAAACTAAATAAGAAAAACAGATTCATTTTCTGTCCATCAGGTGCCTCCTTGCGTGACACCTTGTGTCCCCGCCAGGCCATGGAATGGACCAAATCTCAGCAGTGTGCCCCCTTTTTTCCCTGAGCCTCCTCGCACCAGGTAGGTGGGAGGGTCGCGAGGAGAGTCAAAGAGGCACCTCCAATCCAGCCCTCCTGGTTCTTTGGCACTTCTCTAAGAAGACTTGGGGTAGGAGTTAATATTTTTCATAAAAGCTTCCTGGTAAAATTGAGTGGCCTCTGATATTCTAGCTAGTCTTTAGACTGTAAATGTGGTACCTTCAAAGTGTCATGAGGACAGACAATAACGCATAGCACTCACACTAATTATGTAGAAATGACTGCCGCTGTCCCTGCACCACTGTCAGGACACTAGAGTAGAATAGAAACTCTCTTTGCCTGTCCCCACATTACCAAGACACGGGACTAACCATTGCTCTCCTCTGCCACTGTAAACATTCTACGAATGCCCGCAGCACTCTGAATGTCTGAGCATGGTCAGTGAGCTCCCTTACTTCTGCCCCCATCGAATAAGTTGCCTGGTTACCAAGAGTCAGATGGATTTATTCCCAGATCTGTTTATGCCAGTTACTCTTGGAAGTTTGATTTCATAATTCAATTTAATTATTACAGAAAATGAAAAACTATGAGTGTGAAAAGAAAGAAAATAGTCGTTTCTACGAAAAATAAGTCAAATGCTTTGGAATGACTTGGTAGATATGAATCGCTAAAAAAAATTTGCTGAGGCATTTGGTGTGGGAGGGACCACTGCAAAGATTAAAAAACACACAGACAATGAAGGTTCTGCAGTCAGAATCCTTGCAAATGTCCTTCAGTTTTTGACTTCACTTTCACTCATTGAAAACGAGCAATTCTAGATAATATAAGGATGGCTTTTATGTGAGAAGATTAATATGGAACTCCAATCAGCAAAAATAGAAATGCCTTGATGTACACAAAAAGGTTGGTGAATGGAGGTACCATTGGGTTATTAAACCATCAGCTTTAACTGCCTCTGGATTTTGCAGAACCGTGGCTGCATGTATATATTAAGGGAGCTCATGCATGATGTCCCAGAGCTTGGCTCTGCAGTGGGCTTCAAGCATTGGCATGAGCTGAGGATGGCCAGGTCCTATGTAAATGCAAAGAGTATAGCCTGCCGTGTGCCCAGATGGGTTCAAGACCCCTTCTGACACTGGCTTGCTGTGAAATCTTGGTGGGTGATGTGACTTCTTAGGGTCATGATTTATTCTTCAGCAAAAGTGTGTGCTAGTGTTTACCTCATGGGGTGTGGAGGTCAATGGAGGGGTAGGGAGAGCCTGTAGCCAACTTTTGGCTTAGAAGAGGGGCTGTCGGGAGCATGGCCACCCCCTGCTCTGGGCTTCCATGATCCATGTGCATCTGAGGCACCATCTTCCAGGACAGAGGCAGGGAGGCTCAGATCTCGGCTGAAGGGCACTCCTGGGCGCAAGGTCTGTGACACTGGAAAGATCTATGAAACACACAACCCCTCGAGCTCAGAAAGTGCAGTTGACACATTTGTGTCCCTTGGGGAACCTGAAGTCTGGGCAAATCTGGGACACTGTAGAGAGTTGAACTGTAAGAGGAGGAAAAATGTTCCAGGAACAGGGGGGCCAGGCACTGCCTCCTGACTGTCTAAGAGGAAAGAAGCATTGCCCCATGGATTAATTAACAGTGGCAAGCTCATTAACCGCTGTCTGACCTCCAGTGGCAGGCGCTCCGAGTGGGTACCATGGTCCAGGGTCATTAACGATGACGCATGTGGATTTATTGGAAAGACAAACTGTTTTCTTCAAGACCCAGTTTCAAACTGAAAAAGCGCTTGGCGTGTAGGTCGGCCCTGTTCCTTGTATATAAAGAAGGAGAGAAGGGTTGGGGGCCCTGGGGTGGGACCCTCTGTGTCTAAAACTGTCCCGCTGGTGGTCTGTACCTCCCTCCTACCTGCAGAATCAAAGTCACGTGGGGGACTCTGTGCTTCTTCTCATTTGGCTAAAACGCCCACATCCTAAGTCGTTTAAATTATGTCCTCTGCAGTCCGATAGGACTTGTCAGGTACGGAGTCTAAATAAATTCCCTGGGGCTTCTTAGACGCAGAGTGACCAACTGTCCTGGCTTGCCCAGGACAGAGGGGCTTCCCGGGATGAGGGACTTTCAGTCTTGGAAAACCAGGATGAGTTAGTCGCCCTACCTAGATTGAAGTCTGAGCCATTAAATACACAGCAGGACAACTCAGCAATGGCCTTGAAACCAAACCGAGTTACTGGGTACCTGTCAGGATGAGTGTCAACCTGGTAAAGTGGGGAGCTTGTCACCGTGCTCCGCTGCCGTAAAGGAGGACCACTCTGCTCTTGGGTAGTTTCTCTAGAAGTCAAGACCTGGGTCTGGAAGTTTGAATTGTTGGGGGACAAAAAATAGAGCTCCAAAGCCCCTCAGGCTTGCTGCTGCCACGTGGGGCTGGCGGAGGCGGCCCTGTCACAGCCCCTCACAAAGACAGTGAGGGCTGGGGTTGGGACAGAATGAGGTCGTGGGCTCTGCACATGTCCCAGGTTTGCAGGGGCCTCCCTGCCTTCCACAGCCCTGAGCAGTGAGTGACTCGCTCAGTCCTTAACGAATAAAAAAATGTGCACTCGCTCTAGCTGGGTGCCCTTAATTTGTCTCATTTGTGCCTAATGCACAGAGTGGCGGCAAACCAATGTTAAGCAGAAAGGCTGTTCACATAATGTCATGTCCTCCTGGCAACATCCCTTCTGAGAGTCTGTTCTTTCCCTAACTCGGCAGGGGGGCACGCAGCACTGGCCTGACCTAGAGACTGCAGGCGGTGGCCAGGTTCTGCCTGTACACTGATTTTATTTGGGGGCCCTTACAATATTTTTCTGGTTTTTATTTATTTCTTTTATTGATGGTTTAATTGCATTTTACTGGCTCTTTTTCTGTTTTTAAGAATTGGAAGATTTTAAATAAAGATCCATGTCTCTAACCTCTCTTTAAATATCTGGCAGCATGGAATCGACATTGGGACACATGGACCATTAGCTGAGGCTGAGGTATGGTGGGGGTGGGGGTGGTGAGAGGATATGACCTCCCCAGCCAGCCTGGCCCCAGTGGCATTGCGTTAGGAGCTTCTCTGCATAATTTCTGCTGTTATTTTATCAAGTGAGCAAAACGTTATTAGTATGGTTATCAGCACGTATTAGTATTGAGTTCACTTTTACAAGTCATGTCTGACTCACTGCCCTCTCAAGACAGGACTTCCCACACTTTCTGGACCTTGGGCCAACGTGGGAATGGAAGTCAGGCTCAGCACCAGCTCAGAAGCTGCATTTTAGGCTTATGGGGGTAGAATTGCAGAATTAAGATTTCATGTCTCTTACTATGGGGCAAACGTGCATACTCATTGCGAAAACAGGTATGAAGTTTTCATAGCAACATTTGGAAAGAACGTAACGAGTGTGGGTTAAGGGAGAGATGGTCCCTAGGAAGGTACTCTGAACACATTGCCCCCCAGCGGCTGTGACATTTTCTCCCGATGCACTTTTGAACGGGAGATATTCATTTAGATGTCTGCAGGGTGGATACCTGCTGGGATAAGGTTTGCAAAGACCCAGCTTTAGCAGGCAAAACTGAAGCAACAGAAGAATCAGCCTCCTCTCATTGCTTCATTTATTATTTTGACTGTAGAAGTAAGTTTAATGATCTGAAAAAAGGTGTAACATTAGCTACTACAGGAGAAGTAGCAAAACAGTACATAGTACAGATTGCTAGTTAAGTTTATATTTAAATGTGTGTACAAAAAGAAGAGTTACTTTTTGTTGGTGGATAGGATAGTCAGATTTTGTTTTCATTTTCTTTTTTAAAGGATCTGGGCAGTCAATTCTGTTTCCCCAGTTAAGTTTCCTTCGAGGCGCTCAACTGAAATGCTTACCAAGGATCCAGGCTGAGCCCTCAGTGAGTGCCAGAGTGGTCAAACCATAGCTATTGCAATGATAGGGTACTAATTAGGACTGTGTTAGCTGCATCTAACAGAAACTCAATGGTAGCTTAACAAAATAGGGTTTTCTCTCTTGGTGGCCACCACATACAACATGAAGCCCAGAGATGGTAGTCCAAGCAGTGCCTCCGTAATGCCAAAGGAGCCCAGCTGCCCTCTTTCATTCCACTCACCCATCCTTACAGTGTGCGTTTCATCCTCACAAGAACAAAATGGCTGCTTCGTCGCCAGACATTGCATCCATAGTCCAGCAACCAAGAAGGGAGGGTAGGGAAGCGGGCAAATGTTAAAATTTCTCTTCTTTTTATGTTAAGGAGGCAAACCCTGCCAAAGGATTGCTTCTGACTTCTCATTGTCCAGAGCTTGGTCACTTCTAGCTGCAAGCAGGCATAGGAAAGGAAGTGTTTGTAAATTGGCCCATTCTGGCCTACGCCAGGTTGAGATTCTGTTAGTGAAGAAGAAAAAGAGAGTGGATACTGACCAGGGACCCTGCCATGTCCACCTTAAATAATAATGGCCACCATCATTTCCTGAGCTTTACTGCACACCCGACACTGCACTAAACACACACGTGTTTGTGTCAGTAATATGGGGACTATTACTGCTTCATAGCACAGAAAAAGAAACTGAAGAAAAGTGAAGCCACGTGCCTGAGGCCGCACAGAATGTCAGGTGGAGCCAGGAGTCTCACATCAGCCAGGTTGGCTTTTATGCTTCCATTTGGCTGTGCCCTCTTGGAGGCGTCTCAGTGACACCAGAATGGCTTTCTCTCGCTGTTCAGCTGGCACACCAGACATGCTTTTTCTTCCAGGATCACATCCATCATGGGCCTAAATTCAGGAATAGTCTTGACATTTATCAATCAGCCAGAAAGCAGCTCCAGCACCTAGAAGACATCTCAGTAATTTCACAAGTTTGATTTATTCCCCCATTTAAACTATGGGTTAAATTCCACGCAAAGGGCAAGAAAAACCACACAATGGAACCAAACAATTAAAGCAGTCCTCTCCCTGGGACAAGGTTGCGTTTGGTGAAATGGCAAGTGTGTGCCACCAGGACGCAACCGAGCTGATAGAAAGACTGCGGCATTTGGAGTCAGGAGGCTTGAGTTCAAGTCCAGGTATGTGACCTCAGGCCAGTCAGAAGCCACCGACCTTCGGTACTGTCACCCATGTGTGATGATAAAAACAAAGCAATGTGGTCGAAGGCGCCTCGTGACCCACAATGCATCCAGACATTAGTGATCGCATGACAATCACTGTCACCATGTCCCTTCCGAGGTGGTTTCCTACAACCAGCCTTGTCTGCAACGTTGTATAATGTAGATCAAATATGGATATTTTGTAAATATACATGTATATTTTGTATATGTACATACATGTATATATGTATATATTGATGTGCAAATGTAATATATAAATGTAAGTATATACATACATATATGCACATGTATATACGATATTTTGATATTGTATATATATGAATATGATATACATATATGTATATCAAAATATACATTTCTTACTCCATGTTTTATCTTTTAGCTCTAATTATAAATTACAAGCTGACCACTATTTAAAATAAAAGAGCACCTTTTTTTTTTGCTAAACCCTGTTGATTATTTCTCCATTGCTTCTTCCATCAACATGCTTTCCGAAGAGAAACCTAAAAAGTGAAATGACATATCTGATGGGGTCACAGTTTCCATCACAAGCCTGGCTGGGCTGGAGTCATTTTAGTGGGCAATGCGGGCAAACCAGATGCTAAGATAAGCCCACCCCTGGAACGGGCACCGCGAGGACCCGATAACGGCTCCTGGTGACAGATTTAGCACCTAAACTACGTCTTCACGGACACCGAGTAGCTGCAGACTTTCTCTGTGTTTCCTGCAATACCAACAACTCATTTGTGCTTTCATGGCGATGATAATATTTCTCTCTCCAGGCAGATGGCTACGTTCACGCTCATTTAGCTACGACAGACTGTCCAGCACGGGGCTGGCCTGCTTCTTCTCCAGCCTCACCCACTTGGCTAATTAAGTTTGGTTCATCAAGGCCCTGAGATCAACCTGGAAGTGGCTGCCTGGGGCGTCGCCTGTTGGTGAGACTGGCGAAGCCAGGCCCTCACAAGGTGGCCAGATTGAGAAAACCCCAGCAGGGCAGCTTGGGAGGGCCCCTGGGGCAGGAGGCCAACTTCTCCTTTAGGCCCAGTGCGTCGGGAGCGCAAAACATGTTGGGTCCCACACAAATGTCACCACTTCCTTTAGAATCAAAAGAAAAATGGCTTGAAGGTGTGAGAGAGCAGGGCATGTCTCGAGAGCTCTGGGTGGCTGAGTGTGGGATGGGCTGGCAGGGGAGGGAGGACGAGGGTCCCACGAGCCAGGCTGGAGACTTGGGAGTCTATGCGGGGAGCACAGGGGTCAGGATCACAGACAAGATGATCCTAGGATGGGGTGTTGGGGGGAAGAGTGATGAGGATGGGAGGGGAAGAGGTGGGAGATCTGTGCAGTTGTCCAGAAAGAGACAAACAGGTTGACTAGGTCCAGGGCCTCTGACAGGTTCTAGAGACTTCACATCTGAACACACTCCCATTTCCCCCCTTGCACGATTTACATCTTGTGTTTTATTTTGAAGACTCTTTTCTCAGTTCTGCGTTCTTCTCCAGTAGATGTCTGTATTTTCTTCATAGAAAAATACGTTCCCCTGGCAGGTCTCTGGGCAAAACTCACACTCTGGAGTGACAAGCTCTGTCTTCCCAGCATTTCACCTGCTGCCCGGTACCCAGGGCCGGGACGAGGGTTAGGCTGGTGAGGTGCTCAGGGCTCAAAATGTCAGGAGGCCTCTCTCGGTGCTGGGCTGGGTTTGCGTGACTCTGAGACGACAGCTTACAGTGAGCGCCCTGTGCTGTGCACCCCTCATCCTACCGCAGCCCTGCCTGTACCCCACTGGAACCTTACTTTGAGACATGGGCACAGACCCTCAAGAGTAAAGGTAACAGGTGGCACCAGGTGGCTGTCCTCCTGTCACCACCAGCCGACCTCAATGTCATCACATGGGCATGAACGCAGATGAGATTCTCACAAAGTGGCTCCTGGAGCATCTCGTGTGGGGATAATGTAGAGACCATGAGGGCATACATGGTGCTAGCATCCTTTCATTTATTTATTCATTTGCAAACAATAGTTGCTAACAGCTGACTGTGTCCAGATGCCGAGCTAGACACGTGGGATGCAGCAGCGACCAGACAGACGAGGTCTTGCTCAGGGTCTGGCATTCCAGGGACTTCGGTGTATTTGCACAAGCAAATGGGACTGGACGGCACAAAACTGCGTCTGTGTCCGGGTGCAGCTGGGGCTCCTGGACACACGTTGGCTTCCCGTTTCAGTGTTTACAAGTGGCTGGTCCTTGGTGCAGGGTACTCGCCCCAAGAGCAAAAGGGGGTGCTGTGTCAGTAGACTCAGAAAACGCCGGATAGTGGGGGCCTCTGAGAGGTTCACCATGTACGTTCGCAGATCTGATTCTGGGAAGTCCTGCGGGTCAGCTGTGTCCAGCATTGTCACATTAGGCCCCTTTTCCTGCACCATCTGCTGACATCTGGACAAACAGGTCCTGCAGCCCCCGCTTTCAGAAACGCTCACCTTTACCTTTTCTATAGTTTGCCGTACTCAGTATCTTTCCGTCAGGCTGTATTTAGGGGGAGAGTTTCCCTCTTTCCTCCTTTTGAAAATGTGTGAAGCCACGTGAACACAGCTTACCTGTGTTTTATTTGGCGGGAGGGGGCGGCTGTGTGCTTGTGGCCCAAAGTTGCTGGGAATGCAGCCTGCCCAGAAGGGCCATCACTGGGAGCTTTGACCCAATTTGGGGCTCAGGAGGATTTTGCTGCTTCAGAGAGCTTTGGCATGGCCCCTAAAATGGCCATAGCCAGAAACATTAAAAAGGACAAAAACAGAATGGGCGGTGTGTGGGGGGACCCCAGGAGAGAAAACAGAAACATCACACAGCAGAGAAACGTAATTTAGAAATAAAGTAGAAATAACACCTGAGACTCACCGGGTAGGCTGTGGAGCTTCAGAATCCCCGTCCTTACTTCCAGCTATATGGCAGATTGGAGCGAGGAGCAGGGGGCTGAAAAAATGTGGATGCCTGCCTGGCACCTGGTGGACCTAGGGGGACCCCGGGCATGAGTGTTATTTGCATGCCCCCACCCCAGGCAACTACCCTGTAGCCAAAGCTGAGAACCCCTGCTTTACAGGCTCCGGTGGGGGACAGAAAGTGTACTGAGTCACCTTCTTGTTCCTTGTCATTCTCGGTGAACTTTTTTGCATCTTGTTAAAAGTTCCCCAACTGCTAAAACAATCCTCACGTCTCCATCCTTCCAGTCTTTCATGCTGTATTTCTATTCCTGTGTCTCTTCCTGCTTTGTAAACATCTTTCTTTGGTTGTTTTCTCCCCTAGTTTCTTTCTCCCCAACCCTGACCGCCCCATGCCCCTCCCCCTACACACACACACACACACACACACACACACACACACACACACACACTACTTCTGGGGTGCAGCTCAGCACATACAAAGGAACTATGGACAGACAGCTCCCAGATTCACAGCAGCAAGGATATTTTTGGCTGTGCAGCTGCGTCTCTCTGGGAACCCAGTAATAGAAGCCCCACAAAGATGACAGGCTCCTATAACACTCTGTGTCCCCGCTTCTTACGGCAGGGGCTCGCAAGTCCTGGAGTGACCCGAGCAGCTCTGCGATGGAGATGCTGGTGGGCCGACAGGGCCCTTTCTCCCTGGTCGACACTTCTCAGCTTGTATCTCCATTGCCGTGTTCCTCTGCAGGTCGATGGCCAGAAAGGGTGTCCAAGGCGACCGGGGTCCCACCCTGCAACTAGAGCAGCAGGTCTCAACTGGGGATATGTGGGTGTCCCGAGACCTTGGTGGCTGTCATCACTGGGGGCAGGAGGTGCTCCTGGCATCTGGTGGGCAGATGCCAGGGACGCCACACATGATCCTGCCATGCACAGAACGGCCCTCAGAATCATCTGGCCTCAAAGGTCAGCAGTGACCAGACTGCGAAACCTTGAACTAGACCATCTGGCTGCATGAGTTTCTCTCCGTTCCTCGGCAGCCCTATAGTTTATTATTGCAGACTTTGGGCTTGAATAGGTTTGAATCAACCTCAATTATTTTTGCACAATCTATGATTTAGTTCATAGATTTCCTCAAATTAAGTCACTTTGCTTTCTTAAGTCAAATAAATGTATTTAAAGTGGAAAGTTTGTGTGATTACAGTATTCAGGAAACCAGTAACTCATGCTGCAAATAGCAGGGGCCCTTAAACACAAATGCAAGGAAGATACAGAGTTACTCAGGATGGTTGCCTGGAAAGGTCTGAGCGCCAGGCTCCCTGTTTTGTGGTGGCTGTTACTCCAGTGTCAGAAGAGGGTTAAAGACATGCTAAGCCCCCCACCTCCGCCCGGTGAAGACGCTCTCCTTGAAGGATGAGGGACCTGCAGAAATTAGCTTTCTGACACTGTAAGGGGACATGCCTTGTCTGGGTACCACCTAAACCTTCTCGGGGGTGGTGGGGGTGCACAGCTCACACTAGGGGACACCACAGCCTCTCTTCTGAGGCCAATGAGAAGCTGAATGCCCCACGCAGGGGATTCCAGAGCCAGTGCCAGCACAGCCGCCCAGGTCTGCAACCTCAAGCCAGTGCCTCTGCTTCTCTCAGTCTCAGTCTCTTTACGTGCAAAATGGGGGTGTTATCGAACCCACTCATAGTGTAGTTGTGAGCGTTCAATGAATGAACAGGTTCCAAGATCAGCTCAGTGTGGTGTGTGATTTCTGCTTCATAGTTTCCCTCTTATCAGTGATGAACCATCAGAAAAAACGGAGACATTTTCCACTACAATGTTACATAATAAATGCCTGTACACCTTTAATAAGCTGTATACGTTACATGAACGCACACACATGCAGACAGGCTGTACGTGCTCGAAAAACCAAATCCCTCTGCCTGGTCGTCAGCTCCCTGAGGACTGTGGGTAAAGCTTTGATTTCCCGGCTGGCCTCCTCCTTTCCCACACGACCCTCTCGTGTCCCTGGAGACCAGCTCCCTTGCTGCTCTGAACAGTCCGGGTGTCTCCTCTCAGGCCTGACCGAATTTCCAAGGGGCCTGGACAGTGGGGGTCCAAGAGCTTGGGGAGCTGTGGCCCAAAGCTGCTGGGGACTAAGATCCAGGAGGCTGGAGCCTCACTCCCAAGCTCCTTTGTCGCTTGTTCCTTGTCCTGAGCCAGGCTCCCCTCTGTGCCCCAGCCCCCAGGACCCCCACCAGGGCTTTCTGCCCAAGGAAAACCCAAGCCAGAGCCTGTTGTGGCCAGTTTGGGTTGTCAAACCTCAGTGGGGGTGTGTGGGGGGGTGCGCCTGGCATCGAGGGGGGTAGAGATCAGGGAGGCTGCTGAACATCATGCCGTCCCCAGGATCGGACATCCTGGACCAGAGGGAGTGAGCCAGCCCCACATGTCGGTGGTGTGGAGGCCGAGAGGTGGGTGATGGTGGGTGGCTGGGCATCTCGGGGGGAGCATATGACATCGCTGCTGGCTAGTTATCAGGTGGTCTTCATAAGCCAGGTGCTGTCCTGGCCGTCTCACCTAGGATGTCCCCTTCTCCTCTCACAGCCCCCTGCCGGGAGGCCTGTAGAGAGTGTCACTTGACGAGTGAGGACATAGAGGGGCTGTCCCCGACCAGGGGGGTTGGGGGACTAGGAGCAGGCAGGGGGAGGTGGAGGCCTCCCCAAGGGAAGACACAGCTGCATTTTAAAAGAGCAGGCCCCCTTGATCCCGTCACAGCATTGATCACAACGAGGATTATTGTCTCCGCCTCTTTGGGGCTGTGCCCGTGGACGGTGGGCAACATGAGGGCAGCGATGCCAGGACCTGAAGTAGGCCAGGCACTGGGTGGACCCTCAGGAAAAGCCTGTGGGATAAATGAGCTGGTGCAGAAACTCCCTGAGCGGATCTCGTGTTACGCTCCTGTGGAATCCCCGCCCTTTGAATTTGGGCAGAACCTGTGACTTGCTTCCAGCCAACAGAATATGGCAAAAGATAAGGGCTGTCCCTCCCTTGATTTGGTTATTTTATATAAGACTCCATCTGAGAGACTGGAGAGAGACTCCTGCTGGCCTTGGGGAAGCCAGCAGCCAGGATGTGGACAGCCTAGAGGGGGTCACTGGCAGGGAACTGCAGTACCTCTGGGACCTGAGGGTGGCCTCCAGCTGACTGCCAATCATTGGGGAGGGCCCAGTGCCCCAGCTGCAAGGAAATGAATGCTGCCAACAACCATGTCAGTGAGCGTGGACATGGACACGTCCCCAGTCGAGCTTCCAGATTAGAATGCCCCCCAGCTGACACCTGAGACTCTGTGTAAATGACCCAGCTTAGGCACGCCCAGACTCCTGACCCATGAAAACTGAAATAATAAATGTGAAATAATAAATAATAAAAGCCACTAAGTTTGTAATAATTGTCATGCAGCAATAGAAAACTGCTATAATTATAATTAGAAATAATGTATGTAAATGTCACATGTACACCAGCAGACATTCATTGCATGGTATCGCTGTTATTATATTAGTCCATCCATCATCCACCCATCCATCATCCCTCCACCCATCCATCCATCCATCCATCCTATAAGGGGTTACCACACAAAAGTTCTGACTCTTACAGAAGTGCTGATGCTTGGACCAGCTAAATCTGGAATCCCAGAGGTGTATGGGCTCCATCTTGGGGTGTTCTTTGTCTGCACATTATTAGCAGACTGTGAACTTTAACCAGCTTTGAGACGGCATGAAAGATTTTATCATCTTAATCTGATCTCAGGAAATGAAATGTGTGTGTGTGTGAGCGCGCCTACTCATAAAATTAGTCAAGAACAGGGTGGGCAAGACCCCCAGTGTTGTTCTCCCTCCCAGCCCCTTGGACTCAAGCCCTGAGTGGCTGCAGGGTGTGAGGCAGGGAGCAGGGAGCTTCTACATGGGTCCAGGTCTCTGCACGGCCACCAGCGGGGAGACCAGAGACAGATGTCAAATATCGACAATAACTGTGAGACTATTTAGGTACAATTTAGCAGAAATGAGTCATCCTGCAGACATAAACATTTTAATTGGAGTGACAATTTATTCAAACAATTTGACAATGCTCACACATGCTGAACAGATGGGCTCAGCAAGAGAGCTGGTGGGGAGGGAACCCTGGGCCAGGACCGGCTGGCCTGCCAGGAGGGACAAAGGGGAAGATCTTTGACGCTTCCTGCCAGCAGGTAGGCTCCAGGAATGACCCCAGGTCCCCATGCCCTGGGAAACCTGCCTGCACGGTCAGGCTCCTCTGGAGATGTGAGGGAAATTCTGGGTGGAGAAAGGCCATTTGTTGATTCGTTCATCTACCTGGAGAATGTGCTGAGTGCCTCTTACAGGCCAGACAATGTGCTGGCTGGATGCTGTGCTGCGTGCACGCGTGTGTGTACACGTGTGGAGCCGAGTCCATCATTAGTGTCTTACGGTTTCTGCCTTTGGAGTCCATCACTGTCTGAGGCTGGCCTCAGGTCCAGGATTTTGGTCAAGTGGTTTGTTTGGCAGTTCCCATAGGGTGGGAGGAAGTGACAGAAGGAAGGGTGGGAGGCAGACACAGCACCTTAATGAATAGGTTGCCCTTTGCCCTGCAGGCACCTGGGCTCGATCTCACAGGACACCTGGGAGGTGGTGTGGGGCCACTCCAGGGGTGTCCTTCCCAAAGGTGGAGGGAGCTGGGCTTTGTTCCTTCACTCTCATCTGCCGCTGGCCGAGGGCTGCTCCAGATCGTAACTCCACCACTTCCTAACCATCCCCCCTGGGCTGAGCGTCGAAGGTGCTGGCAGTGGCTCGCGGTGGGCACACTGGGCAGTGGCTGCCAGCACCCACTGCACTTGTAGAGCTGACAGGTGGTGCTTTCTTGCCAGTGTTGCTCAGCTGAGCAATACACTGATATTAGTCCCGGTGAGGGACACTGAGGCCCAAGAGGCAAAGCAGCTTGCCCAAGGTTTCCATCTCGGCTCAGTTTCTTCTTTTCCAAAATGCCCATGAAGGGCATTTAGACTCCATGACAAAATCCACATAAGCAGAGTCAGACGTCCATCTGTTTATTCAAATGTGAGCGCCTTTTACAAGCGACAAGGACCAGTGTCCAAATGGCACTCTGGATTTGTCCCCAAATCCCTCCATGCCCATTGTAAGCATCGCTGTAGTCGCCAGAGTGGCCCGTGCGACCCTGGGAGTCTTCTTGTCTTCCCAGCTCTCTCCCCACCTTCTCATCCCATTGTCAGCAGGTGATATCACATCATGGTTTGTCTCTTTGGTTCCTAAGTCTCAGAGTTTAAGGAACAACACACAAGAAGCCACATCTGCAGAGCTTCGTCTGAGGGCCTGACCTAGATGACAGGGTCCTAGCCTTTGAGCTGATGCTGTCATAGGAGGAGACCCAGTGGTCTGGCAGAGGGACAAGTGTATTTTGAGGGTCGAAGGGACGTGAACTGTTACGGCCAAACGCAGTCTATGAATGGCTGTCTGTTCCAAGGCGACCGCCTCAATACAGCCTGTCCTTCTCATTCTTCTGAAAGTCTCCTGCTGACACTGTACCGTTGAGTGGTGGGTTTTGATCCTGAGCAGAAGAGTGAGACTGCGCACGGCAGAAGGGATGCTCCATGGTGTCCAAGGTTAGCTCCTAAAAGGACCGTGAACTCTGAAGATGTGATGTTGCACCCCTCACCCTTCAAGACCTGTGACATTGCTGACAGGTGTGATTCATTCCTAGTCCTAAGGTCTGAGGATCAGTGGGGGACTGGGGGTTGGGAGAGTTTGGGGGGTCAGTATTGTAAGCCCTGGTCTGCGTCTGAAAGACTGAAGCAGTCAATTCACCTTCCTTCTTTTTGCTCTGTCCAGGCCCTCAATGGGTTGGGTGCTACACACCCACATGGGGAGGGGGATCTGCTTTGCTCAGCCTGGATTAAAGCACTAATCTCTTCCAGAGACACCCTCATAGACACACCCAGAAATAAAGTTTTGCCAGCTCTCTGGGCATCGCTTCGCCCAGTCAAGTTGACACATAAAATTAACCATCACAGAGACCAATTGTCTTAACACTGCGACGTACACCTCCTTCCCTGCCCGTCCCGCTACTGGGTTTATGGTAAAGAAGAGAAGTGATAAGTGACATAGAATGAAACGCAAGTCATTTTGGCTTGTATTTTTCTTGCCCTCGATGATAAATTCAAAGGGGAAAGGCCATGAGTGACTGTGACCCCCCCACAGCGTAGGACAGAGGGTCTGTAATAAACCTTTGACAAGCTGGCCCTCTTTTCTGAGCAGGGGTGAGCTGCGTCCCCAACCTACCTCAGGTTTTCTGAGTATAGACTCTTCCCAGTTTATCTCTAACTATAATCGCCAGTTACCCACCCACCCCCAACCCAAGCAAGTGGAATAGTTTTGCAATTTAATTTAATCACCCACTGAGTTTCCAAAATTAATTTCCTGTTAGAAATAAATATTGTACTATGAATTATAAATCAGACCAGGCAGTAATTTACAGAGAAGCTGCAAATTAAAATTTTGACTGTTGTTTCTGTGCAGCCAATAGAAGTGGAGTGTCCCCAGGATTGAATGTTCGTAAGCTCCCGGGGGAGGTCAAATCTGAATGGACATGTGGTCAGAAGGCTCTGGCGGCCTGGGGTAGGTTCCCGTATTCAGCAGCTTCTATACTATGTCATGTGATTTGGCCCCACCAGCTTTTGGAGTGTACCTGCTGTAGGGGGGCCACGGGGGTGAATGACGGATAGTAAGGTCCCTGGACACAAGGACATGAGGGCCTCCCAGTTCTGTCCCCAGGAAGTGGTGGCAGTAATGAGGACCACGGGAAACACTCATACTGCGCTCCCCATTGGCTGAGGACTGTTCTTGCATTTGCACATATTGACTTGTTTTATCTTCCCAATAACCAGACACAGTAGGTTCTCGTATTAGTACCATTTCATATTTGAGGAGACGGAGGTACAGAGAGCCTAAGTCACATCGTAGATGACGAGGCAGCAGGTGGTATCCAGGGTGCCTGAGGTCACTGGGTTGCGGAGTCAGGGTCCCCACTCTGTCGCACCAGCCCTGGATGACCCTGTCGCCTGCCCCTGCCCCCTGTGAGGTCAGGCCACGCCCCTCCACCCCCACCTTGTTGGCTGTCCTGCCTCCTAACCAGTCTCCCAACTCGCACTTGTCTCCCGCCTGTCCCCTCCCCTTACTGTGTTCTCAGTCTCCAAGTCCAGGTTCTTTTTCTCCACACAAGACAGTCTTGCCTCGCTTCCTTACCAATGCCAATACATCAGCCACCTGGAAGCGTTTCTTGTTACAGGGGTCCACTGCCCGCCCATACGGCGAAGGGACCAGCTCAGTCCCCAAGGAGGTGACCGGCTGTGGCTGGACAGCTGGGCAGAACATCTGGCCTTCCTTCTTGCCCAGTTTTTCTCAGTGCATAAATTCCCTTCTCTTTGCTTCTTTCATCTGGCCCCAGGTCTGGTCTCCTGGGGGCGCAGGGAACCAAAGCAAATATTTCCCTGAAGCATACCTGGCTTCAGTTTAGGCTAAAAAGCCTTTTTAAAATGCAGAAGTGGAAATGGGCCAGACCCGCGGGGTTATACCCACCCAGTCCCGTCCTGTTGGTAAACGGGAAAAGGGACCCCTGTGTGGTGACTGTGTGTAAGCGCTGCTACTCCAGGGTCTGTGGCTCCGCAGACATCTCTCCCACTGGGGTCTGGGTGACTAGCGGGGGACCAGCAGTGGCGGTGGCAATGGGTGGTGAGGGTGGTGGGAGCTGTGATGGGGTGACAAGGGCTGGAGAAACTCGGGACCCCAATTTGTAGTGATTGGGGGTTCCAGACATGGAGTTGAAACCTCTCAGCTGGTGATTGAAGCTTTGGGCAAATTAGTCTCTCCACTGTCACCCCCCAATGGGCCATGTTTGCAGATTTCAAAAGTGTTCTTTAAGGAAACTTTTTTGGTTTTGATTGCAGAAAAAGATACACAACATAAAATGTATCTTTTCAAGTGTACAGTGTAGGAGCATTAGGTACATTCACATTGTGGTGCAGCCACCAGCATTATCTGTCCCTAGACCTTCATCCTCTCTCTAAACTGAAACTCGGTGCCCGCTAAACACTCATCCACCATCCTCCCTTCTCCCCCCAGCCCCTGGCAACCACCATTCCACTTTCTGTCTCTATGAGTTTGACTCCCGCAGATGCCTCATATGAGTGGAATCAGACAATATCTGTCCTTTTGGGACTGGCTTCTTTAACTCAGGAGAATGTCTTTGAGTTTTATCCATGTTGCAGCAGGAAACTCTTTTTATTAGGTTGGTGCAAAAGTAATTGGTTTAAAAGGTTAAAACTAACGGCAAAAACCGCAATTCTATCGCAACAACCTAGTAAGTCCTCCCGGCTAACATGTTTAGGTGGAGTTTTCTTACCCTTCCTAAAACATGCCTGGGCCGTACTGGTCTCATGATATATGATCCAACATTTCTCAGCCTGAGACCCACCGAGATGAATTGTTCACATAGGGACCAAACAGAATGATCACAGTGGTGGGCGTAACCTCGTTCTTGAAGGATGAACGTGCCAGGCTGACCAGGTGACGAGTTTCCCTCTCTGTGACCCAGGACGAGACCTGAGCTTCTCATCAGAGGTCCCTAACTCGGATCATGCCAACGTGAATTGGTCAATTGTAAGCGACAACCGCAAAGGTTATCGAAACTTTCTACCATCTCCAGCCTGCAGAGCTTCACTATATTTTCAAAGCTGTTGTCGCCCAGGG
This sequence comes from Rhinolophus sinicus, assembly GCF_036562045.2. NCBI lineage: Eukaryota > Metazoa > Chordata > Mammalia > Chiroptera > Rhinolophidae > Rhinolophus > Rhinolophus sinicus. The sequence continues at coordinate 20,480,387 of NC_133762.1, forward strand.
ACGTCTCAATAGCTCTGGGCAGTAACAGGGTCTTCAGTGACGTCTGACGCCCGGTTTTGTTTTAAACATGGACTTGCGATGCTTCACACAGTGCCCTGCACAGAACGAATCTACAAGCCCCGTGAGTGGCTTGAAGTGCATTTGACTCTACTCTGGGTCCTGTCCCAAAGCCCAGTTTCTGAGCTCGAAGAGGAAAGTTCCAGAAAGGCAGCCATGTTGAGCTCATTGCCTCCTGCAGGCACGGCCCTGTCTCTTGGAGCTGTGACGTTTTGCCAGAGCCTCTTTCTTGGCAAAAGCTCTCTCCCTGTAAAACCTTTCTGACTGGGAAGGAGAGGTACATAGTCACTCTGCCCACCAGCGCGTCTCAAAATGCGCCCCCAGGCCACCTGCCCCCAGTCACCCAAAGACAGGGAATCACCCACAGAATTGGCAGTTCTGAATATCCTTCCCCAGGACGTTCTTTGCTCACCAAACGCTGAGGACCAACAGATTCTCTTACGTTCGAGTTTAGCAAACGTGTGTTACTTTTATAATCAAATAAAAATAGAGTTACGTAGAGGTTTTCCTCTTTCTTTTCCAGCCCGTTTTTCTCCCTCCCCGCTCTGTCCTCCCGCCCTTCCTTCCTTCCTTTAGAGAGCTGTACTTAAGACCTGGCCCAGAGATGTCGCAGCATCCCCCGCCGCCCAACCTTCTGATTCAAGGGCCCAGATATTTGAACAGTTCCCGGATGATGTTAATTGGCAGAGGTTTGGGGATGAGCAGGGAGGAGAGTTCACCCTCCAGGAAGCCGTGTGCCTCAGTCTCTGTGTCCCCCTATTATAAGCACCAGTTACTGGACTTCGGACCCACCCTCATCCAATATGATCTCAACTGATCACATCTTCTGAGACCCTATTTGCAGATAAGGTCACATTCTGGGGTTCCAGATAGACACAAACTGTTTTTAGGGGAGGGGTGGACAGTACTCAGCCCAGAACAGCTTCTGTTATTTCATGGCCTCAGTGCTTTGCAGACATTATATATGGCCATCCTCCAAGTCAGCCTAGGAGGAAGGGACGGTGGTTATCTCCTACTAGCAATGAGAGCGGCAGGCAGCCCTCAGGGTGTGTGGCCATCTTTGGCTTCGTTTCAGTGCATCTGAGTTTCAAAGAAAGAGCCTAGAGCAGAGAGCCCACCTTAACTTTGCTCTCAAAATGGTGTCCTCGTAAGAGCAGGCAGAACACCCTGGTGCTGGGCTCCAAAGCTCCCTGTGTTCACAGACTCCGCAGCCAGAAGGAACGTCTTGGTTATAAAACAGACGTTGAGCAGACCTGTTGGGAGGCTGACAAGAAAGCAGGAATGCGCGGCCTGCTTCCAAGTTTATGTTGGCGGAGAGGGCAGAGCTGAGAGCTCCAAGTGCGAGATATTTTCCTGGTGGCACAAAGGCAGAGACAAGGACGACGGCCAGCCTGCCTCGTGGGTCCTCGGTTTATTCTCCTCGGTTCAAAAAGCAATTTCTTTCTCAAACAGTCCAGTAACCTCACCTCAACCTGGCACAGGCCTCGCCCTTCCTGGGACACAACAGAGGTTCGCTGCTTCACGTCAGTAAAATTCAACCCATAATATCTCTCCTGGGAGTGCTTTTACGGTGGGTTGATCCAAGGCTGTTCTGAGGACAGAGCCAGAGGGATTGGCTGGGTCTTTGGAGAAAACTCTGCCGGGTGTCTCTACCTGAGCTCTGAAGAGAATCGTTGATTGGCATGTGTGTACAGCAGCTGACACCAGAAAAGCAACCAACAGGGGTCCCCGCACCGGAACTTCCCTTTCCGGTCCACTGTTCAAGGCTGGGTCTGCTCTTGTCAGCCTCCTGACAAGCACCCTGTCCTGTTTCTCTAGCCTGAGCTCCTCAGACTCTGCTCATGGGGGCCCTTGTTACAAAGGCACATCCTGGGGCCCCCAGTGCAATGATTTTGACTCTGTAGGTCCGGGTAGGGTCCAGGAATCGGCCTTTGTGACAGGCTCTCTGTAGGCGGCACCGAGACAAATGCTCAGCCAGCTTGGAGCTCAGATAGAAGCTCTAGAAGCATTCTCGAGCTCCAAATATTTGTGCAAACTTAGAGACTTTTAGGGAAGGTCTAGACCAGTGTTTTCCAAAGCGTAGGGCCTCTGGTTGAGGGTGGGGTGATTTTCGGCGGAGCGCGCATGTGGCATTAAATTACATTCGTTCATATGATGTGAAAATGACCCAGCTTTCCATTTCTCCGGGAGAGCTTGGGAGTCTCTTCATCTGGCACTAGGCGTTTTTAGCACCTTCCGACATTTCCCATCTCATCTGTGAACCAACAGAGGAACCCAAGTTCAAAGCCTTCATCAGCGGCAGCACCTGGCGGGACTTGCGTGATATGAGTTTAGAAATAATGATTTCTGAACATGTCTAAATAATAAGGAAATTATTATTTAAAAATAATAATTTCAAGGTGTTTGTTTCTCTAGTTACCTTCTATTCATGGCAAGGAACACTAATTTCCATTTGTGATGGTGAGAGCACGGTTCCTTTCAAATTGTATGTCCGTAATTAAAAATGGGAGGCGGTTTACAGAAAAAAAAGTGGCTGCACGATAGCACAGGCGGGAGTCAAACCAAAACTCCGGAATGAGGGGAGCAGGGCAGCTGCTAATCTAGTTGGAGCTTTGTGTTTTGTGGATGAGAAAAAGGAGGTCTATGCAAGGAAGGGACTCACCCAAGATAACACAGCGTCTGGGGGCAGCCCTCGCTGTCACCTCCTGGCACCCACTGGGGAACTCTGCGGAGCCAACCCTGCAGCCGCCTTCTTCTCACGAACCTGGGGGTCCAGGCTCATTGGGGAGATGCAATTCTCAAGGATCTTTAAAGCAGATCGGAATAAAGCATCAAGAATGACCTCAGCCCGGAATGCGGTGGCTGTTGAGAGCAAAGGGCTGTGATAATTAATGGCCCTCTGTCTGGTGACCCACAGCCGCAGGCGGGTCTCCATCTAGGGGTCAGCCAAAAGGCAGGGGGAAGTGGAGGCATTCTTTGGAACTGGTACGTGGTTCCACAGTGATCTCACCCCGACAACTGAAGGCTTGTTATTCAAAACTGAATTTCATTTCGTTTCTAAGTGCTCGGGAGCCGGGCCTTATGAGCAGCTCTTGTCATCAACACGAAGATCCAGGTCATTGAAAAGAGCAGCTGGTCCTCAGGGTCTGCTGACCTTGGCAGTGGCTGGGGCTGGCTCTCCCCCGTCCCTGGCACAGGCACTTTCTCGGCCCTACTGGTCTCCACTGTGGTTGGCGTGAGCTCGGGCATACCCAAGAGTCTAGCTGGAGTATGAATTCCACTACAGAATCCACCTCAAGCTGGAGGCAAGGCCTTCAAACCCCCTTGTCAGTCAGTCATGGGCTGCGGGACACCATGGCGGGGGCAGGGAGGCTCCCCCTCATTGAGAACACTGTCCCAGAGAGAGGGCGGTGACCTTAAGTGGTGATGCTCTGGGGAAGCAGCTCGCCAGGGTCAGGAGATGGAAAGTCCTTACCTGTACCTTTTGCCCATTTCTGTGGTGTAAATACTCCTCGACTCGGGGCTCGTTTGACTTCATTACTCTGAATCTCCAGCACCCAAGCCCAGGCCTCACTGAAGATAAATGAGTGAATGAATGATTCAATCTATCAATCTGTCAAAGAACTAGTGAAGGACCCGGTGGTCAAGGCAACTGCCTGGTAACTAACGTCATGCCGAAGAGCTGTCATTGGTCTCCTGCTCTGATAGCCGTGCTCTGGGGACTTGAGAACGCAGCTGCAGTGCAGAGCTTGGCGCCATCCCAGTGCAGCCCCTGTAATGCACCCACTGCTTCCTCCGCATGGCTCCATTTACTCTTCATGGCAAGTCTGGGGGACGACAGGGCACTGCCCCATTTTAGAGACAAGAATATTGAGAAGGTCGAGAGACAAAATCACCTGCTCAGGGCCACATAGCCACGCGGTCACACATGTCTGAAACGGGCTTTCCCACCAGCAGCATGGTCCCGGCCTCTGTCTACACCAGTGTATAGAAAGGGCCCCATGATTTCACCGGCGGCTCTGGAGTCCGCTGTATGGCTGTGCCCTCCTTTGTTTAAATGTCCCCTCTTACTGAGCGTTGGCTTGGTGTCTTTCTTCTTCCCTTTTCTTCAGTGGACATCTTTGAGAGGAGATCTGCATGCACCTGTGTGATCCCAGCTGCCCTGGCTGGAAGCGGGGATGGGAAGCAGATTGCTGTGTGTATCTTGCAACTAAACTTCTGGGCAGTAAAGGATCTGGCTTTTCCTGGGCGCTTGCCTTTGTCCTGACTGACAGAGTGTCTTTGTTTACCAGGGGTCTTGGGACACGAGATATCAGCTTGACCTTGGAAGCGCTGGAGAACAAGGTCAGCCACACAGGCAGTCAAACAAGTCCCAATAAAATCCCTGGACACTGAGGCTTGGGAAGTGTCTCTGGTGGGCAGTGCTCTGTGTGTTTTGTCACACGTCATCTCCAGGAAAGGTTAGCCCTGTTCATGGTTCCACGGGGAGCAGAGCATTGGAGGCTTGGCTCTTCGAACTTTCCTGAGTCTCTTCCCTCGGCTGACTTTCATCTGTATCCTTTGCTGTAATAAACTATAACTGTGTTTATAGCTTTCAGTGAGCTCTGAGGCCTGTGAATTATCAAAACTGAGCATGCGCTTGGGGACCCCAAACGCGCAATTTGTGTCAAAGTGACGGTGGTCTTAGGGAGCCCCATAGTCTCAATTTCCATTTTGAGAGTGCCTCTTCTATGACCAGCCCTAGACTGCCGCTACCAAGGGACCTCAGGCTGGGCCCTGGCACACAGGAGACACTCAGTGTGGGGACAGAGCCAGGAGTGCAGTTTCCAGGCTCTTGGCCTCACGTGGAAAGGTGCTGGCTCAGGTAGTAGATGGCCATCAGCTGTGGTTGGATGGCCATCAGCTGTGGCTAGTTGGCCGTCAGCTATAACCAGTGAGCCATTGGCCACTAATATAACTGCCGTGGCTATGCTAGCAGAAAAATGGGGGCTAACAAGAAAAATGGGGGCTAGCAAGAAGATGGTGGCTGAGCTAGTAGGCGGCAGAGTGTGGATTGTGGATCATGTGGCTCCTGCTTCCTGTGTCTCCAACCCAGCCGCCAGCGAGAATATAGTGGTATGACTCCCCCATCTATGGCTCCGTGGGTGTTCCTTTTTGGCCTCACCATATCCTGCATTCTTATGTGGGGAGCAGGAGCTGAGACCCTACAGGTCGCCCCACATGACACTCAGTAAATCTTTATTGAATTGATTCATTCAACAATGGCAGCCCTTGACACTCCAGAAGCCTGGACCATTGGCGTTATTATGCTCACGTTCCAATGTCACCTTGGACCCAGAGAGGGGCAGGAAACAAATCACATGGCTGAACCAGGACTTGAACCCTGGTCTGAGGTTTCAAAGACACACTTTTCACTGTTCTCTGTTCCTCTGCGAATCTAGCTGCATGTCCACATGACTGGGAAAATGAAAGGAAGAGAATAAAGAGGCTGGGGAAGCAGGAATTGGGGGAGGAAGCGCCCGAGGGAAACGTGTGGGTGGGGGCTGGCCCAGCAGCGGCGTGGCTTTTCAGAGCTGGGCCCAACAGAGATGCGTCTGTGGCAATGATACTATGTGTCCCGCGTGTGCGTCTGGCCTCAGAGTAAGGCGTGCGAGGGAGAGAGAGAGAGAGAGAGAGAGAGAGAGAGAGAGAGAGAGAGAGAGAGGCCAGAGCCTTTGTGAATTATGAAAGGGAAAACCAGATGAGAGGGGGTAACTGCTACAGTGGCGTGCTTTTATTCAACAAATCTGCACTTCAAGTTGGAAGAAAAGATTTTTTTCTTTTGGTTGTTATTTGCTTAAGAGAATTGGAGAACTGAGAGCTGTCTGGGTGGATGATTAATGGGAAAAAAATTACGTCTCGATGAGGTCTCTCCTCCTGAAGGGTGATGTGTGGAGTGGGTGTCAGGCTCATTTCCTCGTTTCCGTCTCAGCTGGGGCTGAAAAGGATGCTGAGAAGGGGGAACAGGATAGAAAAAGAGCAGTTTGAGGCTGAAAGCATTCTCATTAATAATAAACGCAGCTAACATTTACAGGTCGCTTCCCACAGGGCCAGGTGCTGTGCTGACCTTCCAGTTTACAGTATTGAGAATCCTCCTGGATTAGTTGCCACGAGCACCCCCATTTTACAGATGAACAAATGAGGCTCAGGGAGCTCAGGGAGCTGGATCAGCCTCATAGGACTTGAAACAGGACTGAAACTGGATCTGTCTGGCTCTTTAGTCCCGGCTTTTCCTTCAGATTCATTGAAGGGCTGGACCATAATCTTTCAGGGTAACGGTGGGCAGGTGTCCATGTGGTCTCAATGAAAGTGCTTGGAAGAGCCAAGAAATGCCCCTGGTCTGCAACTGTCCATCCAGACTGGGTGTTCGGTCAGCTAGCCATCTCCCTAGCCAGGCTCGGACACCTTGCTGGGCATCTCCATCCTGTGTGTGCAGACTGTGGTTTGTGTCTGGAGGGAATGGGGGAGGCTCTCTTCCCCCTGCTTGGGGCCCAGGGACACAGAGTGAAGGGGAGGCACTTCTTCCTGGCTCTGCTTGGGACCCAGCCCCATCAGCTTAAACACTGCACTCATGATGGGCAGCTGTTCAATGTCAGACAGACATCGAGGGGGTGGGTGGACACAGGGTGAGTGTCCCAGACAGACTGGCCTGTGGGCTCACACAGGCCCCCCAGAAGTAACTAGGGTGGGGTGTGCTCTGGTACTGGGCTGGGGACTGTGAACCCAAAGGCATGGGCCTCACTCACCTTCTGCTGACGCTGTTCTTGTCCATGGTTTCCAAAGCTTCTCTTCCCTCCTGTTCATATTCCCAGCCTGTTCTGGTTCTTGGGTGGAGAGAGATCCGACACTAAGTGCTTCCTCTCTCTTGTCCCTCTGCCCTTGCCCCATCCCAGCCAACTCCCACTGGAGGGGAGGTCCCCAAAGCAGCGTGTGGAGAGGACACGTTGGTGGTAGGGCCACTGAGCATCTCGGGTGGAGGCCACCTTGACCAGAAATAGAAAGTGAAGGCAGCCAAGGTTCTCCTCTCCTTGTCTCCTGGTGGGTCCAAGAGGGTTCTGCTGTGGGGAATTGCTGCAGAGCACAGATCGATTCGTCCTCTAATCCTTCAAATATTTACAAATGTGCTAGACCCTGGGGTTAGAGCAGTGAGCCGAATGTCATGATTCCTGTCCTTATGGAGCGGACGGATACATGTATGGATGATTGGATGGATATGTGGGTAGATGGGTGGATGGGTGGCTGGATGAGTAGATGGATGGATGGATGGACAGATGAAGAGACACGCAAACACACAGAATGCCTGGGCTCAAATTTCAGCTCCTCTCGTCTCTAGTGAGTGACCTTGGACAAGTTGCTTAACATCTCTGTGCCACAGTTTCCTCCCCTGTTAAATGGGGGTGATAATACTATCCATTTCAGAGGGTTTTTCTAAGATAAAATGAGTAAATATATAAAGTGTTTAGAACAGGGTCTGCACAAAGTAAGTGTTGTGTGAATGTTGGATTCTATTAGTGGAGAAGACAGACATTAACAAAATAATAACACAAAAAGTGTAAAATTGTAAGTCTGGTCAGTCAGTGCTACAAAGGAGAGGAACAGGGTGCCATGAGCCCACTTACAGAGTGGAGTGGGGGAGAAAGAAACAACTATGGTGTCAAGCCCCCTCAGTAAGGGGCTATTTTCCCTTCTGCAAAAATCACGGCAATCCCACAGTTAGGAATCGGTGTGGGGCCCCATTCCTCAATGGTAATCAACGTAACGGTCCAACTTTTTAGTAAGAAATGCAGCCATCGGTTTATTATTCCAGTAGGGAAGGTTAAACACACAGCATTCATGAGACGAAAATTGAAATGTGGGTGACCCACGGGAGCCACAGGGGATGTGGGGGGACTTCTTTCCTTCTCTGCCCGGCCCTGCACCTCCTGCTCCGCTGCCCTTCCCGCCCACCCCAGGTTGCCCGCCCCCCTAAGATCTTCCTTTTGAATTGAGTCACAGACAGATGAATCTTTTAACAGCCCCCATTTCCTCTGCTCCAGGAGGCCTGCACGATGAAACGACTCTCCCCACAGCAAAAGCCAAGCCAAACAGATTAATGTAAAATGCATCTGCTGTAGATTAAACATTTGGAAAAGCCATTTTATAAATATTTTTTTCCCACAACCACATCCCCATATGGCCCTGAGCTCTGGTCTCCATTCTGATTGCTGCTGGCCGCACACATATGTATTTAATGTACACTCTGGGCTCACGACTTCTGTTCCTGGCCTCCCAGGAGCATTCGGAGAGAATTTTCATCTACTTTTGGGGGACGCATCAGACTCTGGGCAAGCAAGGCAGATGGCAGGGATGTAGAGGTGGGTGGGTGGGGTACGGAGGTGAGGTCAGAGTAACCCCTTCTCGGTCTTCTCTCCAGACATCCTGCCCACGGCCCTTTGTCTGCTCTGCACTGAGTTAGCACAAGGAAAACTCGGTCCTTATCTTTCCTGAGCTTTTCATCCAGCAGGAAAATACCCCTTAGGCTCAGCCACTGGTCCCTCAACAACTCAGTTCCGGAGAGTCAACGAGCCCAGTTGACCCTCCCCAGCAGGTCTCTCCAGAATATGACTTGGGGTCCCCTTACGTTGTCTCCCACCCATTATTCTTGCCTGGACCAGCCTGGGCCTCCTAATGGGCTCCTCGTCCACTCACCCACCTCCCTCCTTGTTCCTCCAGTGGCCTGACAGTCACATTTCTGCCTGGCTTCCAATTGCCCTCACCATGAAGGCCTCCAGGTGCTGGACCAGACTCTGAACGGCCCCAGGCCTCAGCTCTCCTCTGGCCTGATGTCCTTTTATTTAGAAATAACGATAGATGCACAGGAACTTGCAAAAACAGTGCAGAAGGTCGCATGTACCCTTCACCCAGCTTCCCCCCATGGCAGCATCTTAATAGCTATTGTATTGACAATACAGTACAATTGACATGGGTGCTATGCAGATTTCACCAGCACTACATGTATGTACATGTGCGTGTTTAGTTCCATTTTATCCCATGTATGGATTTATGTAAATGCCACCAGCCAACACACAGAATGGTTCCATCACCACAAAGTTCTCCCTGGCCTGCCCTGCAGAGCCACACCCATTACCCACCCTTTTCTCCCTTCCCTAACCTGGGCCAACCACTATTGTGGTCTCTATTTATATAATTTTGTCCTTTCAAGAACGTTACATAAATGGAAGCGTATGACACCTGACCTTTGGAGGCTGGCTTTTTTCAGCGAAAGGCCCTTGAGATCCATTCAAGTTGGTGTGTGTCAATAGTTTATCCCTTTATTCCTGAGGAGTACTCTGTGGAATGGATGCATCCTGCTTTGTTTAACCATTCACCCATCAAAGGACATTTGGGTTATTTTCAATTCGGGGCCGTTTCAATTCGGGGCTGCTCTGAAGATTCATGTACATGTTTTTGTACAAAAACAAAACAAGTGTCCAAGACAGCAATTATTGGGTTATATAACAAGTATATATCTAGTTTTTAAAAGAAATTGTCAAAGTTCCAGGCCAAGAAAAACACAGGCAAAGAGGACTGGTGGGGAGGGCGTGGCCTGTTGCAGGAGCTGAAATACGCCCGGAGCAGACGGAGCTCATCCATCTCAGGCTTGGGCACCACAAGGGGAAAACCAATATGTTGGGCTTTATTAAAATTAAGAACTTTTGTTCTGCAAAAGGCCCTCTTCAGAGGATGAAAAGCCTTGGATAAAATATTTACAAACCACCTATCCCACAAAGGACTAGTACCTGGAATATATAAAGAACTCTCAAAGCTCAACAGTAAAAATCAATCTAATTACAAAATGGTCAAGAGACATGAAGAGACATCTCACTGGAGAGGATTTATACAGATGGCAAGCCAACACATGAAGACGTCCAACATCATTAGCCATCAAGGAAATGCAAATTAAACCACAGTAAGCTCTCACTATGCATCTAGAAAAATAACTAAAATAAAAACCAGAGAGAACACCAAATTCTGGCAAGGATGCAGAGAAATGGGATCTTGCATGCGTTGCTGGTGGGGATGTAACACAGTATGGCCACTCTGGAAGGTGTTCCATAAACACATTTTAATTGGGGTTTTCTTCACCCCAGTCTGTTGGTTTGCGTGTCTGAATCTACACGTCTTGGGGTGGTTTAAGAATGAGCTTTCCTGGCATCACAGGTGGCCATGTTGCGCCTCCTTGCCTGGCGGTCAGGAGAATTAGGTGAGTGGCTGAAAGTGCAATTTGGTGGAACAAGCAGCCAGAGAACATGGGACGCTATAGCTCAGGACCCCAGGGCTCCACCAGGACAAGCCCCTGAACCCCAAGTGAGGCACAGAAACTCCAAGAATTTCGGGGTCCTCCAAGTTCAAGGGGTCATGGGGACTTTGTTAAAGAGCAGCTCAGGGGGTCTGGCATGGACTGAAGATGAGAGGGGCTTGTAAATGATTGGTTCCAGGCAAGACCCAGTGCCTTTGCACGTCCTAGGATGACCAGGATTGAATTTGCCTGGAGCTATGGTGATGGGAGCTCAGAACTGGATGTAAAATGATTTTAAAATTTTTTGGAACTCCAGTGTTGTTTGTGTGTGGACTGAATTTCTGGTCAGGACAGTGTTGCTCAAAGTGTGGTCCGCGGGCTGGGAGCTTGTAGGAAATGCTGACTCTTGAGCCTCGCCCAGAGGTACTGAGTCAGAACCCCGGAGGGTGGGTCCAGGAACCCGCGCTCTCCCAAGATTTCCAGGGAACTCTTGCATAAGCTAAAGGTCGAGATGCCCTGGGTTAGGAAATGTTCCTCCTAGATACAGTGTGCATATTGGAAGGTGCAGAACGAACACACAGCATCCCTGCTCCGCCAGCTAATGGAATGTGTACTGGTGATTCTTATGTTTTAAAAATGTTTTAATTTGAATTTCTAACACAGTAGATTGATAGATGCAGCCTTCATAAAGTTCTTTGGGGTCCCCAATAATTTTTTGGAGGGTAAAGAAGCCTGAAGACCCAAACGTTTGAGAACCTCCAATGTAGCACGTGCCGCAAGGGTCTAGTAAGCACCCAGTGACAATAATCAGTGGAAGCTGTTATGCCCATTTTACAGATGAGAAAAATGAGGCTCATGGATATACCAGTTGTGGTGCTTGAGTTGCAAGCCTCAGAAACCATTTCTGGCTTACTCAGGTGAAGGAGGATTTACTGGTACTCTCGTGGAGGAGAAGCTGGAGAACCAGGTTTTGAAGGGACGTACTCAGGCACAGCCCAAGGACTGAGGCACAGACCCCAGTGGTACAGTCTGATGTGGCCCCACTGTCTGACATAGCTGAGAGAAACGGCCCCATGCTCTCCGGGGCCAGAGGTGGGCACATAGCCAGGCCAGTAAGATTCCCCCCACTACCCAAACTTGGTTCTGAAGCAGAAGGGTAACAAGACTGAATTTCTGGAGCACAGGGAGGTTTCTCTCCAGGACCCAGGAACCCCTTTTTGCCAACAACCACTTGCAAGAAAGTGAGGTTTCCTACAGGCCTCCCCATGGCTCCCTGGGGCAAATGTTTAAACCAACCCCTCTCGCAGAGAGATGCCTGGATGTTGAATGGAAGGCTGATCGCGTCTGCACACTTAATTCATAATGATCTCCTCCCCACAGCCCCCCAGCCAGCACAGAGACAAACCCCACCCCCCATCCTCACCGCTCCTGAACCGTGCCAGTTTTGGGGAGGGCCTTATACGTGCTGCCTGTACCCAGTGGGGAATAATTCACTGGGCTTATTGGTGAAATTGCCCGTCAGATATGATTATTTGTTTGTAGTTCCGTATATCAAATTCTGCCAGAGCTGGCACGCTGTCACACTTGGTTTATAGCTATGTGGAAGGCACAGACCCATTAAACAGCCCTTGAAAATATACTGGTTAAAAACAACCACCATCTTGTTTACAGTTAACATAAAGAATCACAAAATCCTTCTTCCCTGGGGACGGGCTGTGTTTGCCGCCTGCAGTGACTTCGTCCTGGCTTCCTAAGGTGGCCGACTATCCCCTGACTGGTCTTCAGGAGGGAGGCCTAAGGACAGCCATCATGAGTCCTGGTGACACGTACTGATGCACGTTGCACGGGAGCGATGTGTCCTTTGGGCTTTGCAAACGAGGAAGACCAATTGAGCCAGAACTTCCCGGCACTTCCTGCCTCCCCTGCACGGCACTTCCTGCCTCCCCTCCTCCCTCCCTGACCTGGGTTGGGATCCTTTTCCTGCTGGCCAGCGTCTCACCATGACCGCCGGTCCCATGTCCTCATCATCGGTCATAAACAGCTGACACTGCTGACCAGACAGCCCCTCCCTTGGTCCAGGTTTCCTTTGGGCACAAATCCAAATGGGATGTCGGCACCTTCTGATCAGGGCACCGTGGGCACACGTCTGCTCAAGGAAGTGAATATCCCTATTTTGGCAGACTCGGTTGGCAGGGCCAAGGCGTCCACTTGACGACGGAAGGCTGCCAGGGGTCCCCTCCTCAGAGAATCAGACGGCATCCTGCGTGCGGCTCTGCCAGGCTTTGTAGAAGGGGCACCTTCCCCTCTCCCGTGACGTCCAAGGTGACAGCTGCTGGCCTCTCCCGACGACGGTGCACACACGTGGGTTGGAGTTTGCAAATTCAGCAGGAGAGAAGCAAGAAGGGGAACTCCATGCTTCCTCAGGCCAGGGCCACCTATTTCGTTCTTCACCAAAGGACGGGATCAGAAACTCGGCTCACAGAGTGATGCGTTTCCACTGAGGGCTCCCAGAGAGATTAAACCCTTAGACTCCGAGAGGCTGTTGACAAACCCAGAGCTGGACGGGAGTGAAAGCGGTAACAACTAATTTTACTCAGAACTAACGGGGGAAAGGGACCTCAGTGTAGAACAAGCTCCATTCCGACCTTTCACGGAAAGTGGATTTGTAGCCAAGGAGCAGGGTGGGGTTGGAGGATGGAAAATTACTACGAGGAAGCATCAGGGTAAAAGGGTTCTGGCTGAACTGAGCTGACAGGATTCTTGCTGAAGGCTGCCAAGGTGATGAGACGCCACCTGAGTGATGGAAGGGACGAGGAAGCTGACCAGAGACGGGCTGATCGGATGCGGGGTGGATTCTCTCTTAACTGACGCAGTGTGTTCTGAACAGGGTTCTGCAAGAATGGAGACGGAGCCCGGGGTCGGCCTAGTCGGGCAGAGGAGTCTGACTCAGGTCTGGACAGGAAGAAAGTCTTTACCAACATGAATCTGTGATGAGAAAGGGAAGATATTTAGGGGGCCGGCAGGGAGCTCCTGAGAGCCCCAAACCCCAGTATACCAGGGGCTGCCTGGTTTGCTCACTTACAGCCTCTCATTCTGAATCAGTGGCTCCAGCCCCCAACGTCACAGAAAAGGGAGGGCATGGTTCTCACTCATTGTTGCTGGCAGAAAGCTCACCGGCCCCCCAAGTGTGGCCCACCAGTGGCTGCTGAGGGCTCACTTGGTGCCAGTCCTGCCCTAGGCTTTGGGCACACTCAGTTTGGGCACGAGCGAATGTGGAGTGAAACACATCTCTCCCCCCAGGGTGGGACTCCAGCACTTTTGAAAGACTAGTGTTTTCAGACCCAGACTGGTTTTTCTGTATCTCAGAGTATAGTAAATTTTGAGGTCAGTTGCCTATTGATTTTACAATTTCCTTGTATTTGCCCCCTCCCCTCTTTGATTTTATTTATTGCAGTCGCCACCTCACTAGGCAGGAAAGGTTCAAGGACTACCTGCGATTCTTACAGCCTGGGGTCCCAGGTCCGGACCTGTGGGTCACTCAGGAGTCCGCCTCCTTTTCCAGACTGGTAATGGGCATTTGTCCCCTCAGTCTGCACTTGCTCACTGGCCTCTGGACCCTGATGGAATCCTGGCCACGGGACCCAAGATGATGGATAGTTGGTTCCCTTGGAGGAACTCAGCATCCCACTGGGGAGACATAGCACATCAACAGAAAGCACAGAGCAAGCAGGAGAGTTCAGAAGACTGGGACACGGTGGGGGCAGACAGAGGTGGACAGGGAGGGCCCGGTGAAGACCACGTCCCTTCCTCTGCCCCGTGCCCCCTGCTCAGTGCCTACCCAGCACAGCAAGTACAGAATGAGCTGGTCAGGCCTCAGCCATCACCCCCAGCCCATCCTCCATCTCACACCTTATACCTGTACAAGCTCTTACCTGACCGGAGGTTAGTGTGCTTGCACTCTGCAGATGAGCGGGCACCCCTCCACACAGGTGAAGGTGAGATTGGGGTCACATGGCCGTCGGGGGGAAGCCAGGACTAGGAGGGCACCTTTGGACTCATGTCTCCCACTGGGACCACTGGGCACCTGTGCCCCTATGTACCCCTTGGATTTGAATGCATCAAATTCAGACTCAAGAAAGAATGAGTCAGTTCCCAGGTAGGGCCCAGGAGTCAGGACCTGTGTCTGCGACACCTTAGACAATGCCACAGCCGCGTATTGAGAATCTACACACACCAGGAACCGGGCGTTAACATTTTACATTCGTTTGAGTTTCACAGCAAATCTATGAGGCGAGTACTACCGTCGTCCAGCTTTTCAGATGAGAACACTAGGCTCATAAACCATTACAGATATATGATGTAGAAACATCAATTAGATAGCTATTAATGATAAAATTAAGGCTTATGAACCATTATAGATAGAGATGTAGAAAAACAGATTGGATAGACAGGAAGGAAGGGAGGGAGGGGGAAGGGAGGGAGGAGGGGGAGGGAGGGGAGAGGGAGCCAGAGGAATGGTGTGGAGCGCAGAAACCATTTCTTACATTTAGCATACAGATTCAAACAATGAACTGGGGTTTGCTCTTGCTTTCGTTTTGTGTGCGTGTGTGTTTCTTTTTGTTTGTTTGCTGATTACTACGTTTCTTCTCCTAGAAAAAAAAATCACGGAAATCAATACTTCCTGGTAAAAGACTAAAGCCAGAACCCAGCCACCTTTCCTTCCTGCCACTGCAGACAGACGTGCAGGATGGTGGATCACAGTGTCAGAGAGATGGCTGGAGGGGAGAAGTGTGGCCTCCCACAGTCAATTAATGGCGATAATTACCCACTGTAAACAGTCTTGGATATAATTAAGGCTGGAGGCCCAGGGCTGGGGGTGCACCCTGTTGAGACTGGCATTATTAGAGGTGGGGGCTGGAATGTCAGCCCCCCCAGGAGACATCAAAGCCCCTCTCTACTCCTTGGGGTGGGCTGCAGCCTCCTCCCACCCTTCCCCTGTTCATTCTCAGAGCACAGAGCCCACCTGGTGAGGGAGCCACGTTCTGGCCGAGGGCCTGACTTAGCAGCGGGGACACGGTCTGTATCAGTGCTGACACCAGACACAAAGCACCCAGTGTCCTCCAGGCCTCTGAGAGCTGCATTCTGGAGACTGTTCCTCAAACGCCAGAAACTCAGTAGGTCTGAAAGTGAGCTTACCTGTTCCCTCTTCTCCCTCCCCTGAGCTGCTCCACCCACAGCTCCGACACCCACTTCAGGGCTCAAACCCCAAAGCTAGGCGTCCACCGTGAAGCCTCCCTCCTGTGTGTGACGTCCAATCCACCGTGCATTGGTGCACGTATTCCTAAATATTCACTGGTGACCTCCCATGACCAGGTTGCGTGTCATCAACAAGGACAGTCAGTTCTGCCTCTCAGATGTGCTCCATTTCCACCCCACCCGCCTAGAACAAGCCCCCGTCACCTGTCACCTGGACAGCTGCATCCAACTCCTCCCTGGGCTCCTGGCGTCCCCTGCGAGCCTCCAGGATGAGCTTAGAAAACCCAACTCTGGCCACACCCCTTTCTGCTTAAAGACTGGGTCTATAATATAATATAATATAATATAATATAATATAATATAATATAATATAATATAATATAATATAATATAATACCAGGTCTTATATATTAAACATATATATATTAAGCATTTTTGCTCCAAAAGATGCATTAGAGCTAATGGTCCGGCTAGGTCTTATTTTTGGGGAAACACGGTAAGAGCTTGCCATTGTCCTTTTGATGGGACAAATCCTTACCACCCACACGGTTGGGCCCTGGATACATCCAACTCACTTTGTTCCCCTCCTGTGCTCTGAGATTCAGCCACCATGGTCTTCTCTCTTCCTGCTCTGAGCCTTTACACAAGCTGTTCCCTCTGCCAGGAATGCGCGCGCGCTCTCTCTCTCTCTCTCTCTCTCTCTCTTTCCTCCCTTCACCCAGAAAATTCCAACCTGTCTTTTATGTCAATTTTAAACAGCCTTTTCTTCAAAGGAATCTCCTTTGATCCTCTGCTTGGGTCAAGCCCCCTAGTCCATGGTTTTATGATTCCATGATGTTGCCCTTTGATAGTTAAATATTGTTGTGATTATGTGTTAAATATCTTCCCCGCCTAACAATTGTCTGTAAGTTCCATAATAGCAGGGACTTGTCTGGCTTATTTGTTGCTGTATCTCTGGCACCTGGAACAGTGCTTTGCACATAGTAGTGCTTTCTTGTATTGAACGAATGAGTGATAAGTAAATAAATGTATGAATGAATGGGTTTTCTTTCCCCCTGGGATCCATAGAGGAAACATGCTACATTTTCTACTTTCCATTTCGATGTGACCATGCTGATCATTCTATTTATTTTTGGTTTGATTCGTGTCATCTGTAATTTCTGTCCTTCAAGTTCCCAGGTGCCATGAGGTTTAGGGGATTAAACAGGGTTACCAATTATTTGACGTTCTTCCCATTGAGAGGTGGCGTCTATGTTGCTTCCTCTTGAATTTGGGCTGGGCTGTGACTGATTTGACCAACTAGGTCTGATGACAGAGATGCCCTGCCAGCTCCAGGCCTTACCTTTCAAAGGACTGTCAGCTTCTGCATCCCTGCTCATGGAGCCCCAGACTGCCATGGAAGGAGTCTGGCTACCCTGAGGCTACCATGCTGTGAGAAAGCCCAAGCTATCCATGTGGGGAGCCATGTACACAGAGCGAGGAAGAGTTGCCTGGCCAGCCCCCCCACCGTTTGGGTCAGCCCAGCTGAGTTCCCAGACATGTGAGTCCCAGCTGTGCCTTGCCCACCCAACCCACAGAGGCCTGCTACATAATGCTGATAAGCTGATGCTTTAAGCCATGCTGTTTGGGATAGTTTGTTGTGCAGCATAGAGAACCAGAGGTTGTCAGCTTTGACAGAGAAGACAATACTTTCGGGTATTTAAGTAAGACACATATGCCCCCCACGTCACATTTGGAAATCTCCCCACAAGTGAGCTTGCTCTTCTAAAGCACTCCTCTAAGGAACAAACAAACAAACAGATACACACCATATCTATGGGTTTCTGACTTGTGGGGCAGGAATGTTCTTTTGGTTTTGTGTTTTGGAGAGTCTCTCCTTGTGGTCTTTTAGTTTCCAAAATAGACTCTCAGCTGGTTTTTATCATCCATGTGATGGCTGGCAAATTCTAATTCTTAATGTAAGACTTATATTTTAAAGAACCTCAGTCAAGAAAACTATGTTCAGAAGGAATGGAATGTTCCAGAATATGTGTGTATGTGTGTATTTGGGGGTGGAGGGCTGTGAGACCAGAAAACCTGCCATTTCTCTTCAGTACCTAGTCCCAACCTGGAGCTCACGTTCCATGGGCGGATGCTTTCCATGGGTGAGCTCAGACGGGGATGGGTGTGGAGTTCTTTAATAACTGAAAGCATTGTCTTCTTTGCCAAAGCAGAGGACCCCTGTTCTGGTCATCGGTTGCTGTGCTGTATCTTTTGGCGGAACAGAAGTGGTTCCTCCTCTAGTGCCGGGTTGTGAGGGTCTAGTTTGCAGGCGGAAAAGCACTGGGGGCCCTCTGTCCATGCCTCCTTGCATGGAGATGTGCTGCATCGCAGGCGTGTGTACCAGCTGCACAAAGTCCCGGCATCTCGTAACTTGCCAGCAGCTTCCACACGGCTCCCACTGAAGACCTGGAGAATGTGTCTGGGCGGTGTCATGGGTGGGTGGGTCAGGGCCATATCAGGATCAGGCAGGTGTCACCTGGAGGGGGAGTAGGTCCAATCCCTGCGCTGTGGAATGCATGTTTCCTTCAGGGGCGGGGAGCCAGTTGCTGGGCTGCTGAAAACGACGCAGAGTGGAAAAGGGACTTTAGAGACAGGAGATGAGAGACTGAACTACAGAATAGGAGGGAACTGACTTCTCAGGAGAGAGCAGTGGGAGAGTGTGTGGCTGGGTCCCAGGGACTGAGCAGGCTAAGCCCACCTGAGGTGCAGAAAGAATGAAGAGAACTATTGTCAGGGTGGCCCAGGAGGGACCTGGGGGAGGAGGGCAGTGGTGGCCAAGCAAGCCCAGAAGGCTAGCCTGGCTGCTTACCCAGACACTTCAGTTTTGCGAATTGCTCTCCACTCAGCAGCCCCGGCCGTGTTCTCTAAACCTAATTTATCCGCGTCTTGCCTGCTCCGCTGCAAACACTGCAGTGGCTCCTCAGGGCTCCCAGGGGACAGAGTCTGCCTTCTCTCCACGGCTCTCACTCACTGTAAGCCATGCCGATCTGCTTCAGGCCCACGGCAGGCTGGGGCTTAGCCGACTCAGGCTTTCCCTGACCCCCGCTCTAGCAACATATGCTAAATGCAATTCTAAGAGTATTTGTGAATCTAAATATATGAGTGAGACAATAAGTCTTCGAGGTGAAAATGTAGGAAACGATCTTCACGCATTGGGATAGGCAAAGAATTCTTAAGCAGCATACAAAAAGTATTGACCGAAAAGGAAAAGAAAGTGAAATTAGACTACATTAAGATTAAGAACTACTCGTATCCACAAAAGAAACCAATAAGAGAGTAACAGGCAGGCCACAGGGTGACAGGACAAACAGTCACACTGCAGATATTCAACAAGGGACTTGTAAATGCAGAATATATAAAGAATCTCTGCAAATGTAAGAACAATACACAACCCACAGGAAGATGAGCACCCTACGAGAGAACCTTCCAGTGGCCAATGGACATATCAGAGGGGACTCATCTCATTAGTCATTTAGGGAAATGCAAACTACAACCAGAAAGATTCCATGCACACCTACCGGAATTCCTAAAATTTAAAATTGAGGCAACACCAAGCATGGGTTCAAATGTGGAACAAACACACACTGGTGTGAGTGTGAAATGGTTCAACTTGGGAACACAGTCGGCGATGTCTAGTAAAACTGGACGTATTTACACGTTAGGATCCAGCAGTTCCATCCTGGGCGTAGACCCAACAGGTACATATGCCCACAAAACACGTGCAGGAGAAAGTTCTGGCAGCTCTGTTGGTAATAGCCCCAAACTATATACGGCATATTGCCTACAATGGAGTCCTGTTTACACCCACAACACAACAAATCTCGTAGACTCAAAGTCATGCAAAAGAAGCCAGACACAGAGGAGGCACATACAAGGTGACTCCATCTACACACAGTTCAAGAAGGGACAATCCAGGGGACAGACATGGGGTAGGGACTGGGATGGGCCGTGAGGGCTGCTTACTGCTTTTTCTTCACGTGGAGGGTGAGCTCCAAGAGCTGGACGCTTATGGTCTGTGCATTTCCCCGAATGTGAATTATGCTTCTGTTAAAATTTCCCTAAAAAATAAGTAAAAGGAAATAAAGCAGGTTCATTCCTCAGCCACTCACTCTCCTGAGAACCCATTTTATTTTCCTCATTGTACCTACGAGAGGGAGTCACACACACAGTTTGGGGCCCAATTTTATGAGTCTAACGTGTGCGTCTGTCACTTACATGCTGTGCGACTTTAGGCAAGTTACTTAACGTATTGGTGCCTCGTTTTCCTTATCTGTGAGATGAAAGTGATGGTCAGGATGGATGGCATTTCCTCTGGGGTTGCCGCAAGGGCCGACTGAGTCAATATCTGCAGAGAGAACTTAGATCCCACCTCATGCACAGATTTCCAATGTCATCACAACACTTCCCACTTTCTGAGATTATCTCCTTAATGCAATGTCCATGCCGGCTGAAATGTAAGCATTGAGGAAGCAGGGGTCTTGTCAGTCTTCTAGTACACTGCTTGGCCCCTGGAGGTATTTAATATTCATCAAATGACTCAGCGGGGAGTCAAGGGGCCCTCGGGGCAGAGCTGCCTGAGAACAGGAGAGAAAGGAGGCATTTCTGGTACCAGGGCCAAAACTGACGGAAGGTCAGTGTGGTCTTAGGTGGAAGTGGGGCCATCTGGGTTCTTCTCACGTGTCCAGTGCTCAGAAGGGCCTGCTACTCAAAGCACCTTGGGAAAGAAGCAGAAAGAAAGGGAGAAAAGCAACAACTGGATATGGGGAACCTTCTCCCACTTACTAGGTCCCAGCTTCCCTGGGAAAATGAAACCAGGGTCTCTCCTGCCAGGATGGCCATGGCATTTTTTAAAGTTACGCCAGGGCCAGTAAAGATGGGGGACAACGTACCCTGGAGGCAACGAACCAGATTACTAAGTGTCCCCCTCCACCCGCTTCAAATCTTTACTGCTGAGACCCCGGCTTGCGGAGCATGGCAGCAGGAGTGCCCCTTGGACCCCAACCCTGCAGGCGAGCGGCAGGGGCACAGGAGGCTGGGCGCTGACTTACACGCCGGAGGCAATCCGGACGGTGCACACGTGCCCCCACCTTCCCACTGAGCTCCGTTTGACAGGATGTAACAAAAAATCTCTTAATCTTTGTCACTTGGGTAGGCGGAAAGGCCAAAAGTCTCCATGTTTTAAAGGGAAATTTTAATTAGTATGTAAATTCGACTGGCGGCATTAAAATGTCATTTGCTAAGTAAATGTTGCTGCACTCGGAGTTCAGGTATTTATTTGAACCTGTCCTGCCAAGGTGCCTTTGTGGCTTCCCTGAGTGTGTAATACCAGCATTTCAAAAACAAGATGAAATTCTCCCTGTGCTGCAAAGCACCGGCTTATAGCTTTGCCGCCACCAGCGATGTGACTGGAATATTTTAAAGTACCAGCCGCCGGCTCCAGCAGCCACACACGTATCTCCTCCTTCCTGCCTGTCTGAGACGGCCTCTGGGGGCTGCGAAGGAGACCCTTGCATCTCTGAATCTGGAGCCCCAGCATCTGGCTAGGGACCTCTGGGGTGACGGCCAGCTAACTGCAAAGGGGTGGAGGTGATGAGGGGCTGACGTCTGAGTGATTAAGTCACATCGCAGTCTCACAGAAAACCCATGTGGAACCACCCGCACAGGAAGGGGCGGAAGAAGACCACAGAGGGTCTCTTTGTCCTTAATTCCAAGATAAATGATGATTTAATGCTAGGGACCCAAAGAGCAGCAGATGACTATCCAGACTTGCAATGCACTGGCATGTCCCCTAAGAATGATGGAAGCATCCCTGACTGTTAATTAAACTTCACTCACCATCCCCGTGTGTGTGCACATGCATGTGTGTGCACGTGTGTGTGTGGGCACGTGTGTGGGCACGTGTGTGTGCCCATCAGCAGCGCCAGGATGCCCGCCTCCCACAGTGGGGGACCAGTCAGCTCCCAGCTCTGTCTAGACAGCAAGTGTGCCAGCCACTGCCAGGCCTTTGTTGGCTGTGTGTGTGTACACGTGTACTCGTATGTGTGCATGGCTGGGTATGCACATGTGTGGGAGACATTTTCTAGACCGTGGGAAGGGCTGGGACAGGAGTGCCCCCAAGCGAGTTGGGTTTCATGCTGGCCCTGCCGCTCACCGGTGGTGACACCTCGATGGCCCAAACCACTACTCCCAGTCCTGCTCCCTGACGCCCACCTTCTCCAAGTCAGAAAGTGGCACCACAGGCGTCCTCAGGGGCTTTCCTTGGGGCACTGTCTGTCATGGAGGAGCAGAGAGGAGGCGAGGAAGGAGGAGGGTGCGGACCAGCAGACATGGGTGTACAGTCTACACTCAGACGCCCTCCAGCCCGCTGAGAAGGTCTACGCCCCAGCCTGCCAGAGCACTCACTGTCGCTGCAAAAGCACCCTGCCTTTGGCTGCTAAGTATTTATATGGTGAACCCCAAATGGAATCCCAATAAAGTGGCACCCCCCCGCTGCCCCCAGCCCCATTATGTTCCACCACCTGTCCCAGAGGGCGAAGTCTGAGTTAGACGCACAGGCTCTCAAAGGGCTCTCTTCATTTTCTTGTCTGAGTATTCACTAAAAAACATTGGCTGAGGCCCTACTATGTGCAGGCCCCAAGCTCAGCAGTGAAATAGGTGGACCATGCTGACTTGGAACGCACAGTTTGGTAGGGGAGAGAAGTTGCGGGAGAACTCGGGAAAGGAGGAACCGTGAGCCCGTGCGATGGTTGGGGGGCCCTTATGGGTCAGAGGACAAGCAGTGTCCTGAAGGAACAGACTCAAAGAGCAGAGACACACAGCGAGGAACAATGGGGCAGAAGCAGGGAGACAGGGTGATGTAGGGGTCATTGGGGAAGGAAGCCCACAAGTGAAGAGAAAGTTAGACCCCGGGCTTATTTCCTTCCTCTCTGCCTCCTCCCCAACCCCTTCTTGGTTAGGCTGTCACTACATGGAGTGAACGAATGGACACATGAATGAATGCGTGAGGTCCAGGGATAACCGCTCTTCATGAATGTGGGTTGTGGTCCAGCCCTGACTTGCTAGGTGAGCTGGGGGCTTGTCCACCATCTCTACACCTCGGTTTCGCCTGTAGAACCTCAAGTTCTTACTTTGTTTAGGTCAATTGCCTCCTTTACATGGTCCTTTTCTTGTGACCGGCCCCACTGCACCTTAGCCATGTTGCTGGAAAGGGCTACTCTGAATGGGGGTCTGCCTTCCAGGCTGTTCGGATCCTGAATCTAATTTTTCTGTCGAGTTCTAGGCACGACATGTTTTCTAGGCAGCCCAGAGAGAGATATAAAGTATTCATGACTATCAATTCATCAGCCGACAGAAATAAAATGCCTCTCAGGAATGCATTTCAAATCTTCATCCTGTGAGCCCAGGGCCACGTATTTCTGTTGTTTACAGACTCGTGTTGCTGCCCAGCGCTTGAGTATTGGATGGGCCTGTTGGGTGCACTTCTGCAGCCACGAGGGCCCCGCGGAGATGTGTGGGGTCCACGTGTGGGCACCTACTGTGTGCCTGGTTTGTTCCAGACTTGACCTCATTCATGCTAGTGATGTGGGACCCTGCAAAGTTAGTGCTTCCTGAATGCTAAATCTGGTGGTTAGAATTAAAAGATATCAGCTCATGTCTGCCAGACCCCAGAGCTCTTTATGCCACCTAAGTCGCTTCCAAGGCGCCTTTAATTGTTTTTTCTGGTCTCTTCAAGACTTGGTTTCCCCCATCTCCTTACTGGGCACGAATAGCTTACCTGACTTTTACTGTAGGGAGAAGCATTTTCTCGCTATCGTAAGTTGGTACATATGGTCAGGACAAATCTTTTTTGCCTGGTATGTGAGAAGTTTTGCAGAGGGATCTAAATGGAATCATCTTTCGTGAATTGCCTATATTGAAAAGAATTAAAGCTCAAAAAATAAAACCACCCAGATCTTTTCGGTTGTTTCAGGGATGCCACTGACCTGTGAGTTCTTGTTGGAAGCAAGCAATGCTCGCCCTGCAGACACGTGGAGGTTGTGTTGTTCTGTTTGGTGTCGTTTTCTGAAAGTCTAACTTTGTGAGCTGAATTTCACTGGGAGCCCCACAGCAGTCTGAAGAGGGTGCTGGGGTGGCATTGTCACTACTCCAGAACCAGGGATTGAGCCTAGAAATTCCAGGGTTTGGGTGAGCTCAGGGTCTCCCTATGGAAGAGAAAGGGGTGTGCTCTCTCTGAAGGCTGGGGGAGAGGTAGGGGTGCTACAGTGTCCAGGCAGAAGGTGAATGAGACCATGTAATGTGTCGTCCACTCCAAGCCGCTATGGGGAGCGAAACACAGCCGGGGTGGGGGGGAGGCACTTCTAACAGTTATGCCAGGACAGCAGCCTTGAACCGCCTGCCCTGGGCAAAACAGGCTGTGGCCCCTGACTGAGACACCTGTGGTGAATGGCCCCCAGTGGACCCTGGGACCCAGGAATTGGCTCTCTGGCTGTTATAAGGGATCCTTTCCCTTCGACCCTGTGGAGATAAAGAACAGCATTCTGTGGGACTTTTTGTAACTAAAATAAAGGCTCGTTTTGTGTCCTGTGCTGTCATTCTTAAATAATAGACACAACTTCGAAAGTTTTGTAGTGATTGCTTGTCACCACACCAGACACGTAACAAACATTCCTTCCTTCACTGACCAGTCCCAGCAACCGCAGGAAGTAGGTGCTGCCTGGAGCCCCATTTCACAGATTAGAAAACTGAGGATCCGAGCAGCTGTCTTATGACCAAGGTCACATATCTCAGAAGGGTTAGAGCCTGTAGTTGAAGCCACGTCTCTGTGACCCCAGGGTTTCTGCTCTGTCCTTCCTGCATCAGAGAAGCTATTTCCATCCAAGTGTCCAAGGCTGATGATAACAAGTCTTTTTCTAGGTTTCTTACCTGGATCCATGACACATAAAAGCTCGTCAGCATCAATTCCTTCCATGCTCTGCTTTCCAGGGCCCCAGTGCTGACGATGTCGAGAGCTTTCCATCTCACCTCGTTCTCACACCAGCACTGGGCGGCATCCTGTTAAACTCATTTCCCCGAGGAGCTAACTTGGGCTCAGAGAGGTTGAATAAGTTGCCTCAGGACACATAGCCAGCAAGTGGCAGTGCCAGACTCAAAGCAAAGCCACCTGAGCGTAGCCACAGACTCTTCGTTCTCCCACCGTCATTCCCAATACACAGAGGTTCAACAGGGGAAGAATTTGGGAGTCAGTGAATAATGTGGGTATTTAGAACTTTCAGCAGAATTTCAACAGGTGCCCTGGACAGAATGCTGGCCATTTTCCGCCCCAAAGGGATGCTGGTAAGTTGGTGACATAGCCCAGGCAAAAGTTTGCTCAAGGGAACAAGGGGTTAAGGAGAAATAAATGGGTGATTTATCATTTTCCCCCACCCCCATCCTTTTGGCCACCGTAGAGGACCAGCGTCTTGCCCAACACGTGTTATACATGCACACATATCAATAGGGTGTCTGTGACAGCACAAGGTAATTGCACGTTCCTTGAACTCTAATAACGTCCTTATGTTGTGTTGCTGCTTGAATGCTGGATTGGCAAATGTGAGAGGGTTGGCTGGGAGTCTCAACATGGCCTTAAGCTTCCAGGAACTTCCTTCATATAATAACGCAGAGAGCCAGGGGGAAACTGCCAGATAAATTAGGAAGAGCTGCCTGATGGAGCCTTTTCAGACCCCTTTGAGAGGAGAAAATGTGCTCCCTTCTAAGAAGGTTAGCTGTCCAGGTACCAGCTGAATTGCCTCATTACTCTAAAGGGCTTCATGAAAAGGCTCACGCTCAGGGAGCTGGGACTGCCAACTCTTTGAACAGGAGACACTGGCCACATTCAAGCCAATTTCACCTTGAAGGGCAGGATGCTCAAAGCCCGGCCGCCTCGCTGGGTTTAAGAGCAGACTATTACCAGAAAGGAATGAGGCAGCTCTTTCAGCCTAAGGCCAGAGGTGATTTTTTTTCTCCTTTGGATTTTTAGACAGTGAAATAAAATTGAGCCTTTACTGATGAAGCCTCCTCATTCCTGTAAGAGCTCCAGACCTTGTTTGCCCTGGAAACACTCGAGGGAGAAAGCATGGGGGAGGTAACACATCTTATAGGTGGAGGGAGCGAGCACAGAGAGGGCAAGTGGCTTAGCCTGAGTCACAGAGCCAGTCGGTCTCCAGGTGATAGGAGTCCAGTCCTTGTTTCCAGAACATTCCGGAACATACATTTTTCCACTAGAGTGTCTTTCCCAGCCTTGACACTATTAACATTTGAGCTGGATCAGTCCTCGTTGCACCCCGCAGTGCGACGGTGGCCACCTTGACACAGTGGCCTTTCACTATCCTGGGCTTCCTGCTAAGTTCCGTGTGCTCTCCTTAGAAACCCAAACCCCATAGGGAGGGGCTCACCACTCCCCAGAGGAGGGCCCTGCCCACCCTCGCCCCTCCATTCTGCTCTGTCCCACAGCACAGCTGTGACTCCTGGCGAGGTCTCCTTGGCGGTCCCTGGTAGCCTCACCTACGGCCTCACCTGTGCCGCGTGAGAACCGGTGCATCAACTACCAGCCCCTCATCCTCAGGGACACCTCAGGGGTCCCCAGTGGAATCGAGCCCAGGTGCCCACAGCAGTGGCCTCTCCCCAGTGTCTTTTTTTCCCCTCCTCAGTCCCCACTCCCACTGATGCCTCCCGGGATGGACCCCAAATGAACTGCTTCCCCTGCCTAAGTCAGGGTCTGCTGGGGGAGCCCAGACGAAGACAGCGCCAACCACAGGGCTCTAACCCCAACTGCCACCGGCGCCCACACATGTCCCGCACACGCTGCCTGTTCCTATTTCTACCCCAACAGGGGCAAGGCCTCCGGTCTCCGCTGCCTCGAACAGAAGACCATCCAGGCTGCCTAGTGTTCAAAGAATGCTTATAGGAAGAATGAATGAATGAATGAATGAATGAATGAATGAGTGAATGAAGGCAATGCCAGACCATGGATGAGCAGGGGATCGGGGGCTTGGAAGGCAAGCCCTGAATTTCCCCACATTCCCAAGCTTCCGACCCGTTGGCATTAAGTGTCCATAGGAGTCTGTCCTGGGCACTGAGCACCTAGTCGTCATGCCAGCTGGAAGCTGACAACTGCAGGGCAGGAGACATTGGCAAAGACTCAGGGTGGCTCCTTCTCTGTCCCCCTGTCGTGAAGGAGGCCCCTGGCTATGAGCTAGACACTCACACTTGGCAGTGTTCCAAGAGAGGAGCGTGAGGGAAAGAGAAAGCCAGCCCCGTTGGACAGCCCAGGAGTTATGGAAATGCATTTCAAGTAGCTATGCTAGCAGCTGCCAGCAGATTACTTTTTCTAGGCAGACTGGATGGCTTTAATAAAAAATGAGAACGTCTCCATCTGCTCTTTAAAGATAAGACTCCGGTTCCCCAAGTCAGTGAGCGACAGAGGCCCAAGGGGCTCGGGGAGATTGGTGAGAGCGAGTCAGGCTGGTGACAGGACCGATTAGCTGGGACCCGGCAGTTCCAGGCTGATTTGGGGCCTCCCAGCCGGGGATGGGGAGCAGAGGCCAAGGGTGGGACTCCAGTAATTAAGAGATCACTTAAGTTCTGTGATTGGCCCCTCTGCCCTCTCTGGGGCCACACGCCAGTCTCTGTCTCCTCTCTAGTTGTCAGGTGGAAAAGGACAAGTCTCCAAGGGCCGGGTAACCGCTGGATCACGACTGGGTCCCTGAGCCTGACTAGGAAAGCGGCCTGGTTGACAGACACCTCGGCCTAAAGCAGGTCCCACTTCACTCGAGCAAGTTTCACCACCGAGAATGGGTGCCGTGTGCACCCCAAAAGACATGGCTGGAGGAAAATCCCCAGATGCCTCAAATCACAGCAGCTGTTCTAGATCTGTTACTAGAGAAGGAGTCGGGGCAAATGCAGGTTCTGTGGGCCCTGGCGCTGGTACATTTGGGGGCCTTTGCTGAGAAATTGAGTACAAAATTAGGTGTATGAAATTGTTAGTGCCTTTCTCAGGACCTTAGAAGGGGCCGTGCTGGTGGGAGGCCCTGGGATTCCAGCTGCGTGGGTTTCACAGTGAGTGTGCGTGTGTGAGTGAGAGAGAGAGAGAGAGAGAGATTGGGGGAGAATGTGTGTGTACAGCTAGTGTCTTTTCATCTGAGCCTTCTTTGTTTTGGAGTCCCAGATACAATATGAAATAAGTAAGATTTATTAATGTGTGACAGGCTGCCTCTTGACCCAGCTCCTGCTCTCGGTGCCCCGACCAAACTACTCTTTGCCAACCACGTCCTAGAATTTTGTGATTCAGGATCAGAAGGAGATAGGACTAGAAAGGCAGGATGGAGGAGGGGAGGACCTGCCTGGAGATGCCAAGTTTGTCTACATGAAAATCATCGAGATTTGCTAGGAGGAAGTGAGAACAAATCAGAACAGGCAGTAAGTGAGAAGGTAGGCCCTCCAGAACAGATGTGGTCTTGACAAGCCACATGGCTGGTCACGAATTGGATCCTCAGAGGTTCTTGGAGAGACGCAAGTAACCTTCCAAATGCCTTTTTATTGACACTGATACCACATAGGATGTGGATTTTAGTGGGTCACTCTCCAATCCAAGGGGGAATTCTCCCACCCGTGTGTGTGTGTGCACATGTGTGTGTGTGAGTGTGGAAAGTGAGGTACTGGGCCTTATAGCTTCATATGTCACAAAGCACCACCAAATGTTTCCCCTTTTATGGTGTTAAGTGACGTCATTCGAGCTTGCAAGGAAGGGGAAAAGATTACGGTGTGCTCTTTCAGAAGCGTTCTAGAACAATGTCCAAGACGCCTGAGTCAAAGTGATCTGATTTTCTGAGGTACCTTCATGTGGCTCAGCATTTACTACTGACTAGAACCAAGACTCTATAAAGTGAAATGCTGGCTTGTAGAAGATTGGTAAGTTACAAACGATTGTCCAGAAAAGATGGAAATGACTAACGGTCAATAGAAAAGATCCCCTCAGAGTTGACAACATTTCTTCTGTCCTGTAGCACACAGGACACTAACCAGTTTTGCACCAAACTTTTTATCAGTCTCTCATACCTCCTTTTGAACCAACTTTGTCACCTGCTAGTTTCCTCATTAATGAATAAAGTCATTGTGACGCATGTTCAGTGTGTGCCTACATGAGAGTGATGCTTTTAACGTTTTTGAATATTATACTTTGACATTAGTTCAGCCCCCATTCTCTAGACCCTGCGACCACAGACTTATTTTATACCCCTAAGTTATTTCAAATGAGAAGCCCAGATGGAAGGCATGTGACTATCGTCCCGTAAACGTCTTTTAACTCTATCTCCTTGTTAAGCCCTGATCTTTTACTTTTCAGAACCCAACTGTGGTTTCAGATGGAACCTAAGTAACTTCTGTGTTTTATAACACTCTGTCTCTGCTAGTCAAAGATCACAACTGAACAATCAAAACAAAACAAAATGTAATCCCAGTGTTCACTTGCATTTTCAAAGGAAATCAAGGGACCCGAATCGCAACCCACAAGACACTTCTGAAAAATGTCCCTTACTCCCTCCCCAGCGTTGCCTCAGCTTC